>NC_060119.1:913349439-914649082 GCF_021461395.2 Schistocerca americana
AGCAAGCTAACAAACGAAAAAGGATTTTTTTACAAGATGTGTCTTCCTATAAGATGGCTGTTTTTTAAAACTCCGATTGGTCGCAATATTAAAACCACAGTGAAAATCCGATGACACTATTTCCTTTATGCCTGTCTGTCGCGTCAAGTCACACTTTTCAATCCTAAGCGCACACTGAGCACTTAAAAATGCCTAGAAAATATTGTCGTCCGCCAAGTGTGAAGTCCTGCTGAGAGGTTAGGCCTGATTTCAAGCAGCCCAAATGTCGTAACTGTCATGCGTTTTATTCTTCATGACAGACCTCGACTGCACACTGCAGGGCCAAGGAAGACACTCCTGCAGTGTTTTCGATGGCAAGTGTTTAATCTACCACCATATACCTTGGACTTGGCTCCCTCTGACTTTCAACTCCTCACTGGCTATGAGGGAACCATTTTGACGCAGGCAGAGAGTTGCAGATCAGCGTATGTAATTGGTGGAAACAACAAGCGGCCGGTTTCTGTGATGAGAATATTGGAAAAACATCCCACGAGGAGAATACAACAAGCACCATAACCCGATTACTCAGAAACTTGACTCAGCAGAAAAACACTCAAAATAAGCGAACACGTGTCTCAGCTTATCCATAGAAATTCGACCGTTTCTGAAAAACCGACTTTCAAAGTTTTCATGGTAATTTATTTGCCTTTTAGCGATTAAACAGTCCAATCGAAATGGTGGTACAGTGGCTATCGTCGCGGCTTCACACTTTTGCTCGAAACCCAATTATTATTTTTGTTTTTCATTTACCAAGATTACTACACGAATATTTCTAGAGCATATTGAAATAACGTTGCCCTTATCCGTCTGCTAATTGTATGTTTGGTGAATGAATTTTAAAAAAAAGAAAGAAAATGAAAAAATAAACAAATGAAAAAATTATTTGAAATAGTTTTCGGTGATATCACTGTAGAGCATCTTGTTTCATTAACAGTTGCAATCGCCAGTTTTTGTAAAAGTGATCCGTTATCCGTGGTTTGCCGCGAAATTATTGCCAACGGGCGAAATCTTCAGCAACGTTAACGATGTTTCTTTCCTGAGTGAGATTCATACGACGAAACGTCGCTGTGACAAACCTGCCTTCGAGCGATGCTTGTGGTGTTCGGAATTTTCGAATTTTACTATGATCGGCATAATCCAAGGGAATGTACCAAACCTTCCTCAAGAATAAACGTAAGAATAAAATATAAGGATTAAGAACTGATATAAGAATAAAAGCCTGCAATATGACAATTTAAAAAGACTGTAAAGCTTGAAAATAACATACACGCATACGTTATATAATAAATGTATGACTCTTATTGTGAAACATAGTTGTAATCTTACAATTAATATGACGCCTTTGTATCCACAAAACATGATGAGAAACATTTGTGTAGTAACCTTCTACGGACATGGATAGATATATTAGAAATGAAATAAAATAAACAACAGCCGGGTATGAAATACGGGACGCAAAAGTGAGAGGATGCAGCGCTAGTTACTATGCCACCTGCTGGGCTGAACTTATTGTGCGCTAAAAGAAGTATAAATTTCGTAGAAAATTTTGACGGCCGTTTTCTCGGTAAAGGAGAAAAGACTTGGGTTATTTTATCTCTACTTCCACTGAGCGAAGTTTCTGTGTAGCTTGGTTACGGCACTTGCCGTGTTCTTGTTAATCTCAGTGGCAGCTATGTAGAGAATTAGATGGAAGGTCTAACTAAATGTTGCAAATGAAACATTTTTTATTTTCATTATGGCTTCCATTTCGCGAGCTACCGGAGGATAAAAAAATAGCCCCTGTTAAACATTTTTCGCAGATACTTCCATACCGAGGTTGATAACTAATCATTTATACTGCTGGTGCTCCGCCGGACAGCTGATGGCTTTGTCTTATCCGCGAGACATCTTGTGTCAGAAAAACATAGTGGCTGGTTCATTGCAACGCTGCTAGAAAACGCTGTCGTCTGCTTGCATATGCTCTCATACCTGAAAGTGAGAAAAAAGTTTCGTCAATATAAATGCTCTTATCAGCTCATTCATAGTTTTAAAGTTACTATCCTGTTTTCAAAAGTAAATCTTGATGTGCATGTTTTCGACAGTCAAACACCACACATCTAACACCAATGAGGAACTGAAGAAAATTGCAAATTACGTGGAATGCAGTGTATGAGACCTACTGGTGCATTGTAACCTTGCCGGCCGGTGTGGCCGAGCGGTTCTAGGCGCTTCAGTCTGTAACCGCGCGACCGCTACGGTCACAGGTTCGAATCCTGCCTCGGGCATGGATGTGTGTGATGTCCTTAGGTTAGTTAGGTTTAAGTAGTTCTAAGTTCTAGGGGCTGGTGACCTCAGAAGTCCCATAGTGCTCAGAGCCATTTGAACCATTGTAACCTTACATTATGCCGAGGATTCCTCACTACACTCTCTGGACTATTAAAATTATTCGTAACTCTGATACCTTATTTCACTATTTCCGAACTGAAACGATACTTTGGATAGCTGGGCAGATGTGGGTATGCGGATAGCGCTCGTGATAGACACTGATGAACCAAAATCTTATCACCTGTTTAGAGTCGTGGCCCATGTTTGGAACGCAGCACAGCAATGATTCCGGGTAGCGCGTATTCAAAACAAGTTGTCGGTTGTTTTCCGGAGGAATGTGGTACCAGATGTCTTCACAGAGGTCGTGCAGTTCCTGTAAGTTACGCAGCGAAGATTTGTGGGCGCGTAGAGTGTGACCCTGTGACACGGTCAGTTATACTGCTGTTAAATGTCATTGCCGTACGGCAAGACATTAGCCATGAAGGGATGCACGTGCTCCTCATTAATGTTCACGTGGTCCAAATGGAAAGTGTCTTGAAAAGAGGTTGTAAGATGAACATCGACAAAAATGAAACAACGGTAATGGAATTATGTCGAGTCAAATGGACAGCTGCTGAGGGAATCAGGTTAGAAAATGAGAAACTGGAAGCAGTAGATATGTTTTGCTATTTGGACAGCACAAGAACTGATGCTGACCGAAGTAGAGACGATAGAAGATGGTGGAAAGAGAGTTGATATAGAATGCAGACTAGCTATAGCAACCAAATCATTTCTGAAAGAGAGGGATTTGTTAACATGTAATTTAAATTCAAGTGCTAGGAAGTCTTTTCTGTAGGTATTTTTCTAGTGTAGCCTCGTACGGGAATGAAATGTGGACTTTGGGCAGTTCGGTCAAATGAGAATAGAAGCTTCTGAAATGTGGTGCTACAGACGAATGCTGAAGACAAGATGGGTATATCGAGTACGTAATGACGTAGTACTTAAACGAATTGGGGAGAAAAGAAATTTATGCCACAACTTGACTAAAAGAAGGGATCGGTTGACAGGACACATCCTGAGGCACGAAGGAACCGTCAGTTTGGTAATGGAAAGAAGTGTGGTGGTAAAAATTATAGAGAAAGACCAAGGGATGAAAACTAAGCAGGTTCACCTGGATGTAAGTTACAGTAGTGCGGAGTGAACTAGCAAAGGGAGCTGCATGAAACCAGTCTTCAGAGTAAAGACAATAACAATAACAACAACAATTGATGTAAAGCCGTGTTTGTGAGATATTAGTAAAATATTATACATTGTCTCCACAAAATAGAATTACTGATAAAACTGAAAGTCACACGACGCATTTCGAGAGCAGCCTCACAGGTGAAATGTTTAGGAATCATTTAGAATGTTAATACTTCAACAACCTGAAAAAAATCATAGCAGTAAAAACCATCAAAATGTGCAACCTCGGCCTTTCTTTATATTCGTATGTTGCTGGCGTCGTTGAACTCAGACCCCGGATTCCTTCTGTACATCGTCCTGTTCCATCATCTGGCACAAGCACATCGTATCGCCTGTTCTCTTGTAAGTTTACTCGCGATTATTGAGGCAAAACTTGGTCGAAACGTTTCGCTACGGAGCAAAGCAGTGTTTTGCTTTGAGGTATGTTTAAATATCGCATTTTGCTTCCAGATGACATCATGTTAAGTGAATCGGCGGTAAACACCGGACCGAATTCGGGAGCACGACGTCTCGAATTCTCGTTGTACCATCCTGACTTAGGTTTCCCATGTCTTCCCAGGATCACTAAGACAATTGTCAGAATGGTTTCTTTGGAAAGGACGCATCCTATCTTCTTCCCCAACCTTCTCCTGTTCAAGCTCCTGATCGGCTTCTGATGATCTAGTCATCGCCAAGAGGTTAAACCTAATCTTCAGTCATCCTTTCCGAAGAAACGAACAGTCTGAAGGAGACAAGACTGAATAAATCTGTACTAGAACGGAGAACGTATTGTCTTAAATAGCTATGTAAGGTGCTTAGGCGGAAGTGAAGCTGTCTTTCGACGACTTATTAAAAGTATAATAAATTATATAAAGAAATTTACGCTGTTACCCACGCTTTCCTATTTCAATAAATATCGCCCGATGTTTTCTTCTTAAAGGTGTCTGCATTGTGAACATGGGAAATGAAGTTGATAAAGCAGAAAGAAAAACTGAACGTTGTCGTCGCTCCATATGATTGTCGATTTTAATATTTTACAAGCGATGTAGGTGTTTGCTTTGCAAAAGAACGCAGTCTTGCGTGTTTAGGTTCTCTCTCGCGAGGAATACTTGTCCCTCCCGGTATGAGTAAAGTTTATGTAACGAGAAGAGCAGTGGGCTTTATGTAACAGGGACAGGGTCTCGGACGAGTTTATAGCGAGCGGGCCCGTAAGTGCTCCGGAGCCCCCGTCAAAGCGCTTTATACGTGCGAGACGTGCGCCTGACAGATCTTCGATGGGCCGCTCTGATTACGTCAGTCACGCGGGGCTACGGGCCAGTTCTCGGGCCGCAAGGCGCATAATTGTTTCTCCGGCGCTCCGGATTGAAATAACGAGAGGGAGGAGTCAACTGCGTCGTGCTCGATAGCGCTACTGAACATTTACCTGTGCAGCTGTAACATACTGTGGCAGGTGGTCGCTGCCGAATGAATTTAAATATCTTTACGTTGAATGACAGAGACACGGACGACAATTTTATCTGCGCCGGGCAAAATAAGTTCCCTCGCAATTCTTTGTGTCACTGATTTCGTCCCGTTTCTAAGGTTCTACATTGTGAGAACACACACACACACACACAGTTTCAAATTACTGAGTGGTAAGATGCAGTTCTCCAGGCTAACTATCTTGTGCAACCTTCTTCATCTCTGAAAAGTACTGCAACTTACACCAACCCGCTCATTCTCTCCTATCTTGGTCTGTCTCTACAGTTCTACAGTTTATGCGCCCCCCCCCCCCCCCCACTTCCCGCCTTCCCGCCTCCCTCTCCCCCACGCCACCAGTTCCCTTTTTTACCAAACTGACGAGCATTCGATGTCTCAGGATGTGTCTTATAAATCAATCTCTTGCTGTACTTATTTTCTTCCTTCCAGTTCGATTCAGTACCTCCTCTTTAGATACCCGATATAGCCATCCAACGTCCGCAGATCGTGGTCGTGCGGTAGCGTTCTCGCTTCCCACGCCCGGGTTCCCGGATTCGATTCCCGGCGGGGTCAGGGATTTTCTCTGCCTCGTGATGACTGGGTGTTGTGTGATGTCCTTAGGTTAGTTAGGTTTAAGTAGTTCTAAGTTCTAGGGGACTGATGACCATAGATGTTAAGTCCCATAGTGCTCAGAGCCATTTGAACCATTTCAACCATCCAATCCTCAGCATTCTCTTGTAACATCAAGTTTCAAAAATTTCAATTATCTTCTGGTCTGAAATGTTTGACGTTGACGTTTCACTTCCATATATGGCTACACTCAAAATACACACCTCACGAAAAGATTTAATAACATTACAGTTTTTATTCGATGTTTTTAAGTTTCTCTTTTTCCAAAAAACTTTCCTTAATGTGCCGATACTGGCTAAATACAGAAACGGTGCTTCCCTGCAATAATTATCTCTGTTACACTCCTACCTCACACATTAAGATTTGACTTAATATAGCAACATGTGTTTGGAGCGTGTTCTGCTCACCCTCAGTTGTTTATACATAGATATATTTTATTTAACAATAAATGACTTAATTAATCTATTTCTGTCTTAGATTAATTAAGACATTTAATCATTGAATAAATGCACTTATGGATGTGCAAACACCGTAAGATGAGCAGAATATACCTAAACTGCGCAGCGTTAAGTTAGAAAATAAACATAAATGTCCCTGGTAGCGCTGTAACCCACATAATGACGTTTTTCTTGCTATTGCCAGTCTGTATTTATATCCTCTCTACAAGAGACACACCGAGCGAGGTGGCGCAGTGGTTAGCACACTGGACTCGCATTCGGGAGGACGACGGTTCAATCCCGTCTCCAGCCATCTTGATTTAGGTTTACCGTGATTTCCCTAAATCGCTTCAGGCAAATGCCGGGATGGTTCCTTTGAAAGGGCACGGCCGATTTCCTTCCCAATCCTTCCCTAACCCGAGCTTGAGCTCCGTCTCTAATGACCTCGTTGTCGACGGGACGTTAAACTCTAACCACCACCACCACCATCTACAAGAGACAAGAAAAATCTACTAGGATCAAACACAGGGCTTAATTTAATGAAGAAACTTTTGAGGATGTACATGGGGAGCACAGTGGTAGTGACTGTGAGGCTCCTCTCGAAATGCATCGTGTGGTAGTGAAACATGGACAGTGGGAGACGTGGAACCGAAGAGAATCGAAGCATTTGAGGTGTGGTGCCACCGAAGAATGTTGAAAATTACGTGGACTGATAAAATAAGAAATGAGGAGGTTCTCCGTAGAATCGGTGAGTAAGGAATACATGGAAAACATTGACGAGAAGAAGGGACTATATAATAGGACATCTGTTAAGACACCAGGTAATAACTTCCATGGTACTAGAGGGAGCTGTAGAGGTAAAAAAATCACCACGGCCATTGTAATTTATTCTGCTGCTCAAAGAACAAACCCCACCTCTTACTTTTTAGTGTATCATTTCCTGTTCTACTTCCTTACGCATTTCATGATTTAATTTGACGACATTCCATTACCCTTGTTTTACTTTTGGAATGACTCATCTCATAACTTGCCAGTATACTGTCCACCTCATTTTCCAAATCCTCCTGTGGAAGTAATAAAGCTACTAAATGCTCTGATTTTCATTGGAAACAGACATTCTGTTATATTTTCAATTTCATAATGAACTAGAGATAAGTTTGCTGAGAAGTCATACTGGGAGTAATAAATATCTCTCATGATGTTTCCACCATCGTACGTGGCCCGCTGTTTTCATAATTTAGAAAATTTGTTTAATTTTGACATTGTGTCCGGGTACATTTCGTATAGCCGGAGTCGTCATTTAATCTGAGGGAGAGAAGTTGTCTGAGTCTTCAGTCGCTGAATTACGTAAATGTTTTCGGTGTGTTGTGGTATTGTCGCGCAGGATGTAGTACTGAGAATTAAACTAAACGAGCACATCAAACTGAGAGAAATAACTACTGTGGAAATAAATTGCAATTACTTTCTACACAAAAGATGCAACAGAACCGCTGAAAATTGTAGGTGGGACGGAAATGGTGTGAGAGGGCTGCAAGAGAAGAGACATGCAGGTACATTCAATAAATTGATTCACATTGAGAGATAAGTTAATTAAAAATAACAGAACCATTTGTATTTCCGACGAAATTTGATGCCGCAGCAACATTAGTTCCAATATTATGAAATTGATGAAAGTTAGGTAGCGTAGCCTCTACAGGTTCCTTGCAGAAGTGAGTGACCTGTTTCCGTTTTAAAAATAAGTAGGTGATATACTACTTTCACTGAAATGCGATTCTTTTTTTTTTGTTTCAGGTAAGTCCCAAGCTATTCTGTCAGGCTGATAAGAGTCGAATCCCATATATGCAGAACGGCGGATGGATCTAGTGGTAAGTACTTCGCAAAACACGTCGTTTTTTCTTTTTTTCTCCAACCCCAGGAGGACACTGCTACGCTATTCCGTGCTGCAGCGAAGCCGAAGATCCGGACTTATGACGCTAGCCGTAAAAGCTCTCAAATGGGCGGCATTTGTTACGGGCAGACCTGTTTCTCCCGCGCCCCAGAGCAATCCAGTACAGGAAATTGCAGAATACATCAGCTGTAACGCGGTACGAATCGCAGTATTGGCAGACAGAGAGCACGGCTGGGCTTCGCAGCGAACCACGAGCCTAGAAACGTCTCATGTGGCATTACAACGCTAACGACTTACGTATGCGATTGTGCGCGCCGCGTCTGAAAATTATCCTCTTAGAAACAATGCTTACCTGTGGTAGAATTAATTGTCACACAGCAGTGGCATATCTTGCTGAGTGTCGTTCAAAAATTTTATACGGGCGATGATGATCGCGCAATTGAGCGCCTCACAAGCCAGACATCATCATCATTATCATCATCATCCAAAAATTACACAAGAAAAATATTACGGCAGCAAAAACAGCAGTGCACTGGATTGACAATATATCGTATGTCGTTTCGGAAAAGCTCAGAAGCCTGTCAACTCTTAGAGATGGTATGCAGAAAACAGTTTTAAACAACCAAGCGAATCGTGTTCACTATATAACGTTTTTATTTGCTTTGAAGAAGGCACAAAGAAATGCATAAGCGTCTTGAAACTTGCCAGTGATAGATCACGTCATGCTGTAGCTGTAGTAACTATGCTGCAGCATTGAGACTACTGACATAATTAATTCCTAAATAAAGGTAGTGGGGGAACAGTTTATTGTAAAGCGTTGAAAACCATGCAATTAGGAAGCGGCAGAACCGCTTATGACGCTGGTTTACAATAAATATGATTCCCTCATGAGAAATTTTATTGCCTCATCTAAAAAGCATTCCGAAAACTGCTTGTTTCACAAGTGAAGAATTTCTCAGAATGCATGGCACAGAAAAAAAAGCAATGACAGGCCGTTATTAAATATTACAAGGGAAGCAGTACAGCGAAATGTGCTCGAAAATGAAAAAGGTAGCCTATATAGCTCTATTACGGTTCTCAGTAAACGTAAGGTTATTGTTTAATTACAAGAAGCTCCGCGTAAGTGGCGTATGACTTGGAAGTGGTCATAATACGTCGGAATAATGTAATGAAAAAATAATTGTTTCTTGCTGCTGTCTTCGTAATAACGCTTTCAGAATTCAATTACAAGACCGTAAAAGCAAAAACTGGTGCAGAGCATCCCCAGCATTTTCAGTTTCATTGTTTCAATCTTCTGGTTTAATGTTTTAATTTCCTGCTGACAGCGCATTAGCTAACAACATGTTGCTAGAAACGGTTAACGTAGGGGTCGTAGTTTCCTGTATTGAATTATCCCGGGATATCTTGAGACAAAATAAGTGACACTAAAGAAAACCTTGAGCGACGTAAGTTTGTAAGAGAGTAGTGCCCTCAGCAGTGGAATCTCGAAATCCTTTTCGTGTGGCAGATATTAAGAAGGTAAGGATACAAGGCTCAGTAGAAGCCTAGCAAATCAAATATTAACTTACAACTACCAAAGACCATTTCATATACCCCTGCGTTAGTGGCAAACTAGTACGTCAGATGTGTGCTCCAAAAGCGTTTCTGGTACCTTATGCTGAAATACTACATCGTAACACTTTGACTGATGAAACTGAGCAGCATGAGGTTCAGCTGATACAGTTTTTGCTTGAAGCAGGTACAGTTGCCTCTGAGAGATTTGTTTTCCATAATCTGATTACGACACTTGTCTATGATACATACGCATAACCTTTTTATTGACATTGACGGTCCCAAAATAAAAATTATCAGTGTATCATAATATTTCTGCTGACAGTCTACAAAAATCCTGTGTTCCATTTACATGATATTATAGTGGCCGCAGACCTCTAACGTTGTTGAAATTATAACGAAATATAGACCTTTAGCTGCTTACAGGCGTTGGTAAATAACAACCGGGACAGTTGAAAAATGTGAGCAGCTTAAGGCCTAGATTTCATTATAATTTCATTCTTAGAGAGTTACAAGATCGCCAGAGATATCTGTACAGATACCAGCGTTAAGAATTCACGTACTGCCATCAAGAAATAAGCGACTTTGTAACATTTGTCTAATAATTTTTGACGTCGACGATCGCTTAGATGTATACTAGATAATTCACTTTACCGGTTTCGGCAAATATTTGCCGTCTTCGGATGTACTAAATCCACAAAAGCTTCGTACAGATAAACAAATACAATTACGCACCTCAAACATCATTAAGTCATTTAATATTTCAATCAATGAACTGAATGCACTGCATTGAATAATGTGATGGTACGATATACGTTTACTGAAAGTACGAGGGCAGTTCAATAGGTAATGCAACACATTTTTTTTCTGAAACAGGGGTTGTTTTATTCAGCATTGAAATACACCAGGTTATTCCCCAATCTTTTAGCTACACAACACTATTTTTCAACGTAATCTCCATTCAATGCTACGGCCTTACGCCACCTTGAAATGAGGGCCTGTATGCCTGCACGGTACCATTCCACTGGTCGATGTCGGAGCCAACGTCGTACTGCATCAATAACTTCTTCATCATCTGCGTAGTGCCTCCCACGGATTGCGTCCTTCATTGGGCCAAACATATGGAAATCCGACGGTGCGAGATCGGGGCTGTAGGGTGCATGAGGAAGAACAGTCCACTGAAGTTTTGTGAGCTCCTCTCGGGTGCGAAGACTTGTGTGAGGTCTTGCGTTGTCATGAAGAAGGAGAAGTTCGTTCAGATTTTTGTGCCTACGAACACGCTGAAGTCGTTTCTTCAATTTCTGAAGAGTAGCACAATACACTTCAGAGTTGATCGTTTGACCATGGGGAAGGACATCGAACAGAATAACCCCTTCAGCGTCCCAGAAGACTGTAACCATGACTTCACCGGCTGAGGGTATGGCTTTAAACTTGTTCTTGGTAGGGGAGTGGGTGTGGCGCCACTCCATTGATTGCCGTTTTGTTTCAGGTTCGAAGTGATGAACCCATGTTTCATCACCTGTAACAATCTTTGACAAGAAATTGTCACCCTCAGCCACATGACGAGCAAGCAATTCCGCACAGATGGTTCTCCTTTGCTCTTTATGGTGTTCGGTTAGACAACGAGGGACCCAGCGGGAACAAACCTTTGAATATTCCAACTGGTGAACAATTGTGACAGCACTACCAACAGAGATGTCAGGTTGAGTATTGAGTTGTTTGATGGTGATCCGTCGATCATCTCGAACGAGTGTGTTCGCACGCTCCGCCATTGCAGGAGTCACAGCTGTGCACGGTCGGCCCGCACGCGGGAGATCAGACAGTCTTGCTTGACCTTGCGGCGATGATGACACACGCTTTGCCCAACGACTCACCGTGCTTTTGTCCACTGCCAGATCACCGTAGACATTCTGCAAGCGCCTATGAATATCTGAGATGCCCTGGTTTTCCGCCAAAAGAAACTCGATCACTGCCCGTTGTTTGCAACGCACATCCGTTACAGACGCCATTTTAACAGCTCCGTACAGTGGTGCCACCTGTCGGAAGTCAATGAAACTATACGAGACGAAGCGGGAATGTTTGAAAATATTCCACAAGAAATTTCCGGTTTTTTCAACCAAAATTGGCCGAGAAAAAAAAGTGTTGCATTACTTACTGAACTGCCCTCGTAAATGACTTTCTGACGTGCAAAGTGCTTAAATATATTTGATTATCTGTACGAAGATTTTTGGGTATTAAGCACATCTCTTTCGGGGATTAAGCACATCTCTTTCGGGGATTAAGCACATCCGAAGGTGGCAAATATTTGATGAAACCGGTAGTGTAAATATTGTTTTACATATCAAAGCGATCGTTGACGTAATAATTTAGTATACTGTTAGTAATGGTGCTTTACGTAATTTGATATACCGGATTATCTTCCGGCAACGCTATAGTTTCACGCGCCGAGTAATGCATCAGCCTGTTTCTCGAAGTAGAAAAGTTTTCGTCTTCGCCTTGAAGGAGCAAACGAAATAAACTCCTTCGTCTATTTATTCGTTTATTGTTTTTTTTTCATACTAAATCCTTTGAGTTAAAAATGTTGCTTATTTTGTTTCCTGTTCGTGAACCATATAGCAGATCAGTTTTCCAATTAATTTCTGTGTCTGCAGCGAATTGCCATACCAAATCTTAAAACCACAATGCGTTCACACCGAAACCTGCCAGAGAACCCAAAGTTGTGAACACATTGTATGCCTACACCAGTGGCACAGTACAGCACAATGAAACTAGAATGAAGGAATAGAAAAATTCATCACGTGAATTCATAATGTTCTGGCGGAAATCGACTTAGACAACTATTGCATTACGATGGTGAAAACACACGGAGAAATTTGTCCTCAAGTTGGATTCAATAGAATGAAATTACATGTCACATTCTCGGAGACAACGACGTGAAATAATCGGTTGTGCAGTAACAATAGCGAGATCATGTGAGGACGATTACACAGATTCACCGGTACATTCAAGATCGGCTGCTTCCTTCCATAAACTAAAGCAGGATGCTACGGTCCAAAAGTGTATTGTAAAATGAGTGTGAAACAATTCACACTTAAAAGAGGCCTGCAGATCGTTATAGCCGACGACATTACCTCCTCCCCCACCTCCTCTCCTTTAACACTATTGTCAACGCTACACAAAGAATGGAAACAGGAAGATAAATGACAAAGGATGGACCGTGCGTTTCTTGCAAGTACTGGTGGAATGATACGTACAGAAGAATGGCAGCGCAAGAGATGAACACGAAGGTAACAAAACCATTGACGTATTATTGTTTTAACACGAATGATGTGTCTTTCACGTAAAGGGGATAAATAAGCGTTTCTGTGGCTCTCCGGAAATTCCTAACAAGCTAAGATCGACAAAGGAAATTCGATATCGCCAGAAACGTTCAGTGCATTGTACTCGCGTTTTTATTATTATCTCCTCCCTTTCTTCCCCTTATGTGTTACGAGCCAAAACACCTCCTCAGTTTAATAAGCATTATTCACAAAATTCATGTCTCGTAACGTCCCTTATTAGAACCAAGCAGGTCTGGTTTATTTCTGAACTTCTTTTTCGCTTCTGTGTTGTGCAGTAATTAGAGAGACAGTGTTACTGCACTCGTGTGCCGTGATCGAGAGGGGAGGCGCAGTGGTTAGTACACTGGGTTTGCATTCTGCAGTACGACGGTACAAATCCGCGTCAGGCCATTTCCCTAAATCGCTACAGCCGATTTCCCTCCTCATTCATGAAACAAACTGAGTTTGCGCTCCGTCTCTAACCACCTCGATGTCGGCAGGATGTCAAACCCTAAATTTCCTTCCTCGTGCGCCTTCAAGTCCTACACTAGTACTCCATTCTTCGATACATTGCAGTAGTTTAGTTAACCAGTAGGTAGCTTAGCTAAAGTTCCGTGTTCTGGCCCTTGGACCCGCAGTAGAGCCCGACTGACCGCCATGCCATCCTCTGCCAAAGGCGTATTCGGATGCGTTGTGGAGGGGCATGTGGTCAGCACACCGCTCTCCAGGTTGTAGTCGGTTTTCTTGACCTTGGAACCGCTACTAATCGCTCGAGTAGCTCCTCAGCTGACCTTACGAGGCTGAGAGAACTCCCTTCCAGTCATTCCACCAAGGAAAAATCCCTGACAGTACATGGAATTGAACCCGGGTCCGCCACACGGCAGTCTCTCAGTTACGGAGGCGGACAGTGAACCACTAACTATTCGAATTTTTACACTTCACTTAACTGTAAACATATGCTTTACATTGGAAGGGGGGGGGGGAGGATACTGGGGTAATTCAAATGAATGTCAGTACCACGCCCGCCTTCAGTCACAAAATAACTTTATTTAAATTATACACGTGAAATTTCGGACGCCATGGATCCACTTTCAGGAGCTTTTGCGTTTCCAGCGTGTACAGGTGAATTTTGTATGAGGTCCTTTGCATCTTGTGTTTACAAGAACAGTGTATGTAGAGTATATAAAAAGAACATTACGGTAAAATAACCTATTTTATGGACAGCAGAATTATTTGGAAGTTTAATAGCGCAGATAACTCCAAAACCGTGGAGGGTAGTGTGATGTAAGAAAGTAAATTCACAACACTTCACAGAAGGACCCGACGTGATGTAAGCGTTACTTATCGACAAATCAATGTTTGTGTACAAAAATGTTGCGATGAAACTGCTTGCTTTGTGTAACTCGAGGGTGCTTCTATTAACATTTATACAGGCAAAATGTATTCAGTCAGTGCTACTGTATTTCTTCTTAGTTTTATTGCATGTTTCTCTGACTAACCGGTTATTATTTCCATTTGTCTTATGTGCTAGTTCTAGTTAGCGCACCCACTGCAGCACGTTCATTACAACTACTACAGTTGTGATATTTCGGCGGTCCAATGTTAAGAGCTTACGTCCCCATACAGAGGATTTTAAACTTTCCAAGTGGTCGCACAGTATCCATTTCAAAGGATTTCAGCAGAATGGTGTGAATTTAATACGCTAGAGAATCATTTTTATGGGTCTATATGAATAAATAAATAATCATAGACGGCCATTCTTTTCGTGATATCAATTTTAATGCTTGGCACATTTGGAACTACGCACTTTTCATCCCTTGTGTCTCATTGATTATTATCAATTCCCAACAGACATGCAGCAGCAAATAAAATGGGAAATGCTATTTTTCGCTTAATAATCAGTTATTTACGATTTGTTACCCAAAATTTTGGAAGGAGCCCGATATAATTGATCCTGTGCTTCAGTATGTAAACACCAATGATAAGTGTGCTGAGTGGGAAGGAGTTATTAAATAGAGTGTAAACATTGTTGAGAATGTAATGTGAGTGAATAAATGCAATTTTTAACTATGATGTTTAACGATGTATGCATTCGCGTCATGACGCCTTCGGCTCCGAAAGCCCATATCGATGATGTTTCGTTGAATGGTTCTCATGCGGACACTTCTTGATGGCCCAGCATTGAACTCTGCAGAAATTTGCGGAAGGATTGCACTTCCGTCAAATTGAACGATTCTCTTCAGTCGTCGTTGATCCCGTTATTGCAGGATCTTTTTCCGGCCGCACCGATGTCGGACATTTGATGTTTTACCGGATTCCTGATATTCACGGTACACTGGTGAAGCGGTTGTACGCAAAAATCCCTACTTCAACGCTACCTCGGAGATGCTGTGTCCCATCGCTCGTGCTCCGATTGGAAGACCAAGTTCAAACTCACTTTAAGTCTTGATAACATACCACTGTAGCAGCGGTAACCGATCTAACAACTGCGACAGACGCTCGTTGTGTTATATAGGCGTTGCCGGCCGCAGCACCGTATTCTGCCTGTTTACATATTCCTGTATTTGAATACGCATGTCTGTACCAGTAGGCAGTGTATAAAATAAACAAACAATTAAAAGTCAAATGGCGGAAATTTCTTTTACAAAAGTGCTATTGCTCCTCGCGAAATTTCCTATTGATTAAGAAACTTGTTCGTATTTTGACTGCTGGACATCGGTCATAGACATAAAAAAATGGCTCTGAGCACTATGGGACTTAACTGCTGAGGTCATCAGTCCCCTAGAACTTAGAACTACTTAAACCTAACTAACCTAAGGACATCCATGCCTGAGGCAGGATTCGAACCTGCGACCGTAGCGGTCGCGCCGTTCCAGAGCGCCTAGAACCGCACGGCCACACCGGCCGGCCGTCATAGACATACCTAAATTTTTAAAGAGTCATAAAATGTTGTCGACGAAAGAATAAATAATGTCCAAGAAGATTTATGCTGATTACTTCATTAAAGTTTCCACAAAATTGTAAAAGTCACTTGTATTATAGGCTGACTTAGGAGAATTTACCTTTAAGGAGTGTGCTATCACGCCGGACATTCGCAGCAAAATGATCGCTTGCTTACCCGTTTCGGTGATCAGGCGCTGAAACTTGAAAAATTTACGTCTCTTGAACGAAACTGTGACTTGTTGCTGTTTTTTTTCTGGGGTTATTCTCAATGTTGACTTACACTTTTCGGAGGGGAAACTTGACTCTCCGGCTTATCGACTGTTCTGAACAAGGAGCACAGTCTCGGGTTAGCGCAAATTCGGTGCTGAAATGCTCCGATATTAATAAACGACGATATCACGGCTTCGTCAGACACGGTGTCCTCCACAATAGGAGGCTCCAGGGAACGCCGTCGCCGTCCAAATGACAGTGCGCGCGCCGGCGCTGTTCGGATCGCTCGGGTCGCGGGCAGAGCGCTGCCGGCGGCCCAAGCTTAGGCCATATTAATGCCCCGGCTCGATTATTGAAAACACCCGGGCGATTTCAATTAAAAAAGGGCGACGGAGAGCAGGCCCCGCCGGCGCTCGGCGTGTCCTGTCGCTGCTCCAGATATCGATCGCGTAAATATATAATTAATTTTATGGCCCGAGGTGGCGGCCGAGCTCGGAGACGAGACTAGAGGAGACGGAGCCGACGGAGAGGCGAGGTGAGGCGCCGTGTTTACGGCGGGCCGGCCTGCGCTAGCCGGTAATGAATGTCGTTAGGCGGCCTCCGCGGAAAACTGCGGGGGCGTGATTACAGGGCTGGCGGCCGCCCGTGAAAGGGTCACTCGCCCGGCCTGCGCGCCTAATGAAGAGTAATTACCGGCGAACCGTCACCCAAGGCGGACGCGTCACGCCTCTCCGACGCCTGCCAAACGATGCTGTTTGGCCTCGCGAACAGTCGCTTGTCTCCTTAGACGTCGACCGTAGGGACTCGATTCCGGAATTCGCGAAGCCGGTAGAAGCACTTCTGATGTAAGTTTCCCTCGCCTAGTGAAGTCAGTTCAGGTAAGAATCGAACATACACTGAGGAGACAAAACTCATGGGATATGGGATACCTCCTAATACTGTGTCCAACCCCCTTTAGCGCGGCGTAGTGCATCAGTTAGACGTGGCATGAACTTAACAAGTCGTTGGAAGTCCCCTGCAGAAATACTGAGCCATGCAGCCCCTATAGCCGTCCATCATTGCGAAAGTGTCGTCGGCGCAGGGCCTTGTCCACGAACTCACCTCTCCATCATGTCCCGTGTCGGGCGATATGGGTTGAAACGGCCCCTCAGAAAATTTTAAAAAATGACAATGCTGGAAAACCTCTTACGTTATTTGATGTTCAAACAGCTGAGCAGAACTGAACGTACTCAGACATTTCTCTCTTTACTTAATCTGATCAACACTAAACTGACACACAATATTTTTAGCGCAACGCAATCTGACTTACAATAACCCATACCTTTCATGAATCACTTACTTCACAAAAATCTTCGTTACTCGAACTAATGCAATACAGCGAGCGCCAATACTGCCAGCTAAATAAAGGATTCTAACTACTCAATGCACTAACTACTGATACACATAGTTAGCAAATGAAAGATTTTGATAGAGAACAATCAATGTATTTAACTTAATAATGTTCAAAGAGATCATATATATATATATATATATATATATATATATATATATATATATATATAAGTTCATGATATCCAGTATTACAAATTTACTCTTTCTGATGGACACACGTCCAAATCGTCCGCTCTCAAAATTTTGCCATCTCTCTCGCCACATCCACCACTGCTGGCGGCCCACCTCCAACTGCGCAACGCTACGCGCTGTTCACATCCAACTGCCCAACACTACAATAGCAAATATTCCAACAATGCAAACCAGCCGCAGACTGCACACAGCAGTCAGTGATTTTCATACAGAGCGCTACGTGTCGTTACCAACATAAAAACCTACTTACAGGGTGATCAAATCATTCGCTCGAATTGTCCAGAATGTTGTTCTCACCTAATGCGAACAATTGTGGCCCGGCTGCATGTCGCACTGTCGTAAAGTCCATGAAATGCAGCGAATGGTCTCCAAGTAGCCGGACATGACCATTTCCAGACAATGATCGGTTCACTTCGGCAAGAGGACCCAGACCGTTCCACGTAAACACAGCGCACACCATTATGGCGCCACAACCAACTTGCATGGTGCATGTTGACATTTGGGTTCATGACTTCATGAGGTCTGTGCCACACTCCAACCCTATCATCAGCTCTTACCAACTGAAATCGGGCCTCGTGTGACAAGGCCACCGTTTTCCAGTAGTCTAGGGTCCAACCGATATAGTCACGAACACAGGAGAGAAGCTGCAGGAGATGTCGTGCTGTTAGCAAAGGTACTCGCTATATGTTAAGATGGTATCTGTTCTTTCGGACATGTTAGAATGAAATTACGATGAAATGAACACCCTTCGCTGCTTACAGGCGTTGACATACGTCAATGGGGACAGATGAAAATCTGTGCCCCGACCGGGACTCGAACCCGGGATCTCCTGCTTACATGCCAGACGTTCTATCCATCTGAGCCACCGAGGACACAGAGGATAGCGCGACTGCATGTCCGAAAGAACAGATACCATCTTATATATATATAGTTAAGGCTCACCGGGCACTTGGCCATCTTCTTCTTCTGTGCGAATGCACAAACAGTGCCCGAACTCTTACGGGAATCGGTTACGCGCCGCGAGTAATGAGTATAATGGGTGGGGGCACTACGAATGTTGTGCGCGACAATACGTTGAGAATGTGGATTTCGCGGGAGAAGTGCCAGAGGTAAATCCCTGCAATCGCGCTATCCTCTGTGTCCTCGGTGGCTCAGACGGATATAGCGTCTGCCATGTAAGCAGGAGATCCCGGGTTCAAGTCCCGATCGGGGCACACATTTTCATCTGTCCCCGTTGACGTATGTCAACGCCTGTAAGCAGCTAAGGGTGTTCACTTCATTGTAAAGGTACTCGCGTCGGTTGTCTGCTGCAATTGCTGGCCGCTGTGGCCGAGCGGTTCTAGGCGTTTCAGTCCGGAACCGCGCGACCGCTACGGTCGCAAGTTCGAATCCTGCCTCGGGCATGGATGTGTGTGATGTCCTTAGGTTAGTTAGGTTTAAGGAGTTCTAAGTTCTAGGGGACTGATGACCTCAGATGTTAAGTCCCAGAGTGCTAAGGGTCATTTGCTGCCATAGCCCATTAATGCCAAATTTCGCCGCTTTGTCCCAACGGATTCATTCGTCGTAGGTCCCACATTGATTTCTGCGATTATTTCAATCAGTGTCACTGACAACTCTACACAAACACACTGCTCTCGGTCGTTAAGTAAAGGCCGTCGGCTACTGTGTTGCCCTAAGTGAGAAGTAACGCCTGAAATTTGGTATCTCGGCACGCCCTTGCTGCTGTGGGCGTCTGAATACTGAATTCCCTAACCATTTCCGCCCACTGCCTCTAGCTCCTGCTACCATTCCGTATCCAGAGTCGGTTAATCCTCGTCGTGTGGCCATAATCAAGTCGGAAACCTTTTCAAATCAATCACCTGAGTACAAATGATAGCTCCACCAATGCACTGCCCTTTTATACTTCGTGCGCGTGATACTACTGCCATCTGTACATGTGCATGTCGCAACCCCATGACTTTCGTCACCTCAGTGTATAACGAAAATTTCCTTTTTGAAGATTGGCATGGATTCCTCAAAAGGGATCTCGCGAAACACAGCTCGATCTGATCCTCCATAACATCCATATCGCCATTGACAATGGTATCAGGTAATGCCGTGATCCTGGACTACAGGAAGGCATCTGACACCTTCCCGCACTACCGTTAGTGAAAAAAAAGGTATAAGAAGTTATCGAGTATCGGACCAGATTTGCGACTGCATTGAATACTCCCTTGCTGATAACACTCAGAACATCGCTCTTAACGTAACAAAATCCACAGATGTAAATTCAATTTCCAGAATACCGCAAAGAAATGTCACAGAACCGTTACTCTTTACAATTCATACAAATGGCCTAGCAGAAAGCTTCGGAAATTCTGTAAGAAAACTGTTCGCAAAGATGCGATTGTCCATAGGAAAGTAGCAACGCTAGAAGACATTATCGATTTGCAGAACGACCTGCAGAGGACTGATGAATGTTTTGTATCAACAGAAACCTCTTCTTACTTCCGAACTGTTGCCTGTAGTTGTCTTTAATATCTGTCATTTGTTTTGGAGAATACCGCACGGAACAGAACATGTACTTTAAGACTCTCACCCCACATGTAGCCAGAGTGTCTTACTCGACGTCTCTGTATATGAAGATAAATTGAAATGAGACACACATAGAGCGCCCGGTTAACGATGAGGTTAACAAGATGGCAGCCGTAAACACGAGGGCGAAAATCCGAGCTAAATTAAGGCTAAAAATACGACAGTCAGCCTGAAAAGAAAGACAAGCCCCTTGTTTAGACTATCTCTATCGATCCTCTGACGTAGCAAACATCTATACAATATCCAAGCACACATTGAAATCAAAGAAACTAACGAAATCGATACCCTAAAACAGTTACTACAGTATTATTCAACTTCAATCAGATGATATTAACTTACAGTGACAATTACTGTATGATGTGGCATAGTGGTGCACTCACATTCGGGGGCACGCCGGTTCAAATCCCTGTCCGGCCATCCAGGTATAAGTTTTTCCGAAATCTCCCTAAACTACTCAAGGCCAATGGCTGGATAATTTCCGTGAAGAAATCATGGCCTATCTCCTTCCCACTTTTTCCTCCATCCGAGCTTGTGCTCTCAGTAGCGACCTCCTTGTCGACGGGACGGACAACATTAATTTCCCTTTTTCGGTTGCAGTAGAAAATTGTGCCAGTATGGGATTCTAACCCCAATCGTCTGTTTACCGCAAGCAGTCTATTCTGGAGATGTACGGGGAGCCAGGTTTTATTCACCGTCTAACACAGATTTGCAGTTGTCACGCTCAGTGAATCTCTGTGCTCAGTTTATTCGAGCTATTTTTCAGAGGTAATAGGTCATTCGGTAATTTATCTGTAATCATTCTTTGTCAAAATCTTTTAAGATATGAATACTGTTTGCTGTAGTGTTCTTCATTTCGAAGAGTGCTTTGATGCAGCTCACCGCAGTATCCTGTACTTCATTTCCATTTAGCTATTGAAACTTACATTTAGTTTTAACATGCTCTCTGTATCCATCCCTTCGCCTCTCTCTACAATTTTTACCCCTCACACATCCTACATTACCAAATCCCTTCTTTCAGCTGGCTTGAGCCATAAATCTCTTTTCTCCCCGTTTCTATTCACTGCCTGAATAAATCTGTAAGAGAACGTAAATTACGAATATCTGACGAAACTACTGAAAAGTGAGTGCGACTCAGAAGTACCTACCGAATGAGCGAGATTTGTGTTTCGTGCGATCATACTGCCTGCCGACAGGCTACAATAAGGCAGTGCTCTGTCCATCTTAATAGTTCTGTCTGCAGTAATAAAGGAATCATAAGGAGCTGAAGACTGTAAGAGAGGATGACTCGTATTGAGCGCTATGTTCGACCCTCCTGGCACTGGGTTTGTATCGGGTGATAATAATTAAAGTGCAGCTACTCAAAGAGGTGCAGTGTGGGATGTAATTATCGTATGAGAGCGAAACTTTGTAGATATTTAACGCGTTAATGTGGAACCGATTTACTCTGGAAAAATAATTAGCTCCAGTTTTGGCCACCAGATGCAAATCTGGTGCTGTGAATACAGCAAAGACGTATAGAAATGTTTCCATATGTATTGGACTGGGAACGCGACGTTGTCAGAAAAGATCAAACTAGTGAGAAAGAAGTACAGTTGATTTTATTATTAACCGCCGCTTACACAATATATTCAATAAGAGTATGGGAGAAGTCGACGAGATACTGACAGCGCCAGATTTCCACTGGAGGCCAAAACTGGAAATTTTTTTCCGGTGTCAACAGGTTCCGCTTTAGCGTATTACGAAGTTTCGCTGTCATACGACAATTGCAGTCGACACTGGACTTCTGTGAGTACTGCACTTTAATTTTAACCACCCGGTATTATCGATGTATCGACCTCAGACCTCCACACTATATTCCACAAAAATCACTAACCTGCACGACGTTGAATACGGCAAATGCCCTATGTATTAATCCATAACACCCAGCACCCATAAAGTATCCTGATACCTCGACTCATTGCCCACTATAACTACCAAAACAAGACCTGATGGAATTACGTTTACTTTCCACACAGACGTGTCAGTTTATGAAGACGAGATGTACAGTACCTCAGTAACGGGACGTCTACCTTCAATTAATTTGTTCATCTCCTTAAGGAGAAAAGTAAACTGTAGAATGCTTTGGTTACCACTCTCACTCTTCTTGGCACAGTGCCGCCTCTCTTTTTATCCCAGTTGCTGTTAAGGAGCCCTTTAAGAAAACTTTTGCTGTGGTAATACAGTTCAGAACGCAGCCGCTCGCCACGAATTATGGGAAACGATGGTATCGCAGCGCCGAGCACCGGCGGCCTCGAAACGTAGCGCGCCAAAAAATTACAACACGTTTTACTTTGCTGTTATTGGCGATGATATCGCAGAGGCTGGCTCCATGATATATATACACACTCGCATAAAGCCGTACAATCAGAGACCAGCTGCAAACGTTTATATGGAAATTGGCTTTCGCATATATGTCACATCTAAATGCAAAAATGTCGTTTCGTGGCCCATTCAGAATAATTGGCCAAATAGGACTGAAAAAACTGTGTCGCGCCCGTATTTGACATTTTCATTAATCGACGATTCCGCTCTAATGAACGCCTTTATAAAGGCAGTATAAGGCGCCATTAGTAATTGTTCTTACAATACAACAAAGTGAACAAAGTTTTGTTCACTCTGTTGCTTCATAAGCTGCTAATTTTGCTTTTCATAAACGAAAAATCAAGTTGTATAGTGCCGTTAGCACACAAAGATTACCATTTTGTAAAATGATGAACCCGCCACCACAGCTGCTGAATCAACAATGTTTTATTGATGTTATTGATTCCGCTACTGTTGTGCCGTTTCTTTATTTTACAGAACCGGCTTACACAATTGCCGCTGCCCCATAAGAAGAACTGTGAAAGATTGCCATGTTTTGTATTAACGCAGTAGTTGCTTTCCATGACCAAGTTACATCAAAGTTTTCCATTATTTTGAATTTTCCTCTTATCTTAAAGCGCCATCTAGTCGTTTTTGTTATTATTACACTAATATTACGCAATACCCTCACAGATTAAGGCTTTCGATGGTTTTTCTGGAGAATATCACATTAGGTCACGCCCAAACATTTTTCTCTGCTTATGTCAGGACTAAAGGCCGTGGTTTATGCAGGAAAAATGATGGGTCAGGATCCACAGAATAAACTTCTGAAGGTTGAGAATGCGAATAAATGGAATTCATGGGGTATTGCCACGTAGCTATGAGATTTTAAATAAAACTAGGACGCTATGGTTCCGTTGTGAACCAAATTTAAAATATCCACAGCAGTGAATCACACTATAAAGCTAGTTGGTGGAATATGTTATTTAAAACTTAAACCGACTCAGCCTTAACAAACTTTACATGCGAATTTTCTCTGCCTCGTGATGGCTGGGTGTTGTGTGATGTCCTTAGGTTAGTTAGGTTTAAGTAGTTCTAAGTTCTAGGGGACTGATGACCTTAGATGTTAAGTCCCATAGTGCTCAGAGCCATTTGAACCATTTGAAACTTTACATGTTATTATTGTACCGCGATAGAAACTGGTCTCAGTTTTTATGTTAAGGTGATGACAGTTTTTCCATAAAGGATAGGAGTGAGCTCACTGAAAAAAAAAAGTCAGTCAAGGGATTATCGTCTGAGTAGCAACCCGCCTTCAGCGCATTACATTCTGTTGTACATAAGCTGACATGAACGTTTCTCTGCCGGTAAATTAATTACTCAGTATTACAAATAATAAAAACTCTGTGAATTTCCGGTCAGTGTTTATTAACGTGGCCTACATAATATGACTCGATAATATGAGCATAGAATTCCCGTTAATCATACTAATTTCTTCTCATTACACGTTCAGCTGTAATTGCTCTCAAGGCAGCGATATTGCTATGCTGTAAACTGAGTACTAAGTAGAACCGTAATTTCACAGTATCATTGAACTGATACGCAAATTCTACATACATATTTAAATAAACAAATCAAATAAATATTTTTGCAGCCGAGATCGGTGTTCATTTTTATTTCCGCAATGAGCGGAGTCGACAGATTCTAGGCGTCATCTGCGAATCTTCTGGAAATAATACCGCTCCGCATGAGTCGGATAACCATAACGAGAGCGCACACTACGCACATACTGTGCGATTCATACACAGTAATATTATTCCCAGAAAATCCACCACATCGAAACCGGTAGTTGAGGAAACAGAAATATTCCAACATACGAACTAGGTTGCAAAATTCTTGTTTGTCACCAAATATCAGATCGCACCCAGCATCATGTGCAACTTATGCAAATTAATAACACAGAACAGTCACACTATTCACTTCAAAAAATTACTTTTTACACGATTAATCAAATTACGAATGAAAACGCATACGTTATTCCAAAACTAGGCCTCTTTATCGTGCAACATCGTGGAAAGGCAATATCACAAACATAACATTATAGTCTTTATCAGGCATCTAAACAATTAAGTTACATTTAAAATCGGGCTTCACTGGGGAAGTTGACAGAGGGAGAGTATGGAGATAACATCTATGTAACAATGAGTCTGAAACATCCATCGTCGCCACTTAGCCAAGAATGCCATACGGCTTCACACGAGCAAGATAGTGGAGATTTTTAACGACGGAATTCTCTTTTTGGAGAAGCATACGAATTAAATCCTCGTCAGGCGCTCCAAATTTGAGTTTTCCATGATTTGCATCTATCATTTCGTGTGAATGCCAGGACAGTTCCCTAAAAATGCCACGACAGCCAACTGTGCTAGTGCTCCGTCTCTAGTGACTAAAAGTCGACGATTCCTCCGATGGACTTTCTTTGTTTATTATTATATCTGGTATGTGAAAAAAGTCTCATTTATGAAACTGTGTCTCTTTTACCCAGAAATGAAGAGAATAGAACATTCAAGCACTAGTATGCAGATGAATTCATATAATAACGCATCTGGAAGTAGACTTCTTTTTCCGTTTCGTTTGTTGTGTTTTTGTGATATTTCATTTACTATGGAACCTGACGCATGTTGTGACTGTGGTGGTGCAAGCGAAAAACGGAATGAAAAATCATACTGTACCATTTTTTAATATGCGGGGTGTTTCCGTAAGAGCGTGCGAAAACGTTACAGGACATAGAGAATGCTATACTGAACAATTTGAGGTAAGGAACCTCGGGTCGGAGAAGCCAGCTTAAGGAGATGTGGAAGTAAAGTTATCTACCGCTTTGTCTAGCCTAACTGTTTTCGAGCTTATTTACAACTAAGATGCGAACAAATTTACACATACTGTGCTGTTTATTTCCAGCGGGAAGTCATGCTGCGGGTCTTGTTTACTTTGCTTGCCCATGAGGTGGCCCTGTTGTATTTACATTGTCCCCTTTGCTGGTCGTGGGAGGATGTGGATACAACATGACGGTGCACCGCCTCACTTCGGTTTGGATGTCCTAAACCATCTCAATGCTGTATTTCCTGGTCGATGGATTGGAAGGGAAGGTCCTGATACATGGCCTGCGAGGTCACCTGACCCAAATCCCCTTGTTTATTTCCTTGGGGATATCTAAAATCACTTTGTATGATACCCCAGTGGATGTTGAGACGGAGTTAGTTGCCAGAATTGTAGCTGTCTGTGATGTGATGCGAAACACACCAGGAGTATTTGTCTGGATGCGTCAGAATCTTGTTTGCCGATATCATGCTTAAACTGAGGGTGATGATTGTCCGTCTCAGCACAAATGGTACGCCGGCCGTTGTGGTCGCTCGGTTCTAGGCACTTCAGTCCAGAACCGCGTGACTGCTACGGTCGCAGGTTAGAATCCTGCCTCGGGCACGGATGTGTGTGATGTCCGTAGGTTAGTTAGGTTTAAGTAGTTCTAAGTCTACGGGACTGATGACCTCAGATGTTAAGTCCCATAGTGCTCAGAGCCATTTGAACCATTTTTGAACAAATGGTACGTTCATGTGTTAATGACGGTATTTGCATTTAACTGTAACTAATGTAAATAAAAAAGTACTCAGTAATGTGATTTTATTCCTATTATCGTCTTAAGCTGGCGTCTCCGACCCCAGGTTCCCTACCCCATATTGTTCAGTGGAGCGTTCTCTGTGTCCTGCTAAATTTTTGCACGCTCTTACGGAAACACCATGTATATTTATACCTAGTTATACGAAAAATGGTGAGGTTTCAATGTAATCATCTCAATTTTGCGACACGCTACTGTTGTGTACAGCGCCGAACCGGGTTTTTATTACATAAATTATTATCTCTAACTGTAAAGTAGTGGACTTAAAAATGCCAGGAAATGTTATGCTACATCAAATGATATTCCTAAATGTACTGTAACCATATCAATTTGAACACTTATTAGTATGAAACCCATCATCCTGATGGAGGAATAAGTAATTTGCTATTGCGTCACTTTCGTAGCTGCTGGCTGTTTACAAATTCCGTAGCAAACGTGAAGCTGTTGTCACTAAATGAGCCTAGTTCGGAATTTTGTAATATATCTTACAATTACAGAGCACTGTAGCGTTATTGAAGTCCCGTATATGGCATCCAGTTGGCAAACAAATCTGTAAAGTCTTCGTTCGATGATCAGCCTTTACAGTTATACGCAGTATTCCAGAATTTCTATTACAGTCTTCCTGGGGCCTGTAGATGGGCGGTAGTAGATAATGTTTTGATAAGATTCTCTGACGGGAAAAGTAAAGTATGAATGTAAAATAAATCTGAAGAGCGGATCACTTTAGATTCTCCCACTTCACAGTACGCATACAGCAGAGGCAATAAACTCTGTGCTCTACAGGAGTCCATTGCATGGGCATTTTTTCGAGTACACATAGTTGGGTTTTCTATTACGTGACGAAGGACGTCTTCTTCAAAGTTGAGAATCCTCCGTTTCATCCCATCTTCATTGACACGCAAGTCACCGAAGCGGCGTCAGACAAGACTTGCAGCAGCCGTCCGAACAAGGTCCGGCTGATCCAAACTGTGTGTCGGACCGAGACTCGAACTCGGGTTCTTTGCCTTTCGCGAGCAGGTACTCTACCGATTGAGCTACCCATGCAGGACACACGACCTTTCCTCAAACTTTTACTTCTGCCAATACCTCATCTCCTACTTTCCAAACTTCACAGAAGTGCTCCTGCGGACTTGCAGGACTAGCACTCCTGGAAAAAAGCATGTTGCGGATACATGGCCTAGCCACAACCTGGGGGATATTTCCAGAATGAATTTTTCATTATGCAATCATTCTATAAACATCCCCCAGGCTGTGGCTAAGCCACGTCTCCGCAATATTCTTTCCTTCAGGGATGCTAGTCCTGTAAGTTTCTTAGGAAAACTTGTGTGAAGTTTGGAAGAGGAGAAGTAAAGTTGTGAGGACGGTTCGTGAGTCGTGCTTGGATAGCACAGCCAGTAGAGCGTTTGCCTACCGAAAGGCAAAGGTCCCGATTTCAAGTCTCGGTTCGACAAACAGTTTTGATCGTCAGAAGTTTTATACCATCGCACACTCCGCTGCAGAGTAAAAAATTCTTACTGGAACCATAGGCGGGTCTCCCAGCCAATAGTGTCAGACGATCATTTCATTCCAGCGCGTTTGTGGGAAACCACAGTCAACCCTCCTAGCTGCGAACGTAATATTTTCTGCAGCCGTTGTAGTCGGACTAAAATTGTATGCAGTGACGTAATTACAGCAATGGCTGACAACAGCGCCCGCTTGTCAGTTTGTGTGCATGCCGTGAAGCGGAAGATTTTAAAATGATTTGATGTTGAAACGTATTTGTATCCAAACGCTTCATTGCTGGACATCTATCGAAACTCTATCATTTTAAGTCCCCTCTAGAAACCCTAGAAGGCTGTGATTGGAATTGTGAAACACCCTGTGTTAACCCTACATTGTTCATTATCGTGGCATTTTCATTACTATTATTATTATTATTATTCCACTGTCATTCCTTCAATATTTATTGTTATTTAGATGAAACCCAAAGCAGTTACATTCAGAGAAATTCTTTCAAAAACAGATATACTACTACCATTCTAGTATTCTAGAGTTTACAATAACGTGCACGAAATGTGAAAATGTTCACAACTCTTCGGCACCAAAGTGATACAAAAATGGATGGCCTGTAACAACCTCCAAGAGCAGCTGAGTCAGGTATTTTATTACTTCTGAGAAAACTTAAGTCGAACAACGAAATTAAGATAAGTGTATAGACTAGTAAATGAAGATCATTGTAGTAGACTGCTTTTGCGTCTCGCAGAACTCTTTATTGAATACCTTGTCGTCTTTAAGCCATTGTGGAACATTCTCTGTCGACCGTCGACAGATACGAGAAAGTTCTCTGAGTCTATTTGCATGGCTCGATGCACGTCTCCTCTGAGACCAAGTTTCGGTTACATGCTACGAGACCTACACTTCCGCATACAGAGCAGTCTACTCTGAAGCCGTAAGCGAAACGTTGAGCTAGTTCGGAACCTGATAATCAGTTCACTGATAGAACTCTAGACATATATGCTTTGCGTTTGGCAAAATTTGTATTCGTGAAATGAATATTTTTGAAGTTACAATCTTGTCAGAAGACTTTAAAAAAGGTAAGTAAACTTTATTGTACAGAATTATCAGATACGGCTACGGAAAAGAAAGGGATTTAATAAACCCCTTGTCTAGAACGCGAGTAGAATGACTTAACAACTGTGTCACCTTGTCTTGGAGAGATTGCTATAGCAGTAGAACAAACGTTTGAATCTTATGAACAGAATCTATATCACCCAGTCCTCTGTTCAGTTCTATTGCAATGGTGCTGGTCTTCAAATTCCTATATACACCTTGTGTATTCACTAGCGTGTATCAGTACAATTTCATTTTGACTAAGTGATTTAGTTTGGGAGGGCAGGGTCTGTGGAGGAGAGAGGCTGATTCTATCGTGTTTGTAGACTGCACAATAAATAGATAGGTTTTAAATTTCGTTGTTACTATATTGTCATGTCTACCTTCGATTACTGCTGTCTTCTCCAGTAACTACCTACTTCATAGGTGAAAACGAGGTAATTCCATCTAGTTTGAAAAAAGAGGATAAAAAGGGGTTCAATATTACTTGCTGGTATTGTACCAAGGACAGATTAATTGTTTTTATCTCGTACCGAGCTGGGTGACGAAAACATTGAAGTGGCTTTTGGGAATATTGGGTTAAAATCTTCGTTCACTCATCCAGAATTTTCGCCTGGTTCACCTACATCACTTAGTATACTGGAATGGTGTCACTCTACGTTAAAACATAATATTCCTAATCTTTGTCTTCGTACCTTTATGTTTTGGTTTGACATTTAAATGGATTTTAACTGCATTAACATTTTCGAGTAGCTGTTTGAGGCATATTTCCAAAGTACTTCGTTTTCAGCTGTAACTATAGGACCTAATCAGTTTTGGTAAGGAGCAAGGAGATTTAAAAATTAATACTTGGAAGGAGAGGCACACAGCAATCAGTCGCAGTCCCATTAGTTTTTATTAATTTTGCAAAGCTAGATTTCGGCTATGAATATCCATCTTTAGTGCTAAAATACAAGAAAAATTACAGAATCAAAATTAATGTATCTTACATAGAACAATAGGTAAACACCATGTACTTCTCGCGATTCTGTTGTATTGTAACTCAGATGGTATGTTGACCAGAATGGATTGCTACTATTGGATAACACGGTGTTTAGTTATCGTTCAATGTAAAATAAATTAATTTTAATTCTGTAATTTTCCTTGTATTTTAGCCCTGAAGATGGCTATTTACAGCCGAAATATAGATTTGCAAGAATAATAAAAACTAATGGGATTGCGACTGATTGCTGTGTGCCTCTCCTTTCTTATAGTCTATGGTCGCTGTGCACAACAGTTCCTTGTAAGTTGGTTTATTTCATATTTGGCCAAGGAATCATTGCACCAGTGTTAATATAATCAGTTTTACTAAAACATTTTCACGAGTGAGTATTATCGAAGGTGAGTCGCTGCGAATATGAGAACACCGTTCTGTGACACCTCACTGGGTGGGGTGACGAAAATTTTGATTGTTCAAATGGCTCTGAGCACTATGGGACTCAACTGCTGAGGTCATTAGTCCCCTAGAACTTAGAACTAGTTAAACCTAACTAACCTAAGGACATCACAAACATCCATGCCCGAGGCAGGATTCGAACCTGCGACCGTAGCGGTCTTGCGGTTCCAGACTGCAGCGCCTTTAACCGCACGGCCACTTCGGCCGGCAAAAAATTTTGAGACATCTTGAAAACTATAATTAAGACGCAGCGAAATATCAAAAGTATTTCGTATCGGTGTAGAGTGATTATGGTGCTAAGAATTTATGGAACTGTAAGACAAGCATTGGCTTATTTTACATCAGGTCTTAATCAGCGTTACTTCTGCTTTGTGAATGGCTGGGAATAACATTAACAAGCCAATCGGATAAGGCAGCGCACGTAATACAGGATCATTCGGCTGGCTATCGACTAATATACACAGAAAACTTTTTTTTTTTTTGCGGCAATGCTTATGATAGACACGATGTTGAATGAGAAAATAACGAAAGTCCTAGAAAGGTGTTTTTTTCTGTGGTTATGTAAGTTTTGTGAAACTTACGGCCCTGGCAGAAAGTAACTACGTTCTGGAATATTGTATGTTGCAATATCTGAATTTGTGGTAGTGGACATACTGGGAACAACGTCATAGGCATCACTTTACAAAATGCAACTAAAGCAAGATACGCTTGGAACTGGAGCTCTACACGCTATTCTGCAAAAAAACTTAGGAGGCACGATTAAGAAAACTATAGAAGAATGGAAAGAAGTGAAATGTTGGAAAATCTTTAATGTGTTATGACGTCATATCTATTCAAGATTATCTGTATCAGTATTCTATGACTAGAAGTTTGCGCGGATAAGAGTGGTGGAGCTATTCACATTGGCATCTCAATATGTAATTATATGCTCCGCATCTACGGATATTGGAAACACTTTATCTTGTTTCGTACGCCGCAGCTCTGACGATACGTTTGCGCGTGGTTTTAATTTTCGTGTATTTTTAAGTCTGTGCGTGACTTTGAAGCTTTGTTGCGAACCAACAATGAGACATCTGTCAGTGTCAGTCGTATCACACAAAACTCATTTCTTTCCTCTTCTACGAATGGCACGAAGCATTTTTGTTGTTTACTTATGTTTGAATCCATTAGCTCAGCTGAATTCTCGTACCAGGGTTTTAGAACTACTTAAACCTAACTAATCTAAGGACACCACACACATCCATGCCCGAGGCAGGATTCGAACCTGCGACCGTGGCGGTCATGCGGTTCCAGACTGAAGCGCCTAGAACCGCACGGCCACACCGGCCGGCTCGTAAAGTACGTTTTGCAGTCTTAAGAACGTATCATCCTGTCATTTTTATACTACATAGCCGGCTATATTCTCGATAAATGCCGCAAATTGTAAGATCGTTCTATTTGCTGAAACAGATTTCGTCGAATGTTGTGCGAAATATTTCCGTGACACTGAGAAGTCAAATGAAGTCGTGGTATAAGTTGTCACATGCTGGATGTTAGCCACATAGGTCGTATATCACAGGTACGATTACTGTAACTATGTGAGTGTGTTACATTTTGGCCGGCCGCGGTGGCCATGCGGTTCTAGGCACATCGATCCGGAACCGCGTGACTGCTACGGTCGCAGTTTCGAATCCTGCCTCGGGCATGGATGTGTGTGATGTCCTTAAGTTAGTTAGGTTTAAGTAGTTCTAAGTTCTGGGGGACTGATGACCTCAGATGTTGAGTCCCATAGTGCTCAGACCCATTTGACCCATTTTTTTGTTGTTGTTACATTTTGCACTCCAACAGAAATGTTGATAGTCACCAATTTTATAGCAAACATTATTTAAGTGGTATGTCAAACACAAACAGAAGTCGTAGTATGAAGTGAAGTTTGCTAGAACATCCTACGTTCCACTCTGTAGCAGCTTTCGGTAAATGAGCTCTGCTAAAGCAAAGGAAAGAATAATTTTACACAATTGCCTGTAGGACGGAAATAGAATGTATGTTTAATAGTGTGAAAAATAGCGTAACGATATTTTAAATGTCCGGTAACTTTTGACCACTAATTAAATATAATACGGACATCGGCAGATATATCCGTAGACGTCATGGTCCGTGCAAGTTTTTATCCGCAAACCAGCTACAGGTGCAGACATCAGCGTGTTAGTCGCAAATGTCGGCATCAGCGCAGGCGTCTAGCTAGACCATACAAGGAAGAGGAATAAGCGCAAATTATAAGAACGGTTATTCCAGACGGATGACCAGGACGGGTCTACATAGCATATGCATTTTTTTTCCGTGGGTGTGAATCCCGCTCGCTGCCGCTGACCAAGGGGACGCCGGCCGTGGCGGTGATTCCCCTCCGACGCAGTGCTAATTAGCTGCAGTTTGCCGACACGCCGCTGACAGCTGCGGGCTAGGGAGGGCCCGGGGCTGGAGTACAGATGGCAGCAGCTCCCTAACCAGCGGGATGCGCACGGCGCGGGGCGCGAACCCTCGGCCCACACAAAAGGAGCGCCGCGCGCACTGCCTCCCCGACACACTTTGCGGGCCGCGAAATGTGAGTCACTGGACTAGCGCTGCGGGATCAAGCACTCTCTCACCCACGCACTGCAAACACTCTGGCGGGTTCTGCAGCCGCGTGACCGTCGTGTCCTTCTTGTCTCGGGTACATTTCCCCAAGTCCGCTGTTTTTGCCACAATAAAATATGTAGCCATGCGGAAGGAATTCACAACGAGGCATACGAGAAAGACAGGCCGTGCTGCATACGTCACAGCACGTGACACTGCAGGTCTTAAGAGTGGCAACAGATTTCTCCGGCGGGGAGCGAGTAACTATTTCAGACGAGTTTAATACTTCTTGACACAATATATATAAATGACCTAGTAGATAGTGTCGGAAGTTCCATGCGGCTTTTCGCGGATGTTGCTGTAGTATACAGAGAAGTTGCAGCATTAGAAAATTGCAGTGAAATGCAGGAAGATCTGCAGCGGATAGGCAGTTGGTGTACTGAGTGGCAACTGACCCTTAACATAGACAAATGTAATGTATTGCGAATACATAGAAAGAAGGGTCCTTTATTGTATGATTATACGATAGCGGAACAAACACTGGTAGCAGTTATTTCTGTAAAATATCTGGGAGTATGCGTGCGGAACGATTTGAAGTGGTAAGGCGGGTGCCAGGTTGAGATTCATTGGGAGAGTCCGTAGAAAATGTACTCCATCAACAAAGGAGGTGGCTTACAAAACACTCGTTCGATCTATACTTGAGTATTGCTCATCAGTGAGGGATCCGTACCAGGTCGGGTTGCCGGAGGAGATAGAGAAGATCCAAGGAAGAGCGGCGCGTTTCGTCACAGGGTTATTTGGCAAGCGTGATAGCGTCACGGAGATGTTTAGCAAACTCAAGTGGCAGACTCTGCAAGAGAGGCGCTCTGCATCGCGGTGTAGCTTGCTGTTCAGGTTTCGAGAGGGTGCGTTTCTGGATGAGGTATCGAATATATTGCTTCCACCTACTTATACCTCCCGAGGAGATCACGAATGTAAAATTAGAGAGATTTGAGTGCGCACGGTGGGTTTCCGGCACTCGTTCTTCCCGCGAACCATACGCTACTGGAACAGGAAAGGGAGGTAATGACAGTGGCACGTAAAGTGCCCTCCGCCACACACCGTTGGGTGGCTTGCGGAGTATAAATGTAGATGTAGACTGCGCGTTGAAATGCAAGTTCTCGATAGCACATGACAAAGTGAAGATCTTTACTGAGCACATATTGATCTCCCGTGACACCTGCACAGAGCCGAGCGTTGGCGAAGTGTGGCGGACAACGCGACTAGTGTGACGTCACAAGTTCGTTGCAAAACGATTCACAAACGATGACATTTCAGTTTCTACCACGTCATTTTTTTCAGCGCACTCGACAGAAGAAAAAAGAAGAAAAGTCTTAAAAGTCTAATCGGTTCCACTGTCATAAGATAGGGAGCAGTTGGGCGAGGCCGTGGCAAGAATTCGGCCTTGGCGCTGCTGAAGGAACCAACGTGACATTCTCTTGGATAGATTTTGGCTAAGGCTGACATGCAGCAATCGGACGAGGTGGTCCTGTGATTAAGGAAATGCATTTAGGTGTTCTGTGATTCCCAGAAATATATTTATTAATTTATCCATCCAAGAATCACATCACAATGATATAGGGTTCGTCAAAGTAATCCATTGCCAATCACTAGGCCAAAACATACAACACAGCATACCTAACATGGTTGATGAGAAGAAGCCAGGTAGCCTGTGGGGATTGTCCTCGATTAAGGAACCATCCCGACATTTGCCTTAACTATCCAGGAAAACCACGGAAATCCCAAAATCAGGTTGGCAGGACAGAGCAAATCCATCCTCCAGAATATGATGTCAATTTGATAACATCTGCACTGCCTCATTGAGTGAGTCCCTATTGTATAACGTTCCTTCATTTACACACAGTTTGTTTCAGGCCACTTCCAAATGAAACATAGTTCGAGTCTCGGCCCGGCACACAGTTTTAATCTGCCAGGAAGTTTCACATTAGTGATTGTTCAGTAGCATGTCCAAGGTAATTTATCACCTTCTTGAAGGGGAAAGTAACCGTCTTCATTTATCCCGTTAGTCTTTGCTTACATAAGGACTAGCCTGAATTCTGTCAACTATTTTCAAATGTTCAAATGGCTCTGAGCACTATGGGACTTAACATCTGAGGTCATCAGTCCCCTAGACTTCGAGCTACTTAAACCTAACTAACCTAAGAACATCACACACATCCATACCCGAGGTTGGATTCGAACCTGCGACTGTACCAGCAACGCGATTCCGGACTGAAGCGCCTAGAACCGCTCGGTCACAGAGGCCGGCCAACTATTTTCAGTTCAACCCATATATACCCGCACATTTGTATGTTTCATAATCCTTCCATGCCGAGCCTATAGCCAGCACACTAGATCAATGCAGTCGGCAACTGCACTAAATGATGACGCTTCGTATGACGTTAGAGCGTGGGTACGAATAACCGCAGCGTGGCACAACCCTTCCACCGAGCCTCCGGTTGGCAGTGGGAGGCTCTTGGTGCAGGGAACCTATTGTCCTGTCCGATGCTCTCGCGAAATCGCCGCTCCCTTCCCTCAAAGAACTGCACAACGACCCCCCACGTGTCTATTCGCGAGGGGTGGGTCGCCAGAAAGCGTGTCACCGCGCAGTGGCGTGACTCACACCGATCGCCTGGGCTAATACCTTGAGTCAACAGCGCAGCACTCCGCCGCGCCTCCCAGATTGCATTCCTGTATCAGACCGGCACCGCCGCTGCCGGCCTAATCAATTAGCATAAGCTGGCCCGCCGTGACGTGTGAGTTATTGCCTTCGCTCGCGCTAGCTGTTCCGCTGTGACTCAGCATCAAAGCGCCCGCCAGCACAGTGGCTCACTGCTGGAACAATGCAGCTGGCCGACTTGAGTTATTCACGTCGTGCCCCTAGCCCTGTCTTGGGCTACTAGGTTGTCGCAGCCCTAAACAGAAAACCGAGTTTTCGGACACTGCCTGCAGCATCATCGTCAGAATTTGAAATTCCATCAACAATGCGGATGGGTGAGGTTAATCTATCTCGTTTCTAGGACTCTAACTTTTCACGAAGGGATTTCTTTTCCTATTAGTGCGTGCTTTTTCGTCCGCTGCAGTAACAATAACGCTAGCGTACAAGAATTGTTAATCTGACGTATTGCACAAGTTCTTCGAAAAATTAATGTACTCAACAGCTGTCTCGCACTGAAATAGAAAAAAATTATGCTAAAGACTATACTGTATAGTCATGGCAACCACAGCTGTGAATAAGCATCTAGAAAACCAAAAAACCACTTCAGCTGTTTGAAAATCCTTTTTACTGGACCCACGACCAGTTCCGTGGCAATACAACCACATCTTCAGATTAACATCTAAATATAAACACATATTCATTATATTTGCACTCTATTGTTAAGCGCATAATCTTAAAATCAGTTGTAATAGAAGGTGCTCACGTATACACTGGGGATATATACTCATATACACTGTGGATATATGAAAAAAACAATATTCGTCGTTTTTATCTTTCTCTGTTGTTGGCAGTGGGATTTTTATAGCATACTACCCCTGCGTTTCCTGATTATAAAATAAAAAACAAAGAAGTTCGTCTTCAGTTTAGAATGAAAACTAAACCGCTAAGCAGGCAGTATGTCGATCATGAAAGATTTAACGTGATGATCCAATCCCCTAGTAGTTGTAAGACCTACAATAAAGTATTGTATGACAACCGACGAACTCACGCGGACAGTACGTAGCGAAATAAAGTTAAAATAGGACAAGACAACTCACCGATAGTTATAAAAAAAATGGTTCAAATGGCTCTGAGCACTATGGGACTTGACATCTGAGGTCATCAGTCCCCTAGAACTTAGAACTACTTAAACCTAACTAACCTCAGGACATCACGCGCATCCTTGCCCGAGGCAGGATTTGAACCTGCGACCGTAGCGGTCACGCGGTTCCAGGCTGAAGTGCCTAGAACCGCACGGCCACACCGGCCGGCACCGATAGCTATAGCCTCATAGTGTAACTGTCAACTAGTTCGAAAGCGCGGAAGAAATCAGTTGACTAAGAAGTTAAGCGCATGCGCCTTTGACAAGAGAACTCGCGCGGCCGCGCAATAGACGTGAATACGAAATGGTCCGATATTGGCCTGATTCCCATTCATGTTCATATGTTAATAATTTTGAGGAAGTTACAGGACCTTTCTTGTTGATTTTAACCCTGTCAGCATATCACTCAATAATAATCTTCCAGCTCTTATAGATCTTCCGTCGTCAAGTGTTTATAGACGTGTACACAAAAATTCAGCGTACAACTATCAACAGTATTTATGTTTGTTGAAACCTATGGGCATAGAAAATGATAACATTTACGCCAAATGAATGTGGGGATATAATGCTGAGTTTTTTCCCCGCAAACGATTTCGGTATACTCGTTATTTTTACGTTGGTTTGAAGTGCGTTATCTTATGTACTAAACTTAAGGCACACAACGATGTGCTGTAATACATAACATAGTCATAGCTCACGTCGATTTACATGTCCGTCGAATGGAGCACTCGTGTCTTCGCTTGCAACATTGTACAATGTTGCTCAACATTACGAACGAGGACTCAGCTTGTGCAAAATTCCATAACGATGTGTACCGACTATACTGTGTTAGTGTTAGGTATTATGGCACATTTTGGCTTCTCTTGATGTTATTACGTACGATAAGACATTTAAAAAATAGCAAGTACACCAACATAGATCGTAGAATGAAAATGGAATTTAAACTCCCACGTACGTATGTATGTACGTATGTTTGTTCCTATATATGTATCGAACTGGGGACGTAGAAACGACGGAGAGGCTTCGTTCCTGCCGTAACCCCACAACAGGCTACAGCAGTCCGCTCACCCCACCACCGCCCCATATGGTTATTGTGCGGGTCGGCCTCCAATGGACTCCCACGGGAACGTCTTATCCCAGACGAGTGTGACCCCAATGTTTGCGTGGTAGATTAATTATACTGAACGTATACGTGGAGACAGTGTTTGCGCATCAATCGCCGACATAGTGTAACTGAGGCGGAATAAGGGGAACCAGCCCGCATTCGCCAAGGCAGATGGAAAACCGCCTTAAAAACCATCCACAGGCTGGCCGGCACACCGGACCTCGACACTAATCCGCCGGGCGGATTCGTGCCGGGGACCGGCACCCCTCCCCGCTCGGGGCGCAGTGCGAAAGACCGCACGGCTAGCCGGGCGGGCTTATATCCCCGTAGTCGTCTGGTGAAATGTTATGATTACATTAATACAACGCAACTACCACGACAACTGAAACAAAAATATTAAACGTATGTAGATTTTACTAGTGCAAAAATACATGTGTGTACCACAAATATGTTTAGTTTCTTGTAATAAAATGACCAATTTGACTCAGATAAAATATAAGCTTGCTCGTAGGACGTTTAGTCAACTGCAGACTGTCGTCATACATTTGTTTACAACGATCACGTTGTCGTTCATAAATGTGTACAAAGGCGCTGCACAGCTTGTACTCAGTCACTCTATTCAAGTTACACGAATAAGGCTCATGTTATCAGGAAGCAGAAGGGTTGAAAAATGTCCAGGCTGAGGAACACACGAACGATTGTCCCTTTCGTTTCCAGCGTTACGTGTAGTGCAGGTGGGTAGTCCGTACTTCTCAGCACTTCCTATACAACGTGACAGCAACAGTGATGATTTTTGTCACCAGTGAAATCACAACATTTCGAGTACTAATTATAACAGTTATTTTAAAAATTAAGACCAGAAGGAACGCATAAGCAAATAAATATAACATTAAACTTTTGATTGACATTGTGTGATGGCCATTAAAATTAATAACGAATACGAATATAGGTTTTCTGGAAGTGATTTTACGCAAGTGATCAAGTAATATACTTTCTCATTAGAACCTGTAACATTTTCTATCATTCATAACAGTCTCCTCTGTTTTAATGGACCGATATATTTCTAAAATATCCTACAGTTCTTGAACGTACAGCTATACAACGCTTGATAATATTTGACGCAAAACTTATCGCAACAATGGCTTATCGTTATGGTAAAACTAAGTTGCTAAGACTTCGTTACAGTTCTATTTTACATTCACGTAAACACCGCATAAGGGCTAGGAAACTGCGCTGTGCTTCCATATTGGCTCCTACATTCAGCTTCTTGTGAAACATTTCGTTGCACTCATTAATAAGCTTTATACATCTACGGTTGTCATCTAAAGTGTTGCCATATGCTGTTTAGAAAGTGCATCGTAAGATTTTAAAAACAATAAATCCACGCGCAAATCGCTACAGACTGCGGATTATTTGGTTGATTGCTAGTTTCACTCTACAGACGAGCGCGTCTTCAGATAGTCATACCCCTGATGACAACACGTTAAAGAGTCACAGCTCCGCTCAGCATCATCGCCAACACAGTGTGTTGCAAATAATACGCGATATATGGCGGTTGGCCTGTGCATGTTTCCTGCCGGTCGCTGTTCCCTTGCAGACGATGCCTACCTTTGCTGTGTCTAGAGCAATAGTTTATAAAACGTCTTAAAAATGGTTAAAATTGCTCTAAGCACTATGGGACTTAACATCTGAGGTCATCAGTCCCCTAGAACTTAGAACTACTTAAACGTAACTAGCCTAAGGACATCACGCACATCCATGCCCGAGGCAGGATTCGAACCTGCGACCGTAACAACAGCATGGTTCCGGATTGAAGCTAAAACGTCTTAGTACACAGAAATTCACAACACAGAAAACTTCCCGCTCCTTAGCATTCTTGCCCTTACAGAAAATCTAGGTTTATTTCCTTCTTTTTTAATCGAATTGTCTATGAAATATTTGGGTCATTCACGTTAAAAGGGAGGCGATGTTTAATGGCTGCAGAGTAGTCTTGCATGGAAATCCAGAGTGAATTTTCACACTCAGCAGCAGAGTCTATACTGATTTGAAACTTCCTGGCAGATTAATAGTGTGTGCCGGACCGGGACTCGAAACTCGGACCATTGTCTTTCGCGGGCAAGTGGAAGGTACTGGCGCAAGTAAAGCTATAAGGGCGGGTCGTGAGCCGTGCTTGGATAGCCCAGTCGGTAGAATACTTGCCCGCAGAAGGCAAATGTCCCAGGTTCGAGTCGCGAGCCGGCACACAGTTTTAATCTTCCAGGAGCTTATAAGGCACGGAAATGTTTCTCGTGATGGGGTATTCGATACATTTGTTCAAGCCGACAGAGTAGTGATACTCCGATAAAATACTAAGTTTTCTTAAATGCCTCGATAAGAAGATAAAAGACAAAATTAAACGTTTGTATTTGGTAGCTTTCCATTATATGCGACGATGCATGCATCCGAGCGGCGAGATTATTTCCTTCACGGTTGTCTGGACCGGCTTCCTGGTTGGCAGATTGTCGCTCTGCAGCGCTGCGAGCCAGTGCGTGACTACAGCCATTTTGTCATAGTTACATCAAAAGGCTAAACTTAAATTAGGTGCCGCCAGCCGGAGAGGCGGCACCCGAGGGAAAGAAAAATGTCACTTTAAAGCTGGCGATGATCAGGAAATTACGGGATTATGCGAGAGATTAAAACGGCCTTTGTTCCAGGAACAATGCCCTCGCCGAGGGAAAGCGAACTTTTTGCACTCATTTGCCTCGGCGTTCTTTTGCCAGCGCGAGGGGGAGGAAAAAAGAATTTGCGAAATGAAAAAAACAAACAGCACACTTGGTGAAATCAGAGCCGACGCTTTCATGCAGTAATTCGCTGATTCGCTTTTTAAAGTCGCTGAGCCCCACGGGTGGTGTGAAGCGGTGGCGGACCCCCACACATGGACCCTAAAACCCACGGGGGCGGCTCATGCAGTTCCCCTTCATAGAAACAAGTCGACTCTTCCGACAGCCAACCATCATTTACAAAGCTTGGATTCTGTTTTAATATGTGGCACAAACTGCAAAATAGCATTCACTCGTATAAGAAAGAACAGTAATTTAACTTTTTAGCCAAGTTTGTTGAGGCAGAAAGAGGTTGTTTATGTCTGTGATTGTTGTCGGAGTCCCGATAATAAACTGCACCTACATCCTGAATCGTCTTCAGACAAATAAATATGTTTAGACAGGGAGTTTTCTAAGTTGCACTACAGAACTAATATTGACACTCTGTTACCCCGTATATACAAGGTGAACAAATTTCATAGGTTGTTCAGGGATATTTTCTGGTTATTTTCTTACAAGATACCCAGGGTCTCTCGTGAATCTTTACAGAGAAGTAATGTGATTTTGAAGTACTCAGTTTTCTACCCAAATTACCTTTGTTCCTATGAAAATACCTTCACGACAGTGAAAAACACTGTGATGGACAATTACCAAAATTTATGACATAAAACACGGAGTAATGCGACAAGCCTCGAGATCCAACAGTACTGCACTGTGGTTGTCGTTGCTGCAGCAAGAAGTCAACATGCCGCGTGGTTGTAATTAAAGTGCCGCTACTCAGGGAAGCCCATTGCGAACTGTAATTACCGTATGGCGGCGAAACTTGGTAGATAAGCTAATGCGTTAATGCGGAACCAATTTAAGGGTAAGAAATTAGTTCCAATTTTGGCCACCATCTTCAAATCTGGTGCTGTACAGCGTCTCTTCGGCGACTCCGGTGCTCATATTGAAGAAATGAAATCAACATTATGACTTTCTCACTTGTTTGGCCTTCCTGCCCACGTCCGTTCCCAATCTACTACACATGGAAACATTTCTATACGTCTTCCTTGCATTCACAGCGTCAGATTTGCACCCGGTGGCCGGAATTGGAACTAATTTTTTTTTTCCAGCCCACAATGTACCTCTGTGAGTAGCTGCACTTTGATTATAAACACCGGATAGCCCAACTCTTCGTTAGTTAACATATATATATCACAATGTATCATTGTTAACTTACAATTAACACTGTCGAAAAGAAAAATATCCGAGCCAGAAACGAGCTGGATCGAATGCAAGCTTCAGGGTGAAGATTAAAGCGAACATTACATGTGTTAACAGCAAGTACTGAGACTGAACGGAACAAGTTTGTTTCCGTACAAAACACCAAACGCCTACTGTGGACATTTACATTATTGTGTAGATATTTTCAGTTCAAAGAAACGCAAAGGTAAATATGATAAGAAATTAAACAAAACATTATTATTCTGTGACGAGCCACTGGAGACCATGGGTCCCTTATACTAGAAGATCAGAAAACATCTCTGAACAATCCCGAAATTTTGTCGGTGGATTTGGCGTTCACCCTGCGTACTTCTATTAGTTACCAGCTGAAGACGTCACGCCCACGTGGTAGTCATTACATTGCAACTTAAGGGTTTATGATTTGTTTTCTGGACTAGTAGCTATTCCCGTAAATATCTGATTAAGAATATATGAGTTCACTGTCCATTACGGTCGTCTGAACCTGCTAATTAAACTTACTGACGCTAGGAAGTTGTATTTCGGACCGGAATTTGAATCGGGACATTTTCCACTTCCGACCGATGTATACAGACATGCAGATTATATATATATATATATATATATATATATATATATATATATATATAGAGAGAGAGAGAGAGAGAGAGAGAGAGAGAGGGGGGGGGGGGGGGAGGGAGGAAGGGAGTGGAAAGAACCAAGCTGTGCGAAGGGACCGCGCTTCAGATACGAGTAGCTAAAGCGGTAAGAGCAGCAATTTCCGCGTCGTCGTCGTCGTCGTCGAGGGTAAGCTCCGATCAGGGAAGGATGGGACGAGAAATCGGCAGCGCCCTTTCAAAGCAACCGCCCCTGCTTTTTCCTTATCCGCTTCAAGGAAATTACGAAACACTCACAGCTGGATAATTTTAATCATCATGGTCGGGGGGGGGGGGGGGGGGGGTAAGAGCGATCTATTCTTGATGATCAATCACAAAAAAGGTCAAGATCGAAGAATATCTCATTTATTAAAATGACCGGTTTCGACACCTTTAAACGACCGTCTTCAGATTATGCGCACCATTTGGTTGGAGCTGGTGGCGTTTTTAAAACGGTAAATCCTCACTCTCTTCATTCTGTTTTTTTCTTTTCTTGTGTCCATATTATTCCCTATTATGAAACTTCCTGGCAGATCAAAACTGTGTGCCGAATCGCGACTCGAAAGGCAAAGGTTCTGAGTTCGAGTCTCGGTTCGGCACAAAGTTGTAATCTGCCAGGAAGTCCCATATCAGCACACACTTCGCTGCAGAGTGAAAATTTCATTCTGGACCAGTCGTGAGTCTTGCTTGGGTAGCTCTGTCGATAGAGCACTTGCGCGCGAAATGCAGAAGTCCCGAGTTCGAGTCTCGGTCCGGCACACGGTTCTAATTTGCCAGGAAGTTTCATATCTGCGCACACTCCGCTGCAGAGCGAAAATTCTATTCTTGTTCCCTATTCCGAACCTTATTTTCTTATTTCTGTAGTCCATGCTATTGCCGATTTCCTTTTCCAGAAATAAAGGAATATTTGTTTCGTTAGCCTCTTCTCATTCATACGGTGGAAGCTTCTAAAGAAGATTAGTTTTCGCTTTGCTACTGTTCTGACACTCTCTGTAAATTTTTATAGATCTCCTTATCACGTCTCATCTTCCAATCGTGTCCAGTTTGTATTGCACCTATTATTTTTCCAATAATCCGTCTTTCAAGTGCCTCTATTCTGTCCAGCTTATTATAGCTCATCATTAAGCATTCACATACATATAAACATTCTGGTCATGCCACTGTTGTAGAGGGTTTTAGTCTTCTTTTCCCAGATATGCATTTCTTGTTGTAGATGTCTCTTGTCAAACTATATGCTCTCTCTGTTATTAACTCTCACATCTATTTACAAATTTTTGTATGCACTCTGCTCTATGCTTCCTCCATATTTAAAAAAAAAAATTTGCTGTCTCTCCTTATTTTATCTGTCTGTGTCTACTTATTGTGGTGTTTTTTTTTCATTTTCTTTCATTTGTGTCCCTGGAAACGACGGTACGCTTTTTTCTTTTCTTTTTTTTTTTTTTTTTTGTTTAAGTACCTCTGTGAGGAATTTTTAGTTCTGGACCAAGCCGCAAGTTGCACGTGCCCGTATCCGGCCCTGGCTCGTATAATCACTCCCAGCACGGAAATGATTTGCCACGTCTCTCCTATGCAAAGTAAGCCACGGTGTTTTTTTCATACCTCCGAGGCTGGAGCATAAAATGACGCGGTCGAACAGTTGGAGCGACGCCGCGTGGGCTGCCACCCCACCAGGCGCGCTGGCCTCTGCAGCAGGCAGCTGTAACGTAACGAAACGACACTGCCCGGCTCGGCTCGGCTCGGCACAATTGGGCACGCGCGCCGCAGCTGCCGCATCGGAATGAGGCGACAAATGAGCGGACAGAGCGCCCCCTGATCGGACACAGCCCGGCGCGTCCATTCGGCCGCCCTCTGCGCGCTCCACGGCGCCGCCACAAAACCGTTGTTCTTCCTTGCGAGTACTCTACCGATTTGAGTCTCACTGTTCCCTCGTCACTGTGGCACCGAGGTGGAGCAGTGGTAAGGCACATACAACTCGCACTTGGCAGGCGACAGTTCAGATCCACCCATCGAGATTTACGTTTTCCTTAGCTTCTCCAAATCTTATACGACGTAAGCCGGGATGGTTCCTGTGAAAAGGATACCATCGGTTTACTTTCGCAGTCTGACATTGTGCTCTGTCTCTAATGACCTTCGTAATCGACCGTAAGCCCTAACTTTGGCAGAACATGTCATGGTTACCTCCTACTCAAGTTGAGCTCGTACCCTATAGTATCTCATAAGAAGGGGATGCAGTATCCATCCAATTGTAAAAGACATAATAGAACTACTTGTACAGTTCCACTATGCACAAAAGTGGGCCTGGGCATCACAGGTAGTGATATTGCAGATAAGTTGGCCAAAGGGGCAGTTCATGATGGAACATTTACGGCGACGATCACAATGATTAGCTTCAACCGTTGGCACTTCGAGAAGCACCTCCATCATATTCGTCTGGCAACTTCTTCCCTGTGTGTGGGAAGAAGAAAAAGGTAATACTTCGCTTTTGGCCGACCAGCTCATTTCACCTTCATCAGTGCTTTGTTAGGACTTAATGAAACCGCACTGGTTATTGACAACGACGGAAACACATGCTGTAGTTATCGGAAAAGGGGTGCAATGTTGCTCTTTATTCCTAATTATGCTGCGTTATTTACGTCATGCACATTTAATTGTCCAAAAATATCTTTAATTTTGTATCGTGCAATGTTAACCCTAATTCATCGTGATGGAATTTGGACGCTGATGACCACACAGTTGAGCGCCCCACAAACCAAACATCATCATCATCGTGATGAAATTTTGATACGAAATCATTCAACACATCTGTCTTGTAGCTGCCATTTGCAGATACTAATATGAATCATTGCACTGTCTTCTGTGTCGAGCTGACCGAGATGTAATTAATCTTTCAGTTGCTGTTGTGATTAACCTAATGTGTGCTTCCTGTCACTTATGAGCTTTTGTCTAACCAGTCAGCGTTGAAATTTTTGAAGTTCTATTCGTAAACAATCTTTTGACGAGGTGGTCGTCGTCAATTATCCAAACGTGTCCTTTCGGTTTCAAGCGAATATTTGACACGCTAAGATGTATTTTGCAGTTGTGCTACTGATGCAAGTAGTTTCTCGTGTAGAACGAAATTTGTCGAACAAATATGCGCTGAATCACCCGTTTAATGACCTTCGGTCAACAAACCATTGTCTTTTACTTTATGATCTCTCTGAGACTTCTGAACATAATAGTCATCGTCATGAGAGCTACCTCTTTAGTGTTATGGTTGTCGATGTTGACTACTTGCGTGAAGATTTCGAGTTCGAGTCCTGGTGACGACTTCATTGTGTTATGGTTTGGGGAGATTTGGAAGTCGGCCAACTCTTTCTCGTGAAGCCAAATGAGAAGCTGCTTATCTAAAATAAACGTCAAGATTAAAATGCTAGCCGCTGAAGTGGCTTCAGATTGAATGACTTGCAGCGGATTGGGGCCACAAAACAGTCACTCTGTTCAAAAATGGTTCAAATGGCTCTGAGCACTATGGGACTTAACTTCTGTGGTCATCAGTCCCCTAGAACTTAGAACTACTTAAACCTAACTAACCTAAGGACATCACACACATCCATGCCCGAGGCAGGATTCGAACCTGCGACCGTAGCGGTCACGCGGTTCCAGACTGAAGCGCCTAGAACCGCACGGCCACACCGGCCGGCTCACACTGTTCAGTCATATAAATGTGACCACCTGTGTAAACGCTGAATAACCACCGTTTCATGCGTCGACCGCTGGGAGATGTGCAGAAGGAGACTTAGTAAAGTTCTGGAAGGTACCGATAGTGACGTGGAGCCATGCCGACCCCAGTTACGTGGGCAGTTGCACTAGGTTTCACGACTGAGGAAGTCCCACAGATTCTCGAGTGTGTTTTAATTCGGGGAGTTTGGTGGCCAGAGCTGTACCGCCTATCCTGGTGCTCTTCGAACCACGCAAGTGTAGTTCGGGCTGTGTCATACGTTGCATTGTCTGGCTGATCGATGCTAAGGTGCCTAGGAAAAACACTGCAAGCAAGGGTGGACATGATCCCGAAGGATATATGGATACTTGTGTTGATCGATTGTACCTCCCAGAATGAGAATATCACTCAGGGAATTACACGAAAACATTTCCTATACCATAACGCTCCCTCTTCAGCCCTGGACGCTTCCGATAGTCGCTGCAGGATGTCAGCCTTTTAGTTCTATGGAGCATAAAACGTGATTCGGCTGAGAAAGCCACCTGTCCCCACACAGTGGACGTCCAGTTGCGATACTGACGTGCAAGTTGCAGCCTTCGTCGCCGATGAACAGCAGCCAGCATGACTGCATGGACCAGGCGCCTGCTGCAGAGGCCCATACTCAGTAACTTTCACTGAACTGTGTCATTTCTGGCCCATTGTGCATCACAGTTACCTCTGTGCCACTTTTGGATAGCGCCATTTTGTCATGCACGGTCTACTTTAACCACGGCGGCACTCTGTTACTTACAAACTCAGCCGTTTCGGAAAGTCTTCTACCCCTTGCCCGAAAACCAATGATCGTGTCCTTTTTGGACGTCAGATAAATCGTTCCGTTTCCGCATTGCGACAACGACTGCACTGTTTTCCGCGTCCTCCAACACTCCTGTGACATGAACATGCCGTGAACGGCAGCTGCCTTTGTCCACCGGCTGGAGAGTGCCCGTCGAGCGCCAGTGATGCGGCGGAGGCTGCAGCGCGGCTCAGCCAGCCTATCGATTCGCGCTGCTCACTCAGCCGCCGAGAGTTACAAACTCAGACCCCGGGGCGGGCCCAGCGGCCGCCGTAAAACTTGAGTCAACTACGGTCGCAAACAAACAGGCGCGCCGTACGTTATGAGCCCTCCTTGGGAGGCGAGGCGCGCGCCGCGGGCCGGGGATCGATGACTGGGGCAGCGGTCCGCGCCGCCTGCACGTGGACAGCCAGCCAGCAGCACGTGGCCGGCAGCGGCGAGCGCCTTCGCCGTTCTGCTGCAGTCACGATGGCGACGTTCGATCATCATCGATATGTACTTAATATTAGTGTCGGCAGTTTAAACTTCGATATTCTAATGTCGATACATCGCAACGGCCTTGTTACAGTCAATACATCAAACTGCAATGTTGGAAAAAAAAACCACTGTTCGTTACCAAAATCAATAATTTCCATCATTTACGCGAATATTTTTCTAAACATAGTCCACAGCGACAGCATCACAACTCTGGAAGGGTACAATCACTCCATTTTCACATTTGTCATTTAGAATTTCCGTGCCGGCCTCTGAGGCCGAGCGGTTCTAGGCGCTTTAGTCCGGAACCACACTGCTGCTACGGTCGTAGGTTCGAATCCTGCCTGGGCATGGATGTTTGTGATGTCCTTAGGTTAGTTAGGTTTATGTAGTTCTAAGTCTATGGGACTGATGACCTCAGATGTTAAGTCCCATAGTACTTAGAGCCATTTGAACTATTTTTGAATTTCCGAACGTGTAATTAACACGTGAGTCACACTAAATCGTAGTCCTTTGCTATGATGACGAGTCTGTGGAAGGATGAATGGGAAAATGTATTTATTTATTACGTAATTTTACTTGATTGATCCACACCCCTATAACATTATCCTTCTGGGTGGTTGGAAGAATGAACAAGTCTATTTTGAAAGTTCCCTGGAGTACTATAGAGTTAACCAGTACAAGCCCGAGTTATACCAATCCAACAGTAGTTTGGTAATTGGGGATAGCAGTGAAATCAATCAATGTAGAGGTAAACCGTTCCCATTGAAGCGCCTATGGCCAGCGGCTGGTTCCGTGCCCCTTCCCCTCCACTTTCGTAGAGGACACGAACGGCCAATATTTGGAAAAAGTGAGAGATCTTGTTTCCAGTCATCAACGGTCCAATGTCGGTGTCGACGGGCCCAGGCGAGGCGTAAAGCTTTGTGTCGTGCAGTCGTCAAGGGTACACGAATGGGCCTTCGGCTGTGAAAGCCCATATGGATGATGTATCCTTGAATGTTTCGCACGCTGACACTTGTTGATGCCCCAGCATTGAAACCTGCAGCAATTTTCCGAAGGATTGCACTTCTGTCACGTTGAATGATTCTCTTCTCGTCGTTGGTCCCTTTCTTGCAGGATCTTTTTCCGGCCGCAGCGACGTCAGCGATTTGACGTTTTACCGGATTCCTGATATTCACGGTACACTCGTGAAATCCCCATTCATCGCTACCTCGGAGATGCTGTGTCCCATCGCTCGTGCCCCGACTGTTACACCACATTGAAACCCACTTATGTCTTTAATAAGCTGCCTTAGTAGCAGCAATAACCGATCGAACAACTGCGCCAGACACTTTTTGTCTAGGCGTTGCCGACTGCAGCGCCGTTTTCAGCCTGCTTTCAAACCTCTGTGTCTGTATACGCATGCCTATATCAGTTCCTTTGGCGCTTCAGCGTAAAATTACGAGATATTGCCTTACTTGTTAGACAATTATTATGTCGTATCTGTTAAGGCAGGCCGGCCGGAGTTGCCGAGCGGTTTTAGGCGCTACAGTCAGGAACCGCGCGAGCGCTACGGTCGCAGGTTCGAATCCTGCCTGGGCATGGATGTTTGTGATGTCCTTAGGTTAGTTAGGTTTATGTAGTTCTAAGTCTAGGGGACTGATGACCTCAGATGTTAAGTCCCATAGTGCTTGGAGCCATTTGAATTTGAATTTAAAGCAAGACAATGGGTTGCCCACGATGGATTGGCCTGCAATGTTTCGATGCGAATCCAATCGAAAATGTTCGTAGTGTATTATTGTTATCGTGTGCATGAATTACAGTAATACAGATTTAGCAAAACAAAGAAATGAAGCTTAAATAAAACACAATATATACTTTGAAGCAGCTATCATATGAAATCAGGACGTTATGGAGATCGTTAGCTAGAGAATATGCAGAAAATCTCGTGAAAAGCATGGCAAAAAGATGAAGAGTTGTAAGCGATAAAGGCGGCGATTGGATTATCTATTACGTAATCGTGCAATTAGTAATGACATGTATTTTCATGTAAACATATGTTTATAATAGTGTCTCTTATTTCTTACAGATAACAGCGTTCACTTTCTTGCGGAACTGACTGTATTTGCCACTGGCCTTTCCGCAATGGTAACACCGGTTGCCATCAGATTACCGAAGTTAAGCGCTGTCGGGCTAGGCTATCACTTGGATGGGTGACCGTCTAGAGCTGCCGAGTGCTGTTGACAAGTGTGATGTACTCAGCCATTGAGAGATCAATTGGCATTAGATGCTCCGGTTATGAAAGCTGACAACGACCGGGAGAACGGCGTGCTGACCTCATGCCCCTCTGTATGCGCATCCAATGACTCCTACCTGGTGAGGATGGCATGGCGGTCGAACGGAACCGTTGTGGCTTCCGAGGCCTGTTCGGACGGAGTTTGAGTTTTTTGATCATTTATTTAATTTATTATAGCGTTTTAATAGCCGCATTGACTATTATTGTCTATGTACTTTAGTGCTCCATATGTTTTCCAGTGTTTTTTTGATGTATTGTCACTAAAGGAGCTGATGTATGCACTGCTTGACCACGATAGTACTGCACCGGTAACACGCGGTGACGTTATCGTGAATAAGTACGGTGTTAACTAAGAAAAGCACGTCGCACTGTGAAAAATGTCAAGGCAGTTGTGCGTTTACCATCAAGCTTTTCAGCGTGTTCTAGTGAAATATCACGATAAAAACTCAAGAGAAGGCTACCGAAATGCACTCCTCCAAGTTGCAATAATATCGTGATCGAGTAATACTGTAGAAAGAACGGACAACAATTCATAAAATCAATATGAAAGACGATTTTCTTTAAAACAAAATTATCTAAATGGTTCAAATGGCTCTGAGCACTATGGGACTTTACGTCTGAGGTCATCAGTCCCCTAGAACTTAGAACTACTTAAACGTAACTAACCTTAAGGACATCAGACACATCCATGCCCGAGGCAGGATTCGAACTTGCGACCGTAGCGGTCGCGCGGTTCCAGACTGAAGCGCCTAGAACCACTCGGCCACACCGGCCGGCTCAAAATTATCTAAAAAACCTGTAATTGTTAGACCCCCACTGAATTCATTGTCCAACCAACACTGCTAGAATTCTAAGAGGTTTCCTAGTGATGATGAACTCACCAAATACCAGTCCACTGTTTTTTGAAATTTATGGTAAGGTCTTACGGTATCGAACTGCTGAGGTCATCGGTCCCTAAGCTTACACACTACTTACAAGACGCCTCAGACCACGCGGCTACCCCGCGCGGCTAGTCAACTGTACTGTGTCTATTATTGTTGGTAGGAATAGATACGGAAGTAACGAAAGCAGTAAAAATTGAAACTGTACGTAGTCAGGAGCAATTGCGGGTCGTGGAGGATGCATCCGAGGAATACAGCCGAGAGATTTAGCATTCAGAACAGAAATCTGATATACATAAGTGTACGTCTTCTGTAAAAAATCTATTCAGTCATATAGATGCGACACTGTTCTCCAGAAAAAAAAATCTTCTACTGGATTATCTACAGTTTCAAAACTGTTGGTTACAAGCGAGAGTGTAATATAGTGAAGGTGTATAAAAGAAGAAATAATATCTATTTACATGTAACTTTCCCTTTCTTACCTCTTGTAGCAGACAGGTTTTTTCGTGTTGCGCTTAACAGCGAATTTTAATGTTCAACGCCATTTTTTTTTTCATCATACGTCTCAAAAGACAATTCAAGCGGCTGCGGTATTCGGTTAAACTGAGAAACGCTGTCTGAATAGGAACCAGTGAATTCTCTTTTCCTTTTTTGCGTTGCACGGTACCAGGACTACTGAATAAAGGATATAACGAAGGAAAAAGACAGCAACGTTATCTGTACAAAGAAACAAAGCGCTTTAAACACTGCAATGCTTTGAAAACGCCGCCTGCTATAAAAATGATGAAATTCGTACCACGTCCAGCCATATCTGTACGCCGTGTCAAAGGACTGCGCGATTTATGCTTCACACGTGCATCCGGCAGTAGCTGTGCGATTTCGCAGTGTTGTTTAAAATTCGTTATGTCGTTAGCAAATATTCCTATCGGAAGAATATTCAAGTGAAAATCTGTTACGTCTTCGCAAATGACCTGCGATTATATAAAATATCTATAACGTTCTAAACAAAGCGACATATAAAACATCGAACAGAAATTTTTCGCAGTAGTGTTAAGTATTTTTAATCTCCTGCTTTCCAAGCTCCAAGGATGCTCTCTCGCATAGCCTAATCGATTAGCACCGTTTCGCAGCGCTATTAAAATGGATTCTGAATTAGTGAATTTTCACCATGGTCTTTCACGAGATACGACCCCTGATCATATGTATTCGCACGTAAATGTACAACGCAGATGTCAAATGATCTGCTTTCTTGTAAAGTACATAATCCATATAAAAACACGGACAAATAAAAAATCGAATATGAGTTTCCGCAGTAGTTGTGTACCAGGTCAGTTCCTAGGCTGCAAATGAAAGCAAGTTAGAATGTGAAATCAGTGTTAGCAAAATAGTTAACCCCTGTCTTCAGTTCTCTTCAAAAGATACAACATACTCAGGGTGTCGCAAGAAGAATTGTCTGTATTGAGGAATATGACAGGAACAATCGGTTGAAGCAAAAAACTTGATACGGTTTCCGAGAAAGAACATAGGGAACACATTTAACGTACATCGTTAATTATTTACTGTACTATTCAGAACATCGTCAGGTTTACACATACACACAGGTACAACAGTTATTAATCATTGAAACATGCGTTATACAAAATATCATTTAAAAATACGTATTTTTAACACATTCTCCTCTTAGCATTATTGTACGCGTCACATTACAGCTGATGTGCAGTTCACAATAAAGTTCGAATATCCCATCGTCATCTTCAGTGATTTTGCGCACTCTTGGGAGAACATGTTTTGTTGCATATCTGAGTGACTCTTACATGTTAATGAGGCCAGCAGCCGTACATGATGCGACCAAGCAGTTCGTCTCGCGCATTCACCTTTCGTTTGCACACATCAAACTTCATCCAAAGCAATAAACAAAAATCTAATGGCGTAAGGTCTGGCGATATTGATCGTCATTTAATTGTGCTGGGGAGAAATCACAAAGGGAGTCCCACAGGGTTCAAAATTTGATTCCAATCCTGTTCTTTATAAACGTGTTCTATCTCGGAAACCATTCGGATAGGGCATATGTCCACATAAGTTTTTTTGCTCCAAATGAGCTCTCCTGTCATATCACTGAATATTGACCACTACTCCTGGTACACACCGTAAACGTATTTTGGATTGAACTCCTTGTTGCAAAGCCGTCAGATACTAAATTATTAATTTATTTATGTAAAAGTACTGTACGTGATCCAAGAAGCATGTATATAAAAGATTCAGTACGGCAGAAACTGATCACAGTTTTAAACAAAACATGAAGTAGTTGTACGTATTACAGAGCTAAATACATCGAAGCACTGGTGTCTTCCACATAAATAATTTTACTATTCGTCCTAAATGACTCGAAGGAGAAATACTTGTGAATGAAATGCAGAACTAAATACCTCACTGTGTGTATAGAACACCCGCATACACGCGAGACAGCGAAAGCTGACAGTGCCGAGAAAGGCTGGCACTTCTCGCAGGAGGATTCCTCCTGGGCGAACCTCGTATTTCCGTCAGCCGCGCTCGTCAGGATAATTTATTACGTCAGGTGCTCTGTCGTGCCTAATGAATGAGCCATCAGGACCCTGCAGCCTCCACTGCGTGGTTATTCTGCCGCTTCCGGTAGCATTTCCTGACGTAAGAGTGGAAGCCACTTGCCGACTATCTCAGAGATACTTCTCCTAGTCTTGCTATCGTTCATTGTTTAGTTTGAGAGGGTTAGGAGATAAAGCAGAGTGATAGGTGGTGAGGAACACACAAGACGACATATCGATACGTATTCCAGTCATCTATCAGTCTACATGGAAATTGCTATTCGTGTTATGCCAGAATCTTGAGGACGTAATCGTACATAATGTCATGCATGTTACTCTGGCGATATTGTGAAGCATTCTTCATACCAACTGACTTCAGAAACTCTTAGAGAGTACCTTCACACTAATAGCCTGCTAGCACTCCTTCTTCTCAGCGCCATCACGTTCGAGTGGGGTTCGCATTTGCGGTCAATGCACGCCAGTTCTTTCGGTCTATCGCTTGCTGTGGATTTAGGCTTCTTGATCTTAGATCCTGCGTTAATAGTGTCAAGCCACCGTAATTTAGGACTTCCACGTTGTCCCTGGCCTTCGACAGAGAGATGATAAGCTGAGCTGATGATGACCATACAGGAGATAGTTAACAGCCTGCTAGCACTGTGAAGAAATAAAGAGGAGTCCTGTAAAAATAACAACCTGGTACGTACTTTCTTTTCAGGGTTCCATTTCATTTGTGGAGTTGGTGTCGCGGTAATTGGGAGGGAATAGAAAGGGTTTGTTCAAGTGCAGAGAAGCAAGGGAGGGTTAGTACGTAAATGTACAGTTATTTCGACTCCAGTCGATAGACCATTCATCAAAGGCAAAGACTCCACATATAACGTGTTATTCGGTTTTCACATGTCGTTCGAGTAAATTTTCCGTTACGATGTAGGTGATCTAAGTTTGCACTAGGGGATCCGTGAGAAACTTTCGCACTTTTATAGTTTTAAACAACGACATATTTGGAATAAGTGTATTCGTTAGGTAGAGATAATTGTGAGAATGAAAACAGCTTTAAAAATGAACCGAACGACGTGAAATAATAGTCATCAATTTATGATACATCTTTGTACATATATTTCCATATGTCCAAAAATGTGTTTTGCATTCGAAATGTTTGTCCTGGTTTGTACGCCGGGCGAAGATCAGGGACTGAAAGAAGTGTCGCATAACCTATACCTTTAACTATTTTCCATTATTGTACACACGTTAGACGGTAGCTGGAATAGATAAATCACAATTCAAGGCGACAACAGCATACATGTTGGTCGTTCCGGAAAGTATATTAGTTTAGAAAAATCAGCTTGTACGATGAGCAGAGATAATGGACTACCGCGACGGTCACGATTATTCTCTATGATAATGTTGTATATCAATCATCCAGTTAATAAGTACTTAAGAAGCAAATAAAATCATATTTGTAATATGATTATGTAGAGAGGGAGTCTCATTTTCGTGGTTAATAACTTAGCGTCGTGAAAAATAGGTATGAAGTCTCTTTTATGTTAAAATTTTCCATAAATATTAAGTTTTAGCGCTAAATCGGTACGCAGTATCACAAACCGGTAAAAAAAATCTTCCTAACGATAGCTCATTCATCCTTGTACAATTGGTATATGTCGAGAAAAAGGGATGTTGACTTTAGAAATAATATATATGATATGATATGTACACTATGTGATCCAAAGTATTCGGACACCCCCAAAAACATACCTTTCCCATATTAGCTGCATTGTGTTGCCACCTACTGTCAGGTATTCCACATCTGCGACCTCAGCAGTCATTAGACATCGTGAGAGAGGAGAATGGGGCGCACCATGGGACTCGCGGACTTCGAACGTGGTCAGGTGATTGGGTGTCACTTGTGCCATACGTCTGTACGCGAGATTTCCACACTCCTAAATATCCCTAGGTCCACTGTTTCCGATGTGGTAGTGAAGCGGGAACGTGAAGGGACACGTACAGCATAAAAGCATACAGGCCGACCTCGTCTGTTGACTGACAGAGACCGTCGACAGTTGAAGAGGGTCGTAATGTGTAATAGGCAGACACCTATCCAGACCATCGCAAAGGAATTCCAAACAGCATCAGGATCCACTGCAAGTTCTGTGACAGTAAGGTGGTAGGTGAGAAACATGGACTTCATTGTCGAACGGCTGCTCATAAGCCACACATCATGCCGATATATGCCGAATGACGACTCGCTTGGTGTAAGGAGCGTAAAACATTGGACGATTGAACAGTGGAAAAAAGTTGTGTGGAGTGACGAATCATGGTACACAATGTGCCGATCCGATGGCAGGGTGTAGGTATGGTGAATGCCCGGTGAACGTCATCTGCCAGCGTGTGTAGTGCCAACAATAAAAATCGGAGGCGGTGGTGTTATGGTGTGGTCGTGTTTTTCATGGAGGGAGCTTACACCCCTTGTTGTTTTGCGAGGCACAATCACAGCACATGCCTACATTGATGTTTTAAGCACCTTCTTGGTTCCCACTGTTGAAGAGCGATTCAGAGATGACGATTGCATCTTTCAACACGATCAGGCGCCTGTTCATAATGCGCGGCCCTTGGCGGAGTCGTTACTCGACAATAACACCCCTGTAATGGACTGGCCTGCACACAGTCCTGACCTGAATCCTATAGAACACCTTTGGGATGTTTTGGAACGCCAACTTCGTGCCAGGCGTCATAGACTGACATTGGTATCTCTCCTCAGTGCAGCACTCCGTGAAGAATGGGCTGCCATTCCCTAAGAAACCTTCCAGAACCTGATTGAACTTATGCCTGCGAGAATGGAACCTGTCATCAAGGCTAAGGGTGGGCCAACAACGTATTGAATTCCAGCATTACCGATGCAGGGCGCCACGAACTTAGAAGTTATTTTCAGCCGGATGTACGTATACTTTTGATCACATAGTGTATCTGTTCGAGAGACACCATTACTTTGAACTCTTTTTTTCAGATGATGAAGATGTACTCCATATATGCCAATACCATCGTCTTAAATGTCTGTAGCACCCATCCAAGAAAGCGAGGAACTTTAAGAGGCAAAATATGTGAAAGTTATTCAATTTTAATAACGCTCAAGACGTGTTTCGAGTTTTTGTACCCACATTTTCAGGTTTGTTCAAAATGGTTCAAATTGCTGTAAGCACTATGGGACTTAACTTCTGAGATCATCACTCCCCTAGAACTTAGAACTACTTAAACCTAACTAACCTAAGGACATCACACACATCCATGCCCGAGGCAGGATTCGAACCTGCGACCGTAGCAGTAGCACGGTTCCGGACTGAAGTGCCTACAAACTCTAGGCCACCGCGCCCGGCTCAGGTTTGTTCTCGTGCGACAAACTCTTTTATGCTATAGGCTAATTGCCTGAAATGCTTGACTAACTGAAATACCTTGAAAACGACACATTGAGCAAAAGACTTGCTTCATACAGCAGAAACACAGATGTACATATTAACAACTGTGGAAAAACCTACGTCACACATCTTCCTGAAGGAGAAGTTAAAATACTAGATACTCTTCATGGATGTAGTTAATTCTTACGTGTCTGCAGCTGTTAACCGTTTCATTTCGTTTTCTTCTTTTTCATAAAACCACACATTTCACTTCCAAGTACGAAGCATTAGATCAGATATCGTGTAAAGCAGATCCGGGCGTTATTGAATTTGCGTACGTCCAGTGACATTTTTTCAGGTATGTCAGAAATTTTTAAGTGATAGGGTGTGCGACATTTATGGAGCCGTGAATCGCTTTTGAGAATTTCTCATCAGCGGCAGCGCTCGCCCGTGAGCCGGGCGCGACCACCCCCTGAGGCACGTCCTCGGGGCCGAAAATACGAGCCGCTGGGGCCAGGCGTGTGGGACGCGCCGCGGCCGGCGGAGTGCCGCCGCCTCGGCTGGGGAAGCAATTTGTCGCCACTGAGGCGTAAGAAATGCGTCCATCAGTCTTGGCGGCGCGTCGGGGTGCGGGCGGACGCGCGCGATGGCCCTGCAGTCGCGCCGCTTCGCACACGGAATGCGCCGCCGGCGGCTGTCTGCCCGCGGTGGCCGCCACTTTTGTCCGGAGTCCACTGTGCCGTTACGGTCGTACAGTCTAAGCCGTCCAGTGTCATTATAAGTGTGTCCAAGTCGTTACAGGTCCTACTCGCTCTGAGAATATTACCAGCATGACCTACTTAATGAAAGACATTTAAGAAAACATACCGTCGTCTGTTAACATACAACTCCTTTATTCCGTTGGATCACAACTGGTTTCATCCTTGTTGGTCATAATCGAGAGCACAGTGAAGAACACTTACATTAAAAATCACTATCTGCGTTTCACACAATCATTCAAACATATCTGAATAACTGTTGGCGTCAAGTAACTCGAATCAGTGCGCTGCAACAGTACTGAATAGTACGTGAGCTAACAATGAGGCTCTGATAGCTTGCTGGAGGGAGCTGGCACCACATCTGTGAATTCAGGGGAGAAGTTGATGAGCTCAGAGGCCACCCTCAATCAGATACCAGACTTGCTCGATCTGGCGAGGGGCCAGCACTTCAATTGCAATTCGCCAGTGTCTTCCCGGTACCACCCCATCACACTGCTGGCCTTATACCATGGCGTATTAAAAATGCCACTGCGACCGGCAGACACGATCGTCAACTGCATTACTGTTGTTGGTGTTTTTATCAGCTCTGCTGCGGTATATAAGGAGCATGAATAGTGTCAGGTGCGAGTGAAGGACACCGAAGTACCTCATACTCATTTGAAACAGTGTTGTCAGGTCTTGACAGAGTTTGAAAGGGATCTCATTGTGGATGGCCTCATTGTGGACTACCTCACTCTACATCTAAATATATACTCCGCTAGCCACCAAGCGGTGTGCGGCGGAGGGCACGATTTGCGCCAAAATCATAACCCCCCCCCCCCCCTCTGTTCCACCCGCGGTTTGCGCGAGGGAAAAACGACTGTCTGAACGCCTCAGTACGAGCTCTTATTGCCCTTATCTTTGAATGGTGATCATTGCGCGATTTGAAAGTTGGTGGTAATAATATATGCTATACATCTTCGGTGAAGATCGGATTTCGGAATTTTGTGAGCAGCCCCTTTTGTTTAGCGCGCCGTCTATCTGCAAGTGTGTCCCGCTTCAAACTTTCTATGAGATTTGTAACGCTCTCGCGATGGCTAAATCTACCAGTCACGAATCTTGCCGCTCTTCTTTGGACCTTCTCAATCTCTTGACTCAGACCCAACTGGTAAGGGTCCCATACAGACGAACAATACTCTAAGCCTGGACGAACTAAAGTATTGTAAGCTCTTTCCTTTGTTGAAGGACTGCATCGCTTCAGGATTCTACCAATAAACCGCAATCTAGAGTTCACTTTACCCGTTACTTGTGTAATCTGATCATTCCATTTGAGATCATTTCGAATAGTCACGCCCAGATACTTGACGGACGTTACCGCTTCCAAAGACTGGGCATTTATTTTGTACTCGTACGTTAATGGGGATTTTCGCGTTGTTATACGCAGTAGGTTACACTTACTAATATTGAGAGTAACTGCCAGTCATTACACCACGCATTTATTTTCTGCAAATACTCATTGATTTGTTCACAACTTTCTTGTGATACTACTTTCATGTAGACTACAACATCATCGGCAAACTGTCTCAGGCCACTGTCAATACCATAAATCAGATCGTTTATGTGAATCGTGAATCTCCATTTGGCCGGCCGGACTAATCGTGCAGTGTACAGATTTGTAAGGCATTCAGATGCGGTAACTAGATCCATGCTGGACTGCGTGGGAACGTGAGATCGTCAAGGTTCCAGTCAGCCACGTATGACCATCACAAGGGAGGATCGCAGTATTATGCACCAGTATCACAGAGTAAACCCTTCACATCTTCGCCTTGCCATCGGAGAATAAGTAATGGTCTCCTTGCTCCACTGTGTGATCCTGCACCATTGGGCGGAGACTAGCACTAGCCGGACTGGGGGACTACCGTCACATGCGTGGGTTGCTGTTAACACCAGGCCGGCCGGTGTGGCCGTGCGGTTCTAGGCGCTACAGTCTGGAACCGCATGACCGCTACGGTCGCAGGTTCGAATCCTGCCTCGGGTATGGATGTGTGTGATGTCCTTAGGTTAGTTAGGTTTAAGTAGTTCTAAGTGACTGATGACATCAGATGTTAAGTCCCATAGTGCTCAGAGTTATTTGAACCATTTGTTAACACCACAACACAAACGGCTTCGATTAGAGTAGTGCCGTGAGCGGAAGTTTATGAATAGCGTCGTCTTGTGTTCAGCGATGAATCACGGTTGTGCTCTACCCCGAATGACCATAGACGGCTAGTGTGGCGGCGATCTGGGGAGCAGTCCAATTCTTCCACTGTTTTGGAGAGGCACAGTGGTGTTACTCCTGTCCTCATGGTGTGGGAAGCCAACGTATATGACTTAAAGCAAGGCTGGCAGTGATTGAGGGAACTTTAACAGTACGTCACGGGCATTCTGCTTCCTCACATGTTACCTCTCATGCGACAGCATCGTGGTGCCAGTTTTCAACAGGACAGTGACCATCCACACGCATGGCATGTGTCTCTATGAACTGTCTGCGCGATATTGACGTACTCCCTGGCCAGCAAGATCCCCAGATCTGTTTTCGGTAGAATATGTAAGGGATTATCTCGGACGTCAATTCCATCGACATGCCAGTATCCAGGATATTAAGGACCAGTTGCAATATTGGGGGCAAGGTTGCCTCAGGAGAGGATATAACGGCTTTATGTTTGTTCCGGCGCAAAGTCAACCGCCGACACACCGGTCGTGCACGTTAGAGCAGAGAGAGTTGTGAAGACGACGTCAGCCAATTGCACGCGGACCGACCCCTCTTTATGACGACAACCCGACGGCAGAACCCTCGACACGAAGAGGACATAAGCGCGGCGCCGCCTGGCCGTGGCCCAGTTGAAAACTAGCAGTTCTACAACTTCCACAGCGGCATCAAGAATAGGCACATGCTTAGCAGCGACTTAAGATCTCTATTACTTATCTTGTATTACGAACTGTATATACTGAAGAAATTTGTCTGTCTCCCTTTGTTCGCGACACATCTGTATCTCACAAAATTAAGTATAGTAATTATTTCGTTTGTAACAAATTTTATTAATACGACTTGCTTGAATTGTTGTCTAGCGATTCGAGGAAACAGGTTTCCTAGGCATCCCACATTTGACGAGTAGGCAGGACAGAACAATGATACCCTTCCCAATAGAATCCAGGCCAGAGAGGGTGCAACATAATATCGATAACTAAATTCGTATTGCCAAGTTCTATGTCAATTCGACTCGATTTTGTAATCACTGCAGTAGCATCACATGTTCTCTCAAACAGTGAAATTTTATTTCGTTTCCTCCATCCTTTCTACGTGTTCCACTTCGTTTAGGCAGTGCATATGTTTTTGACGTACACATTACACAAATGTAACTAGACGATTTATCGTCACATCAAACTGTATTAATAGGACCTATTAAATATGTACAAAGAAGGGCGTCACGAATGGTCACAGGTTTGTTTGACTCCCGGCGAGCGTGATGGAAACGACGCAAAAACCGAAATTGACGGAATCTTGAAGATAGATTAAATTTTCCGAAGAAAGCCTACTTACAAAGTTTCGAGAACCAGTATTACGAGACGAAATTAGAGATATAGTTCAGTCCGTACGCATCCCTTTCGTAAGGACCGTAAAGACAAAATTAGACTAATTACAGCATGACCAGAGGCGTTTGAGCAGTCATTCTTCCCGCACTCCATACGCGATTGGAACAAGAAGAGAGCGTAATATGTGCTTACCGTTCTATGTACTCTTTGCTAAGCGCTTCACAACAGTTCGTAGAGTATGTTGGAAGTTGTAGCTCACTAGCCAATTGCTGTTCAATGCCGTCATTGCACTCTCACGTATTTGACAGTAACAGTTATTCAGATATGACTGTATGGAATTCAGTTGAAAGTTTGTGCTGTAGCTGTCCTTTACTGTGCACTTGATAATGACAGAAGATTGAAACAACTTGTCCTGCAATGAAATAAATGAGTTTTGTATGTCTACCTTGTGGAGTTTTTCCACGATGCCTTCCAACAAATTCATTAACGCTGTTGGCGACTGCTGTCAAGTAAGATCCATAAAGCAGCAGCAGCATGTTGGCTTTGCAGAGGACAACAAGAGAAGTTCCAGGCAGTCATATCACAAATCACAAGAATGAACTTCAGTTAAGTAGCCGGCTTGGTTAATAGAAGGAAAAATACAACTGTATTGTGGACGGTTGTGTGTAAATGTTCGTCGGGAACATCAGGGAGTGGTTAAACCCGATCAAGAATTCCTAATCATGGCATCACTCGGCAGTGAACTGATTCTACGAAATTATGAAGCGTCAGGGATACTAACTATGCGCCTATAAATTAAAGTACGATTTACCCTAAAACTTGCAACGGCTGAGCGAGAAACGCATTTTAATCCCTTACCTCACAAATAAAGTTATTTCTCGGTGGTATAAATCAGTGTCTAAAGCTCTAAAATACCTACCTGTTCATAAACATATATCTCGCTGTCACGGGACTGAAAATAGACATTTCATTCACCTTAATGTACGGATTTACTTAGCCCGACAGCTTCCATCTTATGGCGTTTTGGATTGACGGTATTAGATATAAATACACGAACATTCTACTGTTTCATTCAGGAACGTAGGCGGAGACACCCAGTGACGATAGCCTCCAGTAAAGTTTAATGTGGCATTGTCAGATACCACTGCTCGGCTTGAGCAATGACATCTATCACGCGAATTTTCTCCTCTTTGTGTTACATTTTCTCTATATATTCCTTGTGAATTAGATGTTACAATTTCCGATCTACAGACTCGATCTGGGATTACACTGGCTGCTATGAAGCAAAAAAAGGGACTCAGCAGATTACGGTTTTTGAGTATGTGTTAAAGTATTATCTGTGTTGACGGTATACTACCTCGTTGCATTCCAAAAGCACTTCACAAGACATTCTAAAATGAAAGGAGTTTGTATTCAAATCAACTTCAAATGTGGTGGAGAGGGAGAACTCTGGTGTATGAAGGTGATGTAAATATTTCACGGCACAGTTTTCTAAAAAATAGACGAAAAGTTATTTTCGGGGCTTGCACAATATTCTTTTATGTCTTAATGACACACAATGGCTGCTGCCTGCGCCATCTGGAGAGCTACTCTGTCGTAGTTTAGAAAGGACCAAACAAGTCTGACGACATGTGGTCGTTCCGTGCGTTTCAAATTTCGTCGACTCCTGAGCGTGAGAAAACGTCACCAGGGGCGTGGCAGAAGTATTCGTCCTTCCTAAGGAGTTCGCAGACCACGCCATGCTTCACAGCTCGATTGACTCGGAATTCGACCCACTGTCATCATTATTGTTATTACCTGGTGTGTCGTGCGACAAACTGCCCCTGTCCCTCCGACGCGGACTGCGACGCCTTCGATAACCTTGCCTCGGGCGATCAGGCGAGCCCTTTTCAGGTAGCAGTCCCTCCCTTCTCTGTCTCCGTGGACCCCCGTGTGAAGCCACGCAACCTTGACACGAACAGCTTTGAGGCGGCTAAACAGCGTGGGTCTGTCCTGCGGTAGTTGGTCGCAGTATTTTATGTGCTACCTACGTACGTTAACCGCTGTAGTGTTGGTCGCCGACTGACGGGTTGATGACGACTGCAAGGTCGAACTATAAATACGCTTCGAAGCGTGCTCACTGGAAATTGATTTGTGTAATTAAAATATCACATTAATGCTGTTTCTGTTATTGGGAACGCGACTATTTCGCAGCCGTTATCAGATAGAGCCACACGAACGAGACATAAGGCTCATATTGACTAAAAGCCGTTTACAGGTTCTGGAAACCAAAGATTACTGTATAATGTCCCGTCATCACTACAGACTGAGGTCTAGACTGAAGTTACCAAACCAGAGTTCATCTAAAGTGATTTGAGAAAACCACGGAGAATTCATATGAGCAAATTGTATAATATAGGCTTCTGCAGATGAAGGTATGCGTTTCTTACCGACATGCATCAGATCCGTTCCGGCAAGACCTGTTTTAATTGCGTTGTATCTCTTTCCCGTTATTTTATTATTCTTATTTATTTACAGCCATTTTTTGTGGTTCTTTTCACTACCTCCTGTCTTTTGATCGCGATTGCTACTTAATACTCCCGTTCATCTTTAAGTCCCTTTTGCAGGTTTTACAACGTTGTCTTTCTACTTTTATGGCTGTCATTCTTTTATGGCCATCTTCTTCATTCCGCTTATTTTAACTTTTGACTTTCGTCACTATTTCGACGAATTTATTAAGACGTGATGGAACGATGGGACGTCGAATCGTTCAACTTTTCCTGTAAATGTTCAGGAAATAAGTAAGTTGACCAGTATTTTTAAAGCCCCTTTTGTCAATTACGTACTTTGTACATCACATTGTACTATATTATCCCGAGGTTCTTTCCATTTCTAAAAAAAAAAATTATATTTTAATTCTATCATGTGCTATTCTTCTTTATTTAGATGTACGTGAAGATGCAACTCTAAAGTTGCGAGACCGGTAGTACTGAATGTGTCATACGACAGCTGTTTGCGGTTTGTTTTTTCAAGAATCCATATGAGAATACCGAACCGAGTTTTGTAGCCTGATCCTTTTGAATACCAGTCCAGACTGTTGGCTTTTGCCTTGTACCCTTCTCAGACTTTTTTGTTGTGTTGTGTTGCCAATGCAGTACCCGAAGGTATATTAACTGTACAGTGACCGTAAAAAAGCTGGGTTACAAATAACAGCATCAAACATACAGTCGCGATGTTTGCAACAAAAACTTCAGTCAGTCCTCTTATACAGCCAGTTTAACGGAAAAAACACTTAGAGAGAAAGAGCCTGTTTGCTGTCTGCCGACGGTGTTTCCCTTGCTAAGGAAAAATTAAAAAGCAATAAAGAGAAATTTAGTATTATGGTTTCATTTTCTTGATGCAACGTCAATTTCTCAAAAACTATGCTTCCCTTCCGGAAAGTGTTTCTGTGTAATTGTCCACCTCTGGAAACTGCTTTCCAACAGAGCATAACCACCACAATATTTTAAAAACAATATTTCAGTTTTTAGTGAACTTACGAAACAAGGAGTAAATTATATGAGTTCTTATTTCATTACTGTTGAAAATACTGTAATGCTCTACATCACGCGAACATTTACTGAGATGTAAAGATCTCTTCCAAACAGAAATAGAGATATCTTCTGGTAAACCTTGCGGGATGTAAGGTCGTGGTCCATGAAACTCTTCAGCTCCTAACGTTTCGTCCAGTGCTTCGCTGGACATCTTCAGAGGGGTGTTTCTCCTCCGGTGAGTCTTGGCCCCCCCCCCCCCCCCCCTCTGAAGATGTCCAGCGAAGCACTGGACGGAACGTTAGGAGCTGAAGAGTTTCATGGACCACGACCTTACATCCCGCAAGGTTTACCAGAAGATATTTCATCCGGTCGTGAAAGCCTTCATACTATGAGAAATAGAGATGTTGTGCAATTCAGGAATCTACTTGATTAGTGTAGCCGCGCGGGATTAGCCGAGCGGTGTAAGGCGCTACAGTCATGGACTGTGCGGCTGGTCCCGCCGGAGGTTCGAGTCCTCCCCCGGGCATGGGTGTGTGTATTTGTCCTTAGGATAATTTAGGTTAAGTGGTGTGTAAGCTTAGGGACTGATGACCTTAGCAGTTAAGTCCCATAAGATTTCACACACATTTGAACATTTTTTTGGATTAGTGTATAAGTTCGTAGCGTTTTGCCATAAGTTTAATAAACACGACAGATACACATAACAGAGACTTTAGTCATCAGTAATATATTCTCCTTCACTATTTACAACAGTCTTCTAACGGTGGGGTAACTTTTCGATTCCGCTATTGTAGAAATTACGTGCTTTTGAGGCTAAGAACTCGTCGAGAAATGTTAGGAGCACATTTTCATCCTAAATGGAAGTTCCTTGTACACTGTACGATAGAGAGCGGAAAAGGTACGATTGAGAGCGGAAAAGATGAAAATCTGAGGATGCAAGATCAGATGACTAAGGCGGGTGCGGAATGATTACCAAATCCAACTCCTGTATAGTGTTTGCTGTTAGTATGGTAGAATACGGGTTGGCGTTATCGTGGGGTAGCATCATTTCACGCAGCCTTCCTGGTCGTTGGCCTTGGACTGCGTCTGCAAGGGGTCTCAGTTGTTGACAGTAAATATCAGCAGTCATGGTTACATCTCGGGGAAGCAATATGTGGTACATACACCACTCCGTCGCTTTGCCACCAGATGCATGACATTCTCTTTTGTGGATGCGCGCAGGTGTTTGTGCTGGGAGTTGCTGCTTTGTTTGGTCTCAAATATTCCTTTCTTGTCCTTACATTAGCGTAAACACACCATCTCCCAGCACCAGTAATGACACAGGATAGGAGTGGTCGGTGTTGTTCATGAGCCAATTGATGGCGAACAAGCAGAGATGCTTGTGATTTTGGCTTAGGGTATGTGGTATCTATACACCCGATTTTTGAACCTTTCTCATTCCATGCAAATGTCACACGATGGTGGAATGATCAGAGTTCATCGCATCTGTCAGTTCTCGAGTTCACTGACGTGGATCATTTTGAATTAATGAGCTTAAACGATCTACATCAAACTCCGAAGGTATTCCTGAACGTGGATAGTCACTGTCAAAAAGATCATCTTTAAAACGAGGAAGCTGTTTTCTTGTCGTCCTCCGTCCGCTGACATTATCCCATACACGGAGCAAATGTTTCTTCCTGCCTCCTCCGCTGCCACCCCTCTATTGTACTCAGACAGAATAATATGTCGGAAACGTCTCCACTTTGCACTCCATTGTCTAGTGTCGACAGCTCCACGCACTAATTATCTCCAAATGATAAAATAACAATATGTAGTAGCAACAGTTAACTACAAATAAAAAACTAGAATAGATCAATAAACCCACAGCAGTCTGGATACCAATAGGCAAAACAAAAACGCTACGAACTTAAGCGTCAACCTAATAAAATCAAGATGATGTGTCGTGGATCAGAATTCACAGTAACGGGGAGAATTCCTCAGAAATTATGGCTGTGTCACATCAGTGATTTACAAGTGCATAAAATATTCATCAGGGCCATTCCCAGCAAAGACAAAGTTTTTGACTGAAAAAGTTTTACTTTATTTATTCATTGTTTTGTAGATAAGCGTCTTAGAAAAAATTATCAAGAGATCTTTTAAGTAATACGCGAGAAATATTACACACACAAAAAAAAAATGGTTCAAATGGCTCTGAGCACTATGGGACTTAACTGCTGTGGTCATCAGTCCCCTAGAACTTAGAACTACTTAAACCTACCTAACCTAAGGACATCACACACATCCATGCCCGAGGCAGGATTCGAACCTGCGACCGTAGCGGTCGCGCGGTTCCAAACTGTAGCGTTTAGAACCGCTCGGCCACTCCGACCGGCTATTACACACACTACGATACATTTGTTGAAAACTCTCGCTACTCTCCATTACTATTTTAGACGAGAGAAAGAAGAACATTCTTCCATAATCGATATGCTCAGCTCAACTCCAGAAAGGAATTATAGTAAGGACTGGAATGAAGTCTGGTAGTGTCAAAGAGAAATTTCAACTTCAAGTTATGCCGTCTTGGTTCTGTAATTGTAAAGATTTAAATTATATTCGACGGGAAATGTCACAAAAACCTGTCCCCTAATCTTAGAGAGTAAAATCAGTGGTGATGGACTTTTCGAATGGCTAGTGGTTTCTGTGTAATTGGACGAGCTAAGAGTGAGGCGTTGTCACAACATACAGGCTGTTGAGGGAGGAATTCCACGAAACCATGGTTTAACATCATTTTCCTTAACGAATGGCTGTCAACAGTGAATTGCTTGCACTTATTCACACTTGCATTGAGTTTGCGTGTTTGACGTGGACTGTTGGAGTGTACTCTGACAATTTAAAAAGATTATAATTTCTTTTCATAACTTGTGTTCATTCGTACATGACGTCATTGCTTTTCTATTGTGGTATTCACACCAACCTAACTTCAAATGAAAGTCATCGTGAAAAGGCGGTCTAGCAAGCTTGGAGATGGAAATACAGCAGGGCAAATATGCCCCGCGGGGTTTGGGGCGCCATGCCACGGATTGCGCGGCCCCTCGCGCCGGAGGTTCGAGTCCTCCGTCGGGCATGAGTGTGTGTGTTGTTCTTAGCATCATCTTGGTCCCTTACGAATTCACATATATTTGAACTCTTTTCAGGGCAGTTGACGAGACACAATATAAATTTTCAGCTTAGAATTTCTTCGGTGATTTGTGGAATGAATTTACTGTAGCTGTAGCCAGAAGCTTTTTGCCTCAGATATGCAAAAGTAGTTTATTATCATTTACCGCGAGCAACCGTTTTTCCATTTGCAATCTTTCTTGCTGAACATCCAAAACGCCAACTCAGGAATCAATAAGAACAGCAAAATAGCTTTGTTAAGTACAAGTTGCACCACTAGCTTGGTATGATAACTAGCTTTCAAGCGACAATTTGTTGGTTTTGTAATTTGCAGCAACAACGAAAATGGGTGGGCAATGGAATATGATGTACACGTTAAATGTACCCAATAAGTTCAACTATTTTTTTGTGAGTATTTACTCAGCCCAGTAACTAATGTACTTTTAAAACAATGCTGAGCACACGTATATGTTCGCAACTTAATATCAATTCGTTACCCAAGTCCTCTATCTCAAAGACCATCCGCTTGGCGCAGTTAGTATCTTAGAAATATAAAAAGTTCTTCCCTCTGGACATGAAAATTAAACTTGTACCACACTTCTACTTCCAATTTTTGATTACAGCGATGTTATCCTGCAAAGTCTTTCTCAGGAAAACTCACAGGGCCTGGAACTGGTTACGAATGCCTGTGTTCCTTACATCTGTGATGTTCGACTCTTTGATCATATTTTACCATCATTCGCACAGTTATCCTGGCTGTGTGTAGACAAGCACAGATATTTCGATACGCTCTATCTTATCAATGATCACGGGCCCTCAACTCTCTCGTCAGCCTTAACGATTTTTTTCTGAACAACGTGGCAGGAACAGAGCAAAATCCTTTCTGTCCCACTGCATCATTCAGCCACTTTCTCGAAGTCCTCAGTAGCAGGAACCCGACTCTGGAATAACTCCCGCATTATATTAGAGAACTGATTAACATCTCCAGCTTCAGAAGACAGTTAATGACATTGCTACCAAAACAACAATGTGGATTCACAATTATCCCTGTACACACGCATTACCTCTGTACATTCTTCTTTCCAACCAGTTCTTCCTCTTTATCCAGTATCATTAGCTACTGCAGTCTCCTTAAATTTCGTTTCCCCAAAAATCGCTATGTCAGAAAACATCTAATTTGTACACCTATAATTTCGTTTTATATCTGCTACTCTCCTTATTGTTGTTATTGTCACTAACGTTATTATTGTTATTGTTACTATCAATATTAGTGGTGGCAGTTGCAATAGTACAAGCACTGCGAGCATTAACTTTACTAGTTCATAGTCAGTATTATTTACTGGGATTCCCACTTATTACACTCAAATCATTTTGAAAAATTAAATGGCTCTGAGCACTATGGGACTCAACTGCTGTGGTCATAAGTCCCCTAGAACTGAGAACTACTTAAACCTAACTAACCTAAGGACAGCACACAACACCCAGCCATCACGAGGCAGAGAAAATCCCTGACCCCGCCGGGAATCGAACCCGGGAACCCGGGCGTGGGAAGCGAGAACGCTACCGCACGACCACGAGATGCGGGCAAATCATTTTGAAACTATTTGTCATATGTAAATTGTTATTTCTTCGGTAACTGTGATGTAAAGAAGTACTGTATGGACCTAATCATTCCAGATTAAATAAATAAATTAAAGAAAAAACGGCGCTTCTTGTAATGTAAATAGAGGAGGAATCTGTTGCAGCTGAGACGAACTGCAGAAATACTTTCTTGGAAGATCTGTTTCTACATTTGAAAATTCGTTTTAAAGTAAACATATCTGCGAACTTCAGTAACTGTCGCAAGGTATAAAACAATTAGTTATTAATATTAGATGATAAGCAACGCAGAGGAAAAGTCGTACATTCCCTTCGCAGTAGTTGTACAAATATTGCAAGTCCATTAAGCCAATCACCAGCGAATAATGTACCAATGAATATTCTTATGAGGATAAAATAGATCATTGAGTATCGAAATAGGTGGACATTTTTTCGTTATGATACTCCTTCGAACTAGCACTTTCATTCTAACCATAATTTACTGTAAATGTTGTGCTGATACATCTGGAGTTCGGAGTTTCTTCTGTTGACCGGCATGTAGTTTCATATCTGCAAATACTAAGTGTAATGATATGTAAGAAAATGTCAGGTCATATCAGGATACGTAATGAACGGTATCTGATTGTATCTCACAAGTAACTTAGCAAACTCGTTCTTGGAAAGGAGAAGCACTGTAGTATGACCTCAGTAGAGTGTTCTTGAATACCATGAACAGTGTTCTTGCATACTATGAACGATAGAATATCAGGGTTTGTCACGTTTACGACTAAGTCATAAACCGCAGGGACTCTGACTGGACAAGGGTGGGAAAGGAAGTTATCCGTGTCCCTTTCATAGGAATCATCTCAGGTTTCGGCTTAAATGTAGTACGACAACCACGAAAGAAATTAATATGGCTCTCTAGAGATTTGAACTCTGCTCTTCCTAAATGCAGTGCCCAATAGCATCTGTGTCACCTCGCTAGGTGTATTACTGGAACCATGCTTAAGGTTTATGACAAGGGAACGAGGAGTCTTTTTTATGGAGGGAGGCGGTGGTTCTGCTCTAGAGAGTAATCTATACTTAGTGGTTTCCTTGAGCATTTCTCTCTCTCTCTCTCTCTCTCTCTCTCTCTCTCTCTCTCTCTCTCTCCCTCCCCCCCTCTCCCCCCTCCCCCCCTCCCCACCTCTCTCTCTCTCTCTCTCTCTCTCTCTCTCTCTCTCTCTCTCTCTCCATCTGTCTCCTCTCCGTATATGTGTGTATGTGTTTGGGTTTTTGTTGTTTTGTTATGTGTGATAAATATTTGCCTTTCTTGGCTCATACATGTGCGAACGACGGACATAAAGAAGGCTGACTGCAATTGCTGTGTCTGGTAGGGCCTTCTGAAAATCTGCAAGCAGGCTTAGGGCCTGAGCGGGGCAGGTGCTACTTTGCCCAGGCTGTTGCGGTGGGTCTCAGGTGCGGTGCGGCGCAGCCCTTTCCCTTACCCTTAGCCTTTGTGGAAGGGCAGCAGCCGACGCCGCAAACTTCCCACCACACGCCCAGAGGCCGACCCGGCGCCACTAACTTTCTCCTGCATTCCTTTGCAACGGCCCTGTAATTTTTAGCCCTTTTATCCCGGTGTCTCTTAATTCGCTCCTCCAGCAATATGCTGTCCCCCCCGCAGAGCCTCTCTTCTTTTCTCCAAGTTTTAGAGCAAAGGGAAGAAGGTAGGAAAAAAGAACATTCCACAAAGCAGTTTGCTGTGCAGCAGCAGCGGCACGGTTATTGAGAATTCTGTCACCGTTTTTTGTCACATAAAGGACTTGACGGTCGCGCTGACGTCAGGGCTTCACCTTGACAATCTGACAATCTACTGACAGCGCCGGCGTTCCACAGCAGAGAGACCGCTGAACCTCGGCAAAACGTTCTGCCTGCCTACCCGCATTTTAACAGTGCATTGCCCTTTGACACTTTCACTCCGACTAACATACCATTTTTATGTCACGTTTGTTCCATACAAGCTGAAGAGTGGACGTGCAAAAGGTTCTAAGTGCTAAATCTCACATTTTTCTGGAAAACAAAAAAATAATTTCTCTCTTTTTGTTCACAAATTATTTATATCTGAAAAACTGAGAAGGTATTTGTATACCACAGAATTACACTGCCCACCTCAACACCGCAAAAAAAATGGCACAAATTAGAAAACAAGTCATTTATTAACAACGTTCTATGTGGCACATCAGGAAACTGGCTGGTTCCAAAAGCCAATAAAAAAGTTGTAATCCGATGAGACATTAGTGCAGAGGCATTAGGTCTTATTTGTTGCAGTACAACTACAGAAATACAGCACAATTATTTTAACCAGCAGAACTATAGCAACAAAAACATTTTCACACTTTCTTTAGACTTTTTTTTACAAGACAATAAAAATATTAAACTCAATAAAAATTTCTCAGTATTGACTGCCGTTTGTTGCACTAGCTCTTTCTTGAGATCAGATGTTGCAAAGTTTACCGTAAAACTCGCTGCGCTGTTGAGGAAGAAACAGCAACGCCAACAACAGATCTATTTGATTTGCAGCTGGTAAACATGGTTGGTCTTTCAGACGAAGTACGCACATCTGCCATGGTCTTCCTCTTTTAAATAATTTCACATTTTTCCATTCATCTTCTGTTTCAGAGGAAGAATATTTGAGATGGGTGACTAGGAGACACTTTGATACTGTATTTGGAGATTTTACACATCTACATTGACAACAATGACTTAGCAATATCTTTAAAATCAAGGAAGTCAGTTTTATGCATTGTAATGGCATTGGGAGCTCTGAGGGAAGCACTGCTTTTCACAAAGACCATGCACTTTCTACTAAAGAGCGTTTCAAGTTTTTTTCCAATGATTTGACATTTAGAATAAATCGAGAGACGCGCAATAGAATACCGAAATCACAATAACACTGAAAACACTTTCTTGAAAAAAAAAATGGCGCTTGGAAAGTTTTTCATTTCCACTCTTCAGTTGGTAGCGTGTGTCAGAATAAATTTTTCGCTCTGCATCGTGTGTGTGATATTCTGAAACTTCATGACAGATGGGAACTGTGTGCCGGACCGGGGCTCAAACCCAGATCCTTGTCTTGTCGAAAACAGCGGCAGCAAAGATATATGGAGTCAGTTACATGCCAATCAACGTGCGAGAGTAACTGACTGACTACACATTCCAAAAGTGCTTCCTCTAACTAGGCTATACATCATGAGATGCCATGCACATTTATAGTGAAATTAGCGACAGAAGAAGATAACGCCAGTGCAACACACAGAGAGCAAGCATTTAATTTTGACTAAAAAAAATATTATCCTCGTTGTCAGCAGAGTGAAAGATTGCTGCTTGATTCAACCCCCTAGGCTGTAAGCAAGCCATGTATCCACAATATCCATTCTTCCAGGAGAGCTAGTTCCTCCGCAAGGCATGGAGGAATATATATATGAACGGGTAGTAGCTGAAATAAAACTGTGAGCACTTATCGTAAGTGCTGCCTAGATAGCCCAGACAAAAAAAGCATTGGTGATGAAAGGCAAGGTTCTGGGTTTGAGTTCCGGTCCGTAACATACGTTTAATCTCCCACGAAGTTCCAAGTGCGAATCAGAGGCTGGAAAATAGTGTTATCTAGTACTTATCTCTGACGAAGTTTCCTCATGGATGTTTACTACGTAAAGTCTGGCCTTGAAAGTTGTCAAATAAGTTTTTCCTCGTTCTACTTGCGAAGACTCAAAGACGGATAAGTAAGAGTACTGTCATTAGCGGTTTGTTCCGCCGTTAAAATTTTTGCTCTGTTTTTCACAGCACCATTTTTCATATTGCGCTCCTAGTCACCTTTGCTAGGTCCAATCACTGTTTATTCTTATATTTTAAGTGTTTTTCCAATCACTCAAAATATCTCAGGTCTTTTCTAATAGTTCCATTTCTAGTTCTAGGCAGTAATTCGTTTTTCACCATTCTCTCATTAATAACAAGACGACGACACAGATAAAGACGGCGCCGACTTGTATCTGATTCGAAGAGTAAGACCAGTAAAACAAAATGACCCAGACGTTCTCATGGGTGTTTTTACCAGTAACCAAAACGATTAGTCCTACCCAACCATCTCATCCAAGAATGTAGTTGTCATAGAGCAGCACGGTATTTTTGAGTCTTGCTCATATGCCAGCAGCTGCGAGATGCTAATTTCTGCTTGCGCCAGCATCAGACTTACCTCTGTTTCCTTTCTATTTTATATTACAGCTCTACGAACAATTAAGTGCTGCTTGCTTCAGATATCGAGAATATCTCGTCAGCTTTGTAAGCTGTTGCTATTCCCGTTATATTTTATTCCTGTTGTAACACTCCGAAGCTGTTTAGAGACGTAACTACTGTCTTCAAATCAAAACGTTATCTTACAGTAACCGGTTTCGGCCTTAGCCCTTCGTCAGCCGGCAAATTACCAAAGTATTTGTCATACGCAATTAAAATATGAAATATTTAATATTCACATAAAATAATCAATTATTGCAAGATTAAGTTATTCGCGGCCGTAGAAAGCGAATATTCTCTAAATTAAAGTGGGGGAAGTGTTGATTCGCGAATTTGGTTGCCGTGGTGATTTTCATCATCGTACGTTTCTGATGCACCTGTCGTTTCTTCAAGTTCTCGTTATCGCTTGGAAAGACGCCACTGTCAGTTCTTTGTAAGGTCAAATGCATGTGACTGCTAATTTTGTTTTCGAGTTTATTTACTAGCCCATTTACTGCACAGTTGAACCCGTCTTTACCTTACGCATAATTCTAAATAATTAGACATATCAATGTCAACTTCAAAAACTGTACTACTTTGCGTTGTGCTTCTCTGATAGAAATCCTAAATGAAAGGTTGAAGGTCAATCTGCAGTCTGTCCTGGGCTTTCTCTGTCGGTTAACGCGACTTACGATTCCAAAACATTTGTTCATAAGGAAAACGCGAAACAGTATAGTAGTTCAGACTGTGTGTCAACTGTTCGTCCCAATTTCTGCGGTTAGGCTCCAGTTCGCACAGGCTGGAAGTAGGGAAGCTCATGGCGCTTATCATATGACTATGTTTAGTGCTGTAGTAATGCAATGTTCAACACAGCTAATGGTTTGGCTGTTTATCCGTTTTCACACCCACCTTAGACCTCCATGAACGTTGAATGTCGTTCCTGCTGTCACATCCTCGTTTCGACGTAAGTCATGTATACACTGATGAGCCAAAACATTATGACTACCTGCTTAATGGCTTGTTTGTCCGTCACTGGAACAAAATACGTCACTGAAACTTCCTGGCAGATTAAAACTGTGTGCCGGACCAAGACTCGAACTCGGGACCTTTGCCTTTCGCGGGCAAGTGGTACCGTAGCCGAGGTCGCTAACGCACGCCTTTACGGTGGCTTTCGGCTCGGAGGCAAGCCGGTTAGATTCCTGGTGTTGATGCAATTTTCACTGCCGACATTTGGCCGCCAGGGAAGGAGAGGTAGTGGCGTAAAATTTCACCAATCTCTGCGCCAGTGTCCTTGATTAACTTCCGAAGTGTTTCATGAAGTTAGGGCATGTGATCCTGTTGATAGTGATTTTATCATCGAATGAGGACGTTACGCTTGGCGGTACCCCTGGTAATTTTGAAGAGGAGTGTGCCATGTGCCGGCACCGGGTTTCGCCCTCTTCTTTCCCTTCATCCAGAACAACACTAACCCAACTCTGCACTGCACAAGCAGTCACGCCGGCCTTAGTGGCCGTGCGGTTCTAGGCGCTACAGTCTGGAACCGAGCGACCGCTACGGTCGCAGGTTCGAATCCTGTCTCGGGCATGGATGTGTGTGATATCCTTAGGTTCGTTATGTTTAATTAGTTCCAAGTTCTAGGCGACTGATGACCTCAGAAGTTAAGTCGCATGGTGCTCAGAAACATTTAAACCATTTGAACCAAGCAATCACCATAGTCATCAACACGACACAGATATACGCCTGACGCTTCATAGCAAGTCGGAGGAATGCAACGGCAAACCACCTCCACTACGACCTTGCCATGAGCGAGAGTGGAGAACTCCTGTATCTGCTCCCCCTGCGCTCATTCCCTGAGCATCGGACGATTTCTTGTTGCACACGATACGATATGCTCAAGATTTTCCACTCTAATCTTGTAACGAGATACTACATTTACTTCTCTCTTGTTTGCATACAATGAGGATACTTTTCTGTACAAAAATCTTCAGCGAACAATCTTATAGTGCTGGTGATCCAGTCTGATAAATCGTTTATGGATTTTGAAAGCGTTAGTGGCCCTATTACGTTGATGCTGCTCTCGTTTCTGTCATCAATTCGGTCGTTCCAGCGGAAGTGTATTCGTACCATTTCCTCTCGCGATATGTTGTTTGAGCGTTATACTACAGGAACATTTGAAAATTCACGTATCACACTCGCAAGGAAAGTAACCTTATAAGCAGTTTTCAACCGTTGGTCGCAGGAAGGAGTATTTGTATTTTCTCTACTTTCTAATGATAAAGTTGGCTGCTATCAGACGATGTCAGGGTTAACGGTAATTTTCCTTAGTAGACCACCTATAGGAAATACGGGGTGTCCAAGAAAGTTTCTACCATTTTCTTTAATTTTTCTTGGTACCCAGTGTGCAGGGAGAGGTGTGGGTGACTTGCCATTAGATACTCCAAGTTTCGATTGAAATAAGCACCGTTCCCAACACCACAATTTTCTCAAAATGGCGTCCACATACAGCAGTAGTTATTTCATGCTTACCATAGTTTAACGCAACATTGAGTGACTGATGTCGATCTATCTGACAAGAAATCCATTGAACGTTGACATTTGCAAAACGTGAGACGCGTTATCTATGCAGAGGCAAAAGCACAGGCCGTCCTTCGAATCCAGAGGAAACAGTGAGTAGAGTTCAGAAATCCTTACAACCTAGCGCCACGCAGTCAATTCGGAAAGCGAGCTGTGAGTTAGCATTGTTCCGTACAACAGCCTGGGATGTGCTTCACAAATGTTTGGAATTCGAAATTTACTAGCTGCAGTCGTGCGGCCACTCACTAAAGAAGCACTGTCTTCGGAGACAACATGCTGGGATTCTTGTAAATGATGATTTGAAAAGACTAGCTAGTCCTCACTGATGACTCGAACTTCCGTATCAACGGCAAAAACAACAGGCATAATGTTCGAATCTGGGGTTCAAAAATTCTTTGTGAATCACTGAGCATCACAGAGATTCTCCAAAGTTGAACGTCTTCGCTGCCAGACGCAGAACGAGGACTCGTGGGCCATTTTTCTTTGCAGAAAGAACAGTAACAAGACACTCGTATTTTGTTATGATCCACATGACGTTGATGCCACAACTTGAAGAGGACTCCTGCGATTTCATTTTCCAACAGTTTGGAGCTCCACAGCACTTCCATAATTGCGTAGAAGGGTATCTGAATGAACATCATCGACAGCGTTGGATAGGTCACACTGGTCCTGAGGACAAAGCGGTGTTGAGATGACTGCCGACGTCTCAGGCGTGACAAAAGGTGACTTCTTACAACGGGGCTTGTGAAAGACTGCGTCTTTGTCCCTACATTACCTCGAAATCCGACGGAGCTGCGAGAGCGGATCGCAGTAGCCTTTGCTGCTGTTACAAGAGATATGTGGGAGGAAATGGAACATGGACTAGAATCCGCCTGTGTCACAAAGAGTGCTCATATTGAATCTTTATAAAGCTGATTAAAAAAGCTTTGGTATATTTGCTTTCTTTTGTTACGTAAAGGATTCGTCACATCAGGGGGCGTATGAATATATATATATATATATATATATACTTATATATTTCGTTTTTTGAAAACGGTACATTGTTTTTCTCACAGCGTGTATTGTAATGGAACAGAGTAAGCAGTGTAGTAACGTTATATTCGAGCCTCTTCAGATATGTCGAGTTAAAGTTTGGCGTCATGATTTAATGAGTGTCAATATTAGCGATAGGTGGAAGGGGTGGTCCCAGACGCGAGAGCAAACGCGCCCACTTTCGGCCATTACCCTGATTGATTGCTCGAGGCCTCCTGCGCCCTGCGGCGGCGGTGCATCGCATCGCGCCGCGGTGCGGTCGCGGCCCCACGCACTGCGTGACAATGCTAATACGATTAGGGGCCTCGTGGGACTTCGCGCCGGATCCCGCGGAACCGCGGGAGCGTGAAACACGCCTACGCACCGCACGCACGTGCCGTGTTGCCACAACCGTGATACTGTCAAACTGGGCCCTTTCATTCCAAGTCAATATTTCCCATTATCACAGCACGCCCAGAATTAATCGCACATTCTGCAGAGGGGTGTGCGCCGTTTTCAAACTTGATGGCAGATTAAGACTGTGCGCCGGATCGAGACTAGAACCTGAAACCTAACATTCCGCGACAATGCTCTCACCGACTGATTCACGAGCCGCCCTCTCAACTCTAATCTGCCAGAAAGTATCATCAGAGTAAGTGATAGGAGCCAGATGACTAACTCAAATTTGTTCATGGTTCAGAGACCAGGGACCACAGCTAATCCTACAATACACTGCCTACAAGGAAAGTGCGGCACCCAGAAGGGTGGGACGGAATGAAATGAAACTTCACGAGGTGAGAGGGCTTGTGATGTTACTTCAGTGGAATCTAAATCGAGTTAAATTTACTGAATCTTCCGTCGGTTCTTTGAAAAACAACATTATAATGAATGAGATGATGATGATGATGATGATGATGATCATCATCGGTTTGTGGGACGCTCAGCTGCGTAGTCATCAGCGCCCGTGTAAAGTCCCAATTTTTACACAGTCCATTTTTTTCACAATCCAATCTAGTACTGTCATAAATGATCATGACGATAATGAAATGATGAGGACAACACAAACACCCAGTCCCCGGGCAGAAAAAAGTGGTTCAAATGGCTCTGAGCTCTATGGGATGTAACATCTGAGGTCATTAGTCCCCTAGAACTTAGAACTACTTAAACCTAATGAACCTAAGGACATCACATACATCCATGCCCGAGGCAGGGCGCAGTGGTTAGCACACTGGACTCTCATTCGGGAGGACGACGGTTCAATCCCGTCTCCGGCCATCCTGATTTAGGTTTTTCGTGATTTCCCTAAATCGCTTCAGGCAAATGCCGGGATGGTTCCTTTGAAAGGGCACGGCCGATTTCCTTCCCGATCCTTTCCTAACCCGAGCTTGCGCTCCGTCTCTAATGACCTCGTTGTCGACGGGACGTTAAACACTAATATCCTCCTCCTCCTCCCGAGGCAGGACCGTAGCGGTTGGCCCCCGGGCAGAGAAAATCCCGAATCCGGCTGGGAATCTAACCCGGGACTCATGATCCAGAGGCACCAACGCTAGCCACTAGACCATGAGCTGCGGACGTAATGAATGAGAAGCGCTAGTTTTCTTTTGTTCTACAGTATTGAAGAACAAAATCAAACTTGCGCTTTTTATTTATTAAATCAAGTTAAATTTACAAAGAACTTCGCAGAATAAGCACGGAGTAACATCCTCTCTGGCCTGATTCGGTTGGGAGGTGGGTGGCACAATACATATCTCCTGAGGCAAGCCGGCTCACAACTGTTTAATTGGTCCTCAGTATTCTGGATTCTTTCACTGCGACTGAGTTGATGTGCCTTCTGGTTCCACACGTGTTCCAACGGGCCAAACATCACGCAGATTGTTCATAGAGGCAAGTGCCTGTGTGAACGAGCGTTGTTCTGCTGAAAAATGGCACCATGATAGCGTTGCATGAGAGGTAACACGTGAGGTCTCAATGTCCGTGACGTACCGTTGGGTCGCCAGCGTTCCCTACTGACTACCGGTCGTGACCTGAAGTCATGAAGTCATACCTCTCCGGATCGCTGATATACTTGCCGACGATAGACACTGGCGTAGCCCAGAACACGGATTCATCAGTGGTCCATGCTTCCGATTCACGGCTCCACTCCAAATGCACCCGTTTGTATTGTGATGTTAATGACAGCCCACGCACGGTACGGTAACTGCCTAGTCCGACTGTTGCTAGTCCCTGACCAATGGTGTGAGATGACACAGAATGTTGATTGGAGTCCGTTACTTGCTCTCATCTCACAGGCGCATATGCGAAGGGGCTACGATGTTCGTGGTACACAATACGGCGTTCCTTCGTTGTGATGATTAGACGTGAACGACCGGACCTCGACGAGGAGCACGCCTGACGTCGCAGTCCCATGTAGTCCAACATTGGTCCACCGTCACACCCGAGTGCTCCACAAATCTTCCTATTGCACAATTCTGTCAGCTGACCGATGGAGACTTACAACAAGGCCCTTTCAAATTCTGTCATGTGCTGATAACGCTGTCTCATACGAGCACGTGGCATCTCAGTGTCCTTCACAGTGAACACTCAGCAGCTGAAGCTGTTCACGCGCCTTGTAGACCCTACCAATCCTCGTAACAACAATAAATAGGAACAACACTAATGCTCTGGTGGTTGTTCTACCTGTCACAGAGAACCATAGCTCTAGTCGTTTACTTAGCCGGCGATGGTGTGTATTTGTACAACGTTATATCGCCTACGACCATGTCTTCTGGGTGCTTTACTTTTTTTGTCTGGCAGTCTACTTGCCAGATATCAGAGGAAGGTAAAAATTCACTTTCTGATGCAAAGGATGGAGCTTATATCAATACGTTGATTTTCATGTAAGAAGATATTATCGCCAATAAATCTTTACATGACCATATTCATTCGATAATATTGAAATTTTCTTGCTGTCTTTTTCACACAACATACAATTAGACACCGTACAAAGCTTTTGTAAATGACTATGGTGGAAATGATTCGCTCTAGCAATATAGTATTACTTGATTACGTAGGCAAAAATAATCCAGTATTATCTTGAATAAATAAAGTCGTATTGGAGGTTGTTGTTGGGCATATTTTCTTTATTCAAGAACTAGGAACCTGTGGAATATCGCCAGTACAAATTATATTTTATTTTTAATTATGTTGTTACGTATCGGAAAATAATGTGCGTCAATTGTACACTTAATCTGAAGATTTGTATAGCTTTGCGAATTGTTTAAGTACGACGTTTCGTGCAAAAGGATAATCTGGAATACAGAGTCGATACATAATCTGTTTATGGCCAATATTCATCTGAAGGTCTTGAAAGGTTATCAGAAGTCTACTTCTACAATTATAACAGCTAAACAGTTTAACAATTAGCAAATCCAATTTTAATCTTATAGAAAATGTCTGGGGCTATTTAGAAAGGCTAGTGAAACGTACCTGTCAACATCTCCACAATCTGATAGCTCAACGGTGTCCAACCGTCAATGATTCGTTTCCTCTAGGTATGCCATATCTGAAGAAACTTGCGGATCTCGTAATGCGGCCATAGGATTTTACTATGTAAACACCTTTCGTAGTAAGGGATATTTACCGTAGGTTTATCGGGCACCAAATGTCGTGTTACAGCGAAAAAGCTGAAACACACCTAGTACTTTATCTTCACGTGCGTATTTTTGAAAAGGAATTATTCGATGAAATCATATAATATAATCAAGGCTGCCGAACTAAGGTCAATAATTTATAACGAGAACAATGAGCGCTGCATAACAAATAACAACGTAACCACAGAAGAGCATTCAACATGCAAACTAACTTACGCTGTGTTATTATTAGTCATGCACAAAATCGTATTATAAATTTCTAAAACAGAATATTATCGAAAATTCTGAGCAACTAGTAAAATACTGTGGAATGACTGATGATTTATAAATAGATAATGCTGCCAAACTATTTCATGAAGCGAAAATATTTTGTCCATTGAAATACATTTTAGCGCCGGACGGCACTAATGAACTTAAAAGATATCAATCAGAACTATCATTTCATATCAGTGCGACAATTAATTCTTTTATTCATTGATTTAATACTTCCTCACAGATGTATTAGTTTATCATGACAGGAAAAAACAGTCGTTAAATCTCTGAAATGGTTCAAATGGCTCTGAGCACTATGGGACTCAACTGCTGAGGTCATTAGTCCCCTAGAACTTAGAACTAGTTAAACCTAACTAACCTAAGGACATCACAAACATCCATGCCCGAGGCAGGATTCGAACCTGCGACCGTAGCGGTCTTGCGGTTCCAGACTGCAGCGCCTTTAACCGCACGGCCACTTCGGCCGGCAAATCTCTGAAATCTCCCATACAAGTTTATTTGGAAAATCAAAATCGTTCAAGAAATATCGAGAGCTGTAGTTCACAAAGTTTGATGCACTTTCTCGTGTTGCTGGGCGTAAGCGTTCTCGAAGTAGATATCGTAATTCTAGTGGTGGACTGGCATTTTCCTCTCTCGCAGTGCATCTACTGTAATTCTGTGGCTGGTACTCTATGGCATTAAGCGGCTTCCTTCGAGACGACACACATGCAGCAAAATGGTTCAAATGGCTCTAAGAACTATGGGTCTTAAGACCTGAGGTCATGAGCCCCTAGAATTAGAACTACTTAAACCTAATTAACCTAAGTACATCACACACATCCATCCCCGAGGCAGGATTCGAACCTGCGACTGTAGCAGCAGCGCGGTTCCGGACTGAAGCGCCTAGAACCGCAGCCGGCACACATTCAGCACACACTGTCATACATACACTAAATTTTGATTATTGTCTGGGACTATTTAAGAGTTCGGCGGAAGAAAGTGCATTTTTGAGATTACTTTCCTGTTATATGATAAGTTAAATTAAACAAAAAGAACATAAATCCAGTAAAACGAAAAAACACATACAGGTTGTTTCAAAGTCATTGCACCAAACATCAAGGGGTAATAGATCATGTCATAGAGAACAACTTTTGTTATTACATGAGGCTTCCCAGCGCCCCCTAGTGTCATTTAGTATTCGCCGGTACTGGGGAGACAAGATTTCACCGAACTTTCAGGGTGCACCAACCAGGTATAGTTCATGTCACCTACCCCAGTAAATTGGTGGTGTATTTTTCAACACGAAAACCTTAAGGAGTGCCTGCAAGAAGAGAAAGATATTTTAGAAGTGAATCAGGAATTTTAATTTTGCTGGCCCTAACCCCTTTCATATGGGGCAGGTGACTGGATTATAGGCAACACATACGGCATGCACACCCCACAAAGTGCCTACATTGCGCCACCTCTCAGGGGCATATCCAATATAAAAGACACCCAGCGCCGATAGGAAGCGTCATCGACAACTGTGTCTCAGACAAAAGTTGTTCCCCAAGACATAATGTATCAGTCCTAGGCGTTTGATGCAAAGAAAACCCTATCTAGTGATACATATGGAAAAAACATTTTACCAGCACGTGGGGCATCCAGAAACGTACCTGGTAGTGTGGCCAAAATTCTTCTGCTGACCCCTTCAATTGTCAATCTAGCACAAAATTAAAACAGACGCAATTTCATGGTTCCAACTAAGGTTTTCGGAAGGTGTAAGTCGCCTGCCAAGTCTCTTCTCTGCCCCACTACCAGCCTACTGGGACATTTGGCTGACAAGAACCGTGATTCTTTTAAGCGGTCGGATCTCAAACAGCCCGCTCTGCTCATTGGAGTTGAGAATGAAAAATTAAAAAAGAAGCTTTCTCCATCCTTTCAAATATTGTCACTTTTTTTTAAAGGCTCTACGCATCTCTTTTCCTGCGCACCACTCCCGTTCACAGACAAAAAATTATGTCTTTGCGCTGCTCTCTCTTCAGTGTTAACAGTGTTAACAAATAAATATTACCTTTCATACTAGACATTCTGTTCTTTGGATATTATTTAAAGCGTTAGCAAAACAAATGAAAATGTATCATTTAAAAATAATTTTAAAAAATCAAATCACAATTCTGCACAGACAACACTGAAAAACACTGAAAACCACACGTTTGTAATGTGTGTGTGAAGTGGATATAGGCTTTAATCCCCTTCTCCCCCTGTCTCAGTACACTTTCCCCTCCCCTCTCTTTGATCATATTTTCCTCCTACCTCCCCCTCTCTCTGTCCATCTTCTCCTCCCTCCTCTCCCCCTTGTGCCCCCTCGCTCCCCCCCCCCCCTCTGTCCATCTTCTCCTTTCCCTTTCTCTCCATCCTCTCCTTCCCCTTTCTCTCCATCTTCTCCTTCCCCTTTCTCTCCATCTTCTCCTTCGCCCCCTCTCACTCTCCGTTTCTCTGTCTATCACCTCCTCCCCCTTTCTCCGTTCACCTTCTCCTCATCCTCTTCTTCCATTTCCTCCTGCCTTCTCTCACTGTCGATCTTCTTCTTTCCACTTCTTATGTCCATTTAGACCCACCCCTCTGTCCATCTGTTCTTCCTCCTCTCTTCGTCTTTGAGCCATGTTTATTGCTACTGCATACTCAAAGTAGTAATAGTGAGCCGATAAGCCATTAATATAACATTCGTGTTTGCTAACAGCGTTTCACTCCGAATGTTCGTTAGACTATTATGTAAAAATTTGAAGTACATCGGTCAAGAACTTTTCGAGATGTTTGGTAATAACGTTCTCTTTTTTGTAATACACATTTATTTGTACATGGTATGTATTTACAAAATAGGCGTATAAAAACACGCCGGCCGCCGTAGCCGAGCGGTTCTAGGCGCTTCAGTCCGGAACCGCGCGACTGCTATGATCACAGGTTCGAATCCTGCCTCGGGCATGGATGCGTGTGATGTCCTTAGGTTAGTTAGGTTTAAGTAGTTCTAAGATCTAGGGGACTGATGACCTCAGATGTTAAGTCCCTTAGTGCTCAGACCCATTTGAACCATTTTTATAAAAACACGCACGTATTCGAATGCAACGTGTCAAAATTTCAAAGCAATCGGCGAAGAACTTTAGGAGATTTAAGGTTTGGACAAATGATCACTTATATTTTTATTAATATGGACCAAGAAAGAAGAAAAGGAAAAATGTGATTGTATATCAGTGCCTCGAATATACTCCTCGCAGAAATGATGCCATTAAAAAGTCTACAGATGGTGTTACACAGCGATGTCTTTAGGCGTGACTAATTTTGTGTCCGGTGTGCTTAAGTAGTTGGAGCAGTTGATTGAATATTGTCAGTCACTTGTGGCGTATTATTTATGCCGTCCTTTTTGTCCCTCCTCTTCAGTAGAGTGATATCTCTGGTGGTCTAGACAAACACGGCCACTGTGTTCCCCAGCAGAGGAATAATATGGACATGGAAGAGGCGGCGCGCCGTGTTATGTGAAACCGATGCGGCGCCCACGGGAACACCGGCGCGTCGTCCCAGACCGCCGCCGGCTTTTTCTTTGTGATCCTCATGTTTTTGTCTGCTACAGCGGTACTCTCACTGTGCCCGCCCGGTATTGCCGTCTTCTGCTGCCTCGCGACGACCGTTTTAATTAAAATAAACACCCGACGGCGTCCTTCCGGAGAGAGAAATATCAAAGCGAGCAGGCACGGGAGGCTACGGATACCGGTTGCCCCGCTGTGTGCGAGCATGTGCAGTAATCCACTTCTTATTGGCGGAAACAGTGGCGGCTTTACGGCGCTTCTCCGTTCTCTCAGTACTGGCTGTTACAAGCGCCGAATATCCAGCCTTTGTGCGCCTCAGTCACATTTCCTTTGCACTCCAAATGGGCAAAATGGCAATTCCATTCCTTTTTAATCATACGGTTTCTCTATTTAAAATATGCCTTTTGTATTCATAGCGACTATTATTCGTTCTGCTGGTAACTGTACGGAACTTCTAACAGCTACTTTTTCAATTGCGGCGCTTATTGTATATTTGCTGATAAGTTAAAAAGAAATAATTCGTAATGCTGCAAATGCTACTGAGTGATCCCATCTGTGATGTGCCAATTTTTTGTTTTATGAAAAGACAAACAGTAGACGAATGTGACTAACTTTCATTGAAATTTGAAAGTATGCTACAGTACGTACCACAAATCTGAAAGGTAATTTTAATACTAATAAGGACTTTTTAGTCATGCGAGTTTTAAACCTCTGAGGCCATCAGCCCGCGGGAGTGGCCATGCGGTTCTAGGCCAACAGTCTGGACCCCAGCGACTGCTACGGTCGTAGGTTCGAATCCTGCCTTGGGCATGGATGTGTGTGATGTCCTTAGGTTAGTTAGGTTTAAGTAGTTCTAAGTTCTAGGGGACTGATGACCTCAGATATTAAGTCCCATAGTGCTCAGAGCCATTTGAACCAATCTAAGGCCATCAAGTAAAGGCACCAGAGGGGCAGTTCTGAAGCTGCGCTTAATAATGGAAGCAAGGTTGAAAAAAAAAAAAAGTCCAAGTCACGCTTATAACATTCATCTACCTAGAAAAAGCGTTCGACCACCTAAAATGGAACAAAATGTTCGAAATTCTGAGAAAAATGGCGGAAACTATAGGGAAATACGGGTAATATGTACTATGCACAAGAACCAAGAGGGAACAATAAGACTGGAAGACCAAGAACATAGCTTTCGGATGAAAAAGGGTGTAAGACAGGGATGCAGTCTTTCGTCCTTACTGTTCAGTCTGTACACTGAAGGAACATTCCAGAAAGGTTCAAGTGTGGGATCAAAATTCAGGGTGAAAGAATATCAATGATAAAATTCGCTGATGACATTCCTATCCTAAGTGGAAGTGAAGAATTATAGGATCTGTTGATTGGAATGACCAGTCTAATGAGTATAGAATATGAATTGAGGGTAAACTGGAAAATGACAAAGGTAATGAGATGTAGCACAAATAAGAGCAATGAGGAACTTAACATCAAACATGGGGACGACGAATTAGACGAATTTAAGGAATTCTGCTGTATTGGAAGCAAAATTACCCGTGAGCATTCCAGGCCAGGAGACGTTTACTGGTATGAAACATTGGCCTTAATTTGAGGAAGAAATTTGTGGGAACGTACGCTCGGTGCATAGCATTGTATGGTAGTGACATATGGAGTGTGGGAAAACCGGAACAGATGAGAATCGAAACGTTTGCGATGTGGTGCAACAGAAGAATGTTGAAAATCAGATGAACTGATAAAGCAAGAAATGAGGAGGCTCTCCGCAGAATGGACGAAGGAGGTAACATACGGAAAACACTGACAAGAAGAAGAACGGGATGACAATACATCTGTTACGGCAGTAGGTAGTAACAAAAATGGTTCAAATGACTCTGAGTACTATGGGACTGAACATCTGAGGTCATCAGTCCCCTAGAACTTACAACTACTTAAACCTAACTAACGTAAGGACATCACACACATCCTTGCCCGAGGCAGGATTCGAACCTGCGACCGTAGCGGTCGCGCGGTTCCAGACAGAGGCGCCTAGAACCGCTCGGCCACACTGGCCGCCAGTAGGTAGTAATCTTCAAGGTATTAAAGGGAACTGTAGAGGGTAAAAACTCTAGGGGAAGATAGGTATTAAAAAAGTCTATAGAAATCAAAAATAATTTCAACAGCCTTTGATGGTTCCTTCTCTTCTCTTTTGGCAGTCCAGGCAATTCGCAAAGTTTGATAATCGCTATGCAGTGTATTGCCACCATGGTCAGCGAATTAAACATTTAATTTATCGGAGAATCCGTATTAAGTTCCTGTATTGTCTTATTTGTGAAATACTTTTGATAAGGGCGCTTTGACCCACTAGACAAGTTAAATTAATCAAAACTTTGCAACTCTGATATGATCCCTGTTTTAGCCAATAAAAGCCTTCAGAAGTTTATACACAAAATCAAAACAGAGTATAAAAATGGAGTCAGTTCCATGCTACTACATATGCGCGTTCAATGACCTTACATATTAAGAAAAGAAATACAAACATAAAAAGTATTGCACTCAAGAGTCCAAGATGAGACTATATCGACCTAGCACGAGAGAGATTCAGAAAGCTTTCCGGAACACATGAACCCCATTTTCAGTAAAATAATTTTGGGTATTAGGCTGCGTCATTGTAAAACACTACAGCAAGTAAATTGCCGACGTTTCGACCGACTTGCTGTGGTCCTCTCAATGCCAATCTCTAACAGGAGGTACGACTCCTGCCCTCGAAGCGCCTTCGCCATGTGAGCGTGAGACAAATGCACAACTCAACAGCAGAACAAATCTGAGACCCAGATCTGGTACATTCTTCGTCTTCTTCGCTGTCCGTGCGCACACACGGAGCGTCTGATAACCGGAAATGAAACTGTGCGCCACATGTACTGTGAACTATAAATTTCCCAGTTTATTCTCTTCGAAGTGAATGATCTCTGTTATTGTATCATCGGTGCTTCATTGGTTAGTGATTGACATCTCTCTTGCCTAACCGTGGCGATACGCATCCATTGGGCCCCAAATAAACTTCATAATTGGCCAGCAGTATGTCATTTTCTCTGGGGTATTCCATCAAGTAAACACAGAACAGTAACCACAGGTCCTGAAATCAAGGCTCGTTAGGTTTTTCAACTATCCTCCAACTTAGTTCCTTGCAATGGCGTCGAAACCACAAAAATACAAGTATTAGAATAATAGTACAGTTCCACGTATGAAATGTTTATTTCCATTTTAACAAATCTCGGAAATTTCTCCTCTTACAACAAGCTCATCCGCACAGGCTGTAGCTCAGTAATGTGTGATACAAGATAGGAGATACATTACAGCACTTACCAGATATAAATCACAACATGTAAGCCTTTAAAAATCTAAAATGAACTGCCAGGACAACACCAAGCCTGGGAAAAAAAGCAACACTGTGTTTTCATGATGGCTCTTTGCATTTGAAACATAATTGATCCGATTACCACCGACCAAAGTTTACTTCGTAAAAACAATGAAAATGATCAGAGTGTTTCAACTCTCGCACGCCTGCCTTCTATCTGGTATTACGGTACAAGAGCCACTCCCTGATCTAGTAAGTTACAAGAAACTCGAGACATGTGTTTCACATTCTTGTTTTCCAATAAATCAATTAATAGTTCTACAGCCTCCTATCTATGGAGGATGAAAACTGCCGAAAGTGATCACTATAGCTATAGTAGTAACGGAATTGATGTAGTATTCATTGTGGCGAAATTAGAAGATCCACTTTACTAAAGACCTTGGCAGCGTTGCTATGTGCAGTCCGACCCTGCGAATGTTGGAAAGCATCTTGTCTGAAATACGTCTCGAAGACACCCAAGACATCTTCTACAGACGACGTATTTTCGCCAGGCCAGAGGCCAACGTGGCGCGTGTCGTGGGAGTCTGTCAGCAAGCTATGACGTGGGGCCATGGCTTCCCCCCTGCGGTCGGTCGGTTTGGCGCGCGCCCCTGGGGACATGGGGTTGTTAACGGGAAGAATGGCTGCGGCTTGTATCTGCCGGTACAGTCACAGTTTGTTAGGTAAACGAGGTACAGTCCGGGGAGGTCCCACAGGTCGTTAGTGAACGCCTAAGGAGGCCCCGCTGGGACGGTCCGAGCTTCGACTGGGTATCTGCAAGAACACAGTCCCCTGACGACGGTGGTCACTGATGCACTAGAAATGTTCTATGCACGCCCCACCACAAAAACACACACACACACACACACACACACACACACACACAGGTTATATTTGTTGCATCTTTATTCGTACTACTGTAAGCAACTGCTAGGCGAAAAAAGAAGCTAACATGTTTCCAGGTTAATACTTAATTAGATCCATGAAGGTGCAGCTCGAACAGGTCAGAGCAGCTTAGTGAATAGTGACTTACACCACCAACAAAGCACATTTACTTGAATATTTCACGATTTAGGAGTATCCAAGTTACCATAGAAACGATACGAAATCCTAAATTGTTCTGACTCGGCGGAATTGATCCTAACTTGAAGGCAGCGTACTTTATTTACAGAGGTTCATCAGTAGTACTGTCACGTTCAAACCAGTCTTCAGGTCATAACTGTTTTTGCCTTTTCGTTTTACTCTTGCCGATCGGAAAGGCTTCGAGTTCGTATTTCGGTTATTTCACGAAAAGACGTCTCATTACCGATAAAGACAATAACAGAACTTGAAGATCTATTCAACAGTCATATATAATACTTAACACATTGGAATGATACATGCCCGCATCTCGTGGTCGTGCGGTAGCGTTCTCGCTTCCCACGCCCGGGTTCCCGGGTTCGATTCCCGGCGGGGTCAGGGATTTTCTCTGCCTCGTGATGGCTGGGTGTTGTGTGCTGTCCTTAGGTTAGTTAGGTTTAAGTAGTTCTAAGTTCTAGGGGACTTATGACCACAGCAGTTGAGTCCCATAGTGCTCAGAGCCATTTGAACCATTTGAATGATACATATTTTTGTGTTAGCTCACCGAAGGACGACAGTGTACAATCTACCTATCCGGAAAATTTCTTAAAACAAAACCAACAACGCAATGGAAGGAAATATAGGCCTACATCGGTGCTCACTCAGGCGCCAAGTTACTTTGTGAAGAGAATAATGGGAAAAAAGACTGTGCTCATTTTCTCGTCGATAGCAAGATACAATACTGAAGCATTTCTATCAGAAAGTAAGAAATTGTTACCAATCAAGGATAAAGCCACAAAGATGATATTGTCCTTTGCTTCTGTCTTTCAGATAATCCCAATGAAGAGAAGTAGTAAAATAATTTTCTGCTAAAATGGTCTTCAGGTGGTGGTTTAAAGTAGTCCAGTATTTCAGCCACCATTACAGAACGTGCGTGTGGGTTACATGTAGTTAAACAAAAAAAAAAAAAAAAAAAAAAAGGCTCTGAGCACTATGGGACTTAACATCTGAGGTCATCAGTCCCCTAGAACTTAGAACTACTGAAACCTAACCAACCTAAGGACATCACACACATCCATGCCCGAGGCAGGATTCGAACCTGCGACTGTAGCGGTCGCGCGGTTCCAGACTGTAGCGGAACGATCACAGAGATAATATTGTGGGTAGAGCAAACCAATGACTGCGATTCATTGGCAGAACACTTAGAAGGTGCAACAGATCTACCAAAGAGACTGCTTACACCACGCTTGTCCGCCCTGTTCTGGAGTATTGCTGTGCGGTGTGGGAACCGCATCAGGTGAGGCTGACGGATGACATCGAAAAGGTACAAAGGAGGGCAGCTCGTTTTGCGTTATCGCGAAACAGGAGAGATAGTGTCACAGACACGATACGTGAATTGGAGTGGCAATCGTTAAAACAAAGGCGTTTTTCGTTGCGACGGGATCTTCTCATGAAATTTCAATCACCAGTTTTCTCCTCCGGTTGAGAAAACATTCTGTTGGCACCCACCTACATAGGGAGAAATGATCATCACGGTAAAATAAGAGAGATCAGGGCTCGCACAGAAAAATTTAAGTGCTCGTTTTTCCCGCGTGCCGTTCGAGAGTGGAACGGTAGAGAGACAGCTTGAAGGTGGTTCATTGAACCCTCTGCCAGGCATTTTATTGTGAATAGCAGAGTAACCACGTAGATGTTGATGTAATCTGACTTGTTCCACATCATATCGATAAAATAATCGTAAAAATTATCTTCGGAACATGACATAACTAAACACCGTGCACCTCCTCATGCTCTTTAAACGAATTGCGATATTCTGCAGCCATTCGACGTTTAATTACTACCGGTTTAAGTGGAACGGACCCCCGGCTGCCGTAGCTCCACGACCAACGAGCCAATCCCAGGGGCAGCCGTGTGTTCCGGCACAACGGCATCACGGGCCGCACAGTTCCATCGGGCGAACGGCCTGTGGTTAATGAGGGCGGTGGCAGCTCCCGGCTCCCGTCTCCCGGCTCCCAGCTCCTGCGGCTCTTAGGGGTCCACTCCAGCGCGCACGCGAGGACGCGGCTTGCTTAAACCGGCCGCATTTAATGAAGCAGCGAGACCACACAAAAGGGGGCAGCGCCGACTACAAGGGGAAATAAGAAATACGCGCGCCCGTCTCGATGACATCACTAATAGGGACAAATGCTCTTACGGGAGACGGCGTGTAACTGCGAGTTGTACTAATGACATTCCTGCGGCCTCGGGTGCAGTACCGGACCGTTTGGTCTGGAGACGCTGCCGCGTCATTACGACCCCAGCCGTCACCGTAAAACGGTTTTAGGGCAGCGCTTCTAAATTAAATGTTCAGCTCCATCCTGACCTCACCGAATTACGAGGATTACAGCGTCTCCCTATAATGAGACACATCTCGGCTGACGATTCTTTTTCACCGTGTTGACGGTTTACGTTTTTCTGAAGTCGCAGTGCATCTTGTAACATTGTGTCTCCAAAATGTCCTGTAAAAAAGAAAGAAAAAAAAACCAAAAAAAGACAAGATATGGCACTATTTCTAGCAGTATACTAGTCTGTAGATTACCCACAAACTTTGTAAGTAGGCTGTTTAGGTTTTATGTTGGTAACGCCACGTAGCGCTCTGTATGAAAAGCACTGGCCGTGCTGTGTGAAGTCTGTGGCTGGTTTGCATTGTTGGCATTTGCTAATGTACTGTTGAACAGTTGGCTGTTACCAGCGCGTAGCGTTGCGCAGTTGGAGGTGAGCCGCCAGCAGTGGTGGATGTGGGGAGAGAAGTGGCGGAGTTTTGAGAGCGGATGATCTGGACGTGTGTCCATCAGAGACAGTAAATTTGTAAGACTGGATGTCATGAACTGCTATATATATTATGACTTTTGAACACTGTTAAGGTAAATACATTGTTTGTGCTTTATCAAAATCTTTCATTTTCTAGCTATGCCTATCACTAGTTAGCGCCTTCAGTAGTTTGAATCTTTTATTTAGCTGGCAGTAGTGGCGCTCGCTGTATTGCAGTAGTTCCAGGAACGAAGATTTTCGTGAGATAAGTGATTTGTGAAAGGTATAGGTTAATGTTAGTCAGGGCCATTCTTTTGTAGGGATTATTGAAAGTCAGATTGAGTTGCGCTATAAATATTGTGTGTCAGTTTAGTGTTGATCAGAATAAGTAAAGAGCGAAATGTCTGAGTACGTTCAGTTCTGCTCAGCTGTTTGAAAATCAAATAATGTAAGAGGTTTATCAGCACAGTAATTCATTAATTTTTCTAAGGGGACGTTTCAACTTAATATACTGTAAAATCAAGCAAGCTATACTAGTTTCTTAAACATTATTACGCTTGTGGATGTTTTCTCATGAGATATCAATACTTATCTCGTTGTTATAAAGGGTGTCCCACACAATGAGAAGACCCCAATCGAACTCCAACAAAGATCAACAAATAATGTTTTTGACAAAGGCAATGGTGTGAATATTATTCTCTTTGGAAAATATTTTTAACATTATTGCCCGCAAAGATATTGAAACAATCGTGACATGAAATAGAGTATTCATCGTTTTTGACAGAATTCTAGAGCTTCTGAAAAAAATGTGTAACTGTTTACAAGGAAATTTGTCGCGACGAGAAGCGGTAAATGTAATCATTTTGAGAACTCAGACTATCGGAATAACACAGTGCTCATTAATTACCAAGCGCCGGCCGGTGTGGCCGTGCGGTTCTAGGCGCTTCAGTCTGGAACCGCGTGACCGCTACGGTCGCACGTTCGAATCCTGCCTCGGGCATGGATGTGTGTGATGTCCTTAGGTTAGCTAGGTTTAAGTAGTTCTAAGCTCTAGGGGACTGATGACCACAGATGTTAAGTCCCATAGTGCTCAGAGCCATTTTTAATTAACAAGCTATGTGATATAGGAAACGTAAATATCTTTCTTATAATGAATTTTTCATCATGCAGCGGAGTGTGTGCTGATATGAAGCTTTCCTGGCAGATTAAAACTGTGTGGCGGCCCGGAACTTGAACTCGGGAGCGTTGCCTTTCGCGAGCGAGGGCTCACCGACTAAGCCGTACAAGCTCGACACAGGACCCGTCCTCATCTCATAGTTTTACTTCTGTCAGTACCTCATCTCCTACCGTCCACATTTCACAGAAGTATACCTGTGAAACTTAACAGGCCTAGCACTCACCGAAGAAGGGATATTGTGGAGACACGGCTAAGCCACAGCCTGGGGGATGGTTTTCCAGAATGCATTTTCACTCTGTAGCGGACTGTGCGCCGTTTTGAAACTTCCTGGAAGATGAAAATTTTGTGCTGCTGGACCGGGACTCGAACCTGGGACCTTTGCCTTTTGCCGGGAAGTGCTCTGCCTTTTTTTCCGTTGCATTTGGTCTGGGCGGACGTCAGATGGCACTTGTTCAAGTTCGTCGTTGACTCCTTTACCTTCTTTGTTTTGTTTTTACAGAGGGCAGCCAGTCCTCTGACCGAACACGACTCATAACCCGCGGAACGTGAAGGTCCCGAGTCTCGATCCGACGCACAATTTTAATCTGTCGGGAAGGTTTCATACCAATGCACACTCCTCTGCAGGGTGAAAAATTCTTTCTGAGAGCATCCCCCATGACAAGTTCCCGCAATATCACTTTTTATAAGAGTGCCAGCCCTGCAAGTTTCACAGGAGAACTTCTGTGGTGTTTGGAAGGTACGAGATGACATGCTGGAGGAAGTAAAGCTGTGAGGACGGGTTGAAAGTCGTGTTTGGGTAGCCTTGTCGGTGAGCACTTGTCCGAAAATGGCAAAGGTCCAAGTTCGAGTTTTCGTCCGGCACACAGTTTTAATCTGCCAGGAAAGTTTCGTAAATATGTTTGTTTCGCAGGACGACGCTTTGAAAAGAGTTTAACAAACATTTGACTGTAAAGTCACAGGAGATAGCAGTAGCTCAGATAGTTAAGGAACGGGAAATTACCCAATGGTGCTGGAGAATAAAAATACCTGTGTTCAGCTGAAGCGATTTAGAAAACAGGTAAATTTAAACCCGGTTACCGTAGTGGGATCTCGGCCGATGTAGTCACAGAGGAGGGCCTCAGCTTTTTACCACATAATGATCTCCTCGGTAAGGTACAGAGTTGTAAAAGCGATTTTTCTCTTTTTAAAAATGGCTTTCGGGAGGTGCCCTTTCAGCCAGCTCAACAGTGGAATGTCAGTTATGACGATACGAACGTAAGGCCAACACAACACCAAATCTCCGAACGGAAAAAATCTCCGACCCTGCAGGGAATCGAAAAAGGCCCTTTCAGTTGACTAACCGCCGCGCACCTACGGAGGCGGACGATATAAAACTTGGTGGCGCATATATACACTGAGCAAAACGCACATAGCCGCGTCGTAAGACCCCCACGCTAACATATAATATCCAGTCGTATTCTTTCTAACGAGCAGCTAATGATCTATACTTTCGAAGTTGTTTCCAAAGACGTTAGCGCTCAGAATAGTGTCCGGACATGGAACGACAGCCGTGAGAAACTACAAGTGCCTCAGCCGAGTTGTTTAATTTTACTACTGCTCATTATCGTAAATACACTCTCATTCTAAAAGAAAGCAGCATGCTTGTAATGCCACCTTATTATGATAGTTAACCAGCTTTATACATCACTGTAGTACCCTCTCTGACTGCTGTCATAGTAAAGTTGCATCTGGACTAGTATCTGGTAGCAACAATGATAAAATTTCCCATTAAAGTTATCTGTGTTTTTCAAAATCAGATGAAGTAAATCCACGATGGTTCGCGAAAACAAGGCACGGTTGCCTCCTTCCCCTTTCCTTCCGTTAGAGCTCAATCACTAACAACTTTCACTCATCCCACAAGAAATGTCACACATTGTGACATAGACTTCATTTCTTGTTGGTACTACAATGTGTCTAATGAGTGAAAATCACCAATACACTCACCTTTTTTGTTTTATTGTTATTTCGTATTCTTTAGTCCAGCAGCGATGGGAGAGGAGTTAACAATGCTGCAGCGTCTGGCCTGCCGAAAGTTTTAAAACGATTAAACCCAAATGATAAACTGTATATTATAGTGAGATATATACCTTTAAACAGAAATAAATGAGACAACTCATTCTAGTTTTATAATATCACAGTGAGGTGGTGTTGGAGTAAGGACAATGCTGTTGACTATCGTTGACTGTCGACATTGTCTCACGGTGTGGAACCAGGAGTCGGGAGACTTAAGAAGAAAGGATGGTTAAATAACTCAGAAGACAACGAGTGGAGAAGCAGAGTAGTAGGTGTTTGGTATGAAGTTATAAATCTAGTGAGAGATTTGATTGATTGGTGGTAGTGGAAGATTTCAGGTATACATAGCCCAAGAGAACATGTTGTGGAGAAAGAAAGGAACTGTGTTTTTCTTTCAAGTAATAGGAAGATTACTTGGTACAGAAAGGGAATTCATGTACCTGAAGAGAATGTATAGGGTTTGGTGTGTCGGTATTGTACCGTAGAGCAGGAGGATTGATTCGAGGAGAAACTGCAGAGTGGTTGGTATTAAACTTACAGGATACGTAGAACACGATTCGTTCTTCATTGTGGATGAAGAGTGAAAGAACTTGATCAGTTGATAAAGGATTCCTCCTGGGAAAATTGGTGAGTGTTGAAAAGGAGATATAGTACGTGACGTTCAAGAACTTAAGAGAATTTGCAAAATTTTGGAGCCCATATGACGTCTGTTGGAATCAAATGTGATCAGCAACATTAAAGCAGGTTAACCATAGCGTATGTGTTTCGTGTGTGAAATGACATCACTGGACTGGAGCGATGCCAACACTACAATCGAGACAAAAATTGTTTATGAAAATATGAAAATCTCGTGTATGGTATTTGAAATTTGTGTTGTTTGCATTAAAAGCGTAAGTAGGGGCATCTGAGTCACCTCTATAATAGTGAAAGTTCTCCATGACCGATTTACTTCAAATTTTAAACGATACTCTATTAAAGATTGAGACGGCATAAACTACATACTTTTTATAGAAGAGTCTACAGCTTTTCTGTCAAAACCGAATGTGAGAAAGAAAATGCTGTGCTGTGAAAATGTGTGGTTTTGTTCTCTCTCTCGCTCCCGGTTTCAGCTACGGATGTAGAACAATGTAAACCATTACACAGATTGTATCTCCAATGTATCTTCTTTGTACCAACTGCCTTGCCGTAGTGGTAACACCGGTTTCCGTCAGATCACCGAACGTAAGCTCAGTCGGGCTGGGTTAGCACTTGTATGGGTGGCCACAAATGGTTCAAATGGCTCTGAGCACTATGGGACTTAACTACTGAGGTCATCAGTCCCCTAGAACTTAGAACTACTTAAGCCTAACTAACCTAAGGACATCACACACATCCATGCCCGAGGCAGGATTCGAACCTGCGACCGTAGCGGTCACGCGGTTCCAAACTGACGCGCTTAGAACCGCACGGCCACACCGGCCGGCTATGGGTGGCCATCTGGACTGCCTAGCGCTTAGCGCTGTTGGCAAGCGGGGTACACTCAGCCCTTGTGAGGCAAACTGAGGAGCAACTTGATTGAGAATTAGTCGCTCCGGTCTCGTAAACTGACATACGGCTGAGAGAGCGGTGTGCTGACCACGTGCCTCTCCATATCCGCATACAGTTTTAGGATGACACGGCGGCCGGTCGGTACCGCTGGGCCTTCATGTCCTGTTCGGGCGGAGTTTAGTTTTATACGTATTCTTTCACATTATGTATATAGTATTTTTACATGGAAAATGTATACACAGCAATGTGCTGTTTTTTTTCTTCCTCGGAGACAGCTCTCGCAGAAAACAGGAGAGCTGTATTTATGGCTTATCGGTTTATAATTAGAATTTTACTACCGAATATGAAATGCAATAACAAGAAAAGGGCACAAGGACAGATAGAAGGGGGGAGGGGGAGCAAAAGGACAAGGCTAGAGGAGTGGGAAGAAAAGGACATAGAAAGCGGAAAGGTGAAGAATGACACACACACACACACACACACACACACACACACAGAGAGAGAGAGAGAGAGAGAGAGAGAGAGAGAGAGAGAGAGAGGGAGGGGCGTGTAGGAGGTGATGGAAGGAGAGAGGGGGGAAGGACGAGGCGATGGACAAAGAGAGGGGGAGAATGACATGGACAGAGACAGGAGTTAGAAGGAGAGTAGGATGCGTATTCAATTTTTATGAATATTAGAAACGTGTGCTTTCGCTTTTCTTTTCCATTTAACCAGACTGAACCACAGCAACGCGTGGCCGGGTGCAGCAAGGCTATGTATAAAACAGTTGACTAGGAACAGCACATCAGTGTGATCTGTAGTATCAGAAATAGGAGTATTTGCGTGCGTTTTGTATTGGCAGCTGGTCGCCTGACAACCTTACACACGGCGACGACGACAGACAGTCGCGACAGGTCAGGACAAAACAGGGCGGGAGAGTGAGATAACCAGGCTGTGACGACGCTGTATGCAGAGGCACAAAGGACGCCCGCCGGATTCCGCGCGCTTAACGCCGCGCCATAAGAAAGCAATAGGGCATTAACGGCCGTTAATGGCGCCTCGCCTCGCCGGCAGTTTGACCCGGGCAGCAATAAAAGCGGGCAGGCGACCTGCCGCAAGGCGCAACCTGTTCCCTTCCTCCGGTCTGCCTCTACCGGGCTATTACGTCGGCTTCCGCCGGTCTGTCATTTCCTAGTCCCGGCGCCTTATCTACCTAGAGGTACGGCCAGCCTACGTTCTAGTCTTGGGCAGCAAATTCCGAGCCGCCGAAAATTTGTGTTAAAAAACTCAGGCAGAAATGTAAATTAAGAACTATCAAGTATTTAACACTGCACGGCGCTACTTGATGTCGATATTTATATAAATGAGGTTACACCTTAAGTGATAATTGTTCCTAACATTTGTTTTCTTCAGACGTTGCAATGGCGAGGCCCACGAGAAAGACAGGCCGCGGCGCGTACGTCACAGCACATTAATTGCAGGTCTCAAGAGCGCCAGCAGTCGCTAACTGCACTTTTAAATGCGTGCAAGCTGTCGATGGCACACGACAAAGTTAAGACCTCTAGTGGGTACCCTTTCATTGACATGTTGACTTCCCATGGGCCCTGCACGGATACCAGCGTTCGTCAAGAGCGGCGGACAAACCGCCTAGGGTGACGTCAAAAGGTCGTTGCCGGGCCCGTATTTCTCGTGGGACTCGTTGCATGGCCTCCTTTGGTCACGTTAACGGCCTCACATGCGCGCTACGGATCGCTGGCGAGATCGCCTGCAATCGGTCGCTCGCTTAGATCCCGCCACACAGGAGCCACTTTCCAAGTAATGCCAATTTGTATTTCGAACGCCACTGTGCTTTTCTCACCAGCAGTGGTAGCTGATCTCCGTTTGTCCAATAATACTTGGAAAAAACGGATATTTTGATTTATTGAACTTATTTTAAAGTAGTTTTCTTGGAAACTGTTGGCTATATTACGGAATACATCAGATTTTTCACAGGCCCCGAGTGTTTTGTGTACATATTACTGTCTGTATTTGGCATATACTTCAAAGTCGTCGGTTCCTTTCTCATTTATTAGTCTTTTAGTTTAACTAAGAGTATTTCATAGTGGTTTTGAAATCTCGATATCTGTATAGAAATGTTAGCAAATGGAACACTGTTGGTTTCCAAATATCTCCATGCAAATTATATGAGGGAGAGGCAGATTATATGAAATGATAATGGATTTAAGGACAGCAGGATAATAAGTACGTCATAAACATTTAAATTATAATGTCCACATTATTTTGTTTGCAAGCTAAAAACTTTAATCATGCTTTTAGATTCATGAATAACTCAGAATCACCAGAAGGAGCCCTGCATATCGTGACTACTGATACGAACTTCCCACGATCATCTACGTTTACAGCACAAGCCTCAAAATACTAATCACAGCAAAATCTAAGATGTCTAGTTTGTTTAAAATCTCTCTTTCTTCTCAATATAAATGGCATCTACGACTTCAGTTTAACTTATCAGAGTGGTTTCTTCTCCTTGAATAATTGTAGATCCTAAGGTAAAGTTCCTACTCTACGTCAGCATACCGAAAGGAAACAAAACTACACTACCATCATCAATATCTCGATAAACGTGTCTCAGCCAGGCAAACTGCATCGAAATTCCGAACGATGAATGATCGATGGCTGCGATTTCCCTACACACGTGCAATCCGCAGATAGATCGCATGCCCCGGCGACAAATGGCTGCAGTCCGTCGCTTGTGTGTGAAGACCCTTATATTCCCTACTACTACAGACTATTGAAGTTCTCATGCTTTTATTATTTGTGTTGTGCATTCAATGTGACCAACTTTAAGTTTTGTACAAGTTTTTAATGTATAGCCACATAGTTTCTGCCTAGAATTTGTTATATAAAACGCTCTCCGTGAACAATTCCCGATACCAAGAGGTTAGAGAGGAGCGAATCCTAAACTAAACCTCGCGACTCCGTAGTGATGCTATGGCCAATGATATTTCATGCTTATGCAATTTAAATCATCCGTACCGTTACATTAAAAAAATGAGGGGTGACATCAATGGTGTTAGAGGATATGATCATCTTACACTATAATTCATCTCAAAATGTCCTGTGTGTGAGTGGGTGGGTGGGTGGTTATGTGATATGGCGGGAAGCCATATGGCTAGACGGGGTTCTGAATCTGCTCCATTTGAATACGTGTGAGTGGATAAGCCACGTAATAATTCTAAGGTTTGAACCTTGCAACAGGAACTTCTAGATAATAACTAGATATCTTGCACCGTATTTTCATTATACAAGCCACAGTGTGAAACATTTTCGCATCAGGAATAACGTCTGAAGGTTATTGTACGTGTAGAAGATGAGAACATACTTCTTGCACGAGTTTCACTCATCCACAGTGGCATCTGCTAATGTTTTGCTAACTGCAGACAGTCACCAGCGAGGCAGCGCAGTGCCTGCTCCTGCTACAGCCGCAGCTTTCAGGCAGTGGCGCAGGGGGTGGTGGTTGGTCCCTGGGAAGAAATAATTCGTCGCTATCACCGTTGTGTGCAGGAGCAGCCAGTAGCCGTTAAATGGTTTTCCCTCCCTCAGCCGCCAGAGTAAACTCAGTCGCGACCCTATCCCCAGCAGTTTCCCACTAGAATCCTAGTGCTCATTGTGTGCTGCTAGAGGAGTATCAGGGGCGTCGCGTAACGTGACAGGCCTGAGACATATAGACCTGACTACATTCAGGATTTGTATATGGTATTTCGGTCGCAGGATATCACTTTCTTTCACTACAATTTGGCTGTAAGAAACGCAGTTTCATCGGAACTGCCCTTCAATGAATCCACGTACGATTCTAACGTCTTTGAAAGCTGCAGTACTCACAAATAGTGACCAGAATCAATTCGATGTAGAACAGTGTATTAGCAATAAGAGACAATGGTTACAAATCCTCAGCAACTTCCCTTCTATGGCCAGAAAATTCAAAGCTGAGGAAAGTGTCGGTGTCGATGCAAAGTAGCAACGCAAAAAGTACCTATAAGCCTAGCTCACGTTAGACGGGGCAATATTAATGAGTGGATGATTCTAAGGCTCACTTTGACTGCACTCCTCATTTCGTTCAGTAGAATTTTATTGGTTTGACATCCCCAGGGTGGTGGGACGGATACCAAATATTTTGGCCTCTTAAATCCTTCAAATATCACACAATCCACAATGTGAGTTCGGACGGGGCAGAGTGATAAGTCTCCCTCACATTTCAGCTTGTATAGTTTCGACGACTAGGGACACGTGTGTAAAACAAGAGAATAGACAGAGTCGTACTAAACGTCGAGTGAGTGCTGGAGCATATACGGTGGCCTAACAGTTGACGACCACCGCCATTCCCTCATGACAGCAAAGCATCACACTGCGTTCTCAGTGTTTGGGTCGATGCGCTGAAGCAGTTATGGTCCTGTTTGTGTCAATGATCATGCACCGTCTGATGTGAACTAGTTCGGTGGCAAGTATACCATTTCGTCAACTTTCGTTGTACAGAAACCACAAACACCCTGGAACGCCAGTTAGCATGGATGCATCGTCGCCTGTGTTTTCAATGTAGTATTTCAGTCTGTTGTGCAGGGATGGCAATATACGCTCTGGATGCTACACAGTGACCGAATCTTGTAACTTCTCATTTTCAGCTGCATAGAAGACACACACTACTGTCATGGATTGTTATTCCATTGGATACAACCTGCGTCTCGATTTGCACAAGCAGAAAGAAAGCAACTGTCACTTCAAAGGGGACCCCAGTTGCCAAGTTACAGCTCCCTCTACGTACAACCTCAAGCGCAATTTTTCGGTAGCGATAAATGTCCTACCATTCTTCAAAGATCGGTGGGCACAGAAACTTCGTTCAGCACAATTTTCACTTGTGAGAAAGTATGGTAATTAGTTGATCGGCAGTTTTGATTTCATGCCTTGTCATTTATGTGATTTTGCACATCTGTTTGGGTGACTTTAATTTATGCGCCTTGTAAGCCCCAGAAATACGAAGTGCAAGCAGTTACAACACAATAACATATGGCAAACAAGTTATGCGATTCACAGGCACACATACGCGAGATTTCTCCTCTTAGAAAAATAGATCACTTTTAGTTTCTGGAAACCCTCAGGACACAGTAACAAGTGTCAAACATACCACGAGCGAATATTTATCAGAGTAAATATTTTTTTTTTCATTTCGTACCAAAACATCGTACTGTCGGTCAGTACGTAACGACTCTATGCGAAATTTCAACGTTACGAAATAAGTAAGATTTATTTTGATTCTAAGTTTGTGAAACGTAGGCGTAATTAAATGGGAAGGATGTAAGGATCTTGCAAAGAAGTATTCATGATACAAATTAAATCTTTCGAATTATTTAGTTAGTGACATTTTTTCTATTCGTCTCCAATACTAGGTTCTTCTTATGGGTATTTGAAATTAGGGCTATGTCCAGCCAACCGGCGAACTATTTGAGGAAGACTGTAGCAGCTGGGATGAAATATTCATAAGTGAACTCAAAGAATGACACGTTATAGCAATTAGACGATATTCTTTGCGTTGGCAATGGCCACAGAACTTTGTTTTATGAATCATTGATTTGTGACGTCATGATACAAAAGGCTGGTAAGTAATACATTTGATTTTGAGATTTGTGCAAACAACTTACACTGCGTGAACGTGGTGGTGTTTCTAATTTTTCTAGTCGAGATCACACAGAACGCAACTTTTCACTCAAAAAGAACTAAATTCACTCATGAATTTACGATTTTTTCTGTCTCCTTAATAATTCTGAATTTCGTAGGTTTAAGTAAGTAAAGTTTTCCATAAATTGTTCCACTTAATACCAAGAGGATAAAAGTTAATAAACATTATGAAAATCGCTCTTCAAGTCTTTGTATCTTACAGGACGAGCTGCGTGATGTGCAAATATTACTACTGATACTCCCCACGTTTCAGCTCCCCTTGTGGTGCGCCTTTCATCAGTGTAACATTTTCACACACTCCATTTTTCAAAACAGTGCGGAAATTAGTACTGAAATACTAAGCTAGGACACGTTGTAGATATTACACATCTATGCCGTCTATTTAAATTCCGCATTTCTATTCATAACAAATACGTGTATCTCTTAAAGTAACACGTTAATTGCTCCGCGAACTAGCAGAAAAAAAGTAATATGAGTCCAACTGTTTGGTGAGAACTTACTGATAATACTAAAATTACTGGGCGGGTGAAATAAACATCCCTTCTCGCATCAGCCTACAGAATCATTTAAGTTGGAAGACGTATTACTCACTTCGCAGTTTTCATTTATCTTCCCCACATTGTAACGCGAAGTATTCCGGCTATTTGCGATGATCATATTCAATCTATATTACTCATCACGTAGTATCTAAGGCACTGGACTCGTTATAGTCGGAAGCAGTGTTCAAATTCCTGTATGCTTCTCATCATTTAGGGTTCAACCGACTGCCAGGAAACTAAGTTAGATAAGATTGCTGTGGTTTTTTCTCCCCCATTTTTTTCCATCTGAGGCAGCGCTTTGACTCGCTGTCGACGGGGTATAAAGCTCTTTCCTTTAGCATGTGTCCCGAAAAATTTCTTTGTTGTTAAAAGATTTAACAGTCGCGGTTAGAATGTAAACGATAGGTCGCGCGGGGCGTCAAGTCCGGCTGCGAGCACTTGTTAACATGTTGGTCTTCCGCGCATGTTATATCCTGTATTGCTTATCACTGTTAGCATTCAAATGGATTATATTATATCCTGTAGTATCTTCTGGCGAAGAATGAAAGAACTAGTTTTGTAATCATGCGAATACACCATGGTGTTAGCACAATATGTCAACGTAGAAACACTCGAATACTTTGTACCAATTTTTTAAAAAAGGTGCGTGAATTTCGACCATAGGTTTTTACACTGACAGTTTTAATCGCAGCATCAATAAGGAGTTGTGCGACATAAACGAAATTTGATGGACATGTTCCTACATCTGAAAGATAATGTCTAGTCAAATTTCCCACCAGTCGCTAGTAGCGCCATTATGAGGACGCAAATGAGGTTTGGCCGGCCGGAATGGCCGTGCGGCGCTACAGTCTGGAACCGAGCGACCGCTACGGTCGCAGGTTCGAATTCTGCCTCGGGCATGGATGTGTGTTATGTCCTTAGGTTAGTTAGGTTTAATTAATTCTAAGTTCTAGGCGACTGATGACCTCAGAAGTTAAGTCGTATAGTGCTCAGAGCCATTTGAACCATTTTTTGAAATGAGGTTTGGGTTGCGTGGGTGAGTTGGGGGAAAGACCAAACAGCGAGGTCATCGGTCCCATCGGATCAGGGCACGAAGTCGGCCGTGCCCTTTCAAAGGGACCATCCTGGTATTTGTCTGAATGGATTTAGGGAAATGACGGAAAATCTAAATCAGGATGGCCGGACGCGGGTTTGAACCGTCGTCCTCCCGAATGCGAGTCTAGTGTGCTAACCACTGCGCCACCTCGCCCTGTGCAAATGATATTTGCTTTAAATACACGCTGCAACGATCGTGAGCGTTAGCTATCCTTGAGATTGAACGTGGTGAGTTAATGTTAGTCAGTAATGCCATTAAGGCGACAAAGATGCCGTTATCAACATCTTTGTGCGTTTGAACACGTAATAAGGATATGAGAAGCTAGATGTTCCTTCTGCAATAATGCAAAAAGACTTGACAGGAATGTATCCACTGCACATGTTTGTTGGCAGCGGTGATCACGAGGACGTACGGTCGCAAGAAGTTAGCCACTTAGTACTGCCGAGAGGAAAGTCCATCGTGTTTAGCGTATGGCACTGGTTAATCGTACTGCATCTGCAGCACCAATTTGAGCAGCAGTTGGCACCACAGTGACACAGAAAACTGTTACGAATCGGTTACGTCAAGGATAGCTCCTAGCCAGATGCCCTGCAGCGTGAGTTCTATTGATCCCACACCACCACCATCTGCGACTTCAACGACGTCAAGCGAGAACTCACTGGAGGGTGGGGTGGAGATATGTCGTGGTTTCTGATGAATGCTGGTTCTGTTTCGGAGCCAGTGGTGGTTGTGTGTTAGGAGGAAGTCAGTTGAAGGCACGCAACCAGCCTGTCTGCGTGCTAGATACACTGGTCCTACACCTGGACTTAAGTTCTGGGGTGCTATTTCGTATGACAGCAGATGCATTCTCGTGTTTCTTCCACACTGACTGCAAATGTCTACCTCATTCTGGTGATTCGACCAATTGTGCTGCCGTTTACGAATAGCATAAAAAAATGGTTCAAATGGCTCTGAGCACTATGGGACTTAACATCTGTGGTCATCAGTCCCCTAGAACCTAGAACTACTTAAACCTAACTAGCCTAAGGACATCACACACATCCATGCCCGAGGTAGGATTCGAACCTACGACCGTACCGGTCGCGCGGTTCCAGACTGAAGCGCCTAGAACCGCTCTGTCACACCGGCCGGCTCGAACAGCATACTAGGGGGTGTTTTCCAAAAGGATAACACTCCCCCACATGCCGCTGTTGTAAGACAACATGCTCTACAGAGTTGGTTGTTTGGGAAAGGAGACCAGACAGCGTGGTCATCGGTCTCATCGGATTAGGGAAGGATGGGGAAGGATGTCGGCCGTACCCTTTCAGAGGAACCATCCCGGCATTTGCCTGGAGTGATTTAGGGAAATCACGGAAAACCTAAATCAGGATGGCCGGACGCGGGATTGAACCGTCGTCCTCCAGAATGCGAGTCCAGTGTGCTCTACAGAGTGTCGACATGTTTCCTTGGGCTGCTCGATCACCAAATATGTCTCCACTCGAGCACATATGGCACATCGTCTTATGACAACGCCAACGTCATCCACAAACGGTATTAACTATTCCTGAATTGACCGACCAAGTATGCAAGACACATAGAACTCCATCCCACAAACTGACATCCGGCACCTGTACAACACAATGTATGCACATTTGCACGCTTGCGTTCAACATTATAGCGGTTGTACCGGTTATTATGGTAACATCATTTCACAATTGCAATGGCTTATCTCGTGCTGACATTGACCTGTGATCTTGAAATGTTAGTCACTTAAATAAATTACCTAGGGAAATGAATTCCCGAAATTTCATTACTCTATATAATTATTTGCTGCTGTTGTGATTTTTTCAATCGGTATAGCCTACATACATTTCAGCCGTCTTCGAAACATTACATGCAACTCTTCTTAGGACACCTTAGAGAATGAATGTGAGAGTAGCAATGTCCATAGTGCGATCGAATAATTAATCTTTTTGTGTTTACTCTCTAGCTTTCGTACATCGTCATGTACAATAATCTAACAGCGGAAGGTCTGGTGACTTTGGTGGCCGCTTCAATTTATCCCACAAAGTGCACGAAAATGGGTCACATAGTTTAAGTTCAAAGAAATGACTAAGTAGACACAAATATGAAACAGTAACATAACGAGATCGGCAAGTTCCAGTTGAATATGATAAAATTGGGACGCTGTACTTGGTACGGACTCATTAACTGAATCTCTCGTATCAAGCAGTGGAAACGGCCAGAAGTAATTTGTCGTGGACGGAAGCTGTGAAATATTACCGTCAGAGGACTGGCAGCTCTTCGATATGTATCGATCACAAACGGATAAGAATGGTCGCCTCGCGACCAAGCGGCAGGGGCGTGTGCACTTCAGTTTCTGCTTCCCGGCTATCGAGAGAATGCACGCCCGGACGCCTACAGGTAACGACGTCGTTGGCATTATGGGTGCCACGAGGGGAAGCTGACTGAGAAAGGGAGTGGGGTAGGGGGGGGGGGGGGGGAGAGCAGGCTAGGAAACCGAGCCAAGATATCAGGCGCGGCAGGTGGTCGCGGCATGGAGCGCTGCCTCTCGATATGACCGCTGAGCACGCCAATATCATGGCTCTCCCTCCGCAATACGGGCCATGCCGAGCGCGAACCGCTGGAATATTCGCCAGGACCTGGCGTCTCTACCTGGCCATGCGATGCGAGCAGATCTTCACTGCCGAATGTCTGAAACACCATTACTGCCGAAATATTACGCACGCATAACCACAAAAGAATAATGAAGGTTAGAGCTACGACGAAAGGGTGTCATATCGTACGTGAAAATAAATTTCATCGTATTCTCAGGAAATTTCGATTGAGGATACTTCAAATTCCGTTTCTTTGGCACTAAGAAGATCGGTGGTTCATTTAACTTGGTGTTTTGCCATGAAGGGAAAGGAGCTAATGTGCTGTTTCATCAGCAGTGCCTGGCGGGGCTAGACAGTTCACCACTGGTTTTTCCAGAGACGGTTGCTATTGAGCTAGATTTTTCTGGAACTTTTGGTTGGCGTTTATGGGCAGCCTCAGTTCAAGGTAAAAGAAGAACGAAGTGGGGAAGGAAGTTGCAGCGCGATGACATGTTGATTCGTTACAGAAAGTATCCTTGGAGACTCAATAACCATGTGCCGTTGAGCCGTTGCACAATACGTCATTGCTACTGGACAGGGCTTCTAACATGATTTGTATGCAGCTTTTACTGCATGTAGCTTTTTTTCTAAAATTTCCACTTACCTTAAAAAAGCAGACGGAAATACTTACCACTAGTGTGGTAGCTTCTGTGAGTGACATTATATGTGAATTGCTTTTTTAGTCGAAATGATCTACATTTAATGTTTCTTATGTTTCACTGAAAGTTCATAGCCACGGTGGCTAGTGGCTGTCTGCTTTCAGCCTATGCAGTTTGTAGCTGCGTAAAAAGTGCACTTACTGCCTAATTCCTACGTAGCGGTGTGACTCATGACAAGTTTCACAGTTTTCAGTGGAAGTTTGTGAAGAACTGTTGCTAGGCAAAAGTAATAACTTACTAAGCATTATTCTCATTTTTGAGTCCGTGTTAAGTACTGGGACGAGGACGTGCTGAAAAGTAATGACTCCGATTTTTTTTTTTTTTTTTTTTTTTTTTTTTTTTTTTTTTTTTTTTTTTTTTTTTTTTTTGTTCTGTTCGCAATGTTGGTTGAGGAATTAGAAATCATGCGTATTACTCGGTCGACTCTTTTATTTCGCCGACCAGGGTGCAACTCTCTGTCGCTAGAGGGCTCCCAATTGCAGCGTGTAACATAGGGAAGTGTAACGTAATTACATTGGTGCGTGAGAAACTGCGTGCTGTAATAGAGTTTCTAAATGTGGAAAAGTCCTTCCCATTAAAATCCACGAAAGCGAAAGCTATGCACGGTGATGATTGTTTCGACACCAGTAATGTGCGACATCTGCAACAATCCAGCACCTTGGGTTCACTGTCACTGATCATCCTCCATACAGTCCCGACTTCGCTGCATCCGATTTTCACCTGTTCCCTAAACTTAAGAACACCTCCGGGGACGTTAAGTCGAACATTCTGCAGTGACGCTATCAACAAACTCTTCTCTCGCTGGAAATGCGTTCGTCGCCAGGATGACTATGTTGAGAAATAAATAAGTAGACATGAAGAGTAAATATGCAGAACATTAATAAGGTTTGTTTTATTTATAAAGGTTTAAGAGTTTTCACGTAAAAAATTCGGAGGCATTACTTTTCAGCACGCCCTCTTTGCTTAACTCTATCTTTCCTAAAACAGATATACTGAAAAAACGTTGCTGTCGTGTAATTATAACGATGATAATTTAAAAGCAACAACTAGCTACAAGTATAGAAAAAAACTATTTTTTCGTAGGAGCTATTTTGGCAATTCTTGGCAAAACCGAGGCAGTGAAATAAACGAAAAGCCCGTCCACTCCCTTTTCAATAGCGTGTTTACTCTACGAATGTAAGGTTTCGAAGGCAAAGCTTCGTGAACAGTTATTGAGTAACGACCTTCAATGCAATGTCAACAAGCCATAAACATGTATCATCCCTTTGTGAAGGCCACAACCTTTTTTCTGACATGTGTTTGATCATTTCGAGCTGGTGGTCAATATCTAACGACTTAGTTGTCGACACGGCATTAAACCCCCAATCACTCTTCCTTCCTCATAACGCTTTATAGTGTATCTGAGCTGACGGAGAACCGTACTCTGGGGGTGTCATACTTTAGTTCAACTCTGTAAAAATACGTAGATATTACAGATTAGTTTCAACTCCCAATTCGTTAGACACGCTCACTAGGCTGTGGCGCGATTCCTGCTGTTATCCTTCCGTACCACGCATATTTATTTTGCTACTCGGCGCCTGATTCCTCCGCACTCAAATACTGCACTGGTAATCCGCAGCCGACGTGAGTGCTAACAGAATGTGACGACCGCGACAATCGCAGTCGTTCATAGTGCACTTCTTCGCTGATGAACCAGGAATCACTGTGGCCGTGTGCTACCAGCTGTTTGATCTGTTAGAGTGGATAAAAGAGGATTCAGTCGAATCCAGCAAACTAACTTCGCTTTTCATGAAGATCGCGTCGGATCTTCCGTTATCCAAATTGACAACCATTGCTATGCTGTAAGTTGCAGAAAGTTGGTTCCGGTTATCATATCTGCCACCGAAATGAATACATGTTTGTAAGTTTCTTCAGTCTTTCAGGAGGCTAAAAAATGTGCCTTAAACACAGATATTAAGATAAAATAAAGGGTAACACGTTTATTGTCGCAGAAGTCACAAGATGTATTCATATACTACCTCACCCGCGGAGAGCTACTTCTTGCACATAGTGACAGGATGCGTTGTGATCTGTATTTATGTTTGATGATTTCCGGGAGACATACTCTTTACTAAACAAAATGCCACTAAACTGTACTTCAGTGACTTTTCACCTTCTTATGAATAGCCGGTCTCTGGGTGGTTGCAAAGTTCGCAGCCAGAGGCGAGCTGCTGACACGAGGGGTGGACCCTCTGTAATGACATCTGAGGAAAACGGCATCACCAACGGCGGGTCGGTTAAATTAGCGCGGTGTCGCTCAGTCAATAACTGAAACAATGGAAACCGTTGTCAGCCATTAACGGCCTCCTTTGTTAGGCGTTCCGCTCTTCTGCTTCCACCCCTGTTCTGCGAGCAGCGCCATTGTCTGTGCGCTGGGGGCACTTTGGCCAGTTCTGTCGCCAAAGTCATGCTCGTATTAGTTATGCTACGCCCTTGCTCCCCTTTCAGCTTATCATATGCTCAAGCTCCCCTTGTTCCCTAATTTCTCCTTAGTAATTGCTTTTAGTGTCGTCGAATTGTATAACCATTACATCTCAGAATTTGACAGGCAGCGTAAACAAACGTAACATTCTTACTGTTTCTTTGTACCGAAGACACCTACAGCATAAGTTACATCACGACCTTGATACGGTGCACTTCTTTATAAGTTTACGGGCCGTAATTGATAGGTCAGTGCCTTTGTGAAGAGATCGGCACTCTGGTCGAATGTTGGGCTTAGTATTAAACTTTGAGTCACAAGGTTGACTTTTGTTCTCCAGTTCTCGCATTGTTGTGGCGGACGATGTTCGTAGTAAACAAGCTACCCACGACAGCATTCCTTTAACATTCCCAATCAGCTCTCTCTCTTTTCGGAATGTCTCTCTCTCTCTCTCTCTCTCTCTCTCTCTCTCTCTCTCTCTCTCTCTCGGCGCTAGGCGCTAGACTTGACAGTGTATCTCTTTGACAGATTCTTCTCCGTGAATTTTGTAGTTTTTAACTCAAAGGCTGAGTAGTGTTAGTGCCTCCATCCCACTGATTGATCTTTATTCTGAAGTATGCGCCGAGCTGCCGTAGCTTTGTCGCCCATCACGAATCAGTCCAGAACAATACCCCCTTTTTTCTGCAGAATTTAAACTTCACTGGATTTGAAATCTTTAACGCTCAGTTTAAGTCATTTTCACGCCCAACAACTGTCTGCAACGGACCCGTGAAAATTGTAGTGGAGCGTGCAGACAATAGGCAGAATAATTGTTACGCCATCTGTAAGAGAATTCTTTTACACTTATTAGACTGCGCTTAATGGAAAGTATCGCCAGGAACCCGTCCATGAACGAGATAGTTAGTGAACCTACTCTTCAGCCTGGGGCCTTTATCAGACAGGACCGAAACAGGAAATAAAGGTCCTAAGAAAAGCAGAGACTCCGTCGAGGATTCGTTTAGTAAGCGCGGAAGTGCCACGGAGATGATCTGACTCCAGTGCAAACGCTACATGAGGGCGTCATGCTTGCGGTTTAGATTGTCGTCAAGATTCTGGGATCGTCAACCAATATATTGGTTCCTCCTACACACGTATCGCGAAAAGACCATTAAAGTAAACTTAGATTTGAGCTCATGCAGAGACTTACGACGAAGCGTTCTGCTCACGCACTACACGTGACTGGAACAAAAAGAGGGAAATAACAGCGATATACGAAATACACTCCGCCACACACCGTAAAGTTGCTCAAGGAGTGTCAATGTAGACGTCTCTATTTCTTATGAATAGCTGTCACTCTACTAAATTGTCTCTTCTGTATAGGTGCATTGTCTTGTATTACCATTTCTGAAAACATCAACGGCAATGAGGTTGATGTCTTTGCCATTCAATTTATACCAGACTTAAGGGGCATGACAGTGCACAAATAATTAAGATTACAGACCTGTAGATGGTCTCTGCCGTTAAGAATTAGGGTTCTGTCCTTCGTGGCATGGGATCAGAGGGCCTATGGAATATCCCTAAGACGGTCTTTTTTACTGGTCCACAAATCAAAAACATTGTTTACCGGAGAGCAGAGCCAAGCGGACCAAATTGTGGATCATTCATTTCCTAGACACATTCTAAGTGCGACATGTAAGACGAACGTACAGGCCAGCGAAGAAGCGGTAGGCGAATCGTCAGAAGAAGGCAGGCGCATTCCTCGCCACATGTGGAAAGCCATTGTTCCGTTGAAATACATCATGCGAAGTTGTTGGAAGAGGAGTACTCAAAATATTCCTGATGGAGAAGTTGCTGTTCAGATGGGCTTCAATAGGCATCAGACAGATTGCACGTTGATTCAGTGGCTACTCAGACTGTTACACTTCATATTTGTCCGTTATGCCTCTCTACAAAGCCGGTGTATCAGATTGTGGTCATCACGGTAGCATCTAACAAGTATGTGCCCATCACTGTAGGACCGACTGAATCATTCAGCACTCCAAAGACGGTGATCGTGTCGTCGTTCCAATCTCTGGCGTTGTTGTTTCTGAACGGAAGAGGTCAATAGATAGTCCTATATGTCATCAGTGTTGTCCACGTCACATGACGTTGAACTGTAGACACAACTGTTGCAGCGCTGAATTCTGGACGAATCTCGAAAGTCAGTTACGACAATAAGGACAAGGTGTCTTCACTTTGTATCAAGTCGCCACTCGTAGCGTTTGGCGCAGTTCTTTCCATTGCTTCCATTCACGCTGTCATAATAGCATGCTCTGGTTGAGCTTAAATGCATGGCAAACCAATGATTTGGAGACATGATTCTTACCCGTTCGAATTCGTCCACAAGCTGATATTGTAGTCTTTGACGAGATATAGCGGCATTCACTTTAAGTTTGCACATTTTTCTGTCTGTTCTTCCGTTACTGTCGCGTAACACTGTCCTTTCCTACCACGCAGTATGCATCAGCGTTAATCGTAAGTGTGCGCCATCTCCCAATTATTCTCACTATGTTCTGACTATTACTGTACGCGCTCCAAATAAAACGTAGAAACTACTAGTGTGATTATGGTTGTTCAGAATAACCATTTCTGCGGTAAAGTGACTGAAGTATTAGACAACGGACTGCTAATCTATTCATGAGAAATTTTTCCCTTTTACCGTAACAATAAGTTATTAGATTCAAATACGATTTACCTCTTATTGTTGGTATACTGTTCTAAAAATCCGCCGAGCTCAGATTCAAATACGATTTACCTCTTATTGTTGGTATACCGTTCTAAAAATCCGCCGAGCTCAGATTCAATTGGATCATGGTTTCTGGATGTTGCAACTATAACAGACGTGGGTTTCTTCCTTCCGTGCAGAACACTAATGGAAATTCATAATCTAAAGAGATGTAAATTGATTTGGTTAAACGACATCGGAAAGGTATATGCAGATGGACCTGGCTAAGATTTGGTTCTTGAAGACGGACGGCAGCTTTTTCAGTAATAGCAGAGGGAATAGTTTGTATTAATGACTGATCTGACCTTGTAACATGAGCCAACATGGCCTTTCTCTGTTGGTACTGAGTTACGATTGAAAGCAAGAGGGAAGCTACAGCCCTTATATTGCCTAAGGAATACATCTCCTCCTGCGTAAAATATTCCGGGCGGTGATTAATGAGGACGAATTTGTCTCAAAAAGAAAAATACTTGGCTTTCTGTCGGTCGCAGCATGGAATACTGGATTCCTTAATCGTAGAAAATTGTAGAGAGAGATCAAGGCTTGGTTAAGGTAAACATGTTCTACTGGATGCGGGTTACAGTAGTTATGGAGAGATGAAGAGACCTGCAAAGGAAAGAGTAGCTTGGAGAACGGCATCAAATCAGTCCTCAGACTGCAAAAAAATGGTTCAAATGGCTCTGAGCACTATGGGACTCAGCTGCTGAGGTCATTAGTCCCCTAGAACTTAGAACTAGTTAAACCTAACTAACCTAAGGACATCACAAACATCCATGCCCGAGGCAGGATTCGAACCTGCGACCGTAGCGGTCTTGCGGTTCCAGACTGCAGCGCCTTTAACCGCACGGCCACTTCGGCCGGCTACAGACTGCAAACAACTACTGTCTGCACCTGTAACTGTGCCATTCGCGTCACGATCTCACGGACTACTAGATTTCATCCTTTTCCATATCTTGTTTTCTTTTTGTAGGGGTTGTTACGAGGTGTTCACAGCCTCAAGGAAACGTTTCAGATTCTAGTTGAAGATGCAGCGTCATTGCTTTCCAAAGCAGAGAGAGTGGTGTGTTAAGCACCCCACGCTCCTCCAGTTCTGACGCCTGAGACAGAGGATCAAGCAGCGATCGGCGTGTAGTGCTTTCGCCTGTGGCTTACCACAAACGGGAAAAACATTTTTAGCTGTCACATTAAATTTATTCAACAGAATTTGAACCCAATTTCCCAGAACATTATCAAAACAGGCCCACAAGTATCACACACTGCCGAAAAAAAATTAGTACACCCTTTCAAAGGCTTCCAATTCTATCAGGATTTATTGTTACAATAGTTCATGTGGAATACATGAAATGATTACATTTATAGGTCAATAGCACACTTTGTTCTGAGGTACCAGATATTAACCTGTGCTGAAACACCAATATTAGTACGTGATGTTGTCCCCACTGGAGGCAATGAAGGTGGTGATTCTGGTACCCAGTAGATTGTATATATGGTGAATATGGGATACGTTATTCCACGGCTACTAGACCTGCTCACGTAGCTCTGTAAGAGTTGTTGGTTGACGAATCGCAAAAATCACTTCTCATCTCGTCATATCCCACATGTGCTCGACTGGAGACAAGTCCGGAGATTGTGCTAGTCCGGGAAGTTACTGCGCATCCTGCAGAGCACGTTGAGTTTCAAGAGCAGTGTGTGTGGACGAGCAGTATCCAGTTGGAACAACACATCGCTTTCCTGTTGCAAGAACGACAGAAGAATGGGTCTAACACCATTCTGCATGTACCGAATGCGGGTTAGCGTCCCGTCCAGAAACACCAAAAGTGAGTGATCCTATGACTGCACCAATCGAGCTGAGCACGTCGGGGCTGTGGCGTGAGTGGAAGACAGGCTAGAAGAGTGTCAGCCCGTAGTCCCACTGCTAGCAACTGATTCGCAACAGTTCGTGCTGAAACGTCTGCGCCCACAAGTGCTCTTATCTGTGCTGTGGTAGTTGTACGATCTAGCTGCTCTTACAATGAGACGATCCTTGTGCGAGTCTGCGCTGTGTGGACGTCCACGGCTGTGAGAATGTTTACGTGACCACTGATACCAACATCGCTGCGCAACTGACGCAGTGGCAAACTTGCTCAGTTGGCTGTAGGAAGCACGTCTCCGTGGTATAGTTGCCTGCTTGCTCCACACATCTGCAATACACTGAGCCTTCTGGCTGCGAGCATTCTCTATTAAAGGGTAGACACAGATAGTGCTCTGGTCGTTACGCAACTACGCTATCTGTTGGCGGACGACGTTAAAACCATTATCAGTACATCTACTATCCCCCAGGTGGAACATGCCATCATCAGATCTTTCCAGGTGTATTAGTTTTTTTTTTTTTTTTTTCGCGGTGTAGTTTTACACTGAAATCGGAACTGAGCGAGGTGGCGCAGTGGTTAGCACGCCGAACTCGCATTCGGGAGGACAACGGTTCAAACCCACGTCCGGCTATCCTGATTTAGGTTTCCGGTGATTTCCCTAAATCGCTTCAGACAAATCCGGAATGGTTAATTTGAGAGAACACGGTCGGTTTCCTTTCCCACACTTCCCTAATTCGATGGACCCGATGATCTTATTGTTTTGTCCCCTCCCCCAAATCAGCGAACCAATCAACTGAAATCTGCAGCCAAGCTTGTGGCTGCAGCTTATTGTGTAGCGCTCGTCCAACCATAGTGTAGTGCCCACGCACGTTCTCTGCAGGATCCCTACATCTCAAGGACCATGCAAAGAGTGCGCAGTGTCGGTCTCGAGAGTGATCAACAAGAAATGACCGCGAGCAGTGTGCATCCGACTGCTTCGCGCCATATACAGCTATGCGCCCGACAAAGCACTTTGCCATCCGGGACTCATTACTCGCGTAGATAAGGCTGTAATTGCGGGGCTCCTTCGGCCAAAAATCCAATTTAATTGAGTATCGCGCGCCTGAGAGGAGAGGAGAGGTGATTTACAGCGGCGGCGCTCGTTAGCTGGCTTCGCGACGACCGCGCCGTGCTGCGACACCGAGCGACGCCTAAATGCAACACCACGCGCCTTTGCTGCACTGAGTTGCGCGGCCCCAGGAACGCAGGGCTATTCAGACCATTGAACACGTGCGTATAGGAGTTGGACAAAAACGTGAAAAGACACAAAGGTATTAATGACATTTAGCTGCTAGTGGCCACTGATTTGCGTACATGGTGAAAATTGAAAATCTATGCCGGACCTGGTATCGAACCCGGCTCTCCTACTTACTAGGCAAATGCTCTGACCACTAAGCTATCTGGACACAGTGCTCATCGCAACTGCATGGTCTACGCTAGCAATCCTACAGTCAGACCCAAATTCTCAACTGATCCACACACCACTGACGTAGTTGCCCATGCCCACTATCCTCACTAGTCGCGGCGTTTCGACGATTCTTGTAAGAGTTCGAGCGTGATGTGCATCTGCACTGACTTAATGACTGGCCAGCGTCGCCTTAATTATATACACTAGGTGATCAAAAGTAACCGGACATGTGGCCAAAAATCACTTATAAGTTCGTAGCGCCCTCTATCGGTAATGCTGGGATTCAATATGGCGTTGGCCCACCCTTAGCCTTTATGACAGCTCCCTCTCTCTCAGGATTACGTTTAATCAGGTATTCGAAGGTTTCTTGGGGAATGGTAGCCCCATTCTTCACGGAGTGCTGCAGTGAGTAGAGGTATCGATGTCGGTCGGTGAGGCCTGGCACGAAGTCGGCGTTCCAAAACGTCCAGGATTCAGGTCAGGACTCTGTGCAGACCAGTCCATTACACGGATGTTATTGTCGAGTAACCACTCCGCCATAGGCCGTGCATTATGAGCAGGTGCTCGATCGTGTTAAAGACGCTGGCAGACGACGTTCATCGGGCATTCGCCATACCCACACCCTGCCATCGGATCGCCACATTGTGTACCGTGATTCGTCGCTCTACACAACGTTTTTCCAATATTCAGTCGTCCAATGTTTACGTTCGTTTCTCCAAGCGAGGCGTCGTTTGGCATTAACCGGCGTGGTGTGTGGCATATGAGCAGCCACTCGACCATGAAATCCAAATTTTCTCACCTACCGCCTAACTGTCATAGTACTTGCAGTGGATCCTGAGACAGTTTGGAATTCCTGTGTGATGGATTATCCATTACGACCCTTTTCAACTGTAAGCGGTCTCTGTCAGTGAACAGACGAGGTAAGCCTGTACGCATCTGTGCTGTACGTGTCCCTTCACGTTTCCACTTTACTATCACATCGGAAAAGTGGACCTAGGGGTGTTTAGGAGTGTGGAAATCTAGCGTACAGACGTATGACACAGGTGACACCCAATCACCTGACCACGTTCGAAGTCCGTGAGTTCCGCGGAGCGCCCCATTCTGCTCTCTCACGATATCTAATGACAACTGAGGTCGCTGATATGGAGTACTTGTCAGTAGGTGGCAGCACAATGCACCTAATATGGAAAACGTATGTTTTGGGGTGTCCGGACACTTTTGATAACATAGTGTACGTGTTGTCTGCATTTTTGGACCTGGGCTGGGTCGTTACGTCAGTAGTGTGTGGTTAAATTGAGAATTTGGGTGTGACGGGAGGCGTGCTAGCGTAGCTCATGCAGATGTATTGACCACTCTGGCCGGATGACATTTGGTCAGAGCATCTACTTAGTAAGGTAGTAAGTAAGGTTCGAATCCCAGTCCGGCACAAATTTTCAACTTCCCCCACTGATGTAAATCAGTGCTCTATGCAGTCCGATTCACGAAAGATGGCGGTTCGCACAGGTCGAGACAAGAACGGTGATTGCATTTTTGCAGATTCCAAGCGACAGTTGTGGTACGCGGATACCTGTGCTATGCGCTTGGTGAAAGCGTGTATCCCGTAAATGATGTCTCTTGCTTGCTTATTTAAAATTTGTCGCTCACCATCACCACCTCGGCCATGACAGCTCGCAAAAAATTAAACAAAATTTCAATAAATAACTCGCTACGATGGCGCAAAATGCTCGCACTGCGAGCAACATTCACAGCAGAGCCCTCGGAACACTGCTGAACTCGCTGTGGTTGCCGGAGAACGCGCGACTTAAGAGCGCAGAACATACCTGAACTCGACCGCCATTATTTGTGATTCCAGCTGTAGCAGCTAAATGTCAATAGTTCCATGGTGTCTTGGTTCATCATGAGAGAAGGATCGAAATGGGTCTGTTCTATCGGACATGTCCGACGCACGGCACATAACCGTCAACATTTGTACAGATGTGTAAAAAATTTTCATTGCATTACAGATAGATGGATAAATGGTACAAAAGAAATCAAAGAAATGCAACAACCCCGCAACTAGCCACTGGAAACCATGGCTCCTTGATACCAAAAGCCTCAAACAATATTCCTGAACGGCCTCCGAAATTTTGGAGATGGTTTTAGGGTCCACCCCGTATAGTAATCAAACAATATATATAGTAAAAGCGGTGTGTCTTTGCACGTCGACAAAACTTCCCAGTAATCCTCTATAGCCCATCCATGAAGAAGGTTTTGGTTTAGAACTGCAGGGATGAGTTATGAAGATGTGAGTGTCTAAAGAGGGCATTCGGTCGCGACAACACGGTATATGTAAGCGTGCTTTATCCGTGCTTAGAGTTATAACTCCGTCACACCTAACTGCAGCCCCATGGGGGTAATATGGTTCGGTAGCCATCCATCCCCCACATATGAAGAAGGTTTAGTTTAGAATTGCAGGCACTGAATTCGAAGATATGGGTATCAAAAGAGGGCATCGCACAAATCGATTTCTGATGGGAAGACGGTAAAACAGCTTGGAATAGAGTGCCAAATTGGCAGAGACTGGCTAGAAAGTTCATTCTAAATTGTTGGAGGATGTTGTAGAATGTTCCAAAAAGGTATACATCCTTCCAGAAGATCCTAGAATGTTGTAGATTCCTGAGGTAATCTGGAATTAATGGGAGGTGTATTACTTACACGTTCTGGACATTTACGGCAATGGCTTCCAGTTATTCCATAAACAATCCCCAGCAGATGAAATCGACGCATATTTGAAGAAATCATTTGTATGGCCTCGAGTGAGGCAGGCACAATTAAGAACAAGTATGAGCCTTCGCCTTCCCAATGATCGAGAAGCGAAACATTTTGTTGAAAAGCTCTTCCACATCGGTGAAGGCAATCCTAAATGAATCAGCAGATGGTTTTTCTGAACGTCGTTCAAAATTACTCAAGTTGGTTATTTGAAAGAGCCATTTTAAAAGTAATAAATAAAATAGCTGATATTAATTTAAAAATATAAAACTAGAAATGGTTGCGAACAATTACCAAACAACATAATTGAAGCAAAATAATATCAGGTAAAGGAAAAACTGTATTCATTTCGAGGATTCCGCACATAACTGAACTGCCGCTTCAGTTAGAAAAACTGCAATTTCCGTTTAGATAAGCATTTAGTATCACTATAAAGAAAATTCAAACATTGGATATAAGGATTTTGGAGGATAGTTTTGAGCATTCAGGAGTGCTTTTTAGCGTGGCGTACTAACATATTTAAGATTTTTTGAATGTTCAATTTAACTATGTTCTCGGGTGAACTGGAATGTCCGTAGAAAACTAATGAAAATAAAAACCATGCGAATCGGGTCCAGAAATATATTAACTTCGCAAGTAATTTGCCGAACGATATGGCACATTCGTGAGACACAGGGGCCAGTATTTGCAAAGAGGCCGGTCGAATCCTCGTTTAGTGTACCTGATGTAGACTTTTTAAACCGTGTAAGGCAAATGCTGGCATGGTTCCTAACGACGCAGCCTATTCCGTTCCATATTCTTTATCAATCCGAGTTTATGGTCTGTCTAATGACTTCGTTATCGATAGGAAACGGAACCCGAATGTCCATCCTTATTTTTGCAAGTAATTCCTTGCTGCAAGTTACAACCTAGGCTACTGAAAAAAAACAATAAATACAGTACAATACTATTTTCTTTTAATAGTCATTTGTAAAAAAGACAATTAAAACTGTGTGTAGTACTGTACAGTACGTAAAATTTTTGGCTTGTGTTTTTGGCTGTATGTTAATTATTTCTATCTCTATACTCGGCTTGCTTTTGTGTTGTGTGCGGCAGATAGTGCGCATGCTGCAAGGGGAGAACGTCTGCGTGTACGCCTCTGCACGAGTAAAATTTTTTCTCATTTCAATTTCATAGCCATTACGCGACATAGATATAAGAGGCAGTAACATGTTCATTATTTTCTCGGAAAGCAGAAGTCTTTTGGAATTTTGCGTAAGATTATCTTTGTGTAGTATAATGCTTTTGTGTAGCCTTTTTCAATGGCGCTTGTTAAGTACTTTTGTAGCAATCCCGCTCTGACGGGAAAGCCATTGAAAAATCCTTTGTTCATCTGAAAAAAATTTTCCAGTCGTCTGTTATTCGTATCTGATAACAGTCCTAGTTATAGGCCTACAGATAATACTGCAGATTCAACGAGATTTTTCTCTTCGGAAGATTATTTATACGACACGTAGCGTAACAGACGCTTTCCTGAAACAAGGTCAATATTCCTGTCTCCTAGAAATACGCTGCGGCCGATAATGCCTAAATTTTTCACGCTTATTTGTGACTGTGACTGCGCACACAGGTGACACAATCATTGTCACAGACGTATTCCGGAGTATCCTGGCTGAAACACCCGTACTGCCGTTTTCTATTGTCTCTCTATATCGGTCGAGAGAGTTCCCGTAAAACGGTGACGACCCATTTCTTTGTCTGTCTGTCTGTAATATCTTCGTCGTTGACTGGCCGATAAACCCTACCCTTTCTCATTCTTTTTATTTTAATCGTTCAATTACATGTATATCGTATGACTGTTGCTTACACTGATGATCAGCTGCAGGTTAAAGTAAGAGGAGGAGTGCGCTTACGACCTCTGTGACATAATCGTAAAACCTCTGTGTAGTTTCTGTTTTCATTATTTTCTGATGCGTTTTCATTGGGAAGATGGGAAATCAGTCGACAGTCGAGTAGTCTAGAAACTAGAAGCCGCACCTAGGCTGCAAGACATACAGGACAAACAGTTCCTAGTCAAGTTTTCATGTTTGATCCAGGGGCGTCCTCACAAGTCAGCACTGTGCAAGCTACAGCATTTTTAAAATTTTGTGTTTTGTAGGCTTATGGTACAGGGCCTAAAGTCAAACACCCATCAATTCTATGTTACCATCTAGTCCATTCCCCGAACGCAGTCGTCACAGAAATACACATTCTATTAAACGATAATTGTTTACAACGTACCACAGTGCTGCAGGGGAAATCGAGACGAACACTTTTATACAGGAGATTTGTGATCTGTCAGTTCGAGAAAGTGCCACAAATTGGCCTACAAAAACCAGACGAGGTTTTGATATTTTCTCTCTCTCTCTCTCTCTCTCTCTCTCTCTCTCTCTCTCTCTATGCGCGAACTATTAATCCTAGGGAAAAAATGAATAGGACTCTTTTCGTAGGAAATTTAAATGTAGAGCTTTAGTTTAATTTTATAACGAAATACGTTTCCACTGAAACCCGTCATTTTCGGCTTATTCAAGAGAAACGTACAAAGTGGCCTTCAAACACACACTCACCCTCATACTCCTCCCCTCATTTTTATTTTGCAGATCATGGGACTCCCTCCTAACAATGTACAAAAATTTGCGACTACATGTATTATTTCCCACATCCGACATTTTTCCATCTTCATTTCCTGGGCTTCATTACATCACCAGCTTAGACGTACACTTCAAAGCTGTAAAACTGACGGCTGTAATTAATAAGATTGCGAATTTTAAGAAAATAAAATTAATAATTAACTCGTTTTCTTTGTCCGGCCTTTTGACTACGAAACTACTGTTTGTAAGTTTGTAAGACAGTATTAATTTTTGTGTAAGATTTACGGAAGTCGTTTTTCTTTCATTAACCTCTGGGAACGTTTAAATTAATACCGGTAACAGAATCGGCGACTCAGGCGACGGCGTAATAGCCCACTCACTGATGACCAAAATAGGTCGAATATGGGAAATAATGCTTGTATTCGCAAATTTTTGTGCAATGGTAGGAGGGAGTGTGCCATGAACAGCATACTGAAAATCCTGAGCGGTGGGATGAGGGTTCGTTTGAAAGTCGCTTTTGTACGTTTTTCGTCAATAACTGGAAAAGACTGGCCTCCAGCGAAAACCTATCCGTGTACAAAATTGAACTACATTAAATTTCCTACAAGAAAGGTTATACTCATATTTTCGGGTAGAGAGCGAGAGAGAATGAAAATCTTGCGTAACGCGCATGCGCTGAAGCTTAATTGGTTTTTGTCGGCCAATTTGAGGTAATTGTCCGACTTCATAGACCACATGTGTCCTGCATAAAAGTGGTCATATGTAGTGTAGACAATTGTGGTGCGCTGTAAATAATTATCGTTTACACCTTCTGTATTGCTTATTACAACTGGTTATCCATACTTCCATTTTGTTTGCCATATCACTGGAGGATATACAATGCAACGCTTACTAATGACCGCTGCAGAACTCTGACACGAGACCATGGACGCTGACTATTTCTTCCCCAGCGTTTGTCCCGCCCGAGGCAGGATCCACTATACTGTGATATGTGCCCGCCAGTCCACGAATAGTAGCTGTTTTTTTTTTTTTTTTTTCTAGTTTGGTGGCCAGGCGCCCTTCCTGTCGCCATCGCGTTACGCCATAACAGCGAGCAAACAAAGAAAAAGAACACGTCTATTATTTTCACAGTCTCTTTCCCTCAGACAATATTCTTCCTCGTGGCACCCGAACGGGAACGGCCTGGATTCATCAGGAGAAGTATGGAAAACGGAACTCATTACACCTTCCCTCATAGATTCTATGGATGTAAAGCAAGCCACGCCCCGTCATTCTGTCTAAGGGGAAGCCGGTACATCACTCGCTCCACTAAACATTGTAACCGTTTTTTACTGCCGTCATCACAAGGCAGAATAAAGACGACCTGTGCCGGATGCATCTGTCTTTGTTACGTCACGCGGCAGCCACAATAAGCGGTCCTCCCAGCAGTACTTACGACGCCAGGTACAAATACCGGGGCGTACAAAAATGACCTTAATGACTGCACTGTGCCGTCTCCGGAGCGAATAAAATCGCGAGACCTACGGCTGTTTGTGAACATGAGCGACCGTGATGGACGGTGACCCCCGGGAAAGCTCGTGCAAGCGTCGCTTCCCACGGTTCCGCCGGCCGCCTCGCGGAACTTAATGCTCGCAAGAAGTCGGCAGAGACCACACTCGGCGCCGGTAATGCTTCAAATTAACGACGGCGCGGCACTCCGTGCTCGTTGCGTGCGTTCCGGTCGGCCGCATTTCATTAGCCACTTTGCGAAGCTCCCTTTTTCTGCCACCCGCTTCTTGCATTACACGCGCTTTACGCTGCTCTTATTTGGGTCTCATTTAGAAGCACCTTCTCATGTCTTCTTGATTTTAAATGGCAAGTCATGCTCACTCGGGGCCTGGCCACCATAACGTTGCAACGTTTCTATGTAACGAGATGTCGATATATCCTTAGACTGCCAATATTTGCACGTGGTTTTGGAGAGGCGAGGGCAGGAAAAGTACGTGATCTCAGCAGCAGCTGGAGTCCGACCGCGGTCTCTAACAATAAAATGTAAAGAAGACGACGCATGTAGACATCTCCCACTGTCTTTCTCTTATTTCTACATAATCTCTTAAGAGTACTCCCTTTTCAAATGATATTATGTGATGCTAGTTCGTTTTCTTTAGTCGCTGTGCCACTACCTGACACCTGACTTGCAGTCCCCCCCCCCCCCCCCCCCCTCCCCCACCCCGCGCTTTGCTGTTGTCATGTTGTCAAGTTCCCAGTTCCTTACATAGCAGGGACAAAGGACCCATTCAAACGAGGACGTAAGATAAAAAAGAGATGACTGCTCTTAAAATGATTGTTTTGACTGGTAAAAAAAAAGACTTAAGCTCTACATTTTAATAAAAGTCTTCTGTCATTTCACTACTTTCAGTTTCATCCGTTCCACCTTGTCCCAAGTTACTTCCTGCGGAATCTTGTATCTACATTTTCATACATACGTTTGTACTGTCAGCTTTCGAGTAATTCATTAACAACGTTCCGAATTTTTTAAAAGACCTGTTTTTGGATTCTGTATAGGTATGTATGGGACAGTATGTAATGATATCGGACACAGTGTAGCGAGAAATCCGCGCAAGATTGCAGTTTGGGAAATTTGAAAATTTGTGGTAAGTTCCTATGGGACCAAACTGCTGAGGTCATCGGTCCCTAGGCTTACACACTATTTAATCTAACTTAAACTACCTGCGCGGATATTGCAGCTTCTTTTCGTAGCCAAATTAGGCTGAAACTAAACGTAGCTTCCGATGATCTTGTTACGATAAAAATGAATAATTTAGTTTCAGCATCAAAATCCTGTTTACTGCATTTCTAACGCTGCTTTATTCCTTTCTCAACTTGTATGAAGAGACAGTAAACTGACATGAAAAAAGATTCTGCTTGAACTAAATAGTGCATAATCTGCAACAACACAGTTCTCAGCGAAGCTGAAGGACTGGACGCGAATGTGAAAACTGCTATAGTACCAGGATATCTTTTCACATCAACGGCACAGTTTAATTAAATCGCTGATTGCTGTCATAATGATAGTGTTATCTTTTCATTGTTGGTTCGTGGTTCAGAAACTTAGTCATTTGCGATAAGTGGAAATGATAAACAGTGTTTTCAAAATGAGGGCAATCAGGAAATCTGAGGCCCAGTTTTGGCAATGACACACGGAAGGTCACAAATAACAGGAAATCTGTGTACTTTCTGAAACAATCTAGTATTATTCAAAAACTGAAAAGTAGAAGGCTGCAGTCGGCAGGATTTATTGTACGTATGACTGAAAATACAATCTGCAGCATTGATGAAAAGACTGTAGCTATGCAATCGTTTGAAGGTGTGTAGTACAAATTCTGAGCGATGTGTCACAGTATTTATGGCGCTGGACTCACGTTCGAATGGACGGCGACTCATATTTTTGTCCGGCCATTCAAATCTTAGGCTTTTCGTGAATATCTTAAGACAAATGCAAGGAAGGTTCCCATGGAAAGAACACGCTGATTTCCTTTCTCGTATCTGAATTTGTGATCTATATCTAATAATGTCACGTGATACGAATTTTTTAATCATTCTTATGAGTACAAACGGAAGTAGACTGTAATTATATTTTCTGCATGTCCATACACTGACAATAAGTAGCTAATGAAATATGTAAGTGGAGACATATGTTTGGTGCTGCGCTCGTTTTATCGTGCATGCAGTCGCTGGTCGCTACGGGGGTGTAGGAATGAAAGTGCTACATCTTTTATCAGATTCTATGTCCGTAGCAACAAAAAACTGCATTAATGCGTTTAACTAGAACACGGCCCTTACAGAAAACTTACGTAATTATTTTTAAATAGAATAAATAATTTAAATAGCACGTGAAAAACAGTTGTAATGATCTTAAAATAAAAGAGGTAACAGAACAACATAAAATTTGTACTCATTTCAAGAAAACTAGTAGCTTTACTTCTCTTCAGTAGTAAAGGTGCAGTGTAACCTTTGGCGTCCTGTGGTGGCTGGAAGCTACCCTTTAAGGTAGAAGCTGCTTTTCCAACTCAGGCTGTAAAATGCGAGATGCTACGGCAGCGCTAATCCTTGTCCAGAAACTTAAATTGAAGACCATGCGTCTTCATACTCTTTGGCGTGTATTACCAACTCCAGTATTTTCAGCGAAAATAACGCCTAATATACCAAGGAAGTTTATAACGACTCTCCTGTGCTACTAATAAGGACTCAGGGGGGTGGAAGTCGGGCGTAAAACAGAGAGAGAGAGAGAGAGAGAGAGAGAGAGAGAGAGAGAGAGAGAGAGAGAGAGAGACCCCTCATCCAAGCTGGGAGAAAATTATTGAGTACATATCAATATATTTTCAAACAATATTGAAAATAAAACATCGAGTGGTTATAATCAAACCTCAGCTACTCATAAATATCCAGTGGGGGCTGCAATTATCGTATGGCAGCGAAACGTGGTAGATACTCTAAGCCCTAAGGCGTTAATGCGGAACAGGTTTACGCTAGAAAAACGTAGTTCCAATTTTCGCTACCAGGTACAGATCTGGTGCTGTACAGTGTCTCGTCGACGTCTCCGGTTTTCACAATGAACAAACTGTGTAAGTGGCGGTAATAATATCAAAATTACGCCTTTCTCAGCCCACACTGGACTTATGCGAATGGCTGCACTTTATACGCAACTACCTGGTATTTTCTTGAAGCAACTGGACGTGAGTCATGAATCAGTTTCAAATCTTACTGCGAAGAAGACAGCGTTAACGTATCCATCAGCCTAAAAGCACCTCCGACTTCATAATGCTAAGCTATGAGCTAATAATTCCGTTATTCCTACTCAGGTCGTACATAGGTAACATACAATTTAAACCTGTAGAGATATTTTGTAGATATATACTTTTGTGGCCTTACGTCTCTAGTCGCAGATTAAACGAATGGAGTTTACAATTACAGTACATCTCAGTTAGCCAAATTTGCACCTCTCATCAAGTGCTCGTTTATATATTAGCCATTTTGCCATCACACAAAATAGAATATTAAGAGTATCATTTCGTTTGAAGTCCCTTCATTATGTACACAAAATTGGTCGGATGTGGTTTGCAAATATTTCCTACTGTGCAAAAAGCTAAGCTGTCAACACTCAGTTGATACGAGAATTCAGGTAAGAGATGTTCCAGCACAGTGTGGTGACAAATAGGAGAACGATGAAATATTATCGCCCGTTGTCTGGAAACTACAACGAGTTGTCCTGCTGGTATACTTACAAGACTGTGTGGATAGGAGAAATAGTATCCACAGTGTATTCACGAGTCCCTTACCCGCGTTTGCAAATCTTTGATCCGTTTCCAAATAAATGAAAATTTTGTAATGTATAATAACACGCGAGGTAACAGTGACCCTACTCTGAGAAGGTATGTCGAAGAACGGCAAGTTTATAGTATTTGTAGAGAAATAAATAGCTTTTGACTATGTTGACTGGACTACACACTTAAAAATCTTGAAAGTAACGGGGTAAATAGAAACAGCGCATAGATGTCTACAGTTTGTAAGCGCAAAGATGTCTACAGTTTGTACGGAAACCAGACTGAAGTTATGACTCGAAGGACCTGAAGGAAAAGCTGTATTTTAGAAGCAAGTGGGACAGGGTTGTAGCCTCTCCCTGATGTGGTTTAATCTGTACACTGAACGAGTAATAAATGGAACCCAGGAGAAATTTGGAAAAGGGGCTATGGTACAGGGAGAAGAAACAAAAACTTCAATGTATGCCGCTAATAATATAATACTGTCAGAGACAGCAAAAACTTGGAAGAGAAGTTGAACGGAGTGGATTGTGTCTTCAAAAGACATGGTTTATGTTGCAGTAGTTATTCGAAGATGATGAGGCTTGCACGGGACAGACTAATATGAAGAGCTCCGTAAAAAAAAAAAAAAAAAAAAAAAAAAAAAAAAAAAAAAAAAAAAAAAAAAAAAAAAAAAAAAAAAATTTCCTTTTTCCCTGAGAAGAAAATACCCGTTGTTTTGTTTTCAACATGGGTCGGACTGACTTCGTAATTTATATTCCGGAGAATAATACCGTGGACCCCAGTTATAACCTCATTTTAATATAAAACAGCATACCGTATTCTTGATAAATTCCGAAATTTGTACCATTATGTCATAATTGCTGAAAAAGATTTTGTGAAATTTGATGCGGATTTGTCCGTGACATTGGGAAGAGAAATGAATTAATGGTACAAGTTTTCACATGCTGCATGGTATTAAATGTTCGTCACATTTCACATACATATTGTGAATTTGTCATAGTATTGAAGGAATATCGACGTGGTACAATTCTCACTGTCAAGAAGCATCGCGGTCATTGATCTCGAGTAACACAATTTGATGAAAATTCAGTAATAATATTGACACTGTTCTTCAAATTTAACTATTAAATAATTATTATTGTTAATATCCGCATCCGGGCAGACACATGGCTGTACGATCTTGGTTATTGTTTCGCTAACAGTATTCTACAATCTCATGGTTTCATTGAATTGTTACATTCCTTTTAGTTTTTCATTCATCTCGATAGCACCCCATAAGACGAGACTGCCTCTGTCATGGAGAGGTGAGCTCCTTCTATGTCACTCTGCTACGGGTTACCTAACCTTAACCGAAAAAACTAGTCTCAGCTAACAATTCTAAACAATGTACCTACCAAACTAGCGCTACTGAATTATTAGTAAACTGAAAGTATTAACGTGTTGTTTTTAGCAGAATAGGTCGTAATGTAATGGGAATGCAGAAAAATAAATTTGCTAGCTTTAGTCTTACACACTCTGGATCTACATACACGCACCACAAGTCGTCATACGGTGTACGACAGAGGGTACTCTGCACCACTGCTACTTGTTGCCATTCCTCTTCCAGTCCCAAATGTGGCGTAGGAGAAACGGCAATGTAGTCCCGTACGAACACTGAATTATCTTGGATCGCAGTTCTTACACGAGATGCAAGTTGATGGCAGTAAACCGGTCAGCAGTCTATCACAAATACCGGCTGTCTATACTTTCCCAAAAGCGTTTCACGAAAAGAATGTTTTGTTCCCTCTGTGGATTACAATTTCAGTTTACAAAGCATTTCAGTAGAACTCCGTTGTTGATCGAGACCACCGGTAACAAATCTACCAGCTCGCCTCTTAATTGCCTCGATGTCTTCCTTTAATCCCACATAATGGGGATCCCGAACACTCGCTCAGTACTGAAGAATGGGTCGCATGTGTTCTGTACTCGGAGTTCTTTACAGATGACGTACACTTCCTTAGAATACTCCCAAGAAACCGAATTCGACTATTCCTGCAAGCGACCCCATGTGCTCGTTTCATTTTATGTTGCTTTGCAACGTTACGCCTCGATATTTAATCGACATGTGTCAAGCAGTACACCACTAATACTGTAATCTAATACTGCAAGACTGATTTTCGTACTTCTTCCCCGTTTGGAGCAAGCCGCTGTTCGTCACATCAAATATAAATTCAATCCAAATATTCTTGTATTCCTCTACACTCACTCAACGACACGTCCCCGCACACTACAGTGTTAACAGTAAACAGTCGCAAATTGCTGCTCACCCTATCCCTATCTGTTAGAAGTTCAGGGTACAGAAGGATTATTTCTCTCACGAGGGCTAACCGTCTGAAATAAGAAACGTTAAGAGTGCACTAGTTCCTCGCAGAGCTAAAGTCATTTTGCCTTCAGTGTGTGCCAGTATCTCCGGGTCGCCGCATGTGGTTGTAGTAAGGGTACTTTCTGCTACGTTATTGACAGGACAGAAGAATAAACTCTAGAGGTAAGCTAACTGTGGTGGATTATTGCCACAGTTAAAGAATACAGCCTAACAAGTTAAAATGTACCAAGCACAATAACGTGAAATTTTGAACTCTTAATGTTACTTATATAAGAACGCAGTCTGTGTATCTGCAAATAATGCTGGTTTCTTATATAAAGGTCTGATTTGCCAGGTCATTCGAAATGTCTGTACATGAGGCTATTTCGCCCCCTACGTGACAGGTTATTTCCACTCAGTCGAATTATTAGTTTAATTAAATGTTTTATTGGGACACTCTAGAGAACACGTTTTCTTGGTTTCTTTTCAGATGGTCCATACATACAAAAGAAAAAAATCCAAGTGCTTCAAAGTCCGAGTAAGATACGAAGCAAGCAGTAACAGGTGTTATTGGCAGCTCCTCTGGATAAAGAGCCAACAGTGTGCTGCGTGGTTTCACGAAGTGTGTGTGGTGGAAAAAAAAAATCTTGTGGTAAATGCTTGTGATTTTGATGCTGAAATACAATGGGTTGAGTAGCCTCTTCGCTGGGTGGAAGAGCCTCACCATTTTTATACATTGTGATTCCTGCCTTCTTCAGATGTTTAACACCTTTTTTCGTGTGAATGAATTGCGACCTTTGTTTACTGGAATGTTTTCACAAGTAACGTAGTATAACTGTATCACATTGACAGATTTTTTTTTAAAGTTTCATCTCATATTATTTGGGGCTTTTACAGTTGAAATGAGCCGAATAACGCCGGGCCAGTGGCCGAACGGTTCTAGGCGCTACAGTCTGCAACCACGCGACCGCTACGGTCGCAGGTTCGAATCCTGCCTCGGGCATTGATGTGTGTGATGTCCCCTTAGGTTAGTTAAGCATGTGTCAAACGCTTTCCGAAAATCTGGGAATATGCAGTCTGAGTGTTGGCATTCATCCTTAGTTCGCAGGATATCGTGGGAGTGAAGGGTACAGGCAGAACATAGACACGGGTTCCCAGGTAGATGCCGTGTTTCTTGACTTCCGCAAGGCGTTCGATACAGTTCCCCACAGTCGTTTAATGAACAAAGTAAGAGCATATGGACTATCAGACCAATTGTGTGATTGGATTGAAGAGTTCCTGGATAACAGAACGCAGCATGTCATTGTCAATGGAGAGATGTCTTCCGAAATAAGAGTTGACTTTTGGACAGAATCTATTCTCTCTTAATGGTATATGCTTCCCCAAAACGAGCTTACGGAGAACACCAATGTAAGCGATTTTTGCATTTTGTGCGTGTCCCCCTCCCCCCTCCCTCTACCCGCCCCTGCTGATTCTACATCTACATGCATACTCCGCAAGCCACCTGACGGTGTGTGACGGAGGGTACCCTGAGTACCTCTATCGGTTCTCCCTTCTATTCCAGTCTCGTATTGTTCGTGGAAAGAATCTCTCTGATTTTATCCTCATGGCCTCTTCGCGAGATATACGTAGGAGGGAGCAATGCCGGCCGAAGTGGCCGTGCGGTTAAAGGCGCTGCAGTCTGGAGCCGCAAGACCGCTACGGTCGCAGGTTCGAATCCTGCCTCGGGCATGGATGTTTGTGATGCCCTTAGGTTAGTTAGGTTTAACTACTTCTAAGTTCTAGGGGACTAATGACCTCAGCAGTTGAGTCCCATAGTGCTCAGAGCCATTTGAACCATTTGAGGGAGCAATATACTGCTTGACTCCTCGGTGAAGGTATGTTCTCGAAACTTCAACAAAAGCCCGTACCGAGCTACTGAGCGTCTCTCTTGCAGAGTCTTCCACTGGAGTTTATCATCTCCATAACGCTTTCGCGATTACTAAATGATCCTGTAACGAAGCGCGCTGCTCTCCGTTGGATCTTCTCTATCTCTTCTCTCAACCCTAAATGGTACGGATCCCACACTGCCGAGCAGTATTCAAGCAGTGGGCGAACAAGTGTACTGTAGCCTACTTCCTTTACTTTCGGATTGCATTTCCTTAGGATTCTTCCAATGAATCTCAGTCTGGCATCTGTTTTACCGACGATCAACTTTATATGATCATTCCATTTTAAATCACTCCTAATGCTTCCAGTTGCTGACTTGCTATATTGTAGCTAAATAAGGAATCTTTCTTTCTATGTATTCGCAGCACATTACACTTGTCTACATTGAGATTCAATTGCCATTCCCTGCACCATGCGTCAATTCGTTGTAGGTCCTCCTGCATTTCCGCACAATTTTCCATTGTTACAACCTCTCGATATACTACAGCATCATCCGCAAAAAGCCTCAGTGAACTTTCGATGTCATCCACAAGGTCATTTATGTATATTGTGAATAGCAACGGTCCTACGACACTCCCCTGCGGCACACCTGAAATCACTCTTATTTCGGAAGACTTCTCTCCATTGACAATAACATGCTGCGTTCTGTTATCTAGGAACTCTTCAATCCAATCACACAATTGGTCCGATAGTCCATATGCTCTTACTTTGTTCATTAAACGACTGTGGGGAACTGTATCGAACGCCTTGCGGAAGTCAAGAAACACGGCATCTACCTGGGAATCCGTGTCTATGTTCTTGCCAAGCCTCCCACAAACGCAGGACGTTCCCGTAGTCTATAAGCCTGAGATCAAGTCCTTGCGGAGCGACAACTACTGGACGTACGCACCTCGACGCGCTACCTGAGTATCCCGAGTGACGGCGAGACGCGTCTGGTGCAGCGGCAGCTGGCCACGGCAGGTGTCGGCGGCCGGGCGCCGCGTATGAGCCGCCTACAAATTGAAACCGTGCCGTATTAACGGCCTTTGAGATGCAAATGGGCCGCGCTGGCTCACGGGGCGGCTACGCACGCTCCCTCACCTATCCCATCCCCTCCCGGGCGTCTCTGCCCTCACACACGCCGGTCGATTGATTCCCAGCCACACACATCCTCCCTCTGTATCGAAGGCTCTTGTTTGTCTCTGCATTGCGTTTCCCACCTCTACTAGACAATCGTCTAATTATGACCAGCAGCTAATCACATTATGAGAGCGGAGGTTCTCCCGGCAACATTCACTGCTGAGATAGCTGAGAAGCAAAACAATCATTTTCAGATGTAAATGCATGTTTCAGGTTGAATATGAGTCGTAGAAGTAACACCGCTCTACAAAGAAAGAACTAGAAATGCTTGTGAAAACTGCGGAGGAATAAGTCTGTTGAACGCTGGCTGCAAACTACGAGAGCAGTTCAAAAAGTACTGCCTCACTTCTTTTTTCTCGATCAATTTCGGTTGCAAAATTGCGGGATCTGGTGTGGGACATCGTGGCATATTCTTGCCTCAGCTGGTACAGTTTCATGAAGTTTCGATAGGTGATGGCGCTATACGTAGCCTTCGATATGGCTTCTGTAACGGAAGTGCGTCCCAAGCAGAGAACTGTGATTGAGTTCTTTTGGCGGAAAACCGGAGCATCGCAGATATTCATAGGCGCTCGCAGAATGTCTGCGGAGAATTGGCAGTGAACAAAAGCACGACGAGTCGTTGGGTAAGGCGTCTGTTGTCATCACAACAATGTCGCGCTACCCTGTCCGATCTGCCGCGTGCTGGTCGACTGCACGCAGCTGTAACTCCTGCAGTGTTGGAACGTGCGGACTCACATTCGAGGTGATAGACGGATCACTAAAAAACAACCCGCTGCACAAAAGAATGTTCAAATACGTGTGAAATCTTATGGGACTTAACTGCTACGGTCATCAGTCTCTAAGCTTACGCACTAAACCTAAATTATCCTAAGGACAAACACACACACACACACCCATGCCCGAGGGAGGACTCGAACCTCCGCCGGGATCAGCCGCACAGTCTATGACTACAGCGCCTGAGACCACGCGGCTAATCCCGCGCGGCCCCGATGCACATGTGGCGCCTCTGTTAGTAATGCTGACACACTTTCCATCAATTGGATTAATCAGAGGTGTGTACCCACTGGGTTCCTCGCCACCTAACAGAAGACCACAAAGAGCAACGAAGGACCATCTGTGTGGAATTGCTTGTGGTCACAAGAGAGAGATTATTTATGCAGCATGACGCTGGCTGCGATGTCGACCAATAGAGTGGTACCATGCGGCCATACAGGCCATCCCAGCAAGGCCGTCGCACTGAACGGAGATTCAAAAACGGAGATGTTGAACAAAATGATTTCGTAACCAAACGGGAGGGGAACAATATGGTATATTGAAACCCTGAATAAAACCAATCTGATTTCAGAAAAAGAGTGTTGCATTGCTAACTGAACGCCCCTCGTATTCGCACGAATAATTAACAATAGACTGAAAAGAAAAGCTGATGCCTTCTTACTGGAGGAACAAAATGGTTACGGAAAGAACGATCATGCAGTGACAATATTACAGTAGTGCGGCAGATAACTGAAAAGAGACGAGAACGTAAGTTGGAGACTCAAACTCCGTTTGTAGATTACAGAAAATCCGTCGACAGTGTGAGTACTATGTGCTGTGGAATGTAATGGAAAGACAAGGTTATTCTATACAAGTGGTAAAAATTTTGTATTTCAATAACGAAATTTTAACTTATAAGGGCAGAGAGAGAACAGGACCAACAGCAGTTAACAGAGGAGTACGACAACGATGCAGTCTCTCATTCATCGATGGCTCACGCTCTACTTTACCAATTTTGGTACCAGCAATTCACTAACGTGCGATGGACGTTCAATAAGTAGTGCAGCACTTTTTTCTGAAAGCAGATTGGATTTTTTCGGGATTCCTGTACACTATATTATTCCTCACTCTTTTGGCTAAAAGAACCCTGTTTTTCAACAATATTTGCGCTCTGTGCGATGGCCTGATACTACTTTACTGGGAAAGCCTGTATGCCCGTATGATACCACTCTACTGGTCGACGTCGGAAGCCAACGTCTTGCTGCATTAATAACCTCCCCACCATCCACATACCGCTCCGCGCGGAGTACGTCCTTCACTGACCGGAAGCCGGAAAGTGCGAGATCGGGGCTGTAGGGTGGAGATCGCACAGGTTTGTGCGACCCTGTTGCGATGTTGCCAGACGCCTCGCCCAGAGGCTCATTATGCTTTTGTTCACTGCTAGGCCTCCGTGTACATTCTACGAGCTCCTAGAAATATCTTCGATTCTCTGGTTTTCCGTGGAAAGAAACTCAGTGACACCTCTCTGCTTGGAAAGCACCTTCTTTGCGCCGCGACCCATTGGAACTTCATGAAACCATAGGGGTTGAAGCGGGAATATTCCACATGTCCCACAACAAATTCTATATTTTGTCAACCGAAACTGAGCGAGAAAGAAAATATGTTGCATTACTTACTGAACGCCTCACTCGTGATGTATCAGCCAGGCGCAACGAACAGTGTAAATACAACTTTGTGTGGCTCTTCAACGAAAGAGCTTCCGAACGAATGATTTACCAAATAATTTTTGATCAATTTTGTGTAAAATTATTTTGTGTGATGTCTTGTTATTTCAAAAGAATGCCATTTCAGAATAAAAGGTCAATATATTAAAATAAAAGCCTAGGGTGTTTGAATATGACAGCCGTTCCCGGCGAGAAGCAGTAAAAGCAGCGCCGCCAAATGTAGGTAATCACCAATACGCGCGCCACGGCGCAGCGAGAAACAATTATTGTGAGCGCCGGCGTGAACATCTGAATTCATAATAGTTCAGACAATTTACACGAAATTTTCATTAATTGTATACACAATCTTATCTAAAAGTGAAGATCGTATCAAAATCCCAAACGTAGTTCTTGAGATTAGCCTTCACATACATATAGAAAAACGCGGTGGTGGACTTCAATCAGTAATATGTAGTGATTTCTCATAGTCATACCGCCTTGTCATTAACCTTGAAATCAAATTCCGAGGTACTGTACGACTGACGGCTTCTTAAAGCCCATAACCACCACTAGTTACTGGGCATTGCTAATTGAAGTGACATACCCATCATTTGAATGCCGTTGCTTCTATGTGAGGTGACCTTCCTTCTAACTTGAACCGACGTTCAGTCGTTCTTCTGTCTCTCTGCTTCACAGCTCGCACTCACTTAAGCAAGCACGTACGCACGCACACAAGCGCGCGCGCACACACACAACACACACACACACACACCTATCAACGCAGAATCCCGCATGTGCTCCTCGCCGCAAGCTGTTATCTGTGTTCGTGCATAAGCTCGGTCACGATTTTCCATGCGTGACTGGCGACGACTCGGCTATCAGACGCGGACGACCGTCTGTGGTGGAGGTTGTAGGCTGGAGGCCGGGTTTCAGCTCGTTATTGGCTTACAGTGCGGTTTTCACGTCCCGCTGTACAGTTCCCAGCCGAGGTCGGACGGGCAGTATCCAGATCGTGTGTGCTTTGACACGCCGTGTATGGAAACTGAGATGCCTTGTGATGAAATTTAACGCAGGTTACACGACCGAAACTACGTGAGCGGCGTTTGCAATATTCGTCGGGAGAGGAAGCGGGAAAAAAAAGAGAGAGAAAAGAAAACGCGGCCATCAAGGCGCAGAAAATTTACTTCGCTGTGCACTGATCAATTAAAAATAAGGCTAAAGTAGCATCATAAAATAAATAATCTCTGGCTCTCTTTCAGTGGAATGGTATCGTAAATTTAATGGACCGTAAAAGTTAATAGCTACAGGTAACTTAATTAATATAACAAGAACAGACAGCGAGTTCAGCTATTTTCATTAGGGCGAGAATTATCTTGCTGGTAAAACACGATCTTAATTACATTGCTCCGCATTTGAGTAGTGTCCTCTCATCCGAGCGGGCGCCACTCCCAGCGCCGGTAAACGCGTCTACTTATCTCGAGGCAGTTAGCACTTAACACGAGTCCCGAGCAGCGCTCGGCGTTCTGTGCGGATTCCCCCAGGCATCGCTGACGTTTCTCACTCACCGGTATTCGGCACCCTGTTGCCGCTTTTTACGGCGACGGCGTTATTATTCTCTGTCTTAGCTGGTCTTTTTCGCACCATCTCCCTAATGATCTCCCCGCCAGCCGCCAGGAAATAATTTGTCATTCTTTCCCTTTTATGTTCTTTCGTACTTGCTAGTGGGGCGGTTGGGAAAGCGTGTACCTGTCGCTTTACCTGCTCTTCGGAGGATACGAAAAGAAACACTTGGGGTGCTGAAAACGTTTCGCTACGTGTTGTACTTCCTGTATGTTTCCAGGCAAGTTAACACTAAACATTTGCCCCAAACTGTATAGCGTTTCCTCGACGTATGACGTCCAACATGACACATGCTTTTAGTATCACAAACGTATTGTGCTTTTATTATGAAGTGGAGTGGGACATCTGTCTTTAATTTTCAAGAACGTCGATGTTAAACTCGAGGAGTATAAAACATATAAAAAGAAGCCCAGACCAGTTTGGAGATGGGGGAAGATATTCCTTTCTGTTAAAAAAAAATGATTTGCTCGAACATGACAGTATGACTTAAATGAAGTAACTTCATCCAAATACGATTCAAATCAATCTATGCTATTATATAAAGACAAGTTGTTGTCTAACGTTGTTACCAAAAATCTTCAAAATTACTTCACGGGTTTATTTCAGATATTTACACGATACGCAGTTTGTCAAATAAAGACGTGATTGGAGACCGCGGCTATTTATGAAATAAACTGTTAATGATGTACAGCAACCAGCCAAAAACTGGTCTTAGGTTACTTTATTCAAAAAATACCGTTACCGATTTCAAATTTTCCGCAATGCACCATTACACTTTTTTTTCAATTTTCAAGGTTTCATCAAAACAAATTGTATATTGGTTTCCTATTAATTGCCCTAGGATAAACAATAATTCACAATTACAAACGTGTAACCAAAATGGTTGCGCTACGCGTTTATGTCGGAATGCAACTTACGATATACTTCCATCGGGCGCATTTATTTTTACAGTTTTCTTGCAGTGAAATACATTCTCAAGGATTTTTGTATTTTCACAATGTCATACGTTGGACTGCACTGTAAAACACTTTCGTTTCGCCACAAAACGAATTTCCATTGTGTTCATTGTAAATCAAGACCTGTGGTGCATATTTGTGTTCAATGTAAATCAAAATATGTGGTGCATACTGAAATCCGATCATCAAATCGGAAATCAAAATCATAAAACTAGAGTGAATGCCATGATTACGGGACGACGGTAGTAAGAATGAAAGCGTCGAGCATTCTTTTCGTTTTTATTACAATATAAAACAGTATTTCCAGAATGAGGTGAGGGGCGGGCGGACGTAAAAGTCGTGCTTGGAGAGCTCAGTCATTAGAGTACTCGCCCAGGTTCGATTCTCAGTCCGGTACACAGTTCTCATCTGCAAGGAAGTTTTATAATACAGTATTAATAAATGGGAATTCGTGTTATTCCCTCTAGAAGTTCTGGCAGTGGTCCACTTATATTTGTGCAATTGAAACGGAAAAAAAGAAAGATCATCGTCCTCGATCCGTCATATGGAAAGTGGCAGGTTCCGTATTTAAGCGCAAATTCGGTGGCAGTTGAAATGTCGGACAATAGCCCAGAAACCCTAACAGGGATTTGTAGCCAATTTTTTACGAATACGAGACTAATTTCTTAACCACGGCGCTTGATCTCTTGGTAGAGAAGGCGATATCTAGCCACTTTTCAAATTACTCTCACCTTGTGGAAAGTTTGTCAACACGGGTTGTCATCTATTGGCCCACAACCAACGTTGACAGCATGGCTATCCACAGAGTGAGAGTACTTTGAAAAGTAGTCTCTTGTGTACCAAGAAATTTGGCGCCTTGATTAAATGACTAGACTCATATTCGCAAGAAACAGGGTAGAAATCACAGTTCTAGCATCATAATTCAGTTTTGCTTAAATGATTTGAGGCGAATGTCCTTAAAGAAACCGAGAGCCGAAACCTTCCCCATTATATCAAGCTCGAGCTTGAAGTGTTTTCTTAACGATTTCGACTTCGACAGGACGTTAGATTCTAAACTTCTTTCCTTGCTTTCTTCACCCAAAAGTAAAGTAACTTATTAATGAAATTATTTATGTCCATGTCCTAAAATGATTGAGCTTCTTCATTTTTAACTGTGATTAGACTCCGTGTAAGGTGCTTCCGAAAATACATAGCTCATAGTGTTTTATGGCGCGGAAGATAAGATTTCAAAGCGGTGAATAGATTGACAGCTTGCTTGAATGTTCAGGAATGTAAAATTGTGCACTTTACAATCGAAAAAACGTAGTAGCCTATAATATCGGTAAGTCACAGTTGGAATAGCTGAAGTCACATGAGGTCTGCTGAAAAATAATGCCTACGAACTTTTTATTCTGTTCTGAATATTGGTGGAGACATTACATGTCATGCATATTACTCACGCGACTTTCCCGCTTCGCTGATGAAAGTTGCAACGCTCTGTAGCTAGAGGGCTCCGAATTGTAACGTGTAACGTGGCGGTGTGTAACTATGTTAGTGTGTGAGGAACAGCGTACTGTAATAGAGTTTCGAATTCGAATGGTTCGTCCATACATGGAGCATAAAAATGTTCAAATGTGTGTGGAATCTTATGGGACTTAACTGCTAAGGTTATCAGTCCCTAAGCTTACACACTACTTAACCTAAATTGTCCTAAGGACACACACACCCATGCCCGAGGGAGGACTCGAACTTCTGCCGGGACCAGCCGCACAGTCCATGACTGCAGCGCCTAAGACCGCTCGGCTAATCCCGCGCGGCACACATGGAGCACCCTTTCCTTCATCATGACAGTGTGTGACCACACACGAGCTCTGTGCCTTCTGCCACAGTTCTACCTTCAGTCCCGACTTGGTGCAAGCGAAAGTGAGGCTGTGGCTTTGTCATCAAAGTCGAGGGAGAAATGTGTTCGTCGCCCAGGTGACTATGCTGACAGATATATAGACACGAAGAATAAAGGTGCAGAATGTTAGCAAAGTTTGTTTTATTTAAATGGCTTTAAGAGTTTTCACATAAAAATCCTGAGACGTTACTTTTCAGCACGCCCTCGTACGTATATCCAGGTGTAAAAATTTCTAGGTGTTTGAAATGGAACGTTCACATAGTCTCAGTCGCAAGTAAAGCAAGCGGCAGACAGCGATACATTGGTAGAACACGAGCATAAAAAACACTCGTGCAACCCACCCTTGAATATTGCTGACGTATGTGGGACTCATACCTAATAGAGGTTACTGAACGGACACAAAGAAGGGCAGCACGAATCGTCACAGATTTGTTCGACTCATGGGAGGGTGTCACGAACATGCTGAACGAACTGAACTTGCAGACGCTTTAAGATAGACGCAAATTATCACGCGGTAACATACTTCGAAACTTTCTACAATAATTTTTAAATGGCAAATCTAGGAATATATTACAACACCCTACGTATCCCTCCCATAGAAATCGTGATGGCAAGTTGGACCACATGCAGTGCACATAGATGTATTTGAGCAGTCATTCTTCGCGCGCTCCATCCGCGAATTGAATGGGGCAAAGTCCTAATAACTGGTAGTGTGATGCGTACGCTCTGCCATGCACTTCAGAGTATGATGTAGATGTAAAACCAAAGAATTTCGATGACATTGTGCGCCGTGCTGTCCTTCAAATCATTTTATTTTTACTGATAACTTAGTACTTCCCGTGTCCACTGGCTCTCGTGTTCTTCGCCGCTCAGCGACCTGTGGCTCACTGGATACGCTACTGCTGTTCAGCCGAACTAAGAAATGGACTGTTAGAAGCTTAGTTCAGGAGGGAAGGATCTGTGTATGAACCGCGATCCACCTACACAGGGTGATTCAGCTGCCCCTATTCATGTAGTTTTATGCAACCTGCAATCTTATATCTGGCCGTCAAAAACCACGCGCGAGATTTCCATATCCTCTTGCTCTCTACGCGCAGACTACTATTCTTACAGAAAAACTGGACAGGACCTTTTGTAGGAAATTTGATGTTGTTGAATTTTGTACTGGAATACGTTTTCGTTGTACGCCACAATTTTCGAATTATTCAAGAGAAACGTACAAAAGTGACTTTCAAACGCACCTCCACCCCCACACTCATCCCCTCACTAGTCAGGATTTCTAGCATGTTTTTCGTGGTACTGCACAATATTTCCGACTACATGAACAATTCGCGATGTTTGACCTTACCTTTTCTGGTCTCTATAGATCGGACTAATACGCCACCAGCATAGTTAGCTACTTCGAAAGCATTATTAATTTAAACTTGTCCTTGAGAATAATGAAAGAAAAATGACTTCTGTAAACGTTACACTAAAAATAATTACGTTGACAATTCGATCCACACTTAACCCTTAAAAGCACAGTAGTTTCATAGTCAGAAGGCCTGAATTTTTTTAAGCCATTAAAACCCACAAACACAAACATCAGTTTTACAATTTGTAAGTGCTCGGCTAAGCCGGTAGCTCAGTAAGGCCAGTCAATGAAGGGCAAAAAGGTCGAATGTGGGAAACAATTAGTGCAGTCGCAAATTTTTGTACAGTGATAGGAGTGTCATGAACAACGTACTGGAAGTTCTGACCGGTGGGGGCTGAGTGTAGATGTGGGAGTGAGTTTTTTCTTGGATAACTCGAAAGTTACAACCTCTAGCGAACACATATCCCATTACGAAATTTAGCTATATTAAATTTCATGCAAAGAAGGCCATGTTCATATTTTCTGTAGGATTAATAATTAGCGCGTAACGAGCGAGAGAATATGAAAATCTCGAGCTTGGCTTTTGAAGATCAGATAAAACATTGCGGGTTGCATAGAACGACATCGGTAGGAGCTGCTGAATCACACTGTATATGGGTGCAGTTCAGATAACTGCTGAGAGAGGCGATAGGAAAATAATTTTCAAAGGTATGTTTTATTAATGGCCTCCCACCAGTTTAAGCGTCACCAATATTCTGTGAGTAGACTAGGACTGTAAACACACCATAAAAAATGGTGCAAATGGCTCTGACCACTATGGGACTTAACATCTGTGGTCATCAGTCCCCTAGAACTTAGAACTATTTAAACCTAGCTAACCTAAGGACATCACACACATCCATGTCCGAGGCAGCATTCCGCTAATGTGTAGACAGGCTACAGGAGAGGATCAAAAGCGAACAATTAGCTTATCCCTCTGCTTTCTCTGCTGTTGTAGTCTTGTTATTCTAAGCACCCCTTACATTCCTAGCACATCCTCCATTTGTGGACACTGTGAACTGTTGTTACAGGTAGCTTTCAATGCAATTTGAAAATAGCTTGGGGCACAAAAAGCGCTGCGGTATTCTGTTGGAATGTAGGTAAATAACTTTTCTGAGTCTGAAGTTTCCGGTCGTTGCAATTAAATACGCAGACCTGACACCGCTTCTACTGCACATAGCTGAAGCCATTAGACAAAGCGCCCATTAAGAACATGTCATGCGAGACTAGTTGTGTAGTTTTACAGAGAAGACTTCGCATAAATGCTGAGGTCACTGAAAGGAAAGCGCGTGAAAGGAGTAACGCGATGCAGGAACGTGCATTTGCGTGAATATCAAATTGTGCCACTAGACGAACTTCCAAAGAGGTTATTTGCCAAGTGGGAGCAGACGTGCTCTTCCTCTCGCTTCGTCTAAATCCGAGATGCGTAGATTCGCTTTGATAGCTAGTGCTGAGCGCGCCGTTGCTACAGGCGGAAGAAGATTCGGAATTTCATCTGCGGTGCTGGCTAATTTATTGCTATTTACTTTGATTTACCTCTGCTTTTTTTTTGTTTTTGTGTGTGGAGTGGATGTTACGGGATACTGTGATAGTCGGATTCGTTGAACGCCCTTGGTATTGAATATTGTTAGTGGGGAATTCTGTATATTGTTGTCGAAAGGATGATCCCGGTATCTGACTGAAGCGAACTTTAAGAGAAGATGCTGTTCCTTGTACGAAAGCAACACAACGATTGCCCCACTGCTTGTCGAACGATACGCGTGTATAGGAATGTAACACGGCACTGATTTCACTCGGTAAACTTTATCTAGTAGCTTATATATCATCATCAGGGTGTGGTTGTAAGGTATCACTGATGCATCCTTCGTTGCCGATATCGATAAATGCAAGACGCTAAGGAATTTATGGGCCACATAACATATTCCCAGGCTTCCAGAATGTAGACTTGATGCCTCCAGCTTACTACTGTTAGATGCTTTTAAAAAAGATATAGTTTATTCCTGTGCAATTTCGACCTTGAGGTACTTACCTACAGCCGGTGTCATAAACCATAAATATCTTTATCCAATTGCATATAAGCTACGTGATTCTCTCTTCTTGGTAGTTCCTTTCGTGAAAGTATCCTAAAGACGAGATAAAGGATTTAAGTGTCCCTTTGGGAGTCTGCAGACACTGAGTTTTACCTCACTCCAGTCGGTCCTAAAAATGGCACAAACTGTTCCTGCGTTACTGTCGCCACATTGAATTGCGGAGCAGTTCTGTGAACTTAGTACTGTGCATGACGCATGGTGCCGATTCCTGTCGGACAGACACTTTTTTTCACCCGTTATGGACCCTCGACACAGTGCCCTCTGCACGTACCATCACGACACGCCTATAAGCCGGCCAGTAATTTGCGTCTGTTGTGGATTGGCAAGAGAGCCAACCCACTATGAGAGGAAGCCGAAAGGCACGCGTTTTAGCTCACGCAGGCTGGCGTGAGGTCTGGAACAGGTCAAGGAAATTAGACTAGCAAAAAAGGACGTAGCTGTGGAATACTTAACTTTAATCCATAAATGGTGAACATCGCTCTTGACGGTACATGTTTTACAGCATCAATAGTAACTGGTAATGGCGCCTTGCTAGGTGGTAGCAAATGACGTAGCTGAAGGCTATGTTAACTATCGTCTCGGCAAATGAGAGCGTATTTTGTCAGTAAACCATCGCTAGCAAAGTCGGCTGTACTACTGGGGCGAGTGCTAGACCTGCCGTATGGCGGCGCTCGGTCTGCAATCACTGATAGTGGCGACACGCGGGTCCGACGTATACTAACGGACCGCGGCCGATTTAAAGGCTACCACCTAGCAAGTGTGGTGTCTGGTGGTGACTCCACAGCGTCTCTATGGAAAACACACAAACAAGATGGCTCGTATAGGTCACTACGTTAAAAACACTGTCTGGTCAAAAGTATACAGTTGCCTGTTAGTGGACATTAATGTGGGATGTGTACACCCCTCGCCTTCGCGACGCCTTTAACTCTGCTGCGGAGACTTCAGTGTGGTCCCTGGATGTCTGTGGAGAAATGACAGCCCGTTCTTCCTCAAAACTAGAGAAGGTCCAGCGTCTGGAGCGATTTCGACGTTCTAACTCATCCTACAGAAGTTCCCTTGGGCTCAGATCGGGACTCTGGGCGGGGCAATTTATTTCAGGAATGGTACTGTCGACAAACCATTGCCTCACAGACGTTCCTTTATGACATGATGCATTTTCATGCTGATACAGTCATCGTCTACGAACTGCGGTGTACGCAATACACTATGCTGTAAAATGTGTTCAGATTCTTCCGGATTTATCTTTTTCGTAAGCACAATAAGGGGACCTCACCCTAATTACGAAAAAAGCACTCATATCGTAACAACGCCTCCACCGTACATCACTGTTTGTACTACAGGTGATGGCAGGCACGTTCTCCAGGCATTCGCGAAACCCAAACCATTCCATCTTATTGCCACCAGGGTATAGCGTGATTTATCACTACAAATCACTCGTTTCAAGTCATTACTGTCTAGTCGCTTCGCTCTTTACACCACCTCATGTGTCCCTTAGCAGTCCGCAGCTCGTGGTCGTGCGGTAGCGTTCTCGCTTCCCGCGCCCGGGTTCCCGGGTTCGATTCCCGGCGGGCTCAGGGATTTTCCCTGCCTCGTGATGACTGGGTGTTGTGTGATGTCCTTAGGTTAGTTAGGTTTAAGTAGTTCTAAGTTCTAGGGGACTGATGACCATAGATGTTACGTCCCATAGTGCTCAGAGCCATTTGAACCATTTGTCCCTTAGCATTGACTACAGAAACGTGTTGCTAGTGTATGACCTCCCATCCATATAGAGACTGTTCTAATACTATTAAGGTGCGTACTTCCTCCAGAAGAAAGAGCAAGACTTGCGGCATATGTCTCTGTTGTGAACTCGTAATTTGAAGTCTCTGATGAGTTTTTGGTCTGGAGTGTTACTTACTTGACTTTTCACTCTCTCATGTCAACGAAACTTTAACAGTATTAGAGCAATTCCAAATAGAAATAAACAAATATGGAATAATGAATTAGCGATAAAAACGGTCAAAAAAAAAGATTTTGCTCTAAATATTAGGGAAGACCTAGTAAAAGATTTAAAAAGGATCCAGTGATCAAGGAAGCTAAGTCACGGAATACAAAAATTAGATTATCTGAAACGAAGACGGATTTCTTCAGCCATAGAGCTCTGTTGACATCAAATATGGGGCAAGATACTATTAAAAGTGCATGCCTAGAAAACTGTGTATTTTCTTTTTTAACTCTCTTTGTCTGCTTTGTCGCTCGCTGTATTTACTTACTACCCACTTATTTGTAAGAGTCAACCATTTTTCATATGCCCACCATTTATATATGCGAACCCGAACTATGTTAGCGCTGGAGAAGAGAAAGCAGAAGCATTTGAACTGTAGTCCTACAGAAAGGTCTCAACATTTGGAGAGTGCAGTTAAGAAATAATCTGAAGTGGTATCAGAGGGAGATTATTTTAGGTAACAAGTTTATTGAAAACTATTATTAAAAGAATATTCAGTTTAGTGTCATATATCCTCTTGGGTCCGGAAGCAGTGAAGAAAATGGTTCAAATGGCTCTGAGCACTATGGGACTCAACTGCTGAGGTCATTAGTCCTCTAGTACTTAGAACTAGTTAAACCTAACTAACCTAAGGACATCACAAACATCTATGCCCGAGGCAGGATTCGAACCTGCGACGTAGCGGTCTTGCGGTTCCAGACTGCAGCGCCTTTAACCGCACGGCCACTTCGGCCGGCAGCAGTGAAGACAAATACAGAAGTGCTAATGGAAGATTGTAGTACTCCAAACAAATAATCGAATATGATGTATGCTGTAGGTATGCAAAAATTAAAAAAAGTATGTAACGTGTAAAAAGAGTTGGAGAGCGGTATTAAACGAGACTGATTATTTACAAATTACTAATTGACGAAATAAAAAAAGTAATTTTATCTGGCAAAAAGCGGATCGTTATCTCATTTTACTGGCGATATTTCCTGTCGCAGTGTACATGGACGCAGTTGTATGCCAGTGACAGCGAGACGCAATGCGCACGTCACGTGTGATGTTGACAGTCTGGTGTGCTGATGAAAGAATAAGCTCCATGGTAGTATTTTCGTAGTGCTGATTACGTACGACACTTCCAGTCCAGCGTCCGTCCGTTTAGCGTGCATTGCTCTCTAGGGGGGCGTCGCTTCATAGCGGCAGCACCACGCGAAACCGGTGCTTAATTCCAGCAGAGCAATGTTCCGTGTCACAAAGCATGAATTCCCCCCCCCCCCCCCCCCCTCCTGGCCACGGGCCGTGTGACAGCTGTTTACTTGCACAGCTCTCAGTTTGCGCGTGTCAGGCATTAGCTGCCGCGGGCATAAACTGACCATTAGGGGAGCCGCCAGATTTCAAACAGTGCACTAGCGGTGCGCGTCCGTGAAAAACTATCGATATGGAACCGGTGGTATCTCTGCATCCCACTAATATAGCCCGTATCTGTTAACTGCCCGCTTTCGTTGAAATTATAACATGCTTTATCTCTAAGTAGAAACTGGCGACAGCTGCATTTCAGTCTAAAATATTACATTCGTATCTTTTTCTTCGTTTCCTAATAATACAACGAACCTTTTTTTTTTGTTTGTGGCTGAAATTTCTGTTCCAACCGACTGAAACACTGACTTTTTTAAACACATGCCATAATGAACAGGAAGTAATTTTCACAAGGCAGATCCACTGTTACGCGTATTCCTCCTTCCACTCACATTTTTCTTGCACTGTGGTAAAACTTATACCTGTCGCGCGTAGGAAAACAGTCAGCTGACATAGTTTTATTTGTTAGGAACACATAACGCAAAAATTATTGATTGAAAATTACTTCATTTTGCCATTGACTTTTGGCCCAGTTGTAGGAGAGACTGCCTGTAAAGAAATTTCGAACTGTGTACTGTAAAACAGTTACCAGTCACTTTCGTAACAATTTTTGTCGTAACACTTTTCGAAGACATAGTGTTCATTTTCGAATGGCTCATTTATGTGCCACATGGGTTTCAACGGCACGTTTGTGTCTATGATAGTCTTCGTTTGAGAATTTTCAATTAGTTTATTATAAATTAAAATTTGAAAACGTGCATGTATCCGAAATTTTTTCCTTATTTATTGCACGAGACTCACGTTGCTATTTCCTGTTCCGTTAACAAAGGCTCAAAACTTAAGAAAGACGCACGCGAAACACATCGTCGCCAACCGTTGTTAAAAGTTTTTTTTTGTTTTTTTAATTATATTCGTGATCGGTGTGCTAGAACGTAGAATACGTTGTACATGTCTTGAAAATTATTGTCAAAGCTTTTGTTACGTTTGATTCAAAACATTTGAGAAGTTTATGAAAAGCTACACATATCACATTCTACTTTATCATTTGATGTTTAATATACTAATTTCTAAAAATCAGATTACGCAGTACCTAAGAAATTTTTTTTGTCAATGACATAACGTAGTTTAATTTCTTTCTTAAGAATCTGTGCTACCTTACTATAAGATCGAGCCTATATCTCGATATATTTACCGCACATATTAAAAATTTAATATACTGTGTTAGGTGTTCAGTGCGTTCGTGATTTTAAATGTATTTAAAATGATACAGATGAATTCACTAATTTCAGCTGACTCTGCCGAAACAAAGATATGTATTGTGCGATAAAATGAGAATCAATTAGCAGTCTTGGTCTCGGAATTTTCCTTTCGTTGGTATCATTTCACACAGTAAACACTGTTTGCTGTTATAAAGGTAATTTCATTGCGTAGCCGAACTGCCATCATTTTGCCCCTGAAACCACAATGACAGTCTTGAACCGCAGAAATCAGGGAAATGTTTTCTACCGCTCTTAGTAACATATTTCGTGAATCGAAAGCACAGTCAGAATGTGTGTCCTCTTTCTTTTAATTTCAGTCACTATGTAATATCTACGAAACATTATGAAATGTATTATCTATTCCACTTGTTTGATTACTTAATAATGCAGTAAAAGTGATACGTGCGTCTGCTTCTTTTACGTTTTGTGTTTTTCTACTCTGTGCGTAGTGATACTGTTAATGCCTCTTACTAATTACTAGACTATAACGAAACTAGAAATATTCACGTAATTTAATCATTTATGACCTAAAACGGAACAGTGCATATCATGTATGTACCCATGCGCCCATAATAATTGACACATTTTTTCCTGTTTTTTCAGGTAGGTGATTCCTTACAGAGATATGGCAGCGAGTAGATGGTGAGTGAAACGACTATTAGAGCTGAAAGTGTGTAGTGATCAGGAGATAACAGAGTGACTATCTATGATATCTGTATGTATTAGAAAACAAAATTATTTCTACAGCAATATCACCTTTCGATGTTGTTCCCACTCAGAACATACATCAGCTACGCAACATTTTGAATGAGTAATTGACAAAATGACAGTTCATTCCCATTAGGGCACTACTAGGAGAACAATATCGTTTGTTCCAAACTGCCATGAAGATTAGTTATGGTTACAAGGATTCATTAGTCTCTCACACGTTTTTATAAGAACGAAAAATTCAGGATGCTAATGATCTTTCAACAGCTTTTACCGCTATTCCATGACTGCTCTCATCACTAGTGTTGAAGTATAGATTTCAATAGGTTCTGGTGTAGTAACGATAATACGCTGTGTTGTCTTGTGGCACGTGACTTACAAAAAAGGCAGATGTAGATTTCTGTCAGTAGTGAGGCATCACAAAGCTAATTCCTTGTGGATACCACAACCACAAATTTATTACATGATTGAGTATTTTTTGCGTAGGCTGCTGTTAAAGGCGGGCCGTTGTAGCCGAGCGGTTCTAGGTGCTTCAGTCCGGAACCGGGCTGCTGCTACGGTCGCAGGTTCGAATCCTGCCTCGGGCATGGATGTGTGTGATGTCCTTAGGTTAGTTAGGTTTAAGTAGTTCTAAGTATAGGGGACTGATGACCTCAGATGTTAAGTCCCATAGTGCTTAGAGCCATTTGAACCATTTTGAGCTGCTGTTAAGTTTTTACTTCGTTTCACAACTGATTTCCGCTTTTTAAACCATTATTCAGTGTTCAGCATTATAATAAAACCACACTACATTACCCATGCGAATCGACATGGTGTGAATGTAAACTAACGGAAAAACAATTATCTACAAAAAGGTGCCATATATACATAAATAGCAGGGTATTCACATTGTCTGCTTGTGTTCGTTTTGGTTTGGAAATTTAATTGTTCCTGATGTTTTGACAGTTACATGGTGCACTTAAGGCGGCAAAAGTGCACAGATGTAACGGGGACCAAAGAATAAAAGTGAGTGCAATCCAAGAAATTCACAGTTCTATTTATGTATGCCCAAAGAAAAAAGAGCTATTAATAATAAATTTAAAATAAAATTATTCAAAAGTATCGTTTATGAAATGGGGAATCCTACCTGTCAATGTGGAAATTACGAACGGAATTCCCAATTTTGTTAGATTAGTTTTACACCTAAGTAGAATAACAGTAAAGCTATGGAGATCTCTTCTGTTCAGTTTGTTCGTTGATAACTGTACCTAGCTGATGACTAAAAATTTCGATTTGTTTCAGAATATTCATTTCTGCCTTTTTTTTATTTGAAGTTTGTCGTATATGTTTCGTAGAGGTGCTTTTATTATGCTACTAAACAGAGGATAAAGGCTTAAAGAGCCTAAGCCAGTTATGAAATGAGGAAAAGTTTGAATGAATAACAGCCTATGTGGAAGAATCCGCATTCACTTAACAACACATTTAACGCTCATGCTGTTAGCACATCTAGGAGAAGACGCGCCCTTATTCGCTCATGGAAAAAAAAGGTTCTGAGACGGCACTTTCCTGGTTCTATTTATTGAGACATATTTTCATACTCACTGAGCGCTAGCAAGCAAGGGATCGACCTTTACTATGAGTAAGAAACGTGGCCTCTAAATGGCGTTAGCAAGACCACAAGTACGTTCTTTCCAGACGACAAGGTGTCAGAGCAAACCGGTAATGTTATTATTAGAACAAGAAATTGAGGTAGCAGCTTCCTCGTGGAGCCGGAATGTTTTTCCCGGTCAGTTCTCAACCTCCCTGCGTCAACTTGCGCGGCCGCAAGCGCGTCCCTCCTCTCTGCTGCTGGGGCGAGCTGCTCTTCTCGGACCATAAAGCCCAACTGTCCCTCGAGTTGCTCCCCAGTATGGTGTGTAACAGCCGGAAATGCCTTAATGTGCCCCTCGTGTGCCTTCTGTGCGGTTTTCTTTCCGGACTTATTGCTTTTCCCCGGAAACCGCTCTCGGCGAGACGTATTCTGTTCCGACAACAGTTGCGGTTAGGTCAACAGTCCAATACTCTAGTGGCCAAACTGTCCTTCGATTCCGGTCTCATCACGTGCAGTGTTCACCCCTTCACTGGTTTAGTTGTACCCCATTAAATACTTCATAATGCAAATTTCACCGTTTCCAAAGAATCCTAAAATATTTTCGGTCAATGTGTCATATAGAAGCAGTCACAAGAGGGACTCTGTGGATCCGTGCCACCAACAATTGATACATGTCGAATGCTCCATTGCAAGTTGGTTTCCTCCAAACACAAGGCAGTACAACTAATGTGTACAGGAGATTTGCATGAATATTCCTAAGGCATACCTTTTCCGGTAAGTTTATTTCTCCAACAGACTACTGGTAATAAGTAGGCTTTTCTACGTAAATCATTTTTTATTCGATAAATTCGTTATTGCTGATCCAATTATTGGTACATCGGCCACCAATTTCTTTAAACTGTTGCTGCAGTAACAACGCAATTGAGGATTATCTCGTCACGTCTCACCAACCTGGTGAACCACAGCTTGGGATCAGGATACCCTTTTACTAAGTTGCAGATTTCTCCTGTAAGTGGATCGAGAAATTAATTAATACTTTGATCTCTTATCATATTGCCTCTATTTATGTACGCCAGCAAACCTAAATTATTAACAAGGACCTATAGCGCACTTCCCAGATTTTTGCGATTATTTTTTATGCAGACGTTGTTGTACATTTTCTCATGTTGTCAGAAGCTTCATATTTTGCAGAATTATGGTGCAGAAGACAAAGCAGAAAATGAATCCATGAACAGAAAATACGGACTCTTAGGTTGGAGACCTGTTATACATTTGATTCAACAAGTCTGTGACGAATATCATGGTAATAACATAGCTGCTCACTGGCTGTTCGTGTGAACTTCCGATTTGTCTAATGGTGGTTAGACAACCGAAGCCCGTAAATACGATTCAGACTAAAGCGATTTGTACTCTATCTTCGCATCTGTGGAAAGTTAATGATTGCAAGTATTATTATCTGCCAATCCGTTAGAGTATAACATGGACAGTAATGGTACCCTCATATTCCTTTGTGGCAAACTCTTACACAATGAAGGAGGCGCAGCATATCATTGAATCCGGAATCGAGTCACGGATCTGTCTATATATTCCACAAAAACCTGCTTCCTGCTGTATTGAATTACAATGTCTTTCCAAATTTCTGATAGAAGAATATGCGCTTAGCAATGTGTACAAGTGGAGCTAATTTGGCTTGAAATTATCCATTCACCTGTAAAGAAATCCGTCGGATCCTTGAGTTTTGCGCTTCAGTGATTTCCGTTGCCATCCATACACTTATTAGCAGCAATTCGGCAATGGCATGATAGAAACAGAACGTTTTCTTTCTTAGAATTTTAAAATACAGTTTTAAAAACAGTTTAAGAGTTTATTAGACTTTCGTCACACTCTTAGAGGAAAGAAAAGACCCAAAAGGCATCAGAAAAAGACCTGATATCTTTGAGCATCTGATCTTCAAATCACTCTCTTCGTCTTGTGTTACTTGACGAAGTTGAGATACCGACTTCCGTAAATACGTAACTATTCTACTGAGCCTGTGCAGCAAGCGACTTAGACGCCCACTTTACATTGACTGATTATAAAAGCCGGCCGAAGTGGCCGTGCGGTTAAAGGCGCTGCAGTCTGGAACCGCAAGACCGCTACGGTCGCAGGTTCGAATCCTGCCTCGGGCATGGATGTTTGTGATGTCCTTAGGTTAGTTAGGTTTAACTAGTTCTAAGTTCTAGGGGACTAATGACCTCAGCAGTTGAGTCCCATAGTGCTCAGAGCCATTTTTTTTATTATAAAACACAACCGTTCACAAGTACCAAAATTTCAGCGGCGTTTTGCGATCTAGTAGTCTAATGTGTGGTAATGGAACAAACGTACAAACGAAGGAAAGAAAACTACAACTAGTACTTCTACATGCAAAGAGCACTGACGATAGAGGATAAATGAAAGCCAGTAGGGATCTGGCATGAAGTCCCGAATCGTCTATGGTGCTGTGCAAGGATTGCGCCGTTGAAACAATGCGTTAATGCCGAAGCACTTGTGCCTTCCTGGAGGACTCATTTGCATTGGTGTACTTGGAGTCGCAGCAGAGCATTGGGCCCTTCGCGAAAACTTCCCCTTGCTGCCAGGGAGCGGCGGTGACGATGACGAGTGGCAGTACCAGCGTTGGAGGGCAGGGGAACTGGAGGGCCTTTTGTCCACCGTGGACCCACACGCGGCCACCGAGTCGCGAAACAGGCTCCCTTCCAGGGGGCCTTCTGCAGCCGTTTGCTTGCGCTCAGTTCAGCACCCAGCATGTTCAACATATGGTTTCATTCCATAATTGATTCCAGCTGCACAGATTACAAATATTGTTAGTCATTATGGTGATTTAACGTTCTGCTTAAGTAATTTAAAAATTTTCTGCGTGAAGGTGGAAACTGCAGATGGTTTGGTACATGCTTTTAATCCTTTAAGTGACATTGTTAAATATAGAAGTTGTTTCAAAATCTTTGCGACAGATATCTAAAGGTGATATATCACGTCATGGGGAAGAACTTTTATTAGAGACAGAATGTTTACTGATGCTTCACAGCGACGCCAGGCGTCGTTTAAGACTGGTTATGCCCCTGAGAGACAGCATGGTATAGGCATTCTGCGGCGTTTATATAGGATGTGTGTTGCCTATAAGCCAGTCAATCCACTCCACGTGAAATGTAGTAGACCGAGTTTTAAAACGTCTCTCTCCTCTCAGACACATTCATTCATAGATTTTTCTTATCAAATTATGCAGTAAATTGCAGAGAACCGTCCAAGTAGCAACATTATTCTTGTTTATTACGTGATGACTACTTTCGCGTCTACGCTTATTATCAATTGATCCCCTAAGCTATGCAATAACATCCATTACGACAGTCACAGGCCTATTCATTCTAGTTAAACACATTTTGTAAATTAGTGCAAGGCTGGCCAGCCTCCGTAGCTGAGGGGTCAGCATGGCAGAATGCAAGCAAGAGGCCCAGGTTCGTTTTTCGGGCGGGTCGGAGATTTTTCTTCTTTCAGGGATTGGATATTGTGTTGTTTTCATCGACACGCAAGTCGCCAAAGTGGCGTCACCTGCAAAAACTTCCACCAAGCGATCAGTCTCCTCAGTGGGAGGCCCTAGCCACACCCACGTTTCATTTCACTGCAGGGCTGAACCTCATTCACCTAAAAAGATGAACGAAGTTTAGCCCAGTACTGATTTACAAGATGTGTTTAACTGAAATAACCGTCATGTGGCTGTCGTAACGGGTGTTATTACATATCTTAGTGGGTGATTTGATAATGAAGTTACATTGGAAACTTATCATCAAGTAACAAGGAAAATTAAATTCGCAACTCGGACGGTTCGTTGCTATGTGTTGCATAATTCGGTAAACCATACAGTTCCTGATGTCATACTTTCCAGAATACTGGAAATTAATAAACTAAGTTTTCTTGTTGAAAATCACTCTGTCAGTTTACTGGGACAGGTATTACGCAGATTCAGCACACCTGAGTAGTAGACCTCGCTAGTTCGGTGAAATCCCGTTATTCCATGGCTGGGAAGCGTCAGCGAACCGTTTGTTTCTAGCAAAACTTGTATCCCATGACGTGATCTATCACCCCTAGACGTTTGTCACAAAGACTTTGAATCACCTTGTACGATGGTGCGCTGAAAAGTAACGCCTCCGAATTTTTATATGAAAACTCTTAAATCTTTTAAAATAAAATAAACTTTATTAGCATTCTACATCTTTCTCGTTCATATCTACATATTTGCAGTCCTCTGCCGCTAGAGGCCTCCGAACTGTAGCGTGTAACGTGGCGATTTGCTGCTGCGTGAGGAATAGCGTGCTGTAATCGTATTTCGAATTCGTGAAATCCGTCCACATATGGAACACCCTCTCTTTCAGCATGACAACGCCAGACCACACACGAGCGCTGGGACATGTGCAACAGTCTGACGCCTTGAGTTCACTGTCGTCGATCATCCTCCATGCAGTTGGGCAGACGCTCAGGAATTTTAGCCTATAAATTGCCAACATCTTGCAGCTAAGAGAGCTCACTGCGCTAAAGAAGTAGGGATAACTGGTAAAAAAGGGCGAATATGTCAAGATGTTTTGATTATATGTCTTCAAAGTTGTTTCCACTTTGATAGTGATAAAGCATTACAAGCAGCGGTGAGGATGTGGCTCCGTCAGCGAAGTCAAACATTTCTGCATTGACGGTATCAACAAACTGGTCTGTGTTTGAAATGTGTTCGCCGCCAGGGTAACTATATTGAGAAATACATATGTAGACATGAAGAATAAAGATGTAGAATGTTAACAATCTTTGTTTTATTTAAAAAGCTTCAAGAGTTTTCACATAATAAATTCGAGGGCCTTACTTTTAAGTGCGCTCTCTTACACTGAAGCGCCAAGGAAACTGGTATACGTATGCGTATTCATTTACAGAGATGTGTAAATTGGCAGAACATGGCGCTGCGGTCTGCAACGCCTAAATAAGACAAAAAGCATCTGGCGCAGTTGTTAGATCGGTTACTGCTGCTACAATGGCAGGTTGTCAAGATTTAAGTGAGTTTGAACGTGGTGTTACAGTGGCACACGAGCGATGGGATACAGCATCTTCGAGGGAGCGATTAAGTGGGGATTTTCCCGTGCGACCATTTCAGAATGTCACGAATCCGGTAAAACATCAAATCTCCGATATCTCTGCTGCCGGAAAGGATCCTCTAAGAACAGGACGATCGACGACTGAAGAGAATCGTTCAGCATGACAAAAAACAACCCTTTCGCAAATTTTTGCATATTTCAATGCTGAGCCATCAACAAGTGTCAGCGTGAGAACCGTTCAACGAAACTTCATTGATATGGGCGTCCGGAGCCGAAGGACCACTCGTGTATCCATGATGACTGCACGATACAAAGCTTAACGCCTTGCCTGCATCCGTCAACTCTGACATTGGACAGTTGATGACTGGAAACACATTTCCTGGTCGGACGAGTCTCGTTTTAAATACAGGGTTATTACAAATGATTGAAGCGATTTCACAGCTCTACAATAACTTTATTATTTGAGATATTTTCACAATGTTTTGCACACACATACAAAACTGAAAAAGTTTTTTTAGGCATTCACAAATGTTCGATATGTGCCCCTTTAGTGATTCGCCAGACATCAAGCCGATAATCAAGTTCTTCCCACACTCGGCGCAGCAATGAGTTCGAAAGCATCGTTGATGCGAGCTCGCAGTTCTGGCGCGTTTCTTGGTAGATGAGGTTTAAACACTTAATCTTTCGCATAACCCCACAGAAAGAAATCGCATGGGGTTAAGTCGGGAGAACGTGGAGGCCATGACATGAATTGCTGATCATGATCTCCACCACGACCGATTCATCGGTTTTCCAATCTCCTGTTTAAGAAATGCCGAATATCATGATGGAAGTGCGGTGGAGCACCATCCTGTTGAAAGATGAAGTCGGCGCCGTCGGTCTCCAGTTGTGGCATGAGCCAATTTTCCAGCATGTCCAGATACACGTGTCCTGTAACGTTTTTTTCGCAGAAGAAAAAGGGGCCGTAAACTTTAAACCGTGAGATTGCACAAAACACGTTAACTTTTGGTGAACTGCGAATTTGCTGCACGAATGCGTGAGGATTCTCTACCGCCCAGATTCGCACATTGTGTCTGTTCACTTCACCATTAAGAAAAAATGTTGCTTCATCACTGAAAACAAGTTTCACACTGAACGCATCCTCTTCCATGAGCTGTTGCAACCGCGCCGAAAATTCAAAGCGTTTGACTTTGTCATCGGGTGTCAGGGCTTGTAGCAATTGTAAACGGTAAGGCTTCTGCTTTAGCCTTTTCCGTAAGATTTTCCAAACCGTCGGCTGTGGTACGTTTAGCTCCCTGCTTGCTTTATTCGTCGACTTCCGCGGGCCACGCGTGAAACTTGCCCGCACGCGTTCAACCGTTTCTTCGCTCACTGCAGGCCGACCCGTTGATTTCCCCTTACAGAGGCATCCAGAAGCTTTAAACTGCGCATACCATCGCCGAATGGAGTTAGCAGTTGGTGGATCTTTGTTGAACTTCGTCCTGAAGTGTCGTTGATCCGTTATGACTGACTGATGTGAGTGCATTTCAAGCACAACATACGCTTTCTCGGCTCCTGTCGCCATTTTGTCTCACTGCGCTCTCGAGCGCTCTGGCGGCAGAAACCTAAAGTGCGGCTTCAGCCGAACAAAACTTTGAGTTTTTCTACATATCTGTAGTGTGTCGTGACCATATGTCAATGAATGGAGCTACAGGGAATTTATGAAAACGCTTCAATCATTTGTAATAGCCCTGTATATCGAGCGGCTGGACGTGTACGGGTATGGAGCCAACCTCATGAATCCCTGGAACCTGCATGTCAATAGGGGACTGCTCAAGCTGGTGGAGGCTCTGTAGTGGTGTGGAGCGTGTGCAGTTAGATTGATATGGCACGCCTGATACGTCTAGATACGACTCTGACAGGTGACACGTAGGTAAGCTTCCTGTCTGATCACCTGCATCCATTCATGTCCATTGTACATTCCGACAGACTTGGGCAATTCCAGCAGGACAATGCGACACCCCACACGTCCGGAATTCCTATAGTGTGGTTCCAGGAACACACTTTTGAGTTTAAACATTTACGAGGGCCACCAAACTCCCCAGACGTGAACATTATTGAGCATACCTGAGATTCCCTGCAACATACTGTTCAGAAATTATCTCCACCCATTCGTATTCTTACGGAACTTGCGGGATTCGTGGTGTAAATTCCCTTCAGCACTACTTCAGTCCAGTCCATGACACGTCGTGTTGTGGCACTTCTTCGTGCTCGCTGGGGCCCTACACGATATTAGCTCTTCATTGTATACATCAATGATAAATGACTGGAATTACCGTGTATAGCCATGTATAATTGTTTTCCTACTGATTCATTCGTATCAGTTATCACACGATACCTCACAATGTCTGCCTCTGTAGATGAGTTATCAGCGCGGTTGGCTACCATGTGGGAGAAAACGGTTCGACTCCCGGTACTATCTAGGATTTTTTCTTCATGCAAAGACTGGAATGTGGTCCAGTCAATCTCGGGATGGCAGTTGAGAAGCTGCTTGAACGAGAAGCAGTACTGCTTATTCCACGACCTTCTATACCGCATCCAGATGACGTCATTGGCCGAGGATGACACAGTGGTCGATCGAGCCAGAATGGCGGTGCTTGTTTGCATACTTACCGGAAATCTAAAAATAGCTTATAAATTGAGCGGGTTCATTCACTGAGTAAATAATGACATGTATTGCATTGTTAAGTTGGAAAAAACTTTTACCATTTCAAGGGTTAACGGAGGTCAGAAAGGGATTGTAATATGCTGTGAGCAAAGCGAACACAGAGTAATGCAGTGATCCTCGGATGCAAAAGTACAATTCGGTGGTTGATGTCGCTGCAGGAATACCGCAACTTAGGGTTGTTGTAGTGCTCTTACATTGCACTGAATGAACCTATACAGTACATGAGGTGTATATCGGCCAACTCTTCATCCTACCCATACTGCTGTGAGTCATTGTCACCGTCCAACTAACACTGCTGGAAAAACAAACCCTAGTAATAACCGATCAGTAATGAATGCACACTTGAAGGCTGCTGTCAACAGCATGTGCTGTGTGTGAATAGAACAAGTTTCTTTCCAAATAAGACACGCAGCGCATACAACCGACAACTGCAGTGTTGTGCAGTATTTTTAGTGCTATGCACATAGACTTTATTTAATTTTACATTTGAAAAACAGGAAGTGCAATTTGTAGTCCTCATATGTGGTTGGGTTGTTTGGGGAAGGAGACCAAACAGCGTGGTCATCGTTCTCATCGGATTAGGGAAGGACGGGGAAGGAAGCCGACCGTGCCCTTTCAAAGGAACCATCGCGGCACCTAAATCAGGATGACCGGACGCGGGACTGAACCGTCGTCCTCCCGAATGCGAGTCCAGTCCCTCGTATGTGACTATGTGACTTGTTGATATAGACTAACTAATAAACAGTTATTTTTTAAAAGATATTCGTATGGAGTGTGCAGCCATGTATGGATGAGAAATATGAACGATAAACAGTTTAGACAAGAAGTAAGTTGAAGCTTTTGAAATGTGGTGCTACAGAAGAATGCTGAAGATTAGATGGATAGATCGCGTAACTAATGAAGAAATTTTTGGCGGCACCTGACTAAAACGGAGAATGGGTTGGTAGCACACATTCTGTGACAGCAGGGGATCGGTAGTTTAGTATTGTAGGGGAGTGTGAGGTGTAAAAATCGTAGAGGGATGGTTCAAATGGCTCTGAGCGCTATGGGACTTAACATCTGAGGTCATCAGTCCCCTAGAACTTAGAACTAGTTAAACCTAACCAACCTAAGGTCATCACACACATCCATGCCCGAGACAGGATTCGAACCTGCGACCGTAGCAGTCGCACGTTTCCGCACCGAAGCGCCTAGAACCGCTCGGCCACCGCGGCCGGCTTTGTAGAGGGAGACCAGTAGATGAATACAGTAAGCAGATTCAGTAGGATTTATGCTGCAGTAGTTATTCGGAGGTGAAGAGGCTGGCAAAAGATAGAGCAGGATGGGAAGCTGCATCAAATCTGTCCTCGAAATAAAGACCACAATGACAACAACAAAGGTGAGGCACACTTTGTAGTATAACTTGTTTTCCCCAGTGGTCCTACTTCACCATATCCTTCAAGGGTTCTGGCAATTAATTATATTTATTTGATCCAGTCAAAAATACTTGAAAAGTGTAGAGCAAAGAATAAAATAAAAATTATATTCGCTGTAAGAGGTTTGCATTGACTATAGACCTACGACCTTAGACTATCTCTTGTAAGCCCGCAGTTACTCTACTGTATCCTACAGTAAGAAAAATAATCAGCAGGTCCTTATTTTTCCTTTTCTTTCTCACTATGAACCTCCTCACTGGTCAAATTAGAACTAAAAGAATAACTGCAAAATCCTAGATTTGTAGCTGTATTTTTGGCAATCGCTAGAACTCAGCAGTAACATTTCTATCGTTGGATGTGATGACTTAATACAATTAATTACCGGTGGTTTAAAAATTATAGCTGTGCATATTTATCAGGTGTCATCAGAAACGATTTTCTGAATCGATTAGAGAGACAGTGCTTCGAAGCGCATAAGGATCATCTCAACACTACACCCAGTCGCCCGCTCTTTTCATTCACGGCTAATGGGAGGGAGTATGTGAGTGAGGGATGGGTGACGTAATGGACAACGAGTGCTACTTCGAGAACGGTAAATTACAACGACTGCAACGGACGTACGCGAGATCACAGGGAGCAGCGTAAGTGTTGAAGGCAGCGAAAGAGAATTAATAAGGAGATGCGGGCCGGAGATGCGCACGCCCTGTTTGAGCACTTCCGCAGGGCTTCACACTTCGCTCCCCCCGCTCCCAGTTTGAAGCTGCTAAAAAAGAGAGGGGGCACGTCATTAGTTTCGATTTCTTTATAACAGAGAAACGGCGCTACCGGCTAAGGGGGGAAAATGTGTTCCAGTCGAATTTGTAGATGGGGCCGCTTCTGTATAATGAGTGCACGGCGAACGGGCGCGCATAGTAGACGCTGTGAGGGTGTCCGCAGAAAGGCGACGGTCTGTTGCTGGATGTGCCACGCGATTAAGCGGACCGCCAGCGCAAACCCAGCAGCCCGTCTGGGCGTCTGCGCGGAACTGCTACCCGCTCCGCGGTAATGAGGAGACGCCGACGCCTGGACGTGAATGTCGCGCAAAGCTTCCGCCTCACTTGACACGCTTCGCTTCGAATGGTCCAATACGTCCCATCGTTTCTGGTCCAATATCTGTCGTTCTCTGGTATACTAAAAAATAATTGTTATGGCACTGCTCGCGGTAAAATAAAATACAATGTAGCTTGATCAGCACTTTCATTCAAGAATGGCATGTTCATTCAGTTCGATCTACACCACGAAAAATATTGAAGCGCATGATACACACTCGCAGGATTTGGTTACAATCTTAATAAAAAAGACAGTTGCTTCATATGATATTCTGTCCGACATGTAGGTTGATGCAGCTGTCCACGCTAGTCTGTTCTGTGCAGGCCTCCTCATCTCTGCGCAGTTACCACAATCTACTAACCCACATCCATTTGAGCCTGCTCACTGTACTCAACCCTCGGTCTCCGTCTACGGTTTTTAACACTCCTCCATTTACCTTCAAATTAACGATTACTTGACGCCTCAGGGTGTGTCCTATCTACTGGTCCATTCAGCTGTGCCATAATTTGGTTCCCCCCTATTCGTTTCAGTATATCTCCATTAATTGTTCATCAGTCCATTTAAGCTTCAGCATCCTTCTGTAACACCACTTTTCAAAACCTTCTATTGTCTTCTCTGCGCTGTTTGTCGCCCACGTTTCACTTGCGTACAGGGCTACACTCCAGATAAATACTTTCAAAAAAGACATCCTAAAACTTGAATCTATATTCGATGTTAACAAATTTCTTCAGGAACGCTTTTCTTGCCATTGCCAACCTACATTTTATATCCTCTCTACTTCGCCCATCACCAGTTATTTAGCTGTCCAAATAGCACAACTGGTCTATTACTTCCAGTATTTTATATTCAGATCTAATTCCCTCAGAATCGACTATACTCCGTTCTTTTCCTTTCCTTTTATTACTATTCGCCTTAAGATCTCTTTTCAAGGCACTGTCAGTTCTTAATTCCGTTCAACAGCTCTGCCAAGTTGTCATTGCAAAGCTGCAAATGGTTTTTTTTCTTCTCCCTTTACTTTAATTCTTTTTTCAGTTTTCTCCCGTGTTAAATTTATTGAATGCACAATATTCAGATTACACAACACCGGAAAGTGACTACAACCCTATAAACTACTTGCTCATCTATAACTTCCTTTCATGTGATTTGACTCATAATTGTAGCCTTGTTTCTGACGAAGTGTAGATACGTTCCCATTGTCTGTATTCTATCCCTGCTACTTTCAGAATGTCAAAGGGCGTATTCCATTCAACACTGTCAATCGCTTTATCTAAATCTTCAAATACTGTAAAAGTATTTCTGCTTTTCTCCAACCTGTCTTCTAACAAGGTCAGTATAGCGATGTATGTTCTTACATTTCTCCAAAACCCAAACTAATGTTGCCCGAGGTCGTCTTTTACCGGTTATTCCATTTTTATCTCAATAATTGGTGTCTATATTTTGAAGCATAACTCATTAAACTGATAGTTCGGTAAAATTCGCACCTGTCAGTAACTGCCTTCTTTGGGAAAGGAATAATGAGACAAAAAGAATATTTCACTAGCACACCAAGCTCGCTCGCTCTTTCACTGCCAAATGAGTGTCGAGTCTAGGTGGCTGTAAAACAGCAACAGAGGTGTTTTGCTTTCTCCATTTCAGCAGCTGCAGTTCAGCCACAGCTGTGCGAAGTGATTTCCGTCGAGGGTACGATGACGCACCTCCAGCAGTGTGAAGGGCGCACGGATGTCGCACTGCATCGTTTGCCTCCAAGGTCCTTCCATCTCACGGTATATGATCTTGCATTTATTGGGGTTTGTGAAAGACTCCGTTCAAGTGCCCCGACAACAACTGTGGGCGAAATGGAACCTTGGATAGCTACAGTTTGAAAGGAGTTCCTCCTGAGATGTGTATGGGACGAGCTGGACTACGGTAGAATGTTTGTCGAATGTTCGGCGGAGGACACATTGGAATTTGTGAAAAGTAAATAAATAATCTGATCCTAAAAGTAACCGTAAAAAGTTCCGCGAGCTCACATGTGTATGCGTGTAAAAGATATACCCTTGTAAAACCCGACGGCTTTTTGGAAATAACTTTGTAGTCTATGTGTAAGCTAAAATTAACCCCGAGATTCTATCTTCGTTTATTTAGAATATATAGTCTTTCGAAATCGGATGAATCTTTTTGAAGCAGGTTCTATTATATCAGCTACTACGACGCCTCCTCTTACTATAGGCTGTTAGATGAACGTATATGCGAGACTACTTTCTCAAGTGGATGTGGATTCTCATATTCTTATTTTATCATGATGACTGTTGAACGTGGGCTTTGTCCGACAAATGCTCAGTGTGATAAATAAAAGTTTGTAGTGCAGCCATTGGTTTCTAAAGATAGTGTAAGGTAGTGTCGCCGGCCGTTGTGGACGAGCGGTTCTAGGCGCTTCAGTCTGAAACCGTGCGACCGCAACGGTCGCAGGTTTGAATCTTGCTTCGGGCATGGATGGGTGTGATGTCCTTAGGTTAGTTAGGTTTACGTAGTTCTAAGTTCTAGGGGACTGATGACCTCAAATGTTAAGTCCCATAGCGCTCAGAGCCATTTGAACCATTTTTAAGATAGTGTCAATTAAACAATTTCAATTTTCTGCAGAGCATGAATACTACGGAAGAAAATGTAATTATTTGATTTTTGACCATAAAATGTTTTCGTTGTGTTTCTAAAAATTGTTCAAATGGCTCTGAGCAATATGGGACTTAACATCTGTGGTCATCAGTCCCCTAGAACTTAGAACTACTTAAACCTAACTAACCTAAGGACATCACACACATCCATGCCCGAGGCAGGAATCGAACCTGCGACCGTAGCAGTCGTGCGGTTCCGGACTCAGCGCCTAGAACCGCTCAGCCACCGCGGCCGGCGTTGTGTTTCTAAAAAGACTTTTTTGCATTCTGTAAGTGTGTTAGTTAAATGTTCCATAGATCATTTGAACGATTCTTTTAACGAAATGACGTAGGACGGGTCAGTTTGCAGGATATGTGTACATGATTAGTGTTAACCTTAATGAAACATTATTGTTTTAGCCCTAGTCGTACAACTACAATTAAAAACAAGATTTCTTTCGGGCTGTCATTTTTTAAGTAAAAATTCGTCTTTGGAATGGAGGGAGTTAAGGAAAAATAATTTCAAGTTGGATTTAAAACTTGTTTCGCTCCCTGTGACCTATTTTATGGTACTGCACAAATGATAAAAATTTAATGTGAAAAAGGTAGCAGCAAGGCCAAGATAGTTAATTACAGAACGACTCTCCTTAGACCATAATTAGTGCAAGGGCATTAGAGAGCCTGCATCTCATGTTCGTCTGGCGGAGTTTTTCAGTTTGTTTACTGTCAGCTACGTAACTCGTTTTCCGCCTGACACTGCATTCCGCAAAATGCGACAACGTGCTAAGTGGCGGCCACAACAACACCGTCGAGCCGCACTGTCCGACGCGGCAGCACTTTCGAGGCGTGCTGTGAGGGCGGCCCGCACAGTATCCGGCGATTGGGACCGCGTTGCGTGTTTTACGGGTAAACATCAAAAGCGACCTTTCGCTAGTGAATGAATAAGTTACACCTCCGAGTTTATGATCAGCTTCCCTTTCGAGCCGCGCTTTTTCCTCTTTTTTCGGCGAGCGTTAGACCAGTAATCGACATAGAATATGCGATGACATGACAGCGGGGCGGACGGGGGCGCGAGTTCGCCAAACAATGAATTGTATTTTTAATGCGCCGCCGCTGCCGCTGGCTGCGTAATTGCGATAGCGTCGCGCGCCCGATGATCCATAAATGTCGCCGTGCGCAGCGGATAAACAGAATGCAGAACGCACGGCGCCATTGGCTAATATATTTCGGCCTGACAAGTTCGGGCTTTAATTCCGAGCTTCCGCCCCCACGAATACCAGCACAGGTGCGACACTTGGGGAAAAAATATACGACTATACGTATTTATTCTGTGGTGACAAAAATGAGATGTGGCAACACACGTAATGTCACGGTAATGATATTCCGAAATTCAAATGCGGGCGACGAATGTTGCTGACATCGCTCACTTTTGACGTATAAGGCCGCGGCCGGAAAATTACAATATTGTAAATCGCCTAAACCGGTTTGACATCTGACGGTCGGCTCAGAGTATCGGAATTCGAAGTAAACTGCTGGCACAATGTGGGTCTTACCTTCATTTCGATTTACCTCTCTGCAGACGAAACTGTTGCGAAACGAAGCAAACAGCGAACTTAAACCTAGGGGCAAATAGACAATAAGGTGTGCAGCGTTTGTGTAGCTTATATAACGGGTGATAGCGGTATAAGTGTAGATATTTTTATCGGTGGCTGAGGACAGATTACTGAACAACATTAAACCAGTATTTGATTCATTCGCAGATTAATGGTTCAGATGGTTCTGAGCACTATTGGACTTAACATCTGTGGTCATCAGTCCCCTAGAACTTAGAACTACTTAAACCTAACTAACCTAAGGACATCACACACATCCATGCCCGAGGCAGGATTCGAACCTGCAACCGTAGCAGTCGCGCGGTTCCGGACTGAGCGCCTAGAACCGCAGATTAATAATTGTAGGATTTAGGAGTAGTACGTTTTTAGATTGGTTAGTACCTCGAAGTAAATATGGTAAGGGCAAGCAATGAGTGCTTAATTTTTCATCGGTAGCAGGTCAGATGTTGAAGTGTGAATGCATGGACACAAAACGGTTAGTCTATATTGACAGACGTAATCGACTTAGTGGTACAATTACGACCGTGCAGAAAACATCATGTAGTAAATTTGTGACGTTTTTGTGGTAAGACTGTTAGATGCAGAGAAAGAACAACCATCACAATGAAGTGGGTATACATTGAGATACCAATGATTGAAATATTTGCCCTCATACCCCTAACACCTTGTATACTGACTCGTTTTCTGTAAATAGTGCTGCACAGTTTAAATTTATTTTAAAAATGGTTCAAATGGCTCTGAGCACTATGCGACTTAACTTCTGAGGTCATCAGTCGCCTAGAACTTAGAACTAATTAAACCTAACTAACCTAAGGACATCACACACATCCATGCCCGAGGCAGGATTCGAACCTGCGACCGTAGCGGTCGCTCGGTTCCAGATTGTAGCGCCTAGAACCGCACGGCCACTCCGGCCGGCAAATTTATTTTAAGAACGACAATATGGAACCAATCATGTACACTTTTACAGGCAACCTTTTTCTGTCAGACGACCAGTTTCAAGTCAAGGATTAACACCGCGTCAAGGTAGGAAGGCTCCTTGTCGACAAATACATAATTATTTTTAGTTGCAGCGTCTATCACATACAGGGGCTGGAAAAATATGGAAACACCAAAAATACCGGTAGGAAACACGTCGGCACTTAAAACAGCTTCCACTCGTCTTGGAATGGATAAATACAGGTCCTATATGGTTTTCTAGGGTATCTTATACCATTCTTCCGCAAAACAGTTGCAAGATTAGACTCAGACGTAGACCACAAGGGCTCAATAACATTGACATCTGTTGACTGTGGTCTCCAGAGAAGCCGCGACAATTCATTTTCGTGCTCACAAAACCAGTCTTGAACGATGTGAGCTGAGTGAACAGATATCATACCATGGGATGGACCAGATCAGTCAAAATAATCACATAATCCTTGGCAGTAATGCGACTTTGCAGAGTAACCATGGGGCCCACGGAATACCACAATATGGCTGCCAAGATTATCACCGAACTTCCGCCGTGTTTCACTCCTGGGACGGAAACTCGGCCAGAAGTGTGAAAGATGACTCATCCGACCAACTGACGTTGCTGCATGGTCCTGGTTCTGTGTCTCCTCCACCACGCTTTCCTGTTACTTAGTTACGCGCAAGAGTTTGTGAGTATTGGAGGAAATTAGTCAGACTATCATGTATAAATTTTATCTGTGTATGCATGGATACGTGACAGATCTGCAACTAAAAGGAGTTGTTTACTTGGCCTCAAGGAACCTTCCTTTAACTAGATGCAGTGTTAATCCATGAGTTGGAGATGGCTTTCGGTAGTTCCATGATGTCGTTCATTAAAAACACGTTGAGTTGAGGTAACAAACAACGAGTGGAAAATTATTCGGCCTTCTTGAAGGATCCATCCGGTCATTTGTCTATAGTGACTGAAAATAGACGCCATTAACAAGAAAGGCCGTACGGGTAGCTGAAGCACGAACCAACAGAATATGTATTCGATGTAGTAAGCGGAAGGAAACTTCGCTCGTTAATTCTCCGCAACTAGTTTTCAGTCTACAATTTTAAAATACTTTTACAACGACTTTGGCGAAAATGTGATGTTATGCAGGAGATCAGGTGAACTGGTACTGTACTGACTGATTGTACCGTATTCAACAGTCCATTACTCAACACAGTGGCAAGAGTCAAATGTTTCGGCGTTGCTGTTCACAGCGACCTAAGACGTGACGACCAGTCTAGTTGTTGGGAAGCATAGTTCCAAGGTAAGGCTGAGTGGCAGGATAGATCAGCTCATGTATGAGGGAGTCAAGTCGGCCGTGGTGGCCGAGCGGTTCTAGGCGCTACAGTCTGGAACCGCGCGACCGCTACGGTCGCAGGGTCGAATCCTGCCTTGGGCATGGATGTGTGTGATGTCCTTAGGTTAGTTAGGTTTAAGTAGTTCTAACAAGGGAACCTCCCCATCGCACCCCCCTCAGATTTAGTTATAAGTTGGCACAGTGGATAGGCCTTGAAAAACTGAATCCAGATCAATCGAGAAAACAGGAAGAAGTTGTGTGGAACTATGAAAAAATAAACAAAATATACAAACTGATTAGTCAATGCGCAACATAGGCAATATCAAGGACAATGTGAGCTCTAGAGCGCCGTGGTCCCGTGGTTAGCGTGAGCGGCTGCGGACCGAGAGATCCTAGGTTCAAGTCGTCCATCGACTGAAAAGTTTAATTTTTTATTTTCAGACAATTATTATCTGTCCGTCCGTCCGTGCGTCCGATGCCAGGTAACTGCGCCGTAGTTTGGGGCGCCACACCTAAACAAACATCGAAACACACGACGACAGTCGACTACAGCGCACGGAAGAGAGAGTATTCCTGCTAACGAGGCTCCCTGGCTGGCAGTTGACTGTTCACTACTTTGGACGAGAGTGCATTAAATACGTGAGATGTATTCCGTGGGCAATATGAATCCAGCAAATATAGCTCGCGACTTCAATAACAATCGCACGGTTTTGCGGTGCGGTCGCAAAGCACAGGAGCTAAACTTATTACAGTGAACAGAGACGTCAGTGAACGAACGGACAGATCATAACTTTGCGAAAATAAAAAAATTAAATTTTCACTCGAGGGAAGTCTTGAACCAAGGACCTCTAGGTCCACCGCGGCTCACGCTAACCACGGGACCACGGCGCTCCTTGGCTCACACTCTCCTTGATGTTGCCTATCTTACAGATGGACTACTCAGTTTGTACATTTTGCTTACTTTTTTCATAGTTCCACACAACTTCTTCTTGTTTTCTCGATTGATCTGTTTTCAGTTTTTCAAGGCCTATCCACTGTGCCAACTTATAACTAAATCTGAGGGGGGTGCGATGGGGAGGTTCCCTTGTAAGTTCTAGGGGACTGATGACCTCAGAAGTTATGTCCCATAGTGCTCAGAGCCATTTGAACCATTTGAAGGAGTCTACTTAGAAAAGTTTCCCCCACTCACTTAATGTATTTTTCCGGAGTATGGAAACCTTACCACAATTGATTAAAAACGAGGGAAAGAATATATGCAAAAAGGATCTGGATGAACAACTAGAGGTTTAAGTCAGAACGACAGTTTCTCGGATTTGCTAAAGTAACTCCTGTTCGTGATGTTAAAGTAGAGACCATGAACATCGCAGAAACAGTTTTACATGATACTCTATGAATATAATTTCAGGTAAGTATTCTTTATTTTGACTGGAAAGTAGTCATATAACAAACTGAAATCCCCTCGTCAGCGAGCTGCAGACTAATTTATAGGCCAGTATTTACTTTGGAAGGTACCGCATGTATCGAAACAATGGGAACTGTTGGATGAACACATTTAAGTAGATATCCAAATACGTATACGAAACGAACTACTTAATATATGAGTAAAAACTGAGCCATAATGTTTCTGGTGCATATTTGAGAAACACCAAGTGATAAGTATGGGAAGGAAATACTAACTTCTGAACGTCAGTTTGTGTCGTGGCCATGTGCCACGTCTCACATTACGGCCTGCTACAACTCTAGGCGACCGTTTTCATCCAGTAAATAACCACTTGTGCAAGGTGCAAAGTACAGGCATAACTCTGTTAGCAACTAATCATCAATCATCTGTCGTGGCTAAATTAACTCATATCAGACAGTGGTTACTGTAACAATTTAAGCTCGCTGCTGTGTCGCAGTGTGCTACCATCTTATTTTGTGAAACACAAATACGTTTAAACACTGCCTGTGGTTCTGCATACCTAATTATTAACGATTTTCCGATATCCGTTTTCAGCTGTGATCTACAACCATCTTCAGATCAGCTTCAGATGACTGTAGATTACAACTGAAAAAGGTCATTATAACAGTAAAACTAGACACTGTTGTCAGGCATAATAAAATAGTAAAAGAAAGATTTACTAATTATGGCTTTCTGCATTTCAACAGTTTTGTCATTTCCACAAAACCTAAATCCACGAACATCATCGATAACCGAATGCCGGCCGCGATGGTCTCGCGGTTCTAGGCGCGCAGTCCGGAACCGCGCGACTGCCACGGTCTCAGGTTCGAATCCTGCCTCGGGCATGAATGTGTGTGATGTCCTTAGGTTAGTTAGGTTTAAGTAGTTCTACGTTTTAGGGGACTGATCACCACAGCTGTTAAGTCCCATAGTGCTCAGAGCCATTTGAACCATTTGATAACCGAATGAAGTGGTAAGAACTTATAACACTACCGTCTGCTACTGCTGTACCATAACCTTAAGGTTGTAAGTAGGTCGTGAAATAAAATTATCTTGTTAAAGCAATTATGGTATAAAGCAACAGAGCAGTGTTACCCTCTGAGAGGAATTTTGTTATGTTGACCGTGTTGTACCTAACGGAGGTGGCTTATCGGAAATGAAAGTCACAATTACGTAAATATTTGAACAGTAACAAACAAAATTTTGCCTATCTGCACTGTTCAACGGATAAAGAAAACGGTCGCCAGCCTAACTAGGCAAGAGAATGATTAACATTCTCGTTCAAGAAAATAGTTCTTAGTAACTTTAATGGATAAACACAACCTATACTTTGTCACACGCGAGTGCAGTGAACTCTGACACATACATATGTTTACGGTAAGATTGAAACTAACAGAGCAGCACAAACTATTTGCAAAATTATAACAGATACCGAACACACTATTACTTTCAGGGCTTACACAAACTGAATGGTCTTTATAACGTTATTATTACTATTCACTGCAGAATCATTAATTGGATATAAGTTAAGTCTCTCTCAGTTAAATACTTTACTATTTAAAATGAAAGTTAATTGGAATCCACTAACAGGTTGCTTCTCACTATCATTCGAATAAAGAAATTATGGTTTTCATAATTAATGGTCTTTCCGTTACTTGTTACCGAGCATTAACACAATAGACAAACTGTGGATCTTGTTATACTATTAATACGCACTTCTAATACAAAAGCGAGACAAACACTTAGCAAACATGAGTATATAACGTTTCACAACTGCAGTTTTCCACTTTTATTACCGTGAGAGACAAAATTAACATATATGTAAGATACTGACTCACCTTCTGCGATTTACAACAGGCAGTAATGTGATCATTTACTAAGCAAAACTTTGTAAGCCTCAGTCTTAAGAACTTTTAATTTGAAGTTGGCAACAACACATTAGTAAGCAGTTTTACTAAGAAAATTATTTTCAGCAAGCATCGTTAACTTTAACTCACTCTCTTGCCACATTAACTTTAACTTTCTTTTTACTATTTTCAAGAGGCATCAATTAGCAAAAACACTGGTCTTTAATAATCTTTCAGTAGGGACACTCGGTAATCACTTAAATTCAAATGGAGAGGAACCTGAGAGGTGTTATGATAAGGAAAAAATTAAGGTAGGTATATAAATTCAGTTATAAGTTACCTTATATTTGTGCACACTAAAACATCCAGTAAGCTGATCCTTCACTGTACATCATTATAGTATTCCGTTACAGTGATTGCGCAATGTGGTGGCAACTGCATGTTGGTAGGTGGATTCGCAGACAGAATTGATGGACTCTGGCCCTTCTTGGTGGCGATGATGAATACCAATTCCAGAATCGTTCCAGCTATTTATCCATCCATCCGAGGCATTGGAAAGTAGCAGAAAAAGCCTCTCTCGGAACCAGCACAATATGTAACATTTACATGGCAGTGCACAGTTTGGTAGCTCGTCCCCGTCTGACTCTTGTTCCACCTTTTCTACCTAGGCCAACCACAATTTGCGCGCGCTACACAGTTCCGTTCCCGAGGGGAACCACAACACCTTTTACACACAGAATAACTAAGAACCCTAAGTGAGGATCAGCAGTTTACATAACAGCAAACAAACATTTTAAATAAAACTAAACATTTGCACATATTAGTATTTCTACAAAAAAATATTCACACAGGAATTACAATTATATACAGTAAGTTTTGTTCCCTCCAAATGGGACAAAGAATTTAAATGACAGATACACTACTTTGCATAGAACCAAACCATGACATCAAAGTTTGTACAAAGAAAGGAGTATACAATTTTGTGTTATTGATTCAATCCAACAACATTTACAGAAGCCCAATGATGTAGCATTAAATAGAACAAAAGCAAAATAAATCAGTAGAGTATTAGAGCTATGGTGTTAAAAACTGAACTCGCGTTCGGGAGACTAGAAGTTCGAATCCACGCCCGATAGTCTAAATATTGACTTTTTTCGCTAGATTGCATAAGGCTATTGCTAGGATAGGTCCTCTGAAAATAATCTGTCGGTTTCCTTCCTCGTCTTCTCCAACCCGAGCTTATTCTCTTCGTGGCCAGGATGCTAAACCTTAATCTTCCTTCCTCCCTTCAATGCAATCAGCCGGACGGGAAGACTTAAGACAACCTCTTGATCAGAACCGAAAGAACTTAAAACACAAGAAAAGTTACACTGCAAGGAATGTTACTCTGGTGAGTATGGTCCACGTTTCACATATATAAAACTATATTAGCACTCTATATGCTCAGAGAGTAGATCGTCTCCAGCACATGACATGGAGTCATGTCATTGCAAGATCCCATAAATAACTGCACAAGAGGAGCGACCTTTATGTTCAGTGTCTTATGAAACGCCATCCTCATTAGATTCCGTCCTACAAAAATTAGTCTATTCATAAGGCGTCTGAGAATTATGCGGCTAAAAATCAGATTTTTTTCCCTGGTTTCCGACTCTCTTGCACATGGTGGAGACGCATTAAACGCAACAGTGCCAACGTCGAAGTATAATACACTCCTGGAAATGGAAAAAAGAACACATTGACACCGGTGTGTCAGACCCACCATACTTGCTCCGGACACTGCGAGAGGGCTGTACAAGCAATGATCACACGCACGGCACAGCGGACACACCAGGAACCGCGGTGTTGGACATCGAATGGCGCTAGCTGCGCAGCATTTGTGCACCGCCGCCGTCAGTGTCAGCCAGTTTGCCGTGGCATACGGAGCTCCATCGCAGTCTTTAACACTGGTAGCATGCCGCGACAGCGTGGATGTGAACCGTATGTGCAGTTGACGGACTTTGAGCGAGGGCGTATAGTGGGCATGCGGGAGGCCGGGTGGACGTACCGCCGAATTGCTCAACACGTGGGGCGTGAGGTCTCCACAGTACATCGATGTTGTCGCCAGTGGTCGGCGGAAGGTGCACGTGCCCGTCGACCTGGGACCGGACCGCAGGGACGCACGGATGCACGCCAAGACCGTAGGATCCTACGCAGTGCCGTAGGGGACCGCACCGCCACTTCCCAGCAAATTAGGGACACTGTTGCTCCTGGGGTATCGGCGAGGACCATTCGCAACCGTCTCCATGAAGCTGGGCTACGGTCCCGCACACCGTTAGGCCGTCTTCCGCTCACGCCCCAACATCGTGCAGCCCGCCTCCAGTGGTGTTGCGACAGGCGTGAATGAAGGGACGAATGGAGACGTGTCGTCTTCAGCGATGAGAGTCGCTTCTGCCTTGGTGCCAATGATGGTCGTATGCGTGCTTGGCGCCGTGCAGGTGAGCGCCACAATCACGACTGCATACGACCGAGGCACACAGGGCCAACACCCGGTATCGTGGTGTGGGGAGAGATCTCCAACACTGGCCGTACACCACTGGTGATCGTCGAGGGGACACTGAATAGTGCACGGTACATCCAAACCGTCATCGAACCCATCGTTCTACCATTCCTAGACCGGCAAGGGAACTTGCTGTTCCAACAGGACAATGCACGTCCGCATGTATCCCGTGCCACCCAACGTGCTCTAGAAGGTGTAAGTCAACTACCCTGGCCAGCAAGATCTCCGGATCTGTCCCCCATTGAGAATGTTTGGGACTGGATGAAGCGTCGTCTCACGCGGTCTGCACGTCCAGCACGAACGCTGGTCCAACTGAGGCGCCAGGTGGAAATGGCATGGCAAGCCGTTCCACAGGACTACATCCAGCATCTCTACGATCGTCTCCATGGGAGAATAGCAGCCTGCATTGCTGCGAAAGGTGGATATACACTGTACTAGTGCCGACATTGTGCATGCTCTGTTGCCTGTGTCTATGTGCCTGTGGTTCTGTCAGTGTGATCATGTGATGTATCTGACCCCAGGAATGTGTCAATAAAGTTTCCCCTTCCTGGGACAATGAATTCACGGTGTTCTTAATTCAATTTCCAGGAGTGTATTTTTTTTGTTTGTAGCATTCTTGTACATTGATACAGGATAGAAAGAGAAATGGAGATGTAAATTCTGGTCTCTCTTGAGGATTCTGTCACCACGCGAGGGGCGAGCTGTGGCCAAATTACTGCTTGTTAAGAACTGTAACTGCCATCTCCGTCTCTCTCCTCTCTCTCTCTCTCTCTCTCTCTCTCTCTCTCTCTCTCTATCTGTCTCTCTTCTTTTTTAATATCTTAATGTCTGAAGCCGCACGATTCTTCACAGCTCCTGTGAATGGACGTTCGCGTTTTTCGGCAGCGCGCACCTCCCTAGAGTCCGTTTCAACAATCAGCCGCTGGCATCCATTGTCAAAATTAAAATATTTTTCTCTTTTCGTCAGGAGAACAATTCTACATCCTCAAGGCTGAGCCCAACACCACAGCGGGCCTGAGCACTCCTCCAGCGTTTAAAAATGAGGAGTAAGCTGTTCCGTTCCTTTTAAAACAGCTTCGAAGTTTTGTCCTATGTAAATACGACAGTCTCTCTCTCTCTCTCTCTCTCTCTCTCTCTTTCTGACACACACACACACACACACACACACACACACACACACACACACGCATGCAAGCGCGCGCGCGCGCTAAATACTCTAGCTTTAAAAAAATGTAATTTAAATGTCCTCTGATACACGGTTGTTTATTTCACTTGCAAGGAGGGAAGTAAAGGGATGTGATACCAGAAGCAACTGGACACCAGACAGCTTTGCTACTTCAGGAACGTGAAAGGCAACTTGTCATATATGTGTATACGCAATCGACGTTAGCTGGAACGTGGGGAACAGTTTCGAAAAATTGTGACGCAGAATGTGTTTCATTTCAAGGTCGCGCCGGTCCAGTCGCTCTGAACTGGTATCACGAATTTATAACTAATTTAAAAGTTTTGTAACTTGAAAAATATAAAATGCGCGAAACTAAGGTCCCAGAATGATGAGCAGTACTCAAGAATAGGTCAACAAATGTTCTGAAAACTACGTCTTTCGCGGATCAATTACATTATTAGTGAGTCTCAGCCTGGCATCTGCTGTTAGTACAATTTGTTTTATGCAGTCTTTTTACTTTCGGTCGCTCCGGATGGTTAGTCGTAGATATTTTACGGTACATGCTGCACCAGGCAATTTATTGTACGATTGTGGATTTCTTCTCCTTTCTGTGCGCAATATGTTACATTTATTTATGTTCAGGGTGAACTGCCTGTCCCTGTATGAATCGTCAGCCCTTTGCAGGTCTTCCAGCAATTCTTTAGTCTTACTGCGTTGCTGCCTTCTCATAGACAACTACATCATCAGCAAACAGCCTTATGGAGCTTCCGGCGGTATTCGTTAGACCATTAACATACAGAGTGGTCTGAAACAGTCTGGAAGCTTGTAAAGTTGTTGCAGGATATGTTGTGCTGATAAATTATTGTTAAGAAAAAAATCGATACGCGTTCTTCGCTTGCTTTTCTAAAGCCGAACAAAAAAGCGATGTAAAAATTGGACTTGGGTTGGTAGTAAGGATCGAACCCGAGCCAGAGTGTGAGCGGTCTCGTGTACTATCGTCTACGCTATGAGAACAATTGGCACTAATTGTATCTGGCACTTGGCTTGAATTTGCGCACGCGACGGCCTGATTGGCTAACTTCATTGCTAATTAATTCGGAAACGGCACGACACATCCAATTTTTTTCTTAACAGTTATTTCTCAGCAACAAGTACCCTGCAACACCCTTGCAAGCTTTTCAGACTGTTTCTGACCACACTGTGTATCGTAAACAGTGAAGATCCTGTCACACTTCCTTGAGTTACTTCCGAAATTACCTCTACTTGTGCCGATTTTGTTCCTTTAAAAGTGACGCTTTGAGCTCTGTCAGCTAGGAAGTCCTGGATCCAGTCATAAATCAGGTCTGATTCTCGGCGAGCTCGAATTTTGTTCACCAAACAATACCCCGGAACTGGGTCAAATGCCTTCCTGAAATCATGGCATCAAATTCAAATGGCTCTGAGCACTATGGGACTTAACTTCTGAGGTCATCAGTCCCATAGAACTTAGAACTACATAAACCTAACTAACCTAAGGACATCACACACATCCATGCCCCAGGCAGGATTCGAACCTGCGACCGCAGCGGTCGCGCGGTTCCAGTCTGTAGCGCCTAGAACCGCTCGGCCACTTCGGCCGGCCGAAGACGGCATCAACCTGAGCGTCGTTGTCTACAGAGCTCTGGATCTCCTGTACGAACAGAGTGAACTGAGTTCCACAAGAAGTTTGCTTGCGAAATCCATGATGATTTTTATAGAAGAGATTTTTGTTTCCTAAAATGTCATAATATTTGAACATAAAATACGTTCCATGATTCTACCTCAGATTGACGTCAACGATATGGGCCTCTAATTATGTGCACCTGTCCTATTACCCTTCTTGAAAACAGGAATGACCTCCGCTTTTTTCTAGTCGCTAGGTACTCTCCACTGCTTCAGCGACCTACGCTAAACTACTGCTGGGAGCGGTGCAAGTACTTTCTCATAATGTCTGTAGAAACTCAGCCGGCCGCGATGGCCCAGCGGTTCTAGGCGCTTCAGTCCGGAACTGCGCGATTGTTACGGTCGCAGGTTCGAATCCTGCCTGGGGCATGGATGTGTGTGATTCCTTAGGTTAGTTAGGTTTAAGTAGTTCTAAGTTCTAGGGGACTGATGACCTCAAATGTTAAGTTCCATAGTGCTCAGAACCATTTGAAACTTTTTTTTTTTTTTTTTTTTTTTAATTTAGAAACTCACAGGTATCCTGTCCGGTCTGGATGTATTTGAACTATGAAGCGATTGCAGTTGTTTTTCTATACTGTAGTCGCTTTTCTCAACACCTGCCATTTCAGCGTTCGTGTGGTGTTGAAAGGAGGAACTACATTAAGATCGTCCGCGTTGAAGCACTTTCGGAAGACTCCATTCAATATATCGGCCTTCTATCTGACACCTTCCGTTTCGTTGACAATATGATCGACGAGTGACTGAACAGATGGTTTCGATACGCTTTACTTTACACAAGAGCACAACTTGTCAGGGCTTTTAGTCATACGACTAAAACATGGACACGCCATATGTGCTCTGCTACCCGAGCAGCCGCTTCGTTTGTGTTGTGCGCACATGACTGTTTACGGAGGCCATACAATTCCCCACCGTATAGCGCAGGCCGAGAAATTCGCATCCGATGTCGTCGCAGAATCGACTGAACTACTGTTGGAGATCTTTCACTTGACTCCAACCAGAGGACAGCTATGCACTCTAGGTACGATGCTATGAATACCACGCTGAGGTTGATCCCCCTATGCGATGCTAGCTGCCTTTCCTCACTCAGCTAACCGATTAAATAAACAAAAGATAGCCTCAGAAGCCAAGCAGTAGACGCCATTGGTGCCAACAAGAGCCCCGATTTGGAACGTTAAACACACTCTTCCTTCCTTTTTCCCTATTTGGAGGCAGTTGTACTCTAGTCCGTTCAACAGCCACCGGAAGGGGCTTCTCCACATCTTGAACGAGACCTCGGGAAAAACATAGAGAGTGGATGCTGGCCGTCTTTCCCGCCCTGCCTGCTACTGCTCCAAGAGGCTGCATTAGCAATACAGCATTTGTTGGATGAATACTAATGAACTGTAATTCAAGCACGAAGGAAGTCCATTTCACAATAATCTTTCGACTAATTCTTAAGCACTGTTCGTCGTTGGCAGACGCTTACGAGGCTGGATTAACTGAACAGAAAAGATTCAAAAAAAGGGCTGCTCCATTCATCATGGATTTGATCTTAAATTGTAGTGGTAGAAAGACATTTGCATCACGGAAAATTATTTGTCACAAAATATTGAATCTACCTCCCAAAAGAAGTCACAAAACAAACTAATTTTTCCAACGTTCATGTCGCGTGATGACCACGACGCTAAAATTCTCGAAACTCCAGCGGATACATAGGCGTACAGATGGTTTTCTTTTTTTGCAGAACAGCCGCTACTGGATTACGGAGGTCAATACAGGACGGCAACTGTTGGACTGTATGAAATAAAATAGTCATAACTTCTGAACGGTTTACGTTAGGACGTTCAAACTGCAAGGTTATCAGCTTGGCATAATGTGAATTACGGTGCGCATGCGCCCCATGAAGTCAACTTTCATGTTGATGGGTTCGTCAATAAGCGAAATTGGCGCCTTTGCGCGACTGAGATTCCGCATTTCGCGCTCGGGAAGTCTCTTCACCCTCAACGGGTGAATGTACGGTGTGCAATGTCCTGTCACGGAATAATCGGTGCCATATTCCTTGATGGCACGGTAAGTACCGAACGGTACGTAAAGGTTTTGGAAGATGATTTCATCCCCATTATCCAAAGTGACCCTTATTTCGACGAGATGTGGTTAATCCAAGACGGAGCCCGAGTCCATCGAAGCTGGAGAGTATTTAATGTTCTGGTGGAGCACTCTGGGAACCGTATTCTGGCTTTAGGGTACCCAGAGGCCACTGGCATGGGCTTCGATTGGCTGCCATACTCTCCGGATAGGAACACTTGCGACTCCTTTTTGTGGGGCTATATTAAAGACAAGGTGTACAACAATGATCCTAAAACGATTGCTGAGCTGAAATCAGCCATTCAGAAGGTCAACGGCAGCATCGATGTTTCGACATTTCACCGCGTCATGCAGAATTTCGCTATTCGTATGCGCCACATCATCGCCAATGATGGCAGGCATATCGAACATATCATAATGTAAATACGAATATCAGTGATGTTTACATGTTGGATAAAGTGTGTGCACGCCGTAGTTTGCAATTAATTTAGTTTTTCTTCATATAGTTCAGTAATTGTCATCCTGAATGGTATTCAATGTATACTCCGTCACACACCGTTCTTTGGCTTGCGGAATATAGATGTAAACGTACATTTAGAAACATTACATTTTGTATGGCCAGACAGCTCAGCCAAAATGGTCTCAAGATCGACACATTTTCTGCCTCTGCTAAGCTTCAGGAAAATAATTGCTGCCAGAATAATAATAGGCCTTGCTTCATAAGGTTTATTTTTAAGTGGAATGTATAGTATTTAAATTCATCCGAAACTCATGAACTCGACGTATTAGCTTCTAAGCTACGACAACAACGAAATAATTTTTAACCATCTTTGATTCCATCAGGAACTTTTGTGCACAGTGACCGTAGATTGCAAGGAAACAAAGGCACGCAGCAGTCAGTCGCAATTCCATTAATTTTTATTATATTTGCAAATCTAGGTTTCGGCTGTCTTCAGTGCATTTTTGTTACAAATCAACAGACTCGCGGCAGTTCACGTCACCAAATGTTACAAGTGATTAGGCAGAATTTTTGCGTAAACTTCTTAGACTTTTATAAGATGTCATAAAATAAGTATATATATTCTGAGAATAGACACCATGAAATTTTCTGAGAGGATATCAGGTAACGAAAACACAATTTGGCGTGTGGAAGAGGAGCGAATACCATTATGGACGTGAGTGAGAATGCAGAGCAAAAGCTTGCGAAAAGCCCTGAGTATCGCGTGATGGGGATCAACCACTGCTCCGTTCTGTCCTAAGCCACCATTGGATTTAACTGTTTGGAGGGTAGCAGGTGAGAGTAGGGCGGATGAAAAATATTAAAATCAGTCCTCGTCTTTAAAGCCAGCTTTCAAAATTTCCACTCATCATTAAAGCAGCTCCCCAGTTGTCCCCAAGAGAGTGGGAGCAATCAGTCCTAACCGTCCCACCTTAGCGGTATCGTGGACTGAACGCAGATCTCGCATCTGAATAGCTATCAGACATCCTGCCCTCCCACACATTCATTAAAAACTCACAGGGCAAAACATGGTCACTTCCTTAAAAGAGCACGGTGGTCGCAGGTACTGGCGCCAGGCAGTAACGTGACACTCCACCTCTGACGTAAGTCGTAGCGGAGGTGTGTATGCCCTGTCGGTTGTATGGAATCAGCGCAGCAACGCGGGTCGACGTGGAGACGTGCCAGGATGGCAGAGAGGGACAATTGTGTTCTGACGCTGTCATGACTACACCGTGCGTGAAATTGAAATTGCCCGATTTTTTGGTGTATCTGTACGGACTGGAAAATTTGTGTTAAGTTCCTATGGAACAAAACTGCTGAGATCATTGGTCCCTATGGTTACAAACTACTTAATCTAATTTAAACAAACTTTCACAAAGGACAACACACACAACCATGCCCGAGGGAAGACTCGAACCTACGACGTGGGGAGGGGGAGGCGGGGAGCAGCGCGAACCGTGGCATGGCAAGGTGCCTCAGACCGCGCGACAGTACGGACTGTCCCAGCTGTCAACAAGCAATGGTGTACCACTCGCTGCCTCGTAACATGGTGTAAGGCTGGATGTCCACTGCGGCCGTATTCGTCCGACAAATAGATTGACAATATCGTCGTCCGGCTACGGCCGACGGCTAAAGCTCGTCCAATGCAGCCGAATAACATCCGACACACGACTGGCAGTCGGTCTGCAGCGAGGCAGGCTGTTCCCTAGAAAATGCATACCTCACGAGGCAAAGAACCAGACTAAAGCGAAGGAAGTTCTGGGTCTGTCGCATATCAAGCAAGCGAATCAAATAGAGGAATGTCATAAGCGCTAGTTTGCACTAACTACGTCCGATCACTCCTTCAGTCATCCATATGAGGCCGACATGGTTGTATATAGTGGACACATGCCTTTGCCGCTGTATATCTTAGGGTTAGTCGGTGGCGTGCGGCAGTACCATTTATGACCGTCCAACTAGTCGGACGAATATAGTTCCAGCGGACACTCAGTCTAAGAACTATGGTCGTCAAAAGACCGTAACAGATGTGGACCAGAGGCGAATGACACATCTTGTTAATGACAACCTGTTTCATACTTGACAAGAACTGCTCTGTCAATGGATGCAGATCTATCTCCATCAATTTCCAAGCGAACAGTGAGAAGGGAACTTCATAAATGAATATCTAGAGCTAAGTACCCCACAAAAGAAGAAACGACGCAAAAACTGGGCGGTAAGTGACTAGAGGTGTGTAGTAGACCGGAGGCGGTCCTGTGAAGGGTATTTGCGGTACTATGACTGGGCCTAATCTTTCAGGTTACCGTGAACATGAACCAGGACGACACTTTCTTCTCGGTGCCCAAGTGTTCACCTTTCTCCTGCATCCTCATGATACTTAAACTGTGAGCACTCCCGTTTTCCAAGATAACTACTGTGTTCAAAAAGCTGCACGTAAACGATCCTAGTTTGACGAATACTCAGGCACAGTATCGCACATCGACAGGCCTGCTAAATCACTCGATCTTTATGTCATCGAAAGTACCTGGGAGTATTTGGAGCAGTGGGCAAAACTTAATAATCAGTATCCCCGCACTTAGGTGGTTCTTCAGTATTGGCGTGTTTCTCAAGTGGGTGACTAATTTTTATCCGGTGTGTTTGTTGACACTATAAGAATAGCCCATACTATCAAAAAGTTAACTCGCTGTCACTGAAAGGAATACTCTCTAACCATTTCAAAAAACCGACCTATTGCGGCTTTTTGTTGTCAAAGCAATATAAATCCCTTGTATTCTGCCATTTTTGAAACGTAGCGAACCTTTTCATTTACTCACTTTCATGAAAAAATAAATAAAACGTAAAAAAAGAGACAACGGAGGGAAATACATCTAGAAGCTACGCGCTGCAGGAGTTCCTTTTTTTTTTACGAACGTCAAAAGCGCTTAGCCGCTTAACGAGTCTCCGAAGTGACTTTAATGGGCACGAGTCGTCAAGCGAGCAGTCGCTCGTACGTTCGCGGGGTAAATAAAACATTGTGACACTTGGGCGCGGCCATTGTAATTGCAAGAACACACGTAAAAGCGCGGCAGCGCACGTGGCCGCGGCGCGTTGGCTGTCATTGTGTTCGCGGCATTTGAGAAACACAAGTATTGTGCTGTCAGCCCGGGGACAATGATGTACGGCATAATGGGAGAAAGGAGCGAGCGGCGAACAACACATCCAAACTTGCCGCCGCCGAGTCGCTACCGCGCCTGCCTTGGTTTATAATATTTTGTTATTGCCGCCGCGTCACGAACAAAACATTCCCGAATGGTCGGGAATTATCTGATAAGCTGCATGCGCCCGAAATATGAGAGCAGCGGCCACAATGGGACAAAGGCATCAAAAATGGCGTCTGCCGGCCACTGATCGGGGGCGACCGTCCTCGGCGGGCCACTGCGTCGGCGTCGGCGTCGCATTGTGGGCGTCGGATTATACGCAGATGCCATCTGCGGCGATTGCCGCTGGATGCCTGCGCCGTGCAGTTCGTCATTCCCCTTTGTTCCAGGGTCGCAGCCACTGTCGATGCTGCCAGTTACTCCACACACACTTCCAGCCGTATCTGAGACAAACGATCGCTTTGTCGATGTTTGAGGGCGAAGTGAATTTCGAGCAACGATCGTGGAAACTTCATCGTACTACGCAGAAGGTATCACATTATGCTCCCTGCCACCCTCCGAATCCATTAAGCAATTTGCTGTCGGTTAGTTACGAAGTGGTCAACAGCTCACTTCATTTTACTCGTAGAGTGCTACACAAGAAAAATATCGCGTATCACACAAGACTAAAGTTTGTTGACGAAATGTGTGGTTTCTGCACTTAGACATGCAATATAAGTAATACTGTTCATAGGTTACTTACTTGTTTATTTTCTTCGCGTAGGGTGCTGCAGCCGTATAGTTTTAAAGGACCTTGGACATATTGAAGTTTTCCACCTTGGCTGCTTTTCGCCAGTATTCAATTTATTTTCTACATTTACATCTACATGTACATAGTTGCTCCGCAAGCCACCGTACGGTGCGTGGCGGAGGGTACCCTGTACCACTAATTGTCATTTCCCTCCCTGTTACACTTGCAAATAAAGCGAGGGAAGAACGACTGTCTGTACGGCTCCGTATGAATCCTAACTTCTCGTACCTTTTCTTCGTGGTACTTATGCCCGAGCCGGAGGGGGTGGTCGAGCAGTTCTACGTGCTACAGTATGGAACCGCGCGACCGCTACGGTAGCAGGTTCGAATCCTGCCTCGGGCATGGATGTGTGTGATGTCCTTAGGTTAGTCAGGTTTAAGTAGTTCTAAGTTCTAGGGGACTGATGACCTCAGATGTTAATTCCCACATTGCTCAGAGCCATTTGAACCATTTGAGAAGAGAAGTTTGTGGCACAACTTGACTAGAAGAAGGGATCGGTTGGTAGGACATGTTTTGAGGCATCAAGGGATCACCAATTTAGTATTGGAGTTCAGCGTTGAGGGTAAAAATCGTAGAGGGAGACCAAGAGATAAATACACTAAGCAGATTCAGAAGGATGTATGCTGCAGTAGGTACTGGGAGATGAAGAAGCTTGCACAGGATAGAGTAGCATGGAGAGCTGCATAAAACCAGTCTCAGGACTGAAGACCACAACAACAGCACAACCGTAATATTTATTCACAACTGACAATGACAAGACTACAAACCTTAAAGGGGCACTACTGTTTACACTATACATAAATTATGAAGAGTATAAGTTCGGATGCTCCACAAGACTTCATGCGGATGATGGTGTTGTCTACAGGGAAGCTCTAACGTCAGACGACTGTAGAGAAATGCAGGATGACTTGTGGAGGATCGGATAATTGGCGCAGAGACTGACACTTGACCCTAAACGTAAAAAAATGTAACATATTTCGCGTAAACAGACGACGATATCAGTCACTGTTCGATTACGCTATTGGCGAAAACTCAATGAAAACAGTTAGTAAACGTAAAGCTCCGTGTTCTGGCCCTAGGCGGAGCAATCGGCCCCTACCGACTGCCGTGTCGTCCTCTGCCAGTCTTTGAATGCGATATGAAGTGGCTTGTGGTCAGCACACCCCCCTCCCAGCCGCTGTTCGATTCCTTGATCGTGATACAACTAGTAATCGGTTGAGTAGCACTTCGGCAGGCCTCACGAGTCATAGTGCACATCTTACCATGGTCCCACTGCTCAAACATCCCTGGCAGTTCCGGGAACTGAACCCGGTTTAGCTGCGTGGCAGTCAGACGCACTGGTCACTCAGCTACGGAGGCGGACACTCAAAACAGTAACATAAGCAGTAACTGCGTCCGCTGTTCGTGGTCTTGTGGTTAGCGTTGCTGCCTCTGGATCACGTGGTCCCGGGTTCGATTCCCAGCCGGGTGGGGATTTTTCTCTGCCCGGGGACTGGGTGTTTGTGTTGTCCTCATCATTTCATCACTATCATCGTGACAGTGGATAAATTGGACAGTGTAAATATTGGGACTTAGTACGGGCGCTGATGACCGTGCAGTTGAGCTCCGGACTAACCAATCAGCAGCAGCAGAACCTGCCGTGTGTGAACTAAAGTGGATGACAACATACAACAATTGTAGGAAAAGCGGATGCCAGGCTGAGATTCAGTGGAAGAATTTTAAGGAAATGAAATTAATACAAGTACGAAGTGGCTAACAAAACATATATTCGACGGATTCTTGAGTATTGTTCATCAGTATTAGACCCTTACCGACTAGAATTAACAAACAAGATAAAGACACAACGAAGAGCTGCGCGTTTCGGCGCGAGAGCGTTATGGAGATGCCCAATAAACCTCAGTGCCAGTCGCTGCGAAAGAGGCATTGTGTATCAAGGAGTTACTGTTGAAATTCCGAAGGCGTACGTTCGAAAAAGAGTCATGTGACATAATACTCCTTAATCATCACAAGCGGAAAATCAGAGAAACTTGATCTCATATGAAAGTTTACACAATCGTTCTTCCCATACGCCATTCGCAAATAGAATAGAGGACGAGGATAACGATAGTAGTACCGTTAGTCCCCTCCCCCACACGCCGTTCGTTGGCTTGCGGAGGGTATAGGCATTAGATGTAGCTATGTAGATCGTCGTATTCTCCTGAACATTTCAGCCTCCTTGGCAATTAAAACGCGAATAATTGTTTCCCTACCTAGACAACGGAACACTTCTGGTATGAGTACATATCGGGACGTTCTCTGAACTCATTAGCAGAACAAATGAACACTGATAATCAAAGTGAACTAATATTAGAGAGGAAGTTCGAATCTCTGATCCGCCATCGTCATTCTCATTTTTCTTGGTTTACCTATCCCCGTTCAAGTGGACACAAAGACTGGTTATTAAATTTATATCGGCCGCTTCTATTTACATCATCTGCAATCCTGTGGTGGGTGGCAGAGAATACTTCTGATACCGCTATTCCCCCCACCCCTCAATCCCCATTCCACCCCCCACTTTCCCTTCCCTGTTCCATTCGTGAATGATCTCTGTCGTGAAAATGAGATAGTACTGCAATGACCCTGATCTCACCTTACTTGGACTCTTTGGTGTCCGAGCGAATTTTCAACCATGATTTCTGATCTTCGTCGTTTCTAAAATTTTGACCCAGTTCTAGACAACGTCAATAGCTGCATTGTTTCCCAGCCGTAAATCTTCGACGGAGCACTTGGAAGGCCTGATAAGACGATCTAATGTGCATGCCGTATCCTGCACCTCACCACAGTCATATCCAGCTCGGTAGGTTTGTGTTTACTGGTGCGACAGCTGTTAGCAGTCTGTTGAGTTCTCCATGGTTCCCACACCAGTTGGGTACCTGGTGGCACCATCTCTCGTGGTGGTTACCATTCAGAAATTTGTATGTTCACATTGTTAATAAAACTTCCTTTGTATTTTAAACTTATTCGAAACTTGCTCTCTGCACGGTACATTAGGAACGTGTTTTTCATCGGAGGTTTGTTCGAATTTTGCCGTGTATTCTATTGGTAATTGTTCGAATATATGGAGCAGAGAAACGAACTGCTCAATACAATTTATCCAGGTGTGCCCCCTGTATACAGCCATTTGTTAAACGGCATGTTTCATTCAGGATGACACCCACGTTTATCGTATGGGCTGATCTAGTTCACATTGGGCAAGTGTATTCTACAGAAGAAAAGCACATGGCTGAGCCAGATGTTCTGTGGAAAGTACGATTTGCTCCCTACTTACTGCAAGTAACTGCCTTAAAAATGGCGTCCCCCGTTATTACTACTAGCAATATTCATGCAGTGATTTTTAAAGGTCAAAGGCAAGTAAAAGCGATAATTCTAAATATTTAGGAGTGTCTATGTGTTCCAGCTGCCGTTCCTCCCAATATAGACTCCCAATGTAGCCTTTAAGAGAAATGCACATACTTGTGTTTTTATAAATTTGTTCGCAACTTTGAGGACATTTTTCACGTTCCTTGAAATTGGCTGGCCATATGCGTACACATTGAATAAAGTCAGTTCCAGTGCACTTCCCCCAGACAGAGTATTGCTTCGACTTCTACTTGATTCTTTATGAAAATACGCATAGAAACGCGTGGTCTTAAGAAATGATGGATTACCAAATGCTAATCCTTGAAATTACTCTACAGCGAATCTAGCAAGATTTTGTGATGTATCGCGTCGTAAGCACCAGACAGATCCACCAAAGCAAGTCCTGTGGTGTCACCAATACAGAACGGCTATATGACGGTGCACACTCTTCAGCCCTGTAGGCGAGGGAACATACATTCCGCTACCTATTCACGATCTCGTGATACACTTCTGTTGCAAAAAATGAAACTGCCGCCATTTTATGCCTTCGTTGCGACGTCGTTCTCAGCCGAGAATGAAATAACGACAAACGCTCGCGATGTCGGTGGAGAGCAGGTGCGGGGGACGTGGTGAGGCTGGGCGCAGGCTCGGCCGGTGGTGCGCCGGCTACGGCCGCGGCGGTCCATCCCAGGTGGCTGTCTGGTCCATTAGTAGGCAGGCATGTTGAGCGACGGCCCGTATGCAGATGCTGCCAGCCGCGCCGCGCGCTCGGCCCGTCTATCGATTATCATCCCAATGAGGCGAGCTCTCGCGTTCTGTGGAACATCGACCAGGCCGTTGAGGCCGCAGGACAACACGGCACCTCGCTATCACTCCACACACACACACACACACACACACACACACACACACACGAACTGCAACTGCTGCGCTTCGTTCTCATTACACGCTAGCCGTCGGCTTGAGTGACAAAAAGAGAGCTCCGTGTTGTTCACTTCTGAGTGCTGTTTGAATTTTATTTTAACGTCATTCTACGATTATAGTCTTACTGTTGTTGGAAGATAGGCTACTTCGTCATGCGTAGCTGTGTGAACCTAGGAGGCTTTCTTACACAATCGGCATACCTGAAAACCACACCGAAGAACGCCACAGGGAGCACGTGACAAGTTGATGCATATTATAGAAGGCTGCTTATTGGATCTGAAGATGATCTCTAGTGGTCCAAACAAGTTTGTTGTTAACAAGTAATACGTGATTAGGTCAGATGCCGAAATTGTTAACACATTATATTAATCACAGACTTTTCGCTTGACAATATGGCTCTATCTTTCCAATTTTCACATTCCTCTGGGTCTTCTGAAATTAGGACTGAAGCCTGCTGCTGCGCGATTCAGATGTAGAATAAAAGTTATGCATCCGCACTGAAGAAGGTGGATACATTTCCCATTTAGGCGAATGACTTATATGATTGCGTGGTGTCTGTTCTTTCGGACATGTCCCACAGAACAGACACCACGCATTCATATAATGGAACAAGACAGTTGCTCAATATTAGCGGCGTAATGGCGTAGGCGAGATTTGGTCTTGACGACTTACATTCTCGGACGAACGGGATACACTATTAATAAAGTTACCAACCAGATATGAAACAAATATTTGAAGAGACTCGATACGGTGTGAGACGCTGGTCAAAAGGACAAATGACATCTATGACCAGTTTTACCTACAAGCCGTCCGGAGTGGCCGAGCGGTTCTAGGCGCTACAATCTGGAACCGCGCGACCGCTACGATCGCAGGTTCGAATCCTGCCTCGGGCATGGATGTGTGTGATGTCCTTAGGTTAGTTAGGTTTAAGTAGTTTAAGTTAAGTAGACCACAGCAGTTAAGTCCCATAGTGATCAGAGCCATTTGCACCATGTTTTTTTAACCTAACGCTGTATTTATTGTAGGATACGTTCCCCAGTAAAGAGCTAATTGTATCGACCTTATGTCATTGAAGCCTGAGGCCATTTCTTGCAGACTGTTCAGGGTGAGTGAAGCAATGTTCCATGTCTGATACCGTCACCAATGCCAGGACGAAACAGTTGAGGCATTGTGATTTTCTGAAGGAAGTCACACGTCTGATCTCCAGCAGGAGAAGTCTCGCCTACGCCGTTACGCCGCTAATCATGAGCAACTGTCTTGTTCCGTTATATGAATGCATGGTGTCTGTTCTGTCGGACATCTCCGAAAGAACAGACATCACGCATTCATATAACTGATTCGCCTAGATGCGCAATGTATCCACTTTCTTCAGTGCGGACTCATAACTTCCATTCTGCATCTGAATCGCGCAGCATGAGGCTTTAGTCCTAATTTCAGAAGACCCAGAGGAATGTGAAAATTGGAAAGATAGAGCCATATTGTCAAGCGAAAAGTCTGTGATTAATATAATGTGTTAACAATTTCAGCATCTGATCCAATCAGTGTTTGGACCACTAGAGATCATCTTCAGAACCAATAAGCAGCCTTCTATAATATCTTAAGCGTGAACAAATCGCGTTTCTCGTCAACACATGACTTGTGGATAGGAAGGATATTACAGAACGCTGCTTAGTGGATCTGAATGTAACTCGCGATGGTCGAAACAAATTGGCTGCGTGAAGCTAATACCTGATTGAGTCCACCAATAAAATGGGTAAGACAGGCATGTACTTGACTTTTTTTAAAGGAAAATAAGAAAGTCACTGTTATGAGAATGAATGCGAGAGTTTTATCTGCCGGATGAAGAGAGAATTAAGCAAATAGTCTAGGAAAGTACATCATATTGTGTTCCGGTTTACGATCTCGTCGTCAGGAAACGAACGTCACAAATGGAGTATTGTTTTCGTCTGTAGTTATTCCTTTGTTTGCCCGAACGTGGGGAAAAAGGTCTTACCCTTCTGTTCGCGGTCCAGTGTTGGGTTAACTTCACCGCCTTACAACAAAGCGTAAGCCAATGATAGAATTTTTCTCTTTGTTACTAAATTATTTCTGATACTAATATCTCGCTGAGCAAACGGCTCTTCTCTCGAGATATTCGTTTGATTTCATTCACTATTACCATGGCACTCCTGCAAGGCCTGTGCGAACTGGTTGCTGGATAGTCTGAATTTCACTATACTTTCTGTCCATGTTTCGTACCGCTGTGTACCACGACTCTCTCTCTCTCTCTCTCTCTCTCTCACTCTCTCTCTCTCCCTCTCTCTTTCTCTCTCTCTCTCTGTGTGTGTGTGTGTGGGGGGGGGGGGGGTTGCTGTCTAGGTTAACTGTCCGCTCGTACGGAACGGGGCGTGAGAGAGAGAGAGAGAGAGAGAGAAAGAAACTTTCCGTTTGACACTCCTTTCATTATTACTTTGTGGTACAGTTGTTTGTGATTACGGCTGCAAAATGAAAATCTCATTCTGGATCTTCAGACTATTTCAAACAGCGAGTGGGAAAAATGAACACTTGAATCTTTCTGTACGATTCTGATTTCTCTTGTTTCGATCATCATTTCCCCTTATATAGGTTGATGGCAATGAAATATTTCCACATTCGGGGGAGAAAATTTGTGATTTAAATGTCGTGAAAATATCTCACCCTAACGAAAAAATTCTTTATTTTAATGATTGCCATCCCAACTCACTTATCATATACGTGACACGCTCTCCCCTATTTCGCGGTTATACAAAACTAAATGCCCTTCCTGAACTTTTTCGATGTCCTCTGTCAATCCAATGTGGCAAAGACCCCATACTGCACAGCAGCACTCCAAAAGAGGACGGTCACGCGTAGTGTAGGCAGTCTCTTCAATTGATTTGTTGCACTTTCTAAGTGTTCTGCCAATAAAACGCAGTCCTAGGCTTGCTTTCCCCACAACGTTATCTAGGTGATCGTTCCAATCTAAGTTGTTCGTAATTGTAATTCCTGGGTGTTTAACTGAATTCACAGCTTTTAGATTTGTGTGACTTACCGTATAACCTAAATTTAACGGATTTTTTTTATTGCTCATGAGGATGACCTCGAATTTATCATTGTTTACGCTCAATTTCCACTTCTCGCACCAAACACATATTTTGTCTAAATCATTTCGCATTTGGTTTAGATTTCTGATGGCTTTACTAGACTGTAAATGACTGCACCATCTGTAGACAATCTAAGAAGGCTGCTCGGGTTGTTTCTTAAATCGTTTTTGTAGATTGGGAACAGCAGAGGCCGGCCGTGGTGGTCGAGCGGTTCTAGGCGCTTCAGTCCGGAACCGCGCTGCTGCTACGGTCGCAGGTTCGAATCCTGCCTATGGCATGGATGTCTGTGATGTCTTTAGGTTAGTTAGGTTTAACTAGTTCTAAGTTCTGGGGGACTAATGACCTTAGCAGTTGAGTCCCATAGTGCTCAGAGCCATTTTTGAATCCAGTCTCACAACTGAAGCGATACTCCAAAGGCATATAATTAGATTATACGTCTATTGTAAGGAACAGTGGCGAAAGCATTCTGGATATCTATAAATGTGGAATAAATTTGAGATCCCATGTTCGTAGAGCACTCATTACTTCGTGCGAATGAAGATCTAGTTGCGTTTCACGAGAACGACATTTCCTTAATTCGTACTGACTGTCTGTCAGTACACCGTTACCGTCGATTTAATTTATAATATTCGAACCCATTATATGTTACAAAATCGTACTGCAAATCGACATCAGTGATATGGACCTTCAATTCATCGTATTACTCCTGTTTCCGTTTCTGAGTACTGGTGTAACCTCTGCAGCTTTCCAGTCTTCAAGTAGGGATCTTCCGTCGAGCGGACGGTTGTATATGATTCATAAGTAAGGGGCTATTCTATCAGTATACTTTGAAAGCAACATAATTGGTATACTGTATGGACCAGAAGACTTGCCTTTATTAATTTGTTTCAGCTGCTTCCCTACACCGAAGAAATCTTCGTATAAGTTACTCATGTTGACAGCTGTTCTTGATTCGAATTCTGGAATATTTTCTTCTTCTTCTTCTTATTCTTCGGTGAAGGAATTTCAGAAAACTGTGTTTAGGAACTCCGCTTTAGTGATACTGTCATCGGTAATATTACCATTGGTATCGAGCAGTCAAGGTATTGATTGCGTCTTGCCGTTGGTGTTCTTTGCATGCTACCAGAATATCTTTGGATTTTTTACCAATTTCGAAACAGCGTTTCGTTGTGGAAGCTGTTAAAAGTACCTCGCATTGAAGTCCGCGCTAAGTTTTGCGCTTCAGTAAAATATCTCCAATCTTAGAGATTTTGTATTCTTTTAAATGTAGCAAACTTTTTTTGTTGCTTTTTCAACAGTGTTTTCACCTGTTTTTTGTACCGTTAGGGATCAGTATTATATTCTATTAATTTATTCGGCATAAGTGTCTCAATTGTCCCACATACTATTTCCTTGAATTTAAGCCACATCTGCTCTACGCTTACATAGTTGGGAAGTAGTGGAGACTGTCTGTTAGGTCGGCGTCACACGAATTTTTATCTGCTTTTTAAAGTAGATATACCTACATCTACATCATACTCCGCAAGCCACCTAACGGTTTGTGGCGGAGGGTACTTTTTGTACCACTAACTGAGTCCTCCAACTCTGTTCCATTCGCGAATAGCGCGTGGGGGGAATGACTGTCGACAAGCCTCTCTATTGGCTGTAATTTCTCTAATTTTCTCCTCATGGTCATTAAGCGAGACGTAGTTGGGGGGGGGGGGGGGGGGAGGGAGGGAGAGTAACACGGTGTCCGACTCTTCCCGGAAAGTGTTCTCTCGAAATTTCAACAATAAATCTCTCCGTAATGCATAACGCCTCTCTTGTAACGATTAATGTATATTGCGTTTACTGTTGGTGGATTTGGATGTTGCGGTGGTCAGTCTCACTACAGCGACCTAGTGGACACTAATCCCTATATCAGTCATGATGCTCCCTATGTGCTCAGGATTATTTGTTGCTAAGAGGTCAAGTGTGTTTTCGCAACCACTTACGCTTCGAGTGGTCTCCCGACCTAATTGCTCAAAATAATTTTCGGAGAAAGCATTTAGTACAGTTTCTGACGATATTTTATGCCCAACACTGGTTCTGAACATATATTTTCGCCAGTATATCGATAGCAGATTGAAGTCACCTATAAGTATAATGTCATAACGTGGGTACCTATTTGAGATGACATTCAAGTTTTCTTTGAACCATTCAGCAACTGAATGATCTGAGTCGGAGGGTCGGTAAAAAAGAACCAATATTAAGTTATTCCGGTTGTCAAGTATAACCTCTGCCCATACTAACTCACAGCAGCCGTCTACTTCAATTTCGTTACAAGATGAGCTACTTCTAACAGCGACAAACACGCCCTCACCAACTGCATTTCATCTAATTCTTTCCCTATATTATCAAGAGAAGAAATTAAGAAGCATACAGCTTAGTAGTTGTTTTTTTTTTAAAGATATTCATTCACAGTTTTACTATAATGACGCGTTTAAGATATTTTGTGAAATGAATTACACCTTTTAAGCAACCAGAATGGCTATTAACGTTTATTCCATTTCCATTACTAATCAGCGCTTCAGAATAATTAGTGGGCACTTCGGTTTATCAAAACCTGCGCCCATTCGTTACTGACGACAACATTCCAAATTGGCATTGGACTGCTAGAAAAATAGGTAAAAAGAGGTCTAGTTCGACTGCACCTTTCGCGTTAATGTATCGTTTCGTGGCACGCAAGCCTGTCTTTTATAATTTGATGAAATGAAGTGATCTGCTTGTGGTTGTCAGAGGTGTGTTTTTGAACCGCCTCTTTACCTTCCAAATGTTAATAAATCGTAATCTTCAGATCCTACCATCTGTAGCCGCAGTCTCTCTCTCTCCCCTACATTAGTAAACGGCTAACCTGATCCATGGCACCGAGGTCCAATTCCAGATTGCCTAATGAACGGCACCGGCGAGCGACGAAAATGTGATTTTCAGTGTTTCTAACAATTAATGACTGAATTTAAAAATTATAGAGCTGTCACAATCTACTAATTAAGAAGTATTACGTTATATTAAAGGTTGAACACAGTAAGATAAATAATTACAATTATAAAATGTGTATATGTCTTGAGATAACGTATATCACCACGCGCAAATACTCGGACTATATTCATACAGTATTTGAGAACGACTTTCAACAAACTTTACAAAAAAATGGTTCAAATGGCTCTGAGCACTATGGGACTCAACTGCTGAGGTCATTAGACCCCTAGAACTTAGAACTAGTTAAACCTAACTAACCTAAGGACATCACACACATCCATGCCCGCGGCAGGATTCGAACCTGCGACCGTAGCGGTCTCGCGGTTCCAGACTGCAGCGCCAGAACCGCGCGGCCACTTCGGCCGGCAACAAACTTTACACGTAATTTCAAACCGTTACGTTTTTTTTTTCCACGAAAGGATGAAGAGATAAACTTCTTTAAGTTGCTACGTTGACGCTCTTCATAAGCAATACCGCTGCATCAGGCACAACGTTTTAATTGATTACTTCGTTGCTACTAACTCTACTCAAAAATAAAAAAAATAAAAAATAACTGCAGACAGTATCCACATATTCCACTGAATGTATCTGCAAAAATATGTCATTGTACGATACAGTACAGGTGGTGTGACCTCATAAACATTGAGACATGGGAGAAGCTAGCTTTTGCTTAAAACAGAGCTCAAGTTACCCAGACTATACTTAACGAATATTTGATAGTGAGAGCATTTAACGATTTCCAACAAATTATAAACGTAATTTCAAATATTTTCGAAACTTTGTTTTCGCTTTTATGCTCAACATGAAATGCTTAACTCATTTGTAAAATAATCAGAAGTGTGAAGTTGTGTTATACATGAGAGTTCGATTATTTAAAGACTGGGTGTTTACTGACTTTCACTAACATATTACACTTGATCAACTAAGATAAATAAAAAGTTGCTAGTTTTAAACACCGCTATGTCGCCACCGAATAGTATGTTCGCTCCTTTTTGCAGCTCAGATCTTCTTGCGTTGCTTCTGAAAAGTGCTGTGCAATAGTAACTGCACAGTTAAATTCTTCGGAGCAGTTTACTGCTTTACGGGAGCATTTCATGCAAAGATAACTGGAACAGCGAAGAGGAGCGAACATCCCTGTAGGAAATTTCACCTTTACCTTCTTTAAATTTTGAACTTGGGAGGAATTCATTACCAGCAGTAATACAAATCGACATTTCTGCAAAAAGAGCTGTCTGTTAGTGCGAGCAGTTTTTGGCTGGTGGCACACGTAGATGTGTGTGAATGCTTGACTGGTTCCTTATTTCTGCTTTGGTGACGCGCGAAAATCGGAGCACGCAGTAAATGAAATTCACGTAACTCAATTCGTTATGGGAATAATTTGCCCAGGCCAAGTTTCTACTTACTGGAGTTTTGACGGCCCTTCGTGCAATGGAAAACACAGAGATGGCAAGCGGCCCCTAAATGCAATAAACGAATAGATACCGAATAAATAATGCGTAAAAAATCTTTTAGAATGTCTCTCGTCATGTTACTGGCCGGGTTAAGAGTTCTCTCTGATACCTTCCTGGCGTTACTCATAAGACTATTATGAGAGTCGACTGTTGTCCAAATGAGGTATACTGTTTTACGAAACTGCTCATCACATATGAATATTTCTGTGGTCACGACGCGTGCTGGAAGGTAGTTGCTGTGATTAGCTGGTAGTAGCTGACGTAAAAAAAGACACAAAGTGAAACATGGATGCTCTGTGGGAATTCGCGCCACGTGGAAGAAGCTGTCAAGTGAATGCATCCGAGCGCAATTATAATTTGCGAGAGTCCGTTACGAATAGGGAGAACACGCGCGCGGCGGGCCGGTTGTTAGGGCGGCAGGGCACGCATAAATCGGGATGCTATCATCTTACAGCATCGCTGCTAATTTCAGCAAATTAAAACGCCCTGTCCCGCCAGAATTTATGGTCCTGGAGGTGTCCTTCGGTGTTTCCTGGCTGGCCAGCGCACGGGGACCGGTTCCGCGGAATTGCCCGAAAGAGCGCGGCGTTAGCATTCGTCGCGGACTGCGTGCAGCCCGACTGCTAAAGAGGAAGCGGAGTGAAGGGCGAACGGCAACTTTGGGGCGGGACCGTGCTGTGCTTCAGCAATCTCGCCTCAGCCCTGTGGTTGAGTTTGCTGCAGCAGTAAGTGGAAACTGAGGAATGGCTCTGGTGCGAACGCCATAATTCCGAACATTGGTATGATCACTTACCGAAAATCTCATAAATAGCAGGGAAGCGTCGGGAATTACAATGCCGATCGATAATGTGGCATCGTCCAGAGATTTCGGTGCCACACCAAAATCGGCAACGCGAATCGATACCACAGACATTAGCGAGAGCTCGCTGCAGTCCGCAGCAACCAGTGGGAGGCACTCTCACGCTGTCAGTGTAGCGTCGAGCACGCAAGAGCTGAGCCCAGTTCGAGACCTCAGTTATAGCATCATCGTCAGGACACTGACAGTTAATGTTTCTGGTGAAATGTACTCGTACTTTCGTAAATGTTGTATTTTGTACTGCAAGAGAACAGTTTGTTAACCAGTGCATCAAATGAAGCTTTCATAGTGAATGACGGGTGTAGATTATTAAGCAACCAGATGGCAAAGAACTGTGTCAAAGTTACGTAAATCTTTTAATCATTTGTGTAACAGAGTGAACTAATGTTTTATGTTTCCAGCATGAAATTTTCACTCTGCGGCGGCGTGTGTGCGGTGACATGAATCTTCCTGTCAGATTAAAACTGTGTACTGGACCGAGACTGGAACTCTGGCCCTTTGCCGGTCAAAAGCTCCACCGCGACAAACACGCTAAAGTCGTCTCACCAATTTCCTGGCAGTAGCACAATACACTTCACTGTTGATCGTTGCACCATCAGCAAGGAGAACCTCCACGAACCTTGGGAGGTAGGAGATGAGGAACTGGCGGAAGTAAAGCTGGGAGGACAGGTCGTCAGTAGTGTATGGGTACCGCACTCGGTGGAGCACTTACAAGCAAAAGGCAAAGGTTCCGAGTTCGAGTCTCGGCCCAGCACATAGATTTAATCTTCCTGGAAGATTAAATCTATGTGCCGGGCCGAGATTTCGTGAGTTCTAGTTTGATAACCTCCCAAGCAATTAAAGAACCCACATATATTGCCAAACGAAAGTAGTTTGGTGTGGTTACAACAGATTCAAAGTTCTTCCTTGTTTCCATTTCTTTCTATTAACAAGTAACGTAATATTAGTACGTAATAATGCCTTGTGCAGCACTTTCTTATTCAATCTGTACATTGAGCAAGCTGTGAGGGAAACCAAGAAGAATTTTGGAGAAGGAGTGTTTATGGAAAAAAAAATAACTCTGAGGTTTGTCAATGAGATTGTAAAACTTGCTAGATCAGTTCTAAGGAATGGATAGGTTCTTGCAAAGAGCTTATGAAATGAACACTGACAAAAATAAAACCAGGGTAATGGATGAGGGAATTAGATTAGGAAATGAGACACTAAAAGTTCTAGAAGGGTTTTGCTATTTGGACACCAAATAACTGATGATGGTAGAACAGAGTGGATATGAAATCAGACATAAATTTCAATGTTAGAAAATATTTTCTGATTTTTCTAGAGTGTAACTGTGTACGTAAGTGAAACGAGGACGATAAACAGTTCAGACGAGACTAGAACATACGTTTTTGGAAGATGGTGCTACAGAAGAATACTGAAAATTAGGTGGGTAGATTGAATACCTAACGAAGAGATACTAACTCGAATTCGGGAGAAGAGAGATGTATGGCACATCTTGACTAAAGGAAGGGATCGGTGTGCAGTATATGTCCTGAGGCCTCAAGGAATAGTGAATTTGGTAACTGACGGACGTGTAAGGGGTAAAAGTTGTAGAAGGAAACAAAGATTTGACTACAGGAAGGAGTTTCAGATGGATGTAGGTTGCAGTACTTATTCAGAGATGAGGAGACTTCTACAGGTTAGACTAAAGTGGAGATCTGCATCAAAACAGTCTTCCTATTACGTAAATTCGTATCAACTGGTTAACAATGTCTCATAAAACTGTATTGAAGTAAGTAAGTTGCGTAAGATGAACCAAACGATTCACAATCCGCTTCACATTAAAATCAAAAGTGAATGTTGAGTAGTAATATGTACCATAAGAGTCTGTGAATCGTGTTATTTTTTGTCTCCCATAATTAATGTGTTTCTGAAGTTGTCCAGGGTTAGTGCAGTTCAAATTATCTACATCTCATAATAGAAAATGTTCCCCTTCATTGCTTCCTATACTCTCTTGTTGGCCGTATGTGCAAAATGCTTGTCATAGCAAAAGCAGTGTGAGAAACATAATTGAATTACGAAACAAAGTTAGTGGCAATGAGCGTTCATAAGAGCATACAAAATTCTCAGTGCAAGTGCTTCAGCTTTGAACAGTCAGATATTTTAACTAGTGGCTGGAATGTGTGCAGGGTCATACAGTTGAGGATTTTACGCTGTTGGCTTACGTTACGTGGGTGTGTTGTTTGACCTTGTTTCTAATCGAGAATTTTGATGTGCACCAGGAAATACGGCGTTCAACAACGTGGTACCGACAAACATCGAGAGGTTGCAGAGGGTGTCTTGAGGATGGGAACCATGTCTAGAAACGTCTTCCAACAACACTACAGAGCGTTGAAGTTATAGTGGCCAACGCGCGGCACTAGGCCACCCGATCAGCGGCAAACCGGAGACTGTACGTTGACGGACAACCATCGGAACTCCTTTCATTGAACCTGGTAGCATTCAGTTCGTTATATCGCTTTGAACGCGTCGATGTCTGCCGTAACGACACTGCTAGCGATTCGGCAGCGAAGAAACTCTCATTTGCGGCCGAAGAGGTAATCTAGGTGACGTTGGCTCCTATAACCTCTACGCTCGTCATTCCATAATGTTTGCTGCCATTGGTTCCTGCCCTCAGTTTGTTCCTCACGACCTTCCCAAACCGCACCCCGCACCCCATAACAGCACCACATGCTTTGAAGATGCCACAGAGTTTGTAAGTGCTTGACGATAAGTATGTTTGACGGATTTTTAGCTCCTACCAGAGCTCCTTCTTGAAGTTGGCGTATTTTCAGACATTTAAACCGACCGTCAAGCAGCAGATGCGTATTCGACCAGGCAGTTGTGAGCAAGGAGTGTTAAGTAGTGGACTTGCGACCGTAGTGGACTTGCGACCGTAGTGTGTTAACGTTGTTGTGTCGCAAATCGTAATATAGCAACGAATTGAAGACCAGTAAATCAACTGTTCAGTACACTCTACAGAATGTTTTCAAGAAGAGAAAAGAGTGTTCACAGTATGTCCCACACACCTTGAATCCCGAACAAAAACAACCTCACGTGGACCCCTGCCGCGACTTGACAGAAGTTCAAAAAGTGGACATTTCTTTTCTGAAACAAATCATCACGGGTGACGATAATGGTGTTATGAATATGATGTCCGAAAGGACAGACACCATTGGTAATCTTGCAGCTCTCGAAGAATGAAATTATAGTGAAATACAGACCTGTGTAGCTGCTTATAGGCGTTGATAAATATCGACGGGGACAGTTAAAAATGTATGCACCGACCGGGACTCGAACCCGGGATCTCCTGCTTACATGGCAGCCCTCGAGGACACAGAGAATAGTGCGACTGCAGGCACTTGTCTCTGGTACGCTCCCTGCGAGACCCACATTTCCAGCTTATTGCCAACACATTACATTTGTAGTGCCCCTACAAAGGCCTGGAGTATAGTGGGCAGGGGCACTACAAATGCAGTGTGTGGGCAATAAGTTGGAAATGTGGGTCTCACGGGGAGCGTACCAGAGACATGTCCCTGCAGTCGCACTATCCTCTTTGTCCTCGATGGCTCGTTCGGATAGAGCGTTTGCCATGTAAGCAGGAGATACCGGATTCGAGTCCCGGTCGGGATATACATTTTCAACTGTCCCCGTTGATTTATCAACGTCTGTAATCAGCTGCAAAATCCTGGATTTCACTGTAATTTCATATTTGGTCTTATCTGCAAGAACTACCACAAAACGACAAAGCAGAGAGTGGGTCTCTGGTGGGTCGCCAAGACCGAAGAAGGTGCGAAGGTTGCATAATATCATAAAGAAGGACGTTTCTCGTAGTTTGACATGATTGTATGAACATTCTGTACGTTGTACTCAAGTGGGAGGAGACCATGTAGAACATCTGATTCATTAAAACCACCGTCTTAACTTTTCATTGTTTTTGTTTTTGTCCAGCCTGGAAATCCTTTGGACTGACAGGGTGTAATGAAAGATTGGGTAAATACTTTTGTTTCATTTCTTGCTTGGAGCTGGAAAAGGGAAAAGAGCATAAGAACTTCAGTAAATGGAAGAAGAATTACTTCTCAGCTCAAACAAACGCTCCTGCAATTGGACAGTAGCATTTAAAGCAGCTTCATCTAGTTTGGAGAAAAATAGTCCTCTCCATAGAAAATGTAAAATAATGTATCAAATACACTCTTTCTAACAGCTGTTCGTGTGGTATACGCAGTTCTCTCAGGACATGTAGTTCAGCTATGAAAGAGGTAGCTTATAAAACCCTCGTTAAATCTACACTGTAATGAGTGGCAGCTCTTTTTAGATGTGGATAAATGTAAGATAATTCCTACAACAAAGAGAAAGATTCTGATAATATTGATTACAACGCTAGTAGTTAAAATCTTAAACACGTCACTTCCTAAAAGTATATACGGGTAATAACAAGAAGCGACATGAAATGGACCGTCACCTAAAATATTAGGGGAGGCAAATGGGAGACACATATGTTTATGGGATGATTCGAGGAAAATCCAATGAATCTGTAAAGGAAACCGCGACTGCGACCAGTTCTAGAGTATTGTTTCAGTGCAAGGAGTCCTTATCAAGTAGGTGTGACAGCAGACGAGAAACGGGTTAAGAGCCACGTTGCTAGCATCTTAACAGGTTGGTATAGGCCATACGAAAATGCAAAAGTAAGATCCGAGGAACCTAAATGTAGATCCCTGGAAGAAAAACGACAGCCATTTTGACTTGGTGTGGAGTGGGACTTGTAAGTGAACGGTTGTCCTTCACTTTCCCAGTTGTGTTTTTAAAACTTTTGGTTAATTTCAACGCAAGATAAGCTGTTAACTGTTAATTGAACGTCCTTCAATAACACGTAAAGTGCTTGCCATTCGCTCTACGTTAGTCACATAATACGTTTGAATCCGTCAGTTATTACGCTCTATAATAGTCGTTAGCCAGAAATGCGCTCTTGGGGTGGAACCCAATGGGGCAGAATGGGATAGGGTCCTGTTTTGCGGCCGGCCGATGTGACCGAACAGTTCTAGGCGCTTCAGTCCGGAATCGCGCTGCTGCTCCGGTTGCAGGTTCGAATCCTGCCTTGGGCATGGATGTGTGTGATGTCCTTAGGTTAGTTAGGTTTAAGTAGTCCTAAGTCTAGGGGACTGACGACCTCAGATGTTAAGTCCCATGGTGCTTAGAGCCATTTGAACCATTTTGAACCTGTTCTGTGCGGTCATTTTTTGATGTGAGTAGATTTAAAACTATACAGTTTTTTCCTTGCTTTTCCAGATACTGCGAATTTACATTACAAAAAATTGATCGACAATAATGGGATATTAAAATAATGGAAATGACAACTGCAGCCTTTTTATCTTTGAAATGGGAGTCTTAAAAGCATGTAAGCAATTTAACATAACCAAATCAACGTTGGAAAAATACGTTCGTAAAGCTAAGAATAATCTCAAAGACAGTGTTGACAAACTAGATGGAAAGTTTGGAAATTTGTTAACTGCACAACTAGATGATGAGCTGGTAGTATACCTGTAGTCAATGGAGAGCAGACTCTTTAGTACAACGATGATACTTTGTCAAATCATTAGCCAATCAACTAGCAGAAATAAATAGTTTCCTACACAGATTTGACAAAGAGACTTGTCTTGTTGGGCAGAAATGGTTTATAGAATTTATTATTAGGCATCCTATATATTTATTCACAGATCAGAAAATACATTTGTTGCACGAGTGATGGAAGTCAATAAAGTAATAGTAACACTGACTTGGTATTGAGCATTAAAAACAATTTCACATTTTTGAAATGATATTACAATATTTTCTTCTCGTTAACGATTTTGTTAGAGATTCCATACTCCTTAGTCTAAATTGAACCAGTTTATGTCTTACTTTTAAGACGATCTTCCCAACAATTTTAACGTTCATACAAACAAATGGTTCAAATGGCTCTGAGCACTATGGGACTCAACTGCTGAGGTCATTAGTCCCCTAGAACTTAGAACTAGTTAAACCTAACTAACCTAAGGACATCACAAACATCCATGCCCGAGGCAGGATTCGAACCTGCGGCCGTAGCGGTCTTGCGGTTCCAGACTGCAGCGCCTTTAACCGCACGGCCACTTCGGCCGGCTCATACAAACATTACACAAACAGTGCCTTATACCATTCTGCTCCGTGGGTGGGGCACAACGAGAAATATGCAATCATTTTTTTGAAAGAAATATATGACAAAGTTTTAAATGATTTTTCAAGTACGTTAGGATGTACTACATGGCGTCCAACTGAAGTACTTGCGCCAGGCTGGTGTGCCATATGATATTACAATTTTTACTTTCAGTGTACAGGGGCTTGCGAAGTATATATGTTGATGTAGGTGCAGGTGATAGTGTATAATCGAATAGTTCTAATGAGAAGTCCGGAATAACGGTGAAACGTGTTCATCCTAATGGGTGTCGTTTCTGAGGTGTGCATTTCCTCTTAAGCCAGTATAGTATAATTCTTAGTTATTTTCAACCGTAGAATAACATCGAAAATTGTTACTAGATCTTGCACAGCATCAACTGTATTAACAGAAAATTCTATGAATTACAAACAAGTGAGTTTGTCTAAGGGATAAGGTGAGCACACGAAAACTCAACGAACCGTCTTACGTTTTCAATGGACTCACTCAATAGGCAGCCCGTGTGTTTATTTTAGATTAAATTATTGAAAAAGTTAGCATGATCAAGAATATGGTGAAAGTGCACCTAAGCTGACGAGTCGATTCTGTGATAGTTAGAAATCATTTGTAGGTGTAATGTAGCTGAACGTCAATAAGCACAAAATTCAAAAATACAGCCTGTCGTTACGAAAGCAACATTTACAGTCATAGTAGTATTTGTGAAGGACTTCTCTCATTTCCTCAAAACGACGAGAGTAGCACCTGGGGCTGCTGTTAGTGAACTCTTGACTTCCCGACCTTTCCCCCTGTATGTGCCCCCGGTTAACGCGGTGTAACGCTACGAAATTTCCAGATTTGCAAACAGTGCAAATATTGCCAGCCGAACTGCTTTCTATGCTTCAGTCACGAAACCATTATTCCGAAAGTTGTGCACGTAATTTCCCCTCTTCCAGACCTGATGCTGTGTGCTAAATTCTCTTTTAACTAAGGACATGGTACATGCCCACTAGAGCAATGGTCTTCGACAGTTGGCATGAGGTGAAGGCAACGTTTTGACGTCTTGTTTCCTGCTTGAAAGTCTAACGACAGACAGGTACGAGTAGATTGATGGTCTTTGTTAAGAAGCTGTCTTTCCGCACTCTTAGTGACTCAATTTGCTGGGCTTCATTGTCGATTCTGATAAGTTAAAAATAAAAGCACTCAAATTTTTTATTTATTAATTAAAATTAGAAATAGTTTATCACCGCTGTGTAGGTAGTTTTCCTAACTAAAGTGAAGTTCAAATGATTTAACTGTCACAGTAAGGAAATCAAAATCATTTTCGACAACATGACACAGTCAATAAATCTGTTTTTATTCGAATCATCATATACATTACACATTCACGCTGTGAACGTGACAGCTGATTCCAAAAAGAGAATAAATTTAATTGAATGTACATCTCAAAACTGCATGTACTTCTTAATCATCGCTCTGGTCTGAGAGACCATACACGTTCTGTACATTCCTTCACTGATCATTTGTGTTCAAGACTTTTGTGGCCTGTTCTCTTTTTCTCAGGCCCGTCGTCTCCGTATCCCCGTTGATATCCTTCCATCTTGCCCGTGGCCTTCCTTGGCCCCTTCTGCCTTCCACAGATCTCGAGAATGCTACTCGTTGTAGTCTTTCCTCTTCCGTGCTAATTAGTTACCCTGTCCTCATCAATCTTCTTCCCTTCATTCTTCGGACAATATCAGTTTGTCAGTACGGGTTTGGCAGTTCCTGGTTTTTTAATATCCTCCATTCCTGTGATTGCTGCCCCTTTTGGGCCCAAATATTCCCTAATATCTTTTTCTTGAAGACTAGCAGTTTTTGTTCATCTGTTTCCTTTAACGTAAATATTTCCGAGCCATTCAGGGCTAGCTCTTGTATAGTCCGATTTGAAAATTTCTCGAAATTGTTCTTACGCACAGCACGTCCCGTAATACAAAATATGCTCTATTTGCCACTGCGAGCTTTAGTTAATCTCAACTTCCATTTTATTCTACTCACTAAAAATGCTTCCTCAATATTTAAGTGTGTCTCTTCTTTTAAAGGCTACTTCATCAACAGTCAGTGTAGTACCGTCACTGGCTGCTTTGCTCTCGACAATGTAAGGAATCAGGAAAGAAGATTCAGGTTTAACGTCCCGTCGACATCGATGTCATTAGAGACGGAGGATAAGCTCAGATTCTTCCGAGGTTGGAGAAGGAAATTGGGCGTGTCCTTTCAAAGCACCCATCACATCATTTGCCTGGAGCTATTTATGAAAATTCCGGAAAACATAAATCAGGATGGCCGGACGCAGGTTTGAACCGTAGTCTTCCCGAATACGAGTCCAGTGACCCAACACGATAATGTACTCAGTTTTCGCATCACTAACTTGTAAAACATTTTTCGTCGCAATATTTCTATAAGATCGTCATATTTTCCGTTTCCCGTCGTTTCTTGGTTCCTTCAAAATTCATGGAGGTGTGTCTGTGCAACAAATTGAACGGCAGTTTGTTTTTTGCAAAAGCGCTTCACTTCTTTTATTTTTGAAGGATCTTCAATGGCCTGTGATACACGTTTATTTTTATAAATGCGGTAAATATATTATGTGGTAGGTAGAATAGGTTATTATGTTACATTTTGTCTTGTTTTTTAGATTAGAAACAACTTTAATAGCACAAACTTCGTGAGATTAAATTATGGTTTCATGTAACGATTTCTAGTAGTGTTAGTTCATATGTGTGGTCCTGGAGATGTGTTCATTCAGTCGGCATGCTCGTCATGGCCGATTTCCGGGGATTTTCCAGCCACATTTACTACAACTCACCAGCCGCACCCTTCATTTTGTGATCAACATGTGTGTCTTTACAGTGTGTAGTGTTACAAATTGTTGGTGTGTGTATATCTTTCGTCTTTTGCTTGTGTTATATGTTTGGTTTGATATTTTTTATTTTGTGTGTGTGTGTGTGTGTGTGTGTGTGTGTGTGTGTGTGTACTTTATTATGTGTAAATGTGTCTTTCCGTGTGAGAGGTTTTTTTATTTTTTTATTTTTTTTTAGAGAGAGAGAGAGAGAGAGAGAGAGAGAGAGAGAGAGAGAGAGAGAGAGTAGTAGGAGGAAGAAGAGTAGGAGGAGAGGAAGATTCATGAGTTATTTACTCTGATAAAAACATTCAGTTCACCATGGAAAAAGAAACACAAAAGCAAATACATTTCTTCGATATAACAATAAGGAGAGACAGCTATAAGCACTCATTTAACATCTTCAGAAAGCCAATAGCCACAGATACAATTATACATGCTTTATCCAGCCACCTGCAAAACCAAAAATTAGTGGCCCTATGACCCATGTTCACAAAAAAATGGTTCAAATGGCTCCTGCCCGAGGCAGGATTCGAACCTGCGGCCGTAGCAGTCGCGCGGTTCCTGACTGAGCGCCTACAACCGCTAGACCACCGCGGCCGGCCATGTTCACATGTTACATAGACGAAATAATATCCCACCACTCAGCAACGAAAACTACGAAAAAGAATACAAGCAATACAACTTTTAGCCGCAACACCCACAAAACACAAAGACTCAACCAAAAAAATCAAAACACAACTAATGAAAAATGAAAACAAACAGAGAACACGAGCACCAAAGCGCATAGTAAAACAGAGAGAAGTAACACTCATGACATGACTAACAGAAAGAAATAGCACACTTTAAAATCCAAACACAAATCAGCACAAAGGATAACAAATATGTTAAAAAATAGGAGTACACATTGCTTACAGAACAAGCAACGTATCCCAGTCATATTTACAGACAACAAAAGACAAACCACATAAATATCAAGGAGCAGGTATATACCAGTTATAATGCCAAGAATGTGAATCAGTATATCTGGGGATGACAGGCAGGAATTTCAAAACTAGGTATAAAGAACATATAAGAAGCTGGAAGTATGAAAATAGCCATTTTACCTTTGCCGAACACCTGATAAAACGTGGACATGAACAAGCCAACATGAAAATTATTGGAATAAACAATCACAACAAAAAGCTTTTGGCATTACAAGAAAACTTTCACATACAAAGAGTCTTTGCAATGAAAAAGAAAATAATTAATGACCAAGTCAATATAAGCAATAACTCTCTGATCATGTTAGTCACTATAACAATAAGAAACAGAAACACAACCAAAGTAAATAATTGATGAATCTCCTTCTCTCTCCCCCACACGCACATGAGCGCTCGCACTCGGGCACAAATCGAATGAAAAATATGAAACCACACTCTCAACACGAACCAAAGACGATATATAAACACACAGATATTTATCTGTTGGCAACACTACACGCTAAAGGCACACAAGTTGATCACAAAATGAAAAGTGCAAGTGGTGTGTGGTAATAAATGTGGATGATGGTATGTTTGGTTTGAGGAGCGCTAAAGCGCACGGTCACCAGCGTCCGTACGAAGTCCCAATTTTTACCCAGTCCAATTATTTTACACAGTCCAATCTAGCCACTTGACACGAATGATGATGATGGTGATGAAATGATGAGGGCAACACAAACACCCAGTCCCCGGGCAGAGAAAATCCCCAGCCCGGCCGGGAATCGAAACTGGGACCCCGTGATCCAGAGGTAGCAACGCTAGCCACTAGACCACATTAATGTGGACGAAAGAACCCCGGAAATCGGCCAGCTGGAGCATGGGGACCAAATAACACATCTCCAGGACAACACATTTGGTCTATCATCGCTGAAACAGTAAGTAACATCAAACGAGAATTTAATCTCACGAAATATGTGCTACAAAAGTTGTTAATTATCTAAAGAAAAAGAAAAACAAGACAAAATTTAACATAGTAACATATTCTAATTACTACGTAATGCACTCATTGTATTTATAAAAATAAAAATGTATTACAGGCCACTGAAGATGCTGCATAAATAAAAGAAGCGAAGCTCGTATGGCAAAAACAAACTGCCTTTCATTTAATTACATAGACGGAACACACCTCCATGAATTTATGTATGAACTTGTCATGAGCTGCAAGGCTTATTTGCTACCTCTTATTAGAACAACATTGTCCGCATATGCAAGCCCAGTTTTTGCTGTTCTCTCTCTGTCTTTTCTAAAGTTACATTAAAAAGTATTGGAAACAATGCGTCTCCTTGGCTAAGGTCAATTATGACTTCAAAATGCTCTGACATTCATGGCTTATAATGTGTAGACCGCCACAGACAAATTTAAAGCGTTGCTTCGGACAGAGTACGAATCTAGGAATATACTACGACTCCCTACGTTCAGTCCCATAGGGACTGCGATGACTGGACTAGACTAATTACAGTGGGCGCAGAGGCGTTTAAGGAATCCCTCTTCCCGGGCTCTGGGCGTGAATGGAACAGGAAAAAGCCCCCATAATTATTACAATGGGCTATGGCAGCAGACGACCGACGCGAGTGCCTTTGCTAACAGCACATCTCCCGGAGCGTCTCTCCTCGGGTCGTGGCCATATCGGTTGGACGTTAGATGACTGGAAAACCGTGGCCTGGTCAGATGAATCCGTATTTCAGTTGGTAAGAGCTGTTGCCAGAGTTAGAGTGTGGCTGACCCCTCGAAGCCATGTACCCAAGTTGTCAACAAGGACCTGTTCAAACTGGTGGCGGCTCCATAATGGTGTGGGCAGTGCGTACGTGGAATGAACTGGGTCGTCTAGTCCAAGTGAACCGATCATTGACTGGAAATGATTGTGTTCGGCTATTTGGAGACAGTTTGTAGCCATTCAACGATGGAATTTTTATGGATGACAATGCACCATATCACAACCGTTCGTGACTGGTTTAGAGAACATTCTGGACAACTCGAAAGAATGATTTGGCCATCCAGATCGCCGTACATGAATCCTGTCGAACATTTATGGGACGTAATCGTGAGGTCAGTTAGTGCACAAAATCCTGCACCAGCAACACTTTAGCAGTTATGGACTGCCATAGAGGCAGCATGGCTCAGTATTTCTGCATGCGACTTCCAACGACTTGCTGACTCCATGCTACGTCGAGTTGGTGAACTACGCCGCGAAAAAGGAGGTCCGACACGATATTAGGAAGCATCGCATTACTTTTGTCGCTTCAGTATATGACACTTGCCTCTGTTTCACACTCCTCTTATATTGCTTCTCTGAATATTACCAGTACGTCTATATCTACATCGATACTCTAGAAGCTACCGCAGGTGCTTGGCCGATGGTACCCTATACCACTACTTGTCATTCCCTTTCCTGTTTCATTCGCAAATAGAGCGAGGGAAGAACGACTGCCGGTATGCCTTCGTATGAGCCCTAATTTCTCGTACCGTATCGTTGGCGGCGTAGAATCCTTGGTCAGTCAGTGTCAAATGCCGCTACTCTAAATTTTCTGAACAGTGTTTCTCGAAAAGAACATTGCCTTCCGTCCAGGGATTCTCATTTGAGTTTCCGAAACATCCCCGTAACACTTGTGTGTTGTTCGAACCTACCGGTAACAAATCTCTGAATTGTTTCGATGTCTTCCTTCAATCCGACCTGGTACAGATCCTAAACACTCGAGCACTACTCAAGAATAGATCGCACCAGCATCTCATATGCAGTCTTCTATACAGGTGAACCACTCTTTCCCAAAATTCTCCCAATAAACCGTAGGTCTCGCGTAATGCCGCCTAGTCTTCGGATTCATTTCAAGTCTCTCTCTCTCTCTCTCTCTCTCTCTCTCTCTCTCTCTCACTCTCACTCACACACACACACACACACACACACTCTCTCTCTCTCTCTCTCTCTCTCTCTCTCTCTCTCTCTCTCTCTCTCACGCGCACACACTTACACTTAGCAGAGCGGATACTAAAGCTGCACCTGTAACGACATGGCTGTCAACAGGACGTTAAACCCAGACGAAGAAAGAAAAGACTTCGGTCGCTCCTGCAGCTTCTCTTCCAGGGCAGACGTTGGCGCCTTGCCGCCGGTGACGTAAAGCCGGATGGGCTGAGGGCTCGGCAATGTCCGCTGCGCGGTACGGCGTTATAAATGCAATTCTGCGCGCCGCGCTGCCGCTACTGCCGTCGCGGGCACTAAATCTCTGGTCCCGGGAGCCCCGGCCGCCCGCGCTCGCCAGGTGCTACGCCATGGCTCCCTGACCGCCCCTCCTCCTCTCTTACTCTTTTCCCCCAGCCCAGAAATTATTCAGACGCCTTCGCCGGTGGAGAGAACTGCTATGGCTTTTTCCACTTTCATTCCCGGTGGCAAATCTAATCACGGGAAAGCTCCAGCGTGATAATACGGAGACGGGCCAGTTACTCCTGCCGAGGAGGGAACAAAAGAAAGTTTCCTCTTCGGACAAGGTGCCGTGTAACAACCAACTATATTTCAAGACGGAAGTCGTTTCGTGTTTCGCGTTTCTGAGTTCCGGCGCCAACGCCCTTGAACCAGGCGGTCGGACAGATGCGACTGAGAGAATCGGACGCGTGCTACATGTTATTGGAGTAGCTCGTCACGATGTCTTTTTAAGATATCCACCATGAATGACAAGAATCGTCGCTCAGCCCGAAGCAAATGTATATATTCCCCGTCTTTATGCAGGGAAGGTGGTGTTGATGCGGCGCCCTTAGTTTAAATCTACCTGTTTGTAATGTGTCTTTGATATTCTACTTTCATGATCTAATAGAAACTGGGTTTTCTTCGTACTAAAGCTATTACTGTTACTGCTATATACATTATAGTAGTTTTTAAGTGTTGTCTCGTATAAATTTACGACTTATTGTAACAAGTATGTCGCTACGAACATACTGTAAAATATGGAGATGGCCTGTTTATATGCATTAGTGACATTGTGGTCCTAAACTTGCCAGGATAAATAAGATAATAAAATAAATAAATACTGAGGCTCTTCCTCAGATAGCGACGCCGACCAATCCTCTGCAGAAAGAAAAAAAAAAAAAAAAAAAAAAAAGAGAGAGAGAGAGAAAGCTAGATAGGCGCCAGGAACTTAGCATGTATATACAAAAATAAAAAATAAGTTGCGTGATCTATAGGTTAGCATATATAATTATTATTGTTTTGTCGTATGACGTTTCTCTATACGCTATAGCTCAATAATCCAACAAATGGTGTTTGACAACCAGGCGACAGTGCTAGCAGTCATTGCTGAAAATCCCTCAAACCTGTGTTTTTCAACCATTTTGAATACGCGACGCCTTTCCAAGTAAAAATATTCTGGCGACCCCCAGAACCATAATAAAAGTGTGTCAGCGATTTCAAAGGCAACGTATTTAATTTTCTTTTGAATGCGCTTTCATAAATTGTTCTGGTTCTGTGTGATCATTTTTATCACAGAAGATGATTGGCACGTAAACTAAGTTGTTAGTAATACACAAGACGCTGCCACTGCGGCGCCGTTCCAGCCCGGAAGTTGATGTGGTCCTTTACCTCACCCTGCAAACCTCTCAGAGGTAAACATTATCTGTACGAGACTTAGTGACTCTCGCCGCCCTAGTTCCATTCCGCAGAAGAGATCGATATACATCGTGTTGCTTCTCACTGCTGCAAGTGTTAGCGTATATGAACTCTTCATCAGATTTAAATTAAACTCATATTCATTATTATAAATAAGTACCAGACCTGAACGTGAGCGAATTATCAAGATGCTTTCACAAAACCTCGTCACTTCCATGTGACATTTATACCATAGCAGATGACCATTATGAAACATACGTTTCCAGCCATGCTGCAACTGCTTTCTCCTGCGACCGCGACACCCTGAGCAAGGCTTTGCGACTCCTCAGGGGATCGCGACCCACATGTTGAAAAACACTGCCTTAAACTTTCTTCAGATGTGCGGAGTGGGTAGTAATCTTAAAACCTGAAATTATCTGGGGGATTAAAATTGTGTATTGGTCAGAAAGTCGAAACGGAATCATCGGTTTCCGCTCCCGTTTCGGCACTCATTTTAAGTTTCAAAACAGCGCACAGTCCACTGTAGAGTGAAATACTTATTTTGGAATCTAAAAGCCTGCACCAGTGAACCACATCAATGAACAACACTTTCTTGAAAAGTATTACTCTTCTGTGGAAAACATCACTCAGGTAACCAGTGCACGCCTAGTTGAAGATTTTAGATTAAAAATGGGAACTTAATTACACTTTGTGTTTTCATTATAAAGGAGAAAATTGGTTTTAGTATACCTAAGTGTATCTTCTGGTAAACTTATCATACTATGATACCTAAGTGTATCATACCAGGGGGTAAGGTTTAGAAGTTCAGAGATTTCTATATGTTGTACCTTGTATTGTATTGTATATTGACCGAGGACCTATAGTGGACACCCCAGGGAACGTCTCACACCAGACGCGTGGTAGAGTAATGGTGGTGTACGCGTACGTGGAGAACTTGTTTGCGCAGCAATCGCCGACATAGTATAACTGAGGTTCAATAAGGGGAACCAGCCCGCATTCGCCGAGGCAAACCGCCTAAAAACCATCCACAGACTGGCCGGTTCACCGGACCTCGACACAAATCCGCCGGGCGGATTCGTGCCGGGGACCAGGTGCTCCTTCCCGCCCGGAAAGCCGTGCACAAATCAATGTGTTCAATTTTTGTGTGAAACAGCATTCTCACAGACATGTCAGAATCTTTATGATCCGATTTTTCTGCTTGGTTGAAACGGCATCACTAAGTGGACCTTGCCTGTCAGTTTAGACTAACCGTTTTTCATCCGCATGACCACACTACATCATCTGACCTGCTACCCAGGGGACAATAAATAATAATGACGTCTTCTTGCCACGCATACTGCAGGTACTAATCAACCAAAAAATGCGACTTGTAACACCTATAATTATTAATCTGCCAATTATGTAAATACTGAAGTAATGTTGTTCAGTACACTTTTCTCAACCAACGACAGAAATAACTGCACTTATACCCATTACATTGTGTATTTGGACATATTTTGCGCAGTGAAACTGAACTGACAGACTTAAAAAATGACATGATGTTTTTATTAAGTTCGTCACTGCCCCTTTACGTGTACATTAGTATAGGAAATCATGTTGCATAAAGCTTTCTGTGAGTGACCATTACACAGAGATACATTACGTGTAAACACACGTTAAGAAATGTGAAATAGTGATTAAAGTAGGCATATTTGCAGGGTAATGTGGTAACAAATGTCTTACGATTTGTTTGTAAATTTCTCTAACTTGCCTGACAGTTGTACTGTTGTTGGTAGTTTTGAATACTGGAAACCAAAATCCTCTAGAAGTGTGCCATTTACACCGTATGGTAAGTGCTGAAGCAGATGGAGTGGAAAGTACTCAGAAAATGTGTATTGGCTGTTGATATCTCAGCAATTCACACATAACTCAACTCTTTAGCAGATGATTCATAGAATAACTTTGAGACTATCTGTCGGTCGTTCTGTTCCCAACTACCACGTGAGAAAAATGAACACCTAAATCTTACCTTGCAAATTTTGATTTCTCTTCTCTTATGAAGCTGGTCGTTTCTCCCTTATGTAAGTGGGAGCCAGGAAAACAGTTTGGCATTCGGAGGGGAAAGCTTGTAACCGGAATTTCGGGAAACGCGTCGCTGTAACGAAATACGTAATTGTTCCAATATTGCCACCCCCAACTCGCTAATCATATCCGTGACACTTTCTAACATATTTTGCGAATTAATGAGTTTCGTATGTAAGATACACGGCTTGCACACAGTTTTCTCAGTTATGGATTGTTGCAAACAAATGAAGTTAACGTGTCCTCCATATGTAGGTATTTTACTTTCCTGATGGCTAATAACAAGCGTGCACGCTTTAGTGGCTTGGGCCTTGACTTGTGATATGTGTAAATGTAGATTGTTTTTGACGGTGGAGAATGTTCGCTTATTCCCTGTAAAGGAGACAGGAGAGAGGTGACACATGATGTTAGCACATAGGATTTAACGTCCGTAGGTACAAATGTTAATGAGCTGCACGGTCTCACACTTCTATAACGGGTACAAGTAAATAGTAATAAATCTCTAACACTAACAGACGACAGATTTTAAAACAGAAACTTCCACAAATAAATACACGACAGTAATGAACTAAAGCCGGCCGGAGTGGCTGTGCGGTTCTGGGCGCTACAGTCTGGAGCCGAGCGACCGCTACGGTCGCAGGTTCGAATCCTGCTTCGGGCATGGATGTGTGTGATGTCCTTAGGTTAGTTAGGTTTAATTAGTTCTAAGTTCTAGGCGACTGATGACCTCAGAAGTTAAGTCGCATAGTGCTCAGAGCCAGCCAGTAATGAAGTAAGGATGTATACGGCTTTTTGCATGCACACAATTATTGTTTTGCTTTAGAACCCAAAAAGTTTCATCACAGCTGTGGCATCGTCAGTGGCTTTTTTCTTTTATTTTTCCGAAATACATAAATACCGATTACATCTAGGTTAGGAAGCAGGTTACATCGGATTTTGTTGCTATTTAAATTACATATATACTTTACTTACTATTTTACAATGTGTATGTCCTGTGGCTGCCAACCGAAATCAGCTTCAGATCTAAATTAGTGATTCAAATGGCTCTAAGCCCTATGGAACTTAACTTCTGAGGTCATCAGTCCCCTAGACTTAGAGCTACTTAAAACTTACTAACCTAAGGACATCACACACGTCCATGTCCAAGGCAGGATTCGAACCTGCGACCGCAGCAGCAGCAGCGCGGTTCCTGAGTGAAGCGCCTAGAACCGCTCGGCCACAACGGCCGGCTCTAAATCAGTGCACCGTGTCAACTGCAAACATAAGGAATGTTAAGATACAATCTACAGTGAATTTTTGTCAATAATCCAACTTTTAAAATACGTATTCCGGTAAAAAAATCACAAAAAGAACAAAAACATCTTCGACACACACATACAAAGCAGCCACAGCTCAGAACAAGCCAAACACAGCAATTGTATGGCCAAAATGGGGCATGAGCCACATTTTCTATCGCAATTCGTATTTTAAATGTTACATTATAGATAAAAATGGAATGCGGACGATATCCTAACATCCCTTATACAGTAATTTTGGCATGTGACTGGGTTTGGTTTGCAGCCACAGAATACACACACACACACACACACACACACACACACACACACACACAATGTAAAATAAACGGTAAAGTACATATGTAATTTAAATAACAACAAAATCTGGTGCAATATGTTCCTAACCTAGATGTAATCTGTACGTATGTATTTCAGAAAAATAAAGAGCCCACTGAGAATGCCACAAGGTGTGGTGAAACATGTTTGGGTATTAAAGCAAAACACTAATTGAGTATTTGCAAAAAAGTGGACCTATCCTTAATTCGTTGCTATTTTCTGCAAGCATGGGAACCGAGCTCTAAATTCCAATATGATAAACATACGACAATTCGTGGCACGGAGTGCCCTCAGAATTTGAATGGAGATTTTAGTCGCTGATTCCAAAAATATACATAGTTTTTCATCTGGCTACCAACGAAGAAAATAAAAAACATTCTTTGTCTAGCGTAGTGTAGACACTACCTTTACGTCCGATACAGTATACGTGTCCACAAAAATGCCAGAATAACAAATCTGAGAAACATGGGGCCATGGACGTCATCTTCATCACGCAGCGACGTGACGGGGCGAGCGTCGGGCGCTCTCGCGCGCAGGCGGCACATAATTTAGTGCGCAGCTTCGGCTTTAAAAGGCGCGCTAGCTCCGCCGGATTGAAGCCTTTCCACGGCCTTAGCTTTTCTCGTACGCTCACCCCATAAAACACCCGCCCAAGACTGCCTACTGGCGTAAATACGAAGTGGCAGCGAAATTGCTGTCTCGGGCATCGGGTGTTTTGTGCGCCTCGTGGCCTACTTATACCACAGGGAGAAGGTCGAGTAGTGTAACAAATAGTAAAAGAGGGGAGAAGTATGTACGATAAGTGTATGCACTAGTGACGCGGTTACATTAAAGCAAGTCATTGAGACGCACTTAATCTCTCCACCGGAGCTGATAAATATTTTCTGCGCTCTTAAATTACGCCGGCCGGGGTGGCCGAGCGGTTCTAGGCGCTACAGTCTGGAACCGCGCGACCGCTACGGTCGCAGGTTCGAATCCTGTCTCGGGCATGGACGTGCGTGATGTTCTTAGGTTACTATTTTTAAGTAGTTCTAAGTTCTAGGGGACTGATGACCTCAGATGTTAAGTCCCATACGCTTAGAGCCATTTGAACCATAAATCACGACAGTATCTATTACGCTAGCACTTCGTCGTGTGATATTAGTCTCCTGTCCTCCTCATCATAAGAGTGTCTTGAAGGCTTATATCGTTGATGCATTTCAACCGACGTTTAATGATATGGGTGATACGTCTGTGATAATTTTTCTGTGCCCCGTTCCTTCAAATGACATTCTGTAATTATAATAGAAGTGTGTTTCATATTTACTTTGTAAATTATTGACAATAACAACTTACACCTGAGAGACACTCTTTCATGAATGCATTAACCGCCAATGAATTATTATGTGACGTTTAATTATGACAAGAATTACAAGAAACCTTGTAAAGAATGACGCGTTTTTATAAATCTCCGATACGATTGCATGAAGTCTTGAGAGAGGCACATATCGAACACTAACGAAAGTCGATAGCAGTTTCTGCAGTCCCCTATATTGCCCGTGACGACGAAATCGTCGGTATAGGTATATTGGATAACCAATCCGACGTATGTGTAACTGTCACATTGCGTATTTTTGTTACAAAACATTGTAGACATTTCCGAAATTTTTCTGTACGGCATGTTGATGAACTCAGTAGCGAAATGCCTTAGGCTAACGTAAAAAGATAACAGTAAATATGAACAGAGTTTGGTGACATGTGTTATGTTAGATTTCTACTTTTCCTCTGAGTGCAACTCAGAGCCATTTTGATAAGACTTTCATTTCTCTAAACTTCTCCATATGCGTGTAAAGAAATTGAAAGAGAAAACAAAATTACGAGATCATATGTCACGTTTTCGCGAGAACAAGACGGTAGCAGTAGATTCGACAAAAGTTTTCTGTACATAATAATTTTAATAGACAGCAATCATGTGCTGGTTTCTGTAATGATTGGTATCTGTAACATCACATTTGCTTAGAAAATGGCAGAGCAGTGCATGCGGTGAATATCTTTTTTGCTGCATGTATAATTCATTCGTCCTCACTCATCTCGCTTAAAAATTTCTCATTATCTACACTTGCTAAATACACCTTTGCCTTAACCTCTAAACTGAGATTTTTTTCTAGGAATGTGTTAAAAAAAACTTTGACATTTGCAAGTTGGAGATATCAATCTCTGACATGTGCAAACTGTCATCTTTTTCTTATCTCTGCACCTCTCAGAAACAGCGAAGCAGCATGAACCATTTTAAAAGGCACACATCTATTATTAAACTTACTACGGATGTTTCTCTAGTCCATGTAATCAATTTCTATGTTTCCACACATTCAGCTGTATGGAGAAACACGACTGTTGCAAGGAAACTAAGCATGCCATCTTAAATGTAGTATTAGAACTGTTTCGGATAAACCTACACACATCAAGCGTTCATTGAATTCGAAAGTAAAATTCTATGTACCGACTTGACAGAAAATCCTAGGAAGTTCTGGTCTTACGTTAAATCAGTAAGTGGCTCGAAACAGCATATCCAGACACTACGGGATGATGATGGCATTGAAACAGAGGATGACACGCGTAAAGCTGAAATACTAAACACCTTTTTCCAAAGCTGTTTCACAGAGGAAGACCGCACTGCAGTTCCTTCTCTAAATCCTCGCACAAACAAAAAAATGGCTGACATTGAAATAAGTGTCCAAGGAATAGAAAAGCAACTGGAATCACTCAATAGAGGAAAGTCCACTGGACCTGACGGGATACCAATTCGATTCTACACAGAGTACGCGAAAGAACTTGCCCCCCTTCTAACAGCCGTGTACCGCAAGTCTGTAGAGGAACGGAGGGTTCCAAATGATTGGAAAAGAGCACAGATAGTCCCAGTCTTCAAGAAGGGTCGTCGAGCAGATGCGCAAAACTATAGACCTATATCTCTTACGTCGATCTCTTGTAGAATTTTAGAACATGTTTTTTGCTCGCGTATCATGTCATTTCTGGAAACCCAGAATCTACTATGTAGGAATCAACATGGATTCCGGAAACAGCGATCGTGTGAGACCCAACTCGCCTTATTTGTTCATGAGACCCAGAAAATATTAGATACAGGCTCCCAGGTAGATGCTATTTTTCTTGACTTCCGGAAGGCGTTCGATACAGTTCCGCACTGTCGCCTGATAAACAAAGTAAGAGCCTACGGAATATCAGACCAGCTGTGTGGCTGGATTGAAGAGTTTTTAGCAAACAGAACACAGCATGTTGTTATCAATGGAGAGACGTCTACAGACGTTAAAGTAACCTCTGGCGTCCCACAGGGGAGTGTTATGGGACCATTGCTTTTCACAATATATATAAATGACTTAGTAGATAGTGTCGGAAGTTCCATGCGGCTTTTCGCGGATGATGCTGTAGTATACAGAGAAGTTGCTGCATTAGAAAATTGTAGCGAAATACAGGAAGATCTGCAGCGGATAGGCACTTGGTGCAGGGAGTGGCAACTGACCCTTAACATAGACAAATGTAATGTATTGCGAATACATAGAAAGAAGGATCCTTTATTGTATGATTATATGATAGCGGAACAAACACTGGTAGCAGTTACTTCTGTAAAATATCTGGGAGTATGCGTACGGAACGATTTGAAGTGAAATGATCATATAAAACTAATTGTTGGTAAGGCGGGTACCAGGTTGAGATTCATTGGGAGAGTGCTTAGAAAATGAAGTCCATCAACAAAGGAGGTGGCTTACAAAACACTCGTTCGACCTATACTTGAGTATTGCTCATCAGTGTGGGATCCGTACCAGGTCGGGTTGACGGAGGAGATAGAGAAGATCCAAAGAAGAGCGGCGCGTTTCGTCACCGGGTTATTTGGTAACCGTGATAGCGTTACGGAGATGTTTAATAAACTCAAGTGGCAGACTCTGCAAGAGAGGCGCTCTGCATCGCGGTGTAGCTTGCTCGCCAGGTTTCGAGAGGGTGCGTTTCTGGATGAGGTATTGAATATATTGCTTCCCCCTACTTATACTTCCCGAGGAGATCACGAATGTAAAATTAGAGAGATTAGAGCGCGCACGGAGGCTTTCAGACAGTCGTTCTTCCCGCGAACCATACGCGACTGGAACAGGAAAGGGAGGTAATGACAGTGGCACGTAAAGTGCCCTCCGCCACACACCGTTGGGTGGCTTGCGGAGTATCAATGTAGATGTAGATCAAAAAAAGTTTTGCATCACTCCGGTTCCCAGAACTCCTGAAGATAGACATTGACTGTGGATATTGTTTCACAGACACAGTCCCTTGGACAGTTCAGAGATGTCACTAAACCCACCCAAAGATGTAAACAACCATGCACGAGCAGCGCCTATTAGACGGAGGGTGTCCGACAGCCGATCAGTTCAGTCATTCCACCAAGAAGGAGGTACACGGCTCGTGTTGTATGTAGCTCAACTATGTCTAGACGGTCAATACCGCGGTTCGATCGCGTCCGCATTGTTACTTTGCCAGGAAAAGCTCTCAACAAGGGAAGTGTCCAGGCGTCTCGGAGTGAACCAAAGCGATGTTGTTCAGACATGGAGGAAATACAGAAACAGGAACTGTCGATGAAATGCGTCGCTCAGGCCACCCAAGGGCTACTACTGCAGTGGATGACCGCTACCTACGGATTATGGCTCGGAGTAACCCTGAGAGCAACGCACCATGTTGAATAATGCTTTTCGTACAACCACAGGACGTCGTGTTACGACCCAAACTGTGTGCAATAAGCTACATGATGGGCAGCTTCACTCCCGACGTCCATGGCGAGGTCCATCTTTGCAACTACGACACCGTGCAGCACGGTACATTTGGGCCCAGCACCATGCCGAATGGACGCTCAGGACTGGCAACATGCTCTCTTTACCGATGAGTGTCGCATATGCCTTGAACCAGACAATCGTCGGAGACGACTTTGGAGGCATGCCGGTCAGGCTGACCGCCTTACACACTGTCCAGCGAGTGCAGCAAGGTGGAGGTTCCCTGCTGTTTTGGGGCGGCATTATGTGGGGACGACGTACGCCACTGGTGGTCATGGAAGGCGCCGTAATGGCTATACGATAAGTGAATGCCATCATCCGACCGATAGAGCCTCCTTCACATATTGTAAGGCTGATGATGGATTCTAAAAGGAAATCATACCTGTGTCTTAGGATATGTAAAGGAGGGCTTTTGAGGAAGTAAGTACAATGTGTGGAGCATATATAACTGTAAACTATATAATCACAAAAAGTTCATCGTATTTTAGGGCGCAAATGTAAAACCTTTTGTAAACTACTCAATCAATATCTTTGTTACATTTTAGGACACAAATGTAAAATTTGCAAAGAAGTCAATGCTACCATCTGACGTTGGGCTCATGCCCAAAACTATTAACAGTACATTAAAGTAAAAAAAAAAACTTGGTGCTGGTTGCAGCATTTATTACAATGTAATTTACAGTTGTGAAAGCACCTGTGGTCTAGGGGTAGTGTCTTCGATTAGTAAGCAAACCGTTCACGTTCCCGCATTCGAAATCCGCTTAAATTTTGATTAATAACCAGCATCGGCAGCCAAAGACTTCCCCCATGAGAAGTCACCCTCGTCCTGCCAACAGCCTCTTCGAAGAGAGCGGAGGAGCGGACAGATGTTCAGGGCACTCTCTTGTCCTTGGGGTGAGAAACTGCCATTATAGACGGAAGAATCAGCAAAGATCAACGGCATAAGGGTGCAGGAGGCAAAGGAAACCACCGCATTAAAGACGCATAACGTGTATCCACAGGACATGAGGCCTGTAACTGAAAAAGTATAGTGATGATCTCTCCAGTGGCAAAAGATTCCGAAATAGTCGCACTTTCGGATCTCCGGGAGGGGACTGGCAAGGGTGAGGTGACCATGGAAAAAACATTGAATGATCAAAGACAGGATAACATTCTACGAGTCGGGGCGTGGAATGTCAGAAGCTCAAACATGGTAGGAAAGCTAGAAAATCTGAAAAGGGAAATTCAGAGGCAATATCCAGATATAGAGGGGGTCGGTGGAGTGAAATGGAAAGAAGACAAGGATTTCTGGTTGATGAGTATAGGGTAGTATGGACAGCACAGAAAATGGTATAACGGGAGTAGGATTCATTACGAATAGGAAGGTAAGGAAGAGTGTGTGTTACTGTTAACCGTTCAGTGATGATGTTGTTCTTACCAGAATGACAGCTAACCAACACCGGCAACGATAGTTCTGGTATACATACCGACGTCGCAAGCTGAAGTCGAAGAGATAGAGGAAGTATATGAGGGTGTTGAAAGGGTAATACAGCACGTCAAGGGAGATGAAAATGTAATTGTCATGGGAGGATCGGAATGCGGTTGAAGAGGAAGAAGTAGAAGAAAAGGTTACAGGAGAATATGCGCTTGGGACAAGAAATGAGAGAGGAGAAAGGCTAACTGAGTTCCGTAATAATTTTCAGCTACTAATAGCGAATACTCGGTTCAAAAATCACAAGGGGAGGAAGTATACCTGGAAAAGGTTAGGAGATACGTGAAGATTTCAGGTATATTACATCATAGTCAGACAGAGATTCCGAAATCAGATACTTATTACAATACTGGCCATTAAAATTGCTGCACCAAGAATAAATGCAGATGATAAACGGGCATTCATTGGACAAATATATTATACTAGAAGGGACATGTGATTACATTTTCTCGCAATTTGTGTGCATAGACCCTGAGAAATCAGCACTCAGAACAACCACCTCTGGCCATAATAACAGCCTTGATACTCTTGGGCATTGAGTCAAACAGAGCTTGGATGGCGTGTACAGGTACAGCTGCCCATGCAGCTTCAGCACGATACCACAGTTCATCAAGAGTAGTGATGGGCGTACTGTGACGAGCCAGTTGCTCGGCCACCATTGACCAGAAGTTTTCAATATGGAGAATGTGCTGGCCAGGGCAGCAGTCGAACATTTTCTGTATCCAGAAAGGCCCGTACAGGACCTGCAACATGCGGTCGTGCATTATCCTGCTGAAATGTAGGGTTTCGCAGGGATCGAATGAAGGGTAGAGCCACGGGTCGTAACACATCTGGAATGTAACGTCCACTGTTCAAAGTGCTGTCAATGCGAACAAGAGGTGACCGAGACGTGTAACCAGTGGCACCCCATACCATCACACCGGGTGACACGCCAGTATGGCGATGACGAATACACACTTCCAATGTGCGTTCATCGCGATGTCGCCAAACACGGATGCGACCATCATGATGCTATAAACAGAACCTGGATTCGTCCGAAAAAAAATGACGTTTTGCCATTCGTGCACCCAGGTTGGTCGATGAGTACACCATTGCAGGCGCTCCTATCTGTGATGCAGCGTCAAGGGTAACCGCAGCCATGGTCTACGAGCTGATAGTCCATGCTGCTGCAAACGTCGTCGAACTGTTCATGCAGATGGTTGTTGTCTTGCAAACTTCTCCATCTGTTGACTCAGGGACCGAGACGTGGCTGCACGATCCGTTACAGCCATGCGGATAAGATGCCCCTCATCTCGACAGCTAGTGATACGAGGCCGTTGGGATCCAGCACGGCGTTCCGTATTACCCTCCTAAACCCACCGATTCCATATTCTGCTAACAGTCATTGGGTCTCGACCAACGCGAGCAGCAATGTCCCGATACGATAAACCGCAATCGCGTTAGGCTACAATCCGACCTTTTTCAAAGTCGGAAACGTGATGGTACGCACTTCTCTTCCTTACATGAGGCATCACAACAACGTTTCACCAGGCGACGCAGGTCAACTGCTGTTTGTGTATGAGAAATCGGTTGGAAACTTTCCTGATGTCAGCACGTTGTAGGTGTCACCACCGGCGCCAACCTCGTATGAATGCTCTGAAAAGCTATCATTTGCATATCACAGCATCTTCTTCTTGTCGGTTAAATTCGCGTCTGTAGCACGTCATCTTCGTAGTGTAGCAACTTTATGGCCAGTAGTGTATAAGGCGTACGCAGGAGCAGATAACAGACTCAGATCACAATGTATTTGTGATGAAGAGTGGACTGAAGCTTAAGACATTAGTCAGGAAAAATCAATACGCAAAGAAGTGGGACACGGACGTACTAAGGAATGGCAAGATACCCTTGAATTTCTTTAAGGCTGTAGATACAGCAATAAAGAATAGCTCAGTAGGCGGTACAGTTGAAGAGGAATGGAAAATTGTAAAAAGGACATTCACAGAAGTTGGCAAGACAAATATAGCTACAAAGCAGCTAACTACAAAGAACTCATGGATAACAAGAGGAATACTTCACATGATCGATGAGAAAAGGAAATACAAAAATGTTCAAGGAAATTTAGAAATACAGATATACAAGTCGCTGAGGAATGAAATAAATAGGAATCGCAGGGAAGCTCAGACTAAATGGACGCATGAAAAATGTGTAGAAATAGAAAATGGAACGACTGTCGGAAGGACTGACTCAGCAAATAGGGAAGTCAAAAACAACCTTCGGTGGAATCAAAAAAAAAAAAAAAAACTGTGGTAACATTAAGAGTGTAACGGGAATTTCACTGTTAAATGCAGGTGTGAGATAATAGATGGAAAGAATACAGCGAAGGCCTCTATGAGGGGAAGGTTTATCTGATGCGATAGAAGAAGAAACAGAAGTCGATTCAGAAGACGTAGGGGATTTCGTATTAGAATCAGGATTTAAGAGATCTTTAGGGGATTTAAGGTCAAATAAGGCAGAAGGGATAGATAACTTGCCATCAGAATTTCTAAAATCATTGGGGGAAGTGGCAACAAAGCGACTATTCACGTTGGTGTGTAGAATGTATGAGTCTGGCGACGTACCAATTTACTTTCGGAAAAATATCATCCAGAAGAAAGGAAAAGGAAACTGAAGATGTGTTAGATGCTGGTCAGTTCTACTTTAGGAAAAGTATATTTACCAGAGAGGCAATTCTGACGTTGTGGTTGAAATTGGAAGCAAGACTAAACAAAAATGAAAACTCATTCATAGGATTTGTCGACCTGAAAAAAGCATTCGACAATATATAATGGTGCAAGATGTTCGAAATTCTGAGTAAAATAAGGTAAGCATTAGGGAGAGACAGGTAATATACAATATGCACAAAATTCAAGAATAAGGGTGGATGACCAAGAACGAAGTGCTCGGATTAAAATTGGTGTAAGGCAGGGATGCAGTCTTTCGCGCCTGCTGTTCAATCTGTTCATCGAAGAAGCAGTGATAAAAATAAAAGAAAGGTTCAGGAGTGGAATTAAAATTCAAGGTGAAGGGATATCAATGGTAGGATTCGCTGATGACATTGGTATGCTGAGTGAAAGTGAAGAAGAATTACGTGGTCTGCTGAAAGGCATGAATAGTCTAATGAGTACAGAATATCGATTGAGAGCAAATCGAACGCCGGCCGGTGTGGCCGAGCGGTTCTAGGTGCTTCAGTGTGGAACCGCTCGACCGCTACGACCGCAGGTTCGAATCCTGCCTCGGGCATGGATGTGTGTGATGTCCTTAGGTTAGTTAGGTTTAAGTAGTTCTAAGTTCTAGGGGACTGATGACCTCAGATGTCAAGTCCCATAGTGCTCAGAGCTATTTTTCTTTTTTAAGTAAATCGAAGAAAGACGAAAGTAATGACATGTATCAGGAATGAGAAAAGCGAGAAGCTTAAGATCAATATTGATGATCACGAAGTAGATGAAGTTAAGGAATTCTACTACATAGGCAGCAAAATAATCAATGCCAGACGGAGCAAGGAGCACATCAAAAGCAGACTAGCACCAGCAAAAAGGCATTCCTGGTCAAGAGAAGTCTACTAGTATCAAACATAGGCCTTACTTTAATGAAGAAATTTCTGAGAGTGTAAGGTAGTGAAACATGGAAAGTGAGAAAACCGGAACAGAATAGAATCGAAACATTTGAAATGTGGTGCTATACACGAATGTTGAAAATTAGCTGGACTCATAATGTGACGGATGAGGATGTTCTGCGCAGAATCGTAGAGGAAAGGAATATGTGGAAACACTGATAAGGAGAAGGAACAGGATGATAGGCCATCTGTTGAGAGATCAGGAAATGACCTCCATGGTAGTAGAGGGAGATGTAGAAGGCAAAAACTGTAGAGGAAGACAGAGATTGGAATACATCCAGCAAATAATTGAGGTCGTAGGTTGCAAAAGGTTGGATGAAGAGGTTGGCACAGGGGAGGAATTCTTGGCGGTCCGCATCAAACCAGTCAGAAGACCGATGATTCGAAAAACAAAAAAATACATACAGCCTGCTATATCACCGCGCCATGCAGTGGAAAACCTTTTACAATCTAATAATGATCAATGTGATCCAAACTGACTGCTGGTAAGTAAATAGTTTCCGTTCAAGCAGCAGCTAACCCTGGTGATCATGACGTTCTTTAAAAAATACGAAACTAAATTTTTCGGAAGTTGTGATAAGGTTAAGTAATGGCGACTAGAAATTCGTTTACTTTTAAGGTCCTGCGAAGACTGGATGACCGTCATGAAGAGGTTTCGACCTGTATTTGGAACAGAAACTGAGGGAATTGGAGAATTTCAGGGAAATTTGTTCTTTGTCTAGCAAAAGGAGCCCATTCTAAATGTTGTAAAATGGAGGCAGGAAGCAGATAAAAATAAAAATGGGTTAACGCCGCAGTAGTAAATTTCTTTGACAAACTTGCCCTATGGAAGCACACGAAAAAGTCCTCTTCTTCGATACAGCAGCAATACCTGTAAATTTCTGCGTAACAAGCGTGCGTCTTTCTCTCAAATAACGGAAAGAGAGTATAAAAAAGACAAGCACCTGTGGGCACCGCACATAGGACGCAGTGTCGTGAATAACGGCACCTGGTCGCGAGTCTGCAGGGGCGCATTCACGGGGCGGACCAGGCGCGCTATAAAACTCGACGTTTCCAAGAGCCGCATAGAGAATCGCGGGGCGGCATTAAAAGGGCTCGCATACGCAGACCGGGGGCGAGGCCCGCTCAATGCCCGCTGCGTAAATGGGCGTGCGGTGCGTCTTGTCGCCGCTGAGGTCCCGCGCGAGCACGCACGCACGGTTACACGCCGATGCCGATGCAGCAGCTTCTGCACGGCTTCTTTCATTCTTCTTTTTTTTCCGGCGGCCCCCTCGGATGCCGAAGGGAGCCTTTCATCGCCAGCTCGGTCCCCAACGACTAATTAAGAAATTAAAATATCTCCGACAGCAATTCCGGCGTTGAACCTGCAGCTTGACGCGGTTCATTAGCTAATTGGGCCGAGCGGCGGCGGGAAATTCGCCTCTCGCGACCGGGCGAGAAGGCGAGGCGCCTGGAGGTGCCGACATGCCGCCTACTTCGAGCGCCACGAGGCTCTCCTCAATCAAAGGGAGCGGCCGCGCTGAGTGGTAGCCTGCACGTTATTCACACGCTCCGGCTCAAGTGCTGCTGCTTAGCAGCACAGAGCACGCTGATTTTACGCACATATAATCCTGTGTTCGGCAATTACACTTCACTCATATCAACACCAAGTAAGCCGCCGCTAGTTACAGGGCAGGCGCCGCGCTGCACGCGAGCTGCATTACCTTCGTGCTTAACCGGAGAATGAAGTTATGTGTGCTATATCCCACACCTCTAATCAACGAGAACTAGCTGCTGACCGGTGAAGAACGTACTGCAACAAGTATAGAAGCTGAAGCAACGAATTAAAATTTGTACCACAGCCAGTACTTGAACCCGGGTCTCCCACTTACTAGATAGATGTGCTAAGCACTACACCACCTTAGCATTGTGGCTACCACAGCTGCACTGACTATCCTAGTCCATCGCCCTCCCTAACACACACTTCACTTGACAGCTTCCTACTGACAATTCACGGGGGAAAGCCGAGCGGTCTAGCGCGCTGCAGTCCTGGACTGTGCGGCTGGTCCCGGCGGAGGTTCGAGTCCTCCCTCGGGCATGGATGTGTGTATTTGTCCTTAGGATAATTTAGGTTAAATAGTGTGTAAGCTTAGGGACTGATGACTCTAGCAGTTAAGTCCCATAAGATTTCACGCACATTTGGACATTTTCAAGGGGAAAATGGGCTGAAGGTGTGGACTGAAGTTTGTCTTAGGGAGGGCATTGTACTGGGGTAGTCCCTGCAAGCAGTTATTCTGCTTGGAATTGACAGATATAGTTGTTGGATGCCTTCCTGGGCGATATCGTGCCGAATTGTGTCCAACTAGTGCGCTAGATCGTCAAAATCCGAAGTTGGTTGGAGAGTCCTGTCCATAATGCTCCAAACTTTCCCAGCTGGGAAGAGACCCGGAACCTGCTGGACGAGGTGGGGTTTGGCAAGCATGAAGACACGCAGGAGAAACTCTCACCATGTGTAGGCGGGCGTTGTCTTGCCGCAATGTAAGCCCAGGATGACTTTCCATAAAGGACAACAAAACGGGGCACTTAATGTCGTCGACGAACTACTGTGCTGCAGGGGTGCTGCGTATTACAACCGAAGGGGACCCACTATGAAAAAAAAAAAAAAAAAAAAGGGGGCAACCGCAGCCTATGTGTCCATAATGGCGGGTGACAGTCTGTGCTTGGTATTCTGCGGCTGCCTGGGGCGTCTTGAGACACGTCTTCGCTGGTTACTGCGGCTCAGTTCGAATAGGGTCTCATCACTGAAGACAATTCTACTCCAGTCGACGAGATTCCCAGGACGACGACGTACGTGAAGCACTTTATCTTGAATAAATCATCCAATTCCTCTGAAATTGTTTCATTTGTTTGCCTGTACATGTACATCACGTCTGCCGATTTCCGACTTATTCGCATAATTCCTTCGTGATTCATCATTTTCTCTTGGTCTTTAAGTGTATGGGACAGCATATGGAATAACAGAACATGGATAGAAGGCTGGACCATGTCTGTACTCGTTGTGAGAACTACAGAACCATTTCGTTTATTTCAAGTTCTAGCAAGATACTTCAAAATGTCATCGATGAACATCTGAGAACGTACTTAAATAAGGAAATATCACCACTGCAAGCTGGGCTTGTGTACAATAAAGGAACACGAGAGCAGATTCTCAATCTCAGACAGACAACTGAAAAATGTAGAGAATTCAGTATCACTTTAGTTCTTTGTTTCTTGGACTATAGCAAAGCTTTCAGCTGCGTGCGACGGAAAGAAATGTGGAACGTGTTTGCAAAAATGGACGTTCCTGATCATCTTATTACTCTTATCAGAAATATCTACTCTGACAGAAGGCAATAATCAGTCTTTTTGAACCACGTAAACGAGTTAGATAGGGGTAAATTCTATCACCAGTTCTACTTAACGTCTATAAAAAATACATTATGAGTAAATGCCTTCGCGTCTGGGCTGGTGGGTTCCCAACTGGAGGAGGAATGATCAATAATTTAAGTTTTGGTGATGACACCATGCTGCGCACAATAACAAGCGGAAATGAGGGAAGTGCTGGACATAGTTTGGAAATAAAACGAGGAACTTCAGTTCCCAGTGAATAAGAAAAAGACCAGATCACGATAACTAACAGAGGTGAGTCACTACCAGCTACTAATATGCTATTAGAATATGCAGAAGTTGATCACTTTGTTTACCTGGGCCCAGTGGTCCACAAACAGCGTGGCTCTACACAGGAAATACAGCGTAAAATTGTTTCAGTTAGGGATGCTGCATCGAAGCTGACAGTGATTTTGAAAGACCGAACACTAACCAGACATACAAAATTGAGAGTACTGACATCTCTGGTGTTTCCATTTTTTTTTTTTTCAAGTGCGCTGAAATGTGAAAAATAACTGCAGGAGATCGCAAAAGAATTCTTGCTTTTGAGATGTGGACAAATAGGAAGTTGCTAAGAATATCATACATGGACAAGTGAACCAGCAAATCAGTCCTTCAGAATCTGGGGTGGAGATGATGTTGTCCAGAAGTTCTTTGGTCACATAGTTCGACGACAGGAGTATAACTTGGAAAAGATAATAATCCAAGGAAAAAGTTTGCAGGGAAGACAACGGAGACAATGGATAGACAATATAAAGGAAAAGCCACACTAAATATTGGGTCAGCTACTCCGAGACGCAGGAGATCAGGAACAATGGAGACAGACTGCTAAGAGGATTGTTTGATGGATCATCAACTTTCAACAATGAAAGATGGAGTGTTGATGTTCCCACATCCGATATCCGAGTGCTATGGATATACAGGGTATAAAAACCTACTTGCTTAGTTCCTCTTGTGATAAGTAGCAATTTGCCAACAAATTTTCTCTAGCGAACTCGATCAGCTGCCACATTTTCACATCCTACCAGTTTATGTCCATGCACTGAAAATACTTTGCAGAAATTCGTTTCCAAATGTTACAAGGTCTTTTTGTACTTCTATATCCATCCGTTGTTTTATGTAACGCCGGCCTGAGTGGCCGTGCGGATCTAGGCGCTACAGTCTGGAAACGCAAGACCACTACGCTCGCAGGTTCGAATCCTGCCTCGGGCATGGATGTGTGTGATGTCCTTAGATTAGTTAGGTTTAAGTAGTTCTAAGTTCTAGGGGACTGATGACCTCAGAGATTAAGTTCCATAGGGCTCAGAGCCATTTGAACCATTTTTTTAAATGTAATAATGCTGTTTGGGATTCTTCGATGTTTTCAGCATTTCATCATTTCAAACATGGTCGCAATAACTGTGCTTCAATATTCACCGCTAATATCGTTCGTGAAAACATTGAGCTTATTTGCCGATATTCCTGGCATCTCTTAGATATAACATGCATGCATGGCTGTCGGTGTGATGATAGAGGAATATATCCGAAGTTTTATGGACATACTTACAAAGTTCATTGCCATATACTTAGAATTTGTTGGAAGACGGCAGAAGCTTTTCCATGTCTGCATCTGTGTTCCAGTTAAAACAGATACGGCTGCCGTGATATGGAAATCGGGTGACATCTTGCAGTATCTTCTTTTGCACTATAGTCTGAGTGATACATTTTCACTTTCATACACATTATATTTCTCTTATCATCATTTGTTTTTAGTCCCACAGATCTGGCAATTCCATCCAGCTTTGGTATTCGTTAGTCGTAAACTCTGTGGCGTTCCTGCCACAAGAACGATGTCATCAACAAAATACAGATCTGTAAACCTAAACTGCTCATTGCAACGTATGTTGGAATCGTCCATAGTTTTTTCCACTATCAAATGTATGAGTAATATGAAAAGCTAGAATCAGATAATCAACCGCGTCATTCCGTATCTCGGTTTCACGTCCGCAGTCTTGTATTCACTGCGTGCTGCGTGCACGCGTCCCGTGGTTCTTGTACACCTGAAGATGGGCCTATGATTGCTCAAAACTTGTGCTTTTGAACCAATAAAACTATTTACAACTGAAGTGGTTGGTTGTCTGATTCCACTATGGATCTCAGTTGCGGATTATTCCTATCAAATGTTACGCTATTTGAAAAGGAATGGTGACAAAATGCTTGCTTGTCTGATGCCTGTTAGGATGGTAAAGAAAGGGGTGTTCTCATCTTCTGTTATTATTTAGCAGCTCGACTTTAGATACATGTTTCTGAACACGTCTGCAAAATTTTAGTGTGTTGAGGATACAAAAAGGAAAATTCTTTAATGCGACAAAAATGTCACAAGAGCTTTATTTCTCTGCTAGGTGTCCTTGGAAGATCTTAACCCTAGTGATGTTCAGAGACGGTATTGTCTTTGTTGTTTTAGAGATATTGCTGAAAAGGTAGTCCGTTTCACTAAGGCACAACTGGCATCTGAATGTTAATGATTGTCTAATACGCTCAGAATAGCCAGTCGTTGGCTGCAGCTTTAGCCAAACGGGCAACCAGCACTTCTGGTGAGTATTTCCGCGTCTCGTACACCAAACTGTTCATTGCCCCCCTTCAAAAGGAAATCCATAGGAGGTCAGAATGTCTCTGAAAGAATATTCATCACACGGCAGTCTTAACACAGTCACTGTAAACCCCTTAACTCAAAACTTCCATGGGAACTTGACGGGGAAACAATGCACATGTGACATTTTTGTCACATAAAAAAAGTGTTTCTATTTGTCTCCTCTAAACACTCTAAAATTTCGTATATGAATTTTTTTTTTTTTTTTACCCCTACGTAATGAAATGGGCCCGGATTTTTATGCCAAGTCATATTTTTTTCGTAACTTTATGATGAACTTTACAACAGTTTATGCACCAATCCAAATATTACAGTGTAAAAGAATGTTTTCTTATTGTGTATAAAAATCATATTTGTACCTTTTTTAGTAACAGCTCATATTTTGGCCACTTTTGCCATACTTCGGCCAACTTTTGCGGAAACTGCAAATATTGGTTGTATCTTTAAGGACACAAGCATAAATACATGAAAATGTTGCTCACACGACAATGTTTCACGTGATATTGTCACAAATAAACACAGTAGTTACTACAAAGCTTTGTTTATCAAGACCACAGTAGACAAGCAGCGTAACACATTAGTCTATTCGCTGACGTAAGACATAGTTGCGCTGGTTCGACGTGACCTCTCGAAGTCAACAAAGGCGGCTTCCGAAATAATAAATTTCACACACGTGCTACGTGGTCACATTATTCATTTTGAATGCAAACTCAGTCTAGTTCCACGTTCCACATGCCGTAAGTAAAGTGCTCCAACAATACGATGTTTCGAGGTTTCTGTTTGTGGTTTTGGAGGCAAGTTCTTCAACACTGACAAGAAACCGTGTGAAGTTAGTGCAGAAAAACACTTTAATGTGCAACAGCTGTAACACCGCCGTACACAGCAGCTGTGCGAAGAGAAGTGTTGCCAGTGACAGCAGACTAACGCTGTTATTTGAGTTTCGTGTCCATCTTCAATCATTCTTATGGTTCGTGTATCTTTTTTTTCCACACACGTGAAGACATTTAAAAAATAAGTGTTAGTTTCAAACACTGCAAATGGCACTCACAATTTTTCGGAAGTAAATATTGTGTTAGGCCTATATAGTATATAAAAAGGTCAACAAGAATGTTCTTAAATAAATTTATATGAAGTCATATTTTATTTTTAATGCCAAATATATATAAAGTTTTAGATAATAAATGCTTGCATATTTCGCTGTTTTAAAGTCATTAAAATCCCAGTCATAATAATGAATTTGTTCCTATTTGTGAATTACAGTTGATAGCAACCAGTCCCTTAGGCCAAATCAGTTTCTGGACGCGAAGCCCATTTTCAGTAGCCTGCAGCTGTATAACCCGAAAAGTAATCCGGTAAATAAATGTAACGTATTGAGCATATGTAGGCGGAAAGATCCACTACTATTGGATACACTATTGGTGACGAATCACTGGCAACAGTAGCTATTGTAAAATACGTAGGAGTTACCGTCCCGAGCGAACTAAAGTGGAATGACCACTTAAACTACATAGTAGGAAAAGCAGTTTCCAGGGTGAAATTCGCTGAGAGAATCTTAACGATATGTAGTTCGCCCATAAAATAAGTGACTTGTATAAACACTTGATCGACCGATTCGTGAATATTACAGGTTTGGGGTAAACTTTTTCGATGTTCTCTGTCGATTCAATCAGGTAAGGATCCCATAATCCACAGCAACACCGCAGCAGGACAGCAATGCGTAGTGTAGGCAGTCTCTTTAGTATACCTGTTGAATCTCCTAAGTGTTCTCCAGATAAAACACAGCCTTTGGTATGCCTTCCCTACAACATTATCTACGTGATCGCTCCAATTTAAGCTGTTCGCAATTGAAATTCGTAGATATTTAGTTGAACTGATAATCTTTTTTTTTTATTTGTGTGATTTACCGTGTAACCAAAGTTTAACGGATTCCTTTTAGTACTCATGCGCATGAACTAACAACACTTTTCGTGATTTAGGGTCAACTGCCGCTTTTCGCATCATACATATATTTTGTCCAAACCATTTTGCAGTTGGTTTTGATTTTCTGATGACTTTGCTAGATGGTAAATGACAGCATCATCTGTGAACATCTAAGAGGTCTGCTCAGATTGTCTCCCGTATCGTTTGTATAGATTAGGAACATCCCGATTATATTCTGGGGGAGTCTGCTCCTCCGTTTGCAACAAAGTTAAAGTGAGGCCGTACCCCTGCCAAGATGAACATTACAGTAGTCAGCCAAATAAGGTGACGACGACTAAAATTGGTGGTCGGTAACCACCCACTGAAAGTGCACGAGCTAGCAGATGTCGTAGGCATTTTAAAAAGTGCTGTACACGCATTCTGACTGAAAATTTGAACATGAGAAATCTGTTCGCTAGATGGACGTGAGCATGTTTCAGTGTTTGGCGATGTCTCGCTGCAAAAGAAACGAGTTTCTGCTTCGATTCACAACCTTGGATGAAACATGAGTCCACGACTTGGCATATGAGACGATGGCACAGTAAAAACAGTGGACTGAAGGAAGAGAATTAGCTCCAAAAAGGCGAAGACAGTTCCATCTGCAGGCAAGGTCTCGACAACTCTTGTTCAGGAAAAGTAGTGCTAGAGGAGGATGTCCCCTTACAATCACAAAATATTTCTTATGTTTTATTAGGCTTTAAATACTTCGTTAGTAAAGGGTGATAGGAGCTAGTTACTGAAGATACATTTTTCGAGTGATCCTATTCTCCCTCGAAATTCTGTCTTTGCCTCCGTTTTCCAGCCTTTCTGAACAATCGAGAAACAGACAAAGAGAAGCAGACAACAGAAAATACTTCTTAACCTATAAAGAAACCTCTTTAATAGTCGTGGGAAGCAGATATAATCGATGTCGATGTTTTCGCCCGCTGATTGGTATTACAAACTTGACACGATCCGTTCGTGGCTGACTCGGAAAGTTCTTAGCAGCGATTTCTGCGCAGTGCTTGTCCGCTTAGAAATCGGGGAGCCTAAAGTTTGCGCAGACCGACGCTGTGGCTAGAGGCGTGTCCCAGCTACAGCTTCAGAGCGCGCCCTTGCTTGCCGGGGAAGGGGAATTTCCTGCTGCTACTGCTGCCATTACACCGAATTTCCTGCCTCTGCCATTAGGCTGCCTGAGAGCATTGCCTCTGCGGAACTACTGGCTAGCTTTCAGCACTTGTTATGTACTCCTACTTCTACTTCTGCATTAAAGCTCCATCTCACGATTTTGCAGCATTTCTCGTGATATGCCAAAATTTGCGAAAGTCGAGAGTAGCCCCGGTATAAGCAGTTTACTAAAGGTTCCTTAAAACATTTTCCAGATCATTGTGACTAATACCCCAGGTTTCTTACACTACCTGCTCTCATATATACGAGAAAAATTAAGTCACGAAATTTCAACCCTGGATAGCTGATGACAGTAGGAACCAAAATTACCAATGTTGTGTAGGTCGACAACGCACCATTTTTAAACTACGGAAACGTGGCGCCACGCGTTCCGATTGGCCGCGAAATTGCCCTGTTGCCGGATGTACATTAATAAAACCGACAGACTGCAGCGATGGATTTCTGATTGGAAATAGAGGAAAAAAGAGTCCTAGGATCACGTGTCCAGAAATGCATCGTTGCTACGATAGATAGCGCTGACGAATGAAAGATCGTCTGACCATGTACAGTATGGTCCTTGTGTATTGCAGGCTGTGTGAGTGAGGCAGCGTACTGTAAGCATCAGATAGTATTTTAGTACGGCCAAGTAGATGGAAACCGTCGAGAAGCGGCATGGCTATACCAAAACAAGTACCCTCACCAATCACATCATGCAATATTTCAAGCCCTTTTTATTTGTTTTTGTGATCATGGGTCCTTTCTGACAGACAAATGTGGAGGGAGGCGGAGAACTGTGACTACACCAGATTTGGAGGACCTGGTTCTACAGGATATTGAGACAGCTCAACATCATCATCTCCGGACGTTGGAAAGGACGCGGAGCCCTGTAGCATGGCCTGCTAGATCACCGGTCTTAACCCCCATGGATGTTTACGTCTGGGGGCATCTGAAAAGCGTTGTGTATGCTGAACCAGTTCCTGATGTCCAGCCCCTTCAACAGCATGTTCATGACGTCTGCGAAGCTATCGGGAGGGAGGCCGGGCCGGAACGTGCAAAAGAGTGCAGCAGTCTATATGCGACGTGTGAACGCTTGCACTGCATCGCTTGGAGGTCACGTTGAACATCTGTTGTGACGTGGATGCAGTGCAGCTCTGTATTGTGTTCCGGGATGATTTGTTGTCGTTGCACCCACACCGTTCATTTCTGGACACATGTTCATAGCACCTTTTTCCCTCCAATTCCGGTCAGGATTCCATAACCCCAGTTTGTCGATTTTATTAATGTTCACTCTATGTATTAGGCAACTTTGGAAACTACCTTGTTGTAGTGGATCTGATATGAGGCTTATGAGATGAATTTTTGGCTTCTTGATATGTCTAATGCACGATTTTTATTTTGGTTGTGTGTGTGTGTAGGTCTCACTAAATTGTGTATTTTAGCTTATTACGAACTATAGTTGAGTGCTGTGTAAGGTATCTTTAGTGGCGTTCACTTAACGTTTTCCTAGAACTCGTTCATAGTTTTGGGCGGTTATTAGTTTGGCATCATAATTTTGAGGATACGTCACTGCACTTTCTGTTAGCAGTTGTGACTCGACGGGACTGGTCGACCTAAATTTACGAAGTGCAAGTGACCGTGTAATCAAATGGTGATGTAAACTCGTTATGTTACACAGAATGAAGATAATTTTATTAGGTAACACTGATTAATTCCACATATGGAATTCTGAGCCGAAAGAATGAAATTAAAGTTACTCAGAAGTAACAAAGCCATTCATTGAAAAAATGCATTGCTCCCACAAGTATACAGTACCAATATTGTTGAATGTACGTATGCATGGACCCAGACACGCATACAGTTACTCGAAATACAATGGGCGTCCAACCCATGGAATCTGCATAATATTGGAACAATTCTGCCCCCAACACATGATCGTCAGCTATCAATTTCAAGTCTAGATTCAAGGCTTATTTCAATGTAACTGTTCACTGCTCGATGAAAATAATGTTTATCTGTCCTATCCTGCAACGGAATGCTGCCAGTTTTGGCAAAAATGTGTGCCTGTTTTCCTTTACTTCCCTCAAAATGAACTGTCTGTTTTCCCACGGCACCGGACAGCTCACAAACTGTCAGTCAGTGGAACAATGTTTGTATGTGGTCCACTATCTTGTGCGGTATTCGTTGGAGGTGATATCCGTAAATGTGGCTCTAATGGCAGGCTCTCTGACGCACTCACCGAGGCATCAGACTAAAATTGGCAAAAGGAGTTGAAGATTTATTGGTGGCTACTTGGCCAGCACGCACGGGTGGCCGGCCGCCTCTTAAGACTGGTTTGCTCTGATACAGTGGGATCATAAAGCAGCAAGCTGTCAAACGCGCGGCCTCTAATACGCTTTTAACTGCCACTGCAGCGTAGAATTACAATGAGCGGTCTTCGGGGAAATTTCTTGCATTGTTAGGCCGCGCAGGTCACGCATACCCGTACTTATAAATCATTCCGCATAAGAAAATGCTCTCAGTCTCTGCACACGTTGCGGCGCAGATAATAAAGATTACAGTAATGGTGGAATGCCGTGCTCTTTGTGGGTTTCTCTGGTGTGTCTAGATAATGACAGCGCGGTGCCGAAGATTACACAGGAAGCTACACCTTAATTTCTGTTATTACTGCCTGATATAATTCAATGATCTCAGATGTATGCTTTTAAATCAGTCTGGACGTTTCCAGTTTCACTTGTACTTCGGAGTTTATACCATGCTGAGACGTGAAATGGCAAGAGATTATCAAATATTGTAGCACTGAGGGAAAGGAAATTTGTGGCACAACTTGACTAAGAAAAAGGATAAGTTGTAGGACACATCCTGAGACATTAAGAAATTATCTGTTCGTTAATGGGAGGACGTGTGTTGGGCAAAAATTGTAGAGGGGGACCAAGGTTTCTACAGTAAGCAGGTTCGAATGGATATAGGCTGCAGTAGCTACAAGGAGAAGAGGAGAGCGGCACAGCATAGACTAACTTGGATAATTGCATCAAATCAGTCTTTGAACTGAAGACAACAACAACAATAAGTAATTCATTCGAGCGCTATTTACTCCAGTTTCGTTGAATACTGTTGAACAGCATTGTGTTCAAAATATACTCTAAGAAATAAAAGAAACGATGCACCACGAAGGAATTGCACGCCAGATCATTATCCGCATGGCAGGTGACAGTGAGGATGATATCCTACCGTTGTTCGGGGCGTCTGTAGGGACGTCTTTGTTGGGCATCGGAGCTCAGTTCGAAGGGGGACTTATCACTGAAGATAATTCTACTCTAGTCAATGACATTCCAGGCCTGATGACCAGAGAAGACTTGTCTGGAAACGCCACGAACAATGATGGACACCAACCTGACTGTCATCCGCCATACGGCACGACAACCAGGAGATACGGTCATGGGTGCCATTTCGTATCAAAGCAGGACCCCTTTGGTTGTTATCCGATGCACCGTTTCAGCACTGCGATACGTTGACGATATTCTACGTCCGTATTGTTGCCCTTCATGACAAGCCATTCCGGGCTTACATTTCAGCAAGTCAATGCTCGCCCGCCTACGACGAGTGTGTCTACTGCTTGTCTTCGTGCTTGCCAGTAAGGTCATCTGACCTCTCCCCAGTTGGGGACGTTTCGCACATTATGGGCATCGCCTTCCAACCAGATCGGATTTTTGGCGATCTAGGGCGCCAGTTGGACAAATCTGCCACGATGTGCCTCAGGAGGACATCCAACAAATCTACCCATCAATGCGAAACCCAATAAGTGCATACATAAGGGCCCGAGGTGGATCAATGTGTTATTGACTTGCTCAAACCTCTTTTTCCTGAATAAATCATCCGTTTTTTTCTGAAATCATATTCATTTGTCTGTATATTTAAGTCACATGTACCGATTTCCATTCTATTCGGATAATTCCTTCGTGGTGCGTCGTTTTTTATTGTCTTCGAGGGTAATTATCTCTTCTACGCTAGTTTCAGTCCCAATAGTCTGTGATACACTTCTAAATTCGCCTGGAGGTTAAAACACTCAGTAAATAAATTGTTTTTGAGTATATCTACATTATTTATTTACTACTTAGAAAGACTAAAAACGAATCTTTTTCTGTGTTGCAACGCCAGTATTGCAACGTCGATAACATTAAAAATTTTTTGGCGTACCTCACACACTCATCATCAAGGCGACACAGTACCATTTAAGATGTTCACTGACATGTAACTGCAACATTACCGTGATATTTACTAGCATCTGTATCATCACCATCATCATCACTATCGACTGTTTGATGACGTCCACTGCTGGATAAATACTACTTAATGACGTTTCCGTGCATTATGACCACTTTAATACTACATACGTCCATACTTATCCGGTATATAGGCTACCCAGGTTGTCGTCTCGATCTGTTCTCTCTTGTAATCCAGCAAAGGACTTCAGTGTTCCACCCATTCGTCTGGCTGCATGACACGCCCTTCTACGTTTCATTCAATCACACTCGTAACTGCGTTTTCCATTCCAGTTCGTTCTCTTACCCATAGGTTTGTTATCCTGTCTTTCCTCGTAATTCCCAACATCTGATGCTCAACAAAATCCAGTGACAGACGCTAGAAGAGAGGCTTGTGCATCACTTAGAGGTTGACTATTGAAATATTGAGAGATTACATCCCAAGAAAATTCGGGCAACATATTGGTTCCTGCCAACGACATCTCCATCTATGTGACTTAACTGCAATTCACACATACGTGCCTGGCAGAGAATTCATCGAACCACTTTCACACTGTTTTTCTACTTTTTCACTCTCGAACAGCGCGCGGAGGAAGTGAACACTTAACTCTCTCCGTGCGAAATCTGATTCCTTTATTTTATTATAGAGATCACTTCTCCCTCTTTAGATGAGTACCAACACTCGGAGGAGAATGTTGGAGATTAAATTTCGTGAAAACATCTCGTCGCAATTAAAAACGCCTTGATGAAAAACGCCTTTGTTTCAATGATTGCAATCCCATTTCCCTTACCATATACCTTTTTCCCGTATTTCTCGGTAATACAGAACGAGTTGCCCTTCTTTGAACTTTTTCAATGTCCTTCGTCATTCCGTCTGGTATTCCCACATACATCTCGAACAATGATCACTAAAAGAAAAATAGAGAAATTAGATGCGATGTAAAGCTTCAAAGATAGTCATTTGTACCACGCGCCATTTTTGAACAGAACTGAGAATGATGGAACACACAGTGTTACCAGAACTACTGTCCGCCAAACTTTGACTGCCATAAATCACGGAAGGTAACACACATTGAAACTGAAATCTACAATAATACGAGTAGATATCCATCCCACACTGGCACTAGGAATTATTCATAAACCATCGCACAGCTTGAAAACGATGGAAAAGAGCCAGTATTACAGCTGTGCTTAATTTTGTCTAACGTCACACTTTTCTACACTGCACTTACAATAAAGAAAACCAACACCACTAATTTTTTGATAGGATAGAATTTTCGGACTGCGATAGATGCACTCAGATCTTCGCTAACTCGGAAGATTACTTAAGACATGCGGTCAAAATATCAGTTTTCTTTACAATTGATTGCCCAAAACCGACTGTATAGCTCATTTGTCTGTCACTTGACTGGTATACTGTTGCAAGGACGCCAGATCTTGTCGACTGTATCAAAGTAATTCATATAGCGAGAAGACACAGGTTATGTGAGTTTCTGCCATCTACGCTTCCATTCTGGGTCATGGGGTATATGAGGAACAAAATTTCCATCTTTAACGTGATCTTTCGACAGGAGCGAGCTGCATGTGGTCTCAGGTCTAAGAATTCACTGATCTGCTGGTAGAACACGTATCTCTCTCTCTCTCTCTCTCTCTCTCTCTCTCTCTCTCGACTAGTTCGTCCTTCAATGACGCTTTAGGACCCGATCCGGGCGAGGAGCGTTCGTGACAATGGTGTCTTCTCATCTGAAATCCATTTAACTATACTAATATGGTGGAGAGATGAAGACAGTCTTCTCCAATAACCGGAGATATATATTTCAGTATATCCAGAAAAATTAAAAGAAACATTGAACATCGCTCTCCTTTGTTTCACTGTAAAGTCACTTCGTGCTAACTGTTTAATGGCTCATCAGAACTGATAGTAGTTCCAGTTATTAGATACAATGCCTGTCAGGCAGATCTAAACATGCAGAACAGCGTATTGTTACACCTGAAACTGCACCTGAGAACACGATATGTCTCCCACAGTATCCTGTCGTACGGGAGGCACTTAGTATCAAAAAAATAAAGACCAGAACGTAAGATTACTTTACACCCACTGGCACGATGTCTATGTCATGTCTGTTCTTCAAGACATAATGAAATTCATACGCAGCAATAAATATTTTATCTGAATGATGAATAACAATTATGAATAACCCTTGGTTATTGAATGACGACGGTACTACGTATTAAATACAGTTTGGCAGAGCCGTAAGTGAATATCAGCAACCTTCCAGTCCTCCTGCGGTGCTTTCATTTCATCGCAGAGGCAATTCTTTTGTTTCCACTTGGTTTGATTACATTAAGGAAATCGGTTTCTCCCGCGCATCCCTTGGGACTGCAGGATCGGGTGGGGAACTCAGGCCGCAAAGCTTGCTTAAGACAACTTCTTCTCAGTCGTGTGTTACCGGCACAATATGTCCTGAATATTTTTCTTTCCCTCCTATGGATTTTCCCTCTCAGCAGACTTCAAAGGAAAGCTTTCATCAACTCTTCGCGATTTTTTTTTTTAGATACATACTGTTCGTATACGAGTGTTACACGAATAAATCCAAAACTTCTTGCATTTATTTTTCTTGATCTCAGTGCTTACACGAAGAGACTTTCCTTCCTAAATCTATGTATCGGGGATTAATTTGCCGTTTCGAAAAGTTTTTAGTAGAACTGCCCGAAGACACAGCAGTCACGAAAAACTTCTCCATCGTTTCTGAATATTAGCTCCAAAAAAAAACATATTTATAAATATTTTAAGCAGTGGCTCGCTATCCGAAAGTGTCTCAGTCCCTACTTTAAAGCTTATGGAGTAAATACTTCGGGGGAAAATATGCTATGATTTTGTAAGAGCCATTTCTGAATGTTCTGATTGCTCTTTGTAGCTCATTAGTAATAATCTTACCACAAAATCAAAATGACACGGACACGCTATCTCCTTACTTGCCTTGCCTGGACAGCAAAACGTTTTCACATTGACACTGCGCTCAGGAATGAAACACATACATCATTACCACTGTAAAGAACTGATGATGGTCTACATTAATCAGTGTGGACAATTAATAGGCTAGTTCCTTTAAAAACGAAGTCAGTCATTCTTCTCCCCTTATCGCAACTAACGATCCGTCGCTAATGACCTCTATATAGAGACTACCTAAAATTTTCTTTCTATTTCAGCACTCTAACAACGAAATACCTTGTGAAATGGGACAAAACAAGTTGCCATTAACACTCGTGACTGCGCTAACGAATATCGGTGCGACGAAAGACAGGTTTTTGTAAGCGGGCAACGAGAAAAGTCTGCTCCTGTGAGTTGTGTTTGACCTCGAAGCTGCCTGTGAATAACGAGGCAGACAACATGAAGGAAGCACGCAAGGTAGGAGAGATTCTTGCCGAGGCTTTAGACGTGAGGCTGTTGTTGGCGTATCAGCAGGGAAAGTATGCCGGGGAGCACATTCCACGGTAGGGGGCACATTCTCAGCTAGTGTCCGTATACGAGCGTTACGTAACGGATACTGACTTCCGTGAATGTGTGAGAGCCTGTGTCGCTCCAACTGGAATTTGTTACTAAGTTTCCTCTCTCGTAGTGAGTTTATTTCCTCTATCGTCGCTTCTGGAGAGAGTTCGTTACGCTTTGTCGGATCCTAGGAGGTACATTCGTGCTTCGGTGATCTTCAGACAAAAATGCACATAGGAAAAAAAAAAAAAGGCTCACCTCTTTCCGAGACGGCTGCAGCACTTAGCTGGAAGAGTGAGCGATAATCAAGAGCCTGTGGTTCCAGGATGTCCATCGGTCCCCACTGTGTAGACACGCGTGCGAAGTGTCTGCGCAGGCGTGCGTCCACGAGTACTTTAAAGGCAAATTAGGGACCTCACATTATAATTACACCACTTTGTTATTGCACGTGGCTTTCCGTTTGCGTACGGGACGTTTCTCTTCTACAGGAACTTTTATTAAAAACAATGCCTTCATTTCGCAACTACGAGAGTTAGATAAGAAGGTAATACCTAAATAAAATGTAACCACTATTTCTGCCTCGGTTTCGCAAATTCCCACAACTAACCACATTTTGTTAATGAGAACGAGATGATTGAAGTTTGCAGTTTCGGGGGCACTCGGGAATCACGTTTCCGAGAACAGGAGCCAATCACACGATGATTACTCTCGATATGTCTTCATGTCTAACGCAAGGACAAGATTTAAACAAAAAAAATCCTATGAAACATAAATATTTCATCGCAAATGAGTTATTTTTGTTGTAAGTGAAAACGGTTTCTTGATTTGAAAATTCTCTCGTTCCCCCTTCCCCCTCCTTCAATCCTCCAGCCTCTTTCCTCATCCTCTCACCCCATTTTGCTTTAATTTTAGGAAGCTTTCCATCTCTTTCGGGCACAAGAACGTCATAAAGAGTCGAATCAAACTCCAGACGCGGTCGGAAGTTGATGTTAGAACCGAGAAATGGTCCCAAGTAGAAATTAGAATGTTGTTTATGCTTTTTTATAGAAAAAATTCCTGTTGTTTCCGAATTGTATTTGATAGAATACCAAAGCAAGTTTAGTTTAATTAGTCCTTTAATTATTAGGATGGTTGTTAACAAAATTCTGATTCATGGTCAGTATCTTAGTCAGCTTTCTGGCTACCTGTTGCTATAAATATATCCTTATTTTGCTGTTAAATGTTTAAATTTGATGAATAATATTCTTATTTTATTTCATTAGCATCGCAAAAATAGAATAAGAACGCATACAGAATACATTCCGAAAATTACTGGAAACCACAGGAGAAAACATCTTTACCATAAAATGCTGTGTAAACGTTTCAAAAGAGTAAGAAGTATGTTTCTATTCGACTGTGGAAGAAGACACACACGGACCTACAGCTAAACGCCAATAACTGCCACTACCCATCGAAATGTAAATCTGTGCTCACCACCCTGGTACACAGAGCGCTAGCCGTATGCGACAAGGAGAGTCGTTCTATCAAGCTGCCGCATCTGCGAGAGACCTTTCGCAGAAACAGCTATTCGGAAACTCGATCAACACTCGCTCTCCAGCAGAGAAAGGAGAAGAAATAAAATGACGCAGAATATGGAACCAAGCGCCTGGCGTGCCCTCCGTACACAGGACCCCCCCCCCCCCCCCCCCCCCCAGCCAAAACTGCCAGGATAGTAGAGAAATAGATGATATAAACCATTTTCCTCTCAACCGTAAAAAATCGAGAATATGCTTAGTTCAGTCAAAGCCCAGCTATGACTACGGGCCCCTGGCTTCTACAGAATCAGCTGTGAGTGTGACGTACAGTACATCGGCCAGCCGCAGCGATGCTTCTCAAAGCGGTTTTCGGAGCAAAAGAGTAGCGTTCGCCTTGGCTAAACAGACAAGTACGCGGTAGCGGAGTACAGTTACGCGTTCGGTCATCAAGGAGGCAATGGAAACACGATTACATGATGGTTCAAATGGCTCTGAGCACTATGCGACTTAACTTCTGAGGTCATCCGTCGCCTAGAACTTAGAACTAATTAAACCTAACTAACCTAAGGACATCACACACATCCATGCCCGAGGCAGGATTCGAAACTGCGACCGTAGCGGTCTCGAGGTTCCACACTGTAGCGCCCAGAACCGCACGGCCACTCCGGCCGGCCAAGTACATGATCTTGTCAACTTGTGCAGCTGTTTCCAACTGAGTTCCGGACGGTATGTGCTCTAGCAAAAATGTGTTGCGAAAGCTAATGTGAAAGCGGCGTAGGCAGTGGACGGAATAGACAGGACTCGATGCATGGACATCCGCTCAACCACACCATTGCCGCTACCCCCCCCCCCCCCCCCACAAACACACACACACACACACACACACACACACACACACACACACACACACACACACACACAAAAAACCAGAGACGGCGTTGCGATAACAGGACGACACGACTCAGCTAATACGAGGTGCGGCTAGAAAAAAACCAGACTGATGCTGGAAAAAACATTTATTTACAATTATTTACAATTTCATGTTATCTCCTTCAATGTACTCTCCTCCTCGGTCTCTACATCGCTCCATACGAATTTTCCACTGTTCATAGCAATGCTGCAGATCATTTTCGGTAAGTCCATACATTACTTCCGTCGCTTTTTCTTTTACTGCTTCAACAGTCTCATATCTAGTTCCTTTCAAAGCTGACTTGACTTTAGGGAAAAGAAAAAAGTCACAGGGGGCCAAATCAGGTGAGTAGGGTGGATGATCTAAGATGGGAATGTTGTGTTTTGCCAAAAACGTCTTCACTGACAACGCACTGTGAGCTGGGGCATTGTCTTGGTGAAGGATCCATGACTTTTTTCTCCACAAATCGTTCCGTTTTCTCCGTACTCGCTCACGTAGGGTAGCCAGGACGCTAATGTAGTAATGCTGATTCACTGTTTGTCCCTCTGGTACCCAATCAATGTTCACAATCCCTTTGATGTCAAAAAAAAAAAACAATCATCATTGCCTTGAATTTCGATTTTGACATTCGTGCTTTTTTTTGTCGTGGAGAACCAGGAGTTTTCCAATGCATCGATTGGCGTTTAGTTTCGGGATCGTAAGTAAAAAACCACGATTCATCGCAAGTAATAACATTTTGTAAGAAGGTGGGATCACTTTCAATGTTTTCCAGGATGTCAGAACAAATCATTCTTCGTCGTTCCTTCTGTTCAATTGTGAGACACTTTGGAACCATTTTTGAACACACTTTGTTCATGTTGAAACTTTCATGAAGAATCTGCCTAACACTTTCCTTGTCAACTCCTGTTAACTCAGACACTGCTCTGATTGTTAAACGGCGATCTTGTCGAACAAGTTTACCGATTTTTTCAATGTTTGCATCAGTTTTTGCTGACAATGGTCTGCCAGTGCGAGTGTCATCACTGGTGTCTTCGCGGCCATCTTTAAATCGTTTAAACCACTCAAACACTTGTGTTCGCGATACACAATCACCGCCGTACACTTGTTGTAACATTACAAACGTTTCACTTGCAGATTTTCCTAGTATGAAACAAAATTTGATGTTAACACGCTGTTCTTTCTGTACACTCAATATTTTCCGACGTACAGACAAAACGTCAACTACTTAAAACAGATGCCACGGGCAGACTGAGTGCAGGAGGCAAATGAAACTCGAGCAGTAGGCGGAGCGAGAGTCACGTGACAGGCCACGCGACTTTCAGCCTTATTGCATTCGTTTTATTGTTTCACCAGTACTAGTCCGGTTTTTTTCTAGCCACACCTCGTAAAGCGAGAATAGAAATAAGTTAAATAGATACAGTTTTGATTCATGTTGTCCTCGCAACGCCGTTACCGAGATGATAGAGTCAGAGCATTCAGTTCGCAGTACTTCACATTTGCTGCTCAGTGCATGATACGACTGTTAATACTACGTATTGGGCGCAAGTACATGTAACTCACACAGTCACTTCGCAACGATGAAAGGCTGCACAGCAACAAAACACCTTGTCGCTGACTTATTATGTAATTCCTTGCCTGATATCAAATTAAATGAAACTCTTCGCTTGTTACTTTTTTTACACAGACATTTCCTTACTTTTTTGTCTTTAAGAACGTCCATTTCAATCATTTGTCTCTTTTGCAAATAAAAATCAAGGTTTGACTGAATTTGGCGTAATAGAAGATAGGAATTTGCGTTCGTAAGTGTTCTGACATAATCCGTTTGCTGTCTCCCTGTTTCTGGCGTGTCCTTAGACTGCTGTCTCCTCATTGATTTTCGGGGTGAGAATCTCTCCTGCAACATGAACAATGTGTTCTTTTGATGTCACCGTAATTTGTTTTCATTGCCCACGTTGGATCTTTTGCATTTGTTTGTATGTGGTTCGTATTTTCTTTTAGTGCTTCTATTCGTTGTTTGCAATGTCCAGATTTTGCGCGAAAAATACTAGATCACCTTCGAAAGGAAGCCAGTTGAATTTAAGCCCACTCGCTTGACAGCGTAACATGACGCCGTTTGGGATATTGTAGAGACTCATTTTTATCTGCCAGTCTTGAGTTACCTTCTGTAGGACACAATCAGACATAATTGGTGAAAATTCATATTCTTATTTCAGTGCAGTTTTGTTTTCAAATGGTTTAGATAGGTCACCAAAACCATCACTCTCATCATGATGATGACGATGACGATGTGATGATGATAATAATAATAATAATAATAATAATACAGCAAGCATATTATTAAAGATCCCAATACCACAACAGATAAATGCAGACTTTGCAAACAACAAATAGAATCAGTAGATCACATCACAAGCGGATGTACAATACTAGCAAATACAGAATACACCAGAAGACATGACAATGTAGCAAAAATAATACATCAACAACTTGTCATACAACATAAACTAATAAAACAACACGTTCCCACAAGTATACACGACAAAACGTACTGGAGAATGATGAATACAAATTATACTAGAACAGAACCATTAGAACAGATAAAACAACACCACATAACAAACCTGACATCATACTCACCAATAAAAAGAAGAAATTAACACAACTAATCGAAACATCCATACCCAATACAACAAATATACAGAAGAAAACAGGAGAAAAAATTGAAAAATACATCCAACTGGCTGAGGAAGTCAAAGACATGTGGCATCAGGATAAAGTTGACATACCAATTACACTATCAACTACAGGAGTCATACCACACAATACCGACCAGTAGATCAACGCAATACAGCTACATCCAAGCGTATATATACAACTACAGAAATCTGTAATTATTGATACATGTTCAATTACCCGAAAGTTTCTAAATGCAATGTAACATATACCGTACAGTTAAAAGGAAGTCACGCTTGATCAAGGTCCGCGTCACTTTCCATTTTTAACCAGACATAACGTCTGAGAAAGGAAAGAATAATAATAATCTTTGTTATTATGTATTCTAGTCCTGAAGGCCCTATATTTACCAGTTGAAATAAATGCATAAATAACAAAATTTCCTCAAACTTCCAACCATGCCAAGACAATGCATTCGCATTAATGCATAAATATACTGTCAAAATTATCAACATAAGGCATACTGTGACAGGAGATAAAATATCCTTCCTCCAGTTTGAAGAGTGTTGCGCTTTGTGGTTTACAGACTGGCGAGCGGGGCTACCTGGAGGGGCTGGCTTCGCGGTACGCGGACCTGTTCAACACGCACTACGGCGACGTGCTAGAGCACCTGGACGAGCTCCGGCGCCGCGAGTGGGACGAACTGTCGCCGCGGATGCGCGTGCTGGGCTCCGGCGGGGGGGCGGGCGCTGCGGGCGGCACGCCGGCCTCCACGCCGGACTCGAACCCCAGCCCTCAGCAGCTGACCACGTCGCTGTCGCAGCCCATTTACGTGCCGGGCAAGTACCAGCCGTCCAGCTGCCTCAGCGACAGGGAGGAGGACGAGATCTACGGCTTCGGCTACGGCGTCTACGGCCGCCAGGTGCTGCAGCGGCAGCCGCCGGCGCACAAGGTGCTGCTCTCCCCTCAGGTGCCCTACCAGAGGTGAGTCACACTGCGTGGTCAGCTTTTCCTGTTTTGGAAGATAAGCTCGCCGAACAAAGTGTCGATCAACCACTGAAAGAGAACATGGGTTTATTTGGCCCTGTAGATGGCGTAGAACCCTTACCAGGCGCTCATGTTGTGCAAACTTACCTCGTGCATTAGAACCTTCGTACAAGTTTCTCATTTCAATTGCTATTCCGTAGAAAGTGGTGTAGTTGACGTACAATGTACTGGTCAAGCCTTTCCCCGAAGACTGCACTAGATAAAATTAGAATTACATTTTAATAATACATATATATCAACGGGGACAGATGAAAATGTGTGCCCCGACTGGGACTCGATCCCGAGATCTCCTGCTTACATGGCAGACCGTCTATCCATTTGAGCCACCGAGGGCACAGAGGATAGCGCAACTGCAGGGTCTATCTCGCGCACGCCTCCCGGAGACCCACATTCTCACCTTGTATGTCCACACACTCATTACTCGTGGAAGACATTCTTACCAAGTCCCGTAAGAGTTCTGGGAATACGTGTACATCCGCACAGAAGTAGGTCATGGCCGGTGTTGCCAGAACTACGTACTTACACGGATATGGTGTCTGTTCTTTCGGACATGTCCCAAAGAACAGACACCATATCCGTATATGCACTAGATAAGGTGATCCATTCTTTGATTACTTTAGCGAATCGGCACGTACCATTTCCTCCTTCCTGTTATCTATGAAGCTCTCGTAAATGGTGTTCCCAAATGCAGATCTGGTACGCGCTGGATTCTTCCGAAGACCAGTGATTCTTAGTGGTGAGTGTAGCTATTTTCTGTGAGATAAATTCCGGGATGCCATTCTGACGCGTTTATTTTCAAATGTAAGACTCTAGTCAATCTGTACACTTGTTCGCCCACTGCTTGAACACTGCTCACCAGTGTGGGATCCGTACCAGACAGGGTTGATAGAAGAGATAGAGAAGATCCAACGGAGAGCAGCGCGCTTCGTTACAGGATCATTTAGTAATTGCGAAAGCGTTACGGACATGATAGATAAACTCCAGTGGAAGACCCTACAGGAGAGACGCTCAGTAGCTCGGTACGGGCTTTTGTTGAAGTTTCGAGAACGAACCTTCACCGAGGAGTCAAGCAGTATATTGCTCCCTCCTACGTATATCTCGCGAAGAGACAATGAGGATAAAATCGGAGAGATTAGAGCCCACACAGAGGCATACCGACAATTTTCTTTCCACGAACAATACGAGACTGGAATACAAGGGAGAACCGATAGAGGTACTCAAAGTAACCTCCGCCACACACCGTCAGGTGGCTTGCGGAGTATGGATGTAGATCTAGATGTTTTTCCACTGACATGCACTGAGTATTCTCTCTCAAGGTGCAAGTCCCCCTCTACGGTACAGGAATTGTGCGCACGGGGAGGAAAGGGTTGGCCCTAACACGTGTACTGTAGTTGTGACCCTGATCAAACAATAATGATTACTAATTAGTGATGGGGACTATCTGTTTCTGTAATGAAACAAGGGTTACAAATCACGTACATTTATCGGCTGTGAGTTCTATGGTTGCTCAGAACAAACAAGAATCAAACACTCATAATGTGAAAATGAGTGCATATAAATCTTTGTGGATCTTCCGAGAGAAAGGACTGGAAAAGTTCTCAAAAAATAAACCGAACGAACAACAAATCGTGTTAACTGACTGCTAATTGCAAAATCAAAATGTTGGTGATGGTGGCGTCGGAAGGTTAGTAAGTAAAGAGAAATAGAGGCCAGTGAGTAAGATCATGGCCGAAAAATCACCCAGCCTTTTCGGACGCCGTTTGCTGCTACACTTTTGCGGGAGACAGACGCTGTCATGGCGTGGCCCTCTGCTCGTGAATCCACTACTTCTCTCGCGGTGATTAGTCTGTTCTCTACGCCTCTCAACGACCAAGTGTATTTCCTATGGCTACCGGTGAAGAAGTGCGTGATACATAGCTGTCCTGCTCCGCCTAAACTGCGCTGTTGGCCAGTCTGAAACCGCGTATTTTATTTCACCAGTCTGAAAACTCCTAACACTTTCGTTCTGGAAGGTTCAGAGTCACTTTTTGAAAGATTCCAAACGCCGACCTATCCTAATTCTTCCTCCCAGAAACTTGATAATGACACCCTATGGCACATCGCCGTTCCCGAAGTTTTCGGGTGCCGTCCTATCAAAGGGCTGGATACAGCCTGAGACGTTTCACAGATACCGTACAATATTAACAGTTTAGTATCATAAAAGGATTCCTTTCACAAAGTGAAGAAGTTCCGAGAGCATGGTAAAGCCGAATATCCTACCTGGACAGTAACTGATTACATTCTATTGGCGACTCTCACATATGAACAGGCGCGGAGTATGTCCTGTCACCGACTGCGAGCTTGGTGCACTCCCGAAATCTCTTGCTTACCTCGTAATACTTGATAGCCCTTCGTATATCTTCAATAAGTTAAAATTATTCATTTTTTATTCAATGTACACGTTAACTACATTGTGGTATTATTGTCTTAATGCACTGATGAACCGTAAGCTGCTCCTATTGCCAATTACGTCGAAAAATGACTTAAATCATTAATATTTAATGAAGTAAAACAGGCACTTCAAGCCAGAACACCAGTGGTTCCCTTACATCTTTACTGCCGACTACGATCTGTTCTCAAGTCTCGTGTTCCCCTCTCCACTCCTATGATTCACAATCGCACAATATGGCCTGGTTGCTACATCCGCCTTCATGGGGACAGACTTCCTGGTCGCTGCCGGAATTTTCTGGGCACTGATTATGCAGCGAATTGACTTCGTAAGATTTGAAAGACAGATCTCTTAAAATAACGGAGACCTCACAAAGTGACCGTCCACAGTTAACGAACGTGATGTCGTTGAAGTGTTGTGTATTTGTTAGTCGGTTGTATGGAATTAGCCGAATTAGATGGGTCGACAAGGCGACATGGCAGAAACAAGGCTTCGAGAATGAATATGACCATTATCACACCATGATTAAGCTGCCTGATTTGTTGGTGTGTCAATGCAGGCCGTCCAACACGTCTACGAGGAATGGTGTACCACTCAGTCATGTAACGGTGGTATCAACAGTTGTTAAAGATCCTAACATACTTGGAATGGAGGCGAATGTCACACTTTATCAATGGACAAGCAGTTTCAAACGAGACAGAAGTTGCTGCTACATTAAATGAAAGTAAAATTCTGACAGTTTCCAGGTGAACATTGGGAAGGGAGCTGGACGTTTGGAGTCACGCACCTTCTGAAAGCCATCGCTCACAGCGGTGCATAAAGCTGCACGTCTTCAGTAGGCTACACTTCACAGAAACGAGATGCCTGCCCTATGGAGGCCCGTGGGGTTGGGCAACGAGTCGCGATTTGGGCTCTTTTTCAAACGATGCAAGGTGTAGAACACACCGACGGCCCAAAGAGGCGTTTAAAACACGGTGTGTGGAAGGTGTAGTTCTAAGATTTTCTGGTAGTCATTTGGGCCCATTTACTTGGGTAACGGTGAACATGTTTGTTTCAACAGGTACTCTCATTTATTCTACATCTTCACGATGAGTACGCTGTGGACACTCCTATCTATCGCATCCTACTAGATCATTAAATCCCCTGGACATAATGTCATAGACAACGTCTGAGACTATTTAGAACAGTCTGTGAAGCGGAGCAATCAAGATCTCTGGAATTTGGTTACTTTATGGGATTAATCATCAAAATGGTTCAAATGACTCTGAGCACTATGGGACTTAACTTCTCAGGTCATCAGTCCCCTAGAACTTAGAACTACTTAAACCTAACTAACCTAAGGACATCACACACATCCATGCCCGAGGCAGGATTCGAACCTGCGACCATAGCGGTCGCGCGGTTCCAGACTGTAGCGCCTAGAACCGCTCGGCCACTCAGGCCGGCGATTAATCATCAATGAGTGGCTTCGGCTGAATATGGTATCCCTCAAGAAACTCTTGCACTCTCTTCCTCGCCAGATTTAGGCTACTGTCAGTGCTGGCGGCGGTGCTACAAAGTATTAGTGTTTGTGCTGGAAGTGACTAATTTTTTATCTGGTGTCTTATATGGCTGATCCCGTCTCCTGTTAACAATATGAAGACATCTTTTTACGCAGTTCAGTTGTCAACTCTTCAGCTGAAATACAGACTAATATAAAGGGACGGCTAATGTATTGGCACTCAACGTGTACTTAACTGTTCAAAGATAACAGTGTGTAGTTAGCCACTGCAGCTAAACACTATATTACTGCAGTGATACTACTACTGATTACTCTGTCCGAGTTTTACGTTATCCAGTCCACTGGAATTATTTCAGACACAAAATCGTCCTCATTGTGTGAGCCACTGTGTCTTCTGGAAAGTCCGAAACCGCACCCTCAGGGGGCTCGTCAGGAGTCATTCCTCCTGGAATATCCCGCGAGAACACAGCACCTACCGCGCTCCCGCACGGTCCACTCGCTTATTTACAGTATCTTTGTCTCTGATCCTCCAAAGATTCTTAACAACTAGACTAGTTGTTAAGAAGTGATGGATTTTGCACGCTATACTCACGGTTGCGATGACAGAACCGGCCACTCACTAGTATGCGGAACTAATGAATCTGACGTTTCTCGATTTCTAAGTACACGGTTAACTGTCTCTCGACTTGCAGAAGGACTTTACTGCGATTTACTGCCGTTCGGCTTCGTTGCGAGTGTTAATTGAACGTTAAGTCTTCATAGTAGCAGTAACTCGTTTAATTGAGTTCTCTAAGAGTAAATGAACGCGGTTTGGGGTCTACTTTCGCCAGCTGACTTAGTGCTCCTCTTTGGTTTGCTAGCAGTATCAAAGGGTAGACTCATTCGACTAGGTGCACATTCTAATTGATCAAAAATTTGTGCTCCGTGGCAATTACTTCAAATCTGAGGGTACCAAAAATTTGGGATCTCCCGTACGACGTTCATCGCAAGGTCGCGATGTATGTGGTTCGACATTGACTTCTGCGGACCAGTGGTGCAGTATCGGCGTGAAAGAAGGTGACACAGGCAATGGAATATAACCTACTTGTAAAAAAATAAAAGACAGGCTAGAAAGCCGACAATGGTTAGAATTCATTAATTTCTTGAATTATGTTACGTATTAATCTGCCAGTTACTGCAAGTCTCCAGTGCGGTTATGATTTTCGTATGTGAAAAAAAAAGTACCGTAGCTCAGATTCGACGTTAACCTGTAGTTGCCTCAGGTAGTGGCGATTACATTTTCAGCTCGGAGTAAAGCGAGAGCATACTCCTCTCAAGATTCGTACCTGTGGATTTCTAGCCAGCCCTCAGGTTGAGAAGTGCTCTGTCTTTAGCCTTACAGAATACTTCGTAGTTTTCATTTATTTTCATACGGTCTATTTGTTAGTATAATGTGGTCAATGTGGTTTAGCAGCAAGAACACTTACTCTCCTGCCCTAGAGGCCTTGGGTTCAACCCCTGGTAGGAGCAGTGATTTATCCTCGTTTCAGTCCCTCCAGGATGGCCTCACATTCATTCAGCCTGTTGTCAAACTGAGTACTGGGATCCTTCCCGGCATCGAAAGGCAGCTGGGGCCTGGTGGACATATAACAGTCAGAATGAGGCGTGGGCGCAGAAAAATAGGCGGAACGATCAAACACATAATAACGACGGTACTCGCAAATCTATTACGATATGGTCGCAAATTACAACGTATCTGTCTCTCGACTAAGCAACATGCAGCATCCGTAGCACGGCATAGTTGACAATTGCACACAGCATGAATTCATGTCGCATGCTATCCTTCAGACCAGGAAGAGTCCATATACTTCCTTGGTAGAAACGATCTGTCAGACATCCCCACAACCAGAAGTCACACAGACTTAGGTTGGGGGACATGGAAGGGTACATATTTTGAAATTGCCTAGAGATGATGTGGTAGTTACCAAAGGTTTATAGAAGCAAATTTTTCACCTAGCACGCGACATTTGTTGTCGCCCCATCTTGCACTGAAGTAGTGGTGTGGACACAGTTGCGTTCTTGCAAAGCTAGAATCACGTGTTGTACAAGAAGGTCCATATGACGTGCGCATGTCACTGTACACCAAATAGTTACATGAGGTGCCATCTCCACGAAGAAAAACGGACGAAGAATGGAGGAGCTTGTGAAACCACATCACACAGTCACACAAACTGGGAGCATTGTATGTTCCTGCTCGACATTTGGCGGATTAAAACCACACATGCGGAGGTTCTGTGCATTCGTGGCACCGTGTAGAGTAATATATGCAACGTCCGTCCAAGGAGTATTCCCCGGCCATATGTCACCCATTTCCATGCGTGCCAAAAAACGAAGCCCGAAGACACGGTGTTGTCGCCCGTCTTGGGGCTTCATTTGGTGCATAGTCTGAATCTTGTAGTGATGCCAGTGTAAAATGCGCTTCAAAATCTTTTGAACTGTTGACCAGGGGAGTAACAACTCCTGTGACACAGCTCGAGCACTGGCTGCAGAATGTGAGGCATGTGGTGTACGGTCGGCTACAGCTACAGCAACATAATCAACAGCTGCCATGGGAATGGACCGCCTCCCTCCCCCGCTGCACCAAGCAATGCACATTTTCTTCAGACTTCTTGATCATATTCTTGACATGGGGCCGCTTCGTAATATGATATTTACCAGCAGTGCACGGTCCTTCTTCTCAAGAACCAAGGCATTTCAACTTTCTTGGCCCGTTACACCAACAGTAACTTCACAAAATTAATCAGCACGCGTCGCCAAACGATAAAGAGCATCTCATGTCAAAACAGAAAACATTTCACATGCTGAGTGCTTACAGCACCAAATTTTAACCTGACGGCAAAAAGAGGAACATTTTTTCAGTGTACTCCTCGAGCGCACCGAGTAATGAACGTACCTTTGATGTTTCAGTATTCAGCGATGTATACAACCCGCACTGAAGCTCTCGAAACACAGTTTAGTTATTATCACCCCTGGTACTTAGTATAAAGAGGACCACTTTCCTCTCTCTCTCTCTTTAAATTTTCTGATTTGGAGGTAGCTGTCCCGTTGTCAATCTCGTGGAAAAGCAATATAAAAAATAGTTTCATTCTCCTGGACTATTAGATCCAGTTGGGCTTTCCCTATCTAAAACTACGACGAAGTGCTTTCAACAGTTCTTCTCATTATACTATTACTTCATTAATGGCCAATAAGTTACTTTAATTTCTGTGAATGCTGGGGACTGAGCAATTCCATTAATTTACTGCATGAGTATTAAATCTGAATCAGTCAGTATAAGCTACTGCAGAAGGCTCTGCTTTCGGTTCCCTCTCATAAGATTCCTAGCTATGGCTGGTTGTTTACTATGTTCTATTTAAGACTTATAGAAAATGTGACTTGTTATTTAGTTCCTATAATTTTGGAAAAGCGTCTTATTACTATATCACAGAGGAAGAGCAGAAACAGAGTATTATACATGTTTCTCCTCAGTTTCTACCGACGTAGGCGACACGAAATTTGCGTACGTTGAACGGAAAGATACGGCCTTACATCTCTGAACCAACTTCTCACTATGACACTTGTCTTTGTCATCACACTCACCTTTCATTTACAAACTGGTTATCTATTACGGGCGAGGCCCCTGTCAAAATTACAACCGTTTGAGTAATCGTAACACTTCAGTAACTATACGAGACCTTTCTGAAAAGTAATGCCTCCGAATTTTTTTGTGTCAAAACTCTTAAGGCTTTATAAATAAAACTAACGTTATTAACATTCTGCATATTTATTCTTCATGTCTACACATTTATTTCTCAACACAGTCACCCTGGCGACAAAGACATTTCGCCCAACGAGAGACCAGTTTCTTGATATCGTCAGTGTATAACGTTTGGCTTTTTTAACGGAGCCACAACCTCACCTTTGCTTCCATCGCTTATCACTATCAAAATGAAGTCCTCGAAGATGTTCTTTAAGTTCTGGTAGCAGATGAAAATCGGATAGAGCCAAGTGGGGCCTGTATGCAGGTTGATCGATGAAGTGAACCCAAGACGTCGGATTGTTGTGTGCGGTCTGGCATTGCCACGGTGAAGGAGAGAGTGCTCCACGTGTAGATGAACTCTCCCAATTCGAAATTAAATTACAGCATGCTGTTCCTTACTGGCCTACATAGTTACGATACACACAATCATGTTACACACTACAATTCGGAGCCCCCTAGCGGTAGAGGGCTGCAAATGTGTAGACATGGAAAATAAGGATGTAGAATGTTGAGAATGCTTGTTTTATTTTTAAAAAATTAAGAGTTTTTACATAAAAATTCGGAGGCATTATTTTTCTGCTGGCTCTCATAACAAACAGGTACATACTCACTGTTTTTTACTCCCAGTAACACGAAAGCAGGAACTGAAATTGCTGAATAAGATAAAAATGCACAATCAGTAAATAACATTAAATGGGACCGTGTACTTGACAGCTCGAAATTGATGTACCGAGGGAAACACCCCAGGCAATAGTTTCAATTTGCAGGAGGTGTTGGCAATCAACGCAGTAGCGATAATAAAGGGATAAATGGCAATTTAGTACTAATGAATACACAGTCTGGCAAAACACTATCGGCCTCCGCTGGAGATCAATACGGGATCGACATTTGCATATGAGTCTGTTAATTCTCGTTCAGTTATTCATTTCCGTGCAGCTGTTTACTGTTATATCTGTTTATACCTGCCGCGCATGTGTTAATCTCAGCGGCTGGCACCATGTACTCCCTTTCAGTATCTCATTTGTAAATCACTGTCCCGAGTCATTCATTGCCTCACAATGAAGAAACCAAGGAAAAATGTCAAGAATTCATTTTGTCTTGTACTAAATACACCATAATGCAAACAAAATGTTGATGAGTACAGAATGCTCAATAAAGCTGGGATTGGAAACCTCTTCCCCGTAGCTTAAAGTCGTACCCTCGTTTCTCCTATAATTTTTCCAAGTTCTTGGAGATTTTTTTAATTCTGAGTAGAAACATCAACATAAGTCACTTAACTTAAAAATCAGTGTGTTTTATTGCGACATCATCGCTATATGTCAAATGCAGATTCCTATTGCGGTTGGTGCTTTTCGCTGTTGATTTCAGTATTCGAAATAACTTTCACATCTTGGAAACTCTAGTTCTACAACTTTTCTAACTTTTCTTCATGGTTGTTAAATCGAGGCAGGTACCGGGAATGCTTCATTTATTATTGCTACCACCTATTTGTCATTTTTTGGTTTGGTATATGTATTCTTTGTCATTGATCTCCTACACTTTACGAGAATTTAATATTCAAAACGAAGAAGTTTTTGGAGTGTGGGCCATAAATATAATATTTTGATTTTCAAATTTTTTATTATTTCTGACTCAGCTTTACTTGCTTGATCTATACAAAAATTTTCAATACCTTAAGTTAAGAAAGTCGCTTACAGAAATCATCTGTCGGATCTAGGCGAACCAGAAAACCAGTTGTTAACGTTGTATGCTAAGTTCCGAGTATGAGATTTAAACGAAAAAGGCTACCACTTTCCAGACTGAGGTCATACTATCTTATGTATCCGACATTAACTAAAACAATGGAAGAAAAAGTTTTAGGTGCTCGTAAACGAAGTTGCAGCGATACACTTATCTCTCTCTCTCTCTCTCTCTCTCTCTCTCTCTCTCTCTCTCTCTCTCTCTCTCTATTCTGAGATGATTTTTGTACAACATTTCTTTCATTCTGGTTCAAATTCATTAGCTTTTATAATTTAAATCAAAATTTAGAACTGAAACAGTTAAACATCTGTAGCACATCATTTTTGTTTCTCACTTACTGATACTCGCTGCATTCAATCACACTTCGACATGTATTAACTTTCTGTAAGACTTAGATTTTTTTTAGGGTTCCGCCTTCTGCAAGGAAGATTATGACTACTAAATGTATTTCACAGTGTTTAAAACAAGAGCTCCAAAATTTGAGGAGATTTTGGATAACGTTGCGCATCCGAATGAGTGGAAGCAGGGATATAATTTAGCAGTTCCATAAGGGATTGTGAGGACTCCAATATTTTGTTTTCCAATTCGTCCCTCGTTCCCAACGAAAAAGCGAAAACGGAAGCATAAAATGTGTCTCATTGTCCTTGCCTTTATACGTAGCATCGGATTTTTAAATGCTACCATCGAGCGAAATACGTAGGCTGAATGAACTGTTGTTTGATGCTAGTGAAAGCGATCTTCAGACTGCATTGTGATTTACCGTCATTATAAAAGTGAAAATCAAAAAACCGTATGATCTCACTAACAACTGGCATATAAATTATTACATTTCTGAGTTCTGATAAATCTGGATTGTAACTTCATTACTAAAGATTGTTGATTTATTATTAATTAAGAGTCGGCCGCGGTGGCCGTGCGGTTCTAGGCACTTCAGTCCGGAACCGCGTGACTGCTACGGTCGCAGGTTCGAATCCTGCCTCGGGCATGGATGTGTGTGATGTCCATAGGTTAGTTAGGTTTAAGTAGTTCTAAGTTCTAGGGGACTGATGACCTCAGATGTTGAGTCACACAGTGCTGAGAGCCATTTGAACCATTAATTAAGCTCATCTGGAAAATATCAAAGCACAGTTTGATCCACGCTTCGTTAGTGCTTCTCCCCTGTTTTACAAACTGCGTAGAAGCTCTCCTGAATACTTTTTTGGACTATCACTACTGGAAGAAAGGATACTGCAGAGACCTGGCTTAGCCACAGAGTGAGGGATTATTTCCAGAATAGCTCTTTCACTTTGCATTTGAAAATTCCTATCAGATTAAAACTGTTTGCCAAGAGTGTGGTGGAGGGTCTTGCGTCGTGTCTGGATAACTGAGATGGTACGAGCAATGCTATTGAAAGGCAAAGTTCCGGGTTCGTGGCCCAGTCCAGAACGCAATTTTGAACTTCTAAAAATTTTCAAAAACAGCACATCCTCCGCTGCTAGGTGAAAGAATCATTATGGATTCACGCATTGCCCTCATGTGGAACTGAGGAATATTAGATTAATGGAAGCTATTATTATACGTCTAAGAAACTAAAAACACAGAGATTAAAGGTTCTACCGGGTATTGAAATTTTCCGTATAAGATGTTGGAAGGCGGGCAGTAGTGCAGCTAATATCCACAGTGACCACAATTATTTTCCCTGAATAGATTTGAAAGTCCTCTATGCCGCAATCAGAAGCCTACGTATAATATTACACGGACTGCAAACTGCGTAGTAATCGATTCCATAATTTTCCCAAGATACTGGAAGATATTCATTGTTTCCAGAATGAGAATTTTAACTCTGCAGCGGAGTGTGCGCTGATATGAAACTTCCTGGCAGATTAAAACTGTGTGCCGGACCGAGACTCGAACTCGGGACCTTTGCCTATCGCGGGCAAGTGCTCTACCAACTGAGCTATCCAAGCACGACTCACGCCCCGTCCTCTCAGCTTTACTTCCGCCAGTACCTCGTCTCCTATCTTCCAAACTTTACAGAGTGAAAATCTCATTCTAGAAGCATCCCCCAGGCTGTGGCTAATCCATGTCTCCGCAATATCCTTTCTTTCAGGAGTGAGTCCTGCAAGGTTCGCAGGAGAGCTTCTGTAAAGTTTGGAAGGTAGGAGACAAGGTACTGGCGGAAGTAATGAGGACGGGGCGTGAGTCGTGCGTGGGTAGCTCAGTTGGTAGAGCACTTGCCCACAAAAGGCAAAGGTCCCGAATTCGAGTCTCAGTCCGGCACACAGTTTTAATCTTCCAGGAAGTTTCATATTCATTGTTGCTCAGTCTGCACATACGGTGTGTCCAGCAAATGAGTACCTGATTTCAAAATTAAATACGTCGAAAACTAAGAAGGGGGGTTGGGTTTGTTTGGGGAAGAGACCAAACAGCGGGGTCATCGGTCTCATCGGATTAGGGAAGGACGGGGAAGGAAGCCTGCCGTGCCCTTTCAAAGGAGCCTTCCCGGCATTTGCCTGGAGCGATTTAGGGAAATCACGGACAACCTAAATCAGGATGGCCGGACGCGGGATTGGACCGTCGTCCTCCCGAATGCGAGTCCAGTCGGAAACTAAGATCGATAGAAAAGCGCAGAGGTTGTAACCTCCCCACCGTAATTTTTTAAAGAAAATAAATGATACTAATTAGAAATGCTGATGGACATGGCTCTATGCATAACCTGCCTACAATCAAATGTACTGACAATGGCAACAAATGTGAAATTCGCAATCTGACTCAATTATAAATCCTTCAAAAAATTAAAGTCCATTCAGTGACAAGAAAATTCAATTAAACCGAAATATCGGTCTTTGGCCCTGTGTAAAACAATCAGAATTAAAGTCTTACCTCAGAATAAATGGATGTCACATATCTGCTCTTGTTGTTGCGCACCGCTTCGAGGAACTGCATTGCAAATAATAATATTCTCTTTTTTTGTGATTTTAGTGGAATTTTTCTTCAAAAGAAGTGGAATGAAATGGGAAGTGCAACGAAATCTTGAGTTCAATAAAAAATTAAATTTTTGAGAAAATACTTTTGAAATAAAAAAATTATTATTGGGAGACTTGTTGGAGAATAATTACAATAAATAAAATTTTTCATTATCTAATGATTATATTAATTAACAGTATACCTTATTCCTCATCTTGACCATTGTTGCCGACCGCCTACATCACACAACCGCACTGGGCTGCTACTACTGACCGACCGCTCTGCATGACGACTACAGACAGAGTACTGCTCTCAACTAGACAGAGCTACAGACTCGCAACGACTGAACTGACAGACTCGCAACGACCGACTACTGCTACTCTGCATAGCGACAACTAACTCGCAAAGACCACTACTGACTGAGAACCGCTCGCAACACTCGCGCGGTCAAGCGCATACTCTCTGGTCACAGATGCTACAATGCCTCGCCATCGCTGCTGCGTTACATACGTGTTTCATAACCCTCCACTCGGGGGGCAAAAATTTGGCAGCGATGGTGAGTCATTTGGACTTGCCAAGCGCGGCAAAATTTTTCTTTAATTAACAAAATCCTACAACTTACAGAATATTTAAATGTTGTGCACACGCACTAAGTACAAAATATATCAGACAGGGACAAAATGTGAGTACAAAACATAGTAGCAAATCAGAAAAAAGTATGTACAAATTTTTTGACAGATAAAGTGCACAGGCACTGAAAAAATTCTTTAGCATATGCAGAACAAATAAACAGACTGGCAAGAATAATTAGATGTAGTACATAAAGTAAATGTTGTGCACACGCACTAAGTACAAAATATATCAGACAAAGACAAAATGTGAGTACAAAACATAGTAGCAAATCAGAAAAGTATATACAAATTATTTGACAGATAATAAAGTGCACAGGCACTGAAAAAATTCTTTAGCATATTCAGAACAAATAAACAGACTGGCAAAAAATATTATGTTGACAAGTGTACATGCACTGAAAAATGTCTTTAGCATTTTCACAACAAATAAACATAATGGCAAAAAAAAAATTCATGTCCAAAGTGCACATGCACTGAAAAACGTCTTTAGTATTTTCACAACAAATAAACATAATGGCAAACATCATGTCGACCAGTGACATAAGTGTACTCACACTGGAGTTTAGCGAATCGAAAAATGTATAACCTATGAACATAAATGATGTTACCAAAAAAAAAATTTTTTCTTTATGTGACAAGAATCAGGATAGGAAAGGGAAGGATCGCATCATGGTTGTAGCACTTTAGATTACACACAGCTGCTCTGAAAGTCCATATCTTTCCACAGTAGTACAACACCAAGTGACACAACTTGAAGTTCTTTTCCCATCAGAATTTATCAGTGTAGCCAAGACACTGAACTGTCGTAGTAATGTTCCATGTTTTCATTTTGGCAGTACATTAGGTACACCAAACAGTGGGACCATAATAATGTCTTCATCGCTCATGGTGGTGGACAGCATGTCGTGTCAACACCACACTCTTACAAGGCACACCAACGTAGAATTAGTGCAAAACCAAATATAGTGCTCCATGATCACTGGGATAAACCGGACAAATGGACATTGCAGTAATTCAGGGTAGTCAGCTTATGAGGTGAAGGACATCAAGTCACATAATATTGACAATTACAGTCTTCATTGATAGTTCGTGGCATTCATAGCCCAGTTATTGAACATTTCTGTACCAAGTATGTAGTATTACAGAAAAATGTTCATTAATTGTTTTACATAGAATCAGTAGCCTTCTTTTCCTGGTTACAAAATATTATGAAATAATCGCATTCTTTTCAGTTACAGAGTATAATTAAGAATCATTAACCTTTTCCTAATTACAGTTAATTAATCATTTGTCTTTAATTAATCATTTGTCTAATTACAGTTAATTAATCATTTGTATAATTACAGTTAATTAATCATTTGTCGTTAATTAATCATTTGTCTAATTACAGTTAATTAATTAATCATTTGTCATTTCAATATACTAAGAATTATTAGCCTTAATTAATTACAAAGCATTATTAAACAGTACCATAGTTAATTAATTATGTGTCATTCCAATCTATTAAGAATCATTAGTCTTTTCCTAATTACAAAGCATTATGAAACAGTCACATTCATTTCCAACAACAAAGTATCAACATTGGAAACAAGAGCTAATCAATGGCATAATTAATAACAATTCGTGGAGTGACATTAATTATTGGCACTCAGTGGCCAGCAAGTATTGAATAAAATCATCATTCAGTATTATTCAGATTATTACGAAGTCATTATTAAAAATCAGTTAATTACAGTCAAATCATTAGTAATCACAGGCATTACAATAAACAGTGGCAGTTATTAGCTAGTGACAAAGCATTATTTTGAATATAGTCTCATTAAGAGGTCATTACTCGAGTGACGTGCTATTCAGAGTTGATCAGTATTATTCAGAATTATCATAAACTAGTGACATTATGTGGGACTGGTAATACATTTTTTTGGTAGCAATGCATTGCGTTGGGATCGATAATTAATTGCTGAGGCATAATACTTTTTGCTTTTGACCTATTGCTGCAAATGAGGATAGGTAACGTCATTCGTCATGAGTCAGCTGTAGCAAGATTATGTAACAAGGCAGTACATGTGATCACATTTATAAATGATAAACACAAATGGGTAAAAAATATAAAAATGCAAGTACTAGAACAGGTATAATAAGTAACAGGTTTAGTAAGTGTCATGAAAAACTTCTCCTGGAAAAAATACAAAAACGGATTATTGACCTGAAAGAAGAAACGCACACTATGCTGAAAAGTAGTGAACTTCGAATTAACAAGTAGTGAAATGTGTATAAAATGTGTTCCATAGCTGTCCTTTCCAAAACTTTCCGTCATCCTACTATGCAATGTAACACCTGCTGTCAAAGCAAACTGCAACAAATACCTAAATAACTACATGGCATAAAGAAAAAAAAAAAACTTCATTATCCATATCATCATAACTTCACCATTATCATCACCTGTAGAGAAAAACTTCATTATTCATAATACCATATCCTTCATCATTATTCATCAGTATTCATTATCATCTGCAAAAAATCACTTCATTACTCATTTCATAACTATTCCTTATCTCTAACATATTTCATCACTAAAACTAAGATGTGTAGTTCTCTCTGACAGCCTGCATCAATCACCTTGTATTCTGAAAGAAAAAAATTAGTTAAGACTGCTATTCTGTGATGAGTATAGTATATTCTTGTTAATGTTTGTTAATCCTGATCCCTTTACTCTTCCTCATAAAGTTATTACATCTCCTTTCGTTTATTCCGTAGGTGAAATTCCCATTTATGTTAAATTTATTTCTTAGAATCATCATTCCTTTCTGAAATTGATGAACAAAGATTAGTGTCTTGCACTTAAATCCTATACCCACTAAATAATGACTGGTTTATGGTGACACAATTAACCATACAGCATAACATGACAGAAAACGTAATATGTCCAAGACATTGACAGTGTTCGGATGCGAAAAAATGTACACAGAATAATACAATGCAGTAGCAAAAAAAATGTGAAACAGTCACGATGTTGAGATGTCATAAGGCAAAAAAAAATGTCAAAGTCGACTGGTGTGTGTTATATCTTAACTATTTCGTAGTGCATACAAACAAAACTGGAGTACAGTCATATACACAAAAAATGGAAAATGTGCACGGTCTGATGTGTAACGACAAGAAAAGCGACCTGCTAACCTTACCTTGCCGGGCACTTGCCAAGAAAAAAAAATACGATAATCATCAATAAGTAGTCACATAAATATAATTGCAGAAATAGTCGTAAATGTGTAAATTCATCTGGAAAAATATGCACGGTCTGATGTGTAACGACAAGAAGAGCGACCTGCTAACCTTACCTTGCCGGGCACTTGCCAAGAAAAAAAATACGATAATCATCAATAAGTAGTCAGGTGAATTAATTGCATTAGTAAATGGCATCATAGTGTGTTAAATCATACAGTGGTTTCACTCAATAAACGGTTTAATGTTTGAGATATGGTGATTGCCTTTCGATTTTCTGGTTCTCAAAGTTTCGACGTGTACAACATTGGGGTGAGGGATACTGCGAATCCGATACGGACCTGCGTATAGAAGTTCAAATTTACTGCACTTACCTTTTAATTTGCTGGATAAATAGTGTGTACGTACTAATATCTTCTGTCCAACGTGAAAGTCGCGGCGTGTACAAACCTGTTTTTGCTGTCTTCTCCTGCGCTCTGCGGCACGTTTGATGTTGTTCAGCGCAATGTCAATTATTTCGTGGTGTCGTAGGTGACGATTTTTGGGGAATTCTATTAATTCTTTAATTTTGTTCGGTGGTTCAACGTTTTTCAGTATAACAGTCGGAGATAGCATAGTGGATTCATTTGGAATGGAATTAATTACATCTTGGAATGAGAGTATGTGTGTATCCCAATCAATATGTCTTTTGTGGCAGTATATTCTGCACAGCTTACCAATTTCCTTCATTAATCTTTCACAAGGGTTCGAAGAAGCGTGGTACTTGGATATATAGATCGGAGAAATGTTTCTACCTCGTAACATGCGTGTCCATACACTACTACGAAATTGAGATCCATTATCAGAAATTACTTTCATTACATGCCCTACATGAAATAGAAAATGTTTTACAAATGCATTTGAAACAGTTTTAGCAGTAGCTTTGCGTAATGGAGTGAAAGTAACAAATGTTGAAGTGAGTTCAACAGCGACAAAGATGTAGCAAAAACATGGTAGTGAGGTCGGACATGTTCTTTTGTGTTCCGATTCTACTTTGTTACTATCCGTAATAGTTTGCACGTGTCAAATTTAATCATTTGCTGAAAAACATTTGTTTGTGTTTTGTGAGTGTCGTAAATTGGTAGTGACAGCAGAAGACAACACAGCTGACGGACAGAAGCATTAGCTCGTGCAGCTGACCAAAGCATGTGAAAAAAAAAAGAATACTATGTCTCGTAATGACGACGAAATGAAATTTTCAAATGCAACTTGTTGAATGTACATGACGCTGAAATTTGCTTTGCAGAAGTTGGTTGCGATGTCTTGTTGATTGTTGCTGAGAGAACGCGATAGTGCGTCTGCTATAACATTTTGTGTGCCGGGAATATGAACAATCGTAAAATTAACTTCTTGTAAATATAGTTTCCATCTACTTAATCTGTCGTGAGTAAATTTAGCTGAAAGCAAAAAATTGTATAGCTCTATGGTCTGTGTAAACGGTGGTATGTCTGCCATAAAGAAAGTGCCGAAATCTCGTAAAAGCCCATACAACACATAATGTTTCAAGTTCTGTGACGGAATAATTTCGTTCAGCAGGTGACAAAATGCGACTTGCAAATGCGATGTTTTTAATTACTATTGAACCATCTTCTTCAATTTCCTGAAAAATGTGTACACCTAAAGCGGTGTTAGAGCTGTCAGTGGCAATGGAAAAATTTCTGGTGAGATCTGGGTGCGATAAAAGTAGAGCATTCAATAAAGCATGTTTCAAATAACATTCTCGTGAACAAAATTCTGCGTGTCAAAAGTAATGTTTGCGTTACTGTAGTATGCAATCTGTGCTGTATCTGGTTAAATTCTATCGTTCGTCCTGTTATTTACGGGAGGATGCTGTGGCATATCCACTATATGAACTGTTCTGTTATTTCTTACTGACGTGTTACGCTATGGATGACACCTATTGTCTGTTCCATTCATGATTATTTGTTGTTGCTGATGTTGTTGCTGCTCATAAGATCGACTGTTATTAAATGTACGCTGAAAATTGTGCTCATCATTCTTTTTACGTCTGTCCTAATAATCATTCCTATACGGTGTATTGCGATAGGAATTGAAATAGAGTGTTGTCTGTACGTAGTTATTTCTTTGCTGCCATGCGTTACTATTTGTCGGAGCTGAGACTATACATGCACGCGGCGAAACATTAAAGTTTGGTTCACCTTGTAGACTGCATTGTTGGTTAGGTATGCTAAGCGGTTGACTTTCATGCTATTGTGGTGAAAAACATCTATTGTTACCAAAAAATGCGTTTGCTGTTAATTTTACTTTTGTACATACTGATGATTACGATTTTATCTGTAATTAAAATTACGGCGGTAGTTGTCATTACGGGAGTGCCTACTGAAAATTGTCACATTCGGTAAAAGTTTGTCACATCGGATATTCATTACATGTTTCTTAATACTACAAAGAGCAATAGTTAAAGAGCAGTTTGGATAGATATAAAGGATAGTAGAAGAGAAGGCAGCAGTGCAGAAAACTAAAGATGAAACAGCACTACTACAGCTCGGGGCCCTATGCTCGCTACGGCACATATTCATTAAAGCGTAATGAATCCCCTGAGGTCCATTACGCACTGCAAATAAATTTTAGCTTTTGCGTTGCACGCAATAGCGGTAAAAATTCAAAAGCAAATAGTTGTATCCATGTTAATTCTAGTTTCCTCATTACAGGCAATGCTGATGAAAATACAATAGCAATTTGTCGCTTCAGGTTCAAAGCTAGTTTCTCCATTACAGATAATAGCGGTGAATGTACAAAGATAAATTGTCGTATACAGTGCAAAGCGTGTGCCTGTACGCTGTCATTATTAAATTCCTTAGATTTTCTTACAAATGCAAATTGCTCGAAATCTACGTTCTCGTCACTTAGTTTGATAATACGTTCAGGTTTGTGTGAAAGTCTGTTTGTCTGTGTGATTTCGGATTTCAAGTTGCGTAGCTTTTCAGATTTTAAGTCGCGTGGCTTTTCGGATTTTAAGTCGCGTAGTTGCTGTAAATTGTTCACATTATACACGCTGCGTAAGTCTGACAAATGTTCATAAAGTGGCGTCTGTTGTGGCATGTTATTAACTGAAATGTTTTTCATCTCTGTTACTTCTTGTTGTAAATTTGACAACTTCCTACGTAACGTATTGTGAGATGAATCGATCTCATTAATTGTCTGCTGTAAATTTTGAAATTCAGGTGTTTGGATAAAAGAAACCGGTGCAGTATCGTCTGATTTATTGTCATTAGTATTTTCGATAACATCAATACGACTGGCCAATTCATCACATTTTTCAGTCAGTATTTTAACCTGATCATCGGTTTTAGAATCAGACGCATTAATCTGTTTTTGCAACTTGCGCGTAGTTTCGCTCAGTTTATTAACATCAGCTTTGATGACATCGCAATCCTGTGTTAGATCTAGTTGTTCGAATCTATCTGTCACTGTTTGAATATTTACTGTGTGTGTATCTGTTTTTGCTTTAAGATCAGAAATTTCATCCCGTAATTCCGCGTTCAATTGTTCTATGGTATTAATTTTGTCGGACACTGTAGTAATATTATTGTCTACATACGTCTTCGCTTTCGCGAATATTTTACGTTTGTCCTCTTGTCTTTGTGCAGTGATTGTTTCTATAACCTGACGTTTGACTTTATTTTGATCCTGAATAAATTTGCGGAAACGCGTATCACTGTTCTGTATGTGCTGATTAAAGCGCTCGTTAATCTGAGTGTTCTGCTGTTCGAATTTCGCGTCTATCTTTGCGTCCATTGTGCGCGAAAGTTCTACCGTCATTGCTTTAAACTCGTCCCGTAATTGTGCAGCTTTTTCAGAGCACTGTTTAGCGACTCCGCTAATTTCGTCTCTGAGTGTTTCTGTTGCGGCTGTCTGCATTTCTCTTAATTCTTGCGCAACAGATTTAATTTCTTCGCTATTTTTTTGTGAACACGCCTCAATTTCCACGCGCAACTGTTCCTTAGTGTCATGGCACTGCGCGGCAACGTCTCTAATTTGCTCACTAAGCTGTCTGTTTTGTTCCCTAAGTTGTTTAAAATCTTCACTCTGTTGTCTGAAATTGTTGTCTGTTTTCTCACTCTGTTGTTTGATATCTGCACTAAGTTGTTGTTTGAGTTTTTCATTATCTTGTTTGATATCTACACCAAGATCGTTCTTAAACTGTAGCATTATTGTCATAAATTGATCCAAACTTAAAGTAGCTGTTGCATTCTCAGTACTGTTTAATGGTGTACCTGCAGTTGTCGCGCTTTGTGTGACCATTTGGTCATTTTGCAACTTACAAAAAGGATTATCAGTCGGATGTACACTGTCAGACATTATTTCGGAATTAAATGGATCCGTCATACTCTCACTACACTGATCATTTTCATTCGAAAAATTTGTCTGTACATTACTTGGATTTTCTAAATCGGGTGTGTTAAACTCGGCAGCGCTCATTACCATAGAGCATTCTGCGTCATCAATTGTCGTCAAGTTAACAGACGAGACAATTGAGTTCGTTTGTTCATCATTAAGGTGAAAGTCATCTTTAGTGGTTGGAATGCATTGATTGTTAGTGAACGCAGGATTGTCATCATTACGTTGCGTATCACAATTACTATCGGTCACGTTGCTTAAGTCGGTAATTTCATTCACAATACTTCGCGATACACTATTCACAGTCTTTCGCGGCATTTTTACAATAGTCAAAATTTTTCACAAAGCAAATAAGCACAATGCAAAAGCAACACACAAATACAACAAAGCAGCAAATTGCCGTTGACCTGTAGAGAGAAAGTCACAAGATTAATAAAAGCGTAGCGCCAAATCCTAATTATATTTAAGCAAACAAGAGCAGATATCTGACTGTCGCTCAAAAGACTCTCAACGAAATACGATCCTGGACTGGGTGTCGCCAAGTGTAATCTCCCCACAAAAATTTTAAAAGAAAAAAGACGATACTAATTAGAAATGCTGATGGACATGGCTCTATGCATAACCTGCCTACAATCAAATGTACTGACAATGGCAACAAATGTGAAATTCGCAATCTGACTCAATTATAAATCCTTCAAAAAATTAAAGTCCATTCAGTGACAAGAAAATTCAATTAAACCGAAATATCGGTCTTTGGCCCTGTGTAAAACAATCAGAATTAAAGTCTTACCTCAGAATAAATGGATGTCACATATCTGCTCTTGTTGTTGCGCACCGCTTCGAGGAACTGCATTGCAAATAATAATATTCTCTTTTTTTGTGATTTTAGTGGAATTTTTCTTCAAAAGAAGTGGAATGAAATGGGAAGTGCAACGAAATCTTGAGTTCAATAAAAAATTAAATTTTTGAGAAAATACTTTTGAAATAAAAAAATTATTATTGGGAGACTTGTTGGAGAATAATTACAATAAATAAAATTTTTCATTATCTAATGATTATATTAATTAACAGTATACCTTATTCCTCATCTTGACCATTGTTGCCGACCGCCTACATCACACAACCGCACTGGGCTGCTACTACTGACCGACCGCTCTGCATGACGACTACAGACAGAGTACTGCTCTCAACTAGACAGAGCTACAGACTCGCAACGACTGAACTGACAGACTCGCAACGACCGACTACTGCTACTCTGCATAGCGACAACTAACTCGCAAAGACCACTACTGACTGAGAACCGCTCGCAACACTCGCGCGGTCAAGCGCATACTCTCTGGTCACAGATGCTACAATGCCTCGCCATCGCTGCTGCGTTACATACGTGTTTCAAGGTATGTTTATTGTGAAAGCTATAAGAATTTCATACAGAAGTTATACAAAAGTTTCGAAATAGTTCGAAAAGATGCTAACAGATGACGCAGTACCCTGTGCAGCGCGTACAGTTTCAGCCTGCATAATTAAACTCGTTTTCTGCAGTAGTGTTTGCAGTCACATCAGTCTTTTCGAAATGTACAGAAGTGGCGCAAACGAAGAATGAAATCTGCCTTCACATTCTGCAGTGTTTCAACGGGAATGGATTCAGATGCCAATCACATCGCCGATTCAACTCGTCCAGCGTGGTGGGATCGTTCGGTAGACAGTGTCGTTTTTGTGCCCCGCAAAAAGTAGTCACGAGGAATCAGATTGGGCGAATATGTGGAGGCGAATCCATCCCTGCCCCCAGTAAATTTGCAATAATCACACGTAATGAATATTGATCCTCGGAGTATTCCTCAAGAAAGCGAAATTCCTGCTCGGAGCGATGTGGTCTGGCCCCATCTTACATGAACCACTCGGCGCCTGGTCGATTGTCCAACGCTAACTTTGTGGCGACAAATTGTTCCAATATTGCAACGTAACATTCAATAGTGATCTTTCCACGCATGAAAAATGGGCTAAACACTCCTCTGCTGCATACTATAATCCAAATAGTAACTCTGAGAGAATACTGTGGTTTCGCTTCATACAAACATGGATTTTTCGGAACACCAAAATCGCCAGTTTTCTTAATCCACAACTCCACTGAGATAGTAGTATGCTTCATCTGCAAACCAGATGCAGCGAATATTAAATCCTTGCACATAAATCATTGTGGGAAGCAGGTTCGCAAAGTCAGCAATTCGTCGCACTTTTCATAGAGGTACGGCCTAGTGGCTTTGGACTTTGAATAGACACATGTGTCGGCCCTGTCTCAGTATTTTCTGCTTGCTGCAACTCTTCAAACCAGTATCTGCCGCAATTCTTCGGAGAGACTTCGTCGAATTTTGTTGAATAATTTCAGAAACCGTGGCGACATTTTCAGGAGTAACTACAGTTTGCCTGAGGCTAACATTTCCCGCTAGTTCATCAGCCACGCTCCCTGTCCGCTGTAATTCGGCGAAGTGCTTGTGAACGGCTTTCACATCGTTTCCTACTGGAATATATTAAATAGTGCTTGAAAACTGCGCCTTGTTGCCGTCGAACTGCGTTCTAACCTGTAGTATCACAGCAACAGAAAAACGCTTTGTAAATTAAAGACTGATTTCAATTTTTTCTGTCGGTACGCTAACCTCCTTTCACTTTCAGTGGAGAAACGATCGCTTTGAGCTGCGGCGCGATATTTATAGGCACTACGTCCTGCGATTACAGCGCCATCTGTTAGCAGCTTTTCGAACTATTTCGAAACGTCTGTACAACTTCTGTATAAAATTCTTACCATTTTCAAAATAAAAATATTCATCTTAGTTTTCGAGAAATTTAGTTTTGAAATCAGGGTCTCCTTCGCCGGACACCCTGTAAATGTGCGCACTTGTTTCATTTCGCGTACAGCATGAAATAGCTGTTCTGAAACAACTTTTGGGGGAGACAAAAGATAACCTAGGTATCAATTTGTGTCTCAGACGAGAGCCAATAAAATTCCAGAATTTGAAATGTTCTAATCTCTTCCCGTTCCCAGACCGTTAACTTAAAATAATGTTAACTCCGCTGGTAAACTTCGATAAGGTTTTGACAGGAGGAATGGGACAGGTTGTACTGGAAACGATGGTGGCCAGGAGCATTCCACGCATCTACGCGCTCTCGCCGTGTTCGAGTCGTAGGGACAAGAACGAATGGTACAGACGGTATCATTCGATAGCTACTTCACAACTAACACTCCACAATAAAGGACGCTGTGTTATAATTCACGTTGGTTTAAGATACATCGTAGCGTGTTATGTGCCGAGAAACCGTTGTCCAATTAGTAACGAAGGAAGCGCGGGTGGTCCACGAATTATATTGACTCGGACTGCGTATAAGATCTTATCCAAGGAGACGGAATACGTATGAGGAGCCAGTGTTCCACGCGGGGCAAGGCTCTCTGTATTAGATCCTGCTGTGTTAAGCCCCTAATGAGTTTCAGTGGAAACACATACATACAGAGGAATAAAATCCTGTCCCCCTTCCCCTCCCTCCCTCCCCCCCCCCCCCCCCCTCGCGGACAAAAGGCAATTGTCAACCCCTTGCAAGACACCAACACTCGAACCACGTTTCCTACGGGAGAGGAACACTAACGACAATATAACTTGTGCGAATAATTTCGTTTCTGGCAACAGAATCCCTATTTCGGAGACGTAGCGTTACCGGATGAGCAATACCGTAGTCTCATTATTATTAGCAGGCGCGTTCAGATACACCTCAGTTTAGAGATATTTGTGTTATTTCAGAAACATTATTTAGGCATAAAGAGATCTGCAAACTACAAAATCTTCAATGAGAGTCTCAGCTCACACGCGTTGACATTTTAACATTGGAAGTACTCTGTAAATATTTATAATTTACCACATATCACAGCGGAGAAAGAGCCATGGTGCGCCCAGTAATGGTTTTATGCTATGAGAGAATGAGAAAACCTGTTCTGTTCATCATCAACCTCCTGAAAAGCATAGCTGTCTTCTCCTATATTGCGGCTGATGCTAATGCTTAAGAATTCCTCATTTTTATCAGCTTTGGGAGCAAAACGTTCCTTTAAAATTTCATGATTTAGCAGACTCCTCAATCTGTAGCGCTTGTCTACGTTAAAAGAAACAGATATCGCTTTTCTGGATTGCAAAAGTATCGAATAGGCCGAGGAAACTGTGTGGTCTAAAGGTCAGGAATATACAGTAATAACTGTAAAGATTCTGTAGCATACTTTCTTGGAACTAGGTTTCATAATGATATCCACTGATTTTTTATGACCATGAGTGCATTGTAGTCCAATGTATCAAAGTTTCAGAGTTTTCACAATGAGAGGTTCCACAGAAAAATGTGATAGGCTACACTATACTGTTCACACAGAATGATGATGTGCAGTGACAATGTTACAAAAGCTTTCGAGCTATTTATTCTCTCCCAATTTACATAAAACGCATTATAAACATCTAAACACTGTTGGTAAAACCTTATTTTTAATTTTTTTAAGCAAGTATGAATATTATCTTTCATGAGGATTGTATGAGCGTGAAGGGTTGGACGCAGGCAGCCAGGTGATTGGAGCTTGACTCCCGAAATTAGTAACTGTGGACTGCATTCCTCAGATTTATGTGTTGTATGCTAAATAACGATGGCAAAATTCTACATAGTTTTATTACAGTGTCGTTTCTATATCTTACATTAAATCGAATTTCAATTTTTGAGGTCACTTAAATAAATGTTCAAATGTGTGTGAATTCCTAAGGGACCAAACTGCTGAGGTCATCGGTCCCTAGACTTACACACCAGTTCAACGAACTTAACGCTAAAGACAACACTCACACCCATGCCCGAGGGAGCACTCGAAGCGGCAGGAAGGGCCTCACGATTAGTGACATGGCGCCTCTAACCGCGCGGCTGACTTAAATAATACACATTTTAATACCAGTTAGTAACAACGAAACCAAAAGTATGAATGGCACAGAAGTACAAATTAAAACGAAAAGAAGAGTACAGCCTTCATTTTGTGAATGTGTTTAATCTATCGTAATTAGAGCATGTACTGCACTACCTTGTAGTTGCTACCATATGGAAACTGTAAGTAAGGCAGAAATATAGTAAATTTGACAATTTCCTAAGTTTTGACGATACATGCATGGACATGAACGAGGCCCGTATATTTCTGCGGAGTTCGCTACGTATCGCACATCAGTAGCTGTTATTTATCTATTCTTATGAAAGACAGTGAAAGAGAAAATTTTTGCGCATTTTGTAATCTTCAGTCTGAATACTGTTTTGATCCAGCTCTACACGCTGTTCTATCCTGTGCAAGCCGTTTTCTCTCTGCATAACTGCTACACTCCACATCCATTCGAACGTACTTGCTGTATAATCAAACGATGGTCTCCGTTTACAGCACCCACGTCATCAACATAGACGCAACTACCTCCAGTACCATTCTTCAGGATCTGTCCTGTCAACTTATCCCTTCTTAAAAGTTACGTTGTGCCATAAAGCTTTCTGCCTGTTTCAGTCTTGTACCTTGTCATTAGTAGACGAGCTATCTATTTAATCTTCTGTTTTATTCTGCAAAACCTTTCGAATCTTTGTCCAAACTGTTTATTGCCCATATTTTCGTTACAGACAATGCAAAGTACCAGACAAAAATCTCCAGGAAAAAAATTCATAATCTCTCAGTTTATATTCGTGTTAACTAATGTATCTTTCCAGCCTGCGTTTTTTTCCTCTCTGTCTCGGCCATCGCGAGTTATTTTGCAGCTCAAATAGCAAAACCTGCCTACTACTTTCAGCCACTCATTTGCTAATCTAATTCGCTCAGCATCTACATCTACATACATACTCCACAAGTCGTAGTACGGTGCGTGGGGGAGGGTTCGTTGTACCACTACTATTTCCGTTCCTGTTCCACTCGCAAATAGAGCGACGGAGAAACGACTATCTATATGCCTCTGTTCGAGCCCTAATTCTCTAAGTTCGCGGTCCTTACATGAAATGTTCGTTGATGGCACCAGGATCTTCCTGTGTCAGCTTCAAAACCCGGTTCTCTAAATTTTCTCAACAGTGTTCCGCAAAAGAACGTCGTTTTTCCTTCAGGGATTCCCACGAAGCGTCTCTGTAATACTCGTTTATTGACCGAACCTACAGGTAATAAATCTAGCAGCCTGCCTCTGAATTGCTTCGATGTGTTCCTTTAATCCGACCTGGTAGGGAACCAAAACATTCGACGAGTACTCAGACTGTGTCGCACTAGTGTTGTACACGCGGTCTCCTTTACAGAGGAACCACATTTTTCTAAAATTCTCCTAATATACCGAAGCCGCCCATTTTCCTTCCCTACAATCGTCATTACGTGATCATTCCGTTTCGTATCTCTGTGCTACGTTAGGCCTAGATATTAAGTCGACCTGACTGTGTCAAGTAGTATACTACTAATGCTGTATCCGTATATTATGGAATTGCCTTTCCTACTTATCTGCATTAACATTAATTTTTCTACATTTAAAGCTAGCTGCCATTCATCACACGAAACAGAAATTTTTGTCTAAATCATATTGTATCCTCCTACAGTCACGTAACGACGACATCTTCCCGTGCAGCACAGCGTCATCAGAAAACAGCCGCAGACTCTTGCGCACCCTGTCTGTTAGATCATTTATGTACATAGAAGATAGCAGCGGTCCTATCACGCTTCCCTGGAACTCTCCTGACGATATCCTGATTTAGGTCAGAACATTGCATTACTCTTGTTTTATCTTTGTTCATATTCATCTTCGAAGCAATTCTCAAGGCACTATCCATTCCGTTTAACGAGTTCTTCTGCAGAACTAGAATATCATTCGCAAACGTTGAAGTTTTTTTTAATTTTCTTCTCCATTAACTTTAATTCCGTATTTGAATTTTTCTTTGGCTTCATTTACTGCTTGCTCTATGTACAGATTTGAAAACATGAGGGGATAAGCTACAAACTGTTTCCAAATTTTTCTTTGGTTTCCTTTAGTGCTTACTCAATGTATAGGTCACAAAACACAAGGAATAAGCGGCAACGCTGTTTCACTCCCTTATTAACTATTTTCACCTTTTTGTGTCCATCGAGTCTTACAATTGCAGGCTGGTTCCTGTACAAGTTGGAGATTACCTTTCGCTCTGCATATGATGTCCCTGCTAACTTCAGAATTTCAAATGAATTTCTCCTAAATAAAGAAGTAATAGCACTTATGAGGTAGGTTCCATAAGTTACCTGCCTGACCTTGAATAGCGCGCGAAGGTTAAAAAGCCTTGAAGGGGAGCTGGGGACATCTGTCCGTAGAAGTACACGTGAGTTGCAGTCCACTACTAGGCTCAACCGAATATGACATAAGTATGAGTAAGACGCTGCGTGTTGTGGTGTTGCAGTGGATAAAATGGAGTGTCGTACAGTGATGAAGTTCCTGACAAAAGAAGGGCTTGCAGCAGCTGAAATCAAAGTCCGAGTGGATGATGTTTATGCTGATGCTTTCCCTTCATACTCTACAGTGAATAAATTGTGTAAACAGTTTCGTGTAGGCAGGGAGAGCATTGCTGATGATCCACATGCTAGTCGACCTGTTGAGGTGGTGACTGAGGAAATGTTGAAAGTGAAGTTCAGAGCGACAGACGGTTGGAGCTCCAGGAAAGTGCATCAGGGTTAGGGTTATCTATAACAACCGTGTTCCGATTCATGCTTAGTCATTTACATATGAAGAAGTTCAGTGCGAGATGGGGGTGCCCAGACTTCTCTCTGCTGTGCAGAAGGAGCAGCGCGTGGATTGTTGCACCACGTTTTCGTAGCTGTGCCCTGGTAACAAGAAAGAACTACTGGAATCCAAATTGTACCGTCGCAACCAGAAAGAATTACTGGAATCCCTATTACAGGGATGAAACTATGGTTCTCTATTATGAACCTCTGTCCAAAGAGAATCGCTTGAATGGTGTAAACCAGGTGAAGCTCCACCAAAAACGGCGAAGGTCACTCAGTCCACAAATAAGGTCATGGCAACAATCTAGGAGAATTCTCTTAGTTGATTTCAAAGAAACGAATACCAGTGTGAACGCGCAGTACCGTACTTCACATCTGCACAAATTACGCGACTCCACCAACCTGAAGAGATGAAGCGGGTTGTCTCATGATGTTCGTCTTCTCCACGAAAATGTGCCAGTGCTTTAGGCGGCAATTGCGAACGCTGCAGTAGAGGAAAGTGGCGTCCAAGAGATTGACCACCCATCCTATAGTCCAGATCTAGCCTCAAGTGACTACTATCTCTTCTCCGAAATGAAGAAACATCTTCGAGGAAGAAAATTCGATGATGATGATGATGATCAAGTGGAAGCTGCTTTAAGGGGACATTTTGCCTATAAATTATCGAATTACTTTTTGTTAATTCACCGATGCGAAAAGTGTATTGAAATAAAAGATTCAAAATGGTTCAAATGGCTCTGAGTACCATGGGACTTAACATCTGTGTCATTAGTCCCCTAGAACTTAGAACTACTTCAACCTAACTAACCTAAGGACATCACACACATCCATGCCCGAGGCAGGATTCGAACCTGCGACCGTAGCGGTCACACGGTTCCAGACTGAAGCGCCTAGAACCGCACGGCCACACCGGCCGGCGAAATAAAAGGTGATCGCGTTGAAAATAGCATCTTTGTTTTAGTTTAATAACCCTAAAAATGTAATAAAGAGGGAAACTTTTGGAACTTTCCTCTTATTTTCAGTCTTGAAGGGCAAATTCTGTGCGGTTGGCACCTATTTTCAAACACGAACGTGAAATAGTCCGAAACTTCCTCTCAAGCTTTTGAGTACAATTAGTGCCCTTCGAGACGGAGAGAGACTGTACTTCGTCCTATGGAGCGAGAGCACAACGCTCCGTAAAAACGTGGAGTGTATTTTTGTATCTCCTCTGCCGCCAGCAGCAGGTGTGGCGAGCGCCATCGAGCGCAGCGGACAGCCGGCCGCCAGCAGTTTTCGCCGCGACGGGCAGCGCTGCAGATTGCTGGTCGCAGCTGAGCCGAGCTCCTGGGCGGACGCGTTATTGGCGATGAGCCGCCGGCACCGAGTAATAAAGCGCGCCGCTATTGAGGGCCGGGAATATTGTGTGTGGGAAGGAGGGATCGATCCCGGGGCCGCGGTAACGGTAGTCCGGGCCGGGGTGGACGGCCGCGCCTCGCCGCTACGTTCCGGGTCAGCGCGCCACTCCGGACACCTGCGCGAGCCGAGGCCGCAGCTGCCGCTGCCTAGGAGCCGCCGCTCTTCTCTGCTTCATTGGCCGCCTCCCGGAGCGTCGACCCCTGCCGTCGAACCTAGATCCACCACAGTCTCTTCCGGCGTCTATACGAGCAAAGCAAACTCCACATTCTAGCCTCGATGGGCTGTTCGGGACCGACCGACCGCCATGTCATCCTCTTCCAAAGGCATCATAGGATGCGATATGGAGGGGCCTGGTGCCAGCACACCACTCTGCCGGCCACTGTCGGCTCTGCAGACCTTGGAGCCCGAGTGCACCCCGTTCCTCCCACAAAAGAAAAATCCGTGGCAGTACCGGGAGTCGAAACCAGGTCCCCCGTATACCACCCATCCACCCTGACCACTTGAGCTACAGAGGCGCGCTACGTTTACGAAGGGCAGTAGGAGTAATCCATCGAACTACAGACCTATATCATTGATGTCGGTTTGCAGTAGGGTTTTGGAGCATATACTGTAGTCAAACATTATGAATCACCTCGAAGGGCACGATCTGTTGATACGTAATCAGCGTGGTTTCAGAAAACATCGTTCTTGTGCAACACAGCTAGCTCTTTATTCGCACGAAGTAATGGCCGCTATCGACAGGGGATCTCAAGTTGATTCCGTATTTCTAGATTTCCGGAAAGCTTTTGACGCCGTTCCTAACAAGCGACTTCTAATCAAGCTGCGGGCCTATGGGGTATCGTCTCAGTTGTGCGACTGGATTAGTGATTTCCTGTCAGGAAGGTCACAGTTTGTAGTAATAGACGGCAAATCATCGAGTAAAACTGAAGTGATATCAGGTGTTCCCCAGGGAAGCGTCCTGGGACCTCTGCTGTTCCTGATCTATATAAATGACCTGGGTGACAATCTGAGCAGTTCTCTTAGGTTGTTCGCAGATGATGCTGTAATTTACCGTCTAGTAAGGTCATCCGAAGACCAGTATCAGTTGCAAACCGATTTAGAAAAGATTGCTGTATGGTGTGGCAGGTGGCAGTTGATGCTAAATAACGAAAAGTGTGAGGTGATCCACATGAGTTCCAAAAGAAATCCGTTGGAACTCGATTACTCGATAAATAGTACAATTCTCAAGGCTGTCAATTCAACTAAGTACCTGGGTGTTAAAATTACGAACAACTTCAATTGGAAAGACCACATAGATAATATTGTGGGGAAGGCAAGCCAAAGGTTGCGTTTCATTGGCAGGACACTTAGAATATGCAACAAGTCCACTAAAGAGACAGCTTACACTACATTCGTTTGTCTTCTGTTAGAACATTGCTGCGCGGTGTGAGATCCTTACCAGGTGGGATTGACGGAGGACATCGAAAGGGTGCGAAAAAGGGCAGCTCGTTTTGTATTATCACGTAGTAGGGGAGAGAGTTTGACAGATATGATACGCGAGTTGGGATGGAAGTCATTAAGGCAAAGACGTTTTTCGTCGTGGTGAGATCTATTTACGAAATTTCAGTCACCAACTTTCTGTTCCCAATGCAAAAATATTTTGTTGAGCCCAACCTACATAGGTAGCAATGATCATCAAAATAAAACAAGAGAAATCAGAGCTCGAACAGAAAGGTTTAGGTGTTCGTTTTTCCCGCGTGCTGTTCGGGAGTGGAATGGTAGATAGATAGTATGATTGTGGTTCGATGAACCCTCTACCAAGCACTTAAATGTGAATTGCAGAGTAATCATGTAGATGTAGATGTATCATAATTAACAGCAAAACCTAATACGCTTGAAACTATACGACAATAGAAGCAGAAATGCTCCAGTACAAATGAGAGTCGTTTCCGAGAATATCGCGAATGCGTCATCAGAGGTTTTCTTCAAAATTTGGTTCCTCCTCTCTGTCTTACAACCTTATAAGGTCCAAAGTACCACCTGAGGAGCTTCTCAGAGAGACCAACCATCCGAACAGGAGTGAAGACCCAGACGAGCCGGCCGCTGTGGCCGAGCGGTTCTCGGCGCTTCAGTCTGGAACCGCGCTACTGCTACGGTCGCAGGTTCGAATCCTGCCACGGGCATGGATGTGTGATGTCAGATTAGTTAGGTTTAAGTAGGTCTAAGTCTCAGATGTTAAGTCTCATAGTGCTTGGAGCCATTTTTTTGATCCAGACGAGGTCACCAGGCTGCGATCGTTTTCTTGAGCCTGCAGCGTGCTGAGTCGAGCTTCCTCAGCTCTGGTTAACTCCTGGTCGATGTAGTCGGCGTCCACGTCATCACGATGTAACGGAAACACAGTGTCCATCGCCGTCATCGCCTCACGCCCATGCACCAGGAAAAATGGCGTAAACCCTGTGGTGTCTTGTTTGACGGTGTTGTAAGGCAGACGTTACGAAAGGTAGCACCTCATCCCAGTTGCTCTGCTCAACATTGTGGTGCACTGATACCATGTCGGCCAAAAGGCGTTCAGTAAGCCCGTTAGTCTGCGGATGGTAGGCAGTCGTCATGTGATGAGTAATGTTTCTCAGACGGTTTATCTCTGTCACAAGTTTCGACTGAAAAACTTTACCTCGATCCGTAATTAAAGACCTCGAGGCAGCGTGTTTTAAATGTTTTCCACGATGAATTTGGCTACCTCGAATGCTTTGGCTGTTTTCACGGCTTTTGTGATGGCATAGCGTGTCAGACAATTAGAGCAAACAATAATCCATCTATTGCCACTAGCAGACGTTGGAAGTCGTCCGAGGAGGTCAATCCCAACACATTGGAAAGGCGTTTCGGCTGGAGGAATTGGTATGAGTCGGCCAGGTGGTCTCTGAGGAACTGCCTTTCTCCTCTGGCACTCTCGACAGTGCGACGCATAGTGACGGACACTCTTAAATAAATCTGGTCAGAAAAATCTCTTGTGCATCCTGTCGTATGTCTTAATAAACCCTGAATGTCCGGCTTCAGGTGTGTCATGGAATTTCTGTACATCTCAGAGCATGTGTTTAGGAATCACTGGTAGCCACCTCTTTCCAAGCAGATCCAAGTTTTTCTTGCAAAGTAAACCAATAACTACCTTAAATTATCCTTTCACATCCTGTGACTGATTTAAGGCAAGCGTAATTTGAGATATCTTGGCGTCCTCCTCCTGCTCAGCAGAGGGATCCTGCAGTGCAGCGACAGACGTCACCTAACAATTAATTTTAATCTGACTATAGGACAATATTTAATACTGAAGAGAGCGGCATCTTGTAACCACACAACGGGCAATTATCTCGCAATCGGCTCGTTACGGACGCAAGTTTAATAGTATGTTTCTGCCTGTATTGTTGTACATTTTCACTCGTGTCTGTTTTTGCTATTGTGTGTGATACGCTCGGTATGGCACGATGACAGTTTATGTTTCTCCGACAGTGATTAAAATGAAATGAAATGATCGTATGCCATTATTGGCCGGGAGACGCCATATGGGATTGTTCGGCTGCCTAGCTGGGAGGATGATTTTGTTGTAGAGTGTCTCCTACATTCTGTACTCTGCTGCCACGTTAAACTTATGTCCCAACTCTTATACTGTATCTCTCCATGCCTTTTCTAACTTCTCACGTCGGATTTTCAACTTTTATTCTTCAACAATGAAATAAGCCCCGATATGTACCCTTCCATGCAGTCGTAGCTAACCACATCCCTACGTAGGTTCAACCACTGGGCTCAACTCAGTCTATCCCTTCGCTTCTTCCTCCTCGTGCACCAAAAACGAAGAACTGTCGCCTCCTGCATTCTTTTTATTTTTTAGGAAAACTATCATCTCTTTATTTTCTTCATGAACATGAGTTTTCTCGTACACCATTATCACCACATCTCATAGTTGGATTAATCTTTTAAATGCTAAGTTCCAGGTCAGGCGCAACCGTGACCTTTATGAATACTGATTGAAAATGTTTTTTATTTACATAATGCCTTTCGGATATTTAAGCCTCCGTCATCACACAAACCGTACTAATTGACATAAATCGATCTGCTGATGGAGTCTTAACTCCCCAAAAATGGTAGTGAAAAGAATAATAAATATGAACGGTTACAGTGATTTTTAGTTTGTATTGATCGTCAAGTAACCATCGTCTACGTATAGTTTGAGCTCACTCGCTTTATGTTATCATTGCTGAGGTATGTGCATGTTCTCGGATAAAGATCAAATTTTACCCCGTTGCAGTCCAAACACACTCGATGATTTGAAACAACAATAAAATACTTGCGGTATGGTTCAAATGGTTCCAAGCACTATGAGATCCAAGATATGAGGTCATCAGTCCCCTATACTTAGAACTACTTAAACCTAACTAACCTAAGGACGTCACAAACATCCATGCCCGAGGCAGGATTCGAACCTACGACCGTAGCAGCAGCGCGGTTCCGGACTGAAGCGCCTAGAGCCGCTCGGCCACAGGGCCGGCACTTGCGGTATGTTTCGTACTTACAAATCCCTCATAGAACCGAGTCCTGCCAGATAGACTAGAATAGGCTAAGTCACGTTAGGCATAATCAGTATACTTTGTATTCCCATATCTATTTTGTTGTTTGCGTTTATGTCTGTATCACTCAATAAAGCACGCTTCATCGAACATATTCTGTGACATGATGAAATGGAAAAAATAATGAATATTCGCAGATTTTATTGCATGAACAGGGAAAATGTCGTCAGCGATAAACTTTCCATCTTTCATTTTTTTACCAGCGAGAAAAACTTTCGTATAAGTTTGAAAATACGTGTAAAATTTGTTGGAACTTGTTAAGTGATCTCATTCTCAAATACTGGATTAATATAGTCTCGATAAAGTGCGCCCCATGAGTTAGGATGCCTCAAGAAAAGGAAAGAAGTTTTTTTTAACGCCCCGTCGACATCGAGGTCATTAGAGACGGAGCACAAGCTCGGATTGTGTCAAGGAAGGGGAAGGAAATCAATGGTACCCTCTCAAAGGTACCATCCAGGCATTTGCTTGAGCGTTTAGGGGAAATCACATTAAACCTAAATGTGGATAGCCGGACGTGGGATTCAATCGTTGTCCTCCCGTATGCGAGTCCAGTGTTCTAACCACTGCACCACGTCGCTTGGTGGCTGCCTCAAGACATGTACACTGTTTCTAACTACAAGTATAATACGTGACCTGTTGTGCTAAGCCTTTCGCACAAGGTTATACCTCTCAATGTGTAGACGGGGTCCCCGGGTTCGATTCACGGCGGGGTCAGGGATTTTCACCTGCCTCGAGATGACTGGATGTTGGTGTTGTCCTCATCATTTCATCATCATCAAGGAGAGTGGCGAAATTGGGCTGAGCAAAGGTTGGGAAATTGTACGGGCGCTGATAACCACGCTGTTGAGCGCCCCACAAACCAATCATCGTCATCATCATCATCATCAATGTGTAGATTATGACAAAATTTTAAATTTCTAAGTTCGGTCAGTAACTATATGAAATACTGAAAATCAAGTTTTTGCCTGCGATGGTACCATTATAAGGCAAGCTTTTGCTTGGAATGAAATAGGATATCCCCCTGTATGTCTATTTCTCGTTATAGCCAAAGCATGTAGCAATCTGTTGTCAGATCGTGAACATCTGTTTGTTTGTTCCCCCGCAGCTTCATGTTTGAGCCATTTTATTTAGATAAAACAGCGAACCGATTACTGTCCAGATAAAGGGATGCTCAACTTAACCATCATGGATGTTGGTGAAACAGCTAGCTGTTATTCAGTCAAGGTCGACTTTTCTTTTTTGTATAAAGTCCGGATATTTTGCGAGTCTAACAATTATTAGGTATTTTTTTCGGAATTGACGCGTCTAAAGCCAGAATTAACGCTTACAGCTCTAAAATTCAAACTGATGTCTTACACTTACGTTGTTTTTCAACGACACTGATAAAACAATATAAACAAGGTGGCACTGAAGCGAAGAACTGCATTTTACCATACTGATATTTTTGCTTGCTTTTCAGCATCCTTAGAAGAACCTGCCCTTCTTCCTCATTGGTAAATCTGTAAAATATGCACTAACACAATCAGTTTTTTTATTGACTTATGAATAGCTACTGCGCGTGTAAAGTTCGATGTAACGGTTATTGAGTTTAGCTTTACCAACTCAGCTTTCTTCGGATTAGAAGCTGAATTTTTAATTTCAGTTACACATACAAGACCGACTCGTAATTTAAACACTCGTATAATGAACGAATTATATTACGTGAAATATTTTCCGATTAGGTATATCTGGGTTTTAAACATCAAAAATGGTTCAAATGGCTCTGAGCACTATAGGACTTAACATCTGAGGTCATCAGTCCCCTAGAACTTAGAACTACTTAAACCTAACTAACCTAAGGACATCACACACATCCATGCCCGAGGCAGGGTTCGAACCTGCGACCGTAGCGGTCGCGCGGTTCCAGACTGAAGCGCCTAGAACCGCTCGGCCACACGGCCGGCTTTAGACATCCCGACGTGGTTTAACCGGTACTCGGGTTTTCACAGGAAACTCGAGAAACTCCTGCAAGCTTTTCGATATTGTTGCTGGCTATTACAACCAGAACTATATGTTTCGGAACGGTCTTTATTTTGTCGCCATTGATGGTTTCGGACAGCTATACCCATCTTCAGATGACTACAGTGTAATCGTTGTTTGTGTAACCGTCTGAAGGTCGGCATAGCTATGCGGAACCTGAAGTGTTCCCAAAATAAAAGCTTTTCAGAAGAATTGGATTGTTCGCTTATTTAAGCGCAGTATGTTACATTTGTTTACATTAAAGTATTTGCTGCTGGTTGCGCTCTCCATCAACAATCTGTAAGAGAGGATACTTGCGTCAAAATCATAGGAATACCACATGTCCGCAATATCGCCAGATTCACCATTTTAACTAGAAGAGCATATCTGAATCGCAGGCGCCCATATTTGCATCGTAACGTATTTGTAGACTTAGTACAGAACTTTCACAACACTTAGATGTACTATCGCGAGTAGGACTGGCTCAAGTTTTTCTTGACCTTGCAGCAGATCAACTAAAGCCCTGGCAAGTGAGGGAATTAGTAACGGCATAATTTCGTCCGAAATAAGAACACGTAATTAGTAAGGTCGTTCGCGGATGATGATGTAGACAGGGAAGTCGCAACTCCACAAAACTGTAGAAAAATGAAAGATATTCTGTAGAGAATAACTGTTTTGTGCAGATACTGGTAATCGATCTTTAATGTAAACAAATGTAATATTCTGCGCTTAAATAACGGAAGAATCCGATTATTATTCGATGATACGATTGGCTGTAAATCAGTGGAAACAGTAACATCCATAAAATGTCTAGGCGCATGTGTCTGGAGCGATTTAAAACTAACATGTAAAACTAATTGCAGGAAAGACAGAAGTAATGCTGAGATTCTTGGTGAGAATCCTAAGGAAACACTCGTTCGGCCAGTTTTTGAGTTGGCTCATTAGTCTGCGACCGTTAAGAGGGTCAATCGAAGAGACAGAGAAGATCCAGAGCAGAATAGCAACAGAAGTTTACTGTTGGAATTACGAAAACATGAATTCTAAGCATAGTCAGCCAACTAGCAAAATGGCCAGGGGCGGAAAAAAAAAAAAAAAATCGAGCTCATATGGAGGTTTGCTATGCTCCATTCGCGAATGGAATCAGAACGAGGGAACCGGTACCAGTCATCGCACTTCTTATAGGTAGTTTGTGGTGTTGACAGGAGTTTTTCTTATTGTTTCATTCACTCGTTATTTCATTTTGTTAAATTTCTTTAAATTTTTCTTTTCTTTTCTTTTTATAGTAAAAGTCTGGCTTCGCATAAATATCAACATTATCTACAAATGATAATGTTACTCATTGTTGTGGAAAAAATCAAACATCGTAAAACACTACAACCCATTTTGGAAATCTAGGTGTCTACTTTAGCAATAGGAATTAATAAATAAAATACTAGTCCATTCGGAAATACATCTGTGTACGATGAAATGCGAGTAATTCTGATTTTAGATCAGTGAATGTGACGGAATGACTAGCTGTGCTTCGATTAATAACATAGTTAATTGTACATTGTTATTATTGAAGTAGTTATGAAAGACCTCAGCTTCTGAAGAACAGGAGTGTACTTACTCAAACACAGAGCGTCATTCTTCCTCAGCAAATAAAATAAATATTCGAAGATGAATGAGCAGGTCGCCTCAGGTTTTAGTTTCGGGTCGTTTCACACTCTCCGACGCCTTAGCGTTGTTTCCATACTGTCCGTGATGATTTTGGCACAAGCAGTCAGCTTAGAGTACAAATCTCCACTATATTAATTTACGAAGGGAAAAGACAGTTCAGTAAAGCTAAGATCGCTTCTTTTTACTCCAAAGTGATCTAGTGAGCGGCTGCTAGAAAGTATTTCATAATCTGCTGGCATGGTTTATTAAAATCCTCCCAAATATTTGCTTGCAGCTTCGAAGTATTATACTGTTATTAAGTGAACAGATGAAATACTTTTCTCATCCCGGTGTGTCTTTTGCGTCAAGTACTTGTCCTGACGAACAAAGGTTTCTTTCTTAAAATATTTTACCCGGCAATAAGTTTATTACGAACATTATTGCCCAGGACGCTGTAATCATTTCGGCAAAGAGAACCAAACCGCAAATGCAGCTCCTTTGGTAGCCAACAGATGGTGTGTGTAACAGAGGGTGTTGTGTGCTTTGACGCTGCACACGCCACGTCCTTCTGAGTGCAACAAAAGGTAATGTCAAGGTCGCAAAGAACAGAACTTTGTGTGTACAGGAAACCGGTTCCGCGTGTCCGATTTTCAAGTCCATGGCATCGTATTTGCATAACGTGTTCCCAATATTACGCCATCTTGACGTTATTAACGCCAATCAGTCACGGCGATGAAGTGGTTTTATCGTAATAGCACACATTGGAGCAAATCAATATTTGAGAGGCGATCCGCGTTACCTTTCGTGTAATATCAGTAAATATTCCAGCTTGCCAACAGTTAATGAAACCAGTCGTCCTCAGTAGAATTCAGAAATTGGCTCGGAAGTTGTTTCACGGGCTTCTTATCGATTATCTTCTTTGCAGACGATTATGTGTAGTTCGCAAGGGAATCAGTGGTGCTACGTTAGCATTCACATGGCCTCTAGGTGCTTGTAGGTTAGTTACCTTGAAAGAATCCTCTAATTTTAACATTTATATTTCTTCATAGAGAAGTAACAAATACGCTTCAAAACGTATTACGCTTGTGTGACCGCAATCGTCTCCAACTACATTCCGCACGAAATATGGTACGCTACAACGACAGAATCTGGAAAATAAGCATTTCGGAGACGAGCTACAAAGTTTTTTCTTTAAAGACTCGTGAAATTTTATTTTTTTTCATTTACTGACTGGCGTGCTATTCAGCTGATGTGGAATCTGTTGTACATTCATTTGTTGCTTAAAAAAAAAAAAAAAAAACTTGCGTTTCCAAACATCGGCACTGTAAATCACCTTCTTTGTTTTCGTAGTTCAGTTGACCACCGGCAGTGAGATCGACAGAGATGGTGCATTTGTGATGTCGGACAGATTCAAGAGAACTAATAACTTTAAGTAAGGAATATTCTTATCACAGCAAGTGGCAGAAACGTACAGTTTCCTGCTCAGCTAAGTCATAACTCTTATTGTAAAATGTGTTGAAATGGAATAAAACAAATTGTTAGGTGTGTCGCGCCCTCAGTTGTCGCTTAATTACTCCTTCAGTTTTTATAAATTTGTCTTTTATTTGGGAGGATGGAGAACATCAATCCATCCACGTTTAGGTTTTCCATGCTTTCCCTATGTTACTTTAATCCGAATACAAGGCCAAAGCCGACTACTTGTCCTGTTGTTGTCAAACTTGACCTGTAAATATGTATATGCTTGCATATGAGAATTAAATTTTTTTGTTCTTAGACAGTAATACTGTATTACTGTTGTAAAAGTGATCCACCAGAAGTGGTAGTGATAGTGGCAGTGGTAGTAATATTATAGGAGAAGTGGTAGTACTGTGCACTGTTACTCTAGGGATGCAGTGGATGGAAACTGAAGCACAGTAATGAGGCGAATTGAGAGCTACGGTGCAGTAGGTAGATAAAGTGCTTTGTGAATGGTGCCGAAAAGATGTGCGCTACTCAACATGTTCCAAAGATGATTGTTTTTAGTGGATCAAGTCGTTATTGCAGTAAAAGTGTTGCTTCTTAATAGACTTTCATCTTCTTCCCTCCGACCATCTTACTTTGTTTTATTTATTCCTTCGTTCTACGCTCTGTACGATGACCTTTTACCTGAATTTGTTTGTACCATGCGATCTGTGTGGTAATTACTATTAGGCAGAGTATTGATCTAGCGTTTTCGTTGTCGGTGAAGCATTTGGAGTGAATGGCGAGATATAAGAAATACCAGTATGCTGCTTCTGCAGCATTGTTTTGTAATATGTTTTCTGACTTCTTGAATCTACAGCAACATTCACTACTTGCTGCAGATAAAGTTTCGAAACCATTATATTTCTATATTTCTCTTATTTCATATCTGTACATTTACCTTCTTCAGTTACGTAACACTATGCTGCCGCTTCAGCGCATCGAGATTGAGATGAAATGGCCGCTTTCGCTTTAGATGTGCTAAAGAATTCATTGAAACATCTGCGCTTGGTCAGCGGACGGGAACAATGTCCAATTTCAACGAGTTTCCGAGTGGAACGTAAATAATTAAATAGCTTACACGCGATGAATGCCGCTTGCAGCAACCGTGGATACCACGACTCGGCAAAGCGCAGGTGCCCATACACGCCACGACAGACATGAAACTGTCCGTGTGTGACCCATCTCGGATTACATTACCTCCTGTTTCTAATTAGCGCCTCTAAAGTGATTATTACGTTTAGGTCTGACACGAAAGATACACCACCAGAAACCTCTGTTTTTTTTTCTTTTTTTTTCCCCACCCAAAACTATACGTTTTACTGCTTTTCTAGGAAGCAAGAATAAAAACTGTTTTTATTCTTTGGTTTCAGTTTTATTAATGCAGCATATAATGGCATTTATCTGTCGCGTGATCCCCTTTTTCATTTGCAACATTTATTATTTAAAATATTTATTAACAGTCTTACAGTATTTAATCTTTCAAAGTGCCCATTGTGCTTCAGACTTCTGCACTATTGCTGCATAAAATTACCACGTCGCCGGTAATCATAAAAACTAAGAAACATCGGTCTTCGTAGTTTTTCAATGTACGATATGGGTAAAAAATATTTTTTTTCCTCGTAAACCAATCAGTGCTGGTTTACCACTGCCAAAGCGGAACACGTTTTGCGCTACACAGCATTGCCAGTGACTACATTTGTTAGACATCACTCATTCATTTCTTACGATGATAAGTGTGTGGCAAATCATGAGTAAAGAGCTCATGTCAAGCTGTTACTATCTGCAACATATTTAAAACCAATATAAGTACAAAATTGTACAAACCTTCAGTTCAAAGGAATATGACGTGCTCCAGTCTCCAGAAAAAGCGGCACCAACAATAATTGTACAATACATAACGTGGAAAGAAAAAAACGCTACGTGAGAAAAAAACAGTAGTACACGTTTGGGTATTTAATAAATAATAAAAAATACAGCGTCTTCTATCAGCACGAAGAAAGTGTGTTTCAGAAACTCAAGATGACAGCAACAACTTTCCGCTGACGGCGTCTCAGCCAAATTCGCAATATTTTTCACCGATATATACGTGGAACAGACGCAAGGGTTGATCTGAACGTATCATTATTATATGCGAGTCACTGTTGTAGACGGCGTACCTTTGCTGTAGTACTTCGACCTGAGAACAGATTCAGCCAGCAAATTATGGACAGGTACTGTGAAATCTGGAAACTAACATATGTCGTCAGATAATATTTTTCAGTTGCGCGAAGCATTGCGTAGTAGGCATCGACACAAGTCCTAGTAAATCAGTATGCATTGGCAGAAGGGATCCTTGGTCTCTGGTAGCTCTTTGCCGAGTAAAAATGTAATTACGATTCTTTTGTCATTTTATCTGAATTTCTGTGGAAATACGTTAACAACAAAGAAAAAGCGTGTAATATGCTATCACAGAGGAGTACAACATAGGAACGTAATGACTGTCACAGAAATACGTGCAGTTTCGTCACAGTGTCGTTGTGCCGCTCTTCCATTGTACTCTTCCAGTGTATGCAGTGCGTATCGGGCTGGTCTTCACCAGTAAACCCATCCACACTGCTATGTATCAGTATTAACGTACAACCAACACTACCAGAAGAACAGACCCGAGAGATAACCGAGCTGTACTGAATGCAAATTTGATGGCGAAGAGTTAAGTGTATAAACAGCAAATACCGTGAGTGAATGGATCAAGTTTGTTTCCAAAGGAGATAAATGAGGGCAAGAAATCAGGGAAATACACTTACACTGGAAGGAACCATCCGTGACCAGGGATTCATATACTCCTTACAATAAAACATTTAGAAAATTTCCCAAAACAACCTCTGAATTCGGTTGGACTTCGGATTCATCCTGTATCTGGGCTTCCTGATCCAAGGTTTGGTTCTGAGTAGGAGTGGGGTGGGGCTGTGACGAGAAGAGGTACAGTTTTCTACTGTCTTTCCCAGTCCTTCCCCCTCCCCCCCCCCCCATATGTCCCACTATAGACTGGTGTCACTTGCAGTTAATGTGCCACAGGTACCTAGTATTTTAATAATAAGAAGAATGGAACGGATAAAATGTTTTCATGTAATCATAATACTGGGTTGGTGCATCAGTTCGTAGCATTTCTCATTAAGTTTAATAAATACGACAAATACCAATAACAGTGACTTTCGACTGAATAATACAGTATATTCTCCTTCACAGTTGTCACAGTCTGTCAACGGTAGCGTGACTTTTCGATTCTGCGCCTGTTGGAATCACGTGGTTTTGTTGCGAGTAACTCGTCGACCGCCAAGTCCGGAGCGCATTTTCATCCGGAAAGGAAGTTCCCTGAAGGTTATTCGATAGAGAGCGCGAAAGGTGAATGTCTGAGGGCACAAGATCAGGTAAATAAGATGGGGTGTGTAATGACTTAGCAACCCAAATCCCGTATAGTGTTTTCTGTCAGACTTGCAGAATGCAGGCGAGCGTTATCGTGTGGGAGCATCACATCACTCAGTCTTCCTGGTCGTAGTTCTTGGACTGCGTCTTCAAGACGCCTCTGTTGCTGATAATAAATGTCAGTAGTGATGGTCACACCTAGGGGAAGAAATTCGTAGTTCACAACACCGTCGATGTTCCACCAGATGCTGCGCACAGGTCTTTGTACGGAGAGTTGCCGCTTTGTTTGGGCTCAACCATTCCGTTCTTTTCCTTACGTGAGCATAAAGGCACCATTTCTCGTCAACAGAAGCGATACAGGATAGGAATGGTCGGAGTTGTTCACGAGCCAATTGGTGACGAGCAAGCTGATATGTGCATTTGGCCACCTGGTGATTTGTGTGATTTTGGCTTAGAGCATGCAGTACACACACACACACACACACACACACACACACACACGATTTTCAAACCTTCGTTGTTGTATGCAAATATCGGATGATGGGGGAACAATCACAGTTCGTTGCATTTTCCACCTCTCGAGTGCACTGACGAGGATCATAGTAGATTCATGCGTTTCAAACGATCTTCATCAAACTCCGAAGATCGTCACTAATGTCAAGACGATCGTTCTTAAAACGAGGAAACCATTTTCTTACCGTGCTCTGTCCAGTGACATTATCAGACATGGCGCAAATGTTTCTGGCTGCCTACGCTGCTGTCATCCATATACTGAACTCAAACACAAGAATATGTCGTAAATGTCCAGATTTCTGCACTTGGCAATCCATTTTCCAGCGTCCACAGCTCCTGTCACAAATCACAAAAATGGCTCTGAGCACTATGGGACTTAACATCTGTGGTCATCAGTCCCCTAGAACTTAGAACTACTTAAACCTAACTAACCTAAAGACATCACACACATCCATGCCCGAGGCAGGATTCGAACCTGCGACCGTAGCAGTCGCGCGGTTCCGGACTGAGCGCCTGAACCGCTAGACCACCGCGGCCGGCCAAATCACAAAATGACAATATGTAATCTGAAATAGCAAAAATGAACCACAAAAAAAATGACAATCGATAAATAGACTCTCAGCAACCGGAATACTACGATGCGTGTTTTTTAAGTAAGTACCGTTCTGAAATTAAAAAAAGACGTGGTAAGATAACTCAATAATTTTATTTTTACATTAAAGCCTGTACCTTAATCTACTTGTCTACATAATTTCCGTCAATATTGAGGCACTTGTCATGACGTTGTACCAGTTTTTGAATACCCTCCTCATAGAAGTCTGCCGCCTGACTTGTTAACCACTGCATCATCGCTGTTTTGACTTCGTCATCGTCTTGAAAACGCTGACCACCCAGGTGTTTCTTCAAGTGCAGGAACAGATGGTAGTCACGGGGCGCCAGATCGGGGCAGTACGGAGGATGATCTAGAGTTTCCCATCGAAAAGATGTGATGAGATCTTTTTGTCTGATTCGCCACATGCGGACGGGCATTGTCTTGCAGCAAAACGATGCCCTTGCTCAACTTCCATAGGCTGTTGCTTTGATTCTGGTGTGACGTAGGCCACCCGTGTTTCATCGCCCGCAACAATTTGGCTTAAGAAATCATCACCGTCGTTGTGGTACCGCTCAAGGAAAGTCAGTGTACTGTCTAAACGTTTGGTTTTGTGCACGTCCGTCAACATTTTCGGTACCCAACGTGCGCACAATTTTCGGTAATTCAAGTGCTCGGTCACAATGCCATACAAAACACTACGAGAACCATTAGGAAAGTCATCCCGGAATGAGGAAATCGTAAAGCGTCTGTTTTCTCTCACCTTTTTGTCCACTTCCTGCACCAAACTTTCATTAACGACCGAAGGACGCGAACTCCGTTGTTCATCATGCACATTTGTGCCACCGTCTTTAAATGATCTCACCCACTTTCTTACCGTTCCATCACTCATAATGTTTTCTCCGTAAACTGCACAGATCTCACGATGAATATCGATCGCTTTGAGGCCTTTAGCACTAAGAAATCCTATAACAGCCCGTACTTCACAGTCGGCGGGACTCAGGATTATCGGAGGCATCTTAAACACTCAGTACACAACGTAAACAAGGAAGAATCAGACTGTAATGGCGGCAGTCCGTAGATTAAGCTACAGGCTTTCATGTAAAAATAAAATTATTGAGATATCTTAGCACGAATTTTTTCTTTTTTTTAAATTTAAAAACGGTACTTACTTAAAAAGCACGCCTCGTTTCATGCAAAATAAAAGCGTAACTAACTTTTGCACCAACCTAACAATGTGTTTACGCCCCCCTTTGGTTTCGCGCATGTTCAGAGCGAGACGTGGAAGACTGAGTTCAGCCGAGGCAGTAAGGTTTGAAGATGCAGGACGTGAGGGCAGATCTGCCCCGCTGTGCGAGGCGGTACCTCCTGCTGCGCGGCGCCTGCCCACACAGCGGAAGGGGCGGCCCCGAGGCCCGAAATTCGAGACCGGGCCTTCACAATCCCTTTGGCCCGCCCCTGCGCCGCTACCTCGCTGCCTCAGTGCCGCCCGGCCGCGGAAGTGACCTGCTTAGCTCTGACTCACTGCTATTATACAGCAGCCCAAACTCTCACATACCTCATACCTCTGCCACCACTGCGTCGCGTCTACGAATGCCGGACATTTGCCACACTTGCCCCTTCGCCAGGTAGCTTGAGTAGCGATCCCTCAGGTAAGGGACGCCCTTCCTCGTACTTCTTCTGTTCGCTTTCAAACCCCCGTCTCCACTTCTTACTCGATACAACCAGTACGTAAGGGACCTTCTTCTTCGACATCTTGGCGAAATACATAGCTTCTTTTCCGAAATCGAAATATTTATAACTTTTGGGAAATGAAAGCAATTCCGACGATTATGTCAGTATGTAATTAGTTCTGCCAGGTATAAATATAGATCCCTCTGTCTGTACGGTAGCTTCCTTTCACGCTTAATGATTGCGATAGAAACAGCCCATCGCCATGGGAGCAATAAGAAAGGAACGATGTAAAGAGAATGCGAATGTACGCTAATCATTTCTTTTTTATCACTGCATTTGTGGCTACTTTAATTACTACAACTGCATGCCCAAAAGACAATAAGGAAAGAAGAAATGGGTATGTGAATTATTGAAAAGAAGAACGACATACTCCATATTAATTTACTCTCTAAAATCCGATATCCCTTGCGGCGAAACATTAGTTAATAAAGTGTAGCGGGACAATGTTCAAAACATGACTGAAAATACGTTCATGAACAGAGATACGAACATCTATGATTGACACGTCATCCAAAGTCGACGTACAATTTTAAAATGTTAGAAATAAGGAAATGAAGCACTACAGAATGCTATGCTTGCCACATACGTTGTTGTTCTACATTTTTAGCTCTGGTATTTACAGGGTCACAAAGAAAACATCCTAGGTTTTGGAGGGAAAAGCCGTAATTGTAATGATCTGCACTACAACAGAAACAAGAAGCACAACTTAAGGAAAAATAAGCGACATTGAAGCAGGTAGTTCCTATGACTTAGTAAGGACAGAGGTTATATTCGACAACCGGAATAAATTAATAACTGGATCCTTTTACCGACCCCCGGTCTCAGATGAAACAGTTGTTGAACATTTCAAAGAAAACTCGAGTCTCATCACAAATAGGTACCCTACTCATACAATTATAGTTGGCAGTGACTTCAATCTACCTCTCGTATGTTGACAAAAATACATTTTCAGACCCTATTGTAGATAGAGAACAACTTCCGTAATTGTTCTAAATGCTTTTTCTTTAAATTATTTTGAACAATTAGTTCACGAGGCCGTTCAAATTGTAAATGGTTACAAAAATACACTTGACGTCTTAGCCAAAAATAATACTGAGCATCACGACAGATACAGGAATTAGTGAACACACAGTCGTAGCGAGGCTCAATTCCGCAACAAAGAAATTCAGTAAAACTAAACGCGAAATATATCTATGTAAAAAAGCAACTAAAAATTCGGTTGACGTCTTTCTAAGAGACAGACTCCAATCCTTCCAAACAATGTAAGTGAAGACCATATGTGGCTTAAGTTCAAAGAAATAGTATCAACAGTACTCGAGAGATTCATACCAAATAACTTAATAACAGACGGAACTGATCCCCCAAGGTACACAAAACACGACAGAAAGCTGCTTCAGGATCACCGAAAAAGGCACGTATAATTTAGACGAAAGCAAAATCTCCGAGATTGGCGAAGTTTTAAATGGTTCAAATGGCTCTGAGCACTGTGGGACGTAACATCTGTGGTCATCAGTCCCGTAGAACTTAGAACCACTTAAACCTAACTAACCTAAGGACATCACACACATCCATGCCCGAGGCAGGATTCCAACCTGCGACCGTAGCGGTCACGCGGTTCCAGACTGAGGCGCCTAGAACCGCACGGCCACACCGGCCGGCCGCGAAGTTTTACTAAGACTTGAAATTTGGTGCGGATTTCAATGCGAGATGCATTTAATAGTTTCCACAACGAAATGCTCTCTGGAAATGTGGCGGAAAATCCATAGAGATTCTGGTCCTATGTTAAGTAAACCAGCGGAAAGGCTCGGTAAGTACCTTTACTGCAGGTCGGGCGGTGGGTGAGGAGGAGGAGAAGGAGGAGGAGGAGGAGGAGGAGGGGGGGGAGGGCAAGGGACCCAACCCTTCGGAGCAGGTAAAATCGTGGCAAATGTCCGCACACCGCGTCTACTATTAACTAACTGTATTATTGCATTCAAAGTACCCGATGATCCAAAAACAACTGAAATGTAACACGTTCCAGTTTTAGGAGAGTCACTCATATATTGTATCAACAAAACAACAGACTGACAGAACACTTACATTTTTTGCTGTGGAAACCTGAAAAGAAGGGAATCGAAGCGTTTGACCTTTACTGTTACAGACAGACGATCAGAATAAAATAGGCTGATAAGATATGAGGTGACTTCATCGCAGAATCGTGAAGAACGGACGATGTGGAACACAATGATATGAAGAAGGGACATGATGATACGAATCCCAAACACCAACATTACCAACAGGTTTTCCGTTTTGCAACCTAGAACCATGACTGGCCTTCGCCATGAAGTACGGCATCGCGTATATCTGGCATGGTCTTTCCTCTTATGAATACGTTGACCTTTTCCCATTCTTCTGGTTCAGAGTAAGAATTTTTAATAGCTGTTTGAGATTAATGTGTATGAGACACTTTGCTTACACTGCATTTGTAGTTCTTACACGCCAGGATTGACACCAATGTTACAGAAACTCCTATAAAATAAGGGGGCAGTTGTATGCATTGTATTCGCATTTGCAACTCGTGAGGGGGAGCTCTGCTTGCACAGAGATCACGTTCCTACAAGTGAAAGATGCTTGAGACATTTTCTCCATGATTTCACACTGCGAAAAAGTCTAGGGACAAATAACAGAGCACCAAGGACAAAAACCTAACTGAAAACGCGTTTTTGAAACATAAAGTGTTTGGTGCTTACAATGTTTGCCATTGCACTCTTCATTTGTTAATGCATAATTCAGTACTAAAGGAATCTGTGGAGGGCAAAAAATTGCAGAGGACGACACATGTTGCAGTGTATACGACAAATAATTTGTGATTCTGGAGGCAGGCACTACTCCTAGATGAAGAGATTGGCACAGATGGGGAAGACATGGCGAGCAACATCAAGAAGCATCTGAAGACTGACAGGTGAGAAAAAAAGGTTTCTTACAAGGGAACCTCCCCATCACACCCCCCTCAGATTTAGTTATAAGTTGGAACAGTGGATAGGCCTTGAAAAACTGAACACAGATCAATCGAGAAAACAGGAAGAAGTTGTGTGGAACTACGAAAAAAATAAGCAAAATGTACAAACTGAGTAGTCCTTGAGCAACATAGGCAACAACATGGACGACGGAAGTTCAGGAGCGCCGTGGTCCCGTGGTTAGCGTGAGCAGCTGCGGAACCAGAGGTCCTTGGTTCAAGTCCTCCCTCGAGTGAAAAATTTACTTTCTTTATTTTCGCAAAGTTATGATCTGTCCGTTCGTTCATTGACGTCTCTGTTCACTGTAATAAGTTTAGTGTCTGTGTTTTGTGACCGCACCGCAAAACCGTGCGACTAGTAGACGAAAGGACGTGCCTCTCCAATGGGAACCGAAAACATTTGATCGCAAGGTCATAGGTCAACCGATTCCTCCACAGGAAAACACGTCTGATATATTCTATACGATACTGGTGACGGCATGTGCGTCATATGACAGTAATATGTTGTCGACCCACCTAACTTGTACACTTGGCGAATGGGTAAAAAGATTCTTCTACCTTGCCCGATTTAGGTTTTCTTGTGGATGTGATTGTCACTCCCAGAAAAGTGATCGCATCGGACGGACAGACGGACAGATATAATTGTCTGAAAACAAAAAATTAAAATTTTCACTCGAGGGAGACTTGAACCAAGGACCTCTCGTTTCACAGCTGCTCACGCTAACCACGGGACCACGGCGCTGCTACGCTCACACTCTCCTTGATATTGCTTATCTCACCTGGACTACTCACTTTGTGTACTTTGCTTATTTTTTTCACAGTTCCACGTAACTTCTTCCTGTTTTCTCGATTGATCTGTGTTCAGTTTTTCAAGGCCTATCCACTCTGCCAACTTATAACTAAATCTGAGGGGGGTGCGATGGGGAGGTTCCCCTGTTAGTGGAGTTGGCATTACACAGGGGTGTAAGTGCAGGTATTGTGATCACTGATATCTTAATATGTACCCTTCCTGTGTGTTAGTTATTTTTCTTTCAGTCTAACAGTCGTCCCAAAAACACATCACATAATTTACCACCTGATGTTTTCTATACGGTCGTAACTGTACCACTAAGGGGGCTACGCATGTCTAATGACTTGATGCCGTCACTTGTACTTGGAGATACTGAAAAACCTTATTATTCTGTAAATGAAGTGTAAGTTCTGATGTAATGTTGTTCAATACACTCTCCTCAGTCACCAATAAAAATTTCTGCAGTATAGATAATCGCAGTATGCATCTACTGTCACCCAATTTATATTGTTTGCACAAACAGGAAATAGATTTCTCTGCCGACGTATCTGTTTACATTAAGCCTCTTTCCCATCTGTACTGGAAAGTAAATCTATTTCAGCAGAGACAGAAGCATATAGCTACGTACATGTGCATCTATATTTTGCTAAACGCTGTAAAGTGTGTGGCCGAGCATATTTGTTATTGTAGAATATGTTAAGGTTTATTCTTATTTTCGCCATGGATGGAGCTTGGGAAAAAGAATTGTTTCTTCGCCCATTTGCAAGCTCTTGTTAGTTCTGTCTTCATGTACTCTTTCGCAGCAGTACTCATGAGACAGAAGATTATTCATAGCTTTAACTCTGAAATCACATTAGTGGCAATTTTATTCAGATTTTCTCGAGAAGATGGAGTCCTTTCTTGAATGTCTGCCGAGTGAGATTTTTCAGGCTTCCTTTTACACTCATTCGCTAAACTAACAAGAGTGGGAACATTCACGTTGCTTTTCCTTTGGGAACACTTTGCCTATTATTATTTCGACCTAGTACAAATCCCATACACCTGAACAGTGTTTTAGTATGGGAAAACATCGATTTTCGTATCTCTTATCGCTGGATATAACCCCGTCGTACATCGTGCTTACAACATAGCACACGAGATCGTTCCACTTCGTATATCTACGTAACTTTGGTCCCAGCTGTTTGTTTGCCTCGAGTGACTCTGGTAGTGAACTACTATTTGTGTAGCCTAAAGTTAAAAAAAAAAAAGTTACCTTTCGCCAAAAGCACGATGCTAATTTTTTTCAATTTTTGCGCCAGATTGAGTTTCTGTTAATATCTAACTATTTATTCCTACCAGTTTTACGCATTGTCATCAGTAACTGTATCGTTGACGGAGAGTCTGACATTGCGATAAATTCTACCCGCTAAGTCATTAAGTGAAGAAACTGATTGTATCACACCTCCCCGGTACACACTAGATACTGCTACTGTGCCTGCGCATAACTTGTCATCCATAATAACGTTCCGTTTGTTAGTAAGTTTTTAATTCAGTTGCAAATCTAACTGGAAGATCGGGAACCGCTACAGCACCACAGTCACAAATTACTAAAGCCCGAAGGCAACAATTTTCTGGAACATTGCTCTCTTAATTTACAATTAATTCCTATCACAGGGCCACGCCATTAAATAGTATATCCACTTAATATCTCTGCGTTCTATAAACGTAGATCGAGCTATGTGTTCGCTGAAATCTGCGACTGAGCCCATTTCAAATTTATAGTATCGCAGAACCAGTTCCAGATTACGCCCAGACGTGATTTAGTATGCAAAATAGTATTTCGTCAGACCGGAGAATTGATATAAATCGATTTTCGGTAAAGGAAGTCAATAAATGAGCCGTATTGCCTAAACTGAGTGTGTTGTGATATTGCATATCTTTTTTCATTTAGAAGACTGGATTTTTTTTTCCTTAGGAAAAAGCACAAAGTCAGATGGTACAGTATTTTCTCAGACTACCCCATAATTACATAAATAAACACAAGGGAAAAAAAGGACGCACCACGAAGGAATTACCTGAATGGGATGGAAATCGATAGAGGTGATGTAGATGTGCAGAGAAACACATGATAATTTTTGGAAAAAATTAATGATTTATTCAAGAGAAACAGCTTCACAAACTAGGTAAGTCAATAACGCGTTGTTCCAATTCTGGCCCTTATCCAAGCAGTTATTAATTGATAGAACTGTTGGAAGTTCTCCTAATTTTGTCCAACTGGCGCGTTAAATCGCCAAAATTGCGAGCTGGTTGAAGGACCCCGCCCATAATGGTCCAAACGTTTTCAGTTGGGGAGAGATCCGTCAATCTTTGTGGCCAAGGTACGCTTTGGCAAGCACGAAAACAAGCAGTAGAGACTCTTGCGTGTGCTGGGGGGCATTACCTTGCCGAAATGTAACATCAGAAGGGCTTGCCACGAAAAGGAATGGAACCCCAGTCTATTACTCCTGGTTGTCGGCCCGTATGGCTGGCGACAGTCGAGTTGGTAATCCCACCGCTTTCTGTGGTGCCTCAAGATACCTGTTCGGCCTGGAATCTCATTGACTAGAGAAGGATTGCCTGTAGTGATGATTCCCGCCTCGAACTGATCGCCGAGGACAAGCGAAAATGTGCCTGGAGACCCCCCGAACAGCTCTATGGAACATGTTGACTGCCGCTGCTGTACGTCCCGACAACCAGGAGTGATGGACTGAGTGCCACTTCATTTCATAGTAGGACCCCTTTTGTCTTACGGCACCCCAACAGCGCAGCGGTACGTTGACGATATTCTTCGCCCTCTTTTGTTATCCTTCGTGGCAAGCTGTCATGGACTTACATTTCAGCAGGATACTGCCTGCCCTAAACGGCAAGATTTCGACTGCTCTTCTTCATTGTTGCCATGAGAACGGTTAGAACATTATGGCCAAGGCTCTCCAACCAGCAATTTTGATGACCTAACGCGCCAGTTGGATAGAATTTGGTGTCATATCCCTCAGAGGGAGATCGAACAACTCTATCAATCAATGTAAAGCTGGATAACAGCCTGTATAAGGGCCAGAGGGAGACCAACGCGTTATCGACTTGCTCTGTTTGTGTCTCTTGAATAAATAATTCAATTTTTCTGAAATTGTTATCATTTGTTTGTTTGTACATGTACATCATATCTACGGATGTCCGTCCCTTTCAGATAATTCCATCGAGGTGCATTTTTTTTTCTTATATTGCATATTCAGACACAAAGCGTGGTAAACAACGATCTTTCAGGCTTTCCTCGGTGCGGTTGATTAATACCGGATGTTCTGCCGAGTTGTTATTTTCATTTTATGCAAATCTGGTTGAAGTCGAAGCAGCCAATACACATAACAGCAAGACTCGCAGCACCTGAAGAAGACGGCTGGGTCCGTCGTCGAACAACTCGGCGTAACACCCGCAAGCATACTGTTAATGGTAAACTGACCATCGGCAAGCTTACAACTGTAATCACGCTTGTATCGGGTGAAGACACTGGACTCGTAACTTTTTAAAATCTCTATCCTGTCCTCCAGATTTTTGTTTTCCATGGTTTCCCTAATTTTCTTAATGCAAAAACTGGAAAGGATGCTTTGAGATGAACAATACCGATTTTCTTCTATGTCCTTTCTCCAACCGAGTTCTTAATCTACCCCCAAAGACCTCGCCCTCGACGGCTCCTTAAGTTCTTAACATTTCTTCCTTAATTTTGTAAGCACGTCAGAATACGTCCGAACGGGACAGTGATGAACGCAATGACTAAAGCATTATCGGGAACTGTGTGCGTCATTAAAAATCGAAATTAGTTTTTATCTCTCTTAAAATCTCCTGGGCTCATAAAATTCCCTTAACGAGAAGTACTAGACGATACGAAAAATTCCTAGTGTCAACATCTTCTTGGAATTTATTCTCCCTACATTTATGAATAAGGACTCCGTAAACAACGTGGGACCAAGTAACAGACAGCACGAGAGCCCACGGGATGGTACATTAGATTTGCGCCAACAGTAAATCCGGCTGTCGTTATCAACATTACCTCTTCAAAGTCCTCAGACTACTGGATCCGTGTCAGCAGTTATCGATCAGCAAAATGGGCAAAAAAAGTGCCGGTATATGCATGGATGATGCCAATACTTGACTTCTCGGACAAAACCAGGTACAAAGATAAATTCGCTTCCTTCGATAACCATCTTTGCGTGTGCACTTGTAATGTACTATCACAAGTGTTCTTCATCGGTACGATGAAAGTGATCCGTGACCACGAAGGTCTTCCTTTGAAATACCAGTATCAGTATAACAACCGCTATGCGGTTCGATGTCTCCTGGGGCAAGACTCTTAAAGGATTCATGCATTCCTGTCACGCACGAATACGTGCGCTCGAAGTTACACAACGTGTTCTCGTCGGCAACTAAAAGCATTCGCATGTCTCCGGACAACACCACGCAATCAGCAGGGTACATATGATCTATCCTCGTTCAAAATTCTTGAAGCTATAATACTATCTTATAGCCCGAGAGACGTTAAAATGTAATGAGGAACGTTTTTCCTCAGCTCAAATACGTCAAAAGCAGATACACTTCCTAGTGAACACGTCGCATAAAATACGTATACAAATCTCAAGATATATGCAGCAGTGTCTTTAGTTTATTACTGACTTACTAGTACCTTGTAAGAGAGTGGGCATCAATTATTTTGAGAAAAAGTGAGATAGAGGAAATTTTTGTTTGGTAAGGTTGGAGTCTTGGCAGCTTATTCTCTTGTCAACTAATTTCCGTGTGTGTTTTCGCGAGCAATAATTCCTGAAGTTTCTGTGGAACTTAATTTCCTTTTCGTTAAATTCGGCATCCTAGCTTATATCCCTTTAAACCAAAACCTTTCTAATCAACATAAATTCTCTTCCCTTCCATTCAACAGCAGGTTTTCCCACGCTTAGCATCGTTCATACCTCAAAGCTTCGTAGCTCCAAGTAAGAAAAAAATCAAGTATTATGTTAAATCAATTAAAACAAGATTATCCATAGGATCAATTTAAAATATCAGTATGTCATTGCGCGTGTACGGCGAGTCGTACTTTCTAACTTCTACAACAAATTTGGTTTCAGAAACTCCTGATGATGATAAACATGCTATGTAAGTGAAAGGCAGGGACAGTTTCAAAATCTAAAGTAAATATTTCTATTCATATTTATTTTCGCATAGGCAGCGATTAGCCTATCTCCGATGTTATTCAATCTGTACATCGAGCACGCAGTAAAGGACAAATTTGGGAAGGGAATTCACGTTCAAGCAGAAAAAATAAAAATTCAAATGTAATGTCAGAAACAGCAAAGGACTTGGAAGAGTAGCTGAACGGAATGGATAGTGTCTTGAAAACTAAGTTATCAAATGAACAGGAACAAAAGTAAAACAATGGTAATGGAATGCAATCGAATTAAATCAAGTAATGTTAAAGAAATTACCTAAGAAAATTACACACTAAAAGTAGTGGACGAGTTTTCCAATGCGGGCAGCAAAATAATGATAATGGGCGAAGTACAGAGGGTACAAAAAACGCACTGGCTATAGCACGAGAAACAATTCTGAAAAAGAGAAATTTGGTAACATCTAATACACATTTAAGTGTCAGGCCGGAAGTCTTTTGTGGAGGACATGAGGCACTTGTACGGAAGTGAAACGTGGACGATAAGCATTCCAGACAGCAGGTACTACAGAAACTTTTGAAATGTGGACTTACATAATAATTTTGAAGATTAGAGGACGACGTCGAATAACTTTTGAGAAGGCATTGAATCGAATTGGAGAAAAAGAAATTTGTGGGTCAACTTGACAAAAAGAAGAGGTCGGTTGATAGGAACCATCAAGAGGCGTGAAAAAATCGTCAATTTGGTAATGGAGGGTAGTGTGAAGGAAAGAACTGTATAAAAAGATCAAATTACGAATACAGTAAGGAGATTCATATGGGATGTAAGTTGCAGTATTTATTTGGGGATGAAGATGTTTGCACATGGATAGACTAGCGTGGAGAGCTTAATTTCGGACTGAAAGCTGGAATTTAATTTAGGAAAGCGATAAGCGATACGGCGGTACAAAGGATTCATTAAACCCAAAGAGCAATGAAACAATATTAAATGTGCAAAATCAACGTTTAATGACGCTTCTATTACACGTATCATTACACTGAATCAAAGAGACTTTAATGTTTTTTTTGTAATATACCATGTGATCAAAAGCATCCGGACACTCCCAAAAACATACGTTTTTTATATTAGGTGCATTGTGTTGCCACCTACTGCCAGGTACTCCACATCAGCGACCTCAGTAGTCATAAGACATCGAGAGAGAGAAGAATGGAGAGCTCCGCGGAACTCATGGACTTCGAACGTGGTCAGGTGATTGGGTGTCAGTACGCGAGATTTCCACACTCGTAAACATCCCTAGGTCCACTGTTTCCGATGTGATACTAAAGTGAAAACGTGAAGGGACATGTACAGGACAAAAGCCTACAGGCTTACCTCATCTGTTCACTGACAGAGACCGACGACAGTTGAAAAGTGTCGTAATATGTAATCCATCACACAGGAACCACAAACTACATCAGGATCCACTGCAAATACTACGAAAGATGGGAGATGAGAAAACTTGGATTTCATGGTCGAGCGGCTGCTCATAAACCACACATCACGCCGGTAAATGCCAAATGACGCCTCGCTTGGAGTATGGACCGTATTCATTTGACGATTGATCTGTGGAAAAATATTGTGTGGAGTGACGAATCAAGGAACACAATTTGGTGATCCGATGGCAGGCTGTGGGTATGGCGAATGCCCGATGAATGTCATCTGCCAGCGTGTGTAGTGCCAACAGTAAAATCCGGAGGCGGTGGTGTTATGGTGTGGTCGCGTTTTTCATGGAGAGGGATTGCACCCCTTGTTGTTTTGCGTGACACTATCACATCACAGGCCTGTTGAAGAGCAATTCCGGGATGACGATTGCATCTTTCAACACGATCAGGCACCTGTTCATAACGCACGGCCTGTGACGGAGTGGTTACACAACAATAACATCCCTGTAATGGACTGGCATGCAGAGAGTTCTGACCTGAATCCTATAGAACACCTTTTGTATGTTTTGGAACGCTAACTTCGTGCCAGGCGTCGCAATAACCTTCCAACACCTTATTGAACGTATGCCTGCGAGAGTGGAAGTTGTTACCAAGGCTATGGGCAGGCCAACACCATACTGAATTCCAGCATTACCGATGGTGGGCGCCACGAACTTGTAAGTCATTTCCAGCCAGGTGTCAGGATAGTTTTCATCACATAGTGTACGTGTCATTCCTGGGAAACGGATGAAAGTCAAGAGTGGGTCGCCGCCAACTGTAGGCCAGAGAGATTGCATGAGCGACATGTCACATGAGTGTCACTGTCAGGAACGAAACGGTATCTGCCGCGAGCAGAATAGTCTTAAATAGTTTTTAACGATAAACTGAGGATTTTCATTTCGGAATATAGCTTCAGGAATGGCACTAGCACCTGGGAGCAGCCGCGGTCATGGACCCACTGAAAAACATTTCGAGCGGTTGCTTGCTGATAACGCACTTGAGGGTATTGTGTTCACGCTTGTAAAGTCTCTCACGCATCCGATAGTCGTCGTTACTGTATTTAAAGTGAAACTCGACGGAAAAAAAAGATTTACCTCAAATCGCTGTGACAATCTCGACTGGCGTACTTGATTGGGCGCAAGGATATCGGTCCCAAAGCAACATACATACTCAATCTACGGTGAAGCAGATAATGAGGATAAACAATCCTGAAGTCTAATAGTGCTCAAGGTGACGACCTATGACACACACACACACACACACACACACACACACACACACACACACACACACACGCACGCACACACACACACACACACACACACACACACACATACACACACACACACAATCTCTGTGGTATCAGCACACTTCAGGTGGTCTGCAGTGCGATGATACGACAGACAAATCTCGCACTGGAAAGCCGTTCATTCACCTGCGGTCAGTTTCCGGCACTTGATAGTTGTCGACAAGAAACAGCAGTCTCCCAGGCGACGTCTGGCGTTGTCAAACAACGAAATACTACGTTCAGTAGTACTTTAGAGTCTTTTATCTTGTGGTGCATTGAGTTACATCGTCGCTGCTCGAGCATCGCTCTGTAATAATGATGAGCTACATGCCATACTCTAAGTTTATGTATTATATGCATGCTTCTTTTGTAGTACTGCAGTTTTCACAAATCTAAAGAAAATACAGTAACTTAACTATCAATGAAAAGTTCTCGTTATGAATTTACAGTTTATAAAGGATCACATACATCGTAGATGAAATTTTGTGATTTGGCATTGGTCGCAAACACATACGAAAACGAGATGCATGCAAGTGCTATGCATGGAGCACGTTCAATTTACAATAGATAGCGATTCCGTAAGGTAGTTTCGTCCCTGAATCCTTAAGAATTACTTTTTATGTTCTCTGAAATAGTTCTTGTCCTACACGAGATCAGTTCACAGACGGCTGTTCTGGAGGGGAGGGGGGGGGGGGGGGGGAAGGGTTGCTTCTATAACGCTATAAGTTGCTCAGAACGACATATTCATCTTCAGTAGCGTCTACATAAATGGCTGAATTACAGTATCAAACAACAAACTATGCCAACAGATATAAGAAAAGAATTTTAAGTATTTCCAGTGTGTGTGTGTGTGTGTGTGTGTGTGTGTGTGTGTCACTCGCCACAAACTTTAATGTAAAAATTCCCAGACCAAAGCGAAAAAGCGCCAGAGAAAAAGGAACATAATTACCGAAGCAGTTCCAAAACTAATTACAGCGGAAAAGTTGCAACTCACCATTCAGGACCCGTTCCGAAGGCGAAAAAGTGTTCGTAATTAAAGCGAAATTCTCCGGCAGGTTCACCTCTGCCGACAGAAGCAACAAAAGGCCGTTCATCCAAAAAATGCAGGCAGCGCGGCGGCGGGCCAGGACACCTGTAATCATTCACAGCTGGGCGCTGAGCGGACTGCCAAGCGCGCTCCGACCGCTCACTGCGGCCACGCCTGTGTGTGTACACGGCCGCTGGTATTATCTCATACGTCCAGTACACAAATTCACAGTTAGGCACCTAAAAATTATTTTTATCTAATACAATCTAAGACAAAAAACGACGCACCATGAAGGAGTTATCCGAACGGGACGGAAATCGGTAGATGTGATGTGCATGTGCAGCCAAACAAACGATTGGAGTTTCAGAAAAATTTGATGAGCTATTCAAGAGAAAAATCTTTACAGATTCAGCAAGATAGTCACACTTTGGTCCATCTCTTGCCCTTATGCAAGCAGTTATTCGCCGGCCGCTGTGGCCAAGCGGTTCTAGGCTCGTAAGTCCGGAACCGCGCTGCTGCTACGATCGCAGGTTGGAATCCCGCCTCGAGCATGGATGTGTGTGATGTCCTTCGGTTAAATAGGTTTAAGTAGTTCTAAGTCTAGGGGACTGATGACCTCAGATGTTAAGTCCCACAGTGCTTACAGCCATTTGAGCCGGGCCAGCCAATTTCAGGAATGTTTTTGCCCACAAACCATTGCCTCACAGACGCTTTACGACTGGATGCAGTGTCATGATGATACTATCACCGTCTCCGAACTGTTCTTCTACTGTACGTAGTACACGATGCTCTAAAATGTGGTGGCATTCTTCCGCATTTAGTATCTGCTTGAGCGCATTAAGAGAGCCATACCCTAGCACGGAAAACAGGCCCAAACCGTATCACCACCTTTTGGCTGGTTCAAATGGCTCTGAGCACTATGGGGCTTAACTGCTGAGGTCATCAGTCCCTTAGAGCTTAACGTAACTAACCTAAGGACATCACACACATCCATGCCCGAGGCAGGATTCGAATCTGCGACCGTAGTGGTCGCGCGGTTCCAGACTGTAGCGCCTAGAACCGCTCGGCCACTCCGGCCGGCCGCCACCTTTTCTATACTTTACTGTTGGCACTATCTATGTTGGCGGGAAATGTTCTCCAGGTATTTTCCAAACCAAAATTCTTCAATCGGAATGCCACAGGATACAGAGTGATTCATTTCTTCAAATCACTGATTTATAGTCATCTAGCGTCCAGTGGCGTCGCTCTCTACACCACATCAAGCGTAATTTAGCATTGATTACAGGAATGTAAGATTTCGGAGGAGGTGTTCGACCATCGTACCCCGTGCTTTTTAATTCGCTACATCAGTCACTGCACTAACTAGAAAGGTGGTAGCACCACGAGCGATTACTTCCGCTGATTTCATGCAATTATTTTACAACCACTCAGTACAGTGCTCGACGTTCTCTGCCCGTCAGTACATAGATCTCCCTGATCTTGATTTAAGTGTGGTTATTCCTTAAAGTTTTCGCCTCATAATCACATCACGAATTGTCGACGTGGGCAGCTTTAGAAGGGTTGCAATATCACTGATTTGTTACCTAGAGTACATCAAATGACTAGTCGAAATTCGAAGTCACTGAGCTCTCATGACCAACCCATTCTGCAGTTATTGAGTCTCTATTGGCAACACAATACTCTCTACCTCTGGTAGCCAATACCACATTACATTGGGTGTCCCGATACTTTTGATCAGATAGTGTAATTTTTCCCCGTGGAGCGTCTTTGCCCTTCTGTACCGCCATCCCCCAACTTCCTGTGCTTTGTCGGTTCCATCTGTGGAGTCACGAATCGTGTCAGATAAATCGTTGGCAGCAGATACGGTCAGTCCGTGAATGGGTACCCTTTCCCACATGGGATGTTTAATAAAGTCAGTCAGGCCGCAAACCAGTCCACGTGAGCTAACCCTTAGGAACACAATTGAAGAGTATCCTATTTTGCATTAAGCTCTTTTAGTATTTCTTGCCGATTTAGAGACTGTTAGTTCTCACAGTATTCTATTCTCGCTGAAAAGTTTAGAGGTGGAGCTATATAGAAATATAAACCCTTTCAGAAAAATCGGTGATGGGGTGGCACAGGGGGAGGGGTAGGAGGCGGGCACCTGCTCACCTCTTGGGTCCACGGCCGACTTACAGAATACTTCCGACTCAGACGTCACGTGACAAAGCGTTTCAGTTGGTGTGTATAGATGGGGCTAGAGAGAGAGGGGGAGGGGAGGAAGATAGGGGGGGCGGAGGGGTTACGACGTGATATGCAATTTACGGCACTTACATCGTCGGCCATTCACCGCACATGCACTCGCAAATGAGTACGGTGCAAATACTACCATACATTCTGCCTCTTAAAGTGTCCTACGATGCACTTCATATTTTCTTCCCTCCAACAACCGAAGGATAGCACAAAAAACCGCCATTCCTAACAGTAAACTGGCAGTACTGCGAAGTGCAAATTAATCTTGCTTTCACTTCTTTTCCCCCGGAAACTGCCGGTCGGCGCGTCCCGCTCGCCAGCCCGCGCGCACCTACCGGCCCTTGTTTATGGCCCAATTCTCCGTTCCGCCCCGAGTCGATTACGCGGAAATAACGCAGGGGGAGCGCCCTGAGTGCGAGTGCCATGGGGCGGGGCGGGCCTTCTTTGTGAGCTGTGGCCACGCCCCGGCCGTCTCATTACAACGCTCCCTGACGACAGTCGGCACCTCTCGCTCGAAACGTCAACTTTACCTCACAAGTCTTAATTGTTCTATATCAACACCTATACTCCGCAAGCCACCGAACCGTGAGTTGCGTTTTGATAACACTGTCTTCTGCCCTCTTTGCTGTTCCTTTTCGCGAATGGTACGTAGGAAAAATTAATGCAGGTGAGTCTCCTAACGCTTTTTTCGTCGTCGTCATTTCCTGAGACGTATATTAGAAGAAGTAATATATCGCCCCACTCCTTTTGGAACTTAATCTCTGTTGGAGCTTTTAGAATAACCTTCTCTTTGGTACACAACGCCTCTCTTGTAACTGCTTCCGCTAGAGTTTGTTGAACATCTCCGTAACGGTCTCGCGTAAACCAAGTGATCCCATGACGAAACGCGCCACTCTCCCTCATTCTTCTCTGTGTCTTCAGTAAATCCAATCTGGTAAGGACCTCAGACTGATAAGCATAGTCATCAGGAAGAGAGGGGTGGGGGATGGGAGGGGGGGGGGGACAACAAGAGGGTGCATTCGGCACCTCCCTCTCTCTTCCCCTCCTCCCGCGCCCGGTCCCAATCTCCAATCCCTGGGATCTGGAGTACGGAATTTTTATTCATTACAGATTTCTCATGCACTTCTAGAATTCTCTGGGATATGATAACCCTTTTGTATGTTCTACCCTGTGCGGCTGGTCCCGGCGGAGGTTCGATTCCTCCCTCGGGCAAGGTTGTGTGTGTGTGTGTGTGTGTGTGTGTGTGTGTGTGTGTGTGTGTGTGTGTGTGTGTGTGTCTGTGTGTGTTTGTCCTTAGGATAATTTAAGTCGTGTGTAAGCTTAGGGACTGACATCACCTTAGCAGTTAAGTCCCATATGATTTCACAGACATTTGAACATTTTTTTTATCTTCTGCCAAATTTATTTCTTGTGGCAGGACACGTCTCGAAACTGACAAGCTACGTTATGTAAATAATGCCCCCCCCCTTCCCCTTGATAAATTTCTGCGGACGCCCCTACTTAATCAGTAGTCAAGAACTGGTAGATCTATTGTTTTGTAAATCATTGCTTTAGTGGGTGAATTAAATTTCCTTCAGATACTTTCAATGAATCTCAGCCAGACTTCTGCTTTCTCAACAACAAATCGTACGTACTCATTCCACTTAAGATCTCTCTGGACGGCTACTGCTAGGTATTTTACAGTAGTTACTCTTTCCAGTAACGGATGAACTTCTATTTAGTTACACCTATGGTCACCTGGTAGTCCTTGCACCAATTGTCGGTCCTATGCAGGTCTTCCTTTGTTTCTCTACCGTTTTCTCTCTTTCTAGCGTTCCAATAGACGTCACTGTCGTCCACGAATAGCATCACAGAGCCTGCGATGTTATCCACTAGATCATTAATATACAGGGTGGTTCTGTGATGATGTTACAGAGTTTCAGGGGTGATGGAGAAGGTTAAATGTATCAGTTTGAGGTAAGGAGTCCTGGTCCGGAAACGACCCTGTCGAAAGTTATAAGTGAAAATCGTACCGATACCTCTGACAGTGGACTACATGAACCCGTCTTGTTGTTGCTAAGATTTTACGGCAGACAACTTTCAGAGGTGGTAGTATGGACCAAAACACGACAAAAATGTCTGTGAACATGGGCTCTAAAATGTGTACCTTGAGAACTATGGGCACTTGTTCGGTATACGAGATATGGTTCACAGTATCGAAGATGAGCAATTACACGTGGTTCTTAATGTATGCACATTAGAGTCCATATTTAGTTGACATTTTCTTGTTTTGTCCATACTACCTCCTCCAAAAATATGGAAACCACAGAGCTTGCAATAGAAGAGACGTGTTTCACAACACTGAAGATCAAGTACTCATATTTAGATATGGATTTTACAGCCCTAATAGTTGTTTGTTTTCTGGGTGAAAATGTTACTAAACTTATTTTGCTCTTTTTCATTTGCAGATTACGGAATAAGGTTATGAGAGGGATAAACAATAAGATACAAGGTATTCGTTCCACATAAAGTGCAGTAACATGTGGTATTCATCTTCGACATTCTTGCAGACACTGTAGACAACCAGAGATACTTCCAGAAGCTACTCAACTGCTCTTCTTATTTACCATTAACAAATAGTCGCAGTTTGAAACAGCATCGAATTCTTGTATTTAATAGCTACATATTAAAAATTTTCAGGCAATCAAATTAATTTTAAAAATAAATTAAAATATCGCCCGCTTCGTAAGTCTGTACAAGTATTTATAATTTTTGAGAGATTCATCAAGATTGTGCATAGACAGATGAGTGAACACTATATTCTGCGTTCATCGGTGTGCCAATCAGCTTCGAAGGAAGAAGATTTATACAGCGATACTTAGAAAGTTCATTGTTTTGGGCTTTTAATGACGCTGAGTGCAGTGGATTGGTATTACATTTCACACTCTGCTACTTAGTGACTAATAAACATGTTAAATACATGTGTACGACACAAACTCAAAAATGGTTCATATGGCTCTGAGCACTATGGGACTTAACTTCTGTGGTCATCAGTCCCCTAGCACTTAAAACTACTTAAACCTAACTAACCTAAGGACATCACACACATCCATGCCCGAGGCAGGATTCGAACCTGCGACCGTAGCGGTCGTTCGGCTCCAGACTGTAGCGCCTAGAACCGCACGGCCACACCGGCCGGCTTCGAGGTATTTGATAATGTTCGAACACAATATATGTTCCAAAATCCTGCTGCATATAGACGTTAACTATATGGGTCTGTAATTTCGTAGATTACTCCTACTACCTTTCTTGAATATTGGTGTGCGTGGTGCAACTTTCCAGCCTTTGGGTACGGATATTTCGTCGAGCGAACGGTTGTACATGATTGTTAGGTATGGTGCTAATGCATAAGCATACTCTGAAAGGAACCCTATTGGGTATACAGTCTGGACCAGAAGACTTGCTTTTATTAAGTGATTTAAGTTGCTTCACTACTCCGAGGTTCAAAATGGCTCTGAGCACTATGGGACTCAACTGCTGTGGTCATAAGTCCCCTAGAACTTAGAACTACTTCAACCTAACTAACCTAAGGACATCACACACATCCATGCCCGAGGCAGGATTCGAACCTGCGCCCGTAGCGGTCGTGCGGTTCCAGACTGTAGCGCCTTTAACCGCTCGGCCACTCCGGCCGGCACTACTCCGAAGATATTCACTTCAACCTTACTCATGTTGGCAGCTGTTCTTGATTCGAATTCTGGAATATTTAGTTCGTGTTCTTTTATGAAGGCATTTCGGAAGACTGTGTTTAGTAACTCTGCTTTCGCGCCACTGTCTTCGATAGTATCTCCATTGCTACCACGCAGAGAAGGCAGTGATTGTTTCTTGCCGCTAACATACTTCACATATGACCAGAATCTCTGCCAGGTTTCGAGACAAAGTTTCGTTGTGGAAACTGTTATAAGCATCTCGCATTGAAGTCCGCGCTATATTTCGAACTTCTGTAAAAGATCGCCAATCTTGGGGATTTTGCGTCTGTTTAAATGTGTCATGTTTGTTTCGATGTTTCTAACAGTGTTTTGACCTGTTTTTTGTACCAAGGAGGATCAGCTCCGTCGTTTGTTAATTTATTTGGTATAAATCTCTCAATTTCTGCCGATACTATTTCTTTGAATTGAATTGAAGCCACATCTGGTTTACACTTATATTATTAATTTGGAAGGAGTGGAGATTGTCTCTCAGGAAGGCGTCAAGTGCATTTTTATCTACTTTTTTGAATATGTATATTTTTCATTTATTTTTGGAGGATTTGGGGGTTACAGTATTCAATCTCGCTACGGCTTGTAACTGTCGCTAAGGTTGGTTGGTTGATTTTGGAGGAGGGGACCAAATAGCGAGGTCATTGCTCCCATCGGATTAGGGAAGGATGGGAAGGAAGTCGGCTGTGTCCTTTCAGAGGAACCATCCCAGCGATTTGGGGAAATAACAGAAAACCTAAATCAGGATGGCCGGACGCGGGTTTGAGCCGTCGTCCTCTGGAATGTGCGCCTAGTGTGCTAAACACTGTGCCACCTCGCTCGGTAATAGTCACTAAAAACAGAAGATATCGGCATTTATCGCTAGGTGATGTTAACAGATATTCTGACGTAATCATGACCTAGAATATATAAAAAATGGTTCAAATGGCTCTGAGCACTATGAGACTTAACATCTGAGGTCATCAGTCTCCTAGAACTTAGAACTACTTAAACCTAACTAACCTAAGGAAATCACACACATCCATGCCCCAGGCAGGATTCGAACCTGCGAATGTAGCAATCGCACGGTTCCGGACTGAAGCGCCTAGAACCGCTCGGCCACAGCTGCCGGCTAGAATATATCCTAGAAATAATCTGAATAGCCTTCAAAGCAGATATAGGCGCAATGCGGTAGCAAACATACGCATAAGGGCAGTACCGCAAGTGAAAATGCTCGAGAGGAAAAAAAAATTCATTGCATCACGCTTCTGCGAATTCGAGGGCCGACTCCTAGTAATACATTATCCATCTCGACAGGACTTATACTACAGAAACTGGATGTTCACATTTCTGTGTCCACAGTGCATTTGCTATTGCAAGTTACACGTCCTACTCGAAATTATCAATTGAGTTGTGTTCTTGGGCAGAGGATTTTATCTAACAGCGTACTGCTATATGTCTGTCATATTAAAACGCAGGAGACCGCAGCTCGTGGTCGTGCGGTAGCTTTCTCGCTTCCCACGCCCGAGTTCCCGGGTTCGATTCCCGGCGGGGTCAGGGATTTTCTCTGCCTCGAGATAACTGGGTGTTGTGTGATGTCCTTAGATTAGTTATGTTTAATTAGTTCTATGTTCTAGGGGACTGATGACCATAGATGTTAAGTACTAGCCGGCCGAAGTGGCCGTGCGGTTAAAGGCGCTGCAGTCTGGAACCGCAAGACCGCTACGGTCGCAGGTTCGAATCCTGCCTCGGGCATGGATGTTTGTGATGTCCTTAGGTTAGTTAGGTTTAACTAGTTCAAAGTTCTAGGGGATTAATGACCTCAGCAGTTGAGTCCCATAGTGCTCAGAGCCATTTTTTGTTAAGTCCCATAGTGCTCAGAGCCATTTGAACCATTTTTTAAAACGCAGGAAAAACTAGTCGGTACTTCAAAGAACGAAGTTCCTTAAACTAGGGAGTGATGGACATTTGCCTTCTCTTTCTTTGAATTGGTACGTCTTTCGAATATAAATTTTCTCTTACCTATAGCGTTATTTAGACTCATAACAGCCTTCAGCCACGTGACGTGTTCCATTTGCATGTTGCATTGTGTTCTCTGTTGTTCCATCTCGCGATACTGAAGTAACTATACCGGCCGGAGTGGCAGAGCGGTTCTAGGCGCTTCAGTCTGGAACCGAGCGACCGCTACGGTCGCAGGTTCGAATCCTGCCTGGGGCAGGGATGTGTGTGGTGTCCTTAGGTTAGTTAGGTTTAAGTAGTTCTAAGTCTAGGGGACTGATGACCTGAGATGTTAAGTCCCGTAGTGCTCAGAGCCATTTGAACCATTTGAAATAAATATTAATATCACGTAGGTAATCTGGTTTTATCTTTAACTGCTTAAGTATCAGTTTTTCTAGTTTTATATTCAGCACACCTCTTTGTTATTCTGAAATACAGTCAAGTACGGATACCGTAAATGAAAACTTCTGAAGTTTTTGTAAACTGTTTAGAGAAACAGTACATCACAAAGGAGAAGTATTACCTAACTCTGATTGTTCACATACCAGTTGTGTTCAATAACACAATATTCTAGAAGTGCAATGAATAGTTTTTGTCAGTAACAGAAGTCTTATGATAATCATGTGGGAAAAAGTAGGTTCAACTTCAATATGCCATCGACTCTACGGTTGCTGAGTACGGAACACCAGCTCGAATCGGAAAAACCGAGGAAAGATTCGGCTGTGATGTCGCTGAAGGGACAACCCCAGAATTTTCGGAAAACTAAGAAGAACTTTTATCGCGATGGCCCGATGAGGATTTGAATCTCGCTACTAAATATTAAGACATAAGACAAGAAGGTCATTATTAAAATGAAGGTAGTATAGTAACAAACTAATCTAGTAAAACTTGTAGTTGAAAATTACTCTGTCCTCTACCCTTGACGTACTTACTGCGTTCCAGATTTAAAAGGAATAAAATTATAAACTGAAATCGTTCTGATAGGTGCTTCGCACGATGATAGACTTTTCCATATGTGCAACATAACTCAAGATGTTCGCCCTGTATCTCAATGTATCCACAAAGAGCTTAGTATCTACAAGACTCAGAAAAATAGCGTAAATCGCATCACAAGTAACCTATAACGCAAAGAAAACGGGATCGCCAGCCTAGAGGTGCTGGAACATTGCTACAGTTTATCAGACAGACGCAATATCGTTTATTTGCTGCAATATCCCGCAAATCGTTAACCGTCGCCTTAGTAAATCGGGTTCTGACCCCCAGTTCGATCTGAAGACTGATCTTCAGCGAAGACTTGATATTTCCGACACGCCCCGAGGCTGCATGCGACCACTTCCAGCCTCGCGGGAGATGTTATTTGATTTAACGCGCAGAGTCTCTCCCTCGAAGAAAAGAAATGGAATATGACGCAGTCTGCGGGAAAGGAGACGGTCCAATTCGTGATGGACCGATAAGTCTGGTGAATGAGTTATCGGGGAGGGATCTATTTGAGCGAATGGCTCGCCATTCCCGTTCAATCAGCTGTGAGGCTACTGTCGGTGAGCGGAAAGCGGCGCAGCCCTTGGCGACACCGGGTCTTTTCTCCAGACGAAGCTGTGCTCCTGTTCGTCGACTGAATTACTGGAGCACCATCATTTAGCACTAATAAGATTTAATTTGTTAGATATGTAGCGTTTTCTAATAAACGAGTAACTTGGTGCTAGGAGCATTTTATTTGTTCGTATCATATAAGAAATCACAGTACATTTCGAACCTCAGTTCATACACATTTGATCACTTTGGTTTTTGGATACGTAAAGGAACTGAAGAAAGCGTTCTAACAAAGTGCTTAATAGTGAAAGAAATACTTAAACAAACTCAAAAGCTCTTTCATAGGATTTGTCGATCTGGAAACGGAGTGCGAAGCCGTGAAATAATGCAAGATGCTCGAAATTCCTAGATATAAGATATGGGGAAAGACGGGTATTATACCTCGTGTACAAGAACCAAGAGGGAACAATAAGAATGGAAGACCAAGAGTGAAGTGTTCAGATTAAAAATGAGGTAAGTCAGGGATGTAACTTTCGCCCCGATTTTTCAAACTGTACGTCGAAGAAACAGTGACGGAATTAACGAAAAATTTCAGGAGTGGAATTAAAATTCAGGATAAAATATATCAATGATAAGAATCACTGGTAATACTGCTAACCTCAGCGGAAAGACGAAAGTAATGAGGAGTAGCTGAGGCGAGATAAACTTAACATCAGAATTGGGAGACGAAATAGAGAAGTGAAGGAATTTTGCTACAAGGAAGCAAAATAACCTGTGTCGGACGAAGTAAGGAGGATATAAAACAGAGACCTCCACAGAACGAGTATTACTGGTCAAAAGGTTATTAGTATCAAGCATTGACCTTAATTCGGGAAAAATATTTGAGAAATTACGTTTGAGGCACAGCATTGTATGAATGTTAATTACACGCTGTGGGGAAAATATGAAAAAAAAGAAAATCTAAGCATTTGAGATGTGGTGGTGTAGTAAGATATTGGAAATTTAGTGGACTGATGAGATAAGAAATGAGGTGGTTCTTCACAGAATCAGCGAGGAAAGAATTATGTGGGGAAACACTGACAAGGAGAACGGACAGAGTGACAGGACGTATGTTAAGACATCAAAAATCATTTCATGATTGCAAAGGGAACTGTCTAGTGTGAAAACTTTAGGGGAAGATAGAGACTGGTACGCACGGAACAAATAATTGAGAACTTAGGTTGTGAATGCTACTCTGAAGTGAAGTGGTTGGCACGGAAGTCTGATGACACCCGCAAAGCAAATGCATTTAAGACAATAATCCTTGTGGACGTCTGCTTGTTGTACATGGTTTTACGCTCCAGCTGTAGGTGATATTTTCTTTCGTAATGACTTAAGAGTACATCAGTTTTGTCTTCTAGTTTCGGTCGTTGTGTCCACCCACATATTGCTATTTGCAGGTAAATATGGTGTGGAGGACATTGGATACTATATCTTGCTGAGTTCAGTATCAGACCTCAGACCTCTCCAGGAGAGGGAGAGGGAGAGGGAAGGGAGGGAGGGAGGGAGGGAGGGAGAGAGAGAGAGAGAGAGAGGGAGAGAGAGAGAGAGAGAGAGAGAGACTGTGACGACGGTGATCCGTTTTAAGGATAGACACGTTGACATCGACTGCTACGGTATATGGCAAAATGGCAAATGTTGAAACTAATATTGACCTCCCCTCCCCTTCGTTTTCATATCGTATCTATCCATGACAGTACAAAAACAGCGTGTGGTATAACTATTTCTCACATTAAGTCACACTGAGCTGATTCACATTTAACACATGACACTAGAGATAAGAAAGGAACACCATGTCCCTGCACTTGGAGGTTTTCGTGGGCTAAAAAGAGTAATGAAGCAGTTCATGGTCCATCTCTAGTCCCACCCACGATTCCTCCTTCGAGAAGTAGTTTCAACATCCATTACGTGGAACTTCGAGCGCTCATTACTTCTGCATGTCACATTTAACTTCCTAGGAAATCTACCGAGGCCACATTTCCTCTGTTGGCAGAACTACTTGGAGAGATGTGGCTAGTTCCTTCCAGCCCTTCCTCTCCCTGCAGTGCAGTCCTGCTTTGTGTCCAGCAAGCTCTTCCAGTCTTGATGAAACATACATTGCTTCAGTTCGTAAAGCTGGAAGTTAATTAGCTTTATTTTAGGTTAAAAGAATAAAAAAGAGACCTAATAAAATTAGATGTACTTCATTCCTCAGACATATCACGATCCTCAACAATCGCTCACTCGTGACAGTAATACATACATGCTTCGTAGAACGAGTAATAGCGTTGGTTCCACACGCTAGATGACAGCATTTGGCAATAGTTTTTAACAGAACTTGTCAGTTAAACGACACAAGATACCAAAGGGCCAATCATCTGCATAAAACAATATTTTTCACCTCCCAAATTTTAAGGTTTTTCAATTTCCTGATTTTTCCATTTTGCTGCTGCTTTGCTAAGAAACAGTTGAATAGGATATATATGAGGAATCCGAAAGCCACAGACAAAAATCCGGGAGGTTTTCAGGACTATTTTCTGACGAAATTGATATAAGGGATGCGTGGTTTCCGGTGGCTCGTTAGCGTTATAGTGTAATTGTGATTTATTCAGTTTGTTACTACAACTACCTTCGTTTCTCTGAAAATACCTTCACAACAGTGAAGAAGTACGTAATATGCAATCACCAATATCTATAACGCAAAACGAAGAGTAATTCAAATTCCTCAGATGCAAAAGGACTGAAGTGGTTACAGGCGCTGCGGGAACAGCTCAACATAGTGACGTTGCCTCGCTATTCCACTTAGTTCATTGAACGCTTACGAGAGGTGCGTACTGACTTCGTCAGTAAACCTGTCGAAAATGCTGCCTATCACTGTTAGCGTACAAACTAACACTGCTGAAAAAACTAACCCAAATCAGAACCGAGCAATACTGAATGTAAGCTTTAGGGCAAAGAGTAAAGCGGTCATTACTAATGTTGAATGAAAAGTAGTACTATGAGTGAATACGATACATCGTTTTCAAACAAGATACACAGTGTATTCCGTGTCTTCATTTGCACTGTTGTGCAGGTATTTTCAGTGAATTTTTTAATAAAGACACAAAGGTAAATGAAGATAAGAAATCAAACGAAATGCGATTATTCTGTAACGAGCCACCGGATACTACTGTTCCCTTATGCCAAAACACTCAGAAAAAATCCTAGGCCAGTTTCTGAGTTTTTACGGGTGGAGTTCGTGTTCACCTTCCTTAAACTTTATCAGATATCGCGCATGCCGTAGTTTCATAACAACTACTCATATAAGGAATATTTGAACTTCAGGTTATTCGTATTTGGGGTAAAAACTAACAGCTGACCCTCGGCACAACCCACTATAATGTGTGTAAATAATCGAAACAATTGATACTGCATCATCGTAGAGTTTTCACAGCCGTAGAACATTCTGGAGTGATTCTAAAATGGATCTCTCACATAAAATTAGTTACTGGGAAGGCAGTTTACAGACTGAAATGCTTTGGAAGAATCCTTCGCACGTATTTATAGCTCCATCCACTAAGGACATCGCTTGCAAAATCCTTGTGCGATCGATTCTTAATTACTAGTAATCAATGTACGACCCATTCCACTTTGCAATAACGGAAAAGCCGGAGCAGCCAGAGCAATTTGTTTCCGGTTTGTTCATCCTGTGCGAGAGTGACACAAATTGTCACTAGTCCTTAGTCGTAAGTTGTTAGAAGAAAGACATCTGCATCACATATATATTTATTCTTACAGTTCTGAAAAAATACGTTTCAGAACATCTCTCCAACATACATTTCTCGTACGGATCATGACGGAAAAATTGAGAGGAGGTGAGGATTGCATGGAGACGTACGTTCGTTCTTCCTGCGAAAGATCTTCCAGTGAATAGGAAAGAGGTCAAATGATGCTGGTGCGAATGGTAGTTTGCCAAGTACATACGTGTATGTGGAATTGGCTAGTTTCTTATTTTTGCCTGGGGTGTGCATCGCTAAATAAGCTGACTACGTTCTGCGTACCACTCAAAAACAGCCTTCTTCATCCTCAGAATGGGCGTAGTAGCCTGTGTTCATTACTGGAAAGTAATGGCTATTTATGAAAAGAAATAACGGATATTAAGGGCTGCAGATACTCGGGGTGCAATCAAAATGAAAGTGAACAGGAATCATTTTGACAATAGACCGACAATATTGAAAGCACCGACTTCATATACTTAATAACATTATGCTTCTAGTGGCGGGAGAAATATCTGCTGTAAGGACTTCGACCTAGAGGACAATAATCTAATAAGTCTTCGATTATTTTTCCTTCGATCTCAGTTACGAGATACGCGACCTGCCATACATACAGAAAGACAGGTATCTAGCCATATGCTTTTACGAACTTTTTTACCGTGGTGTTCAGGTATGAAGATCTCGCTATTTTACTGCCATTGATTTACGAACATATTGTGTCAGATACACGCCTGGGACTTCCTGCAAGTGTATGACAACAACATATGTGGGTTATTTGTTGTACAAGGAATTAGTGCAACAGACTCCTTGTTCTATATATTTACTAAGCAACGCCAACAGCAGGAGTAGCAGGTTTTGCAACCCGCGCCACGCAGCTTGAATACTGCGCAAGCGCCCCGTTCCATAATACCCAATCAAGCGCGAGAAATTAATCAAATCCGTAATAATCTCGTCATTATGGTAAGCCTCGCAGCAGTCCGTTTGATGGCGGCATTCTATTGGAGCGATAAACGCGCGGACATGGTGTTTGATATGTTTGCCCGTTTGTGTACACGCTGCACTGGCGGCTCCACGGCGACGAACGTAATCGCTTAGCGTTTTGCATGTGTAGACAGATTACATTGTGTTATGCCAGTCTCCGCTGCACCGTTATTAAATTTCACCGTATTGTCTCTTCGGTTGAGTAGAGAACTGTACAAAGTAAGCAAGCAAATCTGTATTTTCCACTCACATATTTGGTATTTCTGTGCAGTAATTCCTAAAATTTGGATAGCAGACTATCGGTATTTTACGACTCCACGCAAGCAATTAAAATATTTTCATAATTTTTTTTATATTATACATCTGAATCTGTCCCAAAAGATGGAAATGAAGAAAGAAGTGATTTCCTTTTAAGGTTCGTTTTGCTTTTCAGTATTAAGCTTCAACTTCACTGGCAATAGCGAGTGCTAATCGTCAATCGCTGGAAGGATACTATCATGAAAAACGACCAGAGGCAATATACCGTATGTGATTTCCTTTGTTATTCAGCAGCCCTTATCTAATAGCATTCACACCGATTTTTAATAAAATTTGTACGTACTCTTTCAAAAACGTATAAGCAAGAAGTAATCACTGTGACAGTAAAATTGTAAGCTTTAAGTGAAGAGTCTGTTTGTCCTGGTTGTCTATGTTTTTCGTGTACAAAATGACTACCAAAAAACGTTGACGAGAAGGTGAATATTCTTAAACTACACCATCATGCGGATGCAAGTATACATTAATAGTAGAAACCCCCGTACAAAAACGTAACGTAATCCTAAATTTTTCGTCTTCGGTGTTCTTTAGTGCGGTGTACGTCAGATTTTTCAGCTGTTTCAAAAACACCAGACAAAATTATAAACGAGCAATTTGTTTCTAAGCATCGAACACAATGTTTCAACAATGGAAAATCCAGGATCGAATGTAAGAATATTATGAGAAGGAAAGTTGCTACAGCTTCTTGTGCCTATCTGCGACTCAGCATCTCCACTATATGGTCAGTAGCAACTTTCCTTCTCAGAACATAATGTTTCGTTATTTAACACCACGAAAGTCGTGTCTGTCTCTATATGTTGACTGCAGCTAAGAAAACCGCCTGCACGAGTTGTTCAGTTATTATTTTATTGTCATCAGAACCGTTCTGTCTCTGTATCAAATAATCGCCTGTAGTACCGTGCTGTAAAATTTAAAAACCATCTATGTCATAGCTACACATTAGCAGGCAGACAGCGGATCGTGGGCATGTATGTCGGTAGACACTGCGTAAGCGGACAATCCACAGTTTTGCTCCTCTGTGTCTGAACTTGCTTCAGCATGGTCGCTCTTATCACTTACCTTCACTTTTGCGGTGTAAGATCTAGGTTTGCGTGAATTTAAAAGCGAAATGTGCCTGACGATAGTGAAATAATAATTAAGTAGCCGCTAAAATACGTTTGCTTTTAAGATCACAAAAGAACTTCAGAAGAGGTTGATTAATTTACCGGCTACCTGGTTGCAAATTACAACTGCTCACTGTTTCAGTACTTTTGTAGATGCCCATCTCATTTTGAGTGGTCATCTGCGCTGCCAACACAAAACATTGTGCAGCTTAAGAGCGCCTCTTCGTTTCTCTACTGAGCCAGCGGTGTCAATGCTGTCGCCCTCTCACAGAGTGACACAATCCAGGAGCCACTGTGCTGCTCAATTTCTCATCTGTTGCGCTATTCCAGGCTCTAAGGGTTCCATAATAATGGAACATTTAACAATCGACCGGAAATAAATTTACTACCTTCATGGATCCACTTTGCTTAAGACACTTTCCACATACCTCAGTCTGGTAGTTTCTTTAACGATCATGAAGGGAAAATTAAACCAAAGAGGCATGCATGGAGACGTCCTTTTGATTGTTCTTACTGCGAATACAGAGGCGGTCGAGATGTTGCATCCGACTTACGAGATAAGGATCTGTCATACTAAATGTGATAGCATTCCGTGCCAGCGAATTGTCCAAGTTTTCTGGCGTTATAGTAACGAATTTTCCGAAAAATGCGAGTAATCGTATACTGTCGACATAGAAACCAGCGTGAATTACGGATGTTAAATATCAAGGAGTATCCTTCAAAAGTGATTTACAGTGGATCTAGGAACAAAAAGTTGTTGGAATACTATATACTTCCTACTAGTCGTCAAGCGCGTTTTTTATGGTGTTTCGGCAGGTGTCTCAATTTAGTTTTTTTAAAGATGTGTACCTGGAGTCAGCCCAAACAAACACTGCTTATCACGTATTTCATGCTACTCCCAGTGTCGACGGAAAGCGTCGGTTTGTTTCCCGTTCAAACAAAATTATTTTCAGAGCGGAATTTTATGTTCCGGTTCGATAGAGCCGTCCCATATCAGTCTAGTGCGATACTCTTTTTATCAATATGTATTGCGGCTTTGTCCCGCCGCTTCAGCGTGGTTAGGAACTAATTTGGCAAGCTTAATTTAAGGGGTGGCCGGATGCCTTTCCTGCCGCCATCCCGAGCCCCCGAGACGGAATTAGTGTACCCAAGCTGTCTGCGTCTAGTGTAATCCATGGAATAGTGCGAACGTGTTAAGATGTCTGTGAGTCGTGTAACTGAGGCGAAACATGGGGACCAGCCCAGTATTCACCTAGTGGGATGTGGAAAACTGCATAAAAACCACATCCAGGCTGGTCATCACACCGGCCTTCGTCGGTAATCCGCCGGGCGGATTCGATCTGGGGCCAGTGCGGCTGCCCGAGTCCAGAAAGCAGCGCATTAGCGCTCTCGGATAACCTGGCGGGTTATTGATGTGTATCAACAGGGACAGTAAAACACGAGGAAAACCAGTATTCCAGCAGCGACCGAGCAGCGCTGCTGCATGGCGGTAACAATCATGGCGCCACGCTTTTGCGTAAAATGGAGCGCAAATTACCCAATTAGATTGGAGATTTGCTGTGTTATTTTGTTTTAGCTGCTCCGGCAGCGTGCAACCGTACTGTGGCGCGAGGATTTCGACGTGTACCAGGATTGCTGACTTGTATCTTCAAACAAACAAAAAACTAATTACGTGTCTTTATTATTTCTAGATGGTATAAGGGGCGATCAGAAAGTTTCCGTATGAGGGCGTTGCTGCAGCGTATATGCAACGTAGCGTGACTCCATCGCTGTTGTAAAAGCAGCGACATTCAGGCAAGGGATTAGTGTACTATTCATGTCTTTCCGACTAGCCTGCGGTAAATGCGAGAACGTGAACTATGGCGATGTTGTTACCAAGTGCTTCCAAACAGAACCAACGTGCCGTTATTCTTTTCTTGGCTGCTCTCGTCCTCATAGCTTTACTTCTGCCAGTACCTCGTCTCCTACCTTCCAAACCTTACAGAAGCTGTGAGGACGGGGCGTGAGTCGTGCTTGGGTAGCTCAGTTGGTAGAGCACTTGTCGACGAAAGGCAAAGGTCCCGAGTTCGAGTCTCGGTCCGGCTCACAGTTTTAATCTTCCAGGAAGTTTCATATCAGCGCACACTCCGCTACAGAGTGAAAATCTCATTCTGGCCAAGAGTTTTGATTGTCAAGAAGTTCTCGGTCTAATCATAAACCTGCTGTAATTTCGCATGATCGCGCAACGAAATTTTCTCGGTATTCTTACCGTGGCAATTGATTGTTTCGGAAAGTAACACTCTGTCCTCCCATCTCCACTTGCATATCATGTGAAGATAAGGTACCAAACCAAACCTACCTGTTGCTCTCACTTGTACGGCTGTAGAGATGAGTGAGAAGACAGGCGACCTCACTCGTTGTGTTTTTAGGACGCGCCGGTCCACCCTATGCCATCGGCCATCAAGCTCGCCGGATACACGGACGCTGCCTCCGCCTCCGCCTCGAGCAGAGGCCCGCGACCTCTCGGCTGTTGTTGCTGCTGCGGCCGCAATCTGCTCGCCCAACAGAGCGCGAATGGCGCTTCTTGCGTCGCTGGCCTGTCAGCCAGAACGGGCGCTGCCGCTCTCGGTTACGTCCTGCCCTTTTTTTTTTGTCTTTACCCTCTCTCTCCTTGTCTCCTCCCCTAAAACACTACTTCAGCCTGAAAGGAACAGACAACAACCGAGTCCCTTGCTCCACCGTCCTGTGATTTCGACGTTTCGACGTTGCGTCGTTCTCATTGATTCGTTTAATGCATGCATAATTTCAAAAACACACTTTTTTCGTTACACTCAGCAATTTAAAATTCGTTTAGAACTTATCGAGTCACTTGCGATTGCTATCTCATGGCACAACCACAAGCCAGATTCTGAAACTGATCGACAGATGTCTGCTTGTTCGTTCGAGAGAATATTGTTTTTATTGGTATATAAGAAAGCTGTCGGGTGTGTAGAGAGAAAGCGCAGGTTGACGGTGCTTTCCTAGGATTGGAGGGTTGGGGTGGGTTGTTTGGGGAAGGAGACCAGACAGCCAGGTCATCGGTCTCATCGGATTGGGGAAGGATGGGGAAGGACGTCGGCCGTGCCCTTTCAAAGGAACCATCCCAGCATTTGCCTGGAACGATTTAGGGAAATCACGGAAAACCTAAATCAGGATGGTCGGACGCGGGATTGAACCGTCGTCCTCCCGAAGCGAGTCCAGTGTCTAACCACTGCGCCACCTCGCTCGGTCTATAAGAGAGCTATTTTGTTTGTTTGTTTGTTTTTTCCAACCTTTCGTCGGTCACGAAATGAAAACCACAGTGAAAATCAAAAATGTTTTATTTTCAACATTTAGCTACGGTCTCCAGTTATTTCTCCACATAGTCGCCACTCCGAGACGTAGACATTTGTCGTAGCGTGGTACCATATTTCCAATTCCCTAGTCATAGAAGGCAGCCACCTGTGATTTCCGCCAATTTCCTACGGTGGTCTGCAGCTCGTCATCTGTGCCCAAATGCTGTCCTCATAGACCATGGTTCATGTGAGCGAAAAGATGAAAACAGAAGTCTGTATGGTGTTCAATCACCTCCAATCCAAAACGCTGTAGGAGTCTCTTGTTGCACCTGCAGTGTTCAGCCGATTGTCATGTGGAATGAAACGCATGACAGTTACATTATGTGGTGCGCACGAAGTCATGCAAAACCTCTCAGCAGGCGATTCTCCCATGTCAGGAGGCACTAATTGTAGGCATGGTTAGGTGCTCACTGTACGCTCAGAACTGGAAAGAGCGACGTGACGTGATAGACGGGCATACTAGAGACACTGCCCAACACATCTGCCCGAAGCTTCACCAGAATTTCACTGCGGTTTCAACTGCGCGACCGATCAGAGGTTGGAAAAAAAAAAAGCCATCGTATATCTATAACGAACGATGAAAATGTTCCAGTTTGAGGGCGTTGCTACAGCGTATGTGCAGCGTAGCGCGACTCCGTTGCGGGTATATAAGTACCCATTTTAGACAAACGATTAGCCTGGCCTTTGTAGTTTTTCAGACAGCACGCGGTAAACGTGGAAAACGTGAACTATGCCGACGTTATTACCAAAAGCGTCCAAACTGGATCAACGTGCAGTTATTCTTTTCTTGGCTACCGAAAGACAAACATCGGTAGACATCCATCGCTGAACGGGGAATGTGTATGGGACACCATGCCTGTCGAAAACCAACGTTGTGGAATGGTGTTCCAAGTTCCATGCTGCTGGCGATTCGACACAACGTGCGTCCACATATCGCAAATGTCATAACGCAGAAGTTAGCAACTCAAGTGAGAAACAGTTGATAACCCGCCCTATAGCCTTGATCTCTCCTCATGTGATTGGTACGCTTTCGCTCCTTTACAAGGATCTTGAAGGGTCGACGATTCATGTCGGACGAGAATTCGCAGCAGGCAATAACGGACCTCTTCACGCAGCAGGACACGGTGTTTCACCAAATGGGTATCTTCAACTTGGTGAGGCGATGGAATAATTTTCGTGATGCTCACGGCGATTTTGCCTGATTGGCTTAACCGACTCTAGACAGTGCTGCCTTCGAACGGGATATTTTTATTGCTCCCTTATGTATGTGCTTTCAAGGTATCGGCATCAAACGTCTAAGGATGACAAATCGTGTCATGTCATAGGGAACAGTTTTTGTTAGACACAAAATGTTCGCTGACGCTTCCCGCCGACATTACGTGTTTTGAATTCGACGGCCATGGTGTGATCAGATGTCACCGAAGTAGCAAGAGCTACTAACCTAGTGTGCTACAGCTGACTACTACCTGAGTCTCTCCAAGCAGAGAAAAATATTTTAGAAGCGCGGCCTACCCCCCTTAGCAGGTAGCAGATGACAGGACTACAGCCAACACACATTGTATACGAAAACAACATAGTGCCTATGCACTGTCACAATTCGAACATAACCAATAATAAAAGACGCTTACTGTCGCTAGGAAGTGTCAGCGGATACTTTATGTCCTTTTTGTTTCGTAGATCCATACTGAGGTGATCCTCAATGATGTAGAATATTTAATACAACAAAAATTCACATTTACAAAAGGAAATTTTTGATCATGCTGCTTCCACAGATCTCAAGTAAAATGGTCCTCAAGGATACAGAAACAGTAAAAAAAGTTCAAATATATTTTCGTTTAAAAGTTAGTACCAAACTTGTGACAAACATGTAAACGGAAGTGCATGAGATAATTCCTAGAGCATTGAAACCACGCATCGTCAGACAGAATGCAGTTTACAATACTTGCTTACACAGATCGCATTACTGCACCGAATATGTGGAGAAGTCGGATTATACGTAACACTCATGTTATTTGAAATTATTAATAGTACAGATATTAATTGGGTCTACTAAGAAATTCGTTAATGACGCAGAAGGGGTTAGCCACCAACTACTCTTTCAGGCTCCTGTTAAATTACACTTTATTAGTTGTTGCACTTTTTATAACTGCTGGCAAGTTATTGAAAATGTATATTCCTAAATAATGGACGCCTTTTTGTGCAAAAGAAACTTACTTTAAATCTTTATGAGGATTATTTGTAATACTGATTACATGAACTAAATTGGTTGTTAGCAAAAGAGATATACTATGGAGACAAATTACATGAAATAAAATGTACGCTGGAAAGGAGTAGTTTATATTACCTGATCCTTAAATAGCCTTCTTCAGGACGACTTCAATTCACGTCAGAAATAATTCGTGTTATAAGCTTTTGGAGTCAGAAGTCTTTTACTTGTTTTGATGAGTTAACCCAAAATATCTTTTCGCACGGCATTATGGAATGAAAGTAAATTAAGTATGTCAGTTTTTTAAATTTTTATACCACTTATTCCTGTCAACCTCCACATTGCGAAATTAAAGATTTGTTTTGGACGTTATAGCAGTTGATGCTCCTAACTTCCTTGAAACACACAGCGCAGAAGCAAATTTTAATTTATCCAGCAGTTGACTTAAATAGCAGGTTTCGCTACTTCATTGCAACAGCTCATTGCACAAAATGTATTGATTAAAGATTGTAAGCACGGTCTCAAAGGCATGTTTCTTATGTGGCAGGGAAGAATGTTTGCCTTGCGTTACGAGAAACACTTGTTGGTCTACGAGGGCCAAATTCACGACAACAGCTCTTGTCGGCAGGGCAACCTTCTCAGCACCACTGGGTTTATGAAATATGCTCCGCCTAACTGCAGCGGCCAAACAGCCGCTTTAGGTCCAGCGACTAGCCAGAGTGCTCCAGCAAAACGGCAAAAAAAAGAAAAAAAAAGAGAATATCTGCGGCCGGCTAGCTCACTGCGTAAATAAGGGTTATAGTTGCACCGTTTCGAAACACACGCTCTGGATACACTGGCACACTCTCTCGGACCGAAGAGCGCTTCCCAGCCGAAGCGGTCTGATTTATGGCACGGGCATGAACGTTAATTTCTTTTGGAAAGGCTGGCAAGCTGTTACCGGAAAGAACGACCCTCCGTCGCGCTTTCCACGCGCTTTTTTAAACTTGCTGCTTCTCGACTTTTTCCTCCCTCGGCGTCATTAAACAGCCGGAATAGTTCATTTCTGTACATCGGGGCCACAACATACAAAAACAAGTTGCAACAGCTGTAGCGGAGTCTGAAAATCTGTGAGATGCCCAATTATAAGAGCTCGCATACAAGTTCCACAGGCGGCATTATCAACTGACATATATGAAAGAAAGACAAAAAATACGAGCAACTGAATTCCTCTAAAACTTGACCACCAACATTGCAGCTTCATCCGTTTAGCAGGATGAAATGCCGCGCGTGCCCTGTCTTGTGAACAACACAAGCACACACATTCCATTTATATCTACACTAAAAAAAGATGCGTTGTAAGATGACTCAAATATAGTTTTCTGAAAAAGAGAATATATTGTATTAAAACAGCCAATATTTTTTCATCGTTCTATCGTAGTGATGCTATCCAGAAAACAGAAACATGCGAGAGTATTTTAAATTTACCGTCATGTGAGGAAGGAAGGACAATCGTATATTCACTACTCTTAAAAAACCGAGAAAGTGCGATAGCAACCATACTCTTAGGGTTCCGTGCAAACTTCTTTATGAATGTAGGAAGTTCATCTACAGGTTTTGATGAGTGAGTTGGCGAGTATCAGAATATGTGTCATAAATGGCCGTATCTTTTGATTACGTTGAAATAAAAGCTTAAATTTTTTACACCGCCAGGGGGCTGTAGACCTTAGTATTCGTCATAAATTTGAACTAGGTGCCTTTACCGGTTCCTGAGAAAAAGAGGTCTTAGCAGACTGGTAGAAAGACGGACACTAGAGTGGTCTGATATGGATTCCGCTTTTACTGATTTGACGTACGGAGATCTAATAAAAGTGAAGTCCTATGGCATTGTTGGCTGGAAAACCACGGAAGGACGGTTCAACCGCAAATTGAGAAGATTTTTCTGTTCTTCGCGCACAATTACATCTTTTCTTCGCGACTTGTTAAGAGTTCTGTGTTTAAGTGTGTCTGAGAAGTGTAGACTCATGTAATGTATGTGTGTGTAATGTGGTTTTAAGTTTGTGTTGTATGATGATAAGAAAAGGGAGTGGATGAAACTCGGTACTACAAGTCCGATCCACGAACGATGGCAGTTTGCGGAGCTCGAGACACGGAGGATTGCATTGTTACCTATTCCAAGCGACAGTTGCGGTACGTGCATACAAGCAATCTGCTCTTTATGAAAGCGTTATCCGGAAAATTATGCCTCTGGCTTGCTTGTGTAGTATTTGTCGCTTACCACCACCATCAGTCATGAAAATTCGCAACAAATGGAATAAAAATTTAGCTAATAACTCGCTACGATCACGTTTAGTGCTCGCATCGGCTACGACATCCATAGCATAGCGCTCTGAACACTAATGCACGCTCATTGGTTGTCGGAGAAGACGTGTCGTAGGTGCGCAGAACAAGCCTAAACTGAACCGGCATCTTTTGTGACTCCAACTATACCACATAGCCTATTCCTCTAGAATTTCGCGAATACTTAACAATGTTCACATATGAACTCTGCTTGTAATTTCTGATGAGTACAGTGCGGGAGACAAACCGAAATATTCCCTCTTTTTACTGGGTGAGACAGGATAAGGGTTAAAATATCTATCCAACTATTCCTATTTAGATTGCCCATTTCGTTTTCTAAATCTCTTCACACAAATTCTGGAAAGTTTCTCTGAGCAAGGGAGCTGTCCTGTTAGCTGTCCTTTGCAGTCGTAAGTACTGTGACACACATGGCGATAGGCGTCAAAGACATTTGTCGAATCAAATGCGACAATTGTTAATTTACTGGACTCGTGTTTGAGAGGAGTGACGCCATCCAGCTTTAAGTTCTCCGTCATTTTTCTAAACCACTTAACATGAAAGATGGAACTGATTTTTAAAAACGACTACGGCCGTTTGCTTATCCTATGCCCTAATTGTCAACGAGGCATCTAAAGCTAATTTTCTACCCTTCAAAGTCATTTTTACTACCAGCATGTGTCTGTGCTTCCACCACACTTTACAAATACACAAGGCCGGAGGAAATGTGCTGTTTACCACCTGAACCATCCAGCCAAGTCACTTCGGCTGTATATGAAATACAATTACTGTAACAATAGGATTTAACACAAATTAATGATGATGTAGTATGTCAATCTTTATTAAACTTGTATCCATATTCTGAAGAAACATCGCAAAAACAACATATCGCCAGTTTGTAAGAAGCATATTTGAATTAAGCAACAGTGCTGTCGTAAGCTAAACTTGAGGAAGCCTTCAAACAAGCAACGAATTCCACTGTTGCTAACAGTCTGCAGTCGTCATTTGACAAATGAAAACAGTTCTAACAATTGAGAAATTTCTTAATACAATCTACCTCTGCTTCTCTACGCCGAAAACCGTTGAAAACTGGTCGATGTTAAGATTTTTTCTCATGCCCTTAGCGGACGGTATTTGAGAATAATATTTAGATATCTCTGCTGGAGTAATCGTTAATCCTGTTTTAAGATTATCAGCGGAGCGCTTCGTAGTTGCCCCACTAGGAAAACTAGGTGACTCATTCCAAGCGTCTACCTCGCCATACCCAACAAACTTTTTGGTACCCTCCCTCTTCAGTACAACGAGTATGTGATTATTCGTGTTGTCCCTCTGCGTACATACTGCATCCTCCGTTATTTTATGCTACTGTTTATCTCACGACCGTCAACACGTTCCACTACAGCACAGTTCTGTCCATATGTAATAGGCTGTATATGATTGTGTGAGCTCAGCGAATGATAATTGAGACACGAATGAAAAAAAGCGATTTTTGCAATACTATTATTTTATTGATGCATTACAGAACGATTATGCCGGTTTATAAGCTCATTTCGTTGATACACGTTAATTTCAGGTAGCCTGCGATTAACGTTTACCAAGCCCAAACAAATAAGGCATATTCCTTTCATTTACTCGCGCACTGTAATTCCCTCCGGCTGCATTTGCAAATTATTAATCCTGTTGTTAAATGCTATTACATTTTAACGTCCGTATAAAATATTCAAAACATATTATACTCATAGTTTCTTCCAACATTATGACCGGATTTTCTTTTGATTTTTCCCGCATAACAGTTTAATGGTAAGTAAAGGCTTCATGTGAGCATGAAATTAGTGCCATCTGAAAATCTTTTGACGTATCCTATACAGACAGACCGTCCTCTTACACTAACCTGTGTCTTTAGATAATTTAGCGAAGATCCATGACAATAGCCAACATTTTCTTTCTTGTATTCTTTCCTAAAAAATAGCATTTATAAGGCACTGATTTTTAATCATACTGCAGTAATTAGATCGTTTTTTTTTGCATGATAATTTATCTTTCTAACCTATCAGCATGCTGTTCGTCTTTATGAGTCACGACCGCTCGTCACTATCTTATGCCGCCCCATCACTGTGAAATACGAATATCGTTTGCCCTGATACATAAGATCGGTTCTTCTGTTGACAGGTCAACACAGCTGCTTCATAGTAGCTCTGATAGCCTCGCCTAATGCTAATACCTGTTCATAAAAGCTGTAAGTGTAAGAGCGAGAAGAAAAGAAAACTGAGATTGAATCCACGATTCTCCAGCAGGAGGATTCTCTCCCCTCACACTGCGTCTAGTGCGCAGTGGGGATACAGTTGAGAGCTGCTCCGCTGGACTCAAAGCAGTGAAGCCTGTGTGGTCAGGTGGCGAGGCTGTTTATCATGATTATCCGTAATCCGCGGCGGCAACATGTTTGAGGTTGCGCAGTGCGGCCAGCGTGCATGCGTAGGCAGAGCCCCACCACTGCCTCAGTGCAGGCCACAGAATTCCACTGTTCAGAATAACTCAAACGTGTCCCGGCGCATCGCATCTGCTTCTAGAGTCTGCTGACATTAGATCCCCAGATTGGGTCTCCGAATAAATATCAAATCTCTCTCCAATGCAGCGTTGAATAAGCGTGCTGCAAGGCACTGCTGATAGGTTGACCGGACTGTTAAACGCAGTCGCCGCGTTTTGGTTCTTTGAAAAGGTAGGTCTGCATATACAATCATTCACGTGTGTATTAGAGACTCAACATGAGCACAATTGAAAGGGTAGGGTAAAGAATAGGGCATGTTAGAAGAATCAGTCAAGTATTCATCTGACATGATCTCGGGAAATCACAGAACATTTGCGTCGGTCTAGCCGGGCGATTGAACTCAGTCCCTTCCAATACGAGGAAAATCTAGTCAACATTGTACATCCAGTTTCCTGTTGAATGCAAAGAGCATTCGTCAGATGCACGTCCAGCCATCCAAATTTTCCGTTATTGTTGTTGTGGTCTTCAGTCCTGAGACTGGTTTGATGCAGCTCTCCAAGCTACTCTATCCTGTGCAAGCTTCTTCATCTCCCAGTACTTACTGCAACCTACATCCTTCTGAATCTGCTTAGTGTACTCATCTCTTGATCTCCCTCTACGATTTTTACCCTCCACGCTGCCCTCCAATGCTAAATTTGTGATCCCTTGATGCCTCAGAACATGTCCTACCAACCGGTCCCTTCTTCTTGTCAAGTTGTGCCACAAGCTCCTCTTTTCCCAATTCTATTCAATACCTCCTCATTAGTTACGTGATCTACCCATGTTATCTTCAGCATTCTTCTGTAGCACCACATTTCGAAAGCTTCTATTCTCTTCTTGTCCAAACTATTTATCGTCCATGTTTCACTTCCATACATGGCTACACTCCATACAAATACTTTCAGAAACGACTTCCTGACATTTAAATCTTTACTCGATGTTAACAAATTTCTCTTCTTCAGAAAAGCTTTCCTTGCCATTGCCAGTCTACATTTTATATCCTCTCTACTTCGACCATCATCAGTTATGTTGCTCCCCAAATAGCAAAACTCATTTACTACTTTAAGCATCTCATTTCCTAATCTAATTCCCTCAGCATCACCCGACTTAATTCGACTACAGTCCATTATCCTCGTTTTGCTTTTGTTGATGTTCATCTTACACCCTTCTTTCAAGACACTGCCCATTCCGTTCAACTGCTCTTCCAAGTCCTTTGCTGTCTCTGACAGAATTACAATGTCATCGGCGAACCTCAAAGTTTTTATTTCTTCTCCACGGATTTTAATACCTATTCCGAATTTTTCTTTTGTTTCCTTGCTCAATATACAGATTGTACGGCGTCAGGGAGAGGCTACAACCCTGTCTCTCTCTCTTTCCAACCACTGCTTCCCTTCCATGTCCCTCGACTCTTACAGGTGCCATCTGGTTTCTGTACAAATTGTAAATAGCCTTTCGCTCCCTGTATTTTACCCCTGCCACCTTTAGAATTTGAAATCTAGAGTTTGTAATTTTCCGTTAGTTAACCCGAAAACCGGTACGATACCGTTGACAAGGCGACGGCCGACTTCCTGCATTATCTTTGCCCACTACGATCTCAGTCTCCGAATTAAAGCCGACAGATGCTACTCTAGCGCCTTTAACAGTTAGTCATTTACAATTCGCATCCATAAACAAAAAACTCCACCAGTATCCTATCATCTACATCCAAATCCATACTCCATAAGCCACCGCGTGGAGCATCGCGAAGGTTACCTTGCACCACTGCCAGTTATTTCCTTTCCCATTCCAGTCGCAAACAGAGCGAGGGAAAAACGACTCTCTGTATGCCTCTGTACGAGTTCAAATTTCTCTTATCTTCGTGGTCCTCACTCGAAATGTACATTGGCTGCAGTAGAATCATTCTGCATCAGCTTCAAATGCAGGTTCTCTAAATTCTATCAACAGCGTTTCGTGGAAAGAACGTCGCCTACCTTCCAGGGATTCCCATTTGAGTTCCCGAGGCATCTTCGTGACACGAATCATTCGAATCTACCGGTAACAAATCTGGCAGCCCGCCTATAAATTTTTTCGATCGTCTTCCTTTAATCCGACGTGGTAGGGATCCCAAACACTCGTGCAGTACTCAAGAGTGGATTGCACTAGTGTTTTATACGCGGTCTCTTTTGTAGGTGAGCCACACTTTCCTTAAAATTCTCCCAATAAACCGAAGTCGACCATTCGCCTTCCCTACTACCGTCCTTATGTGCTCGTTCCATATCGCTTTGCAACGTTACGCCCAGAGATTGAATCGTCCTGACTTTGTCAGGAGCACACTATTAATGCTGTTATCATTACGGGATCGTTTTTTCTGCTCATATGCATTAACTTGTGTTTCTTTCTTTTTTTCAACGTTTAGAGCCACCTGTCACTCATCACACCAACTAGAAACTTTGTCTAAGTCATCTTGTATTTTCCTACAGTCACTCAACGTACATCACAACGTCATCAGCAAACAGTCGCTGATTGATACCCAGGCTGTCAGACCATTTGTCAAGATCTGTCTTCTGTCATCCTTCTTTCTGCACTATTTCAGAGTGCAGAGGAACTTACTTTCGCATTTTAAAAGTTTTCCGATTGGTTTGATGTGGCCCGCCACGAATTTCTCTCTTGTGCAACCTTTTCGTCCCAGAGCAGCCTACGTCGTCAATTGTATGCCGGATGTATTCCAAACTTGTCTTCCTCTACAGCTTTTATTCTCTACTCCTCGCTGTAGTGCCATGGAAGATATTCCATAGCCGGCCGGAGTCGCCGTGCGGTTCTAGGGGCTACAGTCTGGAACCGAAGGACCGCTACGGTCGCAGGTTCGAATCCTGCCTCGCGCATGGATGTGTGTGATGTCCTTAGGTTAGTTAGGTTTAATTAGTTCTAAGTTCTAGTGACTGATGACCTCAGAAGTTAAGTCGCATAGTGCTCAGAGCCATGTTCTGCCGAGAACTTCCTCATTCCTTGTCAGTCCACCTAATTTTCAACATTCTTCTGTAGCATCACACCTCAAACGCTTCGATTCTCTTCACCTAAATATTCGTCTTATCAGGACCAGCACATGGTAGGTTAAGCAAGATGAAACTATCCACTGCCATCCAAGTTCCGGAACCGTGTATGCCAAAAATAAATAATTTGTTCATATTATTGGACCTAGGTGATACGGTAGATACTTGTATTGTTACAGTTTTAAACAGAAATCTCATTACGTTTACTGTGGAAAACAAGGTGTAGGTAGTCTTCTCACTGTAATGCCAACATCGACGAACGCTTGAGACACAAATGTCAGCAGAAAGTTTCCCATCTGTGTCCCCATCAAAGTAGTAGTCAGTTAACTCTATGATAGAATCTAGAGTAATTGCGCGTCTTGAGCCGGCGTCTGAGCAAGCCGACTGGTTCTATGCGCTACAGTCTGGAACCGCACGACAGCTACGGTCGCAGGTTCGAATCCTGCCTCGGGCATGGATGTGTGTGATGTCCTTAGGTTAGTTAGGTTTAAGTAGTTCTAAGTTCTAGGGGACTGACCTCAGAAGTTAAGTCCCACAGTGCTCAGAGCCATTTGAACCATTTTTGCGCGTCTTATTCGGTATTAAAAAGGTAATGCAGAATCTTCATGTGACCATACTAAATTTTTCATGAGAAAGTCAGTATTTTTTATACGTGATTTCTGTTTTTATGTTTCAGTTGCTTGAGCCCGAGGTCTGCGTATTTCTACGAGTTCCCGCCGTCTGGTAAGTTATTGTTTCACACTTCTATTAGACATTATTTCGCTTGCTTTATGGGAAACAGTTCATTGTTCAGAGACGTACTGCGACAGACGATACATGCGGTGATTGCTACAAAATTTAAGCTCGCGCTGTGGTCTCATTAGAGAATTATTATAGGGTGTTATTGTTTTCATGTGACAAAATATTGTTTTTTATTCTAATATAAATGTTTTAGAGCAGTGAAAAGATAAAAGTGCCGTACTTTCCTTTAATGTATCTCCATAACGACATAATGAAGAGTAAAGACGTCTAGGAAACGACGCTCGACAAACCACTGAAAATAGGGAAGTGTTTTAGGAACTGAAACAATAATCTTCTTTTCTTTTTCCTGTTGAGCAAGCTGGAAACAAGTATCTTCAGATCATCAAATATGTTGCTAAAACTCTAATCGCGAAAAAATATTATTGTAAGCTTGAACTATGTATATACACAATTACCGTTAACGAGAGGAAACTTTAATTTCCAATAGTGAAATGGTTATTACATTAACATCAAGAGTTCTTTACGTAGCTGTTACGGTTCCGATGTTGTGCTCACAATGGTTAGCCTACGAAGTTTTGGTAGGAAAACTCAGTTCCGTTGACACACTATTTGACGATGCATAAGAGGATCGTAAACGATGCCTGCCATTTTACTACTGACATAAAACGGCTACTTCGCCGGAATTAATGTGTAGCTGCGACATAAAAGTTCCACTTTCCGTTTACGCTTTGATGTGTGATGACACAAAAATGAGTTACAGCATACATAAAATTAATTACTGCTACTACTACTACTACCACCACTACTATTGCTAAAAGTAATGATAACAATAATAAGTAGTAATAAGCTTACAGAGCGATATCAAAGATATCTCAGGAAACCTGCTAAACGACCTTGGTCTACGATACACCACCTCCGAAGCACTGGTCATGCTCAGCACGTAAAGGACAGGAGGAACTGGACTGGCGGGAAAAATGATAAGGAGAGAGCGATGGGCACAAAAAAAATTCCTGTTTCTGTGGTATAGTCACGCAGACAGAACCAACAAAGAGGCGTCTGAGGCGTCAGAAATTGTGTTTCTGTTAGTCAGGGCTGATCCTGAAACGAACCACATTGCAATTTGTCAACTTCCGCATGCACATATCACACCCACAGATAAAAGTTACGTTAAGTGATTAAAAAACTACGATGAGTTCGAGGTAAAACATTGGAACACTAAACTTATATTTTAACACTCATAGGGCCACCAAATTGTTCATTAAGAGTACGTAATTGTGAAATGATTATCGTTCATAGCTGATTAACATGGAAGTGTACACTTCATAGTTCGATAGTAGAACCGAGCAAGGTGATGTGATTAGTACATTGGACGACGATTCAAACCCACGTCCGGCCATCCAGATGGAGGTTTTCTGTGATTTCCCTAAGTCGCTCCAGGCAAATACCGAAATGGATCCTTTGAAAGGGCACGGCCGATTTTCTTGCCCATCCTTGACACCATCCGAACTTGTGCTCCGTCTCAAATGACCTCGATGTCGACGGAACATTAAACGCAATCTTCCTTCCTTCGATAGTAGAAACTGACATACTAGCTGCCGGATGTAATTTTTACATGTACAAAAGCAGCACAGAGCGAAATACGATCTGCAGTTTAATGCCTTACCCCGTAGTAATTACAAAAGCTAAGGCGCGAGGGTGTCGCAAGTTTTAATTTCTTCCCTTCAAGAGAGCGGCAGGAAGGAAATTGCTTGGAGCTGCATCCCGCTCTCATGAATCCCTCAGGACTGGAGATACAAATTAGCCGAGCAGGCAGTTGCAAATGTATGCAATTAAATGTATTTGTTTCCTGGTTTACCTGCCACACTGAAAAAGCCATCAATGACTCAACGCGGATTAAAATCGTTAACAAGTATATTTTCAGCGGCCTATACATTATTAACACGTTTACTGACATCCAGATGACGCACTTCCTGTAACCTGATCCTCAGGTCGTTTAATAAACTCTGCACAAGTAATTGCAAATAAACCCCCGTAATTTCTAAGTTCATTGAAGTTGTCTAAAGAGGCTAAAAAGAACCACAAGTTGAGAATATTTTTAATGCCACATTTCTTTCCTGGTTCCATTTCACTCACGTGATTTAATGCACTGTTAGTATCCAGATCACTGGAAGTTGGTTCAGCTGATTCACTTAATAAGAGATGATAATATATGAATACGTGGTGTCCGTTATTTCGGACTTGTCAGGAGACGACTGAATATGTGTACCGGACCGGGATCCGAGCCTGGGATCTCCTGCTTACTAGGCAGTTGCGTTAAGTACTGGGCCACCCGGACACTGTGTTTATTGCAACTGTGCGAAATATCTCGGCACGTACGAGGGTTATTCCAAAAGTAAGGTCCGATTGATTGCCAAATTGAAACCACAGTGAACATCAGAAATGTTTTACTTGTAACAATTAGCTACACCTTTCAGCTACTTCTCTACGTAGTCGCCGTTCTGACTTAGACTTTTGTCATAGCGTTGTACCAACTTTTCAATAGCCTCATCATAGAAGGCAGCCGCCAGTGCTTTCCGCCAATTCTCCACGCTGGCCTACACCTCGTTGTCTGTGTCAAAATGTTGTCTTCAAAGACAGCGGTTCATGTGACCAGAGATGAAACTCAGGGGGAGACAATTGCGGACTGTATTGTGGGTAATCTAACATTTCCATTTGAAAACGATGCAGGAGCATCTTCATTGCCCCTGCAGAATGCGGCTGAGAATTGTCGTGAAGACGAAACAGCACGACAGTTATGTAATGTTGGCTGCATAGCTTCAGGCGAAATTTCTCACCAGGCCCTCGTACTTGGCGGCAGACACTATTTTCTAGACATCTTTACGCACTCACTGCGAGCTCAGAAATGAGAAGAGCGACGTGATGCTAACTGGGGTTATACTAGAGACACTACCCAACACATCTGTGCAAAGCTTTATCGGATTTTCATAGTCGTTTCCATTTCGCGACCGATCGGACCTTACTTTTGGAATAACCCTCGTACATGTCCGAAAGAACAGACACCACGTATTCTTGAAACTGAGTCTCCTCAATGGACAATGAATTCGCCACATTCAGTGCGGATGCACAATTACGTCCGATATCCTACGGGAGCACGGAGGATATGGACAGGGACTGCAGATAGGTGGTGCTAGTTGGGAGTGTGGGCCGATAGGCTTGCTGAGATAGTCCGCATAATGACGATAAATGTACGTTTTCACCCGTCGCTGCTGATGCTGCACAGAACCCTGATTGAGCTGATACAAGTAGTTCTTTCCTCTCCTTCCCCGCCAGCCTCCTACAGTATAGTGCCTCGCCTTTGAAACACACAACACAGGAGTAGTTCCAGGTGTAGATCTTACTACACGTGTGCGTACGAACGGAGATTGGAACCACCTGGGCCCAGATGAGTAAATATCCGGAGTCCAACAGGCAAGTGGAGGGAGAAAGTGTTTAATGTCCTGTCGACGTCACGTGAGATGAGACGTTATCTCGGGTAGACAAAGCTAGAAATGGAAATCAGCCGTAGCCTTGGTTAAGGGACCATCAGAGTGTTCGGCTCTAATGATTGAAAGACACGTGCATGGTCATACACAGATTTCAACCTAGCTCCCCAGAATACAAATTTAGTATCACCCTCAAGAAAACAGTTCATAAAATATTCTACTGCTATCGATAGTGTATCCAAGTTCTTAATATTTGAAAGAAATGATAATATCGAATGTCTCAATGAACAGCAGTGATGTACGAAATATGAAAATGTGAGTCCCATTTTAACGAGCACACCAATTTTGGTATCAGATGTGCAACTGTCTAGTTTCCCAGCGCAGAGTGATTATGCAGACAAAAGCGAGGGAAGGGCTAAGCCCAGTTCCAGCATCCAGGCTGTTCCTGTCGAAGGACCCGTCGAAATTATATTAATATCCACACTCGATGATCGGACTGTCTGCCCTCATTACGTGGGACACTGCGGAATTTGTCCAAACATATGAGCACAGTCCGGTGATCAGGAGTTGTTATATTTCATTTACTTATTTATCAACATTTTATGCATTTCAGTATAGCAATTTAGTCAGTTTTATAAAAAATCATTCTTCTCTCATCTGTTGGCTCAGAACTTCTTCGTCCTTTGCATCTCATCATTCTTTCTTCGTGTGAAATCACTCTTCTCATTGTTTATTTGTTGACCTTGGTTTGTAGTGCACCTTTTTTGGTTTTTGAATTTCTGTATTTTGTCTGATTTGTTTTTCAGATCTTATTTCTCTATCGTTCCAAGGATAATTGCATATTATTTCATTATTTTCAATGCTTTTTTTTTATTATAGACTAATTTGACGTTATGGGTTCTTTAGTGCTGGAAGTTTTATACCTGCCACACATTCTACAGCTTTTCATGGTTTTTGATGATGTTGCTTTTCTTTCCGTTGTTTTAGGCGTTTAAAGCACTTATTTCCTTTGCTATTTCTGTTTTTAAAAAGAAACAGTCTTGCACAAGGAGAAATGTCACTCAATTTTTTTTAGCAAGCGCGGAAAGTAAGATTTTCTTTAATAATTCTTTCACATATTGGTGCCCATAGTTATGGGACATTGCCCACACATGGAGCCAACATTCATTTGAATTCGCAAGGAGCAAACGTAAGCATGTCTGGCGGACAGATCACGGCCGGTGAATTTGCGGATCTGGACGTATTTTGACGTTGCGAAACAAGAAACGAAACATGTAAAAGGTATGGTGGGCAATGGGTGTAACACATACGAATACATACAAATACTCCAGTCTCAGACAATCTGTTGCGTAGCACTGATAGTAACAATACGTGGTCTGGAAAATTCGTCTAGGACCAGTCTCCGTTTGGTTTAATGCACCCTTTACTTTACATAAGATAAATTCACTGCAGAAAAATTCCAAAATCAGTTGGAGATATGTGTAAGCCACAAGTTTTGCAGAACAGAGTTAAGAGAAAAACGTTCTAAAAATGTTTTCATAAATATTATGTAGCACGTGATTAAATTTGTATTTGAATGAAACTGTGTGTTACTTGGATGGAACACGGAAACTATGACTCACGGATAAGAAGATGCTTTACGACCTAGTCCACCCAACAAGTCGAACGTACAACGTTGTTGTTGGCTGATAGTAACTTTATGAAATTAATTCTTAAGACATTACATTGCTAAACTTTTCTCTACTTTGCATATAAATTGTCTGCTCACAGAAAGTTACAGATGTTTCTGTCTGTAATCTCTAACATACTTCTTCAATTTCCAGCAACCAACAAAAACAGTAATTCGAGTAATACCAATTGCAACATTTCAAAAACCAAATTAGTTAGCCTCCTTTATAATACTCGTAGACAGAAGACGTAATTCACCATACCTTGCATCCAGCAACTAAGTTTTCAGTCACAGTAAAAAGACCTTATGCTCCTGATGTTTTGGAAATGTTAGAATACAATGCAAGCCTTTGTCAGGATTCTCCATCGTCGCAAAATTCTCGGAATATCAAATGGCAAGAGGTGTATGGCAAGAACTTGGGTGAATCACGCTTTATTGCGCAAGTAAGCAAATACATCAATAAAAGCAAAGTACAGTTATAGAATGAATAAAAATATATTCATCAATAATCAATCTTTTTTTTTAGATAGGTGCGTGTGTTTATGCCATAATAGTTACGTCTCCGAAAAGAGATGCAGCAATTGTGTAAATCTTTGGTTGCCATGCAGTCAAATTGCGATTTTTGTGTTTGTGATTCCACAAATGTATTTCCTGCTAGTAAAGTTACAGGAAACTCAAGAACTTATGAGTTACTCCACTGTTCCTGAGACACAGTGTTTTGAAATATCCGACCTGGCAGTACAAGCGACAAAGAAATCTGGGTTTCGAAAAGACAACCAAAACAAAGCTTCGTTGGTGACAATGTGTGGTCGGTCTACCGGTGTCGGTTCCAGTGCCCTGTGATGTTTGGTCGAAATACTGACAAGCAACGGAGCCGTAACAAAATTTGGACCAATGTTGGTTCCAGTGCTATTTCGTCGATTCACACAATGAAGCAACACTGTTGGCGCCAACGTGTGAACCCAGCCTAAGGACCATGAAGATAAGATGCGAAAAATTAGGGGTCGTACGGAGGTTTTTAAGCAATCGTTTTTTCCTCGCTCTTTTTATAAGCGGAACAGGAAAGGATATGACTAGTGGTGGTAAAAGATACCCTCCATCAAACACCGTACGGTGGCTTCCGTAGTACGTAAATGTAGAAGAGTTACAAAACCTGGAAGCTGATTATAAATTGCCTGACAAGAAAAGTGTAGCATCCAGAATACACAGTCGTTTGTCAACATAACTTCGTACACGTACACACCATCGGCGCATAGAACCGCACGGCCACTCCGGCCGGCTAAGAATATAAAGGCCGTGAACAGCGTCATATGTTGAATGATTACTATAAAGGATACGGGGATGCCGTGTACTCGTGTGAAACAGCATTACCAGCAGCTGACAGTCTCCAGTATCAGGCTCTGGCATCCATCTTTTCCTGTTGGTGCGTGTCTTGATTATTCTTCACTCTATCCTGAATATTCTGTCTATTTCTGCAGTTTTGAAAATGGTTAGATACGCATGTTGCAACGTTTCGGGCCAAATTATGGTACAAATAATTTTTTGCCCCACTGGGATCTAACCTGGTACCGGCAGGATTTAACGATCTCGCCCCATCGTAGATTATTCCCGCTTCAGCCGCTATAGGTACATGAAGTTCCGACAGGTGGTGGCGCTATACGTGGCGTACAAAATGGCATCACCAACGAAGGTGCGTTCCAAGCAGGGAGCTGCCATTGAGTTTCTTTTGGCGGAAAAACAGAGCATCGCAGAGGTTCACTGGCTCTTCCAGAATGCCTACCGAGACTTGGCAATGACCAAAAGCACGGTGAGTTGTTGGGCGAAGCGTGTATCACCGCAGCGAGGTCGCGCAAACGTGTCCGATCTCCCACGTGCCGTCCGTCTGCATACTCCTGTGACATTTGCAGTGTTGGAACGCGTGGACACATTCATTCGAGGTGATCGACGGATCACAGTCTAACACCTCGCTGCTCAACTGGACGTCCCTGATGGTACAGCTGACGCACTCGTCCCTTAGTTGGGGTACTCAAATGTGTGTACTAACAGAAGACCATATAAAACAATGAAGAATCATCTGTGCGGAAACGCTTGCTCGTTACGAGGCTTATCGTGACAATTTTTTGTCGAACATCGTCACAGGCGATGAAACGAGGGTTCATCGCTTCGAACCGGAAACAGAGCAATCCATGGCGTGTTGCCACACCAACTCTCCTCCGAAGAAAAAGGTCAAGGCCGCACCTTCAGCAGATAAGAATCGTGGCGACGGTTTTCTGGGACTTTGAAAGGTTTATTCTATTTTATGTCCTCTATCAGGGCCCAACGATCAACTCTGAAATGTATTGTTCTACCCTCAGTATTGAAACCTTCCCGTCTCCTCTATATCTCTTTTTCTGTTACGCAACCTTCCCTTCTACAGTAACCTATGAAACCTTCCCTTAGGATTTCTATCTCTTGCTTAATAACAACAAATGAAATCTTCACTTAGAAATTAATTCTCTTTCTCAATCTTCGCATACAAATTTAAATGCTGCTTATTAAAAGTGATTTTCTGATTATTTCGACGAAACATAGAATGTGTCGGCGTCGTGGCCCTCAGTCGTTACCTGCAATAACCCAAAACTGTTCCTTACCTTTTTTACTGTTACTGGATCGCCATCTGACTGCTACATCGAACTGCGGCATGAATATACTTACTCTGGTTTACTATACTCTATTAACTGCTGGTGGGCTGTCATAATAAGTGGCTGTATTTATTACCAAAGCTGACATTATTCTTTAATTAATTTGACTGAAGTTACGTAATTCATAGTTAAACTTTTTCTCCACAACAATAAAATTTTGCGAAGTTTTACGTTGATGGTTTATGAGATGGATTATATTTAGTAATGCAATATGCTGGCAAAAATTAATTATATTCTGAATGAAATGATTTTACAAACGTTCAAATGGGACTTACTTTTTACAATAATCTTACAACTAGCAATGCGCAAACATACCTTCAGTAGCCTTGAATTTCTCAAAAAATTAATTCAGTAATATCATCCGTTTATAATCTCTTGTAAATCATAGCTAATGGCTGGCAGGCACACCGCTCCTCTCTACCTCTCGCTTCAGACCTGCTACCGACTCGCTTCATTTCTCGCTTACTGCTGACTTCCTACGAACGCTAAAGTGCGGTCTCTCCTGCCAACAATACTTTCTGGTGCAGACAATCCCTGCTACCATTACAAAATGTATCAATGCGCGGTCTTTCCCGCTCTTTTCTTAAAATGTATCCATATGCTGTCTCTCCCGTCCTTTTTAAAATTATATCAATGTGCGGTCTCGCTTGCCAACAATACATTGGTGCAGACATTCCCTGCTACCACAATTATTTCGAACATGACAAATGTTAATTATTCCTACTTAATCCTATTAATAAAATATAAACATATTTCATAAAATGTGGTTTGACAATAGACAAGTGAAATATACAAGTCATACAGTATCTACAGAAGAAGCTTGTTCGTCGCCACAAAAATGTCAACGAACTTCTATTACCTCATGACAATGTTAGGGTTCACCCAAGGCTGCATACCTGTAAAGGGTTCACGAAACTTCATTAGACTGGTCTTCCTCATCCAATCTACAGGCCGGATCTCGCAACTTCCTACTTCCGTCTGTTTGGGACTGTGAAAGATGCACTCCTCCGGGAAGTATCTCTTGGATGATGTGAAGGTTATACTAATGCAGCAAGACGTTGGCTCCGACGTCGACTAGTAGAATGGTACTATGCTGGAATACAGGCCCTCCCAGTAAGGTGGCGTAAAGGTACTGCACTGAACGGAGATTCTGTTGAAAAATAGGGTTTTGTAGCCGAAAGGTTGGAAATAATATTATGTATTGGAATCCTGAATAAAACCAACCTACTTCCATAAAAAAGTCTGCATTACTTATTGAAAGCATGTGGTGTGCGTACTGTAAGACCTTCCGTACACACACCATCAGATTGTTTGACTTGTCGCTCTAATGAAGTAGGCGAGTGTCAGCAATATGTCTCGTGGTCTTATCGTGGCGTGATTATCTTCTGCCGTCAGGTCAGACGATAGAAATGCCACTTGCACGCTTAGAGTAGCAGATTGACAGTGACCAAAATTGACAATCTGAAGTTCCTTTGGTCTTGGTACGTTAATCTTATTCTCACATATCTCTGATACTTGACAAAGTGTCTATACATTTATCTTCATGGCTATGTACAGGAATATGATAATCTTCTTAGGTGCAGACTGGTGCAGACTCGTACAGACTAATGCAGACTGACTAATCGGAGGTCTGTACACTCGTTATAATACCTCGCGCGTTCAGGTATCACTGCGCGAGTGTGATCTGTGAGGAGAAAAGGTTCTACGTTAGCAGCAATCTCATTGGCTGCGTTACATATTAATACGAGGATCGGCGGAAGCAGAATTTGGTCCGTCTCTAAGGCAGTGCCATCCCGTAGTGCGGAGACGGACGAGCGCTGCGCCTGCGCTGTTGTGCTTAGCGGGGCGCGCTCTAGTGGGAAAGTTGTGTACGCGCTGACTACGCGGAACTATGTACACAACAAAGCCTCTCGTAGAACACTAGTATTTTCACTTTTTCAAATAAAAACTAATGTTGGTATTGTTGTTTTATCGGGCGAACTCTCCAGGCGTGCAAGAAGTTAGAGCGGATGCTCGCGTGAGGGCGGGAGGTTCCGGCAGAGTCGCTGAGCCGCGGACTCGGTCACAGCTGCCGACGGGCCAAGTGAAGTCGAACCAAGGCAAGCCAAGCAAGCGAGCAGACGAGCATCTGGGATTGTGTTTCGAGGGCGAGCGCGGCCACCCGATACGGGCGGCGGCTAGGGTTACGCCGGCCAGCGCTCGCAGGCGCCGCGCCGCGCCGCTGCCCACCTGCCCGGCGGGCCAGCTGCCCGGGGGCCCGGCGTCGCAACCCGACCTCGCAACAGGCGCACACGCGCTTCCTCCGTAGGTCGCCACCACAAAGAACACGTTCGTATTTTGCCCTTCCGTCTCGGTATTCCTCTTGTGATTCCCTTGTCAACCTGATAGGGAAGGAGTACAGATTCTTCTTTCGTAAGTGTCTCTGAGCTACCAATACTCCGGACACCGTGTTGGCTATTTTTATCGTCCGTCATAGTCGCTCGTACTAAGACTAAAATACTAACCAAACTGCCTCTCACGATAACAGTAAGTAAACTCTTGTTGCTGAAATTTTAAATTTAGCATTTGAGAAATCCTTCACGCAGGAGGATCGTACAAACATACCGCCGTTTGAGTCTCCTACAGATTCCCGTATGGAGGTCATAGTGATAGACATCCCTGGGATTGTGAAGCAGCTGAATGGGTTGAAAATAAATATATCGCCAGGTCCTGGTGGGATTCCAATTCGGCTCCTTACTTAGCTTGCATTTATCGCGAATCTCTTGCCCAACGTAAAGTCCCGAGCGACTGGAAAAAAGCGCAGGTGACGCCTGTATATAAGAAGGGTAGAAGGACGGTTCCTCAAAATTACAGACCAATATCCTTAACATCGGTTTGTTGTAGGATTCTCGAACATATTCTCAGTTCGAATATAATGAATTTCCTTGAGACAGAGAAATTGCTGTCCATGCATCAGCAGGGCTTTAGAAAGCATCGCTCCTGCGATACGCAACTCGCCCTTTTTTCACATGCTATCTTGCGAACCATGGATGAAGGGTATCAGACGGATGCCATATTCCTTGACTTCGGGAAAGCGTTTGACTCGGTGCCCCACTGCAGACTCCTAACTAAGGTACGAGCATATGGGATTGGTTCCCAAGTACGTGAGTGGCTCGAAGACTTCTTAAGTAATAGAACCCAGTACGTTGTCCTCGATGGTGAGTGGTCATCGGAGGTGAGGGTATCATCTGGAGTGCCCCAGGGAAGTGTGGTAGGTCCGCTGTTGTTTTCTATCTACATAAATGATATTTTGGATAGGGTGGATAGCAATGTGCGGCTGTTTGCTGATGATGCTGTGGTGTACGGGAAGGTGTCGTCGTTGAGTGACTGTAGGAGGATACAAGATGACTTGGAACAGGATTTGTGATTGGTGTAAAGAATGGCAGCTAATTCTAAATATAGATAAATGTAAATTAATGCAGATGAATAGGAAAAAGAATCCCGTAATGTTTGAATACTCCATTAGTAGTGTAGCGCTTGACACAGTCACGTCGATTAAATATTTGGGCGTAACATTGCAGAGCGATATGAAGTGGGACGAGCATGTAATCGCAGTTGTGGGGAAGGCGGATAGTCGTCTTCGGTTCATTGGTAGAATTTTGGGAAGATGTGGTTCATTTGTAAAGGAGACCGCTTATAAAACACTAATACGACATATTCTTGAGTACTGCTCGAGCGTTTGGGATCCCTATCAGGTCGGATTGAGGGAGGACATAGAAGCAGTTCAGAGGCGGGCTGCTAGATTTGTTACTGGTAGGTTTGATGATCGCGCGAGTGTTACGGAAATGCTAAAGGAACTCGGGTGGGAGTCTCTGGAGGAAAGGAGGCGTTCTTTTCGTGAATCGCTACTGAGGAAATTTAGAGAACCAGGATTTGAGGCTGACTGCAGTACAATTTTACTGCCGCCAACTTATATTTCGCGGAAAGACCACAAAGATAAGAGAGATTAGGGCTCGTACAGAGGCATATAGGCAGTCATTTTTCCCTCGTTCTGTTTGGGAGTGGAACAGTGAGAGAAGATGCTAGTTGTGGTACGAGGTACCCTCCGCCACGCACCGTATGGTGGATTGCGGAGTATGTATGTAGATGTAGATGTAGGTAGAATGGGACTAGATGCCGCATTATAGACCAGTCTCAATTACTCCCGTCTATCAAAGGACACTGACTTATTTTGAGCTCGGCTATAGTGACATAAACTCCTTGACAAAAAAAGTGAAGCACTCAGAAAAGGAGGAGGAAACTAAATGAAACTCCACGTGCTGAGAGGATATACGAGATGTGACCAGAAAGTGACAGGAATTTTTCTTTTTCTTAAAGTATCAAAATAGTACCTCTAAGATATAATTCACTTGCGCCAGCGCTTTCTCCAATCGTGGAAGCACTTCTGAAACTCACATTTCGTTATGGTGCGCAGCACCTTCAACCATTCTGTGTTTATCTCATAAGTGGTGAAAAAACGAAGTCATTTCATGGCTGTCTTCAGCCTCGGGAATAGAAAGAAGTCACAGGGGGCCGTTTCCGGTGAATACGGTTGCTGAAGCAACGTAACGATTTTGTTCTTGCCATAAAATTACGAACAAGCATTGAGGTGCGAGCGGAAACATTATCGTGATGGAATTTCCACGAGTGGTTTTGCCACACTCCTACTCGCTTTCTTCGGTTCGTTTCACGAAAAAGGCGGATAACTTCCAGGCAGTGCTCCATATTGACTGTACAACCACAAGGAAGGAACTCATGATGCACTATCACACTACGATCTAAGGAAACACTGAGAACAACATCCACATGTGATCGAACTTGTTGAATCTTTTTCGGTCTTGGCTCTTCAGGCAGTTTCCACTGAGACGATTGGGCCTTGTTTTGACATCATACCCGTGTCTCGTAATCTGTTATAAACTTCTTTACCTCTGAATCGTTTTTGACTTCGTTCAGCAGATCCCGAGCGATGCCTACGCGACGTCATTTTTGTTTGAAATTCAACAGTTTCGGAACAGACTTTGCTGCTACACGGTTCGTGCCCAAAACAATCGAAAATCGTCAGCAAACTCTCTGATAATGATCTGGTGATTTTTCCAAATCATTTTCTGTACTTCTTCCACGCTGCCGTCAGTAATTGATGTACTAGGGTGACCAGGGCAGTCGTCATCTTCAGTGTCATCTCGACCCTCTATAAAACGTATACACCACTCGTAAACTTTTGTCTTATTAATAACAGTCAACATTTTGAATGCGGTGCTACACTTTGATCCGTTTTTCGAGCAAAATTTAATACAAGTTCTTTGATCCATCTTTTTCGCCGAGCACTCGAAAACACGTGTAACCTTTCCGGCTGGCAACAGTAAACCAAATATTTAAAACAGTTGAAAAGCAAACGTACTTCAGGAGTATGTGTACTAACAAGATAAAAAAATTCTGAAAATTGGATGCACGAAATTAAAAAATTACCGTTACTTTATGATCACACCTCGTATTATTTCAATGATTAAAAAAATCGAGTCTAATATACGGCCGGCTGAAGTGGCCGAGCGGTTCTAGGCGCTACAGTCTGGAACCGCGCGACCGCTACGGTCGCAGGTTCGAATCCTGCCACGGGCATGGATGTGTTTGATGTCCTTAGGTTAGTTAGGTTTAAGTAGTTCTAAGTTCTAGGGGACTGATGACCTCAGAAGTTAAATCCCATAGTGCTCAGAGCCATTTTCAAATATACGAAGAACGTAGCAGCATGAGCCCAGTTATCAGTACGACACTGCACAACTCTGCCCTGGATGCATGCACTAAAGGTGTCATGAAGTACTGACATCCTCATCTGACGCTGGCGTACACTGTTGTAACTGGTCCTGCATACTGCCACTGCGACGGAGTTGACGTCCGTTCTGAATCCACATAAGTTGTATTGGCGACAATTTTAAGGAACTCCTTGGGCGAGAGAGTGCCTCAACATCACGCAACCAGGTCATTGAGACACGTCTCATGGTGTGGACAAGCGTACCCTGATGAAAAATTGTGCCACGATACTGTCGTATGAGAGATAACACACGAGGACGCTGGATGACCGTCACGTACCGTTGTGTCTTCAGAGTTCCCTCAGTATCACCAGCCGCGACTCGAAGTCATACCCGATGGCTCCCAACACCATGACGCCAAGGGTAACACAGCTGTACCTCCCTAGGTCGCTGCCATACTTGTCCACGATGGTCACCCAGACTAGTGCAGAACCATGCGACACCATTCGTCTGCAATTCGTGCTTTTCGGTAACGGCACCACTCCAAACTCAGTCGTGCGTTTTGTGGTATTAATAACAGCCTAAGCAAAGAAGGGAAACCAGAAAGGTGGAAGGAGTATATAGAGGGTCTATACAAGGGCGATGTACTTAAGGACAATATTATGGAAATGGAAGAGGTTGTAGATGAAGATGAAATGGGAGGTATGATTTTGCGTGAAGAGTTGGACATAACACTGAAAGAGCTAAGTTCAGGCGAAGTTCCCTCAGACTTTAAGAAGAATATAATAATTCCAATCCCAAAGAAAGCAGGTGTTGACAAATGTGAAAATTACCGAACTATCAGTTTAATAAGTCACAGCTGAAAAATACTAAAGCGAATTTTTTACAGACGAATGGAAAAACTGGTAGAAGCCGACCTCGGGGAAGATCAGTTTGGATTCCGTAGAAATGTTGGAACACGTAAGGCAATACTGACCTTACGACTTAGAAGAAAGATTAAGGAAAGGCAAACCTACGTTTCTAGCATTTGTAGACTTAGAGAAAGCTTTTGACAATGTTAACTGGAATACTCTCTTTCAAATTCTGAAGGTGGCAGGGGTAAAATACAGGGAGCGAAAGGCTATTTACAATTTGTACAGACACCAGAGGGCAGTTATAAGAGTCGAGGGGCATGAAAGGGAAGCAGTGGTTGGGAAGGGAGTGAGGCAGGGTTGTAGCCTATCTCCGATGTTATTCAATCTGTATATTGAGCAAGCAGTAAAGGAAACAAAAGAAAAATTCGGAGTAAGTATTAAAATCCATGGAGAAGAAATAAAAACTTTTGAGGTTCGCTGGTGACATTGTAATTCTGTCAGAGACAGCAAACGACTTGGAAGAGCTGTTGAACGGAATGGACAGTGTCTTGAAAGGAGGATATAAGATGACCATCAACAAAAGCAAAACTAAGATAATGTAATGTAGTGGAATTAAATCGGTGATGCTGAGGGAATTAGACAAGGAAATGAGACGCTTAAAGTAGTAAAGGTTTTGCTATTTGGGGAGCAAAATAACTGATGATGGTCGAAGTAGAGAGGATATAAAATGTAGATTGGCAATGGCAAGGAAAGCGTTTCTGAAGAAGAGAAATTTGTTAACATCGAGTACAGATTTAAGTGTCAGGAAGACGTTTGTGAAGTATTTGTATGTATTTCCCACCATGTATGGAAGTGAAACATGGACGATAAATAGTTTGGACAAGAAGAGAATAGAAGCTTTCGAAATGTGGTGCTACAGAAGAATGCTGAAGATTAGATGGGTAATGAGGAGGTATTGAATAGAATTGGAGAGAAGAGAAATTTGTGGCACAACTTGACTAGAAGAAGGGATCGGTTGGTAGGGCGTATTCTGAGGCATCAAGGGATCTCCAATTTAGTATTGGAGGGCAGCGTGGAGGGTAAAAATCGCAGAGGGAGACCAAGAGATGAATACTCAAAGCAGATTCAGAAGGATGTAGGTTGCGGTAGGTACTGGGAGATAGGATAGAGTAGCATGGAGAGCTGCATCAAACCAGACTCAGGACTGCAGACCACAACAACAAGAAATACATGCGCTACCAGGCCTGGTAACAACACTAGACACGAACAAAACTAAAGCAATCTGTGGACCATTCCACCTGACTCACAGACCTGAAACTAATCATTTACATACGCGTCGATGGTGTGTAAGTGTACGAAGGTACGAAGTTACGTTGACATCAGTTTTACTTTTTTTCTTGGGTAGTGTACAACCCTCTTTCGGATCGGATCTTGTAGCTCTCCATACTTTCCGCGCTTGCCAAGAAAGATTGGAGTGGAATTTCGCCTTGTGCAAGACACCGTTTGTTTAGTTTTGCTTGACCCAAACAGCTAAAAACAGCGATAGCAAAGGAAATAAGTGATTTAATACACCTAAAACAATGGAAAGCGAAAGTACATCGTCAGACACAATGACAAGCTGTAGAATGTGTGGCAGATATAAAACTACCAACGAAAAACTAAGCTGTAGCGTCATATGAGACAGTAACAAACACAGCGCCCTGAAAATAGCACAGAAAGTGCCGAAACATGTTCGCGGTTTCCACACCAGATGTCTCATGAAACATAAACAGAACCAAACAGGCATATTGTGTGCCGATTTTTCCAAAGAATTTCCAAACGGTGTCATGAAACTGCCTGACAAGACAGGTACGAGTTTTCTGGATTTACTTCGTTAATATGTAATTGTCCCGAAAAAAAAAGAAACTAATAGAATTCAGCTCGCTGTCCTAGACAGTTTGTATTCATCAGAAACAAACGCTTAGTCTGGTGTACCGGAAGCAAGCATGACAGGAACGTAAGGATTTTTTTCATTTTTTTTATGACGATTGCCACAGCCACGAACTTATTAAAAGCCAACACCATTTTCCACCTTAGCTACTATATAGTCAGTCACTTATTTCACATGATCAGCTGATTTACGCTGTTTGCCATCTTCAAGTGCTGCCTTATAAATATGGGTAGAACTACGAGGATAGCAGTAAGCACTTGAAGATGCAAAACGGCCTAAATCAGATGATCGTGTGAAACACGTGACTCTGATTCTATAATAGCCAAGGTGGAAAATTGAATCGTCTTTTAATGATACGATCGCCCTTATACTGACTGCACATGATGGACTCTAACTCCATGGACAAAATTCCGTAAGATGTTTCGGGATATTTTCTGAGTGTTTGATGCGAGTGACCTATAATATACGGTTGTTTGTTACAGAATAACAGCACCCCATTTTATTTTTTACTCTGTTTATCTTTGTATTTGTGTTTCGCTGAAAATATCTGCATAACAGTGCAAACGTCGACGGTATGCTCTGTGTATCTCGTTTGCAAACAAATTTGTTTCGTTCACTTACGTTAATTGCTATTGACAATACATATGCCCACTTTACACTTAAAGCTACTGCTCGGTTCTGTCTCTGGTTTGCTGTAGGAAAGGTGTTGTATTACTGTGTATTGCGTTGTACGTTTTGGTGACCGCGTATTACAGGCTTTTTCACTGATGTGAACGTATTTTCATTGAAACAAAGGTAATTAGATTGACAAACCGTATTAATCATAATTAGGAGGGCGTGCTAATATAAATTCCTCCGAGTTTTTTATGTCAAAACTCATACAGCTTTTTGAATAAAACAAACATTATTAACATTCTACATCTTTATTCTTCCTATCTGCATACTTGCACTTCTCTGCCACTAGAGGGCTCTGAATTTTAGCGTGTAACGGGTCAGTGTGTTACGTAAATATGTCGCTGCATGAGAAAGAGCGTGCTGCAATCGAGTTTTGAATTCGTGTTCAAAGATTTCGTCCGCATTTGGAGCAGCCACTCCTTCAGTATGACAATGCCAGACCACATACCACTGCTACATATGCAAAAATCCGACGCGTTGGGTTCATCGTCATCGATCACTTTCCATACAGTTTTCACATGACCCCATCCGAGTTTCATCTGTTTTCAAAACTTAAAGGACACCTTCGAGGACTTTACTTTTGATAGTGGAGGTGATGATGCGCAGGCAGAGGTGAGGCTGTGGCTCCATTCTACAGTGACGTTATCAACAAAGTGTTTTGCCGTTATGAGAAATGTGTTCGTCCCCAGGTGGCTATGTCGAGAAATAAATATGCAGACATGAAGAATAAATGTGTAGAATGGTAATAACATTTGTTTTATTTAACAAGCTTTAAGAGATTTCACATAAAAAATAGGAGTCATTACTTTACAACACGCCCTCGTACCGTAATACACAGTAACGAGCTGTCGTAGACCAATAGTACCTTTACCATGTTTCTCATAAAACATATATGAACCACATCCGTCATTTTTGCAGTGGTGTTCGGGTTCTCGAAATGTTGGACACTGATCAGTACCCTCAGATGACCCTGTTATATGCAAGAAAGATTCATCCTTGGTTGATTGTAAGGGCAATTTCGAACGAATTGGATCCAATATGCATTTGGTATCATGAGTGGAAATGCGTCCTAAATGTGGATAAACGCAAAGTAATGCACATGAATAGAGGAGAAATTAAGTATCTTCTGGATACAGAATTAATTATCTTCTATTGGACTTAGTTATATCATTAAATATTTAGACGTATTGCTACGAAGTGATTTAAAGTGAAAACTACAGATGGCAAATGGACGATTTAAATTAAATGGGAAGGTGCTGAGAACGTGTGGTATAGGTACATCTGCTCTTGAGTACTGTTTAATTCTTTGAATCCCGTCGATCTACTATTTTAATCTGATCTTCTGAGGATCCCAGAGACGTGATACTGGATTTGACTGAGATGCACAACATGTGACAGGACCGGTTTCGGTCTCTGTATACATAGGCCGCACCGGATTAGCCGAGCAGTCTAAGGCGCTGCAGTCATGGACTGTGCGGCTGATCCCGGTAGAGGTTCGAGTCCTCCCTCGGGCATGGGTGTGTGTGTTTGTCATTAGGATAATTTAGGTTAAGTAGTGTGTAAGCTTAGGGACTGATGACCTTAGCAGTTAAGTCCCATACATAAACGATTTGGCGGACAGCGTGGGCAGCAGTCTGCGGTTATTTGCTGATGATGTTGCGGTGTACTGTCAGGTGTCGAAGATGAATGGCTGTAGGAATATAAAAGATAACTGAAGACAAAATTTCCAGTTGGTGTTATGAATGGCAGCTAGCTCTAAATGTGGAGAAATGCAAACCAATGGGGATGAGTAGGGATATAAAACCTGTAATGTTCAGATACAGTACTACCAGCAGCCTGCTTGGCACAGTCAAGTCATTTAAATATCAGGACGTAACATTGCAAAGCGATATGAAATGGAATGAGCATGTGACAACTGCGGTAAGGAAGGCGATTGGTCGACTTCGGTTTATTGGGAGAATTTTAGGAAAGAGTGGTTCACCTGTAAAGGAGACCGCATATAGGACTATGGTGCGACCTGTTCTTGAACATGCTCGAATTTTTGGGATCCGTGCCAGGTTGGATTAAAGGAAGACATCGGAGCAATTCAGAGTCGGGCTGATATATTTGTTACCGGTAGGTTCACACAACACGTAAGTGTTACGGAGATGCTTCAGGAACTCAGATGGGAATCCGTGGGGGGAAGATGGCGTTCTATTGAGAAAATTGAGAGAACTGGCATTTGTAGCTGACTGTCGAACGATTCTACTGCCGTCAACATATATTGCGCGTAAAGATCATGAAGATAAGATACGAGAAATTAGGGCTCATACAGGGGCATCTAGACAGTCGTTCTTTCCTCGCTCTATTTGCGAGTGGAGAGGGGAAGAAAATGACTAGGAGTGGTACAGGGTACCCTCCGCCAAGCACCGTACGGTGGTTTGTGGAGTATCTACGTAGATGTAGATGTAGATGTAGATGTGGATGAATCTCACTTCGGACTCTTTGGAAGTAACTTATTTTCGCGAAACACTGTAGGAAGATTTTAAAGAACAAGTTTTGAGACAGAACATAAAACAGAATTTTGCTATCTCTTATTATGAAGCCTTGAAAGAACGATATGGAAATGTAAGACGAATTTTGATGCGTACAACGGCATATGATTATTCATTTCTTTCCTTCTTCGAATTGTTAATGGAACAGAATGGAACAAATTTCCCTCCAACGTGTACTGCACTCGTTTTCGGGGTATTTTTGTGGATGTAGATTCTGAATCTAAATTAAATGAGAATGCACACTTGGCGCAGATAAACACTTGTTCTTGCAAACAAAGTTTACACTGCCTTGTTCACCAGGTCTTGTTCTGTAGACGCAAAACTTCCTTCTAGCACAACTGCAATTGTCGCATAATTCCAGTCAAAGGGGAAAGAATAAAATATTAAAAGATTATCATGAAATACCTTACAGCATTTCTTCAATTTGGGTGCAGGCTTCTTATTTCTCCTATCCATTGTCATAGCTTTGTTGTGCCTGCATTTTACGGATATATCTATGGAAAAACGCTAATCAAAAATTAGGACGTTACATTTTGCCTTTTTCTTCAAAGGCAATTGCTTTGAATAGGTGCATAATCCACAGGGCTAAAAAGAAGTTGATCACGGCATTGTTTAGAAAGGCGTCGCCTACTATGGGGCCATATAATGGTCTGTGTATTAAAAAATATTTGATAACTTTACGGCAACCATTACTTCATTTGCAATCGACGCATGAATGCCATTGGTCTCATGTTACGGCCTTGCGCCGTTATGGCTTTGCGTTGCTGCAGTAGAAGAGTGTCTGGTAAAGAAGCTGATCAGTCTATTAGCTAATCTGTGACGCAAGGCGCTCGATCAACTTGTTAATGAATATGGATGTTTAAGGTGCGAAATAATGCCGTTACACGCGTCGCCGAGAAAGAGTTATGGCACACATTAGTATGCCAGCATTATTAGCAGAGATTAACGACACATGCTGCTCGTAGTTCACCGTACGTAGCTCTGCGACGTCCTTGCAGTATCGGCAAACTAATTATGTTAAATTTTTTGCCCTGTGGGCGTTATATTAATTGCGTGATACTGCCTGTTGATTGTAATATGTTCCAATAATAAAAAGAGTTCGTTTACTTTACCTACCATGTTTTACTTCTGCGGCCATTGACGACCAGACACGTGTACACGTGGATGAAGTGAAATGCCGGCCTATAATAAAATCCCTGATCATGAAGGAAAGCAACCATAGGAAATTCGTTTAAAGACGAAAACCCTTTAATACAAAAATTGTTTATCTTGTAACGTAATAGGCAGTATCATAAAATTCAACAGTGGCAATGTCAGTATTTCCAGGAGGACAGAAATTACGTTCGTCACGATTGTATTTTCACTCTGACACGCAGCACGCATTAAAATAACGCACACTACTTGAATCACAGATTGTCTTGATGTCATGCTACTTGTACATTGTTCAGTCGTTAGTCGAGAGATTACGGTGCAGACGAATTTCACGTGGCCACAAATGATTAAAGCATGGTAACCGAAAAGAGTATCAAAATTTTAACGCACATATTAGTCTGAAACACAAACTTTCTCCCGCTTTCAAGACTTGTAACGATGAGGATGAAATATCGGAAATTGGATTGAAGTGTATCCGTACGTACATCCCTCGATGCTGGCAGCTGCTTGGCAGTAAAGTGAAGTGTTATCTTTCACTTTCTACAAAATAGTTCGGCTGCCGATCGCAACTTCCGGGGAAGATTGATTGTTAGGACGATAAAGTACGTGGCAGAGATTCAAAGACCGCTATTGAATTACTTGCGAAACACAGGTTTCAAACGATTTGTTAGCCGTTGACCGCGTTGTAAAACCAAAAGACCTCTGGTTCTTGAATTATTAGCATCAACAGAAACCAGAGTTGGGCTGGGGCCCTGTAACGCGTTCGAGAGATTCAAAGAAAAGAACTAGGAGGAGAGAACAGACTGTTACGGCTTAAACTGGCTGAACGTACGAGAAATACTACGCGAATGATGATCGATTTTGTGAGCAGGAGTGAAAGCACTTATTACCCAAGGACTGACAACTGAAGTTATTCACTAAATCTGAAAGCACAGTATCGCATGCGATCCTTCAGCAAAGAACGTTGGCTTTGCTTTCACTATCATGAAAGTTGCTATTTAGTGGATGTAATATTGTCTTATGTATATTATAGCGTATCGTCTCATCAACAGAGATGCTTTTACGCACATTCCAGAACATCATTTTTTGGCTATCGAGGTAGGCGGTGGTGGTGTGGTTACAATATGGACTCGAATTACAGAGGAGAGGTGTCCAGATCGCGGTACAGTTTAATCTCATACACTGCCTAAAATTTCCTCACATCATTTCAGGCCAACACCGGGATTGTTCATTAAAAATACAATTGCTGTTGTAAAGTGGAGTAGAGGCTCTCTCAACTGACATACCTGCAGACTTAGTACCAAATCTAAAGAAACAGGGAAGGAAAGGGAAATTACGAGTAAGTTCCTGGCGGAGGTAGAGACGGTGATGGGTATGAATGGAATTGGAATTAATTACGGAAATATTGAATCTACGGATGTGAACAGTGCAACTTTTTGTACTGCTCCAGAGTATCCACTCAGCTGATCAACATGTCGATTCCTCCAATGTCTCTTTATTTTTCTAGTGTTAATACGATTTACGCAAACTGCTTTGTAATCTAGTTAAAACTGAGTCTGTTCCCAGTCAAAATGTTTGTGGTCCGACGTGTTTCGATATCATATAATACCCAATTTCTGTCTTGTTGTCAGCGCGGAATTTTGTTGAGGATAACATTTTCCTAGAAGTTGTAGGTTAATAGAACCTAAGATAGTGACACAAATGCTCTACGTAGTATAAAAGTGGACACCCGCGAGCATGTCATCATTATTTCTTTAGAAGTTTCCATTAATATTATTGTTACTATTAGTACTATTATTTTTATTACATTTGTCGGGCCAAGAACTTTACACAGTACCTAATTTCTTTCTGTCTTGTGCTATCCTATTCATGTCTGTATACCTGGTCTAGCCTGCATCCATAGTTCACTGTGATGTGTATTCCGAGGTCCCTTGTCTCATTCCAGTCTGCTGACACTTTCACTGCCATGCTACGTTACCACATGTCTCTCTATTATAGACCTACTCCTTGTATTCTCTCGTCGCCTAATGTTCTATGTTTCTCCTGGAAGTGGCACTAGTATACTGGCTCGGCAGGTTTTACCATTACCCACGTATAGCTTTCATACAGTGCTGTGCTGTACACATATTGAAAATTAGCTTCTTAGGTTGTAAGGTTTGTCATCAGCTTATTTATCTTTCTTGTCTGCAGAACATCTCTTTTTCTGGACAGGGCTGTTTTGAAATTTCCTTACTTCCCTCATCTTGAGTCATATCGTTGTGTTGATCACAGCTTCCTATAATTTTTACTTCGCTAATGTGACGTGACAGCACTTTGTTATCTTTATACGAGGATGTTATTACAGGCCTCAATAGATTAGAAGAAATAATTGCACCCTACTTATAATAAATGCCTACCGTTACCAGCGCTTCAGCAGCGTCAAGTACTATCGGGCAGAGACACGCATCTACTCGTATGTTAACCCAGATGCTGTGTAGGCGTATAATTAATTGTTCACAAGCAGACAGAGCATAGACTGAATTAGACTGTCTATTTGAACGAAACCCAACTGAACACAGAAGTGTACGGAATAAATTCCCCTTACAAATTTGCATAAATCACTCGAAAAATAGTATGCCTCATAGGAAATATAATCGTATATATATAAAGCACATATCAATGTAATTACAAGTCCATGTTTTATAGAAACGGCGTATCTCGCAACGCAGCCAAATTTCTTCATATGAAAGCTGTACCAGGAAGGAACACAATCATTCAAACACCGTTTTAACACTCTCACGCCATATTCACGCACGTACACATCGAATCAGATACGGAATGATCTGTACTATTGCAACATGGACTAATTTAACCACAACACGCAATGCGACTTATCAGTTGAGTTAAGAAAATTAGATAAGGCCAGTTGCTTTAAAGCAATGCAGTAGTACAATGATACAAATAGTTACGAACATTGCTGATATTAATAAAAAGTCCAAACTTTACGAGAATACTATATATCAGTTTGGTTTCAGCACCACGGCATAGATTGGCAGTGTTGTGAGTTTCGCTAAATAAAAAGTCTTTTACAAACAACTATCAGAAAATTTCGCTAGCTTTTGCACGTTCATTTTCAGTTTACACGTGTGGTTTGGATTTGTACATTTTAATGAGGTGGTATCATCTGCAGTAACAATGTAGATATTTTATCGACATACAAGCAAAAATTGTAACATTTATATCGCCACAGGTTTAATGATCATTGGGGCCATCGCGACCCCTAGTCCAGCCCAGCTACGTCCTTTCTGAATATCCTCTCGCGTTCAATGATTGACTCTGCTCCCACATTAACAGTGTTTTCCTGTTACAGTTACCATTCGTCCACACACTGGCGCCAATGCTGTCACCAAAATTGGCCAACATTTGTAGGACATCGCCCAGACATTGGAGCCAACATTCAGTTGGGTTCGTATAGAGTCTACGTAAACATGCGTGACACCCAGAACACGAACGGTGCATTTGCGGTTTTGAGCGTTTATAATATTGCCCTACCGTTCCTTAGACTTCCTCGAAAAACTCGACATGGAAATAATTACGACGACGACGAATGAACGAACAAACTCGGTTTCGAATCGGCAAAGACAGAAATAAAACATCGCTGTCGCAGTTGTGGTCAGCGTATCGATAACGGGCCAATGTCCCTTGATGTTTGCTCGAAATACCGACAAGCAAGCCGGCCGATGTGGCCGAGCGTTTCTAGGCGCTCCAGTCTGGAACCGCGCGACCGCTACGACCGCAGGTTCGAATCCTGCCTCGGGTATGGATGTGTGTGATGTCCTTAGGTTAGTTAGGTTTAAGTAATTCTAAGTTTTAGGGGACTGATGATCTCAAATGTTAAATCCCATGGTGCTCAGAGCCATTTGAACCGACAAGCAACTGGTTCGACCAACATTGGATCCGACGTAGGTTCCAATGCTACTTCATCGATACACACATTGAACGAACACTGTTGGCGCCAACATTGGTCCCAATGAGTGGGGTCCACCTTAACAATTTTGACCCGACTAGTTATTTATATTGTGGTTATTTTCAATTAAGACAGAATTAGCGTATTTGCAATGTTAAATATTATACTGTCCTTTATACTTTACCAGCTATACTGCATTTCAAAAGTCATTTATACACTACTGGCCATTAATATAGCTACACCAAGAAGAAATGCAGATGATAAACGGGTATTCATTGGACAAATATATTATACTAGAACTGACATGTGATTACATTTTCACGCAATTGGGGTGCATAGATCCTGAGAAATCAGTACCCAGAACAACCACCTCTGGCCGTAATAACGGTCTTGATACGCCTGGGCATTGAGTCAAACAGAGCTTGGATGGCGTGTACAGGTACAGCTGCCCATGCAGCTTCAACACGATACCACAGTTCATCAAGAGTAGTGACTGGCGTATTGTGACGAGCCAGTTGCTCGGCCACCATTGACCAGACGTTTTCAGTTGGTGAGAGATCTGGAGAATGTGCTGGCCAGGGCAGCAGTCGAACATTTTCTGTATCCGGAAAGGCCCGCACAGGACCTGCAACATGCTGTCGTGCATTATCCTGCTGAAATGTAGGGTTGCGCAGGGATCGAATGAAGGGTAGAGCCACGGGTCGTAACACATCTGAAATGTAACGTCCACTGTTCAAAGTGCCGTCAAAGCGAACAAGAGGTGACCGAGACGTGTAACCAATGGCACCCCATACCATCACGCCGGGTGATACGCCAGTATGGCGATGACGAATACACGCTTCCAAAGTGCGTTCACCGTGATGTCGCCAAACACGGATGCGACCATCATGGTGCTGTAAACAGAACCTGGATTCATCCGAAAAAATGACGTTTTGCCATTCGTGCACCCAGGTTCGTCGTTGAGTACACCATCGTAGGCGCTCCTGTCTGTGATGCAGCGTCAAGGGTAACCGCAGCCATGGTCTCCGAATTGATAGTCCATGCTGCTGCAAACATCGTCGAACTGTTCGTGCAGATGGTTGTTGTCTTGCAGACGTCCCCATCTGTTGACTCAGGGATCGAGACGTGGCTGCACGATCCGTTACAGCCATGCGTATAAGATGCCTGTTATTTCGACTGCTAGTGGTACGAGGCCGTTGGGATCCAGCACGGCGTTCCGTAGTACCCTCCTGACAGTCATTGGATCCCGACCAACGCGAGCAGCTACGTCGCGATACGATAAACGGCAATCGCGATAGGCTTCAATCCGATCTTTATCAAAGTCGGAAACGTGATGGTTACCATTTCTCCTCCTTACACGAGGCATCATAACAACGTTTCACCAGGCAACGCTGGTCAACTGCTGGTTGTGTATGAGAAATCGGTTGGAAACTTTCCTGTTGTCGCCGGCCGCTGGTGGCCGAGCGGTTCTAGGCGCTTCAGTCTGGAACCGCGCGACCGCTACGGTCGCAGGTTCGAATCCTGCCTCGGGCATGGATGTGTGTGAGGTCCTTAGGTTGGTTAGGTTTAAGTAGTTCTAAGTTCTAGGGGACTTATGACCTGAGATGATAAGTCCCATAGTGCTCAGAGCCATTTTTTTCCTGACGTCAGCACGTTGTAGGTGTCGCCACCGGCGCCAACCTTGTGTGAATGCTCTGAAAAGCTAATCATTTACAAATATCAGCGTCTTCTTCCTGTTGGTTAAATTTCGCGTCTGTAGCACGTCATCTTCGTGGTGTAGCAATTTTAATGTCCAGTAGTGTATTATATTGCGGACATTCGGGAACGATTTGTATTTGTGTGTTCCTTGTTCAAACATGAAAGAGTAAAAATCCGTTAAATACACAGCTACCTTCCAGATGCTCTCCATTTTTTAACGAGGCAGTAAATTCATCTTAAACCGAGCGAGATGGCGCAGTGGTTAGACATTGTACTCGCATTCGGGAGGACGACGGTTCAATCTCGCGTCCGGCCATCCTGATTTAGGTTTTCCGTGATTTCCCTAAATCGCTCCAGGCAAATGCCGGGATGGTTCCTTTCAAAGGGCACGGCCGACTTCCTTCCCCGTCCTTCCTTAATCTGATGAGACCGATGACCACGCTGTCTGGTCTCCTTCCCCAAAACAACCCAACCAATTCATCTTGTTTAAATCGTTTCTATTACGACTGGCGCTGTAAAACTTTATTTTGCCCCATTCCTGCATCGGTGTTCGATAGATTACGCGTGTATACTCACTTGAACTTGTCACACAAGATACGCTGATTTTAACCACGTCCGATTTCGATTCTGCGCGCGCAGCAGTGGCGAGGGCGTGCCTCTCAGAGCCATTCCGAAATAACATGATGGACACGTACAACTGACGTTTCATAGCCGCTACAAGTCACGAATATTGCGGTCGAGATAGATATAATACGGTACGTACAGTGCCCGCCGGCAGTAACATTCAGAGGACACGGGTCGTGAGCAGGCAATCACGCGCTGCGACCGTCGCGAGCACGACGCTCCGCCCGGCTTCCAGGAAGCCGCGGCATACGGCCGCTCACATCAACAGCGGACTTTACGCTCGCGGCTGAGCCCCACCCGTGACAAGCTCTAGGACCTAGAGTATAGGTGGTGTTGGCTCGCCTGCACACCGTCCCAGTCCGCGCTCTTTTATTCGCCACCGGCTGAGATCAGAAGACACACAATCATCTGTAATCTGTACTGCCACTATCACTTCCGTAAATGAATGCTGCTCCGACGGACGGGTACTTTCAGACAACGCCTGTCGAAGCACTCCTGGTCTTGTGAGGTCGAAGTTTTTTCCCGTGAGATCTTCGTATATTCTCTGTTTAATCTCGGTGAAACCTCAACCTTCCGACGAAATCCTTTATTGTCTTCTTTAGGAGCACATGACTGTTGTGGCTGCTGCTGTAGTAACCGTCTATGGCCCATAGACGGCTATTCATATGTCGGCGTACGTCGTCATTACGTCAGAGGTGTTTACTCTCGCTCGAATTGTTCAGTGCACTTAGTTCCGTGGAAGTGCGGCAGATGTCAGTGTAGTCGCTTTGCACAGAGGGAGCAACTGCATTTGATTTCCCTCACTCTCGATGGAGCATCTTATGCTGGGATCTTTAAGCTGTAAAAAAAACTTGAAGATGTTGTTTTATGAATCTTGTGAAAAAAGAAAAATGCTAATTTTCATTTCGCTTGATTTTTTTAGTTCCATAACGTTTGTCAATCGACGTTGAAGAAAGTGGGCGATTAAAAAAGTTGAGTTTTTCACTTGTGGTAGCGTGGAATCTTAGCTTCTTACCAAACCATTTACCTTTTCATAATTCGTAACAGTCATGGCGAAATGACGCTATTTGTCGAGCACGTTCACTTGATTTACAAAGCGTATATTGGAAAAGTATGATATCTTGGAGCTAACTGGTTACTACCTTGTAGACCATACAATACTGCCAGTGAAATGTAGCTAAAAGTACAAAAAAAGTTTTAGAAATGCTAATGACAGTGATAACTTCCTTCTTTCACAAATAAAAGCGAGTGCAGGATAGAAAAGGAATTACTAGCGATCACTGCAAACTTAGTATCGGAACCTTCATATTCAGAAAATGTTTACATCATGCTGCCAGAGATCACGTCTGCGCTGATTGCGCCAGCACTTTCGTTGCGGAATCAGCTACAATGACAGTCTGAATTTGTTGCAGTTCTGCGGAGTGACACTACTCCGGTGAAGCAATGTGTTGCAATTTCTGTGGATCACAGGACACGTAGGTTTTTGCCTTCACAATCGTCGGCCTCTCCAAGTCATAAACAGATTGTCACCTTCCAACCTAACCTATATCTTCGGCTAAGCTAAATACCAGGATGTCACCATAACCAGGTTTTTTTCTTTCATATTCCTTGGCTTCGTCAACTAACAGACAAATTGTCATATTCCAGCAAAATAAATTCTCATACAGAAGTGACTGGTCGCAGTTTTTCCAACCTTTCAACATACATAAATGATTATTAGTTTTTAGGCCTCTATATTTTCCAAAGTATTACGTGTGCAAATATGATTTATTCATGAATAAAACCGTAAATTCGCCAATTTTGCATCATGCACTCTGCACATTTTTTAGGAGTGCCGCTGTGGTCACACGACACACGTCAAGCAATAGTCAAGTTCGTTCCATGTTTTATGTAGCAACGTCATGTCAGTGGTTATCATAGCAGCATTGGTGCGTTCTCTCAGCTGTTCCAGTGTTCTCGCACTGGGGGTGAGGGAACGCTTTCCTTAATGTGCTCACAAATGAAAAAGTTACCGGGCGTTAGGTCAGACGATCCCGGGGCGTGGGGCAACATTATCTCTACGCCCAATCCAGCACTGCGAAAGTTCATTGCTATCTAAATGATGATCATTGATGCCCGTCTTGTTGGAAGATGAAATTCTCGGAACCACCAGTCAGTCGTGGAAGTAATAGCATATCAAGGTAAGAGGTACTTGTCAAAGTCTCCTCACAGAAGAATTCGGGCAATAGCCGTACAGCTTCGTCTGTGACGTCGCATAGAAAACATTCACTTCGCGGAATCTCGTTCATGCGTCACAATTTCTTGAGGATTTTCTGTACCAATGGTTTAACATTGTCCGACTCCACAGCTTAGTGAATGCCGGCATGGGAACTTAGTGTGTTCGGTCAGAATGTTAGGTACTCTCTGTAATTAAAAAAAATTAAAAAAAAAACAAAAATAAAATAAAAAACTGAGTGAATGGACCAACGATGAACTCGAATAGGTGTCATGGGACGACCGCCCCAGTGCGAGGGACCCGGGTTCGATTCCCGGCTGGGTCGGAGATTTTCTCCGTTCAGGGACTGGTTGTTGTGTTGTTCTTCACTATCATATCATCCTCTTAGACACAAGTCGCCGAAGTGGCGTCAACTAAAAGTACTTGCACCAAGCGAACGGTCTACCCGATGGGAGACCCTAACCAAGTATTTCATCTCAGTTTAACATTGTGGCGATTAACCTTTTCACATCAATGGAAGGCTGCTTTGTCGTTGAATATCGGCTTGGGGGCGAAATGTTCATCCTTAAGTGCTTTCTGCAATATGACGCAGATCTTCCAGTTTTTATTGTTGGTAGACGGTACGGTTTCAAATTTAACCGCCGTCGCAGAATCTTCCGCGCAATTTCCTGGGGTATTCCAACTTTCCCTCATACTCCACAGTTGCACCTAACTGACATGGTCGACCGATATCTTTCTGTTTACAGAGACAACCAGTGTCCCTAATTTGTCGATACCAGCACTCAGTGCTCTGTCTAAATGGCTATTCTTTTCCATAGTTACTTCTGAATGCACGCTGCAGTGTTGTAACGGATAAACATCTCACATATTCCAATTCACCAAAACTCTTTTCTTGCTTTGTAGCTATTGTATCAAGACATTGCACTCGTAACGCCAACTGGTGGGCACAATGAAAACTCGGTGAGCTTACGGTTCTATTCATTGATCAGTAGTATTTGTACGTGTAATACTTTGAAATATATAGAACTCTTAAAAAGAATGACTCGTCTCTAGTACCCCTATATATTGAAACATATTCACAGTAAGACGTGTCGTAAACTACAGCACGCTGTGCTACATTGCCAAACAAATTCTTAGCGTGCCTGTATGTTACGTGCGAGAAGGCGCTCATCCCAGGAGCAGCCCCAGCCTCCGCAGAAATGCCTCTCCACAAATGTGTCGCACTTTGCAAGTTTTCCAACCCCTATTAGTCCATTCGCACCGGTACCGGCCATTGTGCATAACACAAAAGGCTCATTAAAAAAATAGAGTACTTGAGAAGCCTGCAGTTGCTGAACACAGTCCCACAAATAAACACAGACTGGCTTTTTATGGAACTAAAAAATCTACATATTGTGATTTTTTTCTATTAAAAAATCAGCAGAAACAACTGGAATGTGCGAGAACCACTTCAACCGAATCTTAATGGTGCTTGGATGTGAGCTCACGATACTGTGAAGACACAGAGAAATGCGCTAAATCGTTTACGCTAATATGAGAGCGCTGGCACTCCGAGTGCAGACGTGGACACAATCTCCGACAGCGTGGCGTACTGATGACGTAAGCCGAACCATCACAAGCCGTCTATGAGCTATAAATGATCACCACAATAGCAGCCACGACGTTCAGTTCTTCCTGACGATGACGATGGAGGAATTCGTCGAAAGCTTGACCTTTTACCCGTGTCTGACGCGACAAGTAAACCGAGAATACTCTCCTGATCTTTTTAAGAATTTGCACCATAGGCCTCGAAGTAAGGTATCTAGCAGCGCAAAGACAGTCTAACAAAAATACAAGACTTTATTGGTCAGAACATCATTGACAATGTACAATTAAAGGAATTAATGCTTGCCGAATGACACTTGGCTAGGACACGTTAAGAACTGCATGGCGATTGGATCGGTTTTTTTCGCAAGTATGCGGACGTGGCCCGTTTCCAGCATATTTATGTAGAATAAGAAAGAATAGAGTAAGGACGGGCTGCCATGAATTGGTAGGCACACATGTACATTTGAGTATACTTTGCTTGAAAGTGATATAATTACAGAGTCCGTACAGAGAAAATGTGATAACTGCTTGATACTCGAGCGAATAACACTTGGAGAGCTAAACTATATGAATATAAAAATATAAGAAGACTCCAGCAACAAAGTAAAGTGAGTAACAGTCAAATCATTTCATTAGTAATTACAAACCAGCAAGTTATAGCGACCGCTGCAGATGAAGAAACAGCACTAATAGTTATGACAAAATGCGACCTTTATAACAATGCATGTAGTCTATTGAACAACACTGTCAAAAGAACTACTACTAGGAGATAATTTTTGTAAGTGATTATTTTGGGGGTGGGGGGTGGGAGGAGGACTGGTCGTGTGCCCAATGCCGAGTTCTCCCCGGGACAATCCAGGAGAAATAGCTCTTTATGAATACAGTGGTGATGTGGTGTTGCTAGCACAGAGAGACTTGAATTTGTAGAGAGCCCCATATGTGATACCCGGAAAACCTGACGACACACTAGTCATCTTATATTCAGAGAAAGAAAACAAATTCTTGTTTGAAAGACCTCCAGCGCAATGGATAACGAAACATGGGACAGAGTAAATCAGTAGTACGCCGACTATAACAACATAGCATAGTGAGTAATTCACTTTGTTTTTTCTGGATGCTTACGTATAAATTCCAGCTGAACAATGTGTAATGATTTTATGAATGACTTGTTTTAATGTTCATCACAATTACAATTTGTGTTGTACAAGCTGCCTTTAGAAACAAGACTTCAGGCTTAGCTGGTAGAAGCAATGAATAATACATAAATGTCACTTCGATATCCAATACGAGCGAACGTTTGAAGACTTGAGTGCCGGCGCTTAAATTCAGCTACATATTTGAGGGGTTTATAGTCGACGAGTTTTCGCATAACGACTTCTGCAAGATTTACTGATAACAAAGTGCAACCCTTTTGAAAGATTGTGACATTTTTTCCTGTTTTCAAAAAGATAATATACGTCAGTACCACAGAAGCTTGAAATCGTCGATGTGCACTAGCTTAAGAAAAAGGAAAATTAAAATTCGTAAGTGTATCTTTTTATATCCACTTCAAAGCTGCAGGGCATAAAGTTCGTATTCAAAATTTAAAACGTATACAAGCAGCTGTTGAGCTTTTGTTATGTCCTTGAGTTTATTCATAAATGACAGCACTCTCTTCTGTTAGAAATACTACGGAGGAATTCTGGATCACAGATGCATTGTAACTAAGCTGCCCTCCTCACTGGTTTATGCTTACATAGCAGCAAGCGCTTTAATTATGTCTCGCACGACAAACATGATGCTGTGTATTAAGACCGTTAATTGAAAATCTAGAGAACTAGTTTAGTTATATATGGCGGAAGTGAAAGTATTGACGTATCTCAACGAAAATCACGAATTGTTCTGTGTTGTAAATGGGGCTTTAATGTTTGTTGAGAGAAACTGATGATGAAATTTGGGCAGTAGCCAGAACAATGTAAGGAGCTCATCTAACACAATTATGAACTTCCTGCTGTGTTTGGTTAACCGTGGTGGACCGTCTCTTTCGTTGCGATTGTAGTTCCACTTTCGACAACAGCAAAGCGAGGTGATCTGCCCTCCTGGGCGCTATCTGCACTCAGCCACTGTCCCCTCGTCCGCCCATCTGTATGTACGTCTCTGGCCATGCCCCCCACTCTCATAAGCGTGACACGGTCCAAAAAAGGGCCACGCGGAATGCAGTGTAGTGTAGCGCTCTGTGCGCCAAGGAGGCTGACGCGAAACTTGGGCCTCCGGGACGCTTTGCGTTTACGTGACCTGCTTGCCGTCAACAACTTTCCGCTGTCTTGGAGGACGTCCTGCGAATCTGTAAACTCCTACGTTTTTTACTACCTTAAAATTCTTGTGCGTCTTTGTCCTTCCTGCTCTACGCATTGACAATGCTGATAAAACATCTGCTTGCACTGAAAAGCCCAGGATCATCGTCATTGCCATCATTGTAATATAATTAAGGCTTTCCGTGCTTGCCCTACGTAGAAAGACACAAATGCTGGGATGGTTAAAAAAAAAATTGTTCAAATGTGGGTGAAATCTTATGGGACTTAACTGCTATGGTCATCGGTCCCTAAGCTTACAGCTTACTTAACCTAAATTATCCTAAGGAAAAACACACACACACACACACACACACACACATGCCCGAGGGAGGACTCGAACCTCCGCCGGGACAAGCCGCACAGTCCATGATTGCAGCGCTTCAGACCGCTCGGCTAAACCCGCGCGACTGGGATGGTTTCTTTCAAGAACTAAAAGCCTATTATTTTCCACATTTCTGTCTAATGAGAACTTCTGCCTGTGCTCCGCTTTTAACGTCGTAGTTTTCGAGACGATATTAAGTACTAAATCTCCTCCTCCTCCTCCTTGTAGTCTTCATTCCTCTGTAATGATGGTACTACGTTTAGCGTTTAGTAAGAAAGTGTATCATCAAATATTTCCATATCTTATATATTAATTATTTATATAATATTAATTATTTTATATATATTAATATTATTTTATTTCAGCTGGTTTCGGCAATTACCCATGCGACCAAGTGCAAAATTCAGAAGCACGAGGCAAAATGTAATTTGTGGTTACTACATATAATCGACCTCAAGCTAATTAACATTCAAAAATTAACTTTTGCACATTTTTTCATGAAATCGAGGACACGGAACATTTCGTCATTCAAAGTTAGGCTTTCCCATAAACCTGAGCAGTCAGTCAGGTGATAAGTGAAAAGTTAAAAGTATCCTTAAGGATTCATTTTACAACGTCTACTGGATTTACAGATACACTTCCTGGTTTGGTAGTTCAAAGAGTTCTAGAGAGAGGTGTAATCATCAATTTTGAGTTCTTTGTATAGTGTTTTCACCCTTTTTTTATTTCATATACTACAATCAAAAAAGTTGGACTTCATCTTCAGTTGTATAGTAATTAAAACTCAGAGAGGGTATTATTTTTGAACGTGTTTCGTTATTTGGTAGTCATGAAACCTGCTCTTAATCTGTTAACGGTGATGGTTTTCTCCCACCTAAAACCAGAAGTAATATATCATAGGGTTTGAGGTATGTGTTGTTGAATAACCCAGTATCAAGTTCCTTTGAAGTTAATGTCACATACAGGGTGACGACAATTATTGAACTACACAAAAAAACTTAAATTCGTTACATACGACGGCGTGCACACACTTCATTAAACGTGTAAATGTCACTACAGATATTGGGATTTAGGTTATGACATGTTCGATATGCCTGCCATCATTGGCTATCATGTGGCGCAGACGAATAGCATAATTGTGGATGACCCGCTGAAGTGTCGGAACATCGATGCTGTCAATTACCTTCTGAATGGCTGTTTTCAGCTCAGCAGTGGTTTTGGGGAAATTGTTGAGCACCACAAGGAGAAGTCGCATGTGTTCAGATCCGGAGAACATGGTGACCAATCGAGGCCCATGCCAGTGACCTCTGGCTACCCCAGAGCCAGAATGCGGTCCCCAAAGTGCTCCTCCACGACATCAAACACACTCCAGCTTCGATGAGGTAGAGCTCCGTCTTGTATGAACCACAGGTTGTCGAAAACAGGGTCACTTTGGATAATGAGGATAAAATTATCTTCCAAAACCTTCATGTACCGTTCGGTAGCCACCGTGCCATCAAGGAATATCGCACCGATTATTCTGTGACTAGACACTGCACACCACACAGTCACCCGTTGAGGGTGAAGAGGCTTGTCGATCGCGAAATTTGGATTCTCAGTCTCCCAAATGCGACAAGTTTGCTAATTGACGAATGCAGCCAAATGAAAGTGGGCTTAGTCGCTAAACCAAACCATCCTAATTCCTATAATGCCCCGCGGCCAACAGTGCAGTTTGAACGTCGTATCGCAAACCGTTCACTAGTTATGGCGGTTTTATTTCAAACAGTTCAATTATTGTGATCCTGTATATTGATTGCCGTTTATCGTCCGACAGTACAAGAGAATTTATTTTCACTACAATCAGTTTCAGTTATGCTTTTCTAAATATGCGAAGTGTACCATGTTTTCTCACGATTCTTTCTTTCTCTCTTTTTTGGTCAATACGAGGTGTGATCAAAAAATACGCTGAAAATTCTGTTAGAAACGAAGTAATAAGTTTACATGGAATTTGATTTAATCTCCTTCAAAGTACTGTCCTTGGCTAGCAATTCGCTTATCCCAACGTTGAATCCACGAACCAAACGTTTCTGGAAGGCTTCCTTTGGAAGGGTGTTCAGCTGCTCTGTCGGGCCGTTTCAATGTCAGGGATGGTGTCAAAACGTTTTCCTTTAAGCACGGTTTTAATTTTTAAAAAGAGCCAGAAGTAGCATTGAGCCAAATTTGGTAGGTAAGGCGGATGCTGACAAAAGGACTACTTTTTCCGGCAAAGAACCTCACGAATCAAAAGCGAGGTGAGGCACGACGCGTTGTCGTTGTGAAGAAAGCCATTGGGCCATTTTTCTGATCTTTCTTCGTACATCTTTTCGCAAACGTTGCAGTACGCTCTTGTAAAGTTCGGAACTTACTGTTGTTCCCCTTGGAATGAACTCGGAACGCACTGTGCCGTAGATACCGAAAAAAAAGAGCGTGACTTTGATATTCGATTTCCAATAACGTGCCTTTTCAGGGCGAGGAGATCCACTGGTTTCCCAGGGAAAACTCGAATTTTCGTCACAGGTACATACTCATAGGTCCAAGTTTCATCTCCAGATACAGTATTCGAGTTTGATAGCAAGTAGAAAAGTGGAAAGTTAGTTTTGGTGTGCCATTTTTTGTGGGAATTTTGTATTCTAAATTGCGCTGAAAGTAATACAGGAAAAGAAACTTCAGTCGTTACGATTAATGGGTGATGTCTGTATCATTGGTGTAATACGTAGTCCAGTAACCTGACTTCGTCATTCTTAGCGTAGCGATTACCATTTACCAAAACATGAAGCATAAATAATTCCTTAAAGGAATCTGCAAAGAATCTTTTGGAATATTCAGTTTACAATCGTCGATCAAGTGCTATAGTGGGTTTCTTTCTTCTTTTTCGCGCACCTTAAGCGAACATATCCGAATGTGTTTGAAAAGAAAAATAAAATGTATTTCCCTCTCGCTGGCCGGTGTGGCCGAGCGGTTCTAGGCGCTTCAGTCAAGAACCGCGCGACCGCTACGGTCGCAGGTTCGAATCCTGCCTCGGGCATGGATGTGTGTGATTTCCTTAGGTTAGTTAGGTTTAAGTAGTTCTAAGTTCTTGTGGACTGATGACCTCAGATGTTAAGTCCCATAGTGCTCAGAGCCACTTGAACCATTTTTTATTTCCAAGACATTTGTGACAGTAGCTAAATTAATGAAACGGACTTGGGAGTACGTAAAATATTTGCTTTCAAAGTTCTAACCAAAGACTGTAAGCTCATGGCGTCCTTAAGGAATTTGGGTTGCGTTTACACCATAGATAACTCGCGGATGAAGAAGCAGTGCAGTCCTTTTTCCTCTGGTGTTACACCGCTTCCAGACTTTAAAACTACGGTCGTAAACGGCTGGAAATAAATATGTACGACAGTTTCAGCAGGAGTCGTTGCGTGACTGCGAAAGGACATGTTTTCATTATATTGCCAAATAAACATACTGCGCTTACTGCCGCAAATCACGGAACACTTCTCGACGCTTTGCTCGCGCACGGACTCCTGACAAAAAGTTCCGCAGCGACCGTCCATACAAATACGCCATTGCTCCAACTTCCAAGCGGATCCACTTTCATCTTCAGCAAGGTGCCAGACGTGATTTCCGTTAAACACGCCAATCGGAAAAGAAGATTGTTAGCCTTCAGGAAGCATTTGGTGTTCGAGTAGTCTAAAACACCACTACTGGAACCTGGACTCGCTTGGCAGAAATATCGTGTATCGTGAAAGGTGCAACTGTTCGATGCTGTTCTTTCAGTGTATTTATACTTAAGTAACATCACGGAAAACCTGTCGGTCACAAAGCGATTTGTATGTTGACAGAAGATGTCAGATTAGTCGACTGGGGCTGCGTCGCTCCGCGTTGTACTAGCCAGATTTGGGAAATAATGTGGCTGCAGATACTGTTTAGTAACAAAACTGAACCTCGAGAAAGTACGGCTGTGTACTGCAAGTGGGGACAAAGACGCGAAAACGATCAAAAAACGCATATCTTTCCCTGATTTAACAGTAAAAGGTAATCTCAAAATGATTGGTTCTTGAATTAGTTTCAATTTCTATAAAAGCTCGATCAAGCCATTATCCGAGCAGTTTGTTAGCGGTATATCAGACGAAAGATGCGCTTTGCAATGTGACAGTCTTTTGAGAATTCATGAGTACTGTAATCTTTTACTGAGAAAGTGTTTGTAACATTGTTGAACCAAGGATGTCACAAGACTTGCAACAGCAGCAAATGAAATCATGTACACAGGTATCTCAGAATATTAAATTCATTTATTAATAACTCTGAAATATGTACCATATGTTCATGTCTGTCTCCCTGCTAAAACAAGGTCTTTTCTCAATTCATTACATAGTCAATTAAATAGTGTTTCACGCCGCCTGAAACGAAACGAAGTTGAGGAAACTCGAATTTTACTAGCACCAGTTACTATAAAGGAGAAGCTATGCATCTTCGAAATGCAGGCGTACTAATACTAACAACACATGTAGGAAAAGTTTTTTTTTTTTTAATCAGTATTGTGTAGCTGATGAGTTTGACTGCTCAGCATACTTTGCCCTCATGAGTACTGCGTTGGACAAGAAAATATTAACATATATCAACTATTGTGAGACCACCACTGGCGTATAAAACAGTCTCAGTTCGCAGATGAGGACGTGGGATGACACCAAACTTCGACGTTTATGGTCTTGCGAATTGTAGCATTATCGTTTCGGAAGTAGTAGTTCCCTGCTGGTAGCTTTGTTTGCGCCATTGACTGAATAAGATCGCCCAAAATGATTTCACTGAAGTAACTAATTACATTTACTTCCAGGGTGTCAGTAGCAACTACTGAAAACCACGATTTTACCGGGTAAAACCATTACAGATTCTTCACAATGTTTCTTTACATTTCAAAGAAGGCCTCTGTATTCCTTCCGTGCCTAAGTACGTTATGCGGGAAGGCTTATTATAAAAGAAGATTTTTCGGGCTATATCTATTTCTGTTGATCTTTAGTCAAGGTTATGTGTTGCTTCAGCCATTAAACACTCTCCTTTGGATTCCCCATGGTTTATCCAAAAAATAACAATTCAGCTGTCCTGTCAATGTTTAGCTTTGCAGTTTTACACAGTATTTTCGTTGTTGTTACACAGTATTTTCGTTACGAGATTCACAGTCTACCTACGTAGCAGAGTAGTCAGCGCAGGTAATTTGCCTTCGTTGAAGTCCGTAAGATCCGATAAGGCGATGTATAATCCTGAACCACTATCACAGATTTAATGATTCAGAGGCGTTATAGGTGAAGGAAAAAGAAAAGACGTCAATGCGTTACAGATATTTCGGAAAGAAGTTTAGGAAATTGGGTGTATGTATACAAGAATTCATGTTATACTTGTGACCACTAAAATTGCTTCACAATAAAGGCGGCACGCAACGACATCAGTCTGGCGTGGAGTGAAGTACATGCAAGTATATGCTAATAATTAGCATTTCAGCAGAGCGACACAAAGTAGATACGAGAAAACAGTATTATGTATATAAGGATTACGCAACGGGATTCTCAGTTACAAATCGTATTTGAATGTTGTCTTCTTGGATGTTGTGTAAGAAGAAGAAACGTCTACCAGCACATGTCGGAGTTCAGCAACTGGTGGACCGTTGTCTACCGAGATTGAAGATTTTCGTTTCCCGATATTGCTACTGCGTTGTTACGGATTTCATGATTGTCGGGCGAAAATGGAATAGATCAGTCCAGGAAGATCACACAAAACGGCATGCCGGATCGCAACAGCCACCAGTATTTACTGCCCGAAAGGACAGACTTACTGTTAGCTCGGCTGTGCCTTGAGTCAGGAAATGGGCTTGTTAGCAGCATGACCTAGGACTCATGGTGCAAGTGCTGCTCTGAGATAAAGAGGACGGGGCAGGAGAGTAATTAGTGGTGGGCAGCTTCAAACTATTCATAAGGCTGATGACTCAAAAGAGAGTCCAAGACACTTATCCACACCTGGAGCAGCACGAACTGTCAGCACACTTATCATTGTTGTGGTTTCTCTTGACGTGAAAACATGGAGAGATGCGCCGATAGTAGTGCGTCCAATGACAACAGTGTACGCAAAAGTGATAACAGGTTGTATTTTCAGACGAGATCCGGATCTGTATTCACGTGTGAAGACTCAAAAGAACGAACGTTGCCAGAATGCACTCATCACCATTATATGGGCTCAACGTCCGGTGTGATGGTATGGGGTGCCATTGAGTACACAACGGATCAGCTCTGATTCGAGTAGCCGATAATATGAACGGAAATTATCACATTAAGACAGGTGCTGCACACTGTCCTCGAAGTTTCCGTGACGTTATCTTTTCACAGAATAACGCAGAGCGGGCCGCAGTGGCCGAGCGGTTCAAGGCGCTTCGGTCTGGAAACGCGCGACCGCTACGGCCGCAGGTTCGAATCCTGTCTCGGGCATGGATGTGTGTAATGTCCTTAGGTTAGTTAGGTTTAAGTAGTTCTAAGTTCTAAGGGACTGATGACCTCAGATGTTAAGTCCCATAATGCTCAGAGCCATTTGAACTAACCAATAACGCAGGACAACCAGTTGCCCTTGCTGACCTAACACAATACAGGGTGGGTTCCACGGTTGTTCTGACCAGCACGCCGCGCGGGGTTAGCCGAGTGGTCTGAGGCGCTGCTGTCATGGACTGTGCGGCTGGTCCTGGCGGAGGTTCGAGTCCTCCCTCGGGCATGGATGTGTGTGTTTGTCCTTAGGTTAATTTAGGTTAAGTAGTGTGTAAGCTTAGGGACTGATGACCTTAGCAGTTAAGTCCCATAAGATTTCACACGCATTTGAACATTTTTCTGATCAGCACGTTCTGTAGCTCTCTCATCCATAGAAAACATAAGAGTTGATGAGAGACTAGCACGCCATTACTTGAGGAGTAAGTGATGTGAGACTCATTGAATAGAGTCAGATAAGATGAGAGTAAATTAATATTCACCATATAACGAAATGTGAAACAGTACCAGTGATTACCAATACTTAACTTCTTAGATTACAATTTTTTATGTTAAACTGTTTGCACAGCTAAATGGGAAGCCATTACGAAAACAAGTTGGATTCCACAGAGAATGAGGGAAGCGCTTCAGGGCCGCAACTTGCAGAGTGTCAGTCCTCCAGCCCTAGTCATAGAATTGCCGCTCTCCCGTGGTGTGACGGGAAACGCTAGGCAGGTATAGTGTCAGGCTGCACTGCTGTTTGGTTGAATGAATATTGAAAGAAACCGTCTGAAGTCATACAGTGCAGATTATGTCTCCAGGATTTGCAAGACAACAGAGTCTGTTTCTTGCAAGCCCTGTCTGTTCACGGAATGCATGTTGCTTAACTGCAGAGTGCCGACGGATCTACCACTGTGGAGGGAAACAGCTGGCAGTCAAACTTTGCTGATAAACATGGACTGTTTAAACAACATCTTAAAGACTGGAACAGGCTCAGAAAGTTTAGGGCTCCTTCAAAGACACTGAAATGCCGACACCTCGCCCGGGTTCCACCAAACCGAGTGATTAATGAAATGTTAGAACGGCTACCATTGGTTGACGTAAGTAATTTAGAAGCGAGAGTAAGGAGTGCGATTGTGCTTACAAAGATCCTACTATATTGTGCAGCACACGAGGGTAGGCAGAAAAAGGAAGTAAGTCGGACACATTTTGGATTACCAAAACAAACAAGTTTTTTAACTGGTTAACTACCTGAAGTGCGAGTATAAAGACCAGCATCTTGTAAGATAACGTTTTCCTGGTCGCCACTCACAAGAATTATTATCAGCCAATCGAAGTTGTGCACTGCTGAAAAATGCGGAGTGCAGAGTTTTCCTTGTTGGAGATGCTTTGCAGAGAGTTATTTCTGGGGAAGATTTCTTTTCAGGCTGGAGTCTTGACGGCAAGACTTCTCCGTGTGCAGACTTCACTTCTAGACGCCTCACGGGTTTCATCTGGGACGAGAGCCTCTCATCCGGCTGAGTTGAACTAAGACGCAGACAGGGAGGAGCTATGAGTGCCAGGAAAATGACTGATTCTGCAGCGAACTGTAGGGGACAGTAACGACGTTCAGTAGTTTCAGTCTCCATTCTAAAGACGTGTCTGCAATTTCAGGTTCAATATGTTTTAAACTCCAGCAATACATGCACACGCATATACTTCTGTGGTATTTTCTACCACTACGCATTAACCTTCATTAGTCGCAATACGACTCCAGCGAATGTAAATGTTTATCTCAATACGGGTTCAAAAAATAAATGGTTCAAATGGCTCTGAGCACTATGGGACTTAACATCTATGGTCATCAGTCCCCTAGAACTTAGAACTACTTAAACCTAAGTAACCTAAGGACACCACACAACACCCAGTCGTCACGAGACAGAAAAAATCCCTGACCCCGCCGAGAATCGAACCCGGGAACCCGGGTGTGGGAAGCGAGAACGCTACCGCACGACCACGACCTGCGGACAATACGGGTTCACTTGAATCACATTCCAGATCCCTTGTCTAGATTAGCCAACGAATTAACTTGTTGCTTTCAAAGATTATTAATCCATACGTTTTGAATTGAATGACCTACTTGTAGCCGGCCGAGCGGTTCTAGGCTCCTCAGTCCGCAACCGCGCGACTGCTACAGTCGCAGGTTCGAATCCTGCCTTGGGCATGGATGTGTGTGATGTCCTTACAAGGGAACCTCCCCATCAGTTTTTGAAGGCCTATCCACTGTGCCAACTTATAACTAAATCTGAGGGGGGTGCGATGGGGAGGTTCCCTTGTTAGGTTTAAGTAGTTCTTAGTTCTAGGGGACTGATGACCTCAGATGTTAAGTCCCATAGTGCTCAGAGCCATTTGAACCATTTGAACCTACTTGTAATAAACTGAGGTCATTGAGATATTTGTCTTACTTTGTAGTCATATGAATTTGTTTATCGTTATTTGGAGGGGTGATGATCTACCTATGTCAGATGTACTGAACCAGATTAATATGCTTAATTAAAGATTCCAATTAAAGTACACCACCTACACGTAAGGCAACGGCACATAAAAAACCGTCAGCTTGCACCCAGCCGAGTTACAGTATTGTAGCCACCAAATGTTTCAGCTCTGTGTACAAAATTTCGCACTTTGTGTACCATGAAGTCATCTGTAAATTTAATCATGTTCTGTTCATACTATAATGTATACGAACAGTAGTAAAATTTTCGTTAGTTCCTGTCCTTCCTAGAGTTAAAATTTTAATGGCCTGTGGTGTAGTTTCTGCGTCCGCCATAGCACCACCTACAGGGTTTTCCGCACTTCCTGTTACACACGTCTAGAGGTTGTAGAGGGGAGGTCGTAGATTTAGTTTTACATAGGAACCTATGTCCGGAAACTCATCCAACGAAGCTAAAAAAAAATGGTTCAAATGGCTCTGAGCACTATGGGACTTAACATCTTAGGTCATCAGTCCCCTAGAACTTAGAACTACTTAAACCTAACTAACCTAAGGACATCACACACATCCATGCCCGAGGCAGGATTCGAACCTGCGACCGTAGCGGTCACGCGGTTCCAGACTGAAGCGCCTAGAACCGCACGGCCAGCGAGGCCGGCAACGAAGCTACAGAGCGTCAAGTTATAGGCGCCGGCGCCTGTAAAATGTATGAAAGATTGATTCCGTGATGATTTTACATACTTTCAAGGATGATTGAGACGGGTAAACGTATCAATTTGAGGTAAGGGTCGTTCGTAAACGAACGAGTCAATAGTCACAAGCGAAAATCATTCTGGTACATCTGACACTGAAATACGAGTACATCTACCGGTAGTGTTGTTTCTAAGAAAGTACGATATGCAACTTTCAGAAGTGGTGGTATGGACCGAGATAAGATAAAATGTCCAGTAAATAAGGTCTCTAAAATGCATACGCCAGGAACTATGAGCACTTGTTTATCTTAACTAGTGTGAAAGACATCTCCTCTATTAAACAAATACTCATAGCTCTTAAGATATGCATTTTAGAGCCAATGTTTACCAAACTTTTTTTTTCTTGTTTTAGTCCATACTAACATCTCTGAAAGTTACCTACCCTACGATCTTAGCAACAACAGTTCCGCTACATGTAATCCCCTGTCAGATGTATCACAACGGTTTTCGCTTATAACTTTCGATTCGTTCGTTTCCGGTACAGGGATCCTTACCTCAAATTAATACATGTTTCCTTCTCCATCATCCTTGAAAGTTTGTAATGTCATCACGGAATCACCATGTATGTACAAACATTTACAGGCGCCGGTGCCTATAGCTTTCATGCTCAGTAGCGTCGTTGCATGACTTTTCCGGAAATTGATTCCTATGTAAAACTAGATCCCATTAAAGTCTTCTCTAACATCTCTAGAAGTGTGTAACATCAATTGTGCATGATTTACTCGTCGGAGGACAAAAGATAACATCCTGCGCTCGGAATGCCGAGTTGTGCATAGCAATAGTATGTGGGCTCGGGAGGTAACCAGCGACTGCTAGATAGTTACGGCGTTGCGGCACGAGGCGCCGTCCGAGTTTTCGCCGCGGCAGGACGGATGGGAGCCGGCGTGGGCGGCGGCTCTGGACGTGGTTATTTCGCGGGTCATTGGGCACACGCGCCAAGCTGGCCGCCGCCTCCGAGGAGTCCGCGGAGGAGGGGGGAAATAAAAAGAAGACGGCGGACACCTCTGCAGAGTCAACACAATCAGCCGTATTCAAACAGTCCGGCCTTCGGCCGCGCTGTCGCCGCGTGTTCTGTTCCTTTGGCGTCGCCGTCATTAAAATGTGTTTCCGGCCGCGGGATGTGGACGGATCTGGCCGCTTTGTCTCCACTCCTCTGCTGGGCCGCCGCTATATTACGACTGATCCCATTGCCAGGGCCAGCCGCGCGGAAACTCAATTTCACTTTATGAATTGCTGGGTAATATTGCGACGCTGGAAGAACGACGTGGTTAATCATTTAGAAGGAAAATCTGGGCCTGAGGTAAACCTTGTACAGGGCGACGCTCTGTCGCATTTGCACTGGACCACTTTTCTTCCTTTTTTTTTCTTTTTTTTTTTTTTTTTTGTGCCCACTGTAGCACCTGATTTTGAATCAGGACGTATAACGCACAGTGAGTTGAACCTACATCACCACAAATACTGAAAGAAAATAACAGCGAGATTACCTCTCAGAGTAGAGTTTGAGGTTTATTAATACCTATTCCTGAAAACGAACCAGCTCCTAAATATCCATTCCATACATGTTACTTTAATCGAAACTGATAACAGAATTAGCAATTAAATACTTAAATGCTTAATTAGTGATTACAGTTACGAATAACTTAAACTGAAACAATCCTATAGATAATGTTGTGGGGTAAACAAATCAAAGACTGCAATTTATTGGCAGAACACATGGAAAATGTAACAGGTCTACTAAAGGGACTGCTTACACTACACTTGTCAGCTCTTTCTAGAGTACTGTTGTGCGGTGCGCGATTCGCATCATATAGGAGTGACGGAGGACATCGATAAAGGTCAAAGAAGTGCAGCTCGTATTATATCATCGTGAAATAGGGAAGAGAGTGCTACGGATATGATACACGAATTGGGGTGGCAGTCATTAAAACAAAGACTTTTTCGCTGCGGCAGGACCTTCTTATAAAACTTCAATCACCAACTTTCTCTACACTGTGTGAAAATATTTTGTTGGCGCCCACCTATGTAGGGAGAAATGGTCATCAAATAAAATAAGAGAAATCAGAGCTCGTACGGAAACATTTAAGAGTTCGTTTTACCCGCGCACTGTTCGAGAATGGGATGGTAGAGAAGTAACTTAGACGTAGTTCAATGAATCATCTGCCAGACACTGAACTGTGAAACACAGAGTAATCACGAAGATGCAGGTCAGCACAAGAAAAAATTAAAATTATGTCTTTCAGATCATAATTTATATCTGACAAACATTTCGTGGAGCATAAGACAGTGATGCCAAACGATCACTTGTCAGACTTTCATTAGAAAGAGTTACGAATATGTTTCAATAGTCGTGGCAAATGAAGTGCACATCATTTAAATGGTAAAAGACACACCGAAGACTGAGCAGAAATTTACTACCAATCTTCCCCAGCTTGACGATGGTAGTACCAGCTAATTCTTCTACACCAATAGCACAGCAGTTTGTTTCAGTATGGGTTTCCCAACATACGACTTGTGATTCATTAGATTCCGGTAATCACGTAAAGATATTTCAAGGATTCATCTTACATATAACGCAATCAATGCATGTGGCTTTATGTTGTTCGATGTTCCATACTGAAGCTACAGTGGGAAAGTACACGAACTCTGGTAAAATATCCAAAGAAGACGAAGCAAATTTTCCAAACTAATGCACGCTATAATAGCAGTCTTCGAAGAAAGTAATATACTGATCTTAATTATTAGTGTGGGATTGAAGGAGAGGTTATTGAAAATGCGTACATTCTGAGCATTGCTCTGGATGAAAGTCATACACGAACTAATTTTTTTTTTTTTTTTAATTTGTCATTCGCGAATAGGACTTGCGCGCTGAGGGTTCCCTACAAATTTAGTTACATGTATAAGCAGTTCATCCATTCTGGCAATCGAGGATCTTGACAATTTTTGCCTATTATCGACATTGATAATGACAAGATGTCGGCCCCAGGGATTCCAAAACTTTCGAGAATGTTTTAATTTTAAGTTTGAACTCGGATAATAAATGAAAAAAGAAATATTTTTGATGTAGTATAGTTAAAAATTAACAATTTTGTGGTTCTCTTCCTTTACTTGTACTGTGAAACCTTTCTTCTTGCCAAATTTAAAGATTCTAGACCATCGGAAAGTACCCTGTAGATTGAGATGATTAAGACTGCGAGTACGAAAATATGTGACGTAAATGGCGTACCTTTGAACAGCAGTGATTTAGAAACTAACGTTTAATATAGTACCAGGGGACCATAGATGTTAGTATGTGACATAAATTTCAACTTGATTCGTCTACCCTTTCGTGAGAAAAAGAGACATTAACAGACGGACGGGCCGACAGACAGTGTGATAAGATACGAGAAAAAAAAATCTTGTGATATAATTACAAATTCACAATTTTTGGACTTTATCCGTTGGTTGTAGCGTGAATCCTTGCTTCTTGTCAAATTTCATAATTCTAGGCCAACAGGAAGTACCCTGTCGGTTTTGATGAGTGAGTTTGCGAGTATCAAAATGTGTGACGTAAACGGTCCTATCTTTTGATTGCACTAAGCTTCAATTTTTTACATCGTCGATGGAGCGTAGATATTAATATGTGACATGAATTCCAACTTGATAGTCTACTCATTCCTAAGTAAAAGGGTTTTCAACAGATAGACAGACGGACAACAAAGTGATGCTATAAGGGTTCCGTTTTTAAAGACTGAGGTACGTAAACTTGAAAAGGAAACACAACCTTCCAAACGTCGAAAACTACGTTTATGTATGAAGTCTGAAATTAATGGATGTCAGGTGCAATAGAAGGGGAGAGAGAGGGTACAGACCCATATGTTATGCTAGCTTGGAGAAACATTCCGGGCGATGCCAGATGTTGCAGTATGCATCAACGGCTACTGAGGCGTTGGCTTTTGCGTTCATACAAAAATGAAAGATTGGAAAGGACGTGATGACGACCGCTTCAAGTTGTCGAGAGACTTTGTATGCTGTGAAGATTCAGCTTGAAGGAGCTGTGAGATACGGTAATGTAATCGTACAGATACTTTAACGTAATCGTAGAAGAGCATCCATGGGACGCTTATCTTATACAAACCATGTAACTTATTGTCGTCCGTATGCCTCTCTTTGTTGTTCGTAACTGCGAACTAATAGTTTTTATCATGACTAACAGTTCCTCAAACGCCGGCCGGAGTGGCCGAGCCGTTCTAGGCGCTACAGTCTGGAACCGCGCGACTGCTACGGTCGCAGGTTCGAATCCTGCATCGGGCATGGATTTGTGTGATGTCCTTAGGTTAGTTAGGTTTAAGTACTTCTAAATTCTAGGGGACTGATGACCTCAGAAGTTAAGTCCCATAGTGCTCAGAGCCATTTTAATTTAGAAAAAAAAGAAAAAAAACCTCAAAAACCTGCATGTTCAAACAAATAACTGTCATTTTGATAAATAACACCAGCAGTTCTTCAAACATTTCACATAATTCCTAGCAATGAGTAAACATAGAGATTAAACCCAGTCAGGAATAAAGCACTAAAATCCGGCAGTGGTTTTTTTTATGGATTCACGCTAATGACTGGATACGGCCAGTTAAAACATCACGCAGGCTCTACGCGGAATTCTTGTTCACCCGCCGTTAATGATCTTTTCAACGGGACCATAAGACCCAACGAAAGAAGTCGTGTGAGCTCTCAAGATGGTGAACTGGCCTTTTAGCAACCGTAAAAACATATCCAAAACTTGCTGAGAAGTACACAGGGCTTCGAAACTCGTTAGCCCGCAAAATACAGATTCCAGGCTAATCGCACCGTCGGGTTTTCCTTTCAGGAACAGCTTGCATTTAGCGCGCGCTGCTGAATCAGCCGGACGTCATTACCTTTGGAGATCTTTTTTATCGGCACAGATTTCTCACGGGTGGTGAAGCCTGGCGTGAGTCACTCGCGGACAGTTTTTCACGTAAAATTGTCATTGCTTATCCGCTGGGAGGAGCTGCTAATGGATGGCAGTCGGCCCGGCACAGGTGTTGCGTGACGAGCGGCCGCTGTTTCCGCTCATTCCCCGCGAAGCTGGCAGCGATAAACAAGGCGAAGCGAAAACACGGCCCTGGCGCAGGATGTGCGCTCCTCTAATTGAAATGCCAGCCGGTTTCTTGCAGCAGCCGGGCAGATGGTACGCGGCGCCGGACTCCGCTACGCAGCTGCTCGCTCCCCAGTCCGCGATCGAATCCTGGCCTGTTACCCACAGCCCGCATTCTACCCGTTGTATGCATACAGTGTCTTACACAAGTACGTGTTCCATGTGATTCGCTTAGGGATGGGAAAAACCGATCGGTTAAAACAACAACCGGTATTTTTCGGTATTTGTTTCGTCTCCGTTATAACATCTGTTTTTATTTTTTGCTAATAGAATGGTATAAAAAAAAGAAATACGAATTTGCCATAGCAGCAGAACTAATATTTTTCGTGTAAAATACACATTTTTTAAAGAACGAGTAATTTTTATTCATAAAATTTGTAATGCTTTGAAATATTGCGTTGTTATAGGAAAAGTGATCAGTGTCATTTTAACAACAGTGCTGACAGAAACGAGCAGCAAATACATGTTCAAATAACTTATGGGATTACAGCCGGGCGCCGTCATCAACAACCGACGATATTTCAACAAGAGCGCACCCTGCCATTTTCAAGGTAAAACTGCAACAAGTAAGCGAATTTAAAACCTCAGTTTTCCTTGAAACTCCATAAAGGTAACACACACACACACACACACACACACACACACACACACACACACACAGTAAACACTAGCGCCATCACAAACCAAAGGTGACCGACGTCAGAAGTAATCGATAGTGAAATTAATATTCAACGGTTGAGGTAGCATGAATTCTTTCCCTCTTCTTTTTGACGAGTGAGAGCAGGATTCCCCGCGGACTATACACAAAAAACACCGTCTCTATTTATAAGATTAATTTCAGCATCTTCCTTAATAACCCTATCTCAATAACTGGAGGTTCGTGTCAGAATGTCCGTACTGTTATACTCCATAGGATGACAGTGTTCTACAATGGCGGATATGCTCGGCTGTTGTAAGCGTGTGTGCCACTTACGCTCGGTATACCGGTCCTCTACAGTCTTCAGTCTGACCAGTGTATGAAATGCCACAACATCAAGGAATACGGTACACACCTGCCTTACGCAAACCAAGATCATCCTTTATGGAACCTAAAAGAACCCTGATCTTAGATGGTGGTCGAAAACACAGCCGCACGGGATTAGCTGAGCGGTACAAGGCGCTGCAGCCGCGGACTGTGCGGCTAGTCCCGGCGGAGGTTCGAGTCCTCCCTCGGGCAAGGGTGTGTGTGTGTGTGTGTGTGTGTGTGTGTGTGTGTGTGTGTGTGTGTTTGTCCTTAGGATAATTTAGGTTAAGTAGTGTGAAAGCTTAGGGACTGATGACCTTAGCAGTTAAGTCCCATAAGATTTCACACACACATTTTGAAAAACACACTTCACATCATATTTCCGCAAAATACTACCAATCCTGTTCGAAATGCTCCCTGTGTAAGGCAAACAGGCCGTAGGTCTCACAAACACATGCTATAAGAGTTGGTGCAGCATTGCTGAGATAATAACGTACCTGTTACAATGTGGCGTGCCGGCCGCTGTGGTCGAGCGGTTCTAAGCGCTTCAGTCCGGAACCACGCTGCTGCTACGGCCGCAAGTTCGAATCCTGCCTCGGGCATGGATGTGTGTGATGTCCTTAGGTTAGTTAGGTTTGAGCAGTTCTTCGTCTAGGGGACTGATGACCTCAGATGTTAAGTCCCATAGTGCTTAGAGCCATTTGAACAGTGTGGCGTGGCCTATTATGTAGCCACGAGCACAAGTAGTGACTAAGAACTGCCCCATCTGACCTCTATGGTAGTTTCACGTCGTCGAACATCAGTTGTATAACGGATGGCACCATCCGTGGTCTGAAAGTATTTTTCGAAGTGCGGTATCACTGATGTACAATGCTCTATTTGCTTTAAAATATTAAAAATGGGAGGAGCCATAACCAACTTGTGACATAATATAAAGAGAGATAAAACTTGACAGTTCATTCATAGTTAACAATAAAACTAGAAAGCAACTGATCTGATGCCTGTGTCTACATAACATGTCTTTATCTGCTTGTAGCCCTTGAAAACGGACAAATTAACTCGGAAAATAGTTCTCCAGCCACAGTTTTCACTCTTTAGCGCTGACTATTCCTTATGTCCAAATAGTTGTGTGATTCCTATTATAACATGATATTTGAGCAGTTTGAAAACATTAGATTCAGTATGGGAATACTCTGATTTCTTGTAGTAGTCAACGATTTATCAAATGGTTCAAATGGCTCTGAGCACTATGCGACTTAACATCAGTCGCCTAGAACTTAGAACTAATTTGTTCTAACTAACCTAAGGACATCACACACATCCATGCCCGAGGCAGGATTCGAACCTGCGACCGTAGCGGTCGCTCGGTCCAGACTATAGCGCCTAGAACCGCACAGCCAGTCCGGCCGGCAAAATTATTCAACCGTTGTTCAGTTTCTACGTTTATTAGAGGGAGAAACCGATTATTTTGAACGGTTACAAGTCCTGTTAAACTGGCGTCGAAAAAGACCGATATAACCGAAAACCCGTCGTTTCAGTGCTACCGCCATCCCTAGATTCCCTGCTCAAGCAGCATAAATTATCACAGGTTTCTTTAACTGACGGGAGAGACTCACGGAAATGCAGATAAACCTAAATTGGCAGATGCTTGATGAAAGACACCAATAATTATCACGTCTTGTATAATAACTGCTTCACTGCTCTTGTAAAAAATTCATTTAATGACCGGTTTCGTAGCCTTGAAGCCACGTCATTAGGTTACATACGTTAAATCGTTACATGGACGCGACCGAACATTCCTTGTCTATGAATAAATGACGCAATTATCGAATCGTCAGCTAAAGCAGAAGGTTCAGTTGGTTCAAATGGCTCTGATCACTATGGGACTTAACTTCTGAGGTCATCAGCCCCCTAGAACTTACAACTACTTAAACCTAACTAACCTAAGGACATCTCACACATCCATGCCCAAGGCAGGATTCGAACCTGCGACCGTAGCGGTCGCGCGATTGCAGACTGAAGCGCCTAGAATTGCCCGGCCACACGGCCGGCGCAGAAGTCATGAGTCCATGGTTCCTCAAGAGTGCCATGAATCCGGAACGGACGAAGGTAGGCCGAACATAAACGGTTAACCGTTAGGCGATAATCCACAGCCGGCCGCGGTGGTCTCGCGGCTCTAGGCGCGCAGTCCGGAGCCGTGCGACTGCTACGGTCGCAGGTTCGAATCCTGCCTCGGGCATGGATGTGTGTGATGTCCTTAGGTTAGTTAGGTTTAAGTAGTTCTAAGTTCTAGGGGACTGATAACCACAGCAGTTGAGTCCCATAGTGCTCAGAGCCATTTGAACCATAATCCACATTTTTGCCACTCTTGGTGCATTGTGACCCTTGGACTAATGGTTAACTGTTTACACTGAGGTGACGGAAGTCAAGGAATAACGACGTGCACATATACAGATGGCGGTAGTATCGCGTACGCAAGGTATTAAAGGGCAGTGCATTGGCGGAGCTGTCATTTATCCTCAGGTGATTCATGTGAAAAGGTATCCGACGTGATTATGGCCTCAGGGCGGGAACTGACAAGCTTTCAACGGGAAAGGGTAGTTCGAGCTAGACGCATGGTACATTCCATTTCGGAAATCGTTAGAGAATTCAATATTCCGACATCCACATTGTCAAGAGTGTGTCAAGAATACCAAATGTCAGGCATTAACTCTCACCACAGACAACGCTGTGACACGGCCTTCACTTAACGACCCAGAGCAACGGCATTTGCGTAGAGTTGTCAGTTCAACAGGCAAACAACACCGCGCCAAATAACCGTAGAATTCAATATGTGACTTACGACGAACGTATCTGTAGGAAAGTGCGGCGAAATTTGGCGTTAATGGCCTATGGCAGCAGACAAACGACGTGAGTGCTTTTGCTAACAGCACGACATCGCCTGCTGTGCCTCTGCTGGGCTCGTGACCACATCGGTCGGACCCTAGGGTCAGATATGACTCCAGATTCCAGTTGGTAAGAGCTGGTGGTAGGGTACCAGTGCGGCGCAGATCCCACGAGGTCATGGACTCAAGCTGTCAATAGGGCACTGTGCAAGATGGTGGTGGCACCAAAATAGTGCGTTGATCCGTTTAAATGGAATGGACTGGGCCCTCTGGACCAGATAAACTGATCACTGACTGGAAATGGTTATGTTCGGCTACTTGGAGACCATTTCCAGCCATTCATGGACTTCGTGCTCGCAAACAAGTATGGAATTTTTATGAATGACAGTGGGCCATGTCACCGACCCACAATTGTTTGCGATTGGTTTGAAGAAATTCTGGACAATTCGACCGAATGATCTGGCCACCCAGATCGCCCGACATGAATCTTGTCGAACATTTATGGGACCTAATCGAGGGGTCAGTTCGTGCATGAAATCCTGCACAGGCAACACTTTCGAAATTATGGACAGATATAGAAACTGCATGGCTCAGTGTTTCTGCAGGGGACTTTCCAGCGACTTGTTGAGTCCATGCCACGTGGTGTTGCTGTTGCTGTGGAAAAGGAGGGCCAACACGATTTTAGTTCGAATTCAATTACTTTTGTCACTTCATTGTATATTCTGCGTACTGTCGTCCGTTCCGGATTCATGGCACGCTTCAGGAGCCGTGGACCCACGCAGTCTGCTTATCTCACCATTCGATAATTGCGTCATGATTTAACATATCTAATTTTATGGTGTAGCTTCTAGGCTACGAAACCGATCGTTAAAAAAATATGTACAAGACCAGCCAATTGGTTATAAGTCACAATATCTACTTACTGCCGCGGTTCTCTCTCATACAAGATAGTGTGCAGCCTATAATTATCCCCTGAAAGCTTACGTAAAAGTTTCAAGAGCCAGAATTAAGTGAGGAATTTATAAATATACGAGGTGCTACCCAAAAGTTCCCGATATGTATATGACACGGCTTACAAATGGTGGTGCAAGCAAACGCCGATAGGAGTAGCGTAATTCATGTTGTTGGGTTGTTTTTGGGGGGAGGAGACCAAACAGCGAGCGTAATTAATGTTTCGCTCGTCAGTATGCCTAGCGGCTTCGATCTAAGTGGACGTGTTTATTCTTGGCGGTTAGTTATCCATTGTGACGGTTACCGTGTTTGCGACCTGAGAGAACGGCATTTGTGTATCAAGATCTGTTTTAAACGTGGCAAAACAGCCGCAGGAACGCACAAAATATTGGTACAAGCATTCGGTAATGGCGCTTTGGGCCATGCACAAACGTGTGACTTGTATGAACGTTTTAAAAGTGACCGGGCACTGATGATGATGAAAGTTCGGGACTCGGAATACGATTATGAATGATCGTGAGTAGACTATCCTCGACATCTGGAGGCGCAGGTATGACTGGGTGCTTCACCAAGACAGTTCGAGGCCACGTACAGCTTTCATCGTGCAGCAATTTTTTTGGGGAAAAAAAAGGCAGCGTTTCTTCCTCGTCCACCGTACTCACGCATCATGACACCATGCTATTTCTTTCTCTTTCCCAACTTGAAAATGAAGTTGAAGGGACGAGGATTTGACACGATAGAGGAGATTCAAGCGGAATCCCATCTGGTGCTGGACACACGGACTAGATAAGACTTTCAGGATGTATTCCGTTCGTGGCAGAAGCGCTGGCATCGGCGCCTGTGCTCCTAAGGGGACTATATTGATTGTGATGGAGGCGAATAAAAATCTTACAAAATGTGATTGCATTTAGTGAACTTTCGGGTAGCAACTCGTACTTGAGCCCACCACGTGTCACTCCCGCAGGCATCACGAAAATAGTAGAATATTTACTGCTCGCAAAGAGACAGTTAAGAAAGCAACCTTCCCGTGCTCGGTACCCGATTGGAACGGGAAGAAACCCTGACCTGTGGTACAATGCTAAGCACTCTCTCTCATAAACTTCACGATAGTTTGCAGAGTATATAAGGATGAAACGTCCTGCCGGAAAATTCACTGCACATCCTATGCATGGTTGAGAGCTTAGGCATTTAATTGATCCTTTACGGTACTTTCTAGCGGTAGAAACATGAAACCTGAAATTATGTTGTGTCTTGGTCTCCAGTTATAAGCAGAGTGACAATCCTACTAAATACAATCTCGAAACCTGTTTTCTAATTAACAGTAAGCGAAATTCGGGATACGCGAAAGAAGGTTTATACCTAACGATAAGACGAACTTTGGACTATTGTCGAGGTTTGAAAGACCAGTGTAACTCATTAAAAAATTATCTTTCACATTTTTACCCTGTTTACGTTATCAGATTCGAGGACTAAAATGTAAAAAAATGACCCCATTTACGTTGATCTACTATAAAATAATCAGCATTGCTTAACGCATTTTGCGTTTCAATACTTGTGTCTGTTTTAAAAGGATCTGTGTGAAACCATTTCAGATTAAATGATTCGTTCGAAACTCAATACATCCATTTGCTTGTTAAAATGCCAGTTATAAAATTTAACCGATATGCTCTTATGCTGATATCACGTGATATGAAGCACATTGTTCCGTTATTTATAAAACTGTATGCCGAGAGAACCAAGTGTATGTTCAAAGGCTTTCACAGACGGCGTAAGTTTCCATAAAATTCGTTAGTATCTACGTACTACGATGAGGCCACTTACAATATTGATTGAAAGGTTGGTTCATCATTTTATTATATAATGCGCTGCACAACCCAGGAACAGTTTCGTGAAAATAAAACTAAATGTTTCTCTGCGCACATTACTGGACTGTGCTCCGGCTTTCAGCGCTTGCTCCGCTACACCAGTGGCAGATAAACAATTAACCAATACGAACTTAATCAAACGAAATAAACAACGAACAATAAACAGGATCGCCAAGCGAATGAATTAAAGGAAAGCGTAGGTCAAAACAACGAGTTTTTCTTGTACTTCAGAAATGCACGGCCTACTGTGAGGGGCATGACCAATTAAACTCATATATTAGCAGATTTATAGGCAATGTGCTATATGGTGAAACGTCAGTACTATCTAATAACTAGATTCACACAGTTTTCGGGTGAGGAGGGCATTAACCGAATTGAGATTGATCAAAGTCAACTAGTGTGATCTCAGCACCATCAGTATGAACAGTAATACAAAGATAAGTATTAGTAAGATGTCTCTTCCACACCTACCATAACGGAAATCCGATCTAAGAAATTTATAAATGTAGAAACTCTGGGAAACTCTTAACTTCGCAGCGTAAAGAACCTCACAAAACTACTGCAAGTACATATGTGGTTTTCGTGATTGTTTTAAACCACACATTGCGAAGTACGAATTGAGGTGAAAATTGTTCTAGACGTGATACATTTTTTTTAATATTTTGAAAGGGAAATTAAAAGAGAATGAGTCACGTTTCCACTCAGAGAAAACGAATCCTACGGTGTAATAAAACGAGATAACCGCAAACATTATTTTGAAAACAACGATTGCTTAAACAGAACTTCGTATTAACTCCTCTCGAGACGAAGATAACTCATTCAGACAGCGAAGGAATAACAAAAGCGTCTGTGACTGCTGTCACAGGCACGCCTTAGATTAAAGCTTTCTGCTAAATGAAATGGGGTCGCCTGTACCTGCTGGCCGTTCGTCTCGCCAGGTAAATCCCACGAAGTGAGAGGCACGGCGCTGGAAAAGCTGCACCTGGTTCTGGTCGGAATTAATTCATGAATTTATTTAAAGGCCACTCGCTCCCGACGTTGCAGAGGCTCTCCGGACGAGGTCATCCGGGCCGCCCGGGCGTGCGCGCATGGACCCTCCTCGACTGCTCCGGCCTCCTTCTCCGGCATGGGGAAATGAAGGCCACACGGCATTCCATTCCGTACTCTCTTTGTCCGCGTACAGCAATAACTGCCGGCAGCGTTTCCGGCCGCCAGTTGTAGAATTGGAGGCGACCACGTCATGCGATTGCAGCGTGGATTTGATAACCATCCCTTTCATCCTCAGGAGGCCACTACCAAATTTGCTGGATGAGCATTTCCGATTTTTTTGACACTATGGTGGCCTTGATTTGTATTCCTTCTTTAATAACCAGTACAGGACTTAGGGCTAGTGCAATTACTTTTTTATGCTGACGGAAAAAATCTCAAGACCAAAAATAATTAATGTAGAGCAGCGCTTTCCAAGCTTTTCAGCTGGCGGACCCCTTCTACAGTCGAAAATACATGGCGGACCATTAGTCAGTCAAGAACACAATAACTTTAAATTTCAGAGCGAAACCCATGGGAACTGAAAGCTTCTTAATGCAAATGCCATGTTCCCAATGACCCCCCCTCCCCCCCCCCCCCCCCCCGAAGTATCAATAGTCTTTGGAGCTTCTTGTGATTGTTCTTCCTTTGGTCGTCCTCCCGCCGCATTCATTTAAACTGGAAACTTCCCTTGTTGTGAAGGCGATGGAAGAAACCGCATCCTTCTTCAATGATTCCGACTTCAGCCACGGATCCATGTTAGAAGTAATAAACTGGTAAAAAATCGACTTATGAAATAGGTAGTGCACTGACAAAGCAAGTTTAACATTAACGATGCCTGGGGCCGCATGCGTAAAAGGTTTCAGCGCATCTAGTGCCGTGAGCCGGCGCACAAACGTATTGTTGCGAAACAGTCGGATCAGGGAAAAAAATGGTTCAAATGGCTCTGAGCACTATGGGACTTAACATCTCTGGTCATCAGTCCCCTAGAACGTAGAACTACTTAAACCTAACTAACCTAAGGACATCACACACATCCATGCCCGAGGCAGGATTCGAACCTGCGACCGTAGCAGTCGCGCGGTTCCGGACTGAGCGCCTGAACCGCTAGACCACCGCGGCCGGCTCGGATCAGGGAAGCCGCATTCTCCGGCACTAAACTGTGTTGGCGTTCTCACTTAGGAACCGCAAAGGCTGCCTGGGAATACGACCTAAAGTAAAAGTACACATGTTTTTCACACTTAAAAAAATAGTGATGAATTTGATTTTCACATTTTTATTCAATAATTTTACTCATTATTTTACACGATTTGGTGAAAGGTGTCCTCGGACCCCCTAGAAAGTGCCGGCGGACCCCTAAGGGGTCCGCGGACCACACGTTGGGAAGCCCTGATGATGTAGAGTAATGAAATTTCGGGAATATATTTGTCTAGGTAACATATTCAAGTGCTTAACATTCCAAGATGACAGGGAAGTGGGAGATAAGCGATTGCAAACGTGAAATGCTCGTACATTAATAACTGGGTGTAACTGCCAGAATGTTGAATGCAAGCATGCAAACGTACATGCATTATGGTGTACAGGTGCCGGGTGTCAGTTTGTGGATTAGACCGCAGATGAAGTAAACTATCGCGGTGCCATAAGCAGACAGAAAATATAGCAGCTCCTACGTTCCAGGTGTGTAGCTGGCTGTTTCTCGTACCGGCTTCTGGAGGGCTTGGCAGCGTAGATAACTGCGGTCTTCAGCAGGACGGGCGGCCACGTCAACACCCTGGTATGCCGGTTATGTCCACCGGACCACACAGGCAGTCACGCTCGTCCCAGACGATAAAGATCTGCATTTTGCGGTGGACCGCCGCCGCTGATGCGTAATCCGCAGAGAGGTGCTTAAGTCGTGACTGACACAGCTGCTGACGAGTAAATGACTGAGGCGAGGACGGGACCTGCCCATTAACACAAAATGACTTTACTGAAGACAAGAGTCAGTCCACGGCGACGAGAGTATTTCACTCGCACGATGCTCCCAGTGAATAAAATTTTCCCCAAAGCTCGATACTTTTATTTTGTATAGGTATATAAATTTGTTTGTTCCTTCAAAGATTACGACAGTGCTGAATTGCTCCCATTTCTTAAATTTTACTGTAGGTCTCCTATAAAATATGCATTTATTAGACAATTTGACAATTCACAAATACTATGTTCGTGTTAAAGTAATATTCATCGACTGAGAAGTAAAAATAATAACATGCATATAACGGGATTCTATTATGACTAGATCATCTCAAAAATATGATGTGCAATATAAGGTATATTATCTGCCTTTACGCAACAATCAACAGCAAAATATTTCATTTCATTTAAATTATAACATTACAAAGACAACGTTATTGACGCAGTGTTGCTAATACGGCGCCGCAAAAATAACAGTGTTGCACTAAACGGTCAGAAAGGGTCACTGAACTCAAAATAACCTGATCAGACAGAACATTACGACCCCCGAGACCTGTTATTGATATAAAACTGTCCAGGCGACAGCAGCGTCAGCTGGCGAGGAATGGCTGCTTGTCAGACACAAGAAGGGTGCATGCAGTGTCAGCGAGCGTGCTGTCCGTACGTGGAACGGGAAGGCGTGCCATCTATCTGAGCTTGACCGAGGGCGGATTGTGGTGGCTCGGATGTACTGAAGTTGGTTAGCTGTAACCAATTTTATGTGCCCAATTGTTGTACTCTTGGCAGATTATTGTTGCCTTGACTATGAATAACAATTGTAGGTACCCTCCAGTTTCGCTGAGTACATGTATATGTAGCAACAACGTGTGTTATTTCTGTGTTATCAACAGGACAATTTTGTGTTTTAATACAATGTCCATTTCATCTCAGAAGCAGGCATAAATAGATGTTCATCATGAAAACACATCTATGACCGTAAGAGATCTTGCCTCTGTTGTTGGTGTGGGAAAATCTAGTGTCTGAAGACTTCTTAAGGCATATAGTGACACTGCGTCATTGTCTCCAAAGAGAAAAGGCAAATGTAAACAAAAAGGAAAAACCACTTTTAGAACTGGAAAATCTCTAGATAGAAACAATTCATTCTCACAAGACAAGTAAGGACCTTCAGCGAGATTTATTAGCTACTAAGGTTGAAACTGATTCTTCAACGGCACGACGTTGACCAATGAAGGAGTAGTTGTTAACACTGCCACTGCCGACTCCCTACAAGCGCCAAGCATTCGTCTTTGCTTCTTTTCGACATCGAGCTATGAGCTGCCCAATCACATTTCGTGCACGCATCATTTCGACCCTCTCCGATTGATACCAGAGGCCGAGCCGCAGTAGTATACAAATGGAAAACGTTGCCAGCCCCTGCAGTCAGTGGTTTTATTCTTGACGACGATGGCAGAGATGGCCATCGAAACTTACCAACAGAGTCAACGACCGTTCAGTGGACATTGCTGCGTATGGGACTCCGCAGTACGCGCCTGATTCATGCACCGATGCTGACTGCTGTTAAACGGCGGCGAAGGCTGGGCTTCGCACTCCAATAACTGGACGTCAACAGAGAGACGACAAATGGCCTTCTCGGATGAATCATGTTCTATGCTCCATTGCACAGAGGACCGTTGTCGTATACGACCCACCATCACCTGTCGGAAGAGTCTAGGTTGGAGGAAGGAGCGTTGTGGTCTGAAAAATGTTTTAGTGGCATTCCCTGGGTGATCCCGTCATTCTGGAAGGCGCAATGGATCAACACAAATATGTATCTATCCTCGGGGACCATGTCCACCGATAGATGCAGTTTGTTTTTTCCGCGGCACGATGGCCTCTACCAGGAGGACAATGCAATGTGCCACACAGCTCGCCGTGTACTTTTTTTCACGCCACGGATTCTTGCCAGAGAACCTAGCGCGTCCGGCCACAGTACTGGTGTGACACGGCTGCACATCCATGTCGGTACCTCCCAGAATCTCATTGACTCTCCTCTTGCGCGCCCGAGCTGCAATAGGTGGTTATTCAGACTTTTAATAGGTGGTAACACTAATGTGACTGGGCCGTGTATATACTCCGCAATACACCCTACAGCGCACGGCGGAAGGTATATCTGACCAGTATTATCGATTGTCCTTGCTATTTCATTCAAGTACTGAGCGAGGGAAAAATAACTATATACGCGCAAGTAATTTGTCTTATCTTGGTCTCATGATCGCTGCACGAAAACGAGATAACCGCTGATAATAATATATGAGCGCACAGTCTGCTTCGTACACACGTTCGTTAAATTTGCCGAAAAGGTTTTCGAGAGGACGAGGTCGTTTTTCTTACAAGGATTCATATTTGATTTCTCCGAGAATTTATGGTAATGTGGGCTACGATACTAGCTGCGCTACTCTGAATTCGTTCGACGTATGCTGTCATGCTTACTTGATAAACAATGGAACAGGACTCTATAACTGGTCGCTCTAGCATTATATATCCGATTTCATTTACAGATCCTTTACTTTTTCCCAGTACCGTTCCAACACATTGAAGTTCTGCATTTGCTTTCCCTAACGTTGATTTTACGTGGTCGGACGATTTCATATTTCGTTTTTACTATTGCACCTATTAACTTTTACTATTTGGCGTGTCAGTTTTTTTTAATTTATTGGCTTTCGGGCCGTGGCCACGCAGTCGTCTCAACACAGATTACCGTTTGTTTTGACAATTCAAAGTAGACGTTAACTGAAGTCGGACCCTGGTACGAAGTTACGTAGGCTTCACAAAGGGTTCCGACAAAAAGCAAATTTTACATTCACAGTATACTGAAAGGATTACACATGACGAAACACTGGATACACAGAAGTAGTATGCTATAAAAATCCTACTGGTAATACAGTAAGAAGTGATAAATCGCCGTTATTACACTTTAGGGATATTCCTAATTCAATCCATATTGATGAACGTGTATCTAAATTAGCAATAAAAAGTTCTTTTGTATGTCCTGTAAGATTTGTTTTAATGTCATAGGTCACAACTAATCTTCTGATCCGCTATTGAGGTCTTTCACTTTATTATAGGAACTCTCTTCCTTTTATGCATATTTAAAGAGAGCTCATTAAACCGAACTGAAATCTTATCCACGATTTTTAGCAATTCCTTCGGCCAACGACGGTACTTTCCTCCACGCAACAGCATTGTCAGTGAACCATGTTACAGTGCTGCTGATAGTATCTGATAAATGATTTGCGTTTTCAAAACATTACAAGTCCTAGTACACTACCTTTGAGGCACGCTCAGTGATACTTCTCTTCTGTGGGACATTCGCCGTCCAGTTCAAAATGGTTCAAATTGCTCTGAGCACTATGCGACTTAACTTCTGAGGTCATCAGTCGCCTAGAACTTAGAACTAATTAAACCTAATTAACCTAAGGACATCACACACATCCATGCCCGAGGCAGGATTCGAACCTGCGACCGTAGCGGTCGCTCGGTTCCAGACTGTAGCGCCTAGAACCGCACGGCCACTCAGGCCGGCCACCGTCCAGTATTACGTATTCGGCTGCATTAGTCAGATATTCCTCGAGCCAACCACACATTTGCGTAGGAGTCGAGACTGCAGCACCTTGTCGAACGCCTTTGGGAAATCTAAGAAGATAAAATGTACTTGTTCACCTGCATCTATTGTTTGCAATAGTTCTGTGTTGACTTAAAGTCCAGTCTTGACAGTGGTGCATCAACTGAGCACTGAGAGAAGTTCTTAAAACTTATTATAATTAATAGAATCGTAAAGTTAAGAACTCCATCACAGAAGGCTTGTCATGTTTGCAAACACAGAGCGTTAAGCGGTTGCGTAACGACCAAGGTCAGTATCTCGCATGTGGCTGATAGAATATTGTAATTAATAATTTTTTGTGATAAGGATTATTATAAATGACACACGCTTTTTTCTGCCTCATAATTATGTCAAAAAGAAAGTAAATGTTCATTTTCAGCAGTTTAGGATCAGTTACCATCTTTATTAATTTTGACCCTAAAAGTTGGAGATACACTGTATGGAAGGAGGGATGATTAGAAATAAATGCGTTAGCGGAATGTAACAAAGACGTTCAGGAAGCCAATGACGAGTGGAGGTGAACCGTGGGGAAGTGACGTGGAGACCAGGCACGCTTCTGGGAAACGCTTGGTGCAGCGGAGCGGTGGTTTGGAAACGAGGTGGCCAGCGCAGCGGCGCGTCCGGAAGTGACAGGTGGTCATTAGCTGCAACCACAGGCGTGCGCCGCGCCGCCCACGCCTGGACCACCCACCGCCTGGCACCGCTGCCACCGCTCATTCGCGAGCGGGACAAAGGCTGGCCGCGGGTCTCGCGAGTGCTACTAGTTTTTGAAAATGTTAATGAGCTACTACACACCAAGCGTGGCGTGTATTAAACAGTAAGGCAGTTTTAGGACCTACGCCGGTCGCAGTGGCCGAGCGATTCTAGGCGCTTCAGTCTGGAACCGCGCAACCGCTACGGTCGCAGGTTCGAATACTGCCTCGGGCATGGGTGTGTGTGATGTCCTTCGGTTAGTTAGGTTTAAGTAGTTCTAAGTTCTAGGGGACTGATGACCTCAGATGTTAAGTCCCATAGTGCTTAGAGCTATTTGAACCATTTTTTTAGCACCTACGATATCAAATTACGCCGTTACGTTCTACTGGGACGTTGGCACCGATCTGCTACGATTAGTCGTCAAGTTCTGATTGTGACATGCAAGCAAACAGTTTCCGAATGTCAGTTTGAGGAACTATGCCTATAACACAAACTGTGTCAGTTAATGAGGACTGGTGACTGGAGGCTGATGTGAAAGTATGGTTTTCCCATTGCATCACAGACATGATCTGTGGATGATAATTCAGAGAATAAGGCGGACCAACCATGGATATGTACATTCCTCAAGACGGTTATGGTGTGAACTACAGTGTGGGGGTCTTGCATTAACCTGCTGGAGTATGCTATTTGATAAGCTGCTCGCGAAAGTTATGATAATAGGGCTCACCATTCTTATAGCCTGCTGGCCTCCCTTCAACGAGGTCAGTCCTGCTGTCGTGTCCAGTAGCTACCTACACCGTAATCCAGTAGCTGCAGAGGTGTGGATCTCTACGGGTGGAATCGCTGCTTCCTCTGACTTTCCTCTAGATCGTCCACAGACACGTTGGTGCCGATCTAACCACCATAAAGAGTAGCGAAACTCATCGCTGAACACCACGGAATGCCGTTCAATGTCCCAGTTGACTCTGACTCTACACCATGCAAGTCTCTGCCGTCCGTGCTATTGTCTCAGCTCTAAATACCACATGACAGCTCGAGATATCAACCCTGCGTCCATTTATCTTTTGCCGACGGTTTGAAGTGACACTATGCTACTAATCCTATCCCGGATTTCATCTGTTTATCTGTCACTTCGTCAGACCAAAAGGAATAATTTTGCTATCTTATTTGGTGCATAGCTCTTCTATAAGGACCCAACCGACTTTTCTTGCCACATTATTGTTCTGTGTCCATCTCTTCACCACTGGCGCTGCAGTCATTGAAGTACAGCCGATTTTCTCTGCGATCTGTCTGTACTATGCTCTCATGTCGCTCAGACCATCCAGTCATTCGGTATTTCTTAAAGCCCAAAACATGGTGATAAGTAGCACGTGCGCACCCTCTGACCATGCCGTGAAGGTGATCTCCACCTGAAAAGTTTCATCATCGTTGGACGCACCCAACAGAACATCATGTACTCTCACTGCTTTTCTTCAGTAGGAATGGCTTTTCAGTATTGAAAAAAAAAAAAGTTGTCTAAGGATGAAATTTTATTCAACATATTCCACATGCTTGGGAATACAAAAGTATCAATCTGATTGCGTGCGGTTGAGGTGTTCATAGCGTGCTTCCCACCCCCGTCGGTGTAGTTGTGATAAGTTGATCTCCTCGGCTGTCGAAGATCTGTGTGAGAACCTATCTGAATCCTCCCAGCTGATTTCAGCTGCCGATACTCTAATTGGGCGATTGAGCGAAATATTTCCATAAAGAAGGCGATCACCCATTCCCTACACAGTCCTTATTCATCACCTTTAGTGATCTCTCTCTGTAATGAAAACGGTAGAGCACACGTTTTTCTTTGCTTGCTTTCTGTGTTGTCCTCTTTTATCCTTGAGCATAATCTAAACACTTCGCACAGCATCTTATTACCTTTATTGTACAGCTCCTTTACTTTCTAAGAAAAAAATGTTCTGTAACTCTATAAGCCACAAATGCACCGAGTGAGACAGTGGACTGGTAAGACACTGGACTCGTATTTGGGAGGGCGACTGTTCAAATCCCCGTCCCGCCATTTAGATTTAGTTTCCCATGATTTCCATAAATCACTTCAGACTAATCCCGCGAGGATACCCGTGAAAGGGCACAACCGATTTCTTACCTTATTCTTTGCGAATCAGGTCTTGTGCTCACCCTGCAATAATGTAGTTGTCGACTGGACGTTAAACCTTAATCTACCTTCCTTTTTTCTTTATCGGCATTTCGAGTGACGTATGCAACGTATTTTCTGTACACTCTTTCATGAGCTCACGGTTGCATTACGGAAAGCATTCATTGCCGAGACAAGTTGGGAAGTACATACTGCTGTTACTTCCACATACACATAACGTGAAGAAACAGAATTAGGATTTAACGCCTTGTCGACTGTTAGGTCATTAGAGACGGACACAAGCTCGGATTAGTCTAAGTTTAGAAAAGGAAATTTGCCACGATTAAGGGAAAGGACGGGAAACCTAAATCTCGATGGAGACGGGAATACGAATTGCCGTCTTCCTAAATGGGAGTCCAGTATTCTAACCACTGTGCTACTTGGCTCGATTTAGATCGTCACCACCATAATAAAATTACAGAAGTTCGGGGTCGTACTGAGGCGCAGAGATACTCTACTCTCCCGCGCTGTGTTCTCCACTTGAACAATAGCATCCACCTTTATAGCTAATTGTGTATTACAAATTTAAATGTAAATAATAATGTTCACATACCTTTCACGAACAAACGTCTAAAGATATCTGGTACTACGTTTTGGCACTTGTTATATGTTGGCTGACTCTACTGTTCTCCGTGAAAAAGTCAGCAGACTCCTAGTATATGTACGAAAAATTGATTCTTTTTAATCATCATGCATTTGTACCGTTCGTGATGTTTCATTATCACAACTGTTGTTTCTCCTGTTTTTGGCAGGTTTCACAGCATTGTGACAGTTGGCATTCTCTGGAAAATTGTAAATGTTGGTGCATTACGTTAAAAGTATGTCATTGACTCTTCTTTTTGTGATATGTATAATGCACTGCATTTACATGAGACCACATGAGATAACGACCTATTCGTGACTTTTGACTGGTCTCTCATTGTTCTGTGTTCGTCATTAAACGTTAAGTCGAATTTGCGGGGACAGTAACTCAGGAAAACATTAGCCGCACCTGCCCCAGACCTCTTTAATGGGAAATTAAGAACAGCAAACTGTATCGTCATCATTTACTAACGAGCATTTCGTTATGCAGACAGTTTTTCCCGTCAGCTAAACGTAAATGTAGTGATAACGGCAATATTCACACAACACGTGATTATCTTGACTACGCTCTTTCTGTTAGGAACAGCTGCGGGATTGTCAACGAGAACAGCGCGTAGGTGCGTTCGTACGGAAATGTATTCTCTGACTGTAGTGCCTGCGGAAACATATTCTGTACCTCCACTGCTGTAGGGTATGGACATTCAGTAAATATAGCAACTCGCGTCGGGAGTGCCTGCTACATCAAACGCGAATGATAGCCGACATGTGTTTCTGCTTCGCACGGTCGCAGTTATGTCACCGATCGATATCAGTCCACAAGTTTTAATGTTAATGATTTCTGAGCTGTTTGTCTGTCGTCCGGGCTACCGGTCACGAATGTAGTTATGGTCTAGAGAAAGATGAAAGGTAGCAATAATTTTATTTTGTTTCCTCTCTGTCACGTTGTTTCTTTCTTTGATTTTATCTTCAGGAACTTTATCGCTTTTTATAAAGAGGTCGACGCAGTTGAGCAGACAAAAATCACATCTGCCACAGTATAAAGGATTGTCTTAGTTGTGGGAGAACATTACAACTCTTATTCAAAATCGTGAGGTGTTCGTAAGTAGAGCAAACGAAGCTTGGTGTGCGGATAAGATCTATGTTTCCGTATGTGAACGAATGACAAGTAATGACAAAAAATGTGGCGGCGTAACGTAGGAAGTGATCCGAAGTACCTAGTTTTGGAGTGATAGACTACAAGTGTTGAGACGCTTGCTGGAGATGCGCATTTGCCTGCTCCAGGTTGTTGTGGCTACATTCTAGATCGGAGACGAATATTCTCGACACTGTCCTACGCACGTCTTATATAAAAAAGAAAGAAGAGATGCAGCGCATTTCATATCTAAGTTTAGTGAGATAAGAGTGTGACATCTCCGTAAACGTCAAATGTCACCGTTAAGAGAGAGTGATCTGGAAAAGCCGTCACGTCACGTAGGAGAGAACTTTAAAAAGTAAGTTGTACAGTATCATGGCGGTCCAAGTAACTTTTATGGAATGCTGGACTACACTTCAAAGTGATACAGACAAGTGACGCTATTTTTCAAAATAACCAACAAGTCTCTGTAAACCACGGTCAGAACGGTCTACCAATCGTTCAAATCCTCGAGGATGTGTGAAAGTTCTCATCGTCGGAAAATCTGCGATTGCTGCGAACCACTTCCTCAATCGCCTAGACATTGTCGTCTGTGGTCGAAGCCGGTGGCCTTTCGTCCTGATCAGCATTGCCCACGACTGTGCGGCCTTAGTCAAAATGATGGCACCATTTCACTACGGCTGGACGCGACACTGCATTTGGTCCATACACGTCCAGAATTCCATCGGTGACTCTACTCGTAATTTAGACATTTTGCTTATGAGAATCATGTTTTCCACGGACTTCAATTTTGGAGTACGTTTCCAGTTGCTGCACCATTTCACTCCCGCACTATGATGCCTCTGTTATCCGTATTAAAGAAGAATTGTGTATGCAGGAAACCCAGAACATGTGGCCGGTCGCGGTGGTCGAGCGGTTCTAGGCGCTACAGTCTGGAACCGCGCGACCGCTATGGTGGCAGGTTCGAATCCTGCCTCCGGCATGGGTGTGTGTGATGTCTTTGGGTTACTTAGGTTTAAGTGGTTCTAAGTTCTAGGGGACTGATGACTTCAGAAGTTAAATCCCGAAGTGCTCAGAGCCATTTGAACCATTTTGAACCAGAACATGTAGGCCTACTCTCTTCTTACAATGCGCCACACTTGTTGTCTAACAATCTTAACTTACAACAACATATGTAACTTAGTTTTTGAAGTTTCCGCAATCAGGAGGCTGAGTATGTGTCGCGAGTGGGAAAATTATTTTCCTCACTGTTTCAGACATTGGACTCTCCCCCGGGAGGCGGCCAACTTTATTTAGCTTTATCGCTGTTATTTCAACCAGTTTTGAATACTGGTAGAATTTTTTATTCAACGTAGCACTGGTGATTTCTTGACGAATCCGTCTTCGATTGCGATAGCCTTCAGTCCATAATAACGGCCAGTCCATAGTAACGGCCATATCAGCGATACGAACCCTAACCTTATATCCTCTCATTTAGAGAGCGTGGAAATAAAACAACGTTAAATAGATACGCCACTGACAAGAGCAGAAGAAGAATACTTCAAAAAGTCTTTGTATGCGCTTCCGTTCCTAGTCAGTAAAAGCTACTGCAGCTTAGTTACACTCGCTAAACTCAGTGCTTTAAGACACTTTTGGCCAGAATAATAAAAACTAATACTACTGTTCAAATTAAACTTGCAACTTTCTGCTTCGCGTTAGTGGACGAAACAATTTTGTCATAATTATTTTGCTCCCAGTTTATCCTTTCACAAGGGGATCACACGGCAACCTTTTTTTTTTTTTTTGTCACCTGACGTTCAGAACTCAAATATCCCCCAAAATATTTTGATGCAACTTTCAAAAATTCTCGCGAGATAATCGTCTTTCAAACTTCCCGATCATCCTCAATTTGCTAAAGCAAGGTCGAATTTTCTCGACAGGAACGTAGCCATGTGGTAGAATGCTTGCCTGCCGCGTAGGAGATGTAGGTTAGAATCCCAGCTGATGAAAGTTTGTCAACAAAGATGCATGTTCTATCAGAATTCCCATGAAGTTTAAGATACATAAAAATGGAAAAGTATCAGTAGTGCTCGAGAGTGGTAATTGCTGGTTCAAGTATCGTTTTGGTCATAATTTCTTTTTCTTTTTTCATACTGTATGACACATAGGCTCACTTGCCAGTGAGAGTACTTGTTGCCCACAAATTGTCTTTCCGTACTGAAGCCACCGTTTGGCTCCATACTGTATGACCAGTTACGGTTAATAACAGAATGTATGATTTGAGAGCGGACGTGTCAGTCCGAAACCGGTAACCACTGCAACGAACATTGTATATTCATGCAGCTGAGACGCCCAAAAAAATAAAAAAAATTATCAAACTTACTCAGTACGAGCAGTTGCGGACCCACCATCCCGAGGCATCGTGCCTCGAATCAGGAATTTAGTGTAATCCAAGTCATACTTTGCTACTTTCATTTCCATTAACGTAATTCAGTGAATAATATAAGTAATACAGTCTACACTGAAAGAAGTTCTGGCGTTGAGCTTGCAGTGTACGTAGCTACAAGCATATATTTCTTCAAGACATTTAGTAAATTTCTCTGGTTGTTACAATTAACTGAGGAATCTTAGGATAACTAATCAATGTGACAAAAAACGTCAGTACAGGGGAGGGCGAGAAGGCAGTACTCAAACCTGAGGAATGATTTTCCTACTTCTTTTACGTAGTGTGTAGCAACATTCCATTCTCATCTGGAAAAAATTCGAACAGTTGTAGAAAGAAATCATGGTGTTGCTTGTAGCGCAGCTTTTCTGAAAACATTACCTCTATAACCATTGCAATCCTTTAAAATCTTATTGCTTTCCACTTTTTTTGCGTTATAGACACGTCGTCTTATAAATCCCGCCATTTCTTCTCGAGAGTTCCATCTAGATGAACAGAATCCTGTCTGCGTAAACTATTTGTTTGATGTACTTCACACTAAATAAAAACTGTTTGAGACCTGAGTTTCTCCCGGCGTATACAATTTTCAAACAACTTACGGGAATTCAGCCAGGTAATAATTACAGCGACCGCCGATATTTCGGCAGTGTGTGCCTTGAAAATGGCGGGGTGTAATCCCGCCGAAATATCGGCAGGCGCTGTAAACATTACCTGGCTAAATTCCCGTAAATTGTTTGTAAATAAAAACTATCATTCCCCATTGGCTGGATTAAAGTCTAGTCGTCATTGTAGTCGACGGAGATGGAAGACTGGCTTATCAGGACAAAAGTATCGGAATTTGAACGCACGAGAAAGAGTCCACTATTTTTATCACCCAGCATCTCATACAGTAAAATGTTATTACTTGTACTGCATGTAACTGTCATGTTCAGAGTTAGCAAGAAGTAAAACTGCGGTGACAACTGTAGGAGCGCATTTTTAACGGACAAGAAAAGGCTCGCCACGGTATAACAGCTCTTCGCATTACTGGAACAATTTGAACGATATATTTAGAACTGTAGTGACATCCGATGTCGCTTTGAATGTTTATTAAACCCTTTGATTAATATTCAGTCTCAAGAGTTGGGGAGAAATGAATAATTAATGAAATATTTTTTTATGAAGATCCAGAATTCCATTTCGCTGAAAGAGTTGCTGCTGGCGGAGCATATTTCCACCATTATCCATCGAATCCATTTCCCATTTGTTAAATTCATACGGTGGGTGTCGTAGGTGCTGACGTACGGGAAGCAGCTAATTAGTCAGAACAGAAAACTTACTCTTCAAAGACATTCTTTTTCCTACGGTAAACGAACGAAGAGAATTCTGAAATGCGAATCATGAACTTCCAGTAAAGACGCTTTGTTGCAAAAAGAGCTTTTAGCCTAATTGATAGAATTTACCCTCTCCCGCGCTACTGCAAAACCCCTTGAGTTTAAGAAGACTGGGACGTCTTCCGAGAAAACACTCAGCGGTTGGAGGTACTCAAATACAGATAACACAGGAATATAATGCGTCAAAGAATGCTCAGAAATGGTAAAAAGAAGGCCCTGAAAGCGTTACATTTACAAGTTTTGTACGACCTAAATGAAAAGGAAGAACATGGGACAGTATTACGCTATCTTTTTGCGCCTTCTCGCTCTTGCTCCTCGTGTCAATGTCAACCGTCGGAATTTAGTCGACAGACAGAAGAGCTCTCATTTAGAGAGCGTGGAAATAAAACAACGTTAAATAGATACGCCACTGACAAGAGCAGAAGAAGAATACTTCAAAAAGTCTTTGTATGCGCTTCCGTTCCTAGTCAGTAAAAGTTACTGCAGCTTAGTTACACTCGCTAAACTCAGTGCTTTAAGACACTTTTGGCCAGAATAATAAAAACTAATACTACTGTTCAAATTAAACTTGCAACTTTTTGCTTCGCGTTAGTGGACGAAACAATTTTGTCATAATTATTTTGCTCCCAGTTTATCCTTTCACAAGGGGATCACACGGCAACCTTTTTTTTTTTTTTGTCACCTGACGTTCAGAACTCAAATATCCCCCAAAATATTTTGATGCAACTTTCAAAAATTCTCGCGAGATAATCGTCTTTCAAACTTCCCGATCATCCTCAATTTGCTAAAGCAAGGTCGAATTTTCTCGACAGGAACGTAGCCATGTGGTAGAATGCTTGCCTGCCGCGTAGGAGATGTAGGTTAGAATCCCAGCTGATGAAAGTTTGTCAACAAAGATGCATGTTCTATCAGAATTCCCATGAAGTTTAAGATACATAAAAATGGAAAAGTATCAGTAGTGCTCGAGAGTGGTAATTGCTGGTTCAAGTATCGTTTTGGTCATAATTTCTTTTTCTTTTTTCATACTGTATGACACATAGGCTCACTTGCCAGTGAGAGTACTTGTTGCCCACAAATTGTCTTTCCGTACTGAAGCCACCGTTTGGCTCCATACTGTATGACCAGTTACGGTTAATAACAGAATGTATGATTTGAGAGCGGACGTGTCAGTCCGAAACCGGTAACCACTGCAACGAACATTGTATATTCATGCAGCTGAGACGCCCAAAAAAATAAAAAAAATTATCAAACTTACTCAGTACGAGCAGTTGCGGACCCACCATCCCGAGGCATCGTGCCTCGAATCAGGAATTTAGTGTAATCCAAGTCATACTTTGCTACTTTCATTTCCATTAACGTAATTCAGTGAATAATATAAGTAATACAGTCTACACTGAAAGAAGTTCTGGCGTTGAGCTTGCAGTGTACGTAGCTACAAGCATATATTTCTTCAAGACATTTAGTAAATTTCTCTGGTTGTTACAATTAACTGAGGAATCTTAGGATAACTAATCAATGTGACAAAAAACGTCAGTACAGGGGAGGGCGAGAAGGCAGTACTCAAACCTGAGGAATGATTTTCCTACTTCTTTTACGTAGTGTGTAGCAACATTCCATTCTCATCTGGAAAAAATTCGAACAGTTGTAGAAAGAAATCATGGTGTTGCTTGTAGCGCAGCTTTTCTGAAAACATTACCTCTATAACCATTGCAATCCTTTAAAATCTTATTGCTTTCCACTTTTTTTGCGTTATAGACACGTCGTCTTATAAATCCCGCCATTTCTTCTCGAGAGTTCCATCTAGATGAACAGAATCCTGTCTGCGTAAACTATTTGTTTGATGTACTTCACACTAAATAAAAACTGTTTGAGACCTGAGTTTCTCCCGGCGTATACAATTTTCAAACAACTTACGGGAATTCAGCCAGGTAATAATTACAGCGACCGCCGATATTTCGGCAGTGTGTGCCTTGAAAATGGCGGGGTGTAATCCCGCCGAAATATCGGCAGGCGCTGTAAACATTACCTGGCTAAATTCCCGTAAATTGTTTGTAAATAAAAACTATCATTCCCCATTGGCTGGATTAAAGTCTAGTCGTCATTGTAGTCGACGGAGATGGAAGACTGGCTTATCAGGACAAAAGTATCGGAATTTGAACGCACGAGAAAGAGTCCACTATTTTTATCACCCAGCATCTCATACAGTAAAATGTTATTACTTGTACTGCATGTAACTGTCATGTTCAGAGTTAGCAAGAAGTAAAACTGCGGTGACCACTGTAGGAGCGCATTTTTAACGGACAAGAAAAGGCTCGCCACGGTATAACAGCTCTTCGCATTACTGGAACAATTTGAACGATATATTTAGAACTGTAGTGACATCCGATGTCGCTTTGAACGTTTATTAAACCCTTTGATTAATATTCAGTCTCAAGAGTTGGGGAGAAATGAATAATTAATGAAATATTTTTTTATGAAGATCCAGAATTCCATTTCGCTGAAAGAGTTGCTGCTGGCGGAGCATATTTCCACCATTATCCATCGAATCCATTTCCCATTTGTTAAATTCATACGGTGGGTGTCGTAGGTGCTGACGTACGGGAAGCAGCTAATTAGTCAGAACAGAAAACTTACTCTTCAAAGACATTCTTTTTCCTACGGTAAACGAACGAAGAGAATTCTGAAATGCGAATCATGAACTTCCAGTAAAGACGCTTTGTTGCAAAAAGAGCTTTTAGCCTAATTGATAGAATTTACCCTCTCCCGCGCTACTGCAAAACCCCTTGAGTTTAAGAAGACTGGGACGTCTTCCGAGAAAACACTCAGCGGTTGGAGGTACTCAAATACAGATAACACAGGAATATAATGCGTCAAAGAATGCTCAGAAATGGTAAAAAGAAGGCCCTGAAAGCGTTACATTTACAAGTTTTGTACGACCTAAATGAAAAGGAAGAACATGGGACAGTATTACGCTATCTTTTTGCGCCTTCTCGCTCTTGCTCCTCGTGTCAATGTCAACCGTCGGAATTTAGTCGACAGACAGAAGAGCGAGTAAATGCAGTCTACATTTGACGATCTAGTATCTTTGGAGAAAGGTCTGTATGTAAGTTACTTTCTTTTAATCTAAATTTTAATTCACATCGATGAAGGTGACGCAGTGATTAAGGCACTGGACTCGCATTCGGGAAGAATGGCGCTCAAATCTCTGTTCAGCTGTCCACAATTACAGTTCCTTAGTTTATCTCAATAACTTGAAAGAAAAAGGCATATTAAAAAAATGATATTTCTGATTTCCTTCCTCATTCCTTGCAGCCCGAGCTAGTAATCCATCTGGAATGATTCCGTCGTCAACGAGAAGTTACACTCTAATCTTTCTTCTCTTGTGTTTCATAGAGGTTGTTCTTATAATAATTACGACAAACAGGCAGAGTATGTATGTTTGTATAGCTCATTCCGTCAACAGAGAGCTGAGTATGTCAGTATCGATAAAGCGTTCTGTTCGACAAGAATAAGGTAAGAATCCAACCGTGATCTATTTTTGAATGACACATTATAATACACCTGGTCAAATTAAAAAAAAAAAAACAAACAAAAAAACCACAGATGATGTCAGTCAATATTACCCGATTGTGACTGGCACACAGACTCACTTGCCAATCTGATAATCCCGCTCGCTTCTATCATTTGATTGGGGTTGGTTGTCCGTGGTGTAAGCAGGGTGTAACAGGTGTAAGTGCAGATATTTTTATATGTGGTACCCTAATTTGTACACAAATAACTTTTTTTTTTTTTTCATCGAACAGTCTCGCCACAACGTTGCCAACTTGACGACCTAATGTCTCCTGCGTCGTTGCGTTGTAACTTCACCATTCAGTGGGCTGCGCCTGTCGCTATAGACTAACCGTCTTGCGACCACGCGTTAATACGCAGCACCCGAACTGCTGACCAGGGGAAAATAAGCATTACTGTCTAGCTGTTGCCACGTGTACTTGTAGGTACTAACCAGTCTGAAAACATACGACTTGTAATGGCAAATGACGTAATTACTGAGTTAATGTTGTTCAGTTCACTGTCCTCAGTCACCAATGGAAATATCTGCACTTACACCCATTATATCTTATATATTCCTCTGCATTCCACAGTTTCCGATTTAAACTACTACTACTTCTGCCAGTCCAGGGTAGAACTAGAGCCTGTTCCGGTCTCACCATTTTATCCTCGTATGAAGCTGGTATCTGTACAGATACCATTGGTGATCTTGCAGCTCTCGAAGAACGAAATTATAATGAAATCCAGACCTTTAGCTGCTTAAAGGCGTTGATAAATGTCAACGGGGACAGTACACCTGTAAGCAGCTAAAGGTCTGGATTTCATTATAATTTCATTTTATCCTCGGTCTTCCCACATTCCTATTGCCCCATGATTTATAATAACCCATTGCCAGTCTAGAAAGTCTTTGTGTTGGCGTATGAAGTATATGTTATCTTCGTTTTTCTTTGTACTAGATTGCCATTTTGGTTATTGGTTGCATCCCTTATTACTTCGTTTCAAATTTTGCTTCTCTAGTACAGCCTTTCACAGTTCTTAGAAATTTAATTTATGATGATTTAGTCTAATTTAAACCTAATGCATAAAATAACGACGACGAATAATTTCGACAGCTGAAAAGAAGACAGTAAATTGCGAATGACCATATTGTTGTCTAACACTACGAAACAATACTTACTGTGGATGAGAAACCTGGATATAACATGGTCTCTAAGCGATTTAGAAACACTGTTCCACTGGTCATAGGACACACAATGACAGAAAAAGCAGGAAATGTGTGGAATATGCGGAGTCTTTCCTACTCCTTGAAAGCAATTCTGTGGAATTCAACAGCATGTTGTATGATGCTTTCCTCTGTACTATGAAAAAATTACACAATAATTATATAATCTCAGACAATGCAGACAAATAATTCGACATTAACTATGTTATTATGAAGAATTAAGATTATGGCAGTCACTGAGGTTATTGTTGTGTTGTTATGGTCTTCAATCCGAAGTCTGGTTTGGTGCAGCTCTCCACGATAGTCTGTTATGCAAGCCTCATCATCTCTGCATAACTACTGCAGCCTACATCCATTTGAACCCGCTTACTGTTTTCAAGCCTTGATCTCCATCTACAATTTTTACGTTTCACACGATCCTTCCTTACCATACTGACGATTCCTTGATGACTCAGGACGTGTCCTGTCAACAGATCCTTTTTTTTAGTCAGGTTGTGCCTTACATTTCTTTTATCTCCAGTTCGATCCAGTACCTCTTGATTAGTTACCCAATCTATCCATCTAATCTTCAGCACTCATCTGTAGCACCACATGTCAAAAGTTTCTATTTCCTTTTTACTTGAGTTGCTTGTTGTCCACAATGCTTTGAGAAAAGGCTTCTCAAGATTTAAATTTACATTCGATGTTACGAAATCTATCTTTTTCAGAAATGCTTTTCTTGCTATTGCCAGTCCTCACTTGACATCCTCTGTACTTTGGCCATCATCAGTAATGTTGCTGCCCAAATAACAAAACTCATTTACTGCTTGTAATGTCACATTCACTCACATAATTCCCTCAGCATCGCCTGATTTAATCCGAGCACAATCCATCACCCTTTTTCTTTTCTATCCATTCTGCTAAGCTGCTCTTCCATATTCTTTCCTGTCTCTGACAGAATGACAATGTCATTGGGAAACCTCAAAATTTTGATTTGTGCTCTTTGAAGTTTAATTTATTTTCTAAATATCTCCTTGTCTCCGTTTTCTGCCTGCTCGGTGTACACATTTGATAACATTGGGGATAGGTTACGAGTACAATGCTGTCTTGCTTCGTTCTCAACCACTGCTTCCCTTTCACGTCCTTCGAATCTTATAACTGCAGTCTGCCTCTTACAGAAGTTGTAGATAAGCTTTCGCCGCCTGTTCTTTTTATCCTTGTTACCTTTAGAAGTAGCTGTTTAAATAACATAGGAATGACTTAACGAAATGAAATTTTTATGGACAGAGAGAAATAATTATGAGTAATGCACGTATATTCTTTTTTAAATTAATGTCTATTGTATATAACAGCCGATGCAATGTTGAAGAGCTGCGACTTTTCAATAAGATTCACTCTTACAGTCTTCCAGCACAGTTGGAGAATTCACCGGACAATCTTAATCAGCTGCTAGTTCAGGTTTCGCTGCATGTGTGCTACAAGCTATGCAAGCTATTACCAGTCGAACAAAACTATGACAGTTCACGTTGTTCTGTTGTCTACGCTCTAATTCTGCTTTTAAATGAACATGATACGGATGCCACATTCTCAGGCAACGTTTTAGTGAATTTAGTACAAGTGATACGTAGGCAATCTCGTTAGCAGCCAAGCTGCAGGATATCTGTGTACCGTTAATGAACCAGAGCCTCTTCCTTGTCGTGCCCACGACTAAACTTAGGTGAGTGCCCCTCTCACAGATCTCTCAGCTCTGTATACACGCCTGATTCCAGCTGGGGCTCGTTTTTTTCGGTGAACGGAAACTACTACATTCGTAATTGCGCAACTTGATATTTGTTTGCAGAAATATCCAAACCCATACACCAGGGTGATGTCTAGTCATGCTTTTACTCGATATTCGTGTTGTTATTTTGATGATGATAATTTCCTCTGTCAAAAGTCTACGAACACAGCTTAAATTAGCTGTGTAGTAACCAATGGACAACAAAGCAGAATTAATGTGTAACAGTTAAACAGTTAATTTTATCCAATCAGACCTTCATTATCAGTCTTTATACACGCGGAGCCTGTCCTTCTTCTTCTTCTTCTTCTTCTTCTTCTTTTCAGCCAATAAATTAAACAGTTCACTGCCTCTGCAGGGCATACTAAATCTGGAGTTACGTATTTCATATGGTTTCGCACTTCAGACAGAAACTAATAATTCACAATTAATTTAAGATATCGGAACAAGGTATTCAGTACACGTCATTATACAGAGTCACTTTCTTCTGCCTAAATGAATGGTAACATAGTGCTGTTTTATCCCCTTTATTCGACGTTTACAGTGATTCGACGGGCTTCGGCCTGCACATTTCCCTGCTGCTTCCTTCAAAACATTTTAGTTCAGATATTAACGAACTACATATCATTGTACCTTTTTTTCTGGATCTTTCTAACGCCTTTAAACGCGACTGGTACTGTACCCATTAAAAAAGCAGAAATTGTTCCAGTATTTCAGTACTGGTAGATGCGAAGTCACGCTTATAGAGTATAGAACAAAATAATGGCTAATTTATGAAAATTCGGTTGCTGCAAATCTTTTTATGTCTTACGCTATCCACGAAATATTAGGCATGTACAGCTTAAGTAGGTCAACACTTTTGAGTTCTTTTCTGCAGTTCGTCATCGTAATTCCTACTTCAGATATGTTAATTTATATTAAATAAATCCGACAGGTACAGAATGTTATTTAGTTGCTTCGAAAATTTTTGGAAGACGCCGGAAACACTCGTCTGACTTCACAATGAACTGTGGATTTAGCGCGTTTCGCTCCGGGGCCTAGACGGTGCTGGCACTTGCAGGTGCGCGTGAATGAGCGGTAAGCGGAACAACCGCTTCTCTGATTAGCGTCGTTGCCTCGTCCTCTTTCTGTTGCCCCACCCCCGCCCCCTCCCACACCAGTAGTCACATGTCACTCAGCTATCACCTTACGAATGCACAGTGTTTCTAACAGGGCAGTGCATTTGACCACGGTACGTCTTTCCCGTGACTAGTACACGAGGCTACTAAATGATGAGAAAGTAACACACACAGTCATTCAAAGTGTGCCAACTGCGGGAACTATGCATGACTGTATCTTTTGTTGATAGTATTTATTTTCTCCAGAATGAAATTTCATTCTACAGCGGAGTGTGCGCTGATTAGAAGCATCCTGGCTGATTAAAACTGCGATAGACAGAAGATCTCAGTTTCGAGTCCCGGTCGAAGTTGTGTGGAAATACTAAGTGGAACTCTTTAAACCGGCTTTCCTCTTTGGGCTGTTGAAATGTTACGCATAGTAAGTGCTAACACAGGAATATAGAAAAATAAGTGAATCTTCTCATTGGAGCAGTAACCCATGAGTCACTGAACAGTGCCTTTTGCGTTTCCCCACTGCGTCCTCTTCCAATCTTTTAGTTGCTATTCGTGATGCAACAGAAAAATGAGACATTAAACTACGGGAAAGTGTTATTTTAATAGTACTGCATGGCCCGCTAATTGAGAAGTGTGATACGTTTCTAAAATATCTGAAGCCGTCTATAGTTAGAAGAAGTGGTGTCAGATGAGAAAACCCACGGAGACTTCTCATCGATGCCGGCCGCCGTGGTCTAGCGGTTCTAGGCGCTCAGTCCGGAACCGCGCGACTGCTACGGTCGCAGGTTCGAATCCTGCCTCGGGCATGATTGTGTGTGATGTCCTTAGGTTGGTTAGGTTTAAGTAGTTCTAAGTTCTAGGGGACTGATGACCACAGATGTTGAGTCCCATAGTGCTCAGAGCCAACTTCTCGTCGAAGCTATGAGTCACTGGGCGGTGTCCCTCGCACTCCCCCACTTTCCGCGCTCTCCAGCCTCTCCCAGTCACTCACGCTCATCACACAAACTGCGTATTATGGCAGACCTCTTAGTGAGATGGCATTCGTGATTCACGAACCATACCGCTGACGCCTTAGCAACACGCTGCAAATTGGTTGACAGTTATTAATCCAAAACTAAATTCACTTAACGCTATCGCTACAAATACCTTGCGAGCTGCAGGATCACTAAAGGAACCGGTACATTACTTTCCTTTTCAGAATGAGGATTTCACTCTGCAGCAGTGTGTGGGCTGATATGAAACTTCGTGGCAGATTAAAACTGTGTGCCGAACCGAGACTCAAACTCGGGACCTTTGCCTTTCGCGAGCAAGTGTTCTACCGTCTGAGCTACCCAAGCACGACTCACGCCCCCCACCTCACAGCTTTGCTTCTGCCACATCTCGTCTCCTACCTTCCAGACTTCACATAAGCTCTCCTGCGAAACTTGCAGAACGAGACGTCCTGTAAGAGCCTCTGTGATATCTGGAAGATAGGAGACGTGATACTGGCAGAAGTAAAGCTGTGAGGAGGGGATGTGAGTCGTGCTTGGGATAGCTCAGACGGTAGAACACTTGCCCGCGAAAGGCAAAGGTCCCGACTTCAAGTCTCGGTCTGGCATACAGTTTTAATGTGCCAGGAAGCTTTACTTTCCTTTTCCACACACGTAAGCAATGGAATTAGAGAGACCTACCTAGTGGTACCTGATATCGGCGGCAACGCGTCGTCGGCTTAGCTCCTCCAGATGCTAGAAGAGCGAGCGCGGGTGAGTGGTGGTGTTTGTTTTCTGTGGCCCATCACTAATCTAATGTGCTCACAGTTCATGGAGATTTATCGGAGCTGGGTCGCCAGATATGTTTAGTAGGATTGAGGTCAGGTGATCTAATTGGCCACCCTCTTACCCGTGTTTTCTCAAACCAGTATGAGGGAATTCGGGAACAATGGGTAGAGATCTGTGGAATATATCCACAGTAATATGAACCTGACGGATCAAAGCCTGCTCCGATTTGGATATTCGTGTGGGAATCTGGAGCAATAATTAATTTGCGATAAAAAGTTAAACGACTGTATAAACACATTCCACTTTTCGTTAAAAGCGTCCGATAATGATGTTTAATGTTTAAGTTATTATCAGTACCCATTCGGAGCGTAGTGCCATTGTATCGTTTTAATTGCACAGCATCCTCGAAACGATAGAGGCATTGACATCTGCAGGGGCTAGAGACGACCACTTACCGATTTTTCCATTTTTCCGCACAACACACGTGCATCCCGCTTCCTTGGACCCGGCTTCTGCTTTGAATCTGAGTTATTTCTGCTTAGTTCACATTAACAAAGATAACTTACGTAATTACCGAAACTAGCCTCAGAGCTTTGTGAAAGCTGTTCTATGACACACCATCCATTGCACGCTTCGCTCCATGGTCTGTTTGTGTATCGCATAGGCGATAATTAATGTTCGGTATGAAATCAGTGCTGTGTAAACTCTGAAATATATTGTAAATTGCAAGTGCACAGTTCAAAAATATGGTTCAAATGGCTCTTAGCAGCCGGCCGGAGTGGCCGAGCGGTTCTAGGCGCTACAGTCTGGAACCGCGCGACCGCTACGGTCGCAGGTTCGAATCCTGCTTCGGGCATGGATGTGTGTGATGTCCTTGGGTTAGTTAGGTTTAAGTAGTTCTAAGTTCTAGGGGACTAATGACCTCAGATATTAAGTTGCATAGTGCTCAGAGCCATTTGAACCATTTTTTGACTCTGAGCACTATGGGACTTAACATCTGCGGTCATCAGTCCCCTAGAACTTAGAACTACTTAAACCTAACTAACCTAAGGCCATCACACACATCCATGCCCGAGGCAGGATTCAAACCTGCGACCGTAGCAGTCTCGCGGTTCCAGACTGAAGTGCCTTGAACCTCTCGGCCACAACGGCCCGCCAAGTGCACAGTATAACGCGCTTATGTTGATAAGTATAGCAATTTAACGTTATTTAACATTACAGTGAGCTGACGTACTTTCGTATGGTTAATGTTTCAAAATATCCGGGATGTGACAGATTATGTTGTACTAAAATGGAGTCATGATCGACACTACGTTCGTATCCTTCGGAATTTGAAGTATGAGACTCGAAAGCAAGAGAGAAAAATTCAGTTAACACGTCAGCTTATCGTGGGAACGTTAGTGTACGGAACGAGTTAAAGTGGTTTATAATATTTTAGTATCTGTGGATGTGGACAGCGGTTTTATTATCCGCTCAGATCTGTTTTGGCGGTCGGCCTGCGGGTAGCTGTCTGTGTTTCATACTAGCAGACTACTTCTGACGAATACCCTCTTTTCCTGTGCTAGTCTGATTCGTCCGCCACGCTGTATTTTGCTTCCTAGATAGCAGATATCCTTCACTTCCTCTACTACGTGGTTTCCATTTTTAATGTTATGCTTGTCGCTAATCTCATTTCTGCTTTTCCTCAATACCTTCTTCTTCGCTTCGTTTACTGCCAGTCCGTATTCTGTGCGCAACAGATTGTTTATTATTCCATTATTTCTTGTGAATCTCTCATTGATATCCTTTCAGTCTGAAATTTAATTCCATTCACTGCTTTGAGTTACCGATGCAATTGTTTGATAGCGCTCAAAATTCTGTGTAAGTTGTTTGCTTTTAGTTAATGGCATATTACAGAAACAGTCACTGGGATCAGAAGTATCCATTCCCACCAAGAAGAAAATAACGTACCTCTTATCTGCTACACGCTGCAGCCTCTCGCCGTGTCGATTTTTGAGCAGATAGCATTAAGCTCTCACATGCACCGCCTTATTGATTCTTTGGCTCACGTACGCGACACTGAAGAATACCCGACCGCCTTGTTTGGACGGCGAGGCGTACGAAAGGCACCGCCCGAGGGGCCACACGTGTTCACGGAGCTGGCATTTGTCTTCCGGTCGAGATAAAGTTCCGATAAAGCCGAGACAAGAATTAATGACGGCCACTTACAGCTTAGTGAAGGTTTATGTTACTTTAAGGCCCGTCAGGAGCCGGTCCGCGGGTCCGGTGGCACCGCCCACGCGCCGCCCCTCCTCGCGCCCGCCCCCGCCGCGGTGACGTCTGTATCACAGAAAAACGCCGGCCGGCGGCGGCTGCGGCGGTGGTAGCGGCAAGGCGCGAGTCGGCGCCCGCGGCCGGCCGGAGCCTCAGATTACCGCGGCCGGTACGGCGACTCGGGGACGTGGTTGATGGGCGCAATTAGAAGGTTAATGGGCGGCTTTATCGGGCGGCGCCTGGGCTGAGCCGGCGCGCCGACCCGCGCAGTTCATTACGGCCCGCCGAGATTTACGGGGCGCGCCTCGGCCACGCGAGCTTCCGCCCGCCCCCGCCGCCCACAGCTGTTGCGCGGTGCAATTGCAGATGCAGACGGCGTGCCGCCCCAGCGGCGTCGGCTCAGCACCCGCAGTCTAGCCAGACTGGACACCGGCCGACTACTCGCGACAATGCCTACCTGCTAATGACAACACCGAGCTCACGTCGAGCTAACGACGCGTTCCGAAAGGAAATGGATATGTTAGCGCACCGGACGAAATATTAGTCAGCCCCTAACCCTTTCACGACCAGTCTTTCGTCGGGGTGAAAGACAATGTATGGTTATTTTAATGTCATAGTCGAAAGTACAGCTACTGTCGCAGCCGGCCGGAGTGGCCGTGCGGTTCTAGGCGCTACAGTCTGTAACCGAGCGACCGCTACGGTCGCAGGTTCGAATCCTGCCTCGGGCATGGTTGTGTGTGATGTTCTTAGGTTAGTTAGGTTTAATTAGTTCTAAGTTCTAGGCGAGTGATGACGTCAGAAGTTAAGTCGCATATTGCTCAGAGCCATTTGAACCATTTAGCTACGGTCGCAGGTTCGAATCCTGCCTCGGGCATGGATGTGTGAGATGTCCTTAGGTTAGTTAGGTTTAAGTAGTTCTAAGTCTATGGGTCTGATGACCTCAGATGTTAAGTTCCATAGTACTCAGAGCCATTTTTGAACAGCGTCGACGGGAAGTTTCTTCCTCATGCTTGTTTAGAATATTTTTATCCAACAGTTTTTTTTTACAGGAACACATCTCTACATTTTAATGAATGACTCGAGAAATCATCTGTTCACTTTTCAGTATTTTACATTACATCCCTGGTTATAATCTGCCAAAGGTCTCCGCTAGCACTGCTGTCTCCTCAGGATTGACTGAGTTCCATTCATCCTGAACACATGCAACAAGCTGGTCTCTGTTATGTGTACGAAGTTCTTTGAAGACTACATCATACAGTTTTTTACCCCACAGATGCTGCTGTAAAGATGTAGGTGTGGATTCTTTCCCAGGCAGTCTATCTTAGCAGTTTTAGTGTCGGACATTCCACAGGCATGGCGGCCTCGAATCTGGGAAAGAGTATGTTTACGTTCTGGACCCATTTTTAATGACAGCCTTAAAAACGTCGAAAAACGAAAATAACCATAAAGCAATTTAGAGACAAAGTTAAACATTTATTTGCATAAGGAATGTGTAAATCCATTAGACAGAAGAAGCTTAACTTTTACACAACTGTTCTTTTTTATTTTCGTTATTAAAATTTAGAGATAATATTAACTATTTTTCTCTTCTTTAATTAGTGAAAGCACAAGCATACGTAAAAAAATACTGAATGACAAATTTTCTTTATCTTCCCAGGCAATACTATGTTAGATTTATGAGAATGATCTACTTAGAAGAAGTGGGCCATCACAACAACACTTGCCATCAGCAGACGTACAGCTATGGGGATGCGTTCACTATGATTCATCAGTAATACAGACTAGCATAAAGTTAATACAGCCAACACCATCTGTTGATATAAAATTGGACTATTTTTACAAAGCATCATCCTTGGTGGCTCTGTTAATAAAGAAGGGAGAAACTTTACGTCCACCCTCAAAATACGAGGGCTATTCTTTTCCGTCTCCGTTCGGTCCTGTTTAGGGGTTTCTCCTGATTTCATGCAGTCCACATGACGTATCTGTCATGTGTTTCCTTCTTTGTCACATTTCCGACCGCGCGCTGCAGGTGCAACGAAGATGCTCTTGCAGCGTTTTCGGTGGGAAGTGTTTGATCACCCATCATACAGATCAGGCTTGGCTCTCTCTGATTTTCACCTCTCGCTTACTTGAGCCGCTAGTTGCGAGGGCATAATTGTGGAATAGACAACGAGCTGCAGACCAGTGCAGGGAATTGGCAGAAATCACAGGCGACGAAGGTATTGCAAAGTTGGTACTACGCTGCTACAAATCTTTTAGTCGGACTGGCGACTATGTAGGGAAGTAACTGGAAGATGTGGCCAAACGTTGCATATAAAACATTTTTGATTTTCACTGTGGTTTACATTTCGCGACCGATCGGAGGTTGGAAAAAAAAAAGCCCTCGTGTGTGCTGCCCTTTCGTTGTCGAATGCAGGAAGTTGTGAGAGACACAAGGTTATAACTCTGGCGTTTCAAAGGACCACTGCGAAAAAACTTAAAGACGTACAGACAACACACACGCGTCAGCGTCAGTGGATAAAGCTTGTCTGCAAGCTTTTAACTCACATTACAGGTGCACCGTTGTTACACAGCACACCAATACAGGGCGTTTCAAAAAGAAAGAGCAGATTTCAAACATTTATTTCTCAAAAACTACAAATGATAGAAACACAATTCAAACGTTTCTTGTCAGAGAAAGGTTCAAAGTTTTTCAATGGTCCGCGCAGAAGTTCCATGCAAATCCGCAGTGGCGCTGGCGTTTGTTTGTAGGAAAATGGCGACGACACCACAGGAACGATCATTTTGTGTGCTGCAATTTGCAAAGTTAGAGTCCATTGTTGGTGTGCAACGTGCATTCCGCCGTCAATTCAACAAACAGCCGCCTCGTCATAAGCAAATTTATGAGTGGCATCACAGATTCGTAGAAGATGGTTGCATCTGCAAGCGAAAAAGCACGGGTCGTCCACGCACATCGGATGAAAATGTCGAGCGTGTCCGTGCAGCTTACGAAAGGAGCCCTAGAAAATCCACGACACGGGCAAGTCACGAACTAAACATGTCTAAAACAACGGTATGGCGCGTTCTGAGTAAGCGTCTGCACATGAAGCCGTACAAACTGCAGTTATTGCAAGCATTGCGTCCTGACGACCACAACAAAAGGTTCGAATTTTCAACTGCAATTCTACAGGACATGGAAGAGGACAATTTTGCCGAACGATTAATTTTTTCAGATGAATCAACGTTTCACATTTCTGGTAAAGTTAATCGGCATAACGTACGAATTTGGGCGAGTGAAACTCCGAGGGACGTTATTCAACATGAAAGAGACTCACCAAAGGTTAACGTCTTTTGTGCAATTTCGGTAAACAAAGTTTATGGACCTTTCTTTTTCATGGAGAAAACTATCACAGGAACCATTTACCTGGACATGTTAGAAAACTGGCTATTTCCTCAACTTCAGGAAGATTCAAATCACTTCATCTTCATGCAAGATGGCGCCCCACCACACGTCTCTGAACCTGTACGACGGTACCTAAATAACACCATTCCAGGACGGTGGATTGGAAGAGCAGGAGCACAAGATCAATGTCATCGTCTGTGGCCTCCCAGGTCACCAGACCTTACTCCCTGCGATTTTTATTTGTGGGGGTACATAAAGGACTGTGTTTATGTCCCACCTATGCCCGCTACTCTTCAAGAGGTACGACATCGAATTGTTGCGGCCGTGAATTCGGTAACTAAAGACCAGTTGCGTCGTGTGTGGCAAGAAATGAGATACCGGTTTGATATTTGTCGTGTAACAAATGGTGCTCATATTGAGGTACAGTTTTGATATTTGTTGTGTAACATTTGGTACTCATATTGAGTGAAGGACCGTTGGAATTGTGTTTCTATCATTTGTAGTTTTTGAGAAATAAATGTTTGAAATCTGCTCTTTCTTTTTGAAACGCCCTGTATGTGTGCGCATCTCACCGACACGAATTATCCGGGAACGGGCGACAGCAGCACGCTTTGCAATTCTGTCTTTCGGGCTGCTATCGCAGGCGTGAACTAATTCTGTGCGACAATACGAAGCGGAACGTAGCAGAGGATTAACAATGAAACTTGAAGGCAGCACAGCCTTCAAGTTGTGATTATTAGAATTCTGCAGATCGCCAGCAGGCACTACTTACCCAATGGTACAGTGATGCTTAGCAACGACATGAAGCAAATTCCCAATCGTCCTCTGATTATCGAGGGCCAATGAAACGGTTAAAAGAACACAGTTTCTTTGGAGCTCTGTACTTGGTGTAGAACTGATACCAGAAGACCACGTGGTCCTCCACCTTTGATATAATTTATGGCAGCAACATGGTCCGTCTGTGTGTTCCTTTCGGAGAATGGTGATGAAACAGGTCCGTTTTTAGGTTTCCGTACCTCAATCGGTGAAAATGGGACCCTTTAGGATCACTTTGTTATCCGTCTATCGGTCTGTCCGGTTGTTAAGAACCCTTTGCCTGAGGAACGGGTATACTTATCAAGTTTAATTTTATGTCACACACTAGGATCTACGGTTCCTTGGCGATGTAAAAAAAAAAAAAAAAAAAATTGACGCTTCTGAAGTCAATGCAGTCAAAAGATACTGCCATTTATGTCACATGTTTTGATATTCGCAAATTCATTCATCAGAACCCTAGAATCATGAAATTTGGCAAGAAGCGTTTGCACAGTACAACTATAGGAAAAAAATGCGAAAATTGTGAATTTGTAACTGTACACAAGAAAAAAGTTTGTAATTTGTTATCTGACTACAAACTTAAAATTAAAACACTCTCTAAAGTCTTGGAATTCTCAGGACAAGAGTTGTCAAACTATCGTGGTCTACCAAAAATAAGTATAGACTACAGCAGTTTCCTTACTAGCTTTGGTCAATTAATTCGTACCCACGTCACCTGTACGTTGGATGTGTTGCACTCCTATGAGGCGTTACCTCAAAAGATAGCTTTCTTTACGTATGCGATCAGTGGCTTACTAAATTCCCATAAAAACCGGAATCGATGCACCATCTACGAACTCAGTAAGAATATGTAAAAGGGCCGGGTAACCTATGGAACATTTTTGTTCTATGTAGTTATCCTCCTCTCTGTAACTCAAGAATAAACAGTATTTACAGCAAAACTGAAACTGCCATTGTTTAATTCACGTTTTGTTTGAAAATTGTTGATTTGCAACGTAAAAAAGAGGATATTGTAGTGAAAATAAAAAAATACAGATTTATGATACAGCGCTAGAAAACGTAATTTACTCAACAGAAAGGTAAAATAAGAAAACACAAAACAAAATTGTATCAAACATCGCTTCAGTACTTCGTCGAACTTACATAAAACATATTTCTGTTATTTATAAACAACTTCCGAATTTAGGAATAATAACAGGAAACTTTTGCCTTTGATCATGTTGAAGAGTACAAAATAACAATAATAATTATACACATTTTTTATGTTTCTGCATGTAAGCTGTGCTTACATCGAAAGGAGTTTCTTTGATTACATAAAAGTGCAGAAGTTAAGCGATCTACTAATTTTTATTACTTATAAAATGCAATTTTCGTTCTGTAAAGATATAAAATACACAATGGACTAACACTGAATGATATGCGCTTTTAATTATGTGCAAAACAAACAAACAAAAGTCGTTTTCTCCCATTCTCTCTCTTACACATTCATTTACCTTTCTTGCCGTACCAATTCTACCAGTAATCCCATCATTTATTGCGTTATTCATGTTGTGTACCAATACTACTGAACCGTAGTTTTGCTATTTCGCAACTCAACCCGAGACCTATATCTTGCCAGTATCAGTGTCCATAACAGGCAAAAATCATCGAGATTCTCGATTCCTGAGATGGATGGTCTGTTTATATACATAATTATCATCGTACGAAACCTTCGAAGCGCGAGTGCTACTCACGCCAGGTCAGTTTTGAGAATCACATACAACCATTCGCTTGACAAGAGATCCGTACCTTAAGACTGCAGAGTACCACAAGTCACACCAATCCTTGAAAAAAGATCTGTTGACATATAAACAATAAGCATTCAAAAAATATCTTTCCCGTGGCTCACAAATAGCTCTTCAGTCACACGGTGTAATGAGGTATGTTGACAGGGGATCTGAAGTTGATTCCATATTTCTGGATTTCCATGAGATTTCTGACACCATTCCTCACAAGCAACTTCTAATCAAATTGCATGCCCGTGCAGTATCGTTACAGTTGTGCGACTGGATTCGTGATTTCTTGTCAGGAAAGTGACAGTTCGTAGTAATCGACGGGAAGTCATTCAACGAAACAGAAGTGATACTTCGGGTTCCATAAGAAACTATTATAGGCCTTCTGCTGTTTTTAATCTATATAAACGATTTAGGAGATAATCTGAGCAGCCCTTTTAGATTGTCTTCAGATGACGTTGTTATCAGAAGATCAAATCGAATTGCAAACTGATTTAGACAAGATACCTGTATAGTGCGAAAAGAGAGAGCTTGTTCTGTATTACCGCGAAGTAGGGCAGATAGTGTCACGGATGGGCGGTGTCAGTCATTAAAACAAAGGCGTTTTTTTGTTGCGGAAAGTTCTTTATTCGAAATTTCGATCTCGAAATTATTCCTGTGAATGCGAGAATTTTTTCACCCCTTCCAGCATAAGGAGAAATGACAACCGTAATAAAATAAGAGACACCAAACCTCGCACGTATGATGATGATTGGTTTGTGGGGCGCTCGACTGATTGGTCATCAGCACCCGTGCCGAGTCCCAGTTTTTTCATAGTCCAATTTTTTTTTCACAGTCGAATCTAGCCACTGTCACGAATGATGAGGATGATGATGTAACGATGAGGACAACACAAACACCCAGTCTCCAGGCAGAGAAAATCCCCAATCCGGCCGGGAATCGAACGCGGGACCACGTGATCAAGAGGTAGCCACGCTAGTCACTAGACCACGAGCTGCGGACAGCACACGTGGAGTTATTTAGGTGTTCATTTTTCCCATGTGATATTTGAGAGTGGAACAGTCGCGAAATAGTCAAAAAGTTGTTCTATGAACTCCCTTCCAAGCACTTACATGTTATTTGTATAGTAGTCATGTAGACGTAGAACCAGATGAAATTGTGCCACTCGGTTGTACGGAACCAGCGGTCACGTGATACAGTGATATAAAGGATTTGTCGTGATTCGACATGGCCATAACAACACCGCTGAACGGGTTGCCCGGTTTGTTAGTGTAACAATGCGGGATCTCCATCGTGTCAACAAGAAATGGTGCACCACTCGCAGCAGTGTTAACAGTGTAACGACAGTAGTTGTAAGAAGATCCTATCAGTGGTAATCTTTTTCAAACCGGACTAGAATTGCTACTGTCAGTGAATTCAAGTCCATTTCGAACGGTTTCTTAGATAACATTGCGAAGGGACTTGTATGTGATGAACATAGGAAGTCGCATACCTCGCAAAAGACCATTGCTCATAGCGCCACAGGAAGCTGCACGTCTTCAGTAGGCCAGACGACACAGAAAATGGACAGGAGATGACTGTACCCGTGTTCTGTGGTGCGACGAGTCGCAATTTCGCCTCTTTTCAGTGTATGCTACAGTCGAGTGCGCTGATGACGTTGCATAAGAATGTTGTTATCGAGGTGTTTCCGTACCATGACTAGTGCTCACTCATTCAAATTACCATGAACATAAACCAGGCTGTTTATTTGAACATTATCGGTCACAAACTGACACGCTTTCTTCTGCAGCGTGATTGCGTGACGATGATACAAACTTTCTTGAAAATATAATAGAAGAGCAGAAATGTAAAAGTTTGACGTTCTGATACCTCTCACAGTGGACAGTGGACCTATTCTACTGCAAGCTTTCAGCTTTCCATATTTTGGAAGGAGGTAGTATGGACCAAAACAAGAAAAAATGTCCAGTAAACATGGGCTCTAAATTGCATACTTTAGGAGCTATGAACACTTGTTCATTTTTGCTACTGTGAAACCCGTCTCTTCTACTGAAGAAATACTCATAGCTCTCAAGGTACGCGTTTTAGAGTTCATGTTCAATAGACAGTTTTTTTTCTAGTTGCTGTTCATACTACCTCCTCCAAAAATATGGAAAGAAACAGTTTGAAGTAGAACCTGTCCACCATCAGAGGTAGCAGAACGATTTTCGCTTGTAACTTTCCATTCGGTCGTTTCCCAACCAGGGCTCCTTCCCTCATTTGCCCTTCATCATCTCTGTACGTTTGTAACATCATCACGGAATCACCCCATACAACTTGATGGTGAGTATGCTGTGGGCACTCCAAAGTTCACAACAGCCATGTTCACAGCGCCATGCGTATACTTTTATGCTTTGAAGAACACTCATACACCCTATTGCACCTCGACTGGGACATTAAATCACTCGAATCGCATAAAAAATGTTTGGAACTGTTTGGAACGATCGGTGAAGTCTAGCAATCAACAATCCGGCAATTTGGTAGCATTAGGGAAAGTAATCATCAATTACGCGGCCCTGTCACATTAATGTGACTACCTGTCACAAGCTTGAATAACCACCTTTTGCAGCGCTGACGAGCAGGAAGAGAATCATTGGGGTTTTAGAAGGTAGCGACGGGAATGTGGAGCCACGGCGACTCGAGTGCCGTGGACAGCTGTACAAGGTTTCTCGATTGAGCATCCATGGCGCGAACGGCCCGATCGAGATGGTCCTTCAGATTCTCGACTGGGTTTAAATACGGGGAGTCTGGTGGCCAGGGGAGTATGATTACCTCGTCCTGGTGCTTTTCGAACCACGCACGTACACTGCGAGCTGTGTGACATGTCGCGTTTTCCTGCTAGTAGATGCCATCGTGCCGAAGAGAAACATACCGAATGTAGTGGCGGACATGGTCCCCAACGATAGATGCATACTTGTGTTGATCCATTGTGCCTTCTAGAATGACGAGATCACGCAGGGAATGTCAGGAAAACGTTCCCCACGTCATAACGCTCCTTCATCCGGCCTGGAGGTTTTGGACGATTTATGAAGGGCCGTACACGCCAACGGCCATCCGTCTGGTGGAGCATAGAACGAGATTCATCCGAAAAGGCCACCTGTCACCAATCGTTGGACGTTTATTTACGGCACTGGCGTACAAATTCAAGACTTAGTCACCGATGAACAGCAGTTAGTACAGGTGCATGATCAGGCGCCCACTCCAGAGGCCCATACTCAGCAACTTTCACTGAAGAGTCATCGAGGAGACCCCTTGGGTCACCTGACCAGTCGGTTGCTTAGCCGTTTTACATGTATTCTCCGGTACACATCTCCGCAGTCGTCCTTGACCCCTGTCATCTATGGTCCCTGGTCCACCATATTTGCCTCCTTGCCGGTTTTGGATAGCACAATTTTGCCACGCACGGCATACTTTAACCACGGCGGCATGCGAACGGTTTACAGACCTAGCCGTTCCTGAAATGCTTTCACCCTTGGACCGAAATCCAGTCACCATACCTTTTTGGATGAAAGACAAATCGCTCCGTTTCGCATTACATCCTCCCCTCACCGTCCGAAATGCTTTATATGCCCTCCAATGATAGTGCTGCCTCTTCCCATCTCTGGGTGGTCATTGCAAAAAAATGGTACAAATGGCTCTGAGCACTATGGGACTCAACATCTTAGGTCATAAGTCCCCTAGAACTTAGAACTACTTAAACCTAACTAACCTAAGGACATCACACACACCCATGCCCGAGGCAGGATTCGAACCTGCGACCGTAGCAGTCCCGCGGTTCCGGACTGCAGCGCCAGAACCGCACGGCCACCGCGGCCGGCATGGTCATTGCACGTTGACACTGAACACAGCCGGTGGTCATATTAATTTGGTTGGACCGTGTAGTTGCTTCAGCTCTGTACGGTATTCCTGAAAAAAGCTTTTGGGTCTGTTTTCGTCTCCGAATCGAGCTCATTATGAAAACTAGAGGCGGTGTTATCGGTATAGCTTCATATCTCATGGATATTACTAATTTTTTTCTGGTGTGTTTTGTGAAATTTAATGGTGGTGGTGGTGGGATTCAATGGGGCTGATCTATCTACACTACACACGTACCATTGGTTTGGCGACGATAAAAGTGAACGTGTGTGTTTACGAGAATACTTAATACCGTAACTCAGAAACTGTATCAAGAATTTAAGGACAGTCTTTTGTCCGTGGGAATGACAGTACATCTACTCAACAGGCAAGGACAATGACACGGCGCTTCAGAGAAAATTCGGTGGATTTGCAAGGCTGGCTTCCTCGAAAGCTAGATTTATGTTACATAAAATAGCATTAGGATGAACAAAACTGTTCACCACTAGCCACTACAGTATAGAAGAAACGGTGACAATACTCCCCGAAGATAAATGACGAACAAGGCCTATACATAATAGCGACGTCGTCGGCATATTTGAACCGAATAGTAGCTTGCGTTTTTAGCAACGGTGGCTAGATAGTGCCCAAATAAATACGCCTGGCTAAATATGCCTGGTAAAATACGAATGGTAAACTGCGTCGTTTTTGAAATATTGACGTCAACAAATCGCTATTCAAGCGAAACTCTCTTCAACCCTCGTATAAATTCACCTCTTTGTTAAAGAGAATAACTACCACTGTTTGTGCATATGGTCTACATCATACATCGTGTAAGTATTGTTTAAGCTCACACTTAGATATACTCAATCGATTAAGTGTTACCAGAGCGCAATGTAAGACACTGACATGGTGATAATAATAATGGTAATACACCCTTCATGTCAAGGGCAGTACAGAAGAAAGGACGTTCTTTGTCACACGCGCTGGCCACAACACCAGTGGTCCCTCTGGCCTCTTGCCGGCCGGCATCTACGACTCCCGTTAATTATATTGTAAAAGCCGTGTTCCAGCATCCCGACGGTCAGCTTAATGGACTCGCGTGGTCCTCCTGGCAAGGTCAGCAGTAAATTAATGGCTCCGTCTGTAAAGCATACTCGCGTTATCGAATGCCGGCCACTTAAAGAAGAACCGCTTCTGATCTCGCTACCTGCACACTGATTGAAACGTAGAACAGACGTGGAGCCTAAACGTGGGAGATAAGAGCTTTTAAAAGGGCTCGCCTACGCTATGCCAAGAATTTACGTCTCTCTTTTGTGCTGGCGAACAGTTATCGGAAGCACCAGCGTCCCTCATTCCTCAGCGCTTTAAAAAGCTTCGTGCTCCTCATTAACCTGTACAATACGGTGCTGTGGCATTTACCGTGAAATGCTATCTCCGGCGGGAACGTGTGGTAAGCCGGCGTAAGATGAATGTGAATGCGTTACACTTGTTCGAGTGCATCCTGATCCTCTTCCTATTAAACATCGACTTTCGTAATATTAACTTCTGCGGAAATAAATGGCCTTAAGAAGATTATTTGTAAGTCTGTAAGTATTTTAAGGCGTTCTATGTTCTAAGAGAACTGAAAAATTGAAAACCTGCTGTAAACTAGATTCTTCGTCAGCATGGCTTCATCTGTTGTTCGAAGTTCGGTATATAAGGCTATGCCACTGCTGATTACGTTAAGTATTTCAAATATTTATTAAATAATCCACTGTGACAGTACGGCTCTTAATTTAGTTACAATACGCTTACGCTTGCCTTTCATATATTACAACACTGATGACGTTTTCTTGGATTGGTTCAAAAATGGTTCAAATGGCTCTGAGCACTATGGGACTTAACTTCTGAGGTCATCAATCCCCTAGAACTTAGAACTTCTTAAACCTAACTAACCTAAGGACATCACACACATCCATGCTTGAGGCAGGATTCGAACCTGCGACCGTAGCGGTCGCGCGGTTCCAGACTGTAACGCCTAGAACCGCTCGACCACTCTTGGATTATCAGTCGAATTTTGTACTCGTCCTTCTCGTCAAGTGTTGCTTCAATACGAATCTGCTGTTCGCCCGATACCGCAAGAGATCTGAATAATGATGTTCACTGGAAACGATTCCTTTTTGATTCAGCAAAATAACATGTAATTTTAATTGTATCTAAACCTATCTGTACGCTGTAGCTTGCCTCATGGTAAACTAAGCACTTTTGTATGTGTGATGTGCAGCACCGAAACTGTCTTACGTATCATCTTGTCGAATAAATTAATCTCCAGTCGATTACCTTTGAAATTTACTTTTTTACGTGAAAAAATAAGTTGTTTGCGCCTCAGATAGGGAATCGATTTTGTATGTATTACTGTGATTTATGAAAGTAATGGTGCTCATCTTCACAGATCTCTTTTCTGCACCATGCTGCATAGCAGTCGTGTAGCAGTAGAACTGTAATGTTGCACATTTTCTTAAGATTTTCTCCATATTTTTTATCGATATGTTGCAAATGACTGAAAAACTATTACCTACAGGGGTTGCATAAAAATATGATAGTACCGCGAGAAATGTATGTTCAACATGATTGCGGATGTTAGCCAAGCCTGCAGGTTGCGCTTCTGTAGGTGTGAATGTATTATGTCGGAGCTAAGTGGATTCGAACGTCGGCAAATCGTTGGTGCTCGTATAGTGACTGCTTCCGTAACCAAGGCAGCCGAAAAGTTTGGTGTTTCAACAGGCATCTTATCGGTGATTTACATCATATACAGGGAAAGAGGAAACACAACGTGGACGAAAGGGTGTTGAGTGATCGTGACATAGGTCATTAAAGAGGCTTTTGACGACAAATAACGGGAAGACAGCTGCAAAAGTCACTGCAGAACTGAACGTCGCACTCGCGAACCCTGTCAGCTCCGAAATAACGCGAAGGGAACCGCACAAGAGGAAATTGCAGCGCGAGCTGGAGTACCAAAATCACTCATTGTTGATGCAAATACCCGTAACAGGAAAATTTGGCACCGAAGCCACAAACCCTCGACTATTGACCAATAGAAGAAAGTCATTAGTTGGGATGAATCTTGTTTCACACTGTTTCCAACCTCTGGCCGAGTTTACGTCCCACGAGTGAAATATGGCGGGGTTGAGTAATGATCTGCATAACCATTAGGGTATTCCATGGGCTCCATGGTTATTCTGGAAGGTCGCATTCTTGTCAAGGATTATGTGACAATTTGGCTGATCAGGTCCATCCCACAGTACAATGTTTGTTCCCCAATAGTGATACTGTGCTTCAAAGCGACAGGGCCCCTGTTCATACAGCTCCCATTGTCCAGGATTGGTTTTGTGAGCACGAGGATGAAGTGTCGCATCTCCGTTGGGCACCCCAGTTACCAGATCTCGGTATTAGTCGGCGTTTGTCATCTACTTTGGAGAGAAGGAAGCGTGATCACTATCCATCTACATCACCGTCAAGTGAACGTGTGATTATTTTGTAGGAAGGATGGTATAAGATTCTCTTGAAAATCACACAGGACCTGTATTTATCCATTCCGAGACGACTGGGAGCTATTTTGAATGCCAACGGGATTCTTGCACAGTATTAGCTATGAAATTTGCTGTGTTTTTGATGTTCCCATTTTTTTGACCACACCTGTATCTATGGATGGCTTCGTAAACGTAAGGTATGCAAGTAACAGTTTATGGCAGACAGAGTTAAATTACCTATCTTCTTTCAAAAAACTTTCTCTTTGGATTAAACAATTTTTTTACCTTTCCTTGCTTGTATCAATTGCCTTGGGTCCAAATTTTTATTTGAATAAATTCTTCACTGTGTAGTTGATTCCGTGTCGAAATCGAAAAATTCGGCCAGAAGAGCCTAAAGACAAAGTAAATATCAGTCCAAGATGCGGAAAAATTTGTCAGTGGTTTATAAAAGTTGCGTGTTTTAACAGATGCACAGTTTTGCAGAGGTATCTTGTTTAGGCTTCAGAACATAAAAGCGAATGAAAATGTTCAAATGTTCAAAAATGTGTGTGAAATCTTATGGGACTTAACTGCGAAGGTCATCAGTCCCTAAGCTTACACACTACTTAACCTAAATTATCCTAAGAAGAAACACAGACACCCATGCCCGAGGGAGGACTCGAACCTCCGCCGGGACCAGCCGCCCAGTCCATGACTGGAGCGCCTGAGACCGCTCGGCTAATCCCGCGCGGTACAAAAGCGAAATAAAACGGTATTTTGGCGCAAGCATTTTGGCGAATGTGCATCGTTCTATTTTAAACTGTTAGCAGTCTTCATATTTCTTCTGTGGGTTATTTGTATCTAGAGGCGAATACAATTATAGAAATGTAGTTTTATACAAAGGAGCACCATGCACTTCATTTGCTGTTAGACTAATATCGAAACTGTAAACTCTCTCCAGAAATCCCTGATTGAGTTTCCGACGTATAACCCTAAGATTGTTGGGGTAAAAAAGAAGCAGTACTCTAAAGCAGTTAGCCTTATCCTACATTGTTAGGGTGTGGAGTCGACATCCCATTAAAAAAAGAGGTCGCTAGCGAAAATGCTTGAAAGCTTATATTCAATGGATTCGGATAGCTAGAAAGTTTTATTCGCATTCTCTAGCCCTCCGTATAATCAGTCCTGCGTCACTGATTTTTATTCGATTTATTTATAGTTTTGTTTCATCTTACACGGGATCTAGCTTTTCAGAAAACGAAAAGAAAACCCAATTTCCCCTTGCCATAAACCGTTGTTTTATAATCAAAATATCCACGGGTATGCTGCCGGTCTATAGTGTCCAACGGGCACAATATTTCGGCGATCATACATGTCGCCATCATCAAGTAAACTGACGAACTGAGCTATGAACGTGCCGGCACGGAGATCCGTACGCTATGGCTGCTCAGAGGGAACTGGGTTCGGTCGCGGCGGCCGATTTAAATACCCTCCGCCCGCGGCGCGCTCCCTCCGCCGTGCGCGCCCCGCGCCACGGTCGCGCGGTGGAACAGATTGCGACGGCGTCTGAGATGACGTCGGTGTGATGGCTCTGTCCGCCGTGGTCGTCACAACTATACGTTTGCTCGATTTACTCTTGATTAACCCGATCGCTGGTTCTCAAGCCTTGCTAAGATTATAGCCACAGTCACGGTTTATGAGGTCGTCATTGGTGCGAATTTCGATGGCCTCTCTAACAACGCTGTCCCAGTATCTCGACGTCTGTACCAGAATCCTCTTGCGGTCACACTCCATGGCGTGATTTTCCGACAAACAATGTTCAGCGACCGCCGACTTGCTCGGATACATCAGTCGAGTGTGCCTCTGGTGTTCACGGCATCGATCCTCGACGGTACGCATCGTCTGACCAATATACGACTTGCCACATTGACACGGAATCTGGTACACGCCGGCCTTCCTCAAACCGAGGTCATCTTTGGCGCTCCCCGCCAGTGCACCAGTTTTATTTGGGGGACAAAACACAGTTCCGACCCGGTGTTTCTTCAGAATGCGGGCGATTTTCCCCGAGAGTGCGCCTCTGTGTGGAATAAATGCAGTGCCTACCTCCTCCCTCGTGACTTCATCCATCTCAACAGGTTGTGCTGCAGTGGTTGGGCGGAGAGCACGTTGAATCTGCCACTCTGAGTACCCATTTTTTCGAAATACAGTTCTCAGATGTTCCAATTCCTGGGGTAGACTCTCTGCGTCAGAGATAGTGCGCGCCCTATGTACTAGAGTTTTAAGTACCCCATTCCTCTGCGAAGGGTGGTGGCAGCTGTCTGCGTGCAAATACAGATCAGTGTGCGTAGTCTTCCGATACACCCCATGACCTAGGGTGCCATCAGCCCTTCTCTTGACGTCAAGGAAAGGTAATTTATCCTCCGTTTCAGTATCCATAGTGAATTTGATGTTGGGGTGTATGGAGTTTAGATGTGTAAGGAAGTCAAGGAGTTTATCCATACCATGTGGCCAGATGACGAACGTGTCGTCCACGTAAGGGAAAAAGCAAGTAGGTTTCCATACGGATGACGACAGGGCTTCCTCCTCGAAGTTCTCCATGTACAAATTCGCTACCACCGGTGAGAGTGGGCTACCCATGGCGACTCCCTCCGTTTGTTCGTAGTATTCTCCATTAAAAAGAAAATACGTGGAAGTCAAGACATGCCTAAAAAGTTCAGTGGTCTTCTCGTCAAACTTCTGACTAATCAATTCTAGTGACTCTCGCAGGGGTACCCTCGTAAACAAGGAAACGACGTCAAAACTCACCATGATATCTGACTCATCCAACCTGAAGCTATCAAGGCGTTTAACAAAATCCACGGAATTACGGATGTGATGAGGGCATTTACCCACATAAGGACTTAATATTCCCGTCAGGTATTTGGCCAACAAATATGTAGGTGCCCTGATGTTGCTGACAATGGGGCGTAATGGTACCCCCTCTTTGTGAACCTTCGGGAGTCCATATAGTCTAGGCGGTACCGGACCTTGGGGTAACAATTTCTTAGCGTCACCCTCCGGTAAATCTGCGTCCTTGAGAAGCGCCCTCGTCTTGTTCTCCACCTTCTTTGTAGGGTCAACGCTGATCTTCCGGTAGGAATCGTCATTTAGCAGGCTCTGCAGCTTATCAGTGTAGTCCTTATGGGAGACAACAACTGTAGCATTGCCTTTGTCAGCCGGTAAGACAACAATTTCAGAGCGCTCCCTCAGACCACGAATGGCCGCCCTCTCTTTACTGCTGATATTTGACTTCATCGGCTTGGATTTCGTCAACGCACGACAAGTTTCACGACGTATTTCCTCGGCTGATTCTGGCGGAAGTCAAGCTGCAACCTGTTCAACAGCACTAACAATTTCTGCGACCGGAGTGAACTTGGGGGTGGGAGCGAAGTTGAGACCTTTCTGCAAAACCGAGACCGCATCATCACTCAACACCATGCCACTCAAATTGATGACAGTCTTGCACGGAACCTGCAGGGATGGTTTGTCAAGGAGACGTGAGAACTTAGCTGTTTGACGTCCCGTAGCCTTCTTATGGGCGGAATCAGCTGACACCCAGGTGACACCATCAATCCAATCCCAGGAACAAGAAGTGAACTTAGTAGCCAGTTGCAAATGTAGTTTGAGTAATTCCTGTAAGATAAACTCAAGGCTCCGGCGGGTGAATTGCACTCTCTCACGTGCCCGTTGGACTATAGACCGGCAGCATACCCGTGGATATTTTGATTATCAAATACGCCGGGAGAAACTCAAGAATCACGTTGTTTTATAGTTTCAGTAATTACGGTGCGTATGGAGTAGAAGCAACAACGGAAGCAGGTAATTTCTCTCTCTCTCTCTCTCTCTCTCTCTCTCTCTCTGTGTGTGTGTGTGTGTGTGTGTGTGTGTGTGTGTGTGTGTGTGTGTGTGTGTTCTGGAGCCGTTTGTCACGCGCCATCTGACCTGAACTCGCATCTCTGCGATAACCATCAAGCCCCAGGTCGCACATCCACACTGAGCCCCCGAGTCCTGCCTCACTTAATCTCGCTGCTTCTCTCTCCCTCTCCCCCACCCCCCGCCTCTCTCTCTCTCTCTCTCTCTCTCTCTCTCTCTCTCTCTTTCTTTCTCACACACGCGATGTAAGTTCGCTGTTATCCCGGGCCGTCCGGAATCTTCCAGCAGTTGCTGGTGCGACCATGAGCCATCAATCCTCCTGTCGCGATATCGCCTCTAAAGAGTTTGCGCACGAACTTTTAACGTTTCTTCTCCCTCTCTCCTTATAGCTAGTAGAGTTCAGGCAAGCGGACTACTTTTCAACTCGGGGAAGGTATTTAATAGTTGAGTGCTGATAAGTACGTAACTAAAAGATATCAGACATACAAATTAATCAATGGTTTCATTTGTAGCTGAGCATTTAGGGCAACGGCATGAACCATTAATAGTTTCTTCTAAATCTCTGTGTCATTTCTGTTAATACCAAAACAAAGCATGATAACCCAGAGAGGTCTGATAGATGTTTTGGCTGGAGTAAGAGATATTTGCAAATGTATAAGGAATGGTGTAGCGCTGTTATTATTGTTATGTCAGGTGCTAGTAACATATTAGAGAAGAGATGTGATGCGGGCATTTGTTATTTTTTTGTGATTTGTCAATCAACGACAGAGCTGTAGTAATTTCTGTGGCAACAAACCTAATTATCTGTTTTTACTGCCGTAAAGTAATACAGTATGCTTGTATCTTTCAGAATATAGTGTAGATGCCGATATTATCCTCAGTATGCTAATTGTTTTTTATATTTTTGAGGCTGTTTGTCGGGTTGCCTTGTTTTCTGGAAGTTTTTCTAGCAGTAAACATTTGCCCTCCAGCCTCGACTCAAGTTTAAATGGTCAGACTCATCTTAGCGTATCCCTTTCTTGATACTGCACCTAGTCATGTCACTACTATTTTACGTATCACTAATTAGTGATTAAAGAAAAATATTCATATGATACAAGATATAAAACCTGCGAAAAAGAATAACGTCGATGTATATCAGGTATGTAATGTGGAGCAAATAATTTGTTATACGTACTGAAGTGGTTTACATCTTGTACCCATGCTGACTGCTGCATTTCCTTGGGTGTGTTGTGTTTGACAGGATTTGGGGATAGCAACATGCAGTTGCTGAATGTGGAATGGCATGATTTTTATTCGCCAGTATCAGCCATGAATACTACTCGAGAATGTGTATCTCACATATTATGCAGGCTACGTATGAAATGCTTACGAGCTTTTTCCAGAAAGTTTTCCTTCAGAAATATAAAGTGAAGCTGTATAGTGAAAACCTGTGCTTGCTTGTATTTTTCAACGCGTGATGATGGTAGGTCATAAACACATCGAAACATAATTTCGAACCCGAAAACGTACTACATAGGTTTACTTTTTTAACTGAGGTGGCAGAGAAAAACTTAAAATGAGATATTTAATTTATGGTTTTCACTTTGCTTGCCCTACCCCTCCATCACTGATCAGTGGTTCAGGAAAAATATTCATATAATACAAGAAATAAAAATCTGCAAAAAAATTATGTCGATGTGTACCAGATATACAACGAGTAGGAAATAATTTGTTATATTTGGTGATGCTGAGGTGACCGTGCTCCATATTACTTTTCCGTCTCATATAATAGAGGTAGCTTTCGTCTTCCGAGTGAGGCACGAAATGTAAGGGAACAAAGAATCCGATATTGTAAAGCTTCTTGCTGTTGGCGATAGATCCCTTGCATCTTCAGAGGAAAACGAACCCCTGATTTGAAATGCAAAATGCCCAATCAAGTCTGAAAGAGAGCTGTTTATGTTTGTCAAATATTCCATGCAGCCTTAAACGTTGACTAAATTAACATCAAGTAGAGTAAGGGAGTCATTCACTGCTTATGAAAAGATGTTTTCGAGCTTCGTTAACAGACTGAACTGATGGCCTCATAGCCATTATACTCCACCGGGGGGCACAGTATAGTTCTCAGTGCTCTATGGTTACATTATATTGGAGATATGTTTAAGATTTTTCTTTCAGGTAGCAAAAATGTCTCATGAGTAACATGAATGTTAAGTCATTCCTCACTTTTATATCCGTAATTTGTCGTAAATAGTCTCTGCACGATCTGTAGAACGCTCACCTAAACCACAAAATCTGTAGAAACCTTCGGTCTGCGCGTGAATTACCGAAATGTTTCCCATTTGTTTCTGTACATTGCAAGTCGATTTCGAGTAAAGTCTCACTCTAAGAGGATACTCATCCAACTGTTTGTCATCAGAACTTGAAGGCTACAAGTTTATATCCAAGCTGCAGTTCAAGCATCCAAAATTTCGTTTTCGATTGAAAAATTTTTTTGTTCGTTATTTTTATTATTCTTCTGCTTCAGTGAAATAAGCAGAGTAACTGCCCCTCCTGCGCTAAATAACAGCGCTTTTCACTCAGCCAGATGTACTCGCACATACCTCTTACGGCGGCTGATCCGTTTTTTTCTTTCCGCTAGAATATTGCCACACCCGAATCAATTACCAGAATGAAAGTTACCCTCTGCAGAGTGCTGTATGTTAGTATGAATTTTCGTGACAGTAAAATTAACTTCCAGACCGTCCCTCGAACTCCAGTTTTTACTATTGACTTGCTTGCTTCACCGATTGTGTTACTCAAACCTTCAGTTGTGGCATTGTCGTCCACGAATTGCACAGATCTGGGTTCAGATCCCGCTCATGCATACTGTTAACGTAAAGTTCATTGTGTGCATCACAAAGACGTCTCAGAAATACACAAACCTATTTAGTTCAATATTTCAGGTTCGATTGAGAGGACAGATACGATTTCGCCGAATGCTCACTTTTCGTTAATGGTAATCTGTTTCGTCTGATAAGCAAACTCAGTTTTTTTATAAAACAAATTTTCCGAGGTATAAATGGATGCATGAAATTAGAACTAAATGGAACAGCTTTTAAGAATGCGAAATAATGGACTGAGATACTTCTTAGAAAAAGAAAAACGGGGCAAAGTAGTCACAACATCGGTAATAACAATACCTCTGCAAGAGTTATGAGGGTAGGCACAAAGTTTTAACCATCACCTCGAAAAAGTGAAGTTACGTAGCTAATTGTTTGTTCTTTTCAGACACGTGTCTGTTAGTTCAAAAATGGTTCAAATGGCTCTGAGCACTATGGGACTCAACTGCTGAGGTCATTAGTCCCCTAGAACTTAGAACTAGTTAAACCTAACTAACCTAAGGACATCACAAACATCCATGCCCGAGGCAGGATTCGAACCTGCGACCGTAGCGGTCTTGCGGTTCCAGACTGCAGCGCCTTTAACCGCACGGCCACTTCGGCCGGCCGTGTGTCTGTTAGTCCTGGTACTCACTGAATTCCACGCGCAACAATACCGTAGCATGCCTCTAGGGCAGCCAAAGTAAAATGGTGCAGCCAGACTAAAATGGTGCAGCCCATTGATAAACTGTAACGCGGCAATTTTTAATCTGTACTAAGACTAGAGGCCATAACCTGTTGTCTTGAGATAGCGTCTTCGACTAATAATGAAAATGAATTTCAGTGATATGGTTGTTCTCATCGGATTCGACAATGTTCATCAGAGACAAGAGTATAGTCAGAAGGGCTCCATGGAAGTGTAATAGGACCGTTATTATTTGCTATATACACTACTGGCCATTAAAATTGCTACACCACGAAGATGACGTGCTACAGACGCGAAATTTAACCGCCAGGAAGAAGATACTCTGATATGCAGATGATTAGCGTTTCAGAGCATTCATACAAGGTTGGCGCCGGTGGCGGCACCTACAACGTGCTGACATCAGGAAAGTTACCAGTCGATTTCTTATACACAAACAGCAGTTGACCGGCGTTGCCTGGTGAAACGTTGTTGTGATGCCTCGTGTAAGGAGGAGAAATGCGTACCATCACGTTTCCGACTTTGATAAAGGTCGGATTGTAGCCTATCGCGATTGCAGCTTATCGTATTGTGACATGGCTGCTCGCGCTGGTCGAGATCCAATGACTGTTAGCAGAAAATGGAATCGGTGGGTTCAGGAGTGTAATACGGTACGCCGTGCTGGATCCCAACGGCCTCGTATCACTAGCAGTCAGTCGAGATGCAGGCATCTTATCCGCATGGCTGTAACGGATCGTGCAGCCACGTCTCGATTCCTGAGTCAACAGATGGGAACGTTTGCAAGACAACAACCATCTGCACGAACAGTTCGACGACGTTTGCAGCAGCATGGACTGTCAGCTCGGAGACCATGGCTGCGGTTACCCTTGACGCTGCATCGCAGACAGGAGTGCCTGCGAAGGTGTTCTTAACGACGAACCTGGGTGCACGAATGGCAAAACATCATTTTTTCGGATGAATCCAGATTCTGTTTACAGCATCATGATGGTCGCATCCGTGTTTGGCGACATCGCGGTGAACGCACATTGGAAACCTGTATTCGTCATCGCCATACTGGCGTATCACCCGGCGTGACGGTATGGGGTGCCATTGGTTACACGTCTCGGTCACCTCTTCTTCGCATTGACGGCTCTTTGAACAGTGGACGTTACATTGCAGATGTGTTACGACCCGTGGCTCTACCCTTCATTCGAACCCTGCGAAACCCTACATTTCAGCAGGATAATGCACGACCGCATGTTGCAGGTCCTGTACATGCCTTTCTGGATACAGAAAATGTTCGACTGCTGCCCTGGCCAGCACATTCTCCAGATCTCTCACCAATTGAAAACGTCTGGTCAATGGTGGCCGAGCATCTGGCTCGTCACAATACGCCAGTCACTACTCTTGATGAACTGTGGTATGGTGTTGAAGCTGCATGGGCATCTGTACCTCTACACGCCATCCAAGCTCTGTTTGACTTAATGCCCAGGCGTACCAAGGCCGTTATTACGGCCAGAGGTGGTGGTTGTGGGTACTGTTTTCTCAGGATCTATGCACCGAAATCTCGTGAAAGTGTAATCACATGTCAGTTCTAGTATAGTATATTTGTCCAATGAATACCCGTTTATCATCTGCATTTCTTCTTGGTGTAGCAATTTTAATGGCCAGTAGTGTACATAAAATATATGGCGCACAGGGGTGGAAGGAATCTGTGACAGTTTGCTGATGACGCTGTGGTTGACTATAGGAAGACACAAGATGACGTAGACAAAATTTTCTAGGTGTTGTGATAAATGGCTGCTAGCTCTAAACGTAGTAAAAAATGTAAGTTATTGCGGATGAGTAGGAAAAAACAAACGCGTAATATTCGGATACGGCATTATTATTGTCCTGCTTGACACAGCCACGTCGTTCAAATATCAGGGTGTAACGTTTCAAAGCTGTACGAAACGGAACGAACATGTGAGGACTGTGGTAGGGAAAGCGAATGGTAGACTTCGATTTATTGGGAAAATTTTGGGAAAGTGTGGTTCATTTGTAAAGGAGACCGCTTATAGGACGCTAGTGCGACCTGTTCTTGAGTACTGCTTCAGTTTTTGGTATCCGTACTATAATGGTCGCCTGATCGTTGATATTCCTTTATTCGCACTATATCACTCCAATGTACGAAGCTTGTTAGTACTTGATGTAGAGAATTGGGTTGGCGCCATTAAATTGTATTGTAATAGTTGCTGCTGCTGCTGGCTGGTTCACTGCTGTATCTTGATGTTACTGTTGGCTCTATATGTATTCGTCTAGGGGTAAAAAGAGGGGTCCCGTGTTGTTGATGTGCTTGTTGATAAATAATCAACGACAGCATAAGTGAACTTCAACTATTTATTGGCATGGTAGCCATCTTAACTCCGCTGACCACTCAAAGACGTTGTCACAGTACAGAGTAACACTTCTTTTACAACATCTTTGCGTTGTTTTTCCACATAAGACAATAACATACACACTTTACGAAAGTTCTATAAAGACTGAGCTGACGAGGCTTCTTGCTGCTTGTATTTATAACCTCGTCAAAGAACTACTAAGAAGAGATGTGGTTTATAAGTCGGGCATCCATCTGTTATCGTAATTTGTGCAAAAAAAAGTTGTTAATTTACATCGAGTGACATAATTTAACAGGTCATTAAAATAACAGACAGATCTGTCAACTTGTCAGAACAATTCTTTGTTGCAAAAAGGCCGTTTTTCAAAGGTACATCTATTGACTTCTCTCATTTGCATACATAAGTAAATAACGTGAATTATTAAAAATTACAGTGGTTCTCGTTTAAAATAGATGTGTTTACGTGAATAGTGAGTGAAAACAGTCATAGTGAATATATAGGTTTCACTAGGTAATTTTTATTTAAGGAGATCCGGAATACGTAAGTTGACCAATATTATTCGTATTTCATATTAATGTTTTCAGTTGAATATAGTGTTTTTACATAATGACATCTGCTGTATCAGTGTTCAAGTGATGTTAAGTTTTGTGTGGGTCAATTAATAATTATATTTTAATGGGTTGACTGTTTATGTAGACATGTTATGCAATCATTGCTAACATACACAATTACTTTTCTATTACCATAATTGCTAGTTAAACTGGTTGAATTAGGAGGGTATCGCATACTTCGTTATAATAAAGACTAATAGGTTCCGTTACAGTACCAAGTCAGATTAAAAGAAAAGATAGAACAAGTTCAATGGCAGGCTGCTAGGTTTGTTACCGGTATGTTCGAACACTTTTCGAGGAACTCTAATGAGAAAATTTAGAGAAGCGGCATCTGAAACTGACTGAAGAGCGATTTTAATGCCGACAACATACATTTCGCGGAAGGACCACGAAGATATCATATGAAAAATTAGGTGGCATATAGATAGTCGTTTTCCCTCGTTTTATTTACGAGTGGAACGGCAAAAGAAATGACTAATAGTGGTACAGGGCACACTTCGCCACGCACGGTGGCTTGCGGAGTATGTACGTAGATGTAGATGTAGTTGTAAAACGTTATGTGTCCCGGGTTCCAATCCAGCCCCTCCCTAAATTCTGGATAAAAATCATTAACAATGGTTCCAGAAAGAGATTTTCACTCTGGAGCGGAGTGTGCGCTGATATGAAACTTCCTGGCAGATTAAAACTGTGTGCCCAACCGAGACTCGAACTCGGGACCTTTGCCATTCTGGAAACATCCCCCAGGCTGTGGCTAAGCCATGTCTCCGCAGTATCCTTTCTGTCAGGAGTGCTAGTTCTGCAAGGTTCGCAGGATAGCTTCTGTAAAGTTTGGAACGTAGGAGACGAGATACTGGCAGAAGTAAAGCTGTGAGGACCGAGCGTGAGTCGTGCGTGGGTAGCGCAGTTGGTAGAGCACTAGCCCGCGAAAGGCAAAGGTCCCGAGTTCGAGTCTCGGTCGGGCACACAGTTTTAATCTGCCAGGAAGTTTCATTAACAATGGTGACCACAACCTCGTTCTGCCAACGGCCTTGTCAGACAGGGCGGAGGATTTCCCGAGAAAACCTTTATTTGGAGGGGTTTTAACTATCTCTCTTGCCCTTTGCGATGATTTTTGAAGACCTCGGCCAACGTGGATTTGCTGTATTATTGAAGGAACAAGGACGCGCGCAGTCCCGGTGGAGTCGTGATCGGTGACCTCTATCAGCGTGCGGCCACAGGGGTCAGAAATTATGGATGGCGTTGTCGGGGAAAGAGGAGAGAAGAGAACAGAAGCGGGGTGGGGTAGAGGCGACTACCTGCCGCCGGTTGCCCGGCCAGAGCAGTGGGAGGGCTGCCACAAGCTAATTGGGCCCCGCGCGTTTGATCCCGCGACCGCACGAAATACAATCACAGCGCCTCCGATATTGGACCGCGCCGTCTGTTGTACAGCGGACTTCAATAAAGCGCATTGCTGCCCACCAGCGGACGCGTTCCGTCTCGCTGGGCACAGTTCCCCAGTTGCTGCCACACACATATTCCTGCTCAACATTTCACCGCTAATAATGTGCCGGTACTTCTGGATGACTGTTTCCGACAGCCACGAGAGAGCTTATTGCAGTAATAAATGTGTTCTGAAGCCCCACGTTTGCGTTGTCGTGTTTAGTGCTCCCAGCGCACTGTGCTTACTAAGAAATGATGGCATCACTGTTAGTGCGAGGGGATGCTCAAGACTAATGCCTCCGTATATTTTATTATGAAAACTCTTAATGCTTCTTAAATAAAACAAACGTTATTAACGTTCTACATATGTTTTCATGTCTACATATTTGCAGCCGTCTGCCGCTAGAGGGATCCGAATTGTTGCGTGTTACAATATCGGTGCGTGAAAACCAGCGTCCTGTCATCGAGTTTTGAATTCAGAGAGATCGTACACGCGTGGAGCACCCTCTCTTTCAGCATGACAATGCCACACCATGGACGAGCGCCGCGACGTCTCCAGTAATCTACTTATATGGACATGTCCGAAAGAACAGACACCATTGATGACCTGCAGCCGTCTGGAACGAAATGAGAATTAATTTAATACCTTCAGCTGCTGACGGACGTTGACATATATCAACGGGGACAGGTGAAAATGTGTGCCCCGACCGGGACTCGAATCCGGGATCTCCTGGTTACGTGGCAGACGCTCTGTCCATCTGAGACACCGAGGGCACAGAGAACAGTGCGACTGCAGGGACTATCTCGCGCACGCCTCCCTTGAGACCCACATTCTCACCTTGTATGCCCACACACTACATTCGTAGTGTCCCACCCCAACACACTCATTACTCGTGGAAGACATTTTTACCAAGTCCCGTAAGAGTTCGGGTAATATGTGTGCATCTGCACAGATGGAGGAGGTCATGGCCGGTGTTGCCAGAACTAATACTTATATGGATATGGTGCCTGTTCTTTCAGACATGTCAGCAGCTGAAGGTATTAAATTAATCCTCATCTCATTTCTACGCCGTGGGCGCACTGTCTTAGATCGTCCTCCATACAATCCCGATTTGGCCCCATCCTATTTTCATGTTTCCAAAACTTAAAGAACGCCTTCGACGACTTCACTTTGTTAGTGATAGAGCGATGCGACCAGAGGTGTGGTTGCGGCTCCGTCATTAAAATAAAACATTCTACAATGATGGTATCAACAAACTGGTCTTGTTGGGACAAACGTGTTTCTCGCCAGGGTGACTATGTTGAGAAATAAATACGTAGACACAAAGAATGAAGGCGTAGAATGTTTTGTTTTATTTTAAAATCTTTAAGAGTCTTAAAAAAAATACTCGCGGCACTGCTTTTCAGCACGCCCTCATACGTCCAGGTTTCTATGCTGTGGGTCTCGCGCACGCGGCGGCGAGCCGCAAAGCCGGCAGTAGCTTCCGAGGCGCCGAGCGCACGCTCCGCGCCGCCTTCGAGGCACTCACTGCTCCAGAATGACGCGTATTTTATGCCATTTTCATGCTATCTGTGATACAAGAGAGCAAAGCACTTACGAAGATGGTTGGCTTTAACACAATGCGCGGCAAGAAAATCACTTGTCATGCATCTTCGTCTACAACAAATAAGAATGTCATGCAAAGGTACATTTGATAGTACCGTCTATTAAATTTAGTTCCCATTCCATTCACAGATCGATCATGGGAAGAATAACTGATTTCTAATATTGTCAGTCTTGAGGCCTGGAGGTAGTGGTTGTATAAATATTTTAACATACAGCCACTGCTTCCACCTTCAAGTTGTCTAAGTTAATCCTACAGTGAAGGATTAACTGAGACATCCAGATGATGGCAGCTCGACCCCTGAAATGCGCTGCTGTGGATTATGTTCCTGATATTGATGGCTGTATGCTTAAGTATTTCTAAGAAATAACTGATCACAAGGGATAGTTATGAAGTTTCAACTATCAGAAATGTCGCTAAGAACTTGAAATATGGCGATGATGATAGTCCTTCTCTACATATTTACTTTCAGTACGACACACTTTTCCCAACGACAGATGACTTGGTGGAGCCCTTGGTTGTAGAACTTCGTACAAGGAAAGACAGGTTTGGGTGAGGCAAAATGTGGTAGCCCAAGGAAACAACTGTTTAGCGCCCTCAGCCAAAAATCATCATAATAGACAAGCATAATGAGTGACTAACTGCTGTACATAATGAGCAGCGAAGTTGTCGTGAAACAAAAACGCACCCGGATAGGTTTTCGCGATGCTTCGTGTTCACGGCCTCGCGTAACATCGTCAGAGGATTACGGAAGTATGCTCCTGTGCCGGTTTGACCCTTAAGAGAACAATCTATTAATGCTGCACCACCACAGTCTCAAAATACAGTCAGCAGCACCTTGCCCGATGATGGTCGGTTGCTCACCTTTTTCGCCGGTAGTGAATTCGCATGTTTCCAGTGCTTCCTTTGCTCCTTTGTCTCGGGGTCACATTGGTACACTCAGCATTCGTCCATGGTGAACAGGTAGCTGACGAACTCATCTGGATGAGCCTGACACAGCTGCAACGCTATACGTAGTTGTCGCCCCCAGATGACGGCCTTTTGGAAGAAGTGCGAGCAATCCCAGAATCAAGTGGGCGGCCTTTGAAATGTTGAAAATGTCTTATAATACGTTAAAAGCTGATTTTAACTTCTTGCACAGCTGCCTCGAGTGTAATACTACGGTCTACTACTTTCCTTGCGGTTCCCGGATCTTAACAGAGAGACAGTCTGCCACTTCGGTCTTCGTCGTTCAGACTTATCTGACCACACTTTCTGCGCCTCTGTGTCACTTGATGCTGCACTAATGCAGTACACGTCCACCAACCCAACAGGTATTGTTGCATAGTTGTTCCCCTTCATTACAACTGCATCAGTGGGCCATTCCATTTTGTTTTAGCTCCTCTAGCTTCGTGCTGCAGCACAGAGGGTGCACAGGTTCAGCATTTACTGACAGTATCAGTTCCTCAAACATTCAATATGTTGAAGTGACGTCGCACCATCAGTTTAAGATGTCGAACACCCAAAGGAATCGTATGCTGCAGTTACATTAGCTACGGTTACCAAGCCACAGAAAACAACGATAAAGAGTGAATGGATCAGAGAGGGATGAAATGAATGAAGCGACTGGTCATGTTAATTTACTGACTGCCATGGACCCGAAAGATTTCATAAATTATTTTCAGATGAGTCCTGCATCACACGACGAGCTATGAATGTTAATACGATATAAAATGAAAGCAAAACACATTTATGAGAGAGGATAAGGAATAACTGAGATTTCTGGCTACAGGCAGGTCATCCGAATGCTCGAAGATTAGTTCTGTAATAACAGCAAACACAATTAGTAAAATATGGAAACGTGAAGTAATTACATTTGCCTGGCAACGTTAAGGCAATTGACGTATAACTTTTTTTACGGTTTGTGATAATTTGGTTAAACTGATAAGCATTTCGCAGACCTCTTAATGGTCATTGCAGATATGTGACGTACACTCCTGGAAATTGAAATAAGAACACCGTGAATTCATTGTCCCAGGAAGGGGAAACTTTATTGACACATTCCTGGGATCAGATACATCACATGATCACACTGACAGAACCACAGGCACATAGACACAGGCAACAGAGCATGCACAATGTCGGCACTAGTACAGTGTATATCCAACTTTCGAAGCAATGCAGGCTGCTATTCTCCCATGGAGACGATCGTAGAGATGCTGGATGTAGTCCTGTGGAACGGCTTGCCATGCCATTTCCACCTGGCGCCTCAGTTGGACCAGCGTTCGTGCTGGACGTGCAGACCGCGTGAGACGACGCTTCATCCAGTCCCAAACATGCTCAATGGGGGACAGATCCGGAGATCTTGCTGGCCAGGGTAGTTGACTTACACCTTCTAGAGCACGTTGGGTGGCACGGGATACATGCGGACGTGCATTGTCCTGTTGGAACAGCAAGTTCCCTTGCCGGTCTAGGAATGGTAGAACGATGGGTTCGATGACGGTTTGGATGTACCGTGCCCTATTCAGTGTCCCCTCGACGATCACCAGTGGTGTACGGCCAGTGTAGGAGATCGCTCCCCACACCATGATGCCGGGTGTTGGCCCTGTGTGCCTCGGTCGTATGCAGTCCTGATTGTGGCGCTCACCTGCACGGCGCCAAACACGCATACGACCATCATTCGCACCAAGGCAGAAGCGACTCTCATCGTTGAAGACGACACGTCTCCATTCGTCCCTCCATTCACGCCTGTCGCGACACCACTGGAGGCGGGCTGCACGATGTTGGGGCGTGAGCGGAAGGCGGCCTAACGGTGTGCGGGACCGTAGCCCAGCTTCATGGAGACGGTTGCGAATGGTCCTAGCCGATACCCCAGGAGCAACAGTGTCCCTAATTTGCTGGGAAGTGGCGGTGCGGTCCCCTACGGCACTGCGTAGGATCCTACGGTCTTGGCGTGCATCCGTGCGTCGCTGCGGTCCGGTCCCAGGTCGACGGGCACGTGCACCTTCCGCCGACCACTGGCGACAACATCGATGTACTGTGGAGACCTCACGCCCCACGTGTTGAGCAATTCGGCGGTACGTCTACCCGGCCTCCCGCATGCCCACTATACGCCCTCGCTCAAAGTCCGTCAACTGCACATACGGTTCACGTCCACGCTGTCGCGGCATGCTACCAGTGTTAAAGACTGCGATGGAGCTCCGTATGCCACGGCAAACTGGCTGACACTGACGGCGGCGGTGCACAGATGCTGCGCAGCTAGCGCCATTCGACGGCCAACACCGCGGTTCCTGGTGTGTCCGCTGTGCCGTGCGTGTGATCATTGCTTGTACAGCCCTCTCGCAGTGTCCGGAGCAAGTATGGTGGGTCTGACACACCGGTGTCAATGTGTTCTTTTTTCCATTTCCAGGAGTGTATTTTTCGAAGTGAAAGCGTTTTCCAAACTGCAATATGTATGATAATTCATCAACCTATATCGGTACCCATATCTGCAACGTAATAAAATACCGGTAAGCAGTATCATAGGGAATCGAAAGGCTCGGATATGTCTCCGGGGAGCTGAAGCCAAGTGAAGAAGGTTCGTCGGCTGGACTCTTTGTTCTGTGGTGCTCGTAAGAGCAACGAGCGTGAGCTCCGCCTCTTCATTAAAATATAGATTATCCGATGGGAGACTGGCGGTGGCCGGATGTGATTTCCCAGCGGCGGATATCGGACGGGCCTGGGCAGGCCCTGCGGGAGGGGAGCGAAGCACTCGGGCGCACAGATCGGCCACATCACGCGGATGGAAGAAGCGGGAGCTTCTGCCCTTTCCTTATTTTGATGTGTGTTTCGAAGTAAACTGCTTTGGAAACACGAGGAACCAAACAAAGGGAAAAAAATCAGTATACACATACCGAGGCTTCCAGATGTAGTGGATGTCCCGCATGACATATTTCACAAACAGTTCTACATATCAAAAACAAAATTTCTGACAAGTGACAGTTTACGCGAAGACACTATGTAATGGTTCAGATATCGATAGCGCTATGATGTATCGAAACCTGCCGTTACCCATCTCTGCTGGACCTACGATCACAGCTGACCAGGCGACATCCTGTCAGCTGGGGGGAGCGGGGCAGAGGAGAGCTTTTGGTTCCTGCAGAAATGTAGCGTAAGCAGTCAGTCTGTGGGGTCTGCTCATGGAGTGAGCTAGTACGAGTTTCGAGCGCGGAAAAAGTTGGCGCAAATAGGGGCGTGAAGTATTTATTTTATTATTAATATTGTTCAACGTGAATCAGAATATTTTCCTTTACAGCCACCGAACGGAATATTAAAGGGGAGTGGCTAACTACAGCCAAACTGTGAATAATGTGAACTCTGAATGGAGATCGACGTAGTGACTTTTATAAACTCTAGACATGATAAACTCAGTGTTAGTAATAAATTGTTCAATATCAAGATCACTTTGTATCATAAAAAAAAGTCAAACGACCGTGCCACTTATACGTACGTACTTTATTGTAAGGCCAGATATCGTTGCCTCTTCATAGGACGAGCTAGTTTTTAAAACGGAATTATGTAAAACATGGAAGCAGTCGAGGACTCTTGAAAAGAAAAATGCGGGTATGACAATATTTGGAATGAAACAGTACACTGAAAGAGACGAAGAGTTTATGACTATATAAAGGCACAATTTGTGCCCCTTTATTGCATGTTGAGGTGGCAATGAAGCTGTGCCGCCAGTGTGAGCTACATTTAGAGCACTGACACCTGTTTTAGCATCTAATTTCACGGCAAACTTTAACAAGAACTCCATCACTTCAATCGTCTTTCCAGGATTTGTCGGAACTTGGATGCATTAAAAGGAATTATAAATGCTGTGTATGACAGTGAATAAAGTTGTGGGTGTCATAGTGGATTAGTAGAGTCTGTGTTACGTGGGTCACCCCACAAGGTCGCAGTGACGCAGTGTCCCGCCCGACACAGATGAATTGATACCAAAACAACAAATGGGACCGTTTGTGTTAACTGATGCACTGCAAATACTTTCAGATACAAGTCATTCACATAAAAACTGAAGCACTACTTTTGTCACTGTAGATGGTTGTATCATGAACGTTTGAAGGTTACAATTCTACCGAGATCGTTTGCGGTCCAGTTTTGTTCACTATATTCACAAAAAAGCCAAACATGATGCTTCAGTTTGGAATATATAACTCTGGTATGGCGGAACTTGCCGCGTTAATTATTACTATCTTCCGAATTGTGTGTGAGTGTGCAGTATTACGAGAGAAAAAGTATTATCACAACAGATGCATTATTTATCAAAGATGTCACGATTGGTTGAACGAAGTTTTGAGAAACCACTTTAATAATCTTTTGCCACTGTCGATCAGTCATTCAAGATGATGTGAAATGAGTAGTTAGTGCAAAACTGTAAAGTAATCATTTTTAACCTCATAATGAACAACAGCGGTCGTACCTGTAGTTAATCTTTTAATAAAAAATTGTCCATATGGCAATAAATTTTAATTTTGGTTACCGGTTTCGATACATAAGACCATCCTCAGGAGAACGCTCTGAATTATATAACGTTTATGATGGGTAATGTATAACAAACACTTATCCATCGTAAAAACTAACATAAAAACAACGTTAAATGCCATATAAAATGACTTGTTGCACAGATAACGAGAGGAGCCAGAGCACGGAACCGCAGTGTGATAGTGACTGGTTCCTCTCACGAGCTCCTGACTAGGAAGCAAATGTTAGCATAACAAAAGGAATGCTCCACCCACCATTCCTCACGTGACCCGGAATAAAAAACGATAAAAAGCCATAAGTAGCGCGTCTGTAAATAGAAAAAAGTAACAGTCTACACGAAAACGTCATACTGGGCCTTCCAATCTACTATTACATTTATAATGTTTAAAACGCCAATAGCAACAGCTAGAGTATTAAACACTGCCCTCTGTAGTGTAATTGACGGAGCTATTAGTCTGTGTATATGTCACCGCGTTACTAGCCTAGAAAATCCATTCAGCTTAGCAAAAATTATTATGCATAAAACGCCAACGGTCGACACACAGATCACGTCAGCTTATACTGTCGTCCCGTGTGTAACTTCTCCCGCTGACGGGGCAGTGTAGCGATGTCTGCTTTACAATATAGGGCGTTATCCAGTTGGTAGTCACAACCTGTCCACTTACATACTTAAACAGTCTACTTAATAAAATTACCAAAACCAATTTGAAACGTATTACAGTAAAATATAGTAATTGCTCGAACGAAATATCTGTCATGCAGTTATTCGCACTGTTAGGTTGTTCAAATGGCTCTGAGCACTATGGGACTTGACATCTGAGGTCATCAGTCCCCTAGACTTAGAACTACTTAAACCTAACTAACCTAGGGACAGCACACACATCCATGCCCGAGGCAGGATTCGAACCTGCGACCGTAGCAGCAGCGCGGTTCCGGACTGACGCGCCTAGAACCGCTCGGCCACAACGGCCGGCTGTTAGGTTGTGTTTAGGTCGTAGCTCCAGGTCTAACTGGCAAGAAAAGTCCATTCTGTTGATCAAAAAATATTTATGCACGACAGAACGGTGACATGGAAATGCAAATAAGCTTGCGTTTTCTTCGTAAAAGTACAGACACTGATTTTATTCCTGCCGTATAAGCGACGTCAGCGGCATCTTGGATTGGCAGCTGTGAACAACAGATGTGCATTCGACCAGTCAGTTGTGAATTTGCAGTGTTAAGAAGGGGGCGTGCGGCATTAGTGTGTCAACGTTGTTGTGTCACAAACCGCAGTGGGGTAACATATCATAATGAAGTGTTCAAGACATTTCCCAGAATATTTTGAAGAAGAGAAAAGTGCTTGGAAAGTTTGTCCCAAACACCGTAACTTTCGAACAAAAGTGACAACTAGTGGACGCCTGTCGCGACTTAATTGAAATGCAAAAAGCGGACAATTCTTTTCTGGATAAAATCATTATGAGTGATAAGACGTAGCGTTATTAATACGAACTTACCACAAAACAAGAAAGTACCGAACGGGCTTTTGATGCTTTGCCAAGTCCGAAGATGGTGCTAATATCAGGTGAGCGTTGAACATCATCACAAACAAGGACTTTTCTGATAGTTTCGCATAGAATGAACGTTCTGTACATTGTACTTAAAATAAGGACTGGGGGAGACTATGAAGAACATCTGAAGCATTAAAATCACCATGGTATCTTTTCTCTAATTGTTATTAATAAGTACTACCTAAACTCATTTAAAGCATACTGTGATGAAATATAATAATGGCTACAATGAAACACGCAGTTCAAATACAGTGTTTCGATAACGAACAATTCCGAGTGTTATAATATTTGCTCGTATCTATTCCTTGTAAATCTAATGGAAATATTATTTCGTTATAGAAGCTTGCTATTGTGTGTACACATCCGACATTAAGAATGTAGTTAAAACTATGTTGCTTTAAGTTTACTATACTATTTACGTTACAAAATATGTTAAAATGTAAAATGTAAAAATCAGAAATACAAATAAAAATATATGGTTTTTATTAAAATACAAAATTTGAAAATGGGCGCATCTTTCCATGGAAATTTCTAAGTATCTGTGTTGTCTTATTGCCAATTTATGAACTTTATTTCCATCTGCGGGGCGACCATTTCTGTCCTGCTTAATAAATTCGCTGCTCAACAGAAACGACTTTTCGTGCCAGTTACCGTGACAACCTAATAGGTCGGATAACTACATGACAGATGGCAATATGTAGTTGCAGCAGTCATTATTACCTGGTTTATTGCGAGCAGCTTTAGTAATAGGTGCTGAATGTCTGGCTACCAGAACCGTTGTATGCTTGAGGTATCTTCCTAACAATTTTTGTCTGCCGCGAAACGTAAATTTTAATGACTGCCGATGACATACTATTGAGACTGGTGTACCTCGAACACCAGTACATGGAGCTATGTCACCTTCAGATTTTACATGGAAGATATCATCGCCGAAATGATTAATCTGTATCCGATACCACTTCCACTACCGTCACTGCCGGCCGCGGTGGCCGAGCGGTTCTCGACGCTCCAGTCCGGAACCGTGCTGCTTCCACGGTCGCAGGTTCGAATCCTGTCTCGGGCATGGATGTGTGTGATGTCCTTAGGTTTAAGTAGTTCTAAGTCTACGGGACTGAGGACCTCGGATGTTGAGTCCCATAGTGCTCAGAGCCACTACTGTCACTGATTCGATTAGGGACAAATGGATCTTCATGACGAGAACTATTGCATTAAGAATAGCACTACTTCAACGAACATTTCCCTGGCGTGTACATCACTCCTAGCTGTACCCGAAAAGGCGTTGTTTGTCCTCAGTGCTGATTTACGCCACGTGCTCAGATTCATATTGCAAACATAATGTTTACCTATGTCTCTCCATTGAGCATGGCTGTGTGTCCGTGGGTGAAGGCTCACCAGATGTGCTTGACACGAGGTAACAGTGAAGGTCAGTGATCAGCATTCATGCAGTTGACTGCATCGTTGTGTAGCCTGAGGGAACTAATTTTCATCGACGTCGTCTGACAAGTTTCTGCGTCCCGTTGCATCAAACTAAAACTCCCCGTTTTATTTTGCGAGCGAGTGTAGCAGAGAAGCGTTCTCATCTTGTGCGCTTCGTCACCGACGCGCACTTTTTGGGCGCTTGCGCCTCGCTGGCTGTTCTAAACTTGTCTCCCTGCTACAATCCCCGGGGAAGTGCGTGCGAGTTGCACCGCCGTCACTTGTGAGCTGTGCGGCGCGTCAAAAAAAAAAAAGAGCAACTCGATTATAAGCCGTGACGAGGGCAAATAAATTAGCCGCCACTAATACTGCGAGCGTCCGCCCCGCGATCCCTCCCCATGCATATATTTGTTTTCTACGTCATCGGCGGCGCGGACAGCACGCCCCGCGGGCCGGCATTTGCATACATACACCACGCGCCGCGGCCTTTCTTACGGCGACGCAATAATTTACCTTTAAACAGCTTTCTGCCCTCGCTGAGCGCGGGAGGGTGAAAGTAACTAACGACCAGCCGTCTCCCCGGCCACGGCGACCCTCGCCGGACCAGAATATCGCTCGCCCGCGCGCCGCTGACGTCACCGCAGAGTCCTGCGAGGGCGGGGCTGTGTCACACACCTCCGCCCTGGACCGCACTGCTGCGTGATCTTCTCTGTGTTCTTTTTCCTCACTTCGCCACGTCGTTAGCAAATGAGTCTGGATAGCGAAAAATCCCTTCCTCAGCAGTAACAACTCCTCTATATTTCATATTTACTAACGGCAACGAAACCAGTACTGCCTGACGACATCCTATTATTTCATGTGCACCGAACCTATATACACTACAGGCCGTTAATATTTCTACACTACGAAGATGACGTACTACACAAGCGAAATTTAACCAACAGGACGAAGATCCTGTGATATGCAAATGATTATATTTTCAGAGCATTCATACAAGGTTGGCGCCGGTGGCGACACCTAGAAAGTGCTGACATCAGGAAAGTTTCCAACCGATTTCTCATACACAAACAGCAGTTGACCGACGTTGCCTGGTGAAACGTTGTTGTGATGCCTCGTGTAAGGAGGAGAAATGCGTACCATCACGTTACCGACTTTGTTAAAGGTCGGATTGTAGCCTATCGCGATTGCGGTTTATCGTATCGCGACATTGCTGCTCGCGTTGGTCGAGATCCAATGACTGTTAATAGAATATGGAATCGGTGGGTGCAGGAGGGTAATACGGAACGCCGTGCTGGATCCCAACGGCCTCGTATCACTAACAGTCGAGATGACAGGCATCTTGTCCGCATGGCTGTAACGGGTCGTGCAGCCACGTCTCGATCCCCGAGTCAACAGATGGGGACGTTTGAAAGACAACAACCATCTGCACGAACAGTTCGACGACGTTTGCAGCAGCATGGACTATCAGCTCGGAGACCATGGCTACGGTTACCCTTGACGCTGCATCAGGAGCGCCTGCGATGGTGTACTCAACAACGAACCTGGGTGCACAAATGGCAAAACGTCATTTTTCCGGATGAATCCAGGTTCTGTTTACAGCATCGTGATGGTCGCACCCGTGTTTGGCGACATCGCGGTGAACGCACATTGGAAGCGTGTAATCGTCATCGCCATACTGGCGTATCATCCGGCGTGATGGTATTGGTTACACGTCTCGGTTACTTCTTGTTTGCATGGACGGCACTTTGAACAGTGGTCGTTACATTTCAGATGTGATACGACCCGTGGCTCTACCCTTCATTCGATCCCTGCGAAACCCTACATTTCAGCAGGATAATGCACGACCGCTTGTTGCAGTTCCTGTACGGGCCTTTCTGTATACAGAAAATCTTCGACTGCTGCCCTGGCCAGCACATTCTTCAGATCTCTCACCAACTGAAAACGTCTGGTCAATGGTGGCCGAGCATCTGGCTCGTCACAATACGCCAGTCACTACTCTTGATGAACTGCGGTATCGTGTTGAAGCTGCATGGGCAGCTGTACCTGTACACGCCATCCAAGCTGTGTTTGACTCAATGCCCAGGCGTATCAAGGCCGTTATTACGACCAGAGGTGGTTGTTCTGGGTACTGATTTCTCAGGATCCATGCACCCAAATTGCGTGAAAATGTAATCACATGTCAGTTCTAGTATAATATATATGTCCAATGAATACCCGTTTATCATCTGCATTTCTTCTTTGTGTAGCAATTTTAATGGCTAGTAGTGTAGAATAACTTACACAATAACTGTGAGCCTACAACCCTCTTGTGTAACATTTCTCTAATATTTTAAATACGACAAAAAGTCGAATGAGGTTTTCGACCATATTGATACTTATAAAAATTGTAATCAGTGAAACCTATAAGCCTTGGTTATAATTTTTTATCAATTGCTCTAGTATAGTAAGAATGATACACTGATGTCAGAAAACACTACGACCTCCACCCATTACCAGACAGCGCTTGGTGACGTTGCGGGCCCATCACGCAGTGAGAAAATTATGGTGGGTGATTCACCTGCCCCTACTGCTCAGTTTTATGGAGCCTGCAACGCCTTAAAACACCACGTGCAAGATTTTCATGTCGTCTCGCTCATTGCGCGCAGACTCTTAGTCCCACAGAAAAAAATGAACAGGACATTTTTGTAGAAAATTTAATGTCGTTTAATTTGCACTGGGATACGTTTTCGCTGGAGACCATGATTTACGAGTTATTCAAGAAAAACGCGTTTGAAGGTCACGTTTGTACGTTTTTCTGGAATAATTCGAAAACTATAGCCTGTAGCGAAAACTTATACCAATACATCTACATCTACATCCATACTCCGCAAGCCACCTGACGGTGTGTGGCTGAGGGTACTTTGAGTACCTCTATCGGTTCTCCCTTCTATTCCAGTCTCGTATTGTTCGTGGAAAGAAAGATTGTCGATATGCCTCTGTGTGGGCTCTAATCTCTCTGATTTTGTCCTCATGGTCTCTTCGCGAGATATACGTAGGAGGGAACAATACGCTGCTTGACTCCTCGGTGTAGCTATGTTCTCGAAACTTCAACAAAAGCCCTTACCGAGCTACTGAGCGTCTCTCCTGCAGAGTCTTCCACTGGAGTTTATCTATCATGTCCGTAACGCTTTCGCCATTACTAAACAATCCTGTAACGAAGCGCGCTGCTCTCCGTTGGATCTTCTCTATCTCTTCTATCAACCCTATCTGGTACGGATCCCACACTGGTGCGCAATATTCAAGCAGTGGGCGAACAAGTGTACTGTAACCTACTTTCTTTGTTTTCGGCTTGCATTTCCTTAGGATTCTTCCAATGAATCTCAGTCTGGCATCTGCTTTACCGACGATCAACTTTATATGATCATTCCATTTTAAATCATCCCTGCACCATGCATCAATTCGCTGCAGATCCTCCTGCATTTCAGTACAATTTTCCATTGTTACAACCTCTCGATATACCACAGCATCATCCGCAAAAAGCCTCAGTGAACTTCCGATGTTATCCTCAAGGTCATTTATGTATATTGTGAATAGCAACGGTTCTACGACACTCCCCTGCGGCACGCCTGAAATCACTCTTACTTCGGAAGACTTCTCTCCTTTGAGAATGGCAAGCTGCGTTCTGTTATCTAGGAACTCTTCAATCCAATAACACAATTGGTCTGATAGTCCATATGCTCTTAGTTTGTTCATTAAACGACTGTGGGGAACTGTATCAAACACTAAATTTCCTACAAAAAGGTCCTCTTCATATTTTCTATAGAACTAATAGTTTGTGCATAGCAAGCGAGAGATCATTAAAATCTTGCACGTGATTTTTGAACACATTGCAGGCTGCATAAAACCTATAGACAGGGGCAGCTGAATCGCCCTGAATATGCATAGCTTGACGACTGGGGAATGATTGCAGCGATGATACAGACCTTAAAACAGGATATCCACTGACACAAGTGGCCGACTGGTATGGCCCATGGCCTGGAAACAAGCCTCTTGGAAATGGAGAAGCTGGTCAGGTATTTGCGTGCTACTGTCATGAGCAACAACGGATAGTGGTTGAAAAATGGTGAAGCGACGAATAGACAACAAGATGTTGGGTGTCCACGGCTCATCACAGAATGTAGAAGTAGGAGGCTTGCTCGCTTTGTAAAGCAAGACAGACGGCTACCTGTGGCATAAGTGACGACAGAGTAGTGCTGGTATAAGTACACGATTCGCAGAATACCTTTGAGCCTACACAATTTGAACATGGTGCTCTGCAGCATACGGCTCTTGCATTTTCCTGCGTTGACTTAACAACAACGTCAGTTGTGACGGCAGTGGGCACAAGATCGCGGACATTGGACCTTGGATGAGTGAAAACGTGTCGCCTGGTCCGATGAATTACGTTTTCTTGTTACATCAGGTGGGTGGTCATGTCTGTCTACGCCATAAAAAATGGTTCAAAAGGCTCTAAACACTATGGGACTTAACATCTGAGGTCATCAGTCCCCTAGAACTTAGAACTACTTAAACCTAACTAACCTAAGGACATCACACACATCCATGCCCGAGGCAGGATTCGAACCTGCGACCGTAGCGGTCTCGCATTTCCAGACTGAAGGGCATAGAACCGTTCGGCTTCCTCAGAGCCATTTGAACCATTTTCACTTCGCCTATGTCCTTGGCGTTGGCCCGTCTCGCCCACCTCTACTTTTTCTGTCTTCTCACACAGGTCGTTGTGTTTCAGATGCGAACCAGCAGCAGCAGAGCGGCAAGAAGAAGACGAGCTTTTCGCGGTTCCTTCGCGGCCTGAAGACGGCCCACCGCAAGGACAAGGCTTCGACGCCCGGCGCCTCCGGCGGCTGCTCTCCGCGGCATGCGCGCGCCCGCCAACAGCGAGAACAGAGGGTAAGTCTACACCTCTCGCCGCTTCCGTCAATCCTACACTAATGTGCTAATTCCTAACAGGTGATTCGATGTAGCGCGTAAGTGGCTTCACTCCATGTGACATCCGTACATCGTCTCTTCTCTTTGCCTTCTTTTGGCGCTAGCCTCGTCGTCAGCAGAAAGTGCTGTCTACACCAGAACAAGGCCTATAAAGATTTACCTTTTCGTGGACACGATGTGCCTTATGATGGCATCCATAATAAAGGCACTCTTGTAACTGTAGCCATTACAAATTAGGCACTGTAGCTTTTACGAAATGCCCTAGTTTATGAGCGACGTTCAATAAGTAATGCAACAATTTTTTTTCTTGACCAGTTCCGCTTGAAAAAATGCGAAATATGTTGTGGGACACAGTGGAATATTCCCACTTCAGCGCCTTTAGTTTCTTGAAGTTCCAGGGGCGGTGCCATACGTAGTCTTCAAAGTGGCGTCTGTAACGCAGGTGCGTACAAGGCAGAGAACTGTCACTGAGCATCGCAGATAATTCACAGACGATTGCAGATTACGGAGACCTGGCAGTGAACGAAGGCACGGTGAGTCGCTGGGCGAGGATTCTGCCATCATTGTAACAAGATCGAGCAAACCTGTCCTATCTCCCACGTGCTGGTCGGCCGCTTACAACTTTGACCCCTAAAATGATGGAACGGTGCGGACACTCGCATTCGAGGTGATGGACAGATCACAAACATCTCGCTGCTCAGCTGGGCGTCCCTGTTGGTAGTGCTGACACACTCGTCCACCAGGAGGGGTACTCAAAGTGTGCGCCCGCTCAGTTCCTCGCCGCCCAACAGAAGGTCATAAAGAGCAACAAATGACCATCTCTCATCTTTCGCCTTTCATCTGTTTGCCTCAACGAAGGAAGCGCTCGGCGGGAAGCAGTACGTGGATGGTGGGGAGGTTACTGATGCAGCAAGACGTTGGCTTCGACGTCGACTATTTGAATGGTACTATGCGTGCATACAGGCCTTCCAAGGCCGTCACGTTAAACGGAGACTGTGTTCAAAAATTGCGTTTTTAGCCAAAAGTATGAGGAATAATACGGTGTGTTGGAATCCTACCTAAAACCAACCTGTTTTCACAAAAAATGTATTGCATTACATATTGAACGCTCCTCGTATCATCACTATGCTTACATGACCAGTAAGTGAAGGCATCGTTAAGTTACACATCGCATCGGGGAAGGTGATTTACATAATCAAACAGGAACACGTGACACTGAAGGCTCTGGCATTGGTTACAGGGCGGTCAACGGCATGATTATCGTGTTCCTCGCAGAATCTAAACGAAATGTTAAGTGTAAGTGAAGTTTTTACTCATAAGCATTCTTACTGGGACGTCCATAGTCACACATCAGCGGCTTGAAAGACAGTCTAGCTATGACAACACGTGTCGTGGTTGCTTATCAGTAGAGTGATATGGATAATAAAAATCAAACATGGGGTTGTGCATATCTAAACGAACATTCATATCCTTTCCTTTGTCAGCCCCCGGTAGCTGAGTGGGTCAGTTCGGGTTCGATTTCCGGCTGGGTCGGAGACTTTTTCCGCTCAGAGAGTGGGTGTTGTGTTATCCTAATCGTCACCATTTCACCCCCATCGACGCGCACGTCGCCGAAGTGGCGTCAAATCGAAAGACTTGCACCCGGCGAACGGTCTACCCGACGGGAGGCCCTAGCCACACGACTTACTTACTATTCTTTCCTTACGCTTGAATAAAATTACGGGATGGGGCAGTCAAATGGGAAGATTAAAAAATTTCGCACAAACTGGAGATTTAAACAAAATTTAATTTTTTTGGCACGGTTCTTGTGTACGTGAGTGGAAATTTTATCTTGGACGTTATCATATCTTGAATAAGTCATCACTCAGCTGGCGTCGTTGGTTTCGCATTCATAATCAAAATGGGGGGGGGGGGGGGGGAGTGAATCGGCCCACGGCGTTGAGTGGCATCTCCAACAGAATGTAATTTATTTCTTGGTGAATTCGCTCCTTCGAATAATCTTTGGTTCTTGTGTAGTTTTCCTGGCAAGTATTGGACTTGAGGTACTACTGGAAAAACAAAAAAAAGTCTGGAGTCAGTAAGTCCAGTGACTGAAGATGCCACGGAAGTCGCCATTTTTTACTTATGAGACGACCAGTGAACGCGAGTCCAACCAAATCCATTGACACAGCAGTTGTATCGCTGGCTGTACCATCCTGCTGGCAGAGACTGAGGGTTCTGTGCTGTGTCGTCTAGGCGATATTCACTGAACTCATCGCAAAGCCTCACGTACACGATCAGTGTTCTCTTGGGTCTGACTTTTGTTTTACTCTACCAAATGTTTTCTCTGTAGTGCTAGCAGTTTCTCCCCTATGGGATGGTAGCGTTGGAAGATGACACGGAAGTCCGTGGAGATAAAATAAGCTATCGACGTAAAGTGCGTTGAACTCCAACAAAACTATACAAGTTTTTGTAATTCGCCTGTGCATCAAACGCAAGCTGCGTATTTGACCAACGCTCCTTGGTTACTAAAACTTCCACTTGTCTCCATGCTCAAGGTCAAGTCCCCCATTCCCATAATTCCCCATCACAGCAACCAGCCAGTCCTCAAATCTTCCCGGTTGACTGCCTCGCCATGTTTCACGTACTCATGACATAAAATATTGAATAAAACGAGAAATGGCTGAAAAAAGAACTAAAAGTAACTCTGTGCTACATGTGGTTGGCCGACCACTAATAAAAACTGGGAAAGAGACAGCCACTGTGAGAACAAGTAAGTGCTGTTTAACAGCTCTCAGTGCTTAAATAAGAACACGAGTCTCAGTTGAAAAATATATCTTTAAAGAGAAACTGAGACTCAGTTAAAATTGTAAAACTACGATTCATATAATCGTTGCTGACGTACGCACTGAGTAAAAAGTATGATCTAACCATATGGAGATACATTAAACTTACCTACCTAATAATGTTGGCAGCAGTTCGGACAATATGAGAAACCTTACAACTTTTTCCACACTCGTGTCATTGTAATTTGAAACACAGGACAAATCGTTAAAAACTGTTGCCATCTTCTTAGAACATGAAATGCAGTCAAGTAAAATGTGGTGCACAGCACACTGGTGGAGTCACCTGCCGGAAATAGTACATGTGGGCAGAAAACATTGCCCAATCCTCAGTCTTATCAAAACCAATTCTTTTCACAGACACTGCGAAAACGGGAAGACGATTCATGCAAAGAGGGAAAACACTCAGTCATTGATGGGGTGGGACGGTAAGCCTTTGTCATCACAATTACTTTGCTTTCGATGTTAAGAGAAGGGGCGTTGAATCCTTGGAAGCTTGATTGCTCTGCGAATATGGACATGGCTGCAGGTTAGACTATCAAAGATAGACTGTTCTTTGCTGCATTAAGCCACTTGGAGCACCTTGTATAAGGAATGCATGAAAAACTTGTTATGAAGGTCGGGGCAGAGAAAGAAACGTGGACTGCATAAAAATTTTCAAGTAACAGCGGAACGGAGCTACATCCGCGATGACCCAGAGCTGGACATGGGGTACGTGTGGAAGTAGTCCTCGCGTTGCTCTACAACGGTGAGCGGAAAGTAACGATTGAAAGAAAAGGTGTGTTTCCATAGACAGTTAGTTAGAAGACAATTCAAGTATGTTATCCATCTAGGCACCAAATGAGCCCTGTCCAATACATCTTTACTGTTCGCATATTGGCTTTTTAAGCCGAAAGAGGATGTATCCAGGCATTTGCCTAAGCGAGCGTACGACGAGCTAACAGTAAACCTAAAGAGGAATCAGAAGTCCAATATGCGCTCTCCATAAAGGTCTGTCTCTCTCTATCGCATTGAAAATAAACTTACAATGGACTCCATTCTTAGAGAAAATATTTCGACATTAGCCATATAGAGATCCACTTCGTTTCTTATTTGGCACCTACAATCAGGAAACCAAGGAGTTTTCAGTTGAAAATGACAGCACATTGACAATGTTACATGTTTGGTTAAGAGCAGTGACATAGAGCTTAAAATCCTGTGCCTCCGTAGCTGAACGATCAGCGTGTCTGACTTGCACACTGAAGACGTTAGTTCAGTCCTCGGTACTGTCATTGGGAGGGATTATTTGAAGCCGGCCGCGGTGGTCTCGCGGTTCTAGGCGCGCAGTCCGGAACCGCGCGACCGCTACGGTCGCAGGTTCGAATCCTGCCTCGGGCATGGATGTGTGTGATGTCCTTAGGTTAGTTACGTTTAAGTAGTTCTAAGTTCTAGGGGACTGATGACCACAGCTGTTAAGTCCCATAATGCTCAGAGCCATTTTTGATTATTTGAAAGCTGGCTGGGAGATTAGGATGCTTTCCATTACGTTATATCAAAAGATAAAAAGTGGGATGAATTTCATACTTAAGAAACAATAAAACTGTGTTATTCGCATGTTTGAACGGATGTGAAAACGTTCAGTGAAATAAAAAACCTTCTGTAAGTGAGTTTTATGTCAAATATTTCTGAATCTCTTTAAATGTAAAAGATTTTGCATTGTTGTGGTGGTTCTCAAAAATACTCAGAATGCCATCTTGTCTGTGCCGTCGCGAAGGAAAGTTGAGACACGATTCGTAATGAATGATAGAAATGAAATTAAGAGGAAAACAAATACGGGGCGAGAGTGTTACCACATTCATCGCCTGACAACTTTCGTTTGTGTATGTGTTTAGAAACGAAAATATGAATTTACTGTAATTTTGGCTTCAGAGGTGCTTGTTTCAACTTCTTTAAATTGTGTTCGTTTTTTTCCATCATTTCTGCGACTCCTTTTGAAACTTATCCTGGAAGTGTGCACGACTGTGTGCATGGGCTTATCGGCTAAACCCAATAGTACATGTTTGTTGCAAAGTGTCTTTAAAGTGATACTTGAAGTACATCTTTCTTCAATTTATCCGGACAGTATTCCATTGTTTTTGTTACTAAAAGAAACCTGTGATTGGAAAGAGTCATGTCATTCTGTATCTCACGCATAAAGGAAAAAAAAGAAACATCAATCGGAAATTGCTCTCAGGCAATGGTTAAAATTTTAAGGATTTTACTCACCACAAGTAATCTTGAAATACGATGACATCGTCTGATTTACGCACGGATATAGCTCTTTTAAGCGTTTATTACCGAGTTTTACGATAATATATGTGCCTTAGGACAGCTGCTGTTAGGAGACACTAAATGTATTCAAACACCCGTCATTGCGGACACTTATGTATTCAAAACGCCTCTACATACCGTGTAGGAGAATACATAAAATTTAATGCATGAATAAAATACAGCTTCGAGACACAGACAATTAACATTCACGGAACTGATGCCGCGGTCATTTAAATGCATATCAGATTGTTATTTACATCGCTAGCCGTGTAACTGCAGTAAAACAAACATTTGGACAGAGATAGATAAACATGTCCAGTTTAGAGATGTTAAAAATTCAAAACAGCTGAGAATAGCAATTAGCATTACTCACGGTTTCTCCGGGAGATGACAGACCTAACCATGTTGATATGCCGGCACAAAGGCCACTTTAAGACTTGTCTTTCGATGCTTCCCTGCTTCTCTCTTTCAGCAGCTGCAAGTAACAAGGCACATGTGTTAGAAGAATGTATCCCTGTGTAAAGCAATTAACTGGTGCTTAAATAGCATAGGTAGTTGCACACTTTCACTTATGAATCCGCACGGCACGTGTTAATAGGTATTCACTTCTTTTATTATTTTTTTACTCTTCAGGCAGACGAAGGGAACTGAAATAATTTTCCGTCACTATATAAACCTTTATAATCTTTGTTATCTGATTCGGTTTGTAGTTGGCTGGACGCTATTCTAGAACAGAACACCGCCCATACATGAATAACAGTTTTTAAATTGCAAAAGGTCTACCAGAAATACAGTAACTGTGACAGTAGAAAAACCATCACAGTAGTCAGTTATAGTGATGAGTACGCTTCAATGTTTGTGTTTGTATGTGATTTTGTGCGTCCAAAGGCTCGCGGTGTAAGGGGGACGGGCCGGCTGGGGTGGACGAGCGGTTCTAGGCGCTACAGTCTGGAACCGCGCGACCGCTACGGTCGCAGGTTCGAATCCTGCCTCGGGCATGGATGTGTGTGATGTCCTTAGGTTAGTTAGGTTTAAGTAGTTCTAAGTTCTAGGGGACTGATGACCTCAGCAGCTACGTCCCATAGAGCTCAGAGCCATTTGAACCATTTTTTGTATGGGGGACGGGTAAGTAGTTGATTCACGGTTGGTCCTAAATTTATTTATGTACTTAAAAGCATATTTCAACCCTGTTGTTCACTGTGTATGTGAAAAGTGCCAAATTACATAGTTAAAAATTAAACTACATAGCACTGTACATCTGACTGGGTAAGTGGTTCCGTAGGTCGGGAAAAAAAAAGAAAGAAAGAAAACACGCCATCTTCAGTAGGACGTCGTTTGTGAAACACTGCGAGGTTTAAACCAACCTGCGTATAGACTGTGTACACAGTCAAAGATTGCCAATATTCTTTGCCTTTTCGTAATTACGAATTAGCTATCGGAAGACCAACAGAACTAAAGTAACCACTTGGGTTTAGTCTGTAGAGAAGTTCATGTACAGGCTATTCCATTTCAAGTCGTCGAAATACGAGAAAAGTGACCTCGTATGTTTTTAAATCATTAATATTTTTTCACATGTGTTAGCTACTGTGAAATAAAGCAACTTTGACAAAATTTCTCATAACTGCTTACAAGTTTTCAAGATAAAATTCGGTGAAGTTAGCGTTATTCACGGAACGCGACAAATTGTCTGCAGTCTAACTCAAGAACCTTAAATCGGATTTCAACGAACTACGACTCATTTTGAACCTGTATGTCTGTTGTTGTTGAAGGTATAGAACAACAGCATAACAATAGTTAATATAATTTTAAAAAATCTTTTAATCATGTATGAAGCATAAACAGGTCTCATTAAGATCCATTATACATAGGCCTGAACCTCCGTTTATTACATATTGATTACAGTTTTAAGTTTCATGGAGCCCCTTGTCTGAAATGTGACAAAAATAATTAGATAATAATTGTTTAAGTTCACTCTGCGTTTAGGTAGCAATGGACCACCGTGAAACATAATCAGCAGATGATCGAAAGCGACCTTGTCATGATTCATGGTTGTTGCCGCTGTTTCTATTTACTACTTATTTTTCCTGCAGCTTTCCATTTAATCACATGCTGAACAATATGGTATAGTTTTCATTTCATTTAAAATTGTGTTTTGCGGTAAAATATGAAACAGGATTAAAATTACATTAAATTTTAGTTCTAAAAATGCCGCACAAATACCGCCTCAAACTACACAATCTTGAGCTATACAATCTTAACTTCATTTTGAATTTTGAAAATTTTGTTTTCAGTAATTTTTCAACTACGAATCTCAGAATCGTGTGCTTTTATTAAATTACGGTAACTTTGATCCTTAAAAAAATCGCAAGAACTTGTTTACAGAAAATATTAACTTAACGTTTACTTTAGAAGGGTTACTGCTGTCCGAAGTGAAATTGAACAGCCTGTACAAGACTTTGCAAATGGAAAATTTGTTTAACCTCTATGTATCGAGAAAACGCAGTCAGAGATATTATTTGAGATGTATACCTAACAACAAAATTTCTGAAATGTCAGCGCTTTTCCAACAGTGGAACGATTTTCTAGTTTCGTGAATCCAGCTTCAAACGTGGTACTGTGCCAGTTATGCGATCTGCAGTATGTATAGACAGTGAGATACGGTGAATTTCGTATTACTGCCACAAACGAAATGAATTATTCGTTACTATTTTAACTACAAATAGATCCTCCAGAGAAAAACGTCGGAATAGGAAACAACTACAAACGTCGATGACTTCTTCTGAGTGGACACCACAGCTACGATAAATACGAAGTTTGACATGGATTCCACCGGGGCACTGTTTTAAAATAGTATTTTATTAAGGTGGCTGTGGTGGTCTAGCAGGTAGTGCTAGACTCCGACCTTGGAGATCCCGGGGATTCTTTCTTGTTCCATTCTCTCCAGAGCCGTCTCAGATCCACTTGGCCTGCTATCGAACAGAGTACCAGAAATCTTTCTTGAGGGTCTAAAAGACGATGGCCTCGCAGCCCTCCTGCACATAGCGCGGCGGCGAACGAAGGGCTGTACTCCACCTGCAGTAGTCAGGCCAGAAGCCCATTCACGGGTTGAGCCCCACAGACTTTACCTTTTACTTTATGAAGCACTGCTAGCTATTTTCGAGCTACGCTCATTTTCCAGTGCGTAGTAGATGTATACAGACCATTCCCGTAAGTTGTATGAAACAAAATTCGCTACTCATGCACAGTTATGTATAGCACGGTCGTCAATGTACCTGAGCTCGGAATTGGAATCCACACATGCATATACATACGTCAGAAGTGCATAAGTGTGCCCGGAAAGGAAATATGATGTATCCACATCTGTTTTGCATATGAGAATGAGCAAAGCACCATGCTAGTGAATAGTGCTTAATATAGTACTGTTTCAAAATTACAGCCTAATGGAAACGATGTCATTTCTCAACGTTATGCACGTCTTGGGACTGTGGTTTTTGCTCTGGACTCGTGTCCCAGAAAAGCCAAGTTTAATCCTCCGTCCTGTCATTCGGTCTGGAGTTTTCCGAGGATTGACCGAACCGCTTCAGACAAATGATTGGATAATTTCTTCAATATGTACACAGCCGATACTTGAACAATACAAGCTAGTGCTCCATCCCTAGTAACGGTGATGTCAATAATACGTTATGCTTTAGCCGTCTTTCCTTCGTTCTCACTGTGTGACGTTTAAGGAGCATTATGAATCCTTTATGTGATGTACAAACCTCCGTCTCAAATTATTAACTGTAGAATACGTTATCTACTTCATGATAATCTGAATGTTCATTTGCCAGTTTCTCACGATTATTAAGAGATTGTCGTGCTTCATAACATAAATAATTTGTACGAGGACTATTTTTTTTTCAACCTTCGATTGGTCGCGAAATAAAAACCACAGTGAAAAACTGGTAAAGCTTTGCACTGGTGTGTTACGGAGTGGCCGGCAGGGTGGCTGAGCGGTTCTAGGCCCTTCAGTCCGGAACCGCGCGACTGCTACGGTCGCAGGTTCGAATCCTGCCTCGGGCATGGATGTGTGTGATGTCCTTAGGTTAATTAGGTTTAAGTAGTTCGAAGTTCTAGGGGACTGATGACCTCTGAAGCTAAGTCCCATAGTGCTCAGAGCCATTTGTTACGGAGAGTCTCCAGCATGACTGTCTATCACAACACATCCAACTTTACGGATTGGGTATTTTCTTTGCTCGGGGACTGGATGTTTGTGTTGTCCTTATCATTTCGTCATCACCATCATCATCATCATTCGTGACAGTGGCTAGACTGGACTGTGAAAAAAATTGGACTGCGTAAAAATTTGGACTTTGTACGGGCTCTGATGACAGTGCAGTTCAGCACCCGACAAACCAACCATCATCATCTCATCCAATTTTTCAGTTCTGAGCGAAAAGTACACACGCAAAGATGCCTAGGAAATACTGTCATCCGCCAAGAAAAGTCCTGCTGAGGGGTTTCTCCTAATTCCGTGCAGCCCATATAACCTAACTGTCATGCGTTTCCTTCTTCATGACGTCGGCCGCATACTGCAGGTCCAGGGAAGGCGCTCCTGCAACGTTTTTCATCAGGAGTGTTGGATCACCCACCAAATAGCCCGACTTTGCTCCCTCCGATTTTCATATCTTCGTTTACGTTAACCGCTGCCTATGAGGAAACCATCTTGCACACACAACGAACTGCATATCAATTTAGGGAACTGCCGAAAATCACAGGCGGCTGCCTTCTATGATGAGGGTAATGGGAAACTGATACCCACGCTACGAAAAATCTCTAAGTCGGAACGGAGATTGTGTAGAGAAGTAGCTGGAAGGTGAGCTAAATGTTACCAATAAAACATTTGATTGTTCACTATGGTTTCCATTTCGCTACCTGTCGGAGGTTGAAAAAAATGTGGTCCTCCTACGTGAGACACTTCGTGGTCATTAGCGTACACTGCAGTATTACTCAGTTGACATTGTACAGATTCTCTCGAACGTCAAAATCCTCATATAGTTACACCAGACAAACAGTTTAGATTTATACCTGTCTTTCGTAAGTATTACGCATTCAAGCTGAAACAGGAAATTTTGAAACTTTTTGCTTCTCTTTCATCAGTACCTCCGGCGCTATGCACGATTTTAGACAGTTTGGTAGTATTGTAGAGAAGTGCCAGATTGGATGTCAAGCGCGGATTTGTGTCTTTTGTTGGCGGCTTTCTGCTCCTCAATCTGTCTGACTGCCCGCAGCGCCGCATTGATCGCGATGCTCTTCCCCGCCCTGATTTATTGGTGCACGTGTTGAATGAGATGTCAAAGGCACTCCCGATGCGCATAATACGGGCTGCGCTATCCGTCAGTGTCACCCGTTGTTAAGACGTCCAGCCGGCTCGCTTCCGTTTGTTTCTCAATCCGGTGAACAGAGGTTTGTAATTCCGCACTCGTTTCAGAATGGGGGTGCCAAGTTAAAACATTCCCTCATTCTCTCTCGGCTATGATTACGTCGCGGAGCCCTGTGCGAACCAGTAGCATCAGATATACAGCCTTGACTGTCTTGTACCTAATGGAACACTGATATAATGCGTGGCCTAATTGCTACTTTCTGTAGACCACCACAGCTGAAGTAATCACAATCTTTCAAAAAGAGAGCGAATGTGTTCGAAACCTCAGATTTTTTTTTTTAGTAAAAGCTGTTCTTGATGTTTGTACTGTAATTCTGTGTGCCTCAGGTGGGCACAGTGATTTCTGCGCGAAACTAAATATCAGAAACAAAAACGAGAAATGTTCAGAACTAACGTTTGAAATGCGAATGATATTTACGGTCTGTGCAGCCCTGTAGGTTGGCATCGCCGAAAAATCAAATTCTGTGGGTCACAAAACGGATTAGAATAATATCAGAGTAAAACCTAGAATCAGTTACTAAGACGCAGTCTTGTCAATCACGTCATCAGATTTTAATCACATAAAGCGTGGGACTAGCCAGCAGTAAGGACTGAGGACTCAAGTTGCGAAAGTCCAGGTAGCATACGCCTGTTGGTCAGGCAACCAAGCGAGACACGTTATCGAAACCTTCGCAAAACTGTAATTCTGCCTATAAAGTACCAACTGTAAATTTGTTATTTTATAAATACAGCTCTTAATAATTTCCATGTCGATGCCATTAAAAGCCCTGATGAGCTGTTGAGCACATTAAACGAATTTGTTGAAACAGTGAAAACATGTAAAGTTATGAAAAGGAAGCAGCTCCTTTCTTATACCAGGCCTTCTCGTCGCTCAATCCCGATTTTCTCTCTGTTTCACGAAAAAAGGAGTGTTAAGAAGGGCAGATTGCTGTTCGTTTCGATAACAGAAGAGATCAAAACATTCTGTATCATATCTTAATGTTCGTGCTATAGTCCACGCAAAAGTACTGTGGTTGAATAACGAGAAACGAAGATTGCACAGTAGGAAACTCAATGGAGTGATAATGATCCCGACGGAAAAGTAGATAAGTTAAGCGTCTCTCAGTTCCAACAAATCCACGCAGTAGCTTTATATCTGCTGACACCTGCGCGGATAGCCGTGAACGTTAAAGCGCCGCTTCCGGGACGGAGAGTTGCGCCCCCGCGGATCGAAATCGCCCGGTGGATTAACGAGCAGAGCCGATGTGCGTGCCAGTCTGCATGTGGTTTTTAGGCGGTTTCCTACATTCTATTAGACGAATACCGCGCTGGCACCCCCATCCCGGATCATTTACATGATTTGCAAACATTTAGAAAACTTTCGCACACTTTCAAATGAATAACACTTCACGTAGGCTGGTGGAGTACACATACTTCGTCCCGTGGAGTAACGGGTGATGACACCAAGGACATTAGGCCACCCCTTAAACTAATCATGGCAAATCCATTAAGAACAGTACAGACTCTAAGCCGATGAGTGACAAATGCGTAAGAAAAAGAAGCAGAAGAAAGGCCCAGGCTGAAGCCGTGTACCTTGACTTCAGAAAGGCATTTGACACACTCAACAAGTCGCTCTTAACGGAACAAGATATACAAATGTAATTTCCGCAGTACCCCCAAGGAAGTGTAATAGGACCGTTACTGTTCACAATGTGTATGAATGATTTAGTAGAAATGTCAGGAGCTCTTTAACTTTGTTCGCAGATGATGTCTTCTGTACGAAAGTATCAAAGCCAGAAAACAGTATGGATTTGCTAAATGAGCTACAGAAGATTGATGAACGGCGCAGTCTCCGGCAGTTGACACTGAACGTAAATAAATGTAACACTTTTGTGCATATCCGGGGACGAAATCCAGCACTGTACAACTACAATATTGATGACAAATTTTTGGAAACAGCATGTAACGTAAAATATGTGGGAATAACTATCCAGAGTGACCTTAATTGGAGTGACCACATAAAACAAATTGCAGGGAAAGCAGACGCCTAATTCAGATTCATAGATAGAATCTTAAGGAAATGTAACTCTTACACGAAAGAAATGGCTTACAAGACACTTGTTCGACCGATTCTTGAGTATTTTCCATCAAGCTGGGACCCTTAACAGCTAGGACTGACAGGAGAGGTGGAGAAGATTCAACGAAGAGCGGTGCTTGCCGTCACGGGATCGTTTAGTCGGCGCGAGAGCGTTACAGAAATGGCAGACGTTACAAGAGAGGCGTTGTGCATCACGGAAAGGTTTACTATTGAAGTTTAGAGAGAGAGTTTTCCGGGAACAATCAGGCAACGTGTTACTACCACCCACATGCATCTCGCGAAACGACCAAGACGAAAAAAGTCGAGAATTTGCAACTAATGGCTCAAATGGCTCTGAGCACTATGGGACTTAACATCTATGGTCATCAGTCCCCTAGAACTTAGAACTACTTAAACCTAACTAACCTAAGGACATCATACAACACCCAGTCATCACGAGGCAGAGAAAACCCCTGACCCCGCCGGGAGTCGAACCCGGGAACCCGGGCGTGGGAAGCGACAACGCTACCGCACGACCACGAGCTGCGGACTTGCAACTAATACAGAGGCTTACCGACAATCTTTCTTCCCACCCGCCATTCGCGAGTGGGAAATGGGGATCAGGTAACGCTACCAGAAGTTCCATCCGTGACACACCATCAGGCGGCTTGCGGTATATTGATGTATATATAGATACATCTGCGGTCAAATTAAAATCATCGTGCTGTGGTCAACAAGTGATCCTAATTCATAAAAGGTTGCAGATTTGATATCTGCGTGCAGAGGAAGGAATGAATTGAAAGAATGAAAACCTACTGTAAAGTACAGCAGCTAGACAGAAATAATGTAGTTAATACCGTGCACTGTAATTTGATCCAGTACAACATTCGGATAGTTGTTCCCATAGGGTGAACAATTCGGTAAACGAATATGACATCAACTTTTATTCGTCTCAGTGCTAAATCTTTGCGCGTCTGCATTTCGTGCAGAAAGGTTTCGAGAAAGCAGGCAGCCAGAAAAGCAAGTCATTTCATTCGCCACGAATGGCCGCTTATCGCGGATGAAGTACTGCGTTGTGTATGCGTTTGAGCATTTGACGGGCAGAAGAGGGCACGAGCAAGCGCTGGTGCTGGCGCAGCCGCTGTCGCTAAGCCGTTTTATTACGGTTGCTTACTAAGCAGCTCTGGCGGCAGCCGGCTAAGGCGCTTTGCGCTCCCGGCCCGCCTGCCGCCTGCAAGATGGGGCGCTGCCAGCTAAAGGGGGATTCCCCGGGCGCGTGGGAACGCTTCGCCGGCGGCGCCTGGTTCGACTCCCCCCACAGTGGCACACGGTTCATAGCTGCACTCTACTGTGGGGCAGCTCACTGTGCAATCTTCATGTCTAAATCAGTACAGTGTACATTACCACTGGTAACTGAAGTATTGTTAGAAACTTGTCCAGTGTGTAGGTGCTCACTCAAAATCAAAAGGAAAAGTTAGAAAAAGAATATTTTGACAGCTGTTTCCTTTTATTGTAGTTCAACACGATACATTTTTGTTAAAATCTCCCAGGGCAGATGTACAAGGAAAACGCTGTAATTGCGCACTTTGTCGAGACATGACGACTACCACTGTCCGAACTGCCTTCTAAAAGCTGGAATAATTATATTATTTTGATTTCTGAGAAGTGTTATTGATATTTATATCAACATTCGAAGATTATGAAGTCATATTAACGAAAAAACTGAATAATAAGTTCCCTTTTCTTTTAGCGGATTACGAAACAAAATTTTCCGCTAGATGTAAGTGCTTGTAACACAATGTCACGGAACAACTCTTATTTTCTTGGATATTAACTACAAAATGTTTACTGCTGGATAAGTTTAAGTGCGTTATTAAAACAGTAGAGTCAGTCAATTGTGACCAAAAAGTAGACTGCTACAACTCCAAGCAGGATACCTTATTCCTTCCCCTTTTTCATTTCTTGATACTTGCATATTGTTTACTTCCAACTAACATCAATATTTACGTAGTTCATTCAGAACTAATCATAATATAATCATATGATAAAGTTACAGCAGATCATATTTTAAATAGAAGAGATGACAGCCTTCTCCTCCGTATAAGATCTATCAGTTTATTACGAGCTTGGCATTTGAAAAGCAGTTATAGAAATAGCCATACAGCCGGCCGGGGTGGCCGAGCGGTTCTAGGCGCTACAGTCTGGAACCGCGCGACCGCTACGTCGCAGGTTCGAATCCTGCCTCGGGCATGGGTGTGTGTGATGTCCTTAGGTTAGTTAGGTTTAATTAGTTCTAAGTTCTAGGGGACTGATGACCTCAGAAGTTAAGTCCCATAGTACTCAGAGCCATTTGAACCAAATAGCCATTCATAATGTTAACATTAAAATCAGAAAATACTTTCGTGTGCTTAAGGAATGCCTCCATCATGCTTTCAAGCAATCCCAAGTATCTCTTTTTAAGGTTCCATGTTCACTGGGTGAAAACGGAATCCTCATAGGATCACTTTACTGTCCGTCTGTTACGACCCCATTTTCTCAGGAAGAGGTAGAGGTTGTTGTTGTTGTTGTGGTCTTCAGTCCTGAGACTGGTTTGATGCAGCTCTCCATGCTACTCTATCCTGTGCAACCTTCTTCATCTCCCAGTACCTACTGCAGCCTACATCCTTCTCAATCTGCTTGGTGTATCCATCTCTTGGTCTCCCTCTACGGTTTTTACCCTCCACGCTGCCCTCCAGTACTAAATTGTAGAGGTATTAAGTTGAAATTCATGTCACGTATTGTGGTCCATGGTCCTTTGGCAGTCTAAAAATTATAAGCTTCTGAGTTAATGCAGTCTAAAGATAGCGCCATTTATATCACATATTTTGATACTGGGAAACTCACTCATTAAAATGTATAGATGAACTCTCTATACATATTATTAAGATCGTGCGGAACCCTCAAAGCGCGAAACCTACTCCCAATTGTCCAGTTTATTTGATTTAATTTATTTTGTGTGTTTCTTTGCCCGAAACAGAAAGATCTTTATGCTTGCCACTGTGCCGTATCGTTATTACCACAGTTATATGAGACGGTAAACATGGTGCTGGGAACTGTCTCGTACGCATTCATAAATGTCAGTGAGCGAATCGTTTACGTGCAGTCGTCTCTTACGCAAATTCTCTGCCTCACGCTCAGGAAAGGTCCGTTATCATTCGGGCTTTTAAATCTATTAATGGGACGGTAATAAAAACACACTGCATGAAAAAAAATTCCGTACTACATGCGACATTTTTCTAATAAAACATACCTCTGAGCCTTTCACCTCTCCGACATTAACATATTATTTCCTTCCATCTCAACAGTTTGTACTTACGAGCAAAGTGACCCTACTAGCGATACATTCAAAAGCATACGCCACAGCAGCAAAGCTCATTCGCTGTAATAATTTTCATTTTTTTGGCTATAATTATTTTATCATCAAAAATAAATGTCTGACGCTAGTGGTCTAGTACCTGAGTGGATATTTATAAGCCTTCCAGTATTTTACATTGCCAGTCGTATTCAGGTAGGTCTAACCAATCTTCTAAAGAAGCAGCACATAGCGTCGGTCTGAAAGCGAAATAATTTTGATAACTGCATACATTGCGACGTCCCAACTCTCTTCTTTTTGTGTGTTTGCACTAAATTATTACGACCAAAAATAAAGCTCTCCACCACACATTCGTGGTTCCTGTTTAGTGGCCTCTGACATATGCTGACAACAGTGCCGCCACAAAACTGCAAAAGGATAGTAAGTGACGACACAAATGAATTGTTATCGAATTAAGGTTTCATTGTGATAGCATTATTTTTGTTGCACTTTGTGAAAAGACCATACAGCTGTCACCAGAAGCGTGAGGCATAGTAGCACGGAACTAGCTGATACGAGGTGGCGCGCAGACAGATGTCGTGGGATGTTTGATACTTTGTAGACCTTAGTTACTGTTTCAGAGAGAAGATCTAAAGAAGAGCAGCACGTTTCGTTACAGGTTCATTTACTAAGCGCGAAAGTGTCACGGAGATGCTCGGCCAACTTAATAGCAGACTCTGCAAAAGAAGCTTTCTGCATCATGCTGTGGTTCACTGATTAAATCTCGATAGATTACATTCCTGGAAGAGTCAACCAATATATTGATTCCTCCTACATATATCTCACGAGAAGATCATGAAGATAATATCAGAGATGTCCGATCCCTCACAGAAGCTTACCAGCAATGGTTCTTCCCGCGAACCTTTTGCGAATGGGACAGGGAAAGGTGCAAGTGACACTGATACACAAGAACCCTCCGCCTCACATATTAAAGTGGCTTACGGAGTTCAGATGGAGATGAAGATGTAGATGTAGAAGTTATAAACCAATCATAGTTATTACTGTTATTGTTTAAGGGCTCTCTGCTCCGCTCAGCGACCTCAATTACCAAAGGAGTCATTCTCTAAGTAAATTCATAGATGAGGTTGCAGTTGGTAATTACATACTATATTGCGCAAAAACATTTTCTGTCTAGATCACAATTTATTTCTTTTAATTTCGCATTTCGGTAGACTTCCATAATCATAACAATAACTTAAGAATCAATGTAAGTATTGAGTAGATAGTACATGATCGTACGATCATCTACTGTTTGACGTAATACATTGTACTGATGCTTTAAGTTATTCGTCAGATGGTGGTAGTCTAACGAAATGCGTACATACAAGAAACAAGCCGGCCGCGGTGGTCTAGCGGTTCTAGGCGCTACAGTCTGGAACCGCGCGACCGCTACGGTCGCAGGTTCGAATCCTGCCTCGGACATGGATGTGTGTGATGTCCTTAGGTTAGTTAGGTTTAAGTAGTTCTAAGTTCTAGGGGACTGATGACCACAGATGTTAAGTCCCATAGTGCTCAGAGCCATTTGAACCATTTGAACAAGAAACAAAGGGCTGCCTAGACAGAAAACATTGTGTATAAGTACATCATGGTCGCAGACCTCTATAAAGACTTCCTGTCTTCCATTAACATACTGTAAGGAGCAGTCAAGTGAAAAACAGAGAGATGAAAATTAAACGCCACAACTGTTGATACATTGATCCCTGTGTGATACAAGAGGGTCAGTGCCTTCACGGCATGGAAATTGCATTGGAAGGGATCGGGACTGTATGGGGGATGTGTAAGGTCTTCCCAGCGAAATTTTTGCACCGCACTCGAAACAGCCTTGGCAACATCCTCCACAGAATGATGCCGTCTGTCAACATTCCTTGGCGTATGGACTTGATGGTGCGCTTAAATTTTTACAGTGTGTACACGTACCGATGTCCGTTAATTGTGGCGCCCTATTTCAGAAAGTCAATAAGCAGCAGGCCTTTGCAGTCAAGGAGAAGGTCATCATGACCCTCTCGGAGCTGGCGTGACTGTTTTTTTGGGTACGCTATAGAGGTTCCGCTGGGAAGCACTTACACATCTCTCACCACGCGATTTCCCAGTGGAGTAAATGTATTAACACTTACGGCGATTACTTTTGAAATAATGAACAGTTTACACACTTTTCCGTAAGTCCCGTTTCCATTTCATTGCCCCTTACACATTGTTTCTAGTATGTGTCACAGGTCTGATGGCGGTTGTATGTTCTTTTCACAAAAGTGACCAAAATTAATGGTGTTATAATTAATTTCTCTCTTCACTCATATATCCTTTGGCATTTTTTTGTGGATCTGTTAAAAATCCTCATCTCGGAAAGTTGACAACACTGTTTGCACTTACTGTTGTGTCTTTAAAAAGAAAGGGTAAATTGCTTGGAAACAGAGAAAGAAATATACTAATCTGTTATGCTATTACATATTTAATATAACTTGCAAATAATGAACAAATACTCCATCAGAATTGGAACCCAGGAGATGTACGAGCGTATCTAGCAGAAAACATGTTATGATCAATAATGGACATTCACCTTCCTTAGTGAGGGTTAGACTCCATTTCGCGCATTTCAGTCGAAGGTGGTTGTTGTTGGTTGTTTTTGGGGTAGGAGACCAGACAGCGTGGTCATCGGTCTCATCGGATTAGGGAAGGATGGGGAAGGAAGTCGGCCGTGCCCTTTCAGAGGAACCATCCCGGCATTTGCCTGGAGTGATTTAGGGAAATCACGGAAAACCTAAATCAGGATGGCCGGACGCGGGATTGAACCGTCGTCCTCCCGAATGCGAGTCCAGTGTCAGTCGAAGGGAAAATACTTTTTGACAGTCGTTAAAACTTACTATAATAATAATTCCTTTGTGAAAGTTCAGCAGTTTTACGATAACACACATATCTCGAAAACGAGCACGGGCGAATAGAAGCAGCGGCACACGGTGTTACGCTTGATTCACGAGCAACACGCTAATGCTGAACGATGTAGATTGATTTGCATTGCTAATCAATGACAAATTACTGCATTTACTGATAATATTTGACTAATAAACCCTGGGCACCGAAATATATTCTATTAAAAACTGACGGTAAGACGCTAAAGGAGTGTAAAGCATTCGGAAATGAGATTCACTATTTCCCGAACTGGTTACTGCTGACGATATGCCCAGAGGGCACGGCTGTGTTAGTTCATCCGTGATCGGCTCTGCTATAATTTAAGTGATGAATGCGCTTCCATGTACGGTTCAGTTAGTCCGTTAAACGCACGAATGAAAACTGAAGCGGTCGGCGCATCCACGATCCGAGTCAATTATATACTGCAGCATACGCTTACGGCTTCTGGCTTTCACAATGGATGTAATCTCCATGTAAATATCAGTCTATAAATTCATATAACCTTAAGACAGATTTAGGGATGTTGACCTTCTTGATAAAACAGTAACCACGTATGTTTCAGTCTACAGATTGTAATAAATGTAACAGAGATCTGGAGACAGTGATCTTCTTGCCACAACAATAATGATTTTTAATTTCTTGTTTTCCTTTAATGTTGTTACGGATTGTATAGGTTTCCTACATAGACGTTCGGAAGACGTGCTTGAAATAAATCAAGTATTGTTGCAACAAATAAACACTGCAATATTCCTCCAAGATTTCGGTGTAAAACTTTAAAAAAATTGGCTTTTAAAGATACGCCGATAATATACGTAAAAGTTGCATCATTAAACTGGAATATTTATTTCGAATAAGATTACAGTGGCTTTCATTTTCTGAGTTAGACATTTCATATAAAATCGGATAAAAATTTTTCTTCGACGATCCTTATGAAATTACCAAGTTGCTTCTCTTGCCACTCCTGCAGGAGAAACAACTACTCCGCGATGTACTCTGTGGTTACAATAGTATTTATCTACTGGACAGATCACTTAAGGATGAATATTTGTCCCCTGTCATTATCTTCCAACAAATGCACCAACTCCCATGGGGTGGGAAGTACAATTCAACTACAATAAAGCGAACTGGGAATTTCTAGCAAGGGAATGCGACATTCCTGCCTTACCGGAAGGTGACGTACATCAAGACCTGGACATAGATGAAAGAGCTGAGGAACTGGTGGGTGCAGTACATAGAGCGGCGAGGACCGCTGTACCAACCAGGAGGAAGGCCGTGGCGGCCTCGCCGTCACCATGGTCGGCCGAATTAGAGGAATTACGTCAGTCTGTCAGAAGGCTAAAAAGGAACTACCAGCGCAGTGTCGTCTGGCTGGAAAGGCAAAGATGGCAGTTGCGATACAGGGAGGCCAAGCAAAGGTTCCAGAAGGAGTTACGCGAAGTGAGAATGCGTAGCTGGGAAAGCTACGTGCTGAACCAGTTGGCTCTGGATCCGTGGGGTCTCCCTTATAAATTGGTAAGGGAAAAAATCCGCTCTGCTCTGGAGCTATCAACAGTCAGGCGGGGGGATGGGATGACGGACTCTTGGCAGGAAATTGCTGAGGTCCTTCTCCAGTCCCTGCTGCCTGACGACAATGCGGATGGAGAAACCGAAAGCCAGAAGCAACTGCGAGACGCATATCTAGTAGATTACAATAACAACACGGCAGTCTACCCATTCTCGGAAGAGAAGGTGGCTGCGCATATCAGATCCCTAAAAAGAGGGAAAGCTCCAGGACCAGACGGCATTGTGGCTGAGGTGGTGCAATTCCTGGCACCCCAGTTAGTCGCGCCGCTGACCCACCTGTTCAATGAGTGTCTTAGACAAAGGAGGTTTCCCAAGAGATGGAAAACTGCGAATGTGGTGATAATAAAAAAAGGACCAGAAAAAGATCCGGCTGAAGCTAAATCTTACAGGCCAATCTGCCTATTGGACCTGTTCGGGAAGCTTCTGGAGAAACTGCTGGCTGACAGATTGACGGCTCACCGGCTGCTGTGTGGGATGAGCAGCAGGCAGTTTGGCTTCAGGCCGGGGCGGTCGGCATCTGATGCTATCGCTCTGGCGGCTGAGGTCTGCGGCTCAACCCCGCATAAGTACGTCGTCGGCATCATGATGGATATCAGTGGCGCCTTTGACAACCTGTGGTGGCCTTCGCTCTTCTCCTGTTTACGGGAGAAGGAGTGTCCAGGGCCGCTTTATGGGTGTCTGAGGAGCTATTGTAAGGACAGGGAGGTTTGGCTATCATCTCCCAGCGGGAGAATTGGAAAAGTAATTACCAAGGGGTGTCCCCAAGGCTCTGTTCTGGGGCCCCTTTTCTGGGATATCCATATGGAACCATTACTAGACGGACTACAACAAAGTGAAGAAGTGCTAGAGGTGATAGCCTACGCAGATGACCTCCTCCTGCTGGTCGGCGGTCGTAGCCGAGAGGACATCGAGCCAAAAATCGAAAGGGCCATTGAAAAACTGCACCAATGGTGCCTTAACACGAAAATGAAAATATCTCCTAGTAAATCCACATACTTACTGCTAAAAGGTCAGCTTATCAGGAATCCCACTGTCAGAATCGATGGCTCACCAGTTCTTCGGCGACGGGAGGCGCGATATCTGGGAGTCATAATTGACGAGAGATGGAACTTTGGAAAACACATAGAAACTGTAACCCAGAGAGCCCTCCAATTACTAAACAATCTCATTTCCATTGGACATAAACTATTTCATCTCCCCCCTCATCTCATCAAACTCTATCACAATAGTATCATGACCTCAGTAGTGGGTTACGGCTCGGGAGTCTGGGCGCACAGGCTCACGCGGGTCGTGCCCGCCATGATAGTGAGAAGAGTCCAAAGAAACATGATTCTAAGATCAGTAGGGGCCTAAAGGACATCACCAGGGGGAGCTCTGTTAGTCATAATGGGGCTCTGCCCGTTAGACATCAAGATACGTGAGCAAGCAGCTTGGTATTGGGCAAAAAAAGGGAATGGGGAGAAAATAATAGACATTATGGGTGTGAGAGTAGGGGATAAGAGGGAAATAAGAAACAGAGGGGAAGAACTGTGGCAGAGGGATTGGGAGGAAGATGAAACGGGGAGAAGAACATTCCAGTTCTTACCTGACGTTAAAGAACGCGGGGCCATGAAATATTTTGAACCTACACGAGGACTCATCCACTTTCTCACTGGTCATGGACCCTATCCGACATACTTATGTCAGTTTGGGAAAAGGGCAACCCCCGAGTGTGACTGTGGCGTGGCGGAAGGAACTCCCGAACATGTGGTTATCGAGTGCCTTCTTTTCAACGACGTTGCGACAACACTCCGAGACAGACTTCCAAATAACGAGACATACAATCTCCTAAGACAAGAAGACACTTTCCATACTTTGAATGCTCTGGCAGATGAGGTATCGCGAAAAGTGTTACTAGAATACTTGAGGGACCAAGAATAGACACCAAATTAATAAACCAACCGATTAATACCTGATCCCATTCCCGTACCGCCTGTGCGTGGAATGGCCGACTTCCATCAGTTGGAAACCGCCACGTACGGGATTAGGGGGGGGGGGGGGGGTCAGTCACACCGATTGCGACTAAAGCACCAATGATGACGTAGGTTAAGTTAGTAGTAGTACGACTTAGTTTAGAACACAGGAAACTGCAGCGAACACTAACCATGGCTGGCCCAGTGCCAGGGGCATGCTCCCCAGGGTTAGCTCGAGGAGCCTGGCCACTCTAAGTAGGTTTGTATTTTACTGGCACACCTGTGACGCTGCAGTTAGTAGTCATTCTAGGCTAGAAGTAGCTAAAACAAAACTGCCCATTGTTGTTGTAGGAATCTAACCATACTTTAGTAACTTAACTTAAACTGTAGCCCACTAACGTAATTGTAACATTAAGCTGCAATAACTTAGTTTTTATGTAACAATTAATGGCCCACTAATCATGTTAGGAGGTGGGCTAAATATGTATGATTAATATTGTTGTGTTAATAAAGAATTTTAAAAAAATGCACCAACTCAGTTGGCAAGATGATTGTTGCTTGCTGAGTAATTAACTGTTTTCCCCCACGAACGCACTGCAGAAGTTACCAGCTGCAGCTCTTGAGTAACTCTGAGCGGTAGCTGATAACGCAGTCTACGAAAAAACAGAGATGCAGTCGCTGTTACTAAACGACAGAATAATTTTAATTGTGAGGACGGCTTTTGGTTGGCGGCGACGCGGGCACCGGCGCTTATTGTTACAAGGACGCTACCAGGCTATGCAAATATAAATACGAAAAGCCACCAGTCTCTAGAATATCGGTGAACACTACCACCACTCACGGTAACGCCATTCAACAGCGAACAATCATTTATGTCGATAAACGCGGGAAATCCTTATAATGCACAAAAGTTACAGATGGCAACAAGATGGAGTCAGTCCCCAAAAGAACACCTCAGCAAAAAGGCCGAAACTTCCGATAAGAAGATTCTACAACAATGATATGGTATCCATACGTTGTTACGAAAGCGTACTCCTATTCGGAAGAAGCCCGATTCAGATTCCCGTCCAACAGCCTTTATTTCTTTCCTCCGCATCCGCAGATCTTATCAAACAATAATCAAGGTGATGCGTTACACAGTCGTCCTTTTTGTTGTGTGGCTGATACGTTTGTTCATTTCGAGTTGCTGGCGAACTCCCTCGTCTCTGGGTAGTGCCCTATCACGTACAATGTAGACCGGAGATTCTAGACCCGCCCCAGCCACCATAGTGGCCATTCAATGTGCCGTTACTATGTATGTTCTCCGCATACACCACAATGTAATTCAGAGAATCCATTGGATTATAACTTAACGCGCTATGTGCCCTCTAAACACACGTAGCACTTACAAAAGATAACTGCAGCTTCCAAATATACCAATAAACTGGTTGTATGACAAAATTGACAAATATCAGTCCTTTTAACGCTACTGCTGGAAAGACGCTTCTCCAGACTTCTCCATTTATTACCTTCAGCAATATCTATCCACATTGCTCTTGCATGTTTCCTCATACCTCTTGGAATCCGTCAGAGAACTTCCTCGGTTCATCTACTATCCGTTCCCGTGGCTTCATGGCCCATCCAACTCCACGCTAAATAAAAGAACTTATTAACTGATTCCACGACTTAATTTGTACATAGTGATTTCAGATGGGCTCATTATAGTTTATTACTGACTTTTTCTAATGGCTTTCAGACTTGCTCTATTAAGCCCTCCCATTCATTTTTGAAGACTGTCTGTCCTTGAGAGATAAATATTTAAGTGTCATTAGCTCAACGAAGGTGGTTTAGATACACTATCTGATCAAAAACATCCGGACACATCTATGTCGTGCGGAATTGATCACTAGATGTCACGAGAGGTGGATCTGACAGCATAAAAAGAGACGGTGACTATTGTGTTGTCAGAAGAGAAGCAATATCGACATGATGGGTCGATCAGAAGAGCTCAGTGACTTTGAGTGTGGGCTAGTCACTAGATATCACCTGAGTAACAGCACCATCAGGAGCATTTCAACCCTTCTAAAGCTAACCAAGTTGACTGTTCGTGATATGATTGTGAATTTAAACGTGCTGGAAGGCCACAGTTAAATCAAGACCAAGCAGATCTCATATACTGACGGACGGGGACTGTCGAGCATTGTCGAGGGTGGAAGGAATCAATCGTGAGCTCCAGAGTGCCCCCAGCAGCCCATCTCGCACAGTGACTGCGCGAAGGGTACAATGGTCGAGCAGCTCCCCATAAGCCACACATTTCTCTAGTCAGTGCTAAGCGACGCTTGAGGTGGTGAAAACAGCGACGCCACTGTACAGTGAATGACTGGAAACGAGTGATTTGAAGTGATGAATCGCCCTGTGCCCAGTGGCAATCCGATGGAGCGGTTTGGATTTGGTGAATGCCGAGACAGCATTACCTGCCGTCTTGTGTGGCGCCAACAACGAAGCATGGAGGTGGTGGTGTTACGGTATGGGGGGTGCTATTTGTGGTTAGATAGTGGTCGCCTTATTGCGCTTATGCAAACGTATTCGAACATATATTACAGCATTGTGTACTGCGTACAGTAGAGGAACATTTCGGAGACGATGATGGTATCAGCATGACAATGCCCCCTGTCATGCAGCATCATCTGCGAGACAGTGGCTTGTGGATATAACATTCCGGGATAATAACATTTCTGAAAGGGGTTGGCCTGCCCAGATTCCCGACCTGAACCTAGCAGAAGAACATCTTTGAGGTAAGTTAGGATGTGGACTTCACTCCAAACCCCAGCGTCTAACATCGCAACCTTCTCTGGTTGCTACTCCTGAGGAAGAATAGGCTACCATTCCTCCACAGACTTTCAGGCACATCACTGAAAGTGTATATAGCAGAGTTAAAGCCATTATAAAGATGAAAGGTGGACACACCCCATATTAATGTCCACTAATAGGTGTCCGTATACTTTTGATCAAATAGTGTATGCTCCAGTAACACTTAGTCGTTCTTCTGTTAGACATTTTAGGAATCTCAAAACTTTCTTTAAGGCGCCTGAGAATAGGTTTCTTGACTCCTCTCTCAATTCGGAGTCTCTCATCAGCCTTGTGACGTCCAACGAAATTTGTTGCAGCGACGTGTATTTCCTCCGTTATACTAGTATAGGCTGAGTCAATGTGTTGTTTCTTAATGGCTGTCACTACCGATTTTGTTATCTAAAAGCTATGAATCTATGCAAATTTAATGGTTCATACTCATTGCTCCGTTCTAGAACGGGGTGCATTTGAACCATATAAAAGATCTACCTCATTTTTCTGGCGTCTGCAAAGCCTAATTCTCCTAAGTACACAGTGGAGGAGCGAAGCTATAACAGCTACGTTGCAGCTCTTCAGAATACAGTCGTCATTCGTGTTCTATGATAAGCCGAACGAGGTGGCACTCTGGTTAACGCATTCTGAATGGTGGTGACTCAGATCCCCATCTGCCTATGCAGACTTAGGTTGCACGTCTTTCTTCTAAAAGGATTCTGGTGATTTCCTTCCGCATGTTTCCCCAATCCAAGCTTTTGATCCATCTCTAATGATCTCGTTTGTCTCGTGTTAAGGCGTACATTAATTTTTCTCTTTCTTTCAGCTTTAGAGTAGATGGACAGAGAGGGGGAGATTGACAGAAAGAGGAGGGAGGGGGAGGTGGAGATGGACAGAAAGAGAGGAGGAGGCAGAGAGGGTAGGAGGAGTCGGACAGATAGAGGGGTGACGAGGAGGTGGGCAAGAGACGTGGGAAGGAGGAGATTTGTGGCATTGGTGTCGATCGCGTACGGGGTAACGCTACTCCTCTATAAAAATGAGTTGCACGTATTTAAGTTCGATGTGATTGAAGTCGAATTAGCTGCTGTCCAAGATTAGATCAGTACAATGACGGGAACGTATCGTATATTCACTCTGTTTTGACTCCTAAGAAAAATTATACGTGAGTTGTAAACTGAGTAGAGTAGCAGGTTTCAGGAAAAAAAGGGAAACGAAAAAAAGGCCTGACGCCCCATCAATATCAGGGTCATTAAAGATAGAGTGCAAGCGAGATCAAGAAAAGGCTGGGGAAGAAACATAGTTACGGCTATGAATGAAGAAGCGTAACGTCCTTGGCTTGCTAGAACTGTTAGAGGACAGGTTTTTGTCTGTGTGGAGCATTAAGCTGCTGAAGACAATGAAATGAAATTCAATGTGCTTCGTCGACAGCATGCGAGGTGGCGTAGCGGTACGACACACTTCTTGTTTTGCGAAGGTATAGCGAACAAACCTCGTCCGGATTATCCTGATCGACGCTTTTCACGATTTCTCTAAATCAGGTCAGAGTTGGATAACATCTTCAGTACAGACGAGAGCAATTTCTTCCCCTTCCTGTGTACAACACATTTTTTTTAATGGCTCTGAGCACTATGGGACTTAACATCTGTGGTCATCAGTCCCCTAGAACTTAGAACTACTTAAACCTAAATAACATAAGGACATCACACACATGCATGCCCAAGGCAGGATTCGAACCTGCGACCGTAGCGGTCACGCGGTTCCAGACTGAAGCGCCTAGAACCGCACGGCCACACCGGCCGACCATACAGTTGGTGTCATTGACTTTAAACTCTGTCTTTTCTGTTCGCTTTTCCTGTCCATGTAACAACACTTCGATACTACTCCATTGATTCTAATTTCTTACTTTCTTTTATCTATGGACGGTAAGCATATTATCCTATCTGCTTCTTAATCATTTCTTGATACAATTTTATACAATGTGCACATTTCCCTTATTGGCTTACATTGCATTTGTATGGGCCAGGCTCTTTGGTGTTGAAACTACTGATATTCATTTATACTGCGTATTTTTTCAACACAGAGATTACGATTGTTTTGTTGAAATTCCGACTTTTTTGAAATTTTATTTGATTTTTTTATCAAATTTACTCTTTAGACAATAGCTGTCAGTTGTCACGTGGATATTTTTTGGCAGTTGGAAACCCAGACGTAATAAAAATAAATTTCAGTAAAACATCCACAGTTCTGTTGGCTCATTTCTAAATATAAAATTCTTCTAGAAAGCAGTGACAGAAAAGTGCATTTTTTCGGAATGTGAGTTTCCGACAGACCCCGGTGGCAGTGTGTGTTTCAGTTGTCTTATTTTTTTGTAAAACATCATTAACACGCTAGGTAAAATACGTTTGTAAAAACTAGGTGAGTCTTTGTACAAAGGTAATTTATCTTTCCTCGTGCTAGGGAACAATTCTCGTTGCTTTGACTCTATCCGCATGATTATATTCCGACAACTCTGCTACGGCCTCCGCTTTCCAACCGATCACACTGTTGCCAACCGCCAAAATAGTTAATTTTTATTTCGGCTCAGATACATGGCATAAATGTGACACGCATCATCCATAGATTTTGCATGTAATTATTACGCGTCTGTAATACGAATTACGCGGAAATCAACAAGCGGAATTCTGAATACTGCGGCGGCAAAATGTGCTCGACCGAATCGCTGCTAGCCTAATTGCTTTATTTCTGTTACACGAAGTAACAGACTAGTGAACAGGAAGTGCTCCAAATTTTACATGCTATTTGTGTGTTAACAAACGCAGAGCGTAAATTTTGCAGCTTTTTGTTCTGTGCGATAGGGAATGTAATTTATCCCTGATCGCTAAGTGGATAAATTAAATAAAATATTCTTTGCAAGTGATCCACGATTTTCAAAACTGAAAACATTATCACAGGCATAGAAAAGCTTAGAAAATTACTTCCCAAGACCATAAAATGAACTGTGGGAGATATTTTATCAGATGTAACATTTAAATTCGTATTTTGAGTGTTTTGTATGAGAGGCATGTGATAAGTTTAGGAAGTGAAATAATATATAGGTATTAAATATCATACATAGAAATCGAAATCATTTCATGAAGTGCGTGGAAGTTAGTAAAATGTGGTAGTTAACGTGCAGAGGATATTTGCTTCGTTTGCCGAGTGTTTCATTATAAGGATTCCTCCTGCTATGACAACAAATAAAGTGAAGTTAGTCAAGTTTAAAATCATTTTCACAGATGATCTAAAGAAAAAAATTCCTAAATTCCTTGATGACCACCTTCAGAAATGTGTACTATAATGTAATTAACAGGAAAGTTATACTCGCACCAGGGAGATCTCTGTCTTGTGATGGCAACGGGTTTCAGACTTTCACTACTCCTTCTGATCATCATTAACAGGCTAAAAAAGGCTTTACATACCACACCCACTCATACCAGTCACCCTTTCGAACAATATTCAACAAGCCGTCTCACACGGGACGAGGAAGCTAATGTTGACGCGAACGGGAAATAGACCCCACGAGACAGAACGCCATTGTCACATGAGACGTGTTGTTTAACGTGATTTGCGACTGAAGCGCTCTCCTGTGGCAGCTGTCCGCTGTATCTGACTGCCAAATCACACGGTTTGTTTACGAAAATGGATGCGCGTACGTTAACTCCATTAAAAAGCACATTTCCTCCCTTGTCTATATGCTATTCATGTTGTTCTGTCTGTACTATACATAAGTAGCAACTTCAAAATCCATGAACATTTCATAAGAGAAAAAGGAAAATTCCATGGCCATTCATCTTATAAAATTTCACTAACTCGTACAAACTCACTTCGGAGAGACAGCGCACCTATATATTTACAAAACATCAAGTATTACAGAAAATATACGAATTAATTTAATAAGAAAGTCTCGCAACCTTTCAGAAGACGCGAAAGAGGAAAAAGAAAAAAAAGATACAGCTACATTAGAACCCCATACACATTGTGTAATATGTGCCGTTGCCTTAAAACGGCGTATTTTCATAACGCAAATTATAGCACGAAACTAACGAAACATGGAAATTCTTTAAGTACAAATATGACTTTTCCCTTCCTTTTTTTCAACAAATCGTACTAAAACAATGCGGTTTTGAGAGATCTTCGACGTGCTGCTGCTTAGAAACAGCGTATTTTCATAGGATATAAGTTGTAAAAAAAAACAAGTACGGGCTTCAACAGAAAAGGATAAATACAACATGGCGTCTCGCGGGTGCTGTTTGTGACATAGAGAGCATTTTTGCATCTTATTTGTTCTTCTTTACGTGGTCTGTTTTCGAAATATTGCAAAACTTATTTTTGTTACACATTATTTTGTATGAGGGACAACTGCAGCCATAACTAGACATTTTCAATAATAATCGCTTGGCTGCTTATAAATAATTTATTTTACGGTAGGTTTCGTAGGCTAGAAGCCACATCATCACGTTAACTCTGTTAAATTATAAAAAGCAGTCGCTACAATTGTGTTGAAATTACAGTTACAATCAGCAATAAGAAACAGAGCAAATTTCGTACATGGTGAATCATGACATTAAAGGTACAACATGGGTGGAATCGAACATTTCTTGTCTATGAATAAATAACGTAATTAGTGCCTAAAAACTATTTTTGTAGTTTGTGACGAAAGCTTCCTCAACGTCAAATAGCAGGAAGTGACGTCACAAAACTCGCACAGCTCTACGCCAATTTTAACTACCTTGTCCCGTCTGACGACGCTTTCCAGTGTATGGCGGCAGATTTTTCTGGTACCACTACAATTTCTCTTTGTCCTGTTCCGTTCGTGAATCAAGCGTCAGAAATACAGCATCGGTAAGGCCCTGAATAAGCTCGAATTTTTCTTTCTCTTCATAATCATTTCGAAAGATGTAAGTAGGAGAAAGTAATATGTTTACTTGTCCCAATAGTGGAACAGAGGACATTAAAGGCTGCTCACATCAAAGCACTTTCTCAAGATTTGATAGAACTTCCTTTCTTCACATAGGAAAAGGAGAAGAGGGAAAGATTAACCAGTCAAATTTTTATGCTTAAGATGTGCATAGAAAATATTTATGTTGCTTCTGAGGATTTGTAGAAATTAGTAGAAATGTCTCTGACGTATCTGTGTTAAGTCTGAATACCCATGTTTTTTTTCGGAAATGCTGTTTTAGTTACCAAAAGCAACTTTCTTCAAGCCGAACAATATCGAATTACGCGATCGTTACAGGCAACGATCGAGTTTCGTTTCGGAAAACGAGCAGCTAAAGAGACGGAGAGCAATCATAAGGAGAATGGACTCGTGTTCAGTCAGAGACGCACCGAGCTCGTACAGGAGGCTAACCACTCTCGCTTCTTTCATTTATCACCTCTCCCCCGGCTACTTAGAGTTAATGCGTTTTCTGTCATTTCCATTTTATCCTTTGCCGCCTTTCTCTGCCCCGCCGTCTCAATTTCTCTCGCCGACTTTTTCTCCCGCCGTCCGCGCCTGCCCGACCCTCCATTTTCTCCCGCACGTTCGTTTCTGAATTTGTGACTTTGCCGAAGTCGTTAATCTTCTTCCCATCACTAGGCGACGAATAAGCGCCACAAGCGCAGCGGCTGGGGTCCCGCTCGCCTTATCCCGCGACCGCCCTGGGGCCAGCTTCCCTGCCGCAGACCGCGCAGGGAGCAGAGGCGGCCCCGGCCGGGCTCTGTTAAGACAAGCAGTGTTCGTTACATATTTCCTTTCCTTGTAGCTACACGCCGGCGCCCAACTTTAATCATTGCCCAAGTTGGCACGAGTTGCGCACAAAGGGCCGCAAACTTTGCGGCTTGCAGCCGGTACAGCGCCCTCGTAATCTCAGCTGAAAAATGTCGGCTATTGTGTTGACTCATAGCTGCACGACGCGGAGGTGAATGTTCAGAGTTTCAGATCGCTAGCGTGTTCCATCAAAAGAGAACTCGGACTGATGTAACGTAGTTTCCTCTATTGGAAAACTCGAACGTTTATATAAAATCTTCTCAAGTTTACACGTAATATTTCTTGTTTCGTCCCCTTTTCTCGCGCTGAGTAAGAAAGGTTCGCTGGATCACAACGCCACAGAAGCGCGTGCACGTAAGGTGGGTCTGAAATGCCTCGAGGATTCCACATAGAACAGGAATATCAATGGAGCTGGCGTGGCGTACAGCGCATGTCTCCATCATCAAAGCGAAGTAGTCACAATGACGTTGGTATGTCGCGTCGTTTACATTTTGCTCCAGATTACACTTATTTGCGTTGTTCTCACGCATTTACTTATTAGTGACAGAAGTGATGCTGAATTATTCTTGTTACGGACGAAAATCGAAATTCGTCAGTAGATAAGCACTACAAAGAACTAATTACGTTATAAAACTTTTGACAGGCGCTTTGTGTGTTGATTTACATCGAGACACAGTGTAATAAACAGTTAATATCGTAGGGCTAATTTGTATCACTGTATGGCCATATATTTACAAGACAAGTGCTAGATAAATTTGATAGAGTGGAAATGTGTTGCCAGTAAATCCCTTCAATGTTGTCTATAAACAGTTCGAGTAATTTTCACCTGTAGGAAACACATATATGATAGTGTGAGTCATTACCTCCACATTTCTCAGATTTCTAAAGCATTATGCATATTTTAAAGTAAAATGTTGTAGTACATATGGCATGGGGAATTAGTGTGTGCGATTAAGACACACATCAAAAAATTCTTTGCATCGACTCGGTTCCGGAACCTGTACAGAAAATTGGAATAGAGATCAACATCAACATAATTTCAAAATGGTTCAAATGGCTCTGAGCACTATGGGACTCAACTGCTGAGGTCATTAGTCCCCTAGAACTTAGAACTAGTTAAACCTAACTAACCTAAGGACATCACAAACATCCATGCCCGAGGCAGGATTCGAACCTGCGACCGTAGCGGTCTTGCGGTTCCAGACTGCAGCGCCTTTAACCGCACGGCCACTTCGGCCGGCCAACATAATTTCCGCCCTTTTTATTGCTCATGAAAACCACACGTTGCGTGTTGTACCACCATACAGCAGAGGTGGTGGTCCAGATTGCTGTACACACCGATACTTCTAATACCCAGTAGCACATTCTCTTGCACTGATGAATGCCGATATTCGTGGTGGCATACTATCCAAAAGTTCATCAAGGCACTGTTGGTCCAGATTGTCCCACTCTTCAACGGCGATTCGGCGTAGATCCCTCAGAGTGGTCGGTGGGTCAGGTCGTCCATAAACAGCACTTTTCAGTCTATCCCAGGCATGTTCGATAGGCTTCATGTCTGGAGAACATGCTGGCCACTCTAGTCGAGCGATGTCGTTATCCTGAAGGAAATCATTCACAAGATGTTCACGATGGGGACGCGAATTGTTGTCCATGAAGACGAATGCCTCGCCAATATGCTGCCGATATGGTTGCACTATCGGCCGCAGGATGGCAGTAACGTATCGTATAGCCATTACGGCATCTCCCATGACCACCAGTGGCGTACGTCGGCCCCACATAATGCCACCCCAAAACAGCAGGGAACTTACTGCACTCGCTGGGCAGTGTGTCTAAGGCGTTCAGCCTGACCGGGTTGCCTCCGACACGTCTCCGATGATTGTCTGGTTGAAGGACCGAGCGAGGTGGCGCAGTGGTGAGCACACTGGACTCGCATTCGGGAGGACGACGGTTCAATCCCGTCTCCGGCCATCCTGATTTAGGTTTTCCGTGATTTCCCTAAATCGCTTCAGGCAAATGCCGGGATGGTTCCTTTGAAAGGGCACGGCCGATTTCCTTCCCCATCCTTCCCTAACACGAGCTTGCGCTCCGTCTCTAATGACCTCGTTGTCGACGGGACGTTAAACACTAATATCCTCCTCCTCCTCCTCTGGTTGAAGGCATATGCGACACTCATCGGTGAAGAGAACGTGATGCCAATCCTGAGCGGTCCATTCGAAACGTTGTTGGGCCCATTTGTACCGCGCTGCATGGTGTCGAGGCTGCAAAAATTGACTTCGCTGTGGACGTCGGGAGTGAAGTTGCGCATCATGCAGCCTATTGCGCACAGTTCTGAGTCGTAAAACGATGTCCTGTGGCTGCATGAAAAGTATTATTCAACATGGTGGCGTTGCTGTCGGGGTTCCTCCGAGCCATAACCCGTAGGTAGCGGTCAGCCACTGCAGTAGTAGCCCTTGGGTGGCCTGAGCGAGGAATGTCATCGACAGTTCCTGCGTCTCTGTACCTCCTCCACTTCCGAACCGAACAACATCGCTTTGGTTCACTCCGAGACGCCTGGACACTTCTCTTGTTGAGACCTCTTCCGGGCACAAAGTAACAAAGCGGACGCGATCTAACCGCGGTATTGACTGTCTAGGCATGGTTGAACTACAGACAACACGAGCCGTGTTCCTCCTTCTTGGTGGAATGACTCGAACTAATCGGCTGTCGGACCCCCTCAGTCTAATAGGCGCTGCTCATGCATGGTTGTTTACATATTTGGGCGGATTTAAGGACATCTCTGAACAGTCAAAGGGGCTGTGTCTGTGATAACAATATCCACAGTCAGCGTCTTCCTTCAGGAATTCAGGAAACCGGGGTGATGCAAAACTTTTTTTGATGTGCGTACTTTAATTTCCCAATGGTGAACGATGATTAAATGTATGGTACCAGAAAAGAAAGGCAGAATCATTCAGTTCTTAAAAATATTTCTTATGTGATAAATGGCTAATTTACTCCATATCACATATCCAAATTCGATTTTCCCGGGATGCGTTTATTTTAGAAAAGTAGGATGTAATTTCGCAAAAGAACCGTAGCTTCATTTATTAAAACAGATTCTCGGCAATACGATCAAGTGCGGTACAAAACCAAAATAATTGCGGCGGCTATCCCTTATTGTCTTATAACAAAAAAATAGCGATGTACAAAGTGTAGGCAAAGATATGGGAACACCAGAAACACAACGTATTACCGAGCGAGGTGGCGCAGTGGTTAGACACTGGATTCGCATTCGGGAGGACGACGGTTCAATCCCGCGTCCGGCCGTCCTGATTTAGGTTTTCCGTGATTTCCCTAAATCACTCCGGGCAAATGCCGGGATGGTTCCTCTGAAAGGGCACGGCCGACTTCCTTCCCCATCCTTCCCTAATCTGATGAGACCGATGACCTCGCTGTCTGGTCTCCATCCGCAAACAACCTCAAACACAACATATTACTAACACGGCAGAAGAAAACCGTTGGCATTCAAAATAGCCTCCAGTCATCTCGGCACGGATAAAACGTCCTGTATGGTTTTCGAGGGAATCTTATACCATCCTTCCTGCGAAGTGGTGGCACGTTTAGGTAGTGATAATGGAGGTGGACAGCGATCACGCACCCTTCTCTTCAAAGTAGACCAAAAGGCTCAAAAATATTGAGATATGATGACTGTAGTGGCGAGGCAAGATGCCATAATTCATCCTCGTACTCACAAAACTAATCCTGGGCGATGCAAGCTGTGTGAACAGCGTCCTGTCGTCTTTGAACAAAGCATTACCATTTGGAAACAAATATTATACCATTGGGATTGACCAGATCAGACAAAGTGTACACATGTTCCTTGACAGTAAAGCGACCTTGCAAAGTAACCATGGAGCCCATGAAATACCACGGTATGACTGCCCAAATCATCACCGAACCTCCGCCGTGTTTCACATTTAAGGCGTAAACTCGGCCAGAAGCTGGGAACAATGTACAACAAAACTCATTCGATCTAACGATTTCTTCCGTTGCTCCGCAGTCCACGTTTTATGGCTTCGGCGCCGTCATGTTTTCCTTTTACGAGCGTTTGCAACATCCATGTACCGTTTAGATATTCCATCTCGCCCTACAATTCCCAGATTATGAAGCTCCTTTCGCGTTGTTTTGGTGTTGACAGTGTTCGCGAGTGCGACATTCAGTTCTGCAGTGACTTCTGCAGCTACCGTCCCGCTATTTTTTGTGACACTCCTCTTCTACGGCCGTTTGTCACGATCATTTAACACACACAGTTTCGTCCGAGTTGTGACTTAGCTGATAATGTCTTCCCGCTTTCCCTGTATGTGGTATAGATCTTCGATACGGTGCCTCTTGAGACTCCGGACACTTCGGCTATTTTGGTTACAGAAGCATCCGCCATACCAGCACCTATCATTTTTCCCACGTTCGAATTCACATAGCTCCGACTTAATGCGCTCTCAACTACACAGAACACTGTTTTGACAACACCTTACACTTGCAACGTATTGACGATGTTGCCCAGCTGCCGCTCGTCGTCACATACACGAATGGAAACTGCTGGTCAGGCTAGAACCTGCAGTTTTGTTCAAGCGTACGTATCTCGCGGTGCTTCCATATTGATTTCCAACCCCTGTACGAGCTGAGACAATTCTCACACGCAAGCGAAATGCCTTTGCATTTATCTCTTCAAATCTTTACGCCTTGTTTGTTCCAGATATCGAAAGCAAATTATTAAGATTCCTGTCAGAAACGTTTTCAAGAGCCACTTTTAAACGGGATCTGTCTGTGTTACCGACATAATGACATTCAAAATCTACAGAGCGCTTACGGACAAACCTTGCCTCGCACAACAGCGACAAACATGTTCTGTGCATCTGAGTGCTATACCTACTCTATGAGATTACACTGCGATACAAGTGGAGTCGCACTACTACATTCATGTTCTACTTTTCGTTCAGATTACACGCTAAACAGAAGGTCCCCTTTCCTCATTACGATTACTGGGGGTGGGGTGGGGGAGGGGGGACTAGTCGTCGACGTGGCATTCAACTGAATGACTTGCAACATGCTGTTGAGCCACAAGGAATTATTATTATTATTATTATTATTATTATGATCTACTAATGTCAACGTTTAGAACAAAACTTATGTTCTCCTCCTGTATGACAGTAGAGTATCATTTATTGTTATTCGTTTGTTTCAAAAACTGTAACCTATTTATTTATGGGCGCTTACGGAATTTTTGCGGGAAAGTCCCCCTAACTTCCCCGCAGATCAAAATTGTGTGCCGGACCGAGACTCGAACACGGAACCTGTGGCAGTTCAATCCTGTGTTCTCTCGGTCTAGATTCCGTTCTTTTACTTGTTTTCTTCGCTTTCTTTTCATCTGCTCCTCTTGTGACTACAAAAAACTTATGCTGTATATTTATCACGCTTTATTGTGTGTTTTTTAGTTGTTTGTAAAGACTGAGAATTAAAATGTCAACAGAGAAGCAAGCTTAACACTGATTAAATTGGGTATGAAACATTCCGTTGTTAACAGGAGAGTCACATTCTTCCGACTTTTCTACATAGCGCAGACACACATGGCTTCACTCAGTTTTCTGCTGTAAGAAAGAAATATCTCTGGTAAAGAGTTCTCGGGCTTCCAGCCGGGTGGCGGTGTCTTCAAACTGCGCACCGCCACCCGGTTGGAATCCCGAGAACTCTTCACCAGCTGTATACGCCGGGAAAGCATACATTCACAAGAAATATCTCAATTTATTTTGTTTCTCTCAAAAGTACGGCTCAGATTTCATTCCTGCTTCGAGTCTTCGCCGCTCATCGTTAATAATTATTTTCAGCAAGCGCAATTGTATTATCTATTTTCACTCTATTTAGCCTAACGAAGCAACCTCGTCTGCAGATAATTCTGACAAATGCTAGAAAGTTTACATTCCGTCCGCAGATAGTAGCTTCGCTCCCGACGGTGAAACAAGTTTTCGTCACTATGTGTGGTCTACAATGACTGGAGAGAGAGTGGCGTACCATAGCTGATCGTCAGGCTATGTGACGAAGCCTTCCTAGAAGTGAAGGCATGTAGCGTGGTCGATATTCTGATGCGTCCATTGAAAGGGCACACTAAACTCTTCGATGCTATCTGAGAGGAGAAGGCTATGCGCCGTCAATAGGCCTCTCTCTCTTCAACGTGTATGTAAATTATAAATCACTGTGACCATATACAGAAATTTTGCTTAACATAAAACAGGTTATTATGTAAGGAAGTAGCTCAGACGATTCATTCAAGACAGAGACCTGTGTATTCCATCTACGGAACTGGGTAGCTCGATTAGATTTACGTAAGGAATTTCCAGGGACCCAACAACAACGTTATAATATTAAAGAACCACTGCACGACTATCTAAATTAAAAACCCCAGTGAAACAACTGATTGGAAGCTTACAAGGGCGCAATGGAGATCACACTTATGAACAGTACGTGAGTGTGCAAACCCATTGACCCAGTTACGCTTCCCCGGTCTCGTGCAAATCATCTCAGTTTACATATGTAGGCTGATTAAAGCTTGTTTGAAGTATATTCCAATACTCATTACCTAGTCGAAATAGCACCACCTTCTGTACAAAGGGACTATCTTCAAATTAACAACTAGATTAAGAAATAGAGATGATTGGGTAATCAGTATCAATTTTCGTTTCTTTTTCTTTCTAGTACCACGTACAAAGAAAGTGTATGCTAATGTAGGAAGGCAGAGAATTTGTACTCGTCGTGTGTGTGTTTGGAGCTTAAGGGCGCTCGACATGCACTTGTTGTCAACGCCAGAATGTCGGTCATTACAGACATCGCTGCATCCTTTTGCCAGTATTCTGCTGTATAACATCAAGAAGGACCCACTTTGAGAAGTTGGTATGACAGTTCATTTTGCACTGCATCAACAGTCAAAAATCGCACTGTAACGCGAATAATAGAAATAATCGCGTTCTGGGCTTACAGCCGGGGCGGAAGCACCGTTAGTTTCAAATCATAGCCTGTTCATCTCAGTTTGTCTTTTTGCAGAAACGTAAATAAGGCAAGGTTGTGGGTTTGAACACCGCAATGCCTCTTGACTAGGCATGATCCTACCGGACGTAGCCTTCCTCTTACCTTTGAACATGCTTACCCAGCCAGGTACAGCAGACGCGCCGATTTAATGCCGACTCCGAAAGATGGTGCGCGTTGGGATATCTTACACATACAACGAAATGCTACAGGGGACAAAAGAAAATCTTTGGACCAAATGGGTATTAAACCTCAAACCTTTGGATTTGTAGGCCGATATCTATTTAGGAATGAGGTTTCAGTCGCTATCAGTCCACACTGTTTCTTCGACATTGTAAAACATTATTACCCGCATCCTTCTGCACCTGATTTACTGCTGCTCTGTCTAATAAACTCGAACATCGACTTGACGACAAGCGCTCCTTTCGATGAACTTAAATATAAAATACATAAAGAATGAAATTTATTTGTTTGGTGCTAACCTTGATCGACTTGTACACATTTACTTCCGCGTCGTTACTGTTCACCTGGCAGATACAACGCATCTCCGCAAGGAGATATCCGATAAACAAGGGAGAGCACCAGTGACTGTTGTTGTTGTTGTTGTTGTTGTGGTCTTTAGTCCGAAGACTGGTCTGATACAGCTCTCTATGCTACTCTATCCTGTGCAAGTCTTTTCATCTCCGAATAACTACTGCAACCCACACCTTTCTGAATCAGCTTATTGTATTCATCTATTGATCTTCCTCTATAGTTTTTACCTCCCACACTTCCCCCTTCCCCTCAGTACTAAACTGGTGATCCGTTCATGTCTCAGACTGTGTCCTATGAACCGAGCCCTTCTTTTAATCAAACTGTGCCACAAATTTCTCCCCAGTTCTGTTCAGTACCTCCTCATTATTTACGCGACCTACCTATCTAATCTTCAGAAATCTTCTGTAGCACCACATTTTAAAAGCTTCTATTCTCTCTTTGTTTTGAACTCTTGATCGTCTAAGTGTAACGTACTTCCGTACATGGCTCTCCAGATAAATAGCGTCAAAAAAGACTTCCTAACACTTAAGCCTATGTTCGGTGTTAAAAGATCTCTCTTCTTCAGAAACGCTTTTCTTGCCTTTGCCAGTCCACATTTTATTAATTTAATTCGGCTTCATTCCGTTATCCTTGTCTGACTTTTGTTGACGTTTATCTTGTATCCTCCTTTTAACACAATGTCCATTTCATTCAGCTGCTCTTCCAAGTCTTTCGCTGTCTCTTACGGAATTATAATGTCATCGGCGACCCTCAGACTTTTTATTTCTTCTCCCTAAACTTTAATTCCTACTCCAAAGTTTTCTTTGGTTTCCTTTACTTCTTGCTCAATGTACAGATTGAATAACATCAGGAGTAGGGTACATTCATGTCTTATTGCCTTCTCTGAAATGTTCCACATCCACGAGAACCATCTCATTTTTGGGTCTGTGGAGCGAAAACTGAATCTAATTTGATCTAATCTCAACCACTGCTTTCCTTTCATGCCCCTCGACTCTTACAACTACCAGCTGGTTTTTATAGAAGTTATTAATAGTTTTTCGCTCCCTGTATTTTACCCCTGCTACCTACAGAATTTCAAAGAGAGCATTCCAGTCAACATTGTCAAAAGCTTTCTCTAAGTCTACAAATGCTATGAATGTAGGTTTGCCTTTCCTTAACTTACGTTCTAAGATAAATCGTAGGGTCAATATTGCTTCGCGTGTTCCTACATTTCTCCGAAATCCAAACTGATTTTTCCCGAGGTTGGCTTCTAACAGTGTTTCTATTCTTCTGTAAAAATATTACATTCTTCTGGAAGGCTGAGGGTATTTCGCCTGTCTCATTCATCTTGCACTGCAGAGCAGGGAGAGTTTTGTCATCGCTGGCTCTCCAAACACAATAAAAATTGAACGGCTGTGCGATCATGTCGGCCTGCAGGGGGTTTATCTACTAACAAGGTAAACTTCCCATTAGTGGATAGCCCGTCAAAAACTGAACACTGATAAAGTATGAAAACAGGAAGACATTGTACTGAACTGTGAAAAAGGAAGCAAAATAGAAACAGTGAACGGTCCAAGCTCAAGATGTGTAACATCGAAGGCTGTGCAAGAGTCACGGCGCCGTGGTTGTGTGGTCACGGTGTTGGACTGTAAAGTGGGAAATCCGTGTTCAACTCCCTCGTACCCCTTAATTTCTTTTCACAAAATTATTAACTTTCCGCCCGGTCATAGACGTGTCTGTTATCCTTCTGCAGTCTTGACAATTATCATTCTATACATTGGCTGAAGAAAATGAGTCACGTGGAAAGAATTTATTACCGTCGCAAGTAAATGTGATGAATAGTGAGAACAGGTGACGTGCCGCATTGACCTCTCACAGAAATGAAAACGACAATTAACGGGTGTGAACTATGTTACAACAGAGGAATTCAAGGGTCGGAACTTCCAAAACGGAACGCAAGAGGCATAACATCTGGTACTTGTGTAAAACAAATAGGAAATCCGTACGTCAGGAGGTCCGTGCCCTACACCTCGATGTTGCAAATGGACGTTACACCACGACACAGACACAAATTTTAATAGAGCAAACAGACACGTCAATGACTGAACGGAAAGTTCATAATTTTGTGAAAAAAAGGGGTACGAGGGATATTTGAACAGGGATCGTCTCCTTCGCAGTCCAACACCGTGACCGCACAACCACGACGCAGTGGCTGTTGAGCCGGCCGGTGTGGCCAAACGGTTCTAGGCGCTTCAGTCTGGAACCGCACGACCGCTACGGTCGCAGGTTCGAATCCTGCCTCGGGCATGGATGTGTGCGATGTCCTTAGGTTAGTTAGGTTTACGTAGTTCTAAGTTCTAGGGGACTGATGACCTCAGATGTTAAGTCCCGTAGTGCTCAGAGCCATTTGAACTATTTGAGTGGCAGTTGAAATTCGCACAATGTTGCACATGTAGAGCTTGGACCGCTCACTGTTTCGAGTTTTCCTCTTTTTTCCCACTTCGGTACACCTTCTTCCTGTTTTCATGCTTGATCTGTGATCAGTTTTTACGGATTGTCCCCTGGTCCATCTTGCCACTAAATCTGAAGGGGGTGCGATGGGGAGTTTCTCTTATAACACTTCACTGAAGAATAGTTGACTCTTCCCAAATTTGTCTCCCTCTAAGTTCCGGACCTACTCTGTTGCTCCCAAATGACAGCACTCAAATCTGCTGTGTCTGAGCGAGTTTGTGTCGGTGTACAACGCATATGAGGAAACACTGCGGGACCGCCCTGGCGCGAGGGTGCGTACAGAAAAGTAGCGCCGACTGTAGCCAGCGACTGCGGCTAATCGCGTTAGGCGGTGCCAAGAGCGCCTTGTCACACACGCGCACGCTCACGCACCTCCGTAATGAAATTCCTCGGTGACAATGAAAAGGTTCATTACTGCCGCCGCCGCCGCTCTGCTCGCACAGTTGCGGGCCTTAATGGCGATAAGGGCGGCTTCAAAGGCAGCACGCCTCTCTTCTTCTGCAAAGTAGGCAGCGGGCGCGGCCACTCCACTCAGTGCCGGCAGCCAGCTCCCCAACGAGTTCCACGTACGAAGCTCCTCGGCCGACAGCCTCTTTCCATTGTCCTGTTTGCCTCATATCCATTTTAATCGTCACCACCATTCCGTGACCATCAATTCCGAAATCCAGATGCAACCTCAATACACCATTTCATCTCCATCGATTTAACGTTGCTTTGTTTTAGTCTCTTTTACATATCCAGCAGGTGTTGACAGATGTGAAAATTACCGAACTATCAGTTTAATAAGCCACGGCTGCAAAATGCTAACACGAATTCTTTACAGACGAATGGAAAAACTGGTAGAAGCCGACCTCGGGGAAGATCAGTTTGGATTCTGTAGAAATGTTGGAACACGTGAGGCGATACTGACCCTACGACTTATCTTAGAAAATAGCACCTACGTTTCTAGCACTTGTTAACTTAGAGAAAGCTTTTGACAATGTTGATTGGAATACTCTCTTTCAAATTCTGAAGGTGGCAGGGGTAAAATACGGGGAGCGAAAGGCTATTTACAATTTGTACAGAAACCAGATGGCATTTATAAGAGTCGAGAGGTATGAAAGGGAAGCAGTGTAAGGGAAGAGAGTGAGACAGGGTTGTAGCCTATCCCCGATGTTATTCAATCTGTATATTGAGCAAGCAACAAAGGAAACAAAAGAAAAGTTCGGAGTAGGTATTAAAATCCATGGAGAAGAAATAAAAACTTTGAGGTTCGCCGATGACATTGTAATTCTGTCAGAGACAGCAAAGGACTTGCAAGAGCAGCTGAACGGAATGGACAGTGTCTTGAAAGGAGGGTATAAGATGAACATCAACAAAAGTAAAATGAGGATAATGGAATGTAGCCGAATGAAATCGGATGATTTTGGGGGAATAAGATTAGGAAATGGAACGCTTAAAGTAGTAAATGAGTTTTGCTATTTGGGGAGCAAAACGGCCGGAGTGGCCGAGTGGTTCTAGGCGCTACAGTCTGGAGCCGCGCGACCGCTACGGTCGCAGGTTCGAATCCTGCCTCGGGCATGGATGTGTGTGTTGTCCTTAGGTTAGTTAGGTTTAAGTAGTTCTAAGTTCTAGGGGACTGATGACCTCAGCAGTTAAGTCCCATAGTGCTCAGAGCCATTTGGGGAGCAAAATAACTGATGATGGTCGAAGTAGAGAGGATATAAAATGTAGCCTGGCAATGGCAAGGAAAGCGTTTCTGAAGAAGAGAAATTTGTTAACATCGAGTATAGATTTAAGTCTCAGGAAGTCGTTTCTGAAAGTATTTGTATGGAGTGTAGCCATTTATGGAAGTGAAACGTGGATGATAAATAGTTTAGACAAGAAGAGAATAGAAGCTTTCGAAATGTGGTGCTACAGAAGAATGCTGAAGATTAGATAGGTAGATCACATAACTAATGAGGAGGTACTGAATAGAATTGAAGAGAACAGAAATTTGTGGCACAACTTGACTAGAAGAAGGGATCGGTTGGTAGGGCATATTCTGAGGCATCAAGGGATCACCAATTTAGTATTGGAAGGCAGCGTGGAGGGTAAAAATCGTATACGGAGACCAAGAGATGAATACACTAAACGGATTCAGAAGGAAGTAGGTTGCAGTAGATACTGGGAGATGAAGAAGCTTACACAGGATAGAGTGGCATGGATAGCTGCATCAAACCAGTCTCAGGACTGAAGACCACAACAACAACAACAACAACACATATCCAATTGTTTAAGGTCTTTCCCATTCCTTCCTGATACTGCCGTTTGAGTCTACGTCATAGTACGCGCGTTTCTTGTAGTATTCTCTTTATGACCACTTTAACCTTTTCGACTACTATTGCCACATGATCACACTCACTTTCAAAGTATCGTAAAATGCCTACAACGTCGCGTTGTTTGGAAATTTTAATGTAGTGTTTCAGAAATTCTGACTCGCATTCAGGAGTAGAAACAGCCATCCATCAGTCAGTTAATTTTCCTAATTTACTTCAGGAGAATGCTGGGATGATTCCCTTAACAAGCCGTTGGTTGATTCTTGTCTCTGCCTCCATCTTAGCCAAGGCTCCATCTCTTTCACTGGCGACGAGAGGTCGAAGTCTTCATATCAGTACATGAAAGGTCTGTCCAGTAAAGATTTTTCTGACTCATTTTTCAATAATCAGGGAGCTACACAGTCTGTAAACAGTGCTGCACATATTCATTATGTTTACAACACACGGTCGAGGAACCACCAACATCTTTGTAATCATTGAGAGCTTTCACTCCTTTGGAGACATCAGTTTACCTTTATTTTTACTTTAGAATATGACCCTATAGGTGTGTGAAACTTGGACAGCAGGTAAACAAGAGAGAAGACAGCTTGGGACCTTGGAGAATTGGTGCTGCAGGGAGACACTGCAGAGTACAGGAAACCAGATCTCGGCGGATGCACATCCAGGAAAGAAGAAATAAACTCGTAGGACACATTTTAAGACACAATAACATCATTGTAACAATAGCAAAATGAGCTGTTGAGGGAAGGAATCGCCGGGGAGGACTAAGTATGTCATGTATGCAGCAGATTATGAATGATATCGGATGCACTACATACGCGGAAATGAGGAGGAAGTCAGACAAAAGAGGGGAATGGTGTACTGCAGCAAAGCAACCTCAGGGTTGAACTCTACAGAGGGAGAGAGAGAGAGAGAGAGAGAGAGAGAGAGAGAGAGAGAGAGCCTAGTCAGGGTGCAAAATACTTGCAAAAGCTCTTGGTGGCTTCCACGATGCCGTTTTAGTCCTTTACTTGGTACATCATTCCCCGTAGCATCCTCTGAATAAGAGTGGTTGTTTTTCATAAATGCACAATATGATTGTGTAATTTGTACTCTGTCGTTTAACAAGTGATTGCCCTAAGAGAACGACTTTTAGTATAAAGGGGCAAGAGTTACGTAATGTGGCGTAGAAGAGAGAGAGAAAATGGGAGAACGGGGTAGGCAGGAAGACTTAGTGTAGAATTTGACAAGTTCTGCAACTGTGCTTCGACCTCGACAGTGTGCGGTTGTGAACTTTGTGTACATTGCCACGGAAGTTGCTGGCACTGTGTCATCGTTCCTTTTCTGCCTGATTTAGTAGTTCCACATAGTGACTGTACCTGTGATGCGTAATATAACCTCTCCCTTTATAAAAAGGGAGACATTGATAATGTTGACAATTTTAGACCTATTTCTATGCCATCGGTGTTTGCTAAAGTTATCGAGAAGGTTGTATATAAAAGGTTACTGGAGCATTTAAATTCACATAATTTGCTGTCAAATGTTCAGTTTGGTTTTAGAAATGGTTTAACAACTGAAAATGCTATATTCTCTTTTCTCTGTGAGGTTTTGGACGGATTAAATAAAAGGTTGCGAACGCTAGGTGTTTTCTTTGATTTAACGAAGGCTTTTGACTGTGTTGACCACAAAATATTACTGCAGAAGTTGGACCATTATGGAGTAAGGGGAGTAGCTTACAATTGGTTCGCCTCTTACTTTAAGAACAGAAAGCAGAGGGTAATTCTCCGCAATATTGAGAGTGGTAGTGACGTTCAGTCCCAATGGGGCACTGTTAAGTGGGGCGTTCCCCAAGGGTCGGTGCTGGGGCCACTGCTGTTTCTTATTTATATAAATGATATGCCTTCTAGTATTACAGGTGATTCAAAAATATTTCTGTTTGCTGATGACACCAGCTTGATAGTGAAGGATCTTGTGTGTAATATTGAAACAGTAACAAATAATGTAGTTCATGAAATAAGTTCGTGGCTGGTGGAAAATAATTTGATGCTAAATCACAGTAAGACTCAGTTTTTACAGTTTCTAACTCACAATTCAACAAGAACCGATATTTTGATCAGACAGAATAGGCATATTATAAGCGAGACGGAACAGTTAAAGTTCCTAGGCGTTCGGATAGATAGTAAGCTGTTGTGGAAAGCCCATGTCCAGGATCTTGTTCAGAAGCTAAATGCTGCTTTATTTACCATTAGAACAGTATCTGAAATAAGTGACACTTCAACACGAAAAGTAGTCTACTTCGCATATTTTCATACGCTTATGTCGTATGGTATTATTTTTTGGGGTAATTCTTCTGATTCAAAAAGGGTATTTTTGGCTCAAAAACGGGCTGTTCGAGCTATATGTGGTGTAAGTTCGAGAACCTCTTGTCGACCCCTATTCAAAAATCTGGGAATTCTGACATTGCCCTCACAGTATATATTTTCTTTAATGTCGTTTGTTGTTAGCAATATTAGCCTATTCCCAAGAGTTAGCAGCTTTCACTCAGTTAATACTAGGCAGAAATCAAATCTGCATGTAGAATGCACGTCCTTGACTCTTGTGCAGAAAGGAGTGCAGTATTCTGCTGCATCCATTTTCAATAAGCTACCACAAGAGCTCCAAAATCTTAGCAGTAGCCCAAACCCTTTTAAGTCTAAACTGAAGAGTTTCCTCATGGCTCACTCCTTCTATTCTGTCGAGGAGCTACTGGAAGAGCTAAAAAATTAAGCAAATTCCAGTGTTACATTGTTGATTTTCTTCATTTAAACTTACGACTTGTCACCTGAATATGTTTTTTTATATTTAATTTTATCTGTTTCTAATATCGTGTTATAATTTCATGTATTGACTCGTTCCATGACCATGGAGGCTTCTCCTTAGTTTGGTCCCACGGAACAATAAATAAATAAATAAATAAATAAATAAATGTGCTATCTTGGAACAGCATATCAACTTTCAATATTCCCTGTTGATCCAGAAATACAATCAGCATAATTTTATTTGCCAGCTGCTGGTCCCTTATCTTGTTCGATGGTGGCGAATTATAATCTCTTCAGAATGTTGGAATATAATGCCTGAATTGTCGTTAAACACGAGTACTCCGTCCATGTGATTCTTCTGATTTTTCCAGGTACACGACCAAAAGAGTCCTGGAACAGTATGTGTCTCTGAACTACTTCCGTGAAGGTGTGAGATACTAGAAAATTACACTTTTCACCTCAATAGGGAATGGTGGTTGCCGATCTTCAGAGACTTTTCCATCGATATTCGACCAGAATCGGCTTACACCACCTATACATGGACGTGGTACCCTCCTAATAAGACGCTTTCATCGTTACATCTCATTTTGTCCTATGTGGTCTGGCAAGAACGCTTCCTGAGTCGTGCCCGCAGAAGCTTCCAGCAGTCACCCAAAGCAGCGGTTGCCATACCTTTCATATGCTGAAATAAATTGTATATTTTAAAATTGCGAATAGTTCTTTTATCATTGTTGGATACTTCTTAAGAACACATTATTGCTTTTCCGTGTTCAGTGTTGATAGTCACATTCAGACGGCTGTGCTACAGCGTATTTCAGTCATTCACATTACTGTTTTTAGAAAGAACACGGATACTATTCGTAGCAGGGATCGAAATTTTTACTCTGGAGCGGAGTGTGCCTTGATATAAAACTTCCTGGCAGATTAAAACAGTTTCATACTGGCCATATTTAATAAAATGTCAAACAGCCGACAATGGTTATTACACGTTATGTGTCGTTTCTGTCTCTCAGTTTATTCAGTGACTGCAGTTGTTTTGAAAGTCCTTGCGTCTCAGCCATTTAGCATGACCTAATCATAGAATCAAGCTGACGCACTGAATATAATACGGGAACTATTCATCTGAATTAACCTTTGTTCCCACGCCCAACCGCTCCATTTTCGAACTTCATTTGTCCATTTTGGTGACTGTTCGGGAATCATCAGTTTTTACATTTCGTAACTGGTATTCATTCCGTGCCTGCTGTTTTTTATCTGAATCTCATAAACAATGCAATGCTTTCATGGTGCTTCGATAAACTATCATTAAACGATAACAGTATATTAATAGTTCTCAGACAAAGAGTAGTAAGGAGTAAAACTTGACAGGCTTAAATACAATGGTTGGTTTCAATTTAAATGTCCGAGAAGATAGACAACACATTACTGCAAAAAAGATTATGCATGCTTTTGCTGGAAGATAAGACTGGAAACATGAAACAGATAGCAATGCGGTATGGTTCTTGGATATCGTCGGTAATTTCCTGAAGTTATTTCAACTTGGCGACAGCCTTTTCCGACTTGGTAATTGCTCCAACTGACTGAGAAATGAAGTTATGCAACGAATCATCTGTGAAGCAATTCACATACGTATTCTAAATCTGCCAAGAAAAGTCTATAGCCGCGCGGGATTAGCCGAGCGGTCTCGGGCGCTGGAGTCGTGGGCTGTGCGGCTGGTCCCGGCGGAGGTTCGAGTCCTCCCTCGGGCATGGGTGTGTGTGTTTGTCCTTAGGATAATCTAGGTTAAGTAGTGTGTAAGCTTAGGGCCTGATGACCTAAGCAGTTAAGTCCCATCGGATTTCACACACATTTGAACAAGTCTATCACATGTACTTTATTCGCTAATCATTCACTCATCAACTGTTCTCAATTAGTAAAAACAGACGTTAAGTGCCACAATTAGAAAGACGGAGAAAAGGTTGTATTAAAATGTACTAGAACGCAAACTTCACTGCTTCGAAACTGCCTGGTAAGAAGGCAATTACTGGTAACCGATATCGCTAGCTTTGCCTTAAATAATGTGTATTTTATGATTCTATCACCGGAAAAATTTGCTGTTCTTCAGCATCTAATCCTAAGAAACGAAGTTTCCGGTAACTCTTAAAGTAAGTGATTTATTTGCGTTTCCAACAAGCTTAAGATGAGCCTCAACGAAATCTGTGTACTGTCGATCTCCTTCATATATATATAAAATGATGTCTAATTGTAATGATGTAGACGGGAAGACCCATTACTGTATTGATTACATACTTCCGAACGATCATTGAAAGCAATCACGTCCGTTAAATGCCTGTAAATATGCTAAGAAGCGATTTAAAGAGGAACGAGCAGATAAAACAAATCACAGGAAAGGCAGATGACAGACTGAGATTCATTGAAAGAATCTTCAGGTAGTCCACCCGCAGAGGAGGTTGACCTGCAAAACCCACGTTCGACCGATACTGGGATATTGCTCGCCAGCTTGGGAACCGTACCATACAGGATCGATAGTGGAAATATACCACACAGGATCGATAGTGGTAATATACCATACAGGATCGATAGTGGAAATAGAGAAGATCCAAAGAAGAGCTGCGCTTTTCGTCACTGGTTCGTTGAGTAAGCGCGAAAGCGTAGCGGATATGCTTATCCAACTCCAGTGGCATACGCTCCAAGAGAGATGTTCTGCATCACGGTGAGGTTTACTGTTAAAGTTCCTAGAGTGTGTGTACCTAGAAGAATGAATCAATATATTTCTTCCTCCGCTGTTCATCTCAGGAGAAGACCGTGAAGAGATATTCTGGCTCACTCGGAATCTCACCAACACTGGTTCCTTCCACCCTCCAAATGTGGAGAAGTAACAATAGTAAATGAAGCACTTTCCACCACATAGCATGAGATGAACAGAGAAGTATGGATGTCGATGATGTCGTTCACGGATTTATTTGAAAGTTACAAGAAAAGGATCGTCTCCTACGAGAAGCGTCTCTTGTTGATTGCCCATACTACCTACGATACACACTAAACCTGCCCGTCTCCGTATCTGTTTACAGTTCTCAGTGAATCCCCCTTTCCCTTCTCTCCCCGCCCCCCTTCAATTTCTCTGTAGTATTTGTTTTTATGGAGCTTGCGTGACGATGGTGTGGGTACGTGTGCACGCTTATGCGTTTGCTCGTACAGAGAAGGTGTAGGGAGGGGAAGACGGGAGAACAGGTAACGACAGCTGTGTACGTAAGTGGCCCGTCGGGTGCGTCCTTTCTTGGAGAACACTTAGTTAATTACGCTCTCTCATGGAATTAAGTGCACCACGGACACGGTAATACGAGCATGTGCGCTGGTCATTAGTGTTAGCAGTTGAGTCATCGCGGGGTAAACACGGTGCTTCCGTTAGCTCTTAGCGATTTCTGCCTCTTGTCACATAAGCTTCATTTCTTGTACTTGTCGTATTGCACTTTTTAGTAGCGTGCAGAACTTATTGGCGAGGACGATAATCATACCGTGCGAATGAAATCCAGTGAGTAATGCAGCACAGTTTCTTTCGTGTCACTTGAGTTATGGGTCGTCTACATAGTTCTTCAGCTTTTCTCAAAAGCGAAACATTTTGTAGATAAATGTCTTGAATATAGCTTCAGCGCTGGCATAAGTGTGTAATATCTAAGGGGTACCATTGTGACGGGAATGATATTAATGTACAAGAATAAATAAAATTATTTCTGAAAAACAAAAGTACTTGTTATTTTTTGAACACGCCTCGTATGTAATTTAGGGTCGCACAGCTTCTATTATTATTGTCTCGTGTATCAAAAATAAATCCACCCGTCGGGGGACTCTAATTTATAAAATGTATAGATTGATGGACACGCAGATAGGTAGACGTACATTTCCTTCATTAAAAATTCAAGGACAAACTCATAGGTAAAATTTCGAAAATGTATTACTCCTCACGATAATCTACCGTTTCCGCAGTTTTATTATATGTTTAATACAATGGCCACCAAGAGTCTTGTCAGATACGTATAGTGCCCCATCTCCGAAGAAAATTATCGAACTCACTCTGCTATGACAAATGTCGAGAGCTGACACACAGTTCAGGCTAAATGTTGCTTTAATAAGTTCTCCATAAATGTATGCAAATTCTTCCTTCTTTTGTTCAGTATGTTATACATTGCTGTTAACTAATCAGAAATTTTTCACACGGTTTTAGCGTTTCCTCCAGCATGCGAGGCAGGTCCATGTTCAAAAAATAACGGGAACTTTCTCTTTTTAGAAAGAATTTTATTTATTCTTCTACATTAATATTACTCCCATGAAAGTTGTCCGCCTTAGATATTATACACTTATGCCTGCACTTTTTCCAATCCCCGAAACAATTCTGGATTTCGATGTTGAGATATCGTTTAGTTGCACGCAGACGGCGTTGAATTGTAAGTACCGGGTGGTTATTATTAAAATGCAGCGGCTCAAGTTGGTCCAATATGTGTTGTAATTATCGTACGGTAGCGAAACTTGGTATGTATTCTAATGCGTTAATGCGGAACCGATTTACGCCGGAAAAAAATTAGTTCCAATTTTGGCCACCAGGTGCAAATCTGACGTTGTACATCATCTCGCGACGTCTCCGGTGCTCATATTGAACAAATTGTAAAAGGGGCGGTTAATAATGAAACCAAAATTATGCGTTGCTCACTTGTTTGACCTTTTATGCCCACATCCCGTTCCTAATCCATTACATAGGGAAACCTCTCTATACGTATTTTTGGAATCTACAGCGCCGGAATCCGTAAACTCAAGTTTCATTAACTGTTCTGAGCCGTTTTAGTAGTTTTGTATCGTTGTTGACTATATCCAGCGACACACGAGCAACTTGCATTCACCGCAGTTTATATTCGAAATTCAACAATTTAGGAAATGTCACACTTTTCATATCCAAAACAAGGGAAAAAATCCATTGCACCTGCCAACTGATATGTCACCATTATCGGCAACTTTTCTGGCTGTGATTCACCGATCGTTAACAGTTATTTCTTTCGCTTCTCCCCCGATTTCAACGTCTTATGATGTGCCGCTGCGTCGACGGAGCTTGTTATCTTCATGTTCACGGCATTCTTTGAAACGTTTATACCACTCGTAAACCCTTTCTCTACTGGTACCAGATCCACCAACAGCAGTAGTTAACGTTTCTAAAACTTTGCTGCAACTCATTTATTTCTCATAGAAAATTTAATGAAATTGTCTGATCCATTTTTATATAAAACGAATAATCGCCAGTAGTACCAAAATACATGTAACCTATTTGACGGCTGACAACAGACTCAATGTCTGATATGGACGTACAGATACTTTTCAGTTATTCCTAACAACAAACCAACTAAAACCTCGGACTAACACAACACGCGAAATTACAAAATTCCCATAACGTTTATAACACACTTCGTATGCTGCCTTGCAAAATAGAGAAGGCCTTTGTGTGCTTGCTGTACTGCATTCCATCCCCATACTCACCGTTCTTGCGCAGTACTTGCAAGGGAAGCATCCCAGCTTGGACAGCTAAAACCGCATAAAATATTTACATGCGGAGATGTGTGTGCTCTAGCACTTTCTAGGTCATTTCTCTGCAAAACACTGCGTTTGTGTACAAGCGATATTTGAATGTTTATCCAGAAAGAGTATTACATTAAATATACAGCCACGAAAGACCACCAAATACTACTAACTTCTAGATGTACACTCCTGGAGATTGAAATAAGAACACCGTGAATTCATTGTCCCAGGAAGGGGAAACTTTATTGACACATTCCTGGGGTCAGATACATCACATGATCACACTGACAGAACCACAGGCACATAGACACAGGCAACAGAGCATGCACAATGTCGGCACTAGTACAGTGTATATCCACCTTTCGCAGCAATGCAGGCTGCTATTCTGCCATGGAGACGATCGTAGAGATGCTGGATGTAGTCCTGTGGAACGGCTTGCCATGCCATTTCCACCTGGCGCCTCAGTTGGACCAGCGTTCGTGCTGGACGTGCAGACCGCGTGAGACGACGCTTCATCCAGTCCCAAACATGCTCAATGGGGGACAGATCCGGAGATCTTGCTGGCCAGGGTAGTTGACTTACACCTTCTAGAGCACGTTGGGTGGCACGGGATACATGCGGACGTGCATTGTCCTGTTGGAACAGCAAGTTCCCTTGCCGGTCTAGGAATGGTAGAACGATGGGTTCGATGACGGTTTGGATGTACCGTGCACTATTCAGTGTCCCCTCGACGATCACCAGTGGTGTACGGCCAGTGTAGGAGATCGCTCCCCACACCATGATGCCGGGTGTTGGCCCTGTGTGCCTCGGTCGTATGCAGTCCTGATTGTGGCGCTCACCTGCACGGCGCCAAACACGCATACGACCATCATTGGCACCAAGGCAGAAGCGACTCTCATCGCTGAAGACGACACGTCTCCATTCGTCCCTCCATTCACGCCTGTCGCGACACCACTGGAGGCGGGCTGCACGATGTTGGGGCGTGAGCGGAAGACGGCCTAACGGTGTGCGGGACCGTAGCCCAGCTTCATGGAGACGGTTGCGAATGGTCCTCGCCGATACCCCAGGAGCAACAGTGTCCCTAATTTGCTGGGAAGTGGCGGTGCGGTCCCCTACGGCACTGCGTAGGATCCTACGGTCTTGGCGTGCATCCGTGCGTCGCTGCGGTCCGGTCCCAGGTCGACGGGCACGTGCACCTTCCGCCGACCACTGGCGACAACATCGATGTACTGTGGAGACCTCACGCCCCATGTGTTGAGCAATTCGGCGGTACGTCCACCCGGCCTCCCGCATGCCCACTATACGCCCTCGCTCGAAGTCCGCCAACTGCACATACGGTTCACGTCCACGCTGTCGCGGCATGCTACCAGTGTTAAAGACTGCGATGGAGCTCCGTATGCCACGGCAAACTGGCTGACACTGACGGCGGCGGTGCACAAATGCTGCGCAGCTAGCGCCATTCGACGGCCAACACCGCGGTTCCTGGTGTGTCCGCTGTGCCGTGCGTGTGATCATTGCTTGTACAGCCCTCTCGCAGTGTCCGGAGCAAGTATGGTGGGTCTGACACACCGGTGTCAATGTGTTCTTTTTTCCATTTCCAGGAGTGTATATATTTTTAGACAGTTCAGAATCTATGGAAGACGTCATGTTCATTTTGCACGATTGTAAATTGACAAACCACAAGTCTCGTTACATAGTCGGTGTTTTCATCACCCGTCTTCGCTGTGTAACCCACAACCATCTGCACCGAGATGCAGAGGTATGTTAACATACGCGCGAAGGAGATCTGGTTACGAAATTGATGTTCCTGTTATATTATTTGATAATGTGATCGCTATAACTTTTAATATTCGGGCTATTGCAGTGTAGATACACCAAAAATGAGTAGCATGTAGGCAAGCTGCACTCGTGAAGAGTACTTACTGTTTCACACCGCTGTACTTGAATCACTACATTGTAGCTCCAAATTCGCACTTCTGTGATTAAAGAAAGAAAGTACTGCAATACAGCAAGTTATGTTTTGGAAAATAATAACTCTGTAAGTGCTGCACCTGTTAAGACACATCTTTTCAAACTAATGTTTATGACTCTTGCCAATCTGCAGGCCATAATTGTCTGCTGCACGGTATTGTCTTTTGAGTGACTTGTGCTTCTGTAGTATCCGTAAGATTCAAACACCGATTGTACACAAATGCAGAGTTTTACAGATAATGACCTTGATGGATGATGGCTTAGACACATCTTTGCACTTTAAAATCATTTTTATGTTTTTCCATTGAGTTTCTGCTCATTCCCTCTGTCACTGCGACATCAGTCAAAACTCACCTTCACCTTTTCTTGACGTAACTAACCAACCAACCAACTAATACATCTTCAGTGTCATGCCAATCAGTCCAGGCCTGTCACTTGCAACTGACGGTATTTACTTCATTCCCAAATCAGATTGTGGACAATAGCGGCCGTGAACATCCGAAATTATTTTTCGTTAATCAATATACAATCTTTTAATCAAGATCCAGCTCCAAATACACTTTTAATTGAAAATTCCGTACAAACTGGTAGTAGAAGAAGTAGAACCAGAGCGTATTAAAATTATGTAATACATTTCTTTGAAAAGTCGATAAATTTTAATTAGTAAATAATAATATGCTACCATATTATCTACTTCAATAGAGTAGATGACAGATGCTAAAGAAAAATCAAATTACACTTTAGTGAAAGAGATGAAGTACAGCAAAATCAGTTGGCTGCTAATGTCCTTAATAAGACTCATTTTTAGCATAAATAGCGAATATGTAAATTTTAGTATTTTTTCCAACTTAACCAACCAATTCCAGAAAACCTCATTTCCACCAAATCGCCCTTCTCTCCCTTAACAAAAATAACAGAAAAACAAGAAGAAGACTACGTAACGGATGGGAATCACCGCCGTTAACGCGTCAGGCTCCGGATGTGATTTGTAACTGGTCATTTTTCATCGTAAAAGCCGCCGGTAACTCATGTTTGAACTTACAGTCATTAATAAAATATTTCTACATGTCTGAACAACACAAAAACTCTACATGCCATGTGAAATACAGATGTATTATTTGGTATTTCAAATTCAAGTTCGTGCCATCTCCTACAGCATGCAATGAAATTTTGTTTCCACTTACCATTTCATTTCTGATATGTAAAACGAGTATAAAGCGACCCCAACGATGGATCTCGCGATCCATATATATTTTTCACATCTGGTATCACAGATGACATATTGTCACCACACAGAGCTTTCAAATAGCTTCTATAAAACATAAAGAAAAAGAAGAGGAAGGAAAGAAGAAGAACGCTTCTGTTTTGTTTTACTGTCTTTCTGTGTGGACTAAAATATGTAACCAAGAAATAAATTTCAAATACAACGTGACGGTGTTGCAATGTTACACTGAAGATAATTTCTTTTTACCGTCTGCCGCCATACGGAGATTGTACTTGTGTTCACATATACAATTAGAATTCGTAATACGCAGTAAATAATATTGTAGCCGATTTACGATCTCTTAAACATCTACCACCTTCCCTAAAACGGAAGTTTCCTGTCATGTTCCGGCAGTGTAAACTCATCATCTTACCTAGTACGTTTGAGGAGAAGCGCAGACTCCTCGTTCCGAGAAATTAATTCTGCGGTCCAGATATGTGGAGCTATTGGCACAATTTACTCCGCGAGTTGCGGGAAATTATCAATTTAAGACGCGCAGACACGACGTGGGGGCGTCCGCTCAGCAGGGCGCGTTTCTGCCTAGGTGGGGACACCAGACAGCGTAGTGGAGAGCATGCTGCCATCTATCGTCGACCCAAGGGACTACGACCGGCTGCGATTCATGCAGATGAACGGAGGAGCGCCGAATAGCTTCGAGGAGACCATTCACAGGGTAAGTGAAACATCATACTGTATTTTAATGAAGTAGATTTAGTATTTCGAACGTATTTCTTGCATTGTTACTGTTAGTGGTATTCAGACTGACCGAGAACAACAGTTATGTTACATTGTCAATAAAGCAAAATAGCTCGTTCGTTACACATTTATTATGATATTTATAAATTGTTCATGGGGTATGCCTCGTCAGTACTGCAACAGGAGGATCATAATAGGTGACAAGTTGAGGAAATCTGACTTGATTAAACAGTACAAAAATCACCACCTCCTCCTAAGCAAAATGCGATCTGTAGCGCCATTTATCGAGGTGACATGAGTACCATTACATCTGTAGACAACTTAAAAAAAAATCCCAGAAAATCACTAGAAAAAACACAAATGACTAAAATTAACCGAGTACTGAAAGTCATTCTGATTTTACGGTGTGTTTTTCCTAGTTGATCATACAATGATTAAGAATATCTCTGTCTACACAAGTTTCCTTTGTTGTTTATTACGCGCGGGAGGACGATGCGGAATTTGCTATCTTTGCTTCGCGTCTGTCTAGCTGCCTAGGAAAGGGATTAATCGAACCTGCTTTACCTCGTACTGAGGACAATGATCTTGATCATATGAAAAGGTTGCAGCAATATCTGTGGTCCACTTGAACTTCCTAGCCAGCGGACTTGCCGAAGTGGTAACACCGGTTCCCGTCACATCACCGAAGTTAAGCGCTGTGGGGCTTGGCTAGCATTTGGATGGGTCACTGTACGGGTCTGCCGAGTGTTGTTGGCAAGCGAGGTGCACTCAACCTTTGTGAAGCCAATTGAAGAGCTACTCGATTGAAAACTGACAACGGCCGAGAGAGCGGTGTGCTGACCTCATGTCCTTCCGTATCCGGATCCGGTGACGCATAAGGGCTGAGGATGACGGGGCGCCCGGTCGGGTATCAGTGGACCTTCAAAGCCTGTTCGGACGGTGTTTGTTTGTACTTCCTCGCTTACCTTCTGACATAATTCAGTAGAAAATATAAATAAATAAAACAGTACAAATGGAGCACACATTTGATACAAATTGTTTCTGGGTGCTACCGTAAAACAGTATTTTGAGCGCAGAGGTTACCAATTGACTAGCAAACACTGAAACAGCAGTGTGGTAGAACGTCTGGGCAGAGGTAGCATAGGTAAACGGGAAAGCTGGAAAGCTGGATAGCTAACCAATGCTTTCAAGAACGGCTCGAAATTGTATACTGCACCTACATACCTTTATTTGGTAATGGAGCAGCTTTATTTCTAAAGCAACAGCAACTCTGTCCTCTCGGGGCAGAGAGAAACATCTGTTCGAAGAACAAGGTACTCAGTTTGCAATCTAAAAACAGTAGCAATATAAACAGTAATTTTAAAATATAATTACTAATAATAATAGTACTGTTCGTGCTAGTATCAAAGGAGGTGGTAGCAGCAGCAGCAGTGGTACAGCAGTAGTAGTTGTAGTTAGAATAGGTAATATAACATAGTAGATTTAAGGGAAAGCATTGTTAATTGGCTATGTAAAATTAGAAAATAAAGCAGGAAATGGGTTTGGTAGTAAGAACGTAGCGTCAAATGCATCCGTATTCAGTCTCATATAGTTGATATAACGCTGTAGAGTTTCGTTGTTATGCTCAATTTGTGGTATCCAGAGCAACCAGCCTATAGCGCCTACAGCAGCTGGAAGTGACTCAGTCTTGTTCTGGTACGTCTGCACAGGTACTTGTAGGTTTGTGGCCGTTCCTAGCTGTGTGGCTAGTAACATTATTTCTAAAACGATCTTGTCCTCGCCGAAGACAGTGGTCACCTAGGGTGGCCGCCATCTCTCATGGTGGATTCATTGCCAGGTCAATGAAGGGTGCCTTTCACCGGAACGATTGGTCCCTGAAAACAGCACGGAAACATTTCTCAGGCCATTAGACTTCTCGCGCTATATTGAGCTCGTTCAACAGTGGACAGAAAGCGTCTGGTCCCAGAGGTTTCTCACGGGACGCATTGAGATTCATCCGCCCCATGAAAAAGAAGCATGACTCACTAGAGGAGAGTATAGGCAGCAGCAGTGCAGTATCGATATTGCGACAAATTCAAGTGTTTGCCGTCGACCAACTCCATTACCATAAATCATCTACTCTGGAACCCTATATTGGCTGGCTCACACGAACTCGGCAACATTTATCTTCTGCACATACGATCTCTGCAAATTGCCCAAAGGTGCCCTTCCTGCCAGTACCAGAACTACGCAACCAATAACAGACCTGTGATTTTCTGTTGGCGCCATCCAGTAACACGTCAGTAAACCATATTGTAGGACGGTATAAAAGTTAAGCAGAAGGGAACTATAACACTTTTATTACAAAATTTAAAAAGAAGATTAATTATTATTTTAAATCCCCTAAGAGGGTATATCGATTTAATGTGTAGTTAGAGTAGAACATCTCACGTAATCCTCAGTATCATGTGGGAGCTATCAGAATTATTCAGACCGTACATAGTTCAGTATGAATGACGGTGGTACAAGTTAGAACTGTCATAAGTGTCATAGTAGTTGATAGTAGTTGATTGATTTGGGGTAAAAATGAAATTAATAGAATTTTAATGGCGTATCTACACGCAGCAGTTCCCGTATTTTGCTCATGTTTTAATCTTTCCAAAGATTTCTTTGTTGTCAGGAAAAGCACTAACAAATAAATAAGTGGCATAGCTTGTGCCATTTATATAACTCACCGTGGCAACTCATGTTGCTTTTCCGAGATATTCATTACAAGAGCAGAAAAATTATTTTTTATTGGAGACGTACTGAGACACAAAATAAAAAAAATTGTCAGGAATAGTATAAAAATTACTATCTTAGTGGTGAATGTACGCTACAGATTAGATGACGTACATAAACTTAGAGAGAATGGACAGAAGTCGATTCCATTTAGACATCTATTTTAAATCCATTAGTAAATATTTACTGTGTCTTAGGTGGGTATGTTCACACTGTTCGTGAATGTATTGCTTAGGGATATATACTGCCGTAAAAAATGCAACACCCTCAAGAACAAGGTCATTTTGTTGACAAGTGAGGTAACGGGTAATTCATCATTTTAAGACTATATGGTGACAAATTCAGACCTAATGAAACACAGATGTCACAGTGAAGGGTGCACAAACAATCGTACCCATACACAGTGTACTACATTCCGACGGCAACGCAGGCGTCTATTCTCACATGCAAACAGTCATAAAGGCGCCGAATGACATCCTTCGATAGACTGTTCCTAGGATATTGCACCTTTTTTTTTGCATTTCGGCAAAGGTTCTTGCGGATCCCGGGCAAAGAGTAAAATCCCGCTTCATTATGTCCCATACGTGTTCATTTGGTGATCTTGCTGGCCAGGTCACTTATTGTACACCACTAGGGGCACACTGTCACAGCATCCGCATGTGGACGTGCATTGTCCTGCTGAAAAAACACTTCTCCTTTCTTGTCGAAAAAACGGCAGCAGCACAAGCACAACAGCCTGTACAATGTACCTGGCACTGATTACTTTACCCTGCAGGAAAACCAAATGTGACCGCGATTTGCAACTGATGACCTTCCCACACCATGAAGGCTGATATGGGACCAGTGTGTCATGCACGAGTGCATTCTGGAAGAGGCAGCTCACCAGCTCTACGCCATACACTTATGCGTCCACGAGTCGCATAAAGACAAAACCTACTCTCATCGCTTAAGACAACAGATGACCATCCCACTCTCTAGTTCTCTTTCAAGACACCAGAGTAGCCATACTTGGTAACGTCGTGGTACCAGTGGCAACCTGGTGAGAGGCACACGTGATCTTAATCCTGCTGCAAGCAGACGGTTCCTAGTGGTCCCTCATAATACAGCAGATGTAACGGTGTTCGGTCGGTTACCGCTGCTCGCATGATGCGTCGATCTTGTCGTGCGTCTGTACATCGCGAACGTCCTGAACCTTTTCTACAAGTGTGGGAATGGTCCACAGACCACTTTCTAAAGCATGCGCAGCAATTCGTCGATGCGTCCATCTAGCGTCCCATGGGCACACATTGCGATCCCCCTCAAAAGGCTGAAGCTGTTCAACAGGAGTACATACACGTCGGTGGGGCATGGTTGTCCCCTACAATGAATGTTGCTAACATTGATCACCTCTATACTCTGCACAGTTACCATCTGCAGAGTCAAAGCAGAGGGTGGACAGGCAGGCCTCGTGAGCGCAACTGATCGCCGCTGACCGTGACAAATGAATCTCTAACACTGCAATACCTCTGTACGCACATACGGGGAAAAGAAACCTAACTTTTTTTGACTTATCTATTCACATTTTAAGCACAAACCTTCAGTCTCCTTTAATGTTCTCTTCACTTGCACTAATTTACTTGTCTAATCTTTTATTCCATTGTTCAAAACGTTGCTTAAATTCTTGTTTTCGTAATGCTTGAACGCGCCTCCTCCGTTTTCTTTTCTTCACGTCAGCAACATTTGCACAACGCTTTCCTTTCATGTCTCTTTTTATTGTAGGAAACGAAAAACAAAATAAGTCAAAAAGTCGCACGCGTCAAGGTCAGGTGAGTATTGGGGGGGGGGGGGGGGGAGGGGGGGTGTATAGAAACGAAGCAGGGGTCATACAATTTTTGGTCAAGAATTGTCGTATAGGCAGGGCAGGCCAGGGCTGTGCTGTGTTAGCAAGGGCATTGTCATGATAGAAAAACTAGTCACCCTACTGCCACAAATCAGACCACTTCCACCACGCACTGTTGCACAGTTGCACAGTCCCTTCAAAACTTCCAAGCAGAAAGCTTGGTTAACAGTCTGACCTTTCAGGGCAAACTCTGAATGGACGACTCCTCTCACATAGCATCGGTTTCGGTTTAATGTTTGGTTTCAGCTGATGAGCTTTCTTGGGGCGAGGCGAACTTGAAGTCTTCCACCGGCTTCGTTGTTGCTTTGCTTCAGTATCGTTAAGCATAGCACCAAGATTCGTCACCTGTGATAATTTTTGAAAAAAAAAAAAAGTTAGGATCATTTCGGGACACTTCTTCCAACGCACTGAATGCTTCCACGCGACCTAGTTTTTGTTCAGCAGTCAGCAGACGTGGCACGAATTTGGCAACCATCCTTTTCATTTCCTAACCTCCTGTCACAATTCTCTTTATAGAACTCCACGTCACTCCCAACAGCTCCAAAATTTCTTCACTGGTCCGTCGTCGATTTTTGTTGATGACTGCACAAATGTTCGGGCCGTGAAAGAACGACGAAAACGAGGTTTATCATCATCTGACATTTTTGAAACGGGAAAACTACTCAGACACTTAAGTTTCCCTCAACGCATCGTTCTTGTACGCAGTTTTTAACATTTCAAGAATTTCTGTAGCACTTTTTCCAAACAAAAAGCAGAATTTTACCACCGCACGTTGTTCACGAAAATCAGCCATTGCAAAGTAACAATAATAAGAAACAGTTGTCACTATAAACTAAGCCGAAACCAGTCCTGATCATATCAGGGACGGCGCTCGGCTTACTGATTGCAATGTTGACTCTGTGCGTTGCGAGCGGCAAAACGTGGGACTACGGAAGTTCTGCCTACAAAAAAATTAGTTCGGTTTCTTTTGGGTACCTCCTCATATTATACCCTGGTGCCACTGAACACAATCCTTGAGGGTGTTGCATTTTTTCCGGCAGTGTATAATGGACCACTGACATCTGATGGTAATGCTGGTGCAATAACACGAATGTGATTCCACAGTAACCAAGGATTTCTCATGTTTTCAGTCAGTTAAATATAATTTTTTAGCGACTATATCTGATGTAGATTTCGTAAGATTTAGAAACAGATAGGACTGTTAGGAGAAAAGAGGCTGTGTATAGGCTGTTCGTACAAATGTGTTATGCAATTTTAGCATCAGCTACATGTCAGGTTTACAGTATTGTATGTTATAAATGTATGAACTTATCTCATGTAAAATCAACGAGAAGTTGGTGAAGATACGGGTTCAGGAAAAGTATAGTACAGATAAGGTAATGTTTTTAGTAGTTGTTGCTAGGCCTCGTTTTCAGCATAATACATCGAGTAGCTCTCGTACTACGGTCAATCCATGTACCGGTAATCAGTTATTCTTCAGAAACGAATTTATGCAGTTACCTTAGATGACACGCAAACAGGTAGGTACATCATATATACCGGTACTTTCGGTGGAACAGTTAACTGATAAATGCCAAGCAAATTCATTTTCTTTCTCTATAGATCGCTGAGTTCATGCTCACATTGCAATCACACTCACTAACGCTTTTGTTTCTCCACACAGCTGAAAGTGCAAGAAGTCCTGAAGAAGAGAGAGCGCTTCCACAAGGAGCACGAGGAGGTCAGTTGAGAACATCACTTGCTTCAGTGGCTGTCTTCGAAGCTTTTAGTGCATCGCTGTTACTTCCCATTTCTTCCACTATTTAGCGAAATACAAAATACGTTCGAACTCGAAAAACAGTATTTTTAGAACATTTGTATTGTGTAGAAGTTACCATAGTGATGAGCTTTCTGTTGTGTGTAAGCATGCTTTGTATCTGTTGTTTAAAAAAACCGCTTATATTTTGTTCTGCATGTACATGTCAAACGGAATCGCTGGCAATGACTGTAGAATAGTTAGTAATTAGTTTCTGGAGGGGGTAAAACACTTCGAGAAAACGCCATGGTAAAATATTGCAGTATCATTTTTGTATGTGAATGTGAACTGCCTTTCGCCTTCTACATCCTTGGACGGCCATCTACGGGCTTCACTTGGGAGCTGTCATTAGTTCAGGAATTTCTTTCCCAGCTACCCTTCTTTTGAAGGACGTTTAAAATATTGTAACCACTTTTTCACTAGTAATCTCTTAGTGTGGATTCTTCTACATGCGACGGCTCAGTTTTAACTTTACAGTGGAAAGTCATACAGACACAATTTTCCCCGCTCGCCCCCCCCCCCTTTCTCCTCATGCGCGCCCCCCCCCCCCCCCCCCCCGTCCACCACCATCCTTCCCCTTTCCCCATTTGTACGTTTGTATTGCTTACAGGGACTCTCTCTTAGCGCATTTAGTCACACTGGCATTCAGTCTAAGATACCATATATTTTCAAGAGCGATGTTCATTTGAAATTTCAAATATGTGTAGATTCTGAAAAGACTGGAATAATTAAAAGACAACTACTATGTTTCTTATTTTTTTGTCCACTTATCTATTTCTGTTGTCGCCATAAGGGAACAAATGTGCAAAGACATGTACGAGTTGTATGCAAATTATAATATCTTAAAGTGTGTTGTTGTATTCTTGACGTACTACTCTACCAAGTAGTTGAAAATTAGTTTTTGTCCCAATATAGCCTCCTTGAATAAGAACAGGTTTTACACCACGTCGGCGGCATCCCTGCACGGTGGCTGTGCACGCTTCTTTAGGGGCTGTTGGGCCCACTAGAAAACTGCTGATGCACGTGCAGCCCGACTGAAGAGCCAGCGAGAGCATCCTTCACCGTTGGAAAAAGCCAAAAATCTGGAGCATTTGCTGGTTTGGGATTCTCAAAGCCCCGATCTGAAACACACCGCCGGCCGGAGTGGCCGAGCGGTTCTAGGCGCTACAGTCTGGAACCGCGCGACCTCTACGGTCGCAAGTTCGAATCCTGCCTCGGGCATGGATGTGTGTGATGTCCTTAGGTTAGTTAGGTTTCAGTAGTTCTAAGTTCTAGGGGACTGATGACCCCAGAAGATAAGTCCCATAGTACTCGGAGCCATTTGAACCATTTTTTTGAACCACACCGAACATCTTAGGAATAACCCAGAGTCGGTCCTGTTCCAGAGCAATTCACGGAAATAACCCACAATACTTCTGGGCACTCTCAATGCACCAGTGCATCATCGTATATTACATTCTTTAACAATAGCGAAAGAAGATATTAGTTGCAGTTAATTAAGTAGTTGGCATTTTCATGCCAAGTAGAAGTGGCCATTCGATGATTTTTGGACGTATAGCATTCCCTATCGGTCATACGTCATCGGCATTTAACCGTTAACGTTTGATGTAGGTGCGTAGTCATTTTGCCAGGAAGGTTGATCTACACTAAACGTTCGCACCCCATCGATAGATCGATAACCACAAGAATACTGTATTCTCAGTGGCTCAACTACTTCTTAGAAGCAAACTCAAAAAGTGATCGTGTATCGTAAGTCTTTCATACCCTTAGCCATTCTACCATTCTTGAGAAAAAGGGAAATATTTTGGTCGCAGCTCCAACAAGTAGGCCACTTTTATAATTCGCCAAAAGATGGTGACGGTAGACTCTTGAATCTTCATCGTATGGCTAGCACCTCCCGTCGGGTAGACCGTTCGCCAGGTACAGGTCTTTCGAGTTGACGCCACTTCGGCGACCTGCGCGTCGATTGGAATGAAATGATAAAGATTAGGACAACACAACACCCAGCACCTGGGCGGAGGAAATCTCCGACCCAGCTGGGAATCGAACCCAGGTCCTTAGGACTGACATTCTGTCGCAGCCTGCTGAGAATTGGGGAACTCTCTTACTATATTCAATGGCATTTTTTTGAAGCTGCGCGATTTTAAGAATGACCCTGCTCCCTTCGGTGTATAATAATCAAGAAAAATTTGTTGCCCATATGCTCGTCAAGTGAAGAGCTTTCTGAAGAAACAGTTAGTGAAAAATTTTTCCGTTCTCGTTGAACAGTGAATACAGGGTTATGTCGCGGTATCTGTAGATGTTTGAGGGAGAGGATGAGGAGAAAGTCCCAGAAAGTTCTGCAGATATTTATACACGTCTCTGTGTCAATGCACTGTTACGTATGAAGCACACTGTGCAAGTGCTAAAATAAAAATGGTACTAGCTTGCTATCCATGGTCCTACCAAACTTAATTCATTTCGCCTTTCTTCAGTTTCTAAAAATGAATTTAAAACTGAAGAGTCGAAGATGTACAGTGCAGGAAACTCAAGGAGAAACGCAGACAACACGAAACAGTTGAAGAATAATTCGAGGATAAGTTTCGACGTGGTGTTTAATAACTCTTCACAACAATGAATTTGCTACTGGGTGTAAATATTGCGAGTATTACGTAACAGGGTGCGATGATTCCGATTTTGCAATCGTAAATGTTGTAGGACGTCTGGTTTAAACTTATAGCTGAAAGTTATATGATAAAAGCCTGTACATGGCTTAATATGTAGCTGTATTAACGAGCCATGTTCGATGTACGATTGTGTGTGTGTGTGTGTGTGTGTGTGTGTGTGTGTGTGTGTTTGTGTGTGTGTGTGCGCGCGCGCGCGTGTGTTCTCAAGGATTGAGATACTCTGTTTTATGCGTCTGTGGAAAGATAAGTGTGTAGTAGTGAAAACAAACAGGCAGACTTGGACAAGTTCTAACTCGTCCTCGAACTACAGCATGCAGGCAGGATTCAACATGTTTAATAAAATTAGTTCCCGTCAGTTTCTCCTGTTCGTCCATCAGTCTGATTCGGAGGTGTCTAGAGAATAGTTCGTGCTAGTGTGGCTCTGTGTTTTATTAATCAACAGTAGCAGTAACATGCATTTAAGTGATTTCGGATAAGACGATTCGGTAATACGGTATATGATAATTCAGTAAACGAAAAATGAATAGGCGCAGTTGTGTAAATTGCCCAGACTGATTTTGTTACCTTTGTGGCAAGGATAGGACGTCCGACCAGCGCAAGAACATGACCAGAGAGCTACGTTTAGCTTACAAACATTACTTCAGATGTGAAATCGGAGGTAAAAAAAAAAAAAATACTTGGCTCCTCATCTCTGTTGCATCATGTGTTAACTCCGGCCTAACCCAGTAACGGTAAGTGAAGTCGAATGCGGGAGCAGAAAAATCACCACTCGGATTGTTATTTCTACTTTATCAACATATACGTGTACAGCTAAAAGAACAAGTAAAAAATCATGTATCCGGATTGTCAGTCTGCTCTGAAGCCTGTGGTGCATACTATAGGTTACCCAGTATCAATTCCTCCTGCATCCGATGCAATGAACAACGGAGAAAGTGATACTGAAGGTAGTGACAGTGACACAGGAGCTACAGAATACACGACTGATCCCCACAGTGACATTAAAAAGTCACTTTTGATCAACCAAGCCGAATTGGACGACCAGGTTCGCGATTTGTCCTTGTCGAAAGAAAAGTCTGAACTGTTGGGTTCCAGACTGAAGGAGTGGAACTTATTCGAGAGAGGTGCTACAGTTACGCGCTTTTGAGATCGCCACAAGAAAATGCGGGCATACTATGCTGTTGAAAGCGGTATTTGCTTCCGCCATGACGTTACAGTGCTCATAAAGAAACTAGATAACAAAGACGTAGCAGAAGTTTGGAGACTTTTTATTGACTCTAGCTCAAGTAGTCTCAAAACTGCACTACTACACAATGGCAACCAGAAACCGTCAATTCCTATTGCTCGTGCCATGAGTATGAAGGAAACGTACGAAACAATGAACACTGTCTTGATGCTGATTAAGTACTTAGAGCATAATTGGAATATCTGCGCCGATCTGAACGTTGTAGCCCTTCTGTTAGAAATGCAGACAGGGTATATAAAGCACATGTGCTTTCTTTGCCTGTGGAGTAGTCACGGTGACAAGAATCACTATACAGTGAAAAATTGGTCACCCAGAAATTAACCTGTAGGCGCACAGCACAGCGTTCATGTGCCTCTTGTGGATCGCTATAAGATTTACTTACCTCCACTCCATATCAAACCGGGTCTTATGAAACAGTTTGTTGCAGCGGTGGCTAAAACAAATCGTAGTTTTCAGTACCTACAAGACAAAAAGGCAAGTTTGGAAAGATGAAAACTAACGCAAGATTGAAAGCTGAAGTCTTCGTCGGACCAGAAACACGAAAATTGATTCGAGATCCACAGTTCAGATTGGTGCTCACGGAACGAGAACTATCAGCTACGGACACATTTGTGCTTGTTGTGCACAGCTTTTTTGGGAACCACACAGCAGAAAACTGTGCAGAAATTGTGGACAACTTGCTAACAGCCTTCCAGCACTCGGTTGCCGAATGTCATTAAAGCTGCATTTCTTACATTCGCGTCTCACCTTTCCATCAAATATGGGAGGCGTGAATAAACAAACATTTACAATTCGACTACCGGTCGTTACGTGTTAATACGCCCATAGGAACTTCTCGGCAGTACCTTATGCATGAATCACCAGATAGTTTTAAGACATTCGTCTGTGGTGATCAGCGTGGCAATAAATCATTTCTCCTCATATTAAAATGGTCTACAAAAGACCCTAAAAAATTCAGTACCATCAAGTAATCACCAGAAAACATCAAATTTATGGTACATTCCATTGATGGCCATAAAATAAAATGACCAAACTTTCAGACTGACACAGATTTTTTAAAGAGTTCTGATGTTTTGTGTCGAACGCTTAGAATTCATCAAGTACAGGACCAAATAGAGAGACGTGGACTGATTTCTAAGGTTACTTTGCAGCTTATTTTGATCCACTTACATATTTCAGTAGTTATGAGCTGTGGAGACTCCGAGTTGCTTTAATCGCACGTTTTTAAATGATGAAACTGATAGAACATCAGAGCAATGAGACAGTGGGTAGGACATGGAATAATCACCGTATGCAGAGCTGTAAAGTGTAAAGAGTGGTTCCGTATACCACGCATATCCTGTTCGGAAAGAACAGCATTCAAATACGTGTCCGTACATCTGTATATAGTTTCTCCGTGATTGTTCTAAATTAGTCTCAGCGAATGACAGGATTTTTCCCTAAACAAATAACGACTGATCACTTCCCTCTTCTTGTACACCTGCGGTAGTGTACCTAATGATCACGACGCCGGTAAGCCCCTAAACTGTAACCTTCCCTTGGTTCTCGGTAACTTACTTGAACAGAGGCCCCTGGAGCATGCTGAAGGAATATTATGTTTTGTTGTTAGCAATTTCCTTTTCGTAGCAGTCCAGTTGTGAACACCCACTATTTGAAACACACTCTACCAAAGATGATGGTCGAGACGGATCGTAGCATCACGCACGTCAGTAGTCCAATTGACTCTTCAAAATGCGTGCAACATCAGTGCAGTCTCCCATTATGTTTGTGTGAGACTTATTCTAATATACGAACGACATTTTCTACAACGCGGATATCGTCAATCCACGGGTTTGAGCCGAATCATTCGCTCTCACTATGCACCGAGACGTCTGCGGCAGATGATCGCTTTCGAGCATATGTTACTAAGCGTCGTGGTACGATTTGCAAAACGTGATATTATGCGTCGGCGTGTGTTGTCACCTGCGATCAGAACTAATATGTGTTGCGGTACGGTATTGCTTCTTCTATACTAGTGAAGACAGAATTTTAACTTACGCTTAGAACTACAAAGACTTTATTTGCAAAAGAATCGGTATATTTTTTACAAGCATGCTCTTTGGAGTACTTTTTACAATTACCTTTATGTGCCAAGTTTACATTTATCTTCCTCAAATACTCAGTGTGCCTTACACCGAACGTTCGGCAGACATCCAGAAAACAGTCACACATGTTCCGTATTTATATGACCACGTATGGAGTTACTGTTTTCACTGGTTTTGCTATAGGGTGTCAAAGTCCACACAAAGCTTTTGGAAGGGGAAGCACGCAGACGTTGTCTTCCACAAACACCAACAACAAGTTGATATAGAAATAAATCACGCTTGTGATCAATGGTGCAATGTGAGTTCCGTTCTCACCTTGAGCTATAGGGAGTGCAGTGCTATACTGTCGACAAAAATCGCGCTTCTTAGTAATCACCGAAATGCAGCGAAACGCACAAGAGACCTCTACCGGGAACAACATGAGTCGTTAACTCTCAACTGGCGCCAAGATAAACTTTTATTTGTGCTGCTTTAGTTAAAACTCACCCCAAATTTATATCTTCGTTCATGTAGAACATATAGTCTTGTGAAATCCGATGGCCGGCCGAAGTGGCCGTGCGGTTAAAGGCGCTGCAGTCTGGAACCGCAAGACCGCTACTGTCGCAGGTTCGAATCCTGCCTCGGGGATGGATGTTTGTGATGTCCTTAGGTTAGTTAGGTTTAATTAATTCTAAGTTCTAGGGGACTAATGACCTCAGCAGTTGAGTCCCATAGTGCTCAGTGCCATTTGAACCATTTTTTGAAATCCGATGAATCATTAAAATACCCTGAAGTTCCGTCAGTGAACAACCCTTAAACGAAATCATATTATTCCCTCCCTGGAATAATGGAATGAAATTCCAGGAAGGCAATACTCGATCACATAACCTTCAGAATGCCTGTGTCATCTGTGCAGAACAACTAGAAACGCTTCGTCCCAGACTTTTCTGTCCTCTACATACGCGACCGCTCGAATGAGAAACAAGCTGGTCGGAGTGTCTCGAAATTGCGTAGCAATGAATTGTGAGGACTGGTATCAGTGCAACCTGGCAAACGATAGCACATCAGCAAGTCAGTTTCACTTGATGTCACGGCCTGTTTATTTTAGCTCAAACTAAAAGGTATGTTTAGACTGGCCAGAAATTGTAAACATTTACTGATGTCTCAAGCATTTCGCTCATAGTACTTAAATTTTATCTTCAGAATTTTATTTTCGAGTCGCGAGATATCACCAGCGATACAAGCGGAATTCTTCGTCAACCTATCAATCGGTCGATGAAACGGACCTCCCCAGACACGGTGGCGCAGAGGTGAAATTCCAGGCAGAATGCACGCATCGCACTTGATAGCTTTTGTTGCCCCAGGGGCCACCGGGAGGGCCAGAGTTGATGACGCTGTCAGCGATTTCGCCTTTTGCTGATACCGCCCCGGGTGCGACTGCGGGTCCCCTCCTTTTGGCTCTTCTTCCCCCTGTAACTACCGCTGCCGACCACTTAATTCCCAAGCTGCAAATAATCATAAACCTCGCTCACGCGCGCACGCCCTGCGCGTCCTGTTAGTGGCGGGAACGCGGGGGGCAGGCGCTCCCTCTACCTTCAGTACAATCACGTCCTCCACCAAGTGGCGGCTCCCACGCGGACTGTGTCCGACAAGAATAGGAAACCAAGTCAATAAACAACGAGGGTGGTGAAACGACGAGCCGTGGGAAGAATAACCCTTGTGAATTTGGCTGTAACACACGCTGTTTCAAAAAGATTCAAATTGATTTCACAAGACTAATCTTCTAGGCGAATGAAGATCTAAACTTTGGGTAACTTTCTACTTACGCCAGTTGTAAGTTACCCCTCCAAATGGCTGCTGGTAGGGGTCCTCTTCCTATTTGCTCGCTCGCTCGTTCAATACACAACATGCATCGAGCAGATATTGCGATAACACGGCAACAAAAGGCGTTTTACGGTCTCCCTCTTCAACATAGCACAATTCAGTAAAGCTACGCGGCGTGATTTTTAGAGCTTCATACCTCAGTTGGTAAAAACAGAACCCTTATAGGATCACTTTGTTGTCCATCTGTCTGTTCGACTGTTAAGACCCCTTTTCTCACAAGGGAACCTCCCCATCGCACCCCCCTCAAATTTAGTTATAAATTGACACAATGGCTAGGCCTTGAAAAACTGAACACAGATCAATCGAGAAAACAGGAAGAAGTTGTGTTGAACTACGAAAAAATAAGCAAATTATACAAACTGAGTAGTCCATGTGCAAGATAGGCAACATCAAGGACAATTTAGCTAATGAGCGCCGTGGTCCCGTGGTTAGAATGAGCAACTGCGGAACGAGAGATCCTTGGTTCAAGTCCTCCCTCGAGTGAAAATTTTATTTTCTTTATTTTCGCAAAGTTACGATCTGTCCGTTCATTCATTGACGTCTCTGTTCACTGTAATAAGTTTAGTGTCTGTGTTTTGTGACCGCGCCGCAAAACCGTGCGATTAGTAGACGAAAGGACGTGCCTCTCCAGTGGGAACCGAAAACATTTGATCGCAAGGTCATAGGTCAATCGATTCCTCCACAGGAAAACACGTCTGATATATTCTATACGACACTGGTGACGGCATGTGCGTCACATGACAGGAATATGTTGTCGACCCACCTAACTTGTACACTTGGCGAATGGATAAAAAGATTCTTCTACCTTGCCCGACTTAGGTTTTCTTGTGGATGTGATAATCACTCCCAAATAAATGTTGAAAACATAAGAGTTTGTCACACAAACTGTAACAAATGAATGCAACAGTTTCACAGTCGCACAGTTTTCCCTGTGCTCTGTCAAAACATATGTTTTTTACGTTTTCAAATGTTTCCGTGCGTAGACCGTCAAATCCTGTATATGTCCAAGCAAATCTGAACATGTCCTGGAATTTTGGAGAGCGAAGTTGATTATGTGTGAGTGACTGAACTTTGATAATTATCTGAAAATAAAAAATTAAACTTTTCACTCGAGAGAAGATTTGAACCAAGGACCTCTCGTTCCGCAGCTGCTCACGCTAACCACGGGACCACGGCGCTCGTAAGCTGACACTCTCCTTGATGTTGCCTACCTTGCTCATGGACTACTCAGTTTGTATATTTTGCTTATTTTTTTCATTGTTCCACACAACTTCTTCCTGTTTTCTCGATTGATCTGTGTTCAGTTTTTCAAGACCTATCCCTGTGCCAACTTACAACTAAATCTGAGGGGGGTGCGATGGGGAGGTTCCCTTGTCAGGATCGAGTAGGGGTGTCAAATTGAAGGTAATGTAAAATACTAAGATATACGGTCCCTTGGCGACGTTAAAAAAATTGTTTATAAGTCCGCACAGTCAAAAGATACGGCTATTTATGTCACATATTTTGATACACGCATATTGACTCACCACAACCTATAGATGAAGCATCTGCATACACAGAGATTAAGTTTGTACGGAACCTTCAGATCGCGAGCCCTACTCTCACTTAGCCTTTTCGTATGAGATTACGGCGTGCACCTCCTACAGCACGAAGCATTCTGGCAGCAGAAGCAGTGTCGAGACATTATTTGTTTATGTAACGAGGTATCCACGGATCTTTTCCACGTGCTCGTTCAAGGCACATAGCTCATTCAACAGATCTTTGTACGTAGCCCACGGAAGTCTAACCGTGATGACAGCTGAGTATTAGCCATTTCTGAAGTATGCGTCTGTCTTATTTTACTACAACTCTTTAGGATGGTGATAACAACATGCTAGGTTTTGTGAATTAATTCCAACTTACGACTTCCGCCAAGGTAAACCATTAGTTTCGATGCGTGAATTAAAATCTCCATAATTTTCTGTCCTCATTCGTGTAAGTGATATTGTCTTGTTAAATCAGATAATCTTCCCAAAACATCCTAATGAAATGTATGTGCCCATAGGGTTTACAATACAGCCAGGAGAGAATAGAACTTCTGCGTTCAGCTTTTTTTCTGCCATAATTCGCCACAGAAGATTGCTAAATGACAGACATATTGGCGCAGGTTTAAGAAGGACTGTCGTCCCACTTCAGACAGGACAGTTTACGTCTTAATGGCCACTTGAAACAAGGTCACGACCGACAGACATGGCTACTGCCATTGAAACAGAAGATCGAACTAGATAAATTAACAAAGAAGCTGAACATTTTCCACTGTAGGCACTTTTATTGGGAAGACAAGACATACCCCTTGGGATGGTTGCTGAGGATGCTACTAGCTGAACAGTAAAATGCATGAGGAGTGGTCATGTTGGAACACGTCTGATGTGTAATGGAAGATGGTGGCGCATTTCCATCAACACTGGCGATGAAATCTGGCTTCAACATTTCTACACGAAAGAACAACATGTACGGTCCCAAAAGCAAGTATTTTGTCATTATTTCAGATGACCAAGATATGTAAATTTTAGAGTGTACAGTCTTACCGATCTTCCGATCAGATGATGTTGCCAGAAGTGCACGAAATTCCACCACACAGCCGATCTTTCATGAGGTTTTGAGGAGTGAAACGAATATAGCATCTCCTTTAATAATACCAAATATAATGTGACTCTGCAAATTAACTGAAATGTCAGATTTGATTTAACCGATGTTAGTAGTGAATACTGATAGTCACAAAATTCTGGAGTAGCCTAATGTGTTGATACGTAGCCTGAAATATTGTCGATTCCAGCACTTGATGAAGCCAGGAATATTGATAAGGCCAAGTTTTTAGAGTGGCTGAGGAGAAAGTATTCCAGAGTCTCTTCTTTGAGTGCTATGATATCTAATGGGCAAAACGGTACTCCTCAGCACACAAAAGTATTGACTGTGTCATATACTCAGGGGTCTTCAGCTAACCTGTTCATCTTAAATATTTCCCGAATCGTTTTAAGATATCGTAATTCCGTTTTCGCCCAAATAAACTGCAATAATGTCATCACTAAATGATGGGTAGTCTCTTTTCACAACAATATTAATTACAGAGAAATATGTATGAATGTCACTTTTTTAAATGAACTATTGTAATTCTGCTCCTAGTATAGTAATTCTAAATGAGCCAAATTCAATGGCTTTTCACACTTAAAAATCCGATTAGTGGCTTCAAAGGAATTTACATATTTAGAACTTAAGATTTATCTTTTTTGAGCACGAAGCCGATTGCTCTCGTATACGAAAGGCCGTGTTGGTGTATGAAACTGTTGTGTGAAACTGAGGGCGCGCTCTAGCTTGACACAGCTAAGAAAGTGTACTTACAAAAGTGGAAGATTGGAGAAACTGATACTAATGACGGTTGGGTACATGTGATTGGACTGAACTGCCAACAGGAAGGCAAAGGACATGGCATTGAGAGTTCTGTTTGTGTTTCTTCCAGAGCCATGAAAGAAAGCCGCACGTCAAAAATTGATTGAGTTTTTGAAACAGGGAACTTGGTACAAAAATTGTTAAATATCAGCTTCGTGTTCGTGCAAAATGACATCAGCGACAGCGACAAGAAGACATTAACAAAAGAATATGTTCGTAAACACTTCCTTAAAATTCCATTTAAGTCATCACATTTTCGAAATAACCATCGTCTACTAGAACGAACGTTTGCAGTCACTGGTGGTGCACGCATTACCTATGGTATTTCGCAATGTTACCTATGGTATTACTGCACAAGCTGCAACAGTGCGATGTCTTCGTCCTCTTTGGTTGTTGGAACTTTAGCATAGGCTTCAGCTGTAATTTTACTCCACAGAAAAAAAGTCAAGTAGCGTCAAACCAGTTGAAAGTGCAGGCTAATTGATAGTGGTTTCATGTCCTATCCAAAGGACAGGAAAGAGCCAGGTGAGCGCTTTCCTAGCCATATGCGAGTGGTGAGCCGATCATCCATCATGATGGTATCACTTACATCCATGTCTTTCAAATGATGCTTCCCCTAGGAGAGTCGGTAGCACTTCAGCAAAAGTTGTGCTTTTCTCTTATTCGTTAATGTTTTTTCAGCCAAGTAAGTAGTCTTCAATAATCCGACGCCAAGCGTTCACATTCCACTCCCTCCGGTGTTCAACGTGCCGCAGTCGATGTGTGTTCTTAACTGCCCAATAATGGATATTTTTTCCTTTCAGCGTTCCACGATTTGCGACTATCCTTCTTTGAAATCACCAACATTGTGTAAGACAGCAGTCGGTTCCATGACCAAAACAGATAAATCGTAAGTTCTAATATTGTAGCCTAAACACTCTGAAACTAATAACCGGATTTTGAAGAGTGAAACATCGTTGAATTTGTCTGTTTCAGAACTATGATACTAGGAGCAAAATTTATTTTAGTTCCATTAAAAAAAAGCAGAATTCATGTCATTATCTCTGTAACTAATATAGCAAAGAAAAGGGACTATGCATAGTTTAGTGAGAGTCTCGCAATTTATCTGGGTGAAAACAAGATTATGATACCTTAAGCAACTCCAGAAATATTTGAAGTGAAAAGCTTAGCTGGATCACCTCATATATGAATCAAGGTAGAGTTACTAGACTTCTATATAGAAAAAGTTGAAAACAAATCCGTTAACATTAATTGGTATTCTTTACTTTCCCTACATCACATCATCAAAATTATTGCATGGTTTCTTTAACGTCATGGCAAATTGCTATCACAGCATTAGCATTATGTACAACTGGGACAGAACTAAAATATCAGCTGTAGCTGAATACCACTGGGAATGTGGCTGTTTTATAAACATGGATGAGATGCTATTGAAAGAATCAAACGCCCTGACAACATGAACAGGGGGGGATGGCTGTAAGTTACCTACAGCCTGGCTGCCAGCGATTCCAGGCCAGTGGGTCATATGTGTTCCTCAGCCAACACCACCACTTGCCCTGGGTTTAGCAGCATAAACAGTAGTAATCAGAGAATTGTCATGTGGGCTTAGCACTTCTGCTGGAAAACACTATCCCTTGGACACTAGTTGCCCACCAGTCACCAGCAGAAGCTGCCTGTCAGTCACATTCTAGAGTGGCACAGGCAGTAGCCTGCCGATATGCCATTTCGTATCAGTTGTACTACAATTGCATCCAATCAGCTACCAGAGTACTATTGGCAATAGCTTACTGCACAGCCATTTCTCTCATAGTAGCCTCTCTTCAAATTGACCAGTGACATTCCAAATATGTGAGCCAGTATATAGGAGAAGACATTCACAAGTATCCATCAGTTCTTAGATGCCCTGAAGAGCACCACAGCGAGTTGATCAAAATGTTGGCAGTTAAGTTGGTTTAGTATTTTTCAGTGACATGGCTTAGCACCCAAAATTATTTTATTCAGAATACTTTCCTCTTCCGTGTACTGTTTGATGGAATGTTCCATTTCTAATAACATCACATGTCAATTTAAAGACCACACCTAAACACATCTGATGAAAACAAAGTAATGTCCATCCATACAATCTAGGTAAAAGTTGGTAATAAATAGTACTTGTTAGAAGTTAAATACTACAAAAATGAATCTGCCTTACCTCATTACTGTCATTAAACAATACTGAAGACGTGGTTTTTAGTTAGAAGCAATTACAGTAATGTAAAGGACCACATGGGATGTTTCTTTCATTTTATTTTGCATCTTCTGGTTTTTTCCTTTTGTGTTCTTTTAGTTCCCATCTACAAATTATATTTTTACTACACGACAGAAAACCTAAAATTAATTCAGTAGAAAACTTTGAACACTATGTAAAATAGGGCTGATAGAGAGTGCAAGTCCACCTTGTGGTTGCATTACACGATTGGGGAAAATAATTACCATAAACTTCATTTCAGACATAATACACAATACATTTAACAGAATAAATGATAGACTGCATCATCTACATATAACCAGAATTAGGTATAGTCTAGTATTCAAATACTGAGAGCTGGGAACAGTTACTGTACTGGACAAAGTTATAGAGCTGGCCTACAATTATTCTTTTAATTTGTTATGAAGTGCCAAGTCTATACCTTTATTATTTATATTCCTGGGATGAAATTGTGAGTAATGTAATGTCATTTTACAAAGGATGATTGTGGAATGAAAGGAAGTAAGAGGATATATCCTTGTGGCAGGACAGAATCTACTCCTTCCAAAGAGCACCAAGGGCCTTAAGTTAACATCTCGTCAGACAAGTGGAGTACCACCAACAATGTTCCATTCAGTCACAATACTTAAATGTGACAATCAGTAATTTCACACACACACACACACACACACACACACACACACACACACACTTTCACACTCACTCTCTCTCTCTCTCTCTCTCTCTCTCTCTCTCTCTCTCTCTCTCTCTCTCTCTCTGCTTCAATATCAATCTCCTCCTACAGGTAGATATTTCAGTATGTTAAAAGGCTGGGTGGACCCTGTTCCAGCCCTCCAATCAAGGAAGTGTTCTTTAGCACTATTAGATGTGCAGAATGCTTGTCACACACACTTAACACATAGCTGTGGAGGTAGAGTTGTGTGTACAAGCAATTTTTCAATATTCAATTGTAAATGATATCATGCAACATGTGTTGGGAATGAAATAACAATTCGATGTTGTGACTCCTCAAGGAATGTTCTTCATTTGAGCAAATATTTTAATGAATGTATTAGCAGAAAGTTCACATTATCAAACTTTAAAGCTCTTTGGCTTCAAGAACAGGATTGTTCAATTTACACTCCTTTACCACCCACATCAATTTACAGCAGTTTAATGTTGAGTCTCCTATCACATCTATAATATTGACAAGAATTTATTAATAAACAGAAGTTAGGAACTTAGCACAGTCACTCTAAACATAAAATAAAATGCTTTACCCATGCATTAATATGTATGCAGTGGAAATAAAATAAAAGTGTATTTTATATATTATTTTTTGTAATAAATATTTGAATTTTATTCCAGAGCATTGTTTACTTTGTGTGGACTGGAAGGTTTCTGTGGTACACATGTGTAACTCAAGTTCCACAATACAGATAGTTTCTTTGCAGTGTACTGAACTGTACAGATGAGCAGTGTGTATGTGTAGGAGGTGAAAGGCCTTGCTCAGGAAATAGCATGTATATTGTTTTCCAGCTTGTGATGCTGTACTTTACATTGAATTTATTGTTCTGTCAGTTGTTGCAGCTGTAGAAATTAAAATTTCATATTTTGCATGATGCTCATCATTCTGTGTTACATTCTTGTAGAATATCATTGGAAATACTATTTGAATTATGTGCAAGATTATGCTACTCCTTTTTATTTACTTGTTGCTGCAGTAACATATTTTTTGGTGTCAAGTTTCAGAATGTGCCAGTTGGCAACACCATTCTTTTTTGTCAGACAGAACTCTTTAAACAGATTTTGTTTGCATAAAAGAAGGGACACAAGTCCAATTCTGACTGTTTCGACCTAAGGCTGTACCTGTTTTGTCCTGAGACTATATTTGCAACACCACCACATTGCTTCATTTATGGAAGAAGAATGGTAATCCTGCTCCAGCCCACCACTGAGTTAGGCTGTGGTTAAATGAGCATACACACTTCTAATGCTTCCAACATTGTTCATATGCTGGAGGAGAACTATTGCCCTTCTACATTATGAAATAGTGTGTGACAGCTACAAATATGGTCTTAAGTAAAACTTGCACACTTTGTTTATCACAAAATCAGTAGTAGTTTTGTTTTCCTTCTGCATTTTGCTTTCATGTTTTGTTAAAGTGATCTCATGGACTCAAAAAATTAAAGCTGTACTCAAGAAACCTTTCAAATGTAGTGTTGTTTTTTGTGAAATAAAATTGACAGTTCATTACCTCTCTTGCAAGTGTAATCTCACACGAAGATATTTTTGAAGAGATACTGTGTTATGATTATAGGCACAGGATTGATGCAGAGGGAAGTGAGAATGAATTGCTGTTTGTTGATCAGTAAATATATGTTCCATTAATGATTGAAACTGTATTTTCTTTTAATAAATGTTTATATTTTCTGTATAAATTTCAGATCCTGAGAGACATTAAACAAGGACTGAAGCAACTAGGGAGAGAAGGTGGCCGACCTATCATGGCATCAGGCAAGTATCAAAAATGTCATACACTAATAATTCAAAGCTAAGAAAGGGAGCATCTCCTTTCCTGCTAAAACTTTTAAGCCAAAAGAAAAAAGTGATGTTGGCAAATGAAGGAAAAGGTGACACTGTAACAGACAACAAATGACCTAATATCACAAATGAAGAAAGAAAAACAACTTATTCAGTATCCTATAACCTTATATTATCCCTAAAATAAGAAATTTCCAGACATCCTGTAGATTCGTCTTCTGGAGTTGTTAAATAATAATGGAATGTTTAGAATTTTCAAGTACAGTTTGCCAACATGGGGTTGCAATTATAAATTATTAAGGTATCAGAATATCTTACATTCATTACTGTACAAGGAATATGCTTTATATGTCTTATGGCTTACTAATCAATTAATAAAAATCATACTTTACACTATGAAAGCAAAATCTTACTGCATGAAGATAGAAAGAGAAAGGGAAAAGTTGTTAATTTAATACTTGCTCACAGATTCTGAAGAAATTTCAGTGTATTTTTTGTAAAAATAAATAGAATGGATTTTGGGTCAAATTTAGTTTAATATTGCCTTTTAATGTGATAGCAGCAAGGGTTCTGACACTTGCAGGATGGGCACCAGTTAATTTTGGTCAGCATGTAATTTATTTGATGTCATGTTATATTGTTCTAGGTAATTTTATTTAGGTATTATTCTAGGGTAGCTCATTGTGTAAGTTTAGTTTTGGCAAATAATATTACTCTTAATATGCAACCATAATTAGTTGACTCTGAGATACCCACCTGCTTAATGGTATTCCATGGCATAGACTCAAAAGCATTTAGACGACATCCCGATCCAATGGCGCTCAATTGTCACTCATAATTGATGGATATTGTTTGGTGCTGAGCACAAGGCATATACTTCATGCTCAGTGACATTCCAGATGTGCCCAACTGGTTTGAAGTCAGGCAATCTGGTGGACCATATAATCATCCTGTAGTCTGTGAAGTGATCCTCAAACAGTTCTTACACCATTATAAAGTGGCAGAGCAATGCATTATCTTGCTGAAGCTAAATTTCACCTTCGGGCTGCTGTAACCCAACAAATGGATGTACATGCACTGAGAGCAAGTTCTCAAATTGTTCACCTAAGAGAGACAATGGGAGATGTACCAGCAGCCCCATTTCAGTCCATAACATTCCCCACACAAAAAAAACTTCTACCACCAGCACAAATGTCCTCTTGGCAAGTGAGATTCATTACCACATTTAGTTTTCAATGTAATCGTACCCTACTGACAGCATGTACCAACAGCACTACAACTTATCAGACCAGATGGCAGATTCTATGCTTTGAGCATCTAATTCTTGGGTTCCTCTGTCTGTGAAACGTGTAGAGCACACATCTTAGATGAAAGCATCTGTACCCCATAGTGCAGATGTGGTTCTTGGAGGAACACTTGCACATTTATCATTGTTGTCTTAACACTGAATTGATGGGTGGTGTGATGTGCTGCAGCCCATATATCTTCTGTTGTAACCTACAGTAGTCAAAACAACTCTTGTCAATGACAAGTGTTCCCCACAACAGTTGACTGTCAGTGATGGTTTTTCCCAAATCAAGGGGCTCACTGATTGTATTTGACATGGAGCAATTTTCTGCAAGGTTAATAAGGTGTTCAGATTGGTGTGTGTCATCACACACATTAATTTTGCTTTTTCATTTAGTAAATTTTTCCTAGGAGTTCTGTAATCCTCAGACAATAATTTGATGTGTGTACATAAAACTATGAATAAGTGAAATAATTTGTTCTTCAGTATCATACTAGGATGTAATTCAGCAGTTAGGTAACAGATTATGATATTCAGTGATAATTTTGTAGCTGTCAGTTATCCATATATTTTGGTGTTGTGTAATCTTGTGTGTTCTAGGATTGTACAAATCAGGAAAAATAGTAATCACTTAATGTACCTCCTTAGGGGCAGGTTTAAAATTTAGGAACGTTTTTTCAGATGATACCTATATGTATGATGATGATGCAAGATGTTCTGGTCTTGGACCACACTGGTATGATGAGCCACCCTATGAGAGTGATCCAGAAGACTTTCTCATGGGTGGACAACCTGTTCCAACTGCCACTATCCAAAATGGGAGGTATGTTAAAAGGTTCCTACTTTTATTTATTTGATGGAATTTTGTCAGTCTCTTTGAACTGCAACCAACTTAACATATAAATAATAAAATTTTCCATTTTTGTTCAATACACTTACTCTCTTGGTTAACAATAACTCCAGCCTAGTTACCATGAGTGTGCTGTTGGTGACATAATATCACTTAATCTCATGGATTCAGCATCTTAAAAAGGTACAGTACTGGCCCTGTCCTGTCAGAACACAATGGAACCAGTGGCTAATTGTCGCAAATCCACCATGTAATTCTCACAGGGTTATGACGCACTTTTAGTTTCCAGGGCATCAAAATTGTCTTCAATATTCTGCTAAGAGCCAAAACCTAACTTTAAAAGCTTTCGGATAGTAGTGCTCATTCATAAATAATATTATGTGTCGTGAGCACTAATCCACAAAAGGAAATCTTATTTATTATAATTTTCTCATATTTCTAAAATCTTGTCATTTGATTTGAATATTTAGATCATCATTAGAGGTGTTTGTTTTTATCATTGTCATTGGTTGCACAATTGTTCTGGATTATAAAACTAATGAGTTAAGTTAGTAAGTGAAGTTGTATTTGTGTCAAAGAAGCTCTGGTTCATAAAGCAGTATAACAAAGTACTTATTAATGTGTTGCACAAAGCTTACATATATCACTGATTTCATCATCTGTTCAGATATTTAGAAAAGGTGAAATAATTCGGTCATATATGTGATATCATTCTTTCCAGTAACGGCTGTTTGTTCCTATTTAAAAATGTGTACATTTGTCTTGAATAAATTGTAAAACAATTGATTTTTGTACAGCGCACTTAAAATGTTCAAATATTTTAAATAACTTCAAAGAACTGTCTAGTCTTTGACAGTAAAAATTACTGTAATAGTAAGATAATATATAATTTGCGTGTAGGTCCAGTAACATAACCTGAATACCCTTCGCTCCACTTCCATTGTTACTCTTGTCTATCCCTTCTGTAAGTTGTTTCATGTCCGTATTTATCTTTTAGCTTGTAGAATAAATTTTTAAAAAAAGGGTAATATCTCCTGTGAATCTCTCCTTGCAGGGTATGTTTTACACTTAACCTAAGGCAACAGCCTCATGGTGAAGGAGTGATCTCATTGAGGTCAGCAGGAGACATATCTGTTCCAAGGGAAACTGGCAGCAGCTCCTGGGCACGAGCACAAACAATAGGTGGAGTGCAGCGTTCTTCAGCAAGACGTGGTCTTCTTGTACCTCCTTCTGGACCAATTATCACAAGCAGTCACCGGGAGAGTGGAGACTATGCTGGATCTGATGTTCAGAGCATAGGTGTGGTGTCTTACCATTCAATAACAGTAGACATAAAAGTACAGACTCTATTTCATATGACTAGGGACAAGCCTTTCAGCCTTGCTAATTATTCATTTTGCTGCTGAAAGGAAATGTAAGGTAGTTGAGAGAACCATTTAGAGATAGCCAACCTGCACTGTAGGCATCAAAGAAATAAGAAGTAAAACAAGATTACTTACTTATCTGCTATGGGCATTGTTAGCTTTTCTTTCATTTTATGGTTCCACATGATTCTTGTTAATGCTTATGTTGTTATATTTGATCCTGTTTTCTGTTTTAGTGTTTACTTTCTTCCTTCAGGAATATCATTAGATATTGATGTGTTCACTTTGGTGTAGCAAAATGCAGTGAGGCGAGCAATAAAGGGCAAAAAGAAGATTAACTTCGAATTGTAATTCAATTTTTCCACATGATGTGCAAATTTAGAAAAAAGCATTTAATTCCAGTACTACAGCAGATGGAGCATCTAAACAGAACACTCATTAGATAAACAGTATAAATCATTGTCATAGATAGCTTGCTTAGGCCTACTGGTAGCAACATTACACATTATCGACAGACAGAGAACATGTGTGCATTTGGCTGAAGATACCACAGATTCAGTCACATGCTGAATACTGAGGTGATGTGCATACAATGAGGTTCAGCATCTCCATTTTATTCCTGAAAATTATAGGGACAAACTGAAGACACTAAACTGGAATAATATTATATATGTAACAAATTACACACAAAGACTTTTGAGCCTTGATTGGTGTACCACCGTCATGAAAAACATGTCATTGAGTGATGCTTGTAATTATTTATTTCATATCATTGTGACTATCATTAATGAGTAGTGTCCCCTCATATGTAAACACAAGAGGTTAAATGCAAAGGAGAAACAGAAGAGAAATATAACTGACCTTAGAATAATTGAAGGATTCTCTTAAAAAATTACTGTGACCAATCTTGCACTAATAATGAGTGTAGACATTCACACACCTAATTAAAAGAGATTTGCAGAAAAGAAATCATTTCCACAAAGAAAAAGGCCATTGCCAACTACGTTTCTCAATCTAGTAATGAATTTCAAACAGCTTGAAAATAGTTAGAGCGGAAACAGGGGTCACTACAGAAAATTTACCTGTTCCTTTAAATGCGAATAAGCTAAACAATATGTTGTTGTTGTTGTGGTCTTCAGTCCTGAGACTGGTTTGATGCAGCTCTCTATGCTGCTCTATCCTGTGTAAGCTTCTTCATCTCCCAGTACCTACTGCAACCTACATCCTTCTGAATCTGCTTAGTGTATTCATCTCTTGGTCTCCCTCTACGATTTTTACCCTCCACACTGCCCTCCAATGCTAAATTTGTGATCCCTTGATGCCTCAAAATATGTCCTACCAACTGATCCCTTCTTCTAGTCAAGTTGTGCCACAAACTTCTCTTCTCCCCAATCCTATTCAATACCTCCTCATTAGTTACGTGATCTACCCATCTAATCTTCAGCATTCTTCTGTAGCACCACATTTCGAAAGCTTCTATTCTCTTCCCGTCCAAACTAGTTATCGTCCATGTTTCACTTCCATACATAGATCTAACCAAGGCCTTTGTCATTGTTTTACATTAAGAAATTTGACAGATATGGAATAACTGAAACAGAACTAGCGCTACTGAAACCATATTTGGCTGTTCATATTCGTCGTTAATTCAAATAACAAATCTGGCCTTCTGAATGTAGAATATGGCTTCTGACAAGGGCTTGTGCTGTAACCTTTCTTACTTATTGTCTATGTGAATGACTTGCCCAACATATTACCACATAAATCCATGATGTCCACCAATGACACAGATTTCTTCACATCACATAAGGATGTACAGTTTGTCGCACAAAAGAACAACCTCATGCTAGAAAATGCAACTCAGTGGTTCTCAGAAAAGAGATTGATATTAAATAACAGTTAAACTAAACATATGTTCATGTTCATTTCCCATATTAATATTGTAGAAAATTAACTGGTGCACTCCATAAAACTGTTAGGCATCTCTCTCAATAGTAAAATTTGCCAGAATACCCACACAAGAAAGATCCACAGTAAGTTGGCCAGAGTTTTGTATCTCCTAAGGAAACTAAAGATTGTGTAAGGAAAGAGCTCATGCTTATGGCATACTATGCCTTTTTCCATACACACTTAAACTGTGGGAAACTTCTTTGTAGAAGCTCCACTGGGGCAAAAGAAGTCTTTCTCTGCCAGAAGGAAGCTATTAGATGTATCTTTGGTTCAAGTAACTTAATTTCTTGGAGGCAATACTTTGTTGAACACAAAATACTTGGTTTCCTTTTGACACATACTCATAGTAATTATGCATGCCAAATACAATGTCCACATTTATACAATTAGATCACATGTGCACTCATATGGAATCAGTAACACAGACTTACTGGACATTTGTTAGACTTGAATAAGTAAAGTAAAAAATAATTTTTTGCATGTTGGCGAAATATTTTTCAACAATATACAATGTGACACAAGGCAATTGTATGAAAATAAATTTAAATTGTTGGTAGAGTCATGTAATAATATTTATATATCTGTTTACCATATAGCAGAGATGCTGAGTCACAGATAGACACAACAAAAAGACTCTCCCAATTATAGTTTTCGGCCATTAAGGCCTTTGTCAACAATAGACACACATACGCACATGCACACCCACCTCATACACATGACTGCAGTCTCAGGCAACTGAAACCACACTGCGAGCAGCAGCAGCAGTTCATGATGGGAGTGGTGATTGGGCGGGGGTAAGGAGGAGGCTGGGGCAGGGAAGGGGACAGATAGTATTGGGGGGGCGGGGTGGACAGTGAAGTGCTGCAGGTGAGATGGAGAGCATGGAATGGGAGAGGTGGGGGGGGGGGGGGGGAGCAGAAAAGGAGAGAAAGGGAATCTGAGCTGTGGGTGGATGAGGAAGAACAGTTCAATGAAGTTTTGTGAGCTCCTCTCAGGTGTGCATACTTGGGTGAGGTCTTGTAATGTTATGGGGGAGGAGAAGTTCATTTACATTTTTGTGACGATGAACACATGAAGTCAGTTCTACAATTTCCTGAGGGTAGCACAATACATTCAGAATTGATCATTGCGCCATGTGGCAGGACATTAAACAGAATACCCACTTCATAGTCCCAGAAGACAGTTGCCATGACTTTACGTGCTGAGTGTATGGCTTTGAACTTTTTCTTTGGAGAAGGGGTGGTGTAGTGCCAATCCATTGCTGTTTTGTTTTTGGTTCAAAGTGATGAACCCATGTGTCATCATCCATGACAGTGCTGAACAAAAGATTGTCATGGTCAACCTCATAACATGCACGCAATTTCACACAGGTGGTGTTTATTGCTCTTTATGGTCTCCTGTTATGGGGTGAGGAACCCAGTGGGCACACATCTTTAAGTAACCCAACTGGTGGATGAATGTGTCAGCTCTATCGACAAAAATGTCCAGTTGGTCAGCAAGGTGTTTGAGTGTGATTCATCGATCTTCTTGAATGAGAGTGTCCACATATTTCAACTTTGCAGGAGTCACAGCTGTGCAACTGGCGGGCATATGAGAGATCGGTGAGGTTTGTTGGACCTTGCTGTGGTGATAACAGATGCCTGGACCAATGAGTCGCCATGCTTTTGTTGATTGCCAGGTCTCCATAGACATTCTGTAAGCATCTGTGTGTACTGTGATACTCTGATTTTCCATGGAAAGAAACTCAGTGACAGCTCTCTGCTTGTAACACGCCCCTGATCCAGATGCCAATTTAAAACCTACATATAGCACTGTCAGCTATTGTAACTTCATGAAACTTCAGAGTCTTAAGCAGGAATACACCATGATGTCCCACAACAAATTCCACATTTTTCCAACTGAAACAGGCCAAGAAGAAAAGTCTTGCATTACTTATTGAACATTCCTTGTATGTATCACTGTTCACTCACTAACATGGAAATCAACACCGGATTTCAACATGCATGCCATAGTTGTTACAACACTATTACTATACATACACACATCTTGCTACTGCGTATCTTCCCATTGTAAATTTTATATGCTGCACACCAGTCTAGAAAGCAGTGGATGACATTCGCACCAGTAACTGTCAGTGATGAGCCAACAAAAGCGCTGTGTAGAGGGCAACGGTAGACGTTATCTGTGAATTTTCTCTTTGCTTCTTGATTCCTTTGTCCTAATGTGGCAGTATTCAAAAGACTTTTATCAAGTGTGTTGTGCCCTGTAATACAACAACATTGTAGTGACCAGTAATAGTTATAGCACTTTTGTCAACACTGTATTTCCTTTGTTATGCCCTTTTTTGTAAAAATTGTTCATGAAGCAGTCTCCATTTTCAAGATGGTTTTTTTTTTATCTTTGATTAGATGTTAATTACTCCTGCAGGTCAGTTTTAACTAGATACAGGGTTACCATGAAGCACATTACACTGGTGTCATTTTTTGTGCTGGCAGTATTACACAAGGGGGATGAAGCTCACGATTTCTGCTCTTTTTCTTATGAGCAGGAGATGGTTTCCTCCACATCTCCTCATCACACTATAAGAGTGGAGAAAAACTGAGTGGATGTTAACTGCTGTCTACATCTCTATTCCACAACCCATTTTATGATGTGTGGCAGATGGTACTTTTGGTACCACTATCTCTCTCCCCTTCTCTCTACCATCCATGAATTGTGCATGGTAAGAATGATTGGTGGTAAACCTCCTTATTGGGTTTAATTTTTCAGATTCTCTTGTTGTGAGCTTTTCACAAGACTTATATGGAAGGAAGTAATGTGTTACCCAACTCTTTCTGGGATGTACTCACTTGGAAGTTCAATAGTAAACCTTTCAAAGATGCACAACTCTTCTCATGTGGCATCTGTTACTGGAGTTTGTTGAGCATCTCTATAATGTTCTTGCCCTGTCTAAACAATCCCATGATGAAATTTGCCACTCTTCATTGAATCTTGTCTCTCTCTTGTATTAATCCTAACTGGTAGGGGTCCTACACTGATGATAAATTCTTAAGAAATGCTTGAACAAGTGCCTTGTAAGCCACTACTTCCGTGGATGAATTATGTTTCCACAAAATTCTTCCTGTGAATCTCATCTTGGCATCTGCTTTTCCTACTATCTGTTATATGTGGTGAGTCCACTTCAGACTACTCTGGATTGTTACTCCTAGATATTTTATACTAGTTACTATTTCCAGCACTCCTAGGTATTTTACAACAGTTGCTGTTTCCAGTTATGTTACATCAATATTGTAATCGTACACTATAGTCCAACCCATGAAAGATCGTGGTTTATGCATGTTGAGGCACAGACAGGAATGGCATGACTGACAATTCCAAGCAACAGTTGCAAATACACACAAGTGTGTGCTCTCCGCTTGAAGGAAGTGTATATCCTGCAAATTATTTCTCACACTAGCTTGTGCAAAATTTATCACTTAACCGCTCCTATCAACGATGACAACTTGCTACAAATGAAATACAGATTCACTAAACAACTTGCTACAATCACTTTTAATGCTGGTATTAGCTACGGCATTCATAACAGAGCACTCAGAACAGTACTGAACGCTCACTGGCTGTTGGAGTATGCATGATGTAGTTGTGCTGAACGAGCCTAAACTCGTCTGCCATCATTCATAACTTCAGCTACAGTGGATTACTTGCCTACCAATGCAGAATATGTTATATTTATTTATGTTCAGAGCCACGTGTTCTCTGCAAACAGCCTCATGGAACTTCTGACATTCTCTGCTAGATTATTTACATATTGTGAGAACAGTAACAATCCTATCACACTTCCCTGGAGCACTTAGATGTGTTAATTTTTTCCTATTAGGAGCACTGTGATGAGTTCTGTCTGCAAAGAAGTCTTGAATAGAGTCACAAATCTGACCCAATACTCATAAGCATCTATTTTTTTCACTAAATGGCAGTTTGAAACTGTGTTAAATACCTTCCTGAAGTCAAGGAACATGGCATTACTCTGAGTGCTGATGGCTGTGGCACTTTAGATCTGATGGGCAGACAAGTGAGCTTCTTTTTCAAGATCTCTGTTTGTGGAATCCATGTTAATTTTTATTGAGTATAAAACATGTTCCATAATTGTACAACTGATTGATGACCCTTCTTGTAAATGGAAATGATCTGTGCCTCTTTTTCAGTTGGTCAGTACCCCTTGTTGCTCAAGTGAGCTCTGATAACCTACAGAATCCCTACAGAATCTTACAGGTGCCTCATCTGGTTCAGATACGTTTCCACTGCTAAGCAATTATAGTTGCTTTTATATACAATGATCTCTTATCTCAAAATCTGCCATGTTGGCATTTGTGCAATGGTTATATAGAGGGATCATATTAGGATCTTCCAGGATGAAAGAGTTCTGGAAGATCAATTTCAGTATTTTGGCCTTGTCTCTATCGTCTTCCATTTCTGTGCCAATATGGTCACAGAGGAGAGGTGCATCAAACCAGTCTCAGGACTGAAGACCACAACAACAACAACATGGTCACAGAGCAACAGAATAGATTATTTGTACCCACTTATTGATTGTATAGAAGACCAAAACTTCTTAGGGCTTTTAGTCAGATTAGTTGGCAAAATTTTACTTTCAATATTGTCACGGAAGAAGTTGAGTAGCACAGTTATGATACTAGACTGTTGCAAGGAGGGTCATGAGTTCAAAACTCACCTGAACTGTAAAATTGTAACTTCTATGTTTGGTTTGAGTACATTCTAGAAGTATCCACAAATATCAAGAATCATTGTACTGGAATGTTCTGTAACTGTATATATACAGTATGTGTTCTGGCCAGAGGCAGTTCGCACTGCGCTCTTGTATGTGCAAGTGCTGAATAAACCTGCGTTAAGTGAAGTTAGTGTTCATCATTAATCTAATTACACATTCTTGTACGTGAAATTATTCTGGTGGAGATTCTGGGTATTGGAACTTGTCATAGCGCACATTATCAATGACGCAGGCATCAGGCCATGACAGAGCCGCTGTTTACGTGGCGAGAAACCCGCGTTCGAGCCATATTCAACAGATCGCAGTCTATTGGAGACAGAAGAAGAAGAAGAGGACGTTATGATGACAGCAACTGTATGCCATCACATGAAACATCCTTCCGGATTCTCTGGTGACGATGGCCAAGATCCAAATCAGTGGTTGAAGGTATATGAGCGTATAGCCACATTTAACAAAAGGGATGACACCGTGTGTTTAGCTAACATATTTTTCTACTTGGAGGGCACTGCCAAGCAATGGTATGAGAACAATGAGGAGAAGCTCACAAACTGAGAAGTATTCCAGTTGGAACTGCACAAGTACTTCGGCAACACACAATGACAGAAGTGCAAGGCTGAAGATAAATTAAAGTGCAGGGCACAGCATCCAGGAGAAACTACAGCATCCTACATTCAAGATGTCTTGGAGCTGTGTAAAATAGTCGATCCTAGAATGAAGGAGGAAGATAAGGTTGCACATCTCATGGAGGGTGTTGCTAAGGGCATGTATCATGCCCTACTCCTGAAGGAGGTTTTGACAGCAGAAGGCTTCATAAAATGGTGCCAGTATATCGAGACAATGCGTCAAAAAAGAATTACAAGCAAGAAGTTTGAACAGCTTCCAAACATTGTATTGATGTCTGTGATGGAGGAAGGAACTGATTTCAAAAGTGTTCATCAGATGGTGAGAGAGGAAATCCAGAAGGCACTTGGATTGCACAGCGAGCAAAAAACTGAGAGGAAGTGGAACAGACCCAGTCTCTCATACTTCTTTTCCCTTTAGAAAGGTGAAAAAGTTGAGAACCAGGTGAAGTTATGTTCCTATAATGCCACATGAGGTACCTGTTTGGGATTTCAATAGCAGCTTTTGCCACTAGTGCCCAAGTTTCGTTGAAGCTTTGAGTAGAAGACTGAAACCTGTGAATCACGACCAATGCTGTTTCTGTACCGCTGTCAATCCTCCTTGTGTTTGCACACAATAAGTGTAGTCCCTCTCCATTTTGTACTGTGCAAAAACTGTATGAAATCATAAAATATGCAATCAAAGCTGCCAGAACTATTTGAGAAAGAACAAACAGATGTCAGCAATACATAAAATTTTAGTGTCTCCATATGTGTTGTCATTTGTAGTAAATGCTAGGAATTCAAAGACATAGGTCTGTTTAACAATAATATTGAAAAATTAAACTGAAGGACTGAGAAACCCATCATATTTACTGGCAATATATGTGATCAGATATAATTAAAAACCTAAAACTTGAGTTCCCGTTCAAAATCTTAATTGTTTTGTGTTGGTATGAGTTGTTTCATGATGACACAGTTTCAAAATTGTGTAACAAATATTTTTCCTTGTACAGTCTGTAGCATTCAGACTATTACTTTCATGTGTACCATAAAGAAAAATTTTATTTACTCTGTAATATATTGCTGTATATTACTCAAAAACTGAAAAACAAATGTCCTATCTACAGGATCACGACTGTCCACAATGTCAATAGAAACAAGTCGTTCTGAACAGACAGAAAATCCAACTAATATTTCATCACCTTCCTACATTTCTCACATGACAATGGGCAAGGGACGACATTTTCGAAAAACTATGGGATACACAGTAAGTACAGTTTATAACAATTTAACAAAAAAGTTTTATATCTTTAGATCTAGTAATATTTCTCTTAGTTTTCAATAACATTTTTCAAAAATAGTTTATATGTTAGTTATACATAAATATCAGTTGAATATAGGAACACCTTTTCTCCTCACCTGGAATCTCTGAAACTACTGACTTATTGTCATATAATCTATTACAAAAGCTATTTTTGTTGTGAAGTATGAATAAACGGTTGCAGTTTTCTGTTTTTGTTTATTATAAGAATACATTACTCCTTGAGTCTCTTTCTTTCCTATCAATTAAGATTTATGTGTCACTCACCTTTGTTAGTGTATAGTAAGCTATTCATTCCTTGTTCACATGTTTCATGTGCATTTGGTGATGATTTTGCATTATTCTTTTCCCTGTTACATTTTATGTGACACATGTGGCTGTAGGCTCGTAATTTCATATTTCATCTATGGATGTCATCCTCTTTCTTTGTATAAAGAGTACTGTATAATTACTCCTTGTTGTGTAGTAATTTGATTTTTTTAGAGGCTTGTATTTTTGCCTTTTTGAGTACCCAATAAAAATTAACTGTTTTATATAGTACCAACATTTGTGAAGTGAAAGGATCAATAACTCAAATTTGATTGTCATTTATTCAGGTTTGAGTCACAGTTGCATACAATTTCTTGATGGTGACTAGTTTTTTATGTTTATACGCCTGCATTGCAAATGTTGTTAAAGTATAATTTCAGTTGCACACTTACATGATATTTTCCTAACACAGATTTGCATGATAAATGTGGTGTGACCATAATATAGAAGTGGTACATTTCAGAGACCAGCTAGTCACACCATTACTCAGGCAAAGTGTATTAAAGAGTCAGTTTAGTACTTTCCTGATAATTAACTTTTCACATTAATCTTATGATTAATGAATTTAGTATGTGCAACTCCTATGAAAATTTTTTGACAGAACATCTGTCTTTCTAGGCTGCTATCCAAATTACCAGTCCTCCAAATTGATTAATTGACATCAACAGAGTATGATCACACTTAACCAGTATATATCTTCAATGTGCTTGAAACCTAAGGGTACATTTATGTTGTATCCTTGCTGCTGGCATCTCTCTACTGGCATGTTGCACCTCACAACTAGCTGGTAGCTTTGTTGCATTTATGCTACAGCCTTGCTGCTCACTGGGAGCAATAGTGGCACAGCTGTTCATGTAGCTAGCATAGTAAATGTGGCATTGCTGGAGTGACCTAGAAGCAGCCAATCAGGGCTCAAGTTTCAGGACATACAGTGATGGTCACAGTGCGAAACACAGAGCAGCATGGTGAGAATCATTGCAAGCAGCATATAAAGCAGTGGTGGTGCACATTAAATGGGCTGGTAAGACTCGGTGGGTTTGATTCATCATAGCTGGGCCATGCTGACCAGCAGTGAGGTGGAAGCATAAATGCAACCTTTGTCCCTTAATATATTATGTTCATGTATTTGTGGCTACTGATTAAAATTTTTCTTGTCTTTTGATCAGTGTTCCAGACAAAAGAGTCACATTATAACACTTACTACAAACCTTAAAAGTACATCAATGATATTACTTCATCCAAAGTCATAGTGATTTTTCCTTTAGTATCCTGGAGAGATTTTTAAACAGTATGCATTCTGCCATTAATTCTGAGCTCTTCTAATGATAGGAAACTCAATAGATGTTACACAAATAAGACATGAGCTCTTACACAGCACATACACAAACTGTATATGAATAATATTTATTTTCGTCACGAACAGAGCAGAAGCAGTGCAAGTGAAGAAGGTCTTTCTCCAAGTCAGAGTTCTGATTATGAAGATCAAGAGGAGCTACAGAGTGTACAGCAAGTTACAGTTCATGCTGTAAGTACTCTTTTCCAAAAACTTTTTCTTTGTACCAGTTCTTGGAAAAGGTGACTCAAGGAATGTTCTATTTAACATCTGCATTTTACATGTATGTATATCTGTTGGATTTTGCATTAAGATGCTGCAAATACTGAAACAAATTTGAAATTAAGAAAAAAAAACCTTACAACAAAACACACACTTAGTCAACAGCTTTGATAACATCTAGGTACACCAAACTAAAAATGTAAAGGATGTCATATTATGCAAAAATGGTATCTTTGGCTGTATAAAAATATCTGTTATCATGTGAAAGTTTTCTTTTGCCCTTGTAAATGTAAAGATTGTGATTAACCAACAGCAGCGTGAAATAGAACAGCAGCATCTATTTTCTTAAAACAGACCGTACATACAGTGATGAGGTGTTTTAATATAATGTTGTTAAACAGCACTATGCAGTTAAGACACATAATTTAATATACATTTTTCAGTCAAGTGATATTCTTGAAGGTTCTGCTCATTGTTAATGAGATTCATGGAAAGTGAGTTTAATGAAGTTTCAGACAGAGAGAGAGAAAAGAGGTTCACTTATTCTTGGACACGATACAGTTTTCTGAAGAAAAGTGTTTTTTTTTGTTACTGTTACTACAAGTGTAATAAATATATTTTGAAAAAAGTGCAAGACAAAACAGTGAGTGATTTTGTGTCCCAGAAAATATTTACCAGAATACAAATCCTACATTTTTCGGTTTGGTGCCAAGTCGACCATACAGTATCTTCTGGCACTTATCATGAGTTTCGGATCTGTTACTGCTTTGTATGTAAGAAAAATGTGAAACTGACCTATAGGTCAGATTCTTCATCTGTTATACCTGGCCACCTAAGTTGGCCCACGAATGTGAAGGTAAAAACATTCCAACTCCAGCAAGATTGTGACAAGAGAAGAACTGTCATGTTCAAACAGTCACATATTAGGTTGAGAGAATGACATCAAATCAAACTCACTGTTTTGTTGTTTCTAATCCTGATGTAACTTCACATAAAATATATTACTATAGTTCACCACTTTCTAAGTCCTAGTTAATAAGATGGATATAATTTTGTGTTGTAGTTCGGAAATTATTATTTTTATGATTGCCATGTTGTCATTCACATAGTAATATGTATGATCTCTCTTTGATCCATGACAGACGGAGTCAGGATGCCGAGCGGGTGTGACTCTGAGTACACGTTCTAAGGGGCTGAGACAGGATGTACAGAAGAAAGGGTCACGCCTTCGGTCAGCTGCAGCTGATGGTACGGAGAAAGCTTTTCCCTCAACAAGCTCTGTAGAGAGCTTACCCAGTGGCTCTGGCTCCAGTATGTACTTTTTCAAATGCTAAATCAGAGTTTGGAGTATCAAGATATAGGACTTAAGGCCAGAAGAAATATTCTCCCATAACATAAAATTGTAATTTCAATTTAACTAAGGGATGAATGTACTCATAAAATAACTGTATTAATCACTTATAAACTTCATTTTTTGAATCTGTTTCTTATGTGTTACTAAAATGGTCTTAAACTTTTGAGTTATTCTGCCGCCTTTCATCCAAACAGTACATTTATCAATGGTGCACGACACTTTGTCTCTCAATTAGTCTACATAAGACTCCCTCTGAATTTCACTGTTCAGTATGTTCTACGAGTCCCATATTCCATATGGCAAGGTTGTATTCTGTCACACTAAGCAAATAGAAGTTAATGACCCTGTGATCTAAATTATATCAAAAGACCATGTTAAAGATTCTTTCTGAAAACATTTGTCAGAATAATCTTGGTCTGCAAGAAGAAAATAGAAGCATTCTGTATCCATTGCAGAAACTAATACAACAAGTGTTTCATTCTTTTCTGAGATTTTTCTGTGTATGAGGTGTTATTCATCTTTCACTATTAAATCTCATCAGTCTTTCAGGTTATTATCTGAACTACAGGAACCAGGACTGTTTTGTTTTTCATACACCAAACAGAATTTTTATCATTTGTCCTTTACTTTACAGTACTTCTTTAAGAAATTGGGTGGCATTTGTTTCATACATGCTGCAGACTTTAGAGCCATTTAGTAAGATAATGAACTCATGTTACCTTTGTAGAAGCATTGCATCAGCATTTACCTAGAAATTCATATTTGTATAATTACCAGCATTTCTCATAATCTTTTTACAGAAACTAACTATTAAATTGTTAGAATGCATATGCAAGTCCTTGAAGCTGTTACAATTTTTAATCAGAATTTTTATTTATTTTTTATGTGACTACCCTTCTTTTATTTTCTTTTATGCATGATGTATTACAGCTGAAAAGAAATTGCTTCAACCAATTTGGTTTTCCATATCTATAACTTTGATTTTGTTGGATTAAAGAAAAATGACATTAGAAATGAAGCAGAGGAAAGTATGAAAATGTGGTCTCATTGAAGTTGCACTTCCTCTCATTACAATATCATCATGGAATAAAACACTGCAAACACATTATTTCTATTGACAATGCTTCCTTGCAGTATTTTGTAAATAAAAAAGTGGTACCTTATAATTGGGCACCAAATAAATGTAAAAACATCTGAGGCATTACTGAACCCATGACTTATCTTAGAGGATAGACTCAACAGATATCCTACGTATTATATACATATTTGTAGTTTAGAGGAAGCATTTGACAATGCTGACTGAAATACAATCTTTGAATCTTAAGGGAGCAGTGATAAAATATAGGGATCAAGAGGTTTTCTAAAATTTGCAAAAAACAAGACTGCAGTTAGAAGAGTCAAAGGATATGAAAGGGAAATAGTAATGGAGGAATGAGACAAGGTTGTAGCATCTGCTGGGTGTCACTTAATATGTACATTGGACAAGTAGTAGAGGAAACAAAAGAGAAAAATTTGAAATTTGGGGGGGGGGGGTGATGAAATTTTAAAGGTCTGCCAATGACATTGTATTTTGTCAAAAACAGCAAAGGATTTGGAAGATCAGTTGAACAGAATGGATGATGTCTTGAAAGGAGATTATAAGATGAATCTCAACAGAAATGAAACAAGGGTAATACACTCCTGGAAATGGAAAAAAGAACACATTGACACCGGTGTGTCAGACCCACCATACTTGCTACAGACACTGCGAGAGGGCTGTACAAGCAATGATCACACGCACGGCACAGCGGACACACCAGGAACCGCGGTGTTGGCCGTCGAATGGCGCTAGCTGCGCAGCATTTGTGCACTGCCGCCGTCAGTGTCAGCCAGTTTTCCGTGGCATACGGAGCTCCATCGCAGTCTTTAACACTGGTAGCATGCCGCAACAGCGTGGACATGAACCGTATGTGCAGTTGACGGACTTTGAGCGAGGGCCTATAGTGGGCATGCGGGAGGCCGGGTGGACGTACCGCCGAATTGCTCAACACGTGGGGCGTGAGGACTCCACAGTACATCGATGTTGTCGCCAGTGGTCGGCGGAAGGTGCACGTGCCCGTCGACCTGGGACCGGACCGCAGCGACGCACGGATGCACGCCAAGACCGTAGGATCCTACGCAGTGCCGTAGGGGACCGCACCGCCACTTCCCAGCAAATTAGGGACACTGTAGCTCCTGGGGTATCGGCGAGGACCATTCGCAACCGTCTCCATGAAGCTGGGCTACGGTCCCGCACACCATTAGGCCGTCTTCCACTCACGCCCCAACATCGTGCAGCCCGCCTCCAGTGGTGTCGCGACAGGCATGAATGGAGGGACGAATGGAGACGTGTCGTCTTCAGCGATGAGAGTCGCTTCTGCCTTGGTGCCAATGATGGTCATATGCGTGTTTGGCGCCGTGCAGGTGAGCGCCACAATCAGGACTGCATACGACCGAGGCACACAGGGCCAACACCCGGCATCATGGTGTGGGGAGCGATCTCCTACACTGGCCGTACACCACTGGTGATCGTCGAGGGGACACTGAGTAGTGCACGGTACATCCAAACCGTCATCGAACCCATCGTTCTACCATTCCTAGATCGGCAAGGGAACTTGCTGTTCCAACAGGACAATGCACGTCCGCATGTATCCCGTGCCACCCAACGTGCTTTAGAAGGTGTAAGTCAACTACCCTGGCCAGCAAGATCTCCGGATCTGTCCCCCATTGAGCATGTTTGGGACTGGATGAAGCGTCGTCTCACGCGGTCTGCACGTCCAGCACGAACGCTGGTCCAACTGAGGCGCCAGGTGGAAATGGCATGGCAAGCCGTTCCACAGGACTACATCCAGCATCTCTACGATCGTCTCCATGGAAGAATAGCAGCCTGCATTGCTGCGAAAGGTGGATATACACTGTACTAGTGCCGACATTGTGCATGCTCTGTTGCCTGTGTCTATGTGCCTGTGGTTCTATCAGTGTGATCATGTGATGTATCTGACCCCAGGAATGTGTCAATAAAGTTTCCCCTTCCTGGGACAATGAATTCACGGTGTTCTTATTTCAATTTCCAGGAGTGTAGAATGTAGTGAAATTAAGTTAGGTGATGCTAACAGAATTATATAGGGGAAATGAGACACTAAAAGTAGTTGATGAATTGAAGAGGTTGCAGAAGAAAGTGTTAATTCACAAGAGCATATTTTGTGTTACTGTGTGTTATATGTTTGGCTAAATTCCAAGACAAGAACTTAAGTACAATAAGAGAAAGCAGTTTGTATAGTAGAATATGTTTTTTAGTAATACTTTCGGAACTACTTGTTACCAGCAGGTGAAAGAACACAATAGGTACTGTGTTCAGACTAATCCTTACTAATTTGAATGTTAGCACTTTCTTCTGCTGACACTTTCTTCTGCTGACACTTTCAATTTTGCTATTTGAGACACAAAGCAGCTGATGATGGATGAAGAAGAGAAGATATCAGATTCAACTGTTGATAGCAAAAAAAGCATTTATAAAAAAGAAAAATTTGTTAGAATCAAATATAAATTAGTGTTAGGAAGTATTTTCTGGAGGTATTTGTAAGGAGTGTAGTCTTGTACGGAAGTAAAACATGGATGATAAACAAATTAGACAAGACAAGTGAAACACAAAGAGATGAAGATATGAATTAGATAGGATATATTAGGAAAGTACTAATGGAAGGTGAAGTTCCTTAGAGGCAGAAGGAAGGAATGAGGTGGGAGCTGATATGGGCATACAGGCAGGTGGAAGATACCGACCAATAGAGACTGAAGCAGGAGTTGTCGGAATGAAAACTATGTCAGAGGCACAGTTCCTATTTATGCAGTCCAGAAAATCTGGGGTTATGGAGCAGGCACCAGATAGCATGATATGCAAGACAACCAAGAAATAAACCACATTGTGATTAGCTGCATGATCCACAACTGAATGATCCAGTTGGTCCTCAGTCCTAAAAGTTGACCATTAATCTAGACTGATGGTGGTCATACACTTGTAGAATGCTGTGCAGTATTTACAGTGAAACTGGTAGCAGACATAGATACATTCGCATGTGGCTTTTCTTTCAATACAATATGTAATACGAATAACGCAGGAAGAATAGAAGGTGGTGGTTTGATGTATGAGCAAAGTTTTCTATCTAACTATTCTGTTTGTCTTTTGGGGTTTAAAACAAGACCAAAGTAGGCACAGAAGGGGATTTATATTGGTTAACAAATACTACTCTAGGGCATGATCAGGAATGAGTTCAATTTTTTGAATCCTGGATGGATCTGTATCACAAAGGGACACAACTTTGTGGTTGGGCTCAGGTTTAGAAGGAGTTTTTGGTGTATATCAGGATAATGAACATAATATCTATTTGTTAATAAGGCAAGGAGAGATGTGTGTATCTTCTTAGGGCTCAACAAAAATTTTAAAATACTGTGAGAGAAGTTTTGTTTAAGGCTACAAAAGATATCTTTAATGTTTGGGTCAAAATTCCATAGAATGGAAACATCTTTTATTACTATCTCAGATTTCCAGTGGTATTACTTCTTCTTCTTTATTGTAATGATCAACATGCATGTCTGCAACAATGTGTGGTATCACTAGCTTATCTTAAACTGGTGAGCTCAGTCAGCAGGAGGAGAGTGTTTGTATGTGTCTATGGACTCTATAAACTGATTTTGCTATCCTGTAATTTATTTCTCTATAAAAGTAACAGTTGAGTCAGACAGATAGCTGAATAAGTTTATGGAAAAAGTACCTGAAAATTTTAAAATAGCAGATTATTTCACAGACCTCATTCATCAGCTAGAGAAGCAGCTCTAAATACTGAATATCTCCTCTCCATTCTCAGGAACAAGAGCCTGCACATGAATGTCCTTACAAACCACACTTCCTACATTAAATTTTTGTTCTGACTTTTGACATATGCATGTAAAACTGAAGTACAGAAGAGTAGTAACAGAACCATGCTGTATCTGGTATTTCAGTAGTGAGAAGTGATGGTGAGAGGTGAATAGGGTAAAATATTACTTTGTGTAGAGCATACAGTGCTCATAAAAGTTAGATCCACGGGGAGGAAATGGGTTGATGCAGGATGAAAATTAATATTGCTTGGTTTTGGTTTCAAGGCTGTCACTAATACCATGTATAAGATTATGAAAATAAGCTCACTGGACAAAAAATGACCCTTAGCGAAATCATTGCAAGCTTAATTTAATACCATGTAATTCAGTAGGCCCCTGGACTTGATAAACACCTGGATTTGATTGGGAACTGAATCCACAAGGTTGTGCAGGTACACTGCATCCAGGTAAGGCCTTTACTGAGGCTTTTAGCATGCAATTCCATCAAACTGCTGGTATGCTGATGTCGGTGTTTTACTTGTCGCTTCAGCATATCCCACATATTTTCTATGGGATTCAAGTCCGGTGATTTTGCATGCCAATCGAGATATAATAGGGTGGGTCAGTGTTCAGAAAACCAGTCACATATCCTTCCAGCTCTATGAACTTTGCTGTTATTGCCTTTATCTGCCTGGGTGAGCAATGGCCTGACTCCAAATGTTCATTGCATGCAGTTCCTAACCCAATGTTATCTTGATAACAGGTGGGATGGACCTTCATTCACTGCCTGCAGCAAGACCTGTTAGGTCAGGAAGTGATTCTGGTTCACAAGCCGTGACAAATGTCTCCGGTCTCTCTCTGTCAGGGTCTTACTATGACCACAATTCCGAAATTGCATTTCATGGCCTCTGATTGTAGGCATGTTGAACATGGGCGCTGATGACCCCACTGTTTAGCGCCCGTAAACCTCAAACACACACACACACACACACACACACACACACACACACATGTTGAACAGTCTGCTGTGAAACAGCAACTTCACATACCGTATGGCCATGGGTACAGCCAAACATAATTTCCCCTTTTTGCTACTGTGTCATGTCCTTACATTTACCCATGTTTACATCCAATGTCTACTTGAAACATCAATGTCTCAGTGATTACTGCTGCCTTGTGCTCACATAGGGGCAATGGGTGTGCAGTTGAGTATGTGACTTGATTCTGCACAATCTGTAAAGGCTTCAGGATTCATCTGTACATATGCGCTGAGATGACATATTGTCCAGTGAGCTTAGAATATGTTTTGATCTTAATGAGTTGGAAAACCGTGAAATTGTAGCTGAGAACCAAGATTAAATCATTGTGCACATTGAAAATATTTTTAACTTTTTATTCTACGCAGAGACGGGAACATGGATGCATGTTAACCACCTTGGCTTACACAATGAGCTTCTGCTCTCATGCTTTTAAATTATTGGCTTCCTTGTATAAATAATTTCTTAAGCAATGAAAATGTGTTACAGTTACTTCATTCTTGTCTCAAACAGGTACCCAGGCCCTTGTACCAGCAAGCAGTAATCATAGTTCAATATCAGCTGAAGACTGTGATACTTCCATAATTGGACCAGTTATAGGGAGAGCTCGGGCCCTTGTTGATTACACTCCTAGCCCATACGACAAGGATGCTCTCAAATTTAAGGTATGAAATGGAGGAAAATACCTGATGCACCAATGAGTGTGGTATACTTACTTTGTCAGTCTATAGAAGAGAATAAGCAAATTAATCATTAAGTGCCAAAGTAATTTCTACTAATTCCTTTGTTTAACACAATTTTAAACTACAATAAAATAACTGGGAGCTAAAATATAAAATGAGCAAATCTATTTATTAGCCCCTCAATAATTAATCAGTATCAGAAAAGTCCATCATAAAAATAAATAAAAAGTTAGTTTTGAACAAAGAAAATGCTGCCATTACCAGCAGCAGTACTCAAATTGCAAACTAAATTTTCAATTTTTCAGTACAAAAGTACTCTGTAGTTTTACAATAGTTAAGTATCATTCTGAGGTGAGGTAAGAGTTTGTAGGTGATAATACGAACATAAGTAAATTATTTAAGTTACGAATTTTTCTTTAATGATTCCAGAGATTCAAGAAGAAAAAAAAATATAGTGATCAAAAAGAGAAGAAAAAATAAATCACTTTCTAAAACAGTGAAACAGCTTGACAAATCCATATACATACTTTGAAGAACAAATAATCATGTTGATGTGGTGCTAATGAAAATAGTATCAACAAGATAGGGCAGATATAATGGTGACAAATGAAAAGAAATCATATAGGCATATAGAAGACTTTAATATAACTTAAACAAAGTGCAGAGGGTGTGCTAGAAAAATTAGCTATATTTAAATTTATTTGTCAGTCATTGATAGCTTTTGTTAGCACAGATATTACACATTAATACAGTAATAATGATGTAAAATAACTTACTCAACAAAAGCAAATTCAGAACTCAACCAAAGAACTGTGGATGTAAAAATTCTTTGCATTTCAGTGTACACCATCTGATATTATGAATTTAAACAATGGAAAATCCAAGATGGAATGCAACAATAATATGATAAGGATAGTCGCTATTCACCATATAGTAGAGATGCTGATTCACAGATAGACACTACAAAAAGACTGCCAGAAAATGAGCTTTCGGCTGACATGGCCTTCATCAGAAATACACACACACACACACACACACACACACACACACACACACACACACACGGCCAGAGTTTCTGGCTGCTGAGTCCACATTATTAACAGTAGCGCATGATGGGAGAATTGCGAATACATAGAAAGAAGGATCCTTTATTGTATGATTATATGATAGCGGAACAAACACTGGTAGCAGTTACTTCTCTAAATATATGGGAGTATGCGTGCGGAACGATTTGAAGTGGAATGATCATGTAAAATTAATTGTTGGTAAGGCGGGTACCAGGTTGAAATTCATTGGGAGAGTGCTTAGAAAATGTAGTCCATCAACAAAGGAGGTGGCTTACAAAACACTCGTTCGACCTATACTTGAGTATTGCTCATCAGTGTGGGATCCGTACCAGATCGGTTTGACGGAGGAGATAGAGAAGATCCAAAGAAGAGTGGCGCGTTTCGTCACAGGGTTATTTGGTAACCGTGATAGCGTTACGGAGATGTTTAATAAACTCAAGTGGCAGACTCTGCAAGAGAGGCGCTCTACATCGCGGTGTAGATTGCTCGCCAGGTTTCGAGAGGGTGCGTTTCTGGATGAGGTATCGAATATATTGCTTCCCCCTACTTATACCTCCCGAGGAGATCACGAATGTAAAATTAGAGGGATTAGAGTGCGCACGGAGGCTTTCAGACAGTCGTTCTTCCCGCGAACCATACGCGACTGGAACAGGAAAGGGAGGTACTGACAGTGGCACGTAAAGTGCCCTCCGCCACACACCGTTGGGTGGCTTGCGGAGTATAAATGTAGATGTAGATGTAGAAGCAAGCAAGTGGTGGGATTAAGGAGGAGGCTGAGGCGGCAAACGGGAGGGATAGTAGGGACAAGGTGGGGGCAGTGAAGTACTGGTTGGTAGAGCAGACAGGGACACGGTGGAGAGAGTGTAGGGCAGTTAGATGCAGTTGGGAGGTTAGAATGGGGGGGGGGGGTGTAAGCAGAGAAGGAGCGAACTAAAAAGACTGGGGGTGTGTTGGTGGAATAAAGGGCTGTGTAGTGCTGGAATGTGTAGGTGGAATAAAGGGCTGTGTAGTGCTGGAATGGGAACAGGGAAGGGGCTAGATGGGTACGGACAATGACTAGAAGGTTGAGGCCAGGAGGGTTACGGAAATCTAGGGTATATGGCAGGGAGAGTTCCCACCTGCGCAATTCAGAAAAGCAGGTGTTGGTGGGAAGAATCCAGATGGCACAGGCTGTGAAGCAGTCATTGAAATGAAGTACACTGTGTTGAAATAATAATTAAATCAAGACCCTATTCTGCCAACAGGCATTGAATATACATCAATAGGGACAGTTGAAAATGTGTGCTCCAACTGGGACTCAAACCCAGGATCTCCTGCTTACATGGCAGATGCTCTATTCATCTGAGCCACTGGGGGCACAGAGGATAGTGCAACTTCAGGAATTTATCCTTTGCATGCTCCCCGTGAGACCCACATTCCGACCACTCATTACATTCATAGTGCCCCGGCCCATTACACTCATTACTCGCGGCAGACAATCTAACCGAGTCCTGTAAGAGTTTGGCAATGCTTGAGCATCCACACAGGAGGAGGTCAGTGGCCGGTTAGCCTTAACTATATGAAGATGGTATGTCAGAAAGAACAGGTACAGTGACTGTGAAGCTCTCTAGAATGTAATGATAATTAAATCAAGACCCTATGCCACTGACAGGTGTTGATATACATCAACTGGGACAGTTGAAAGTGTGTGCCCTGACTCGAACCCGGGATCTCCTGCTCATGTGGTAGATGCTCTATCCATCTGAGCCACTGAGGGATGTGCAAATGCACATGCATTGCCCGAAGTCTTATGGGACTCGGTAAGATTGTCTGCCACGAGTAATGAGTGTAATGGGCAGGGGCACCACAAATGCAGTGTGTGGATGTTAAGTTGGGAATGTGGGTCTCATGGGGAGCATGCAAAGGATAAGACACTGCAGGTGCACTATCCTCTGTGGTCCCGGTGGCTCAGATGGATAGAGCACCTGCAATGTAAGCCGGAGATCCCGGGGATAGAGGCCCGCTCAGGGCACACATTTTCAACTGTCCCTGTTGATGTATATCAATGTCTGTTGGCAGCATAGGGTCTTGATTTAATTATCATTTCATTCTAGAGAGCTGCATGGTCACTGATGGTATCTGTTCTTTCAGACACTGAAAGAACAGATACCATCTTCATATACACTGTGTTGGGTGCAGTGCTCAGCAACGAGGTGGTCCAGCTTTTCCCTGATCACAGTTTGTAGGTGGCCACTCATGGTTGTCATGCCCATGTAGAATACAGCACAATGGTTGCAGCTTAACTTGTAGATCATATGATTGGTTTCACAGGTAGCCCAGCCTTTGAGTGACCGGACTGAAATATGTCATGGTGGGAGGATGTATGGGACAGGTCTTGCATCTAGGCCTGTTACAGGGATATGAGCCATGAGGCAAGGGGATGGGAGCAGGGGTTGTGTAGAGATGGATGAGGATATCGTGTAGGTTTGGTGGGTGATGGAATCCACTGTGGGGTGTGGGGGAGGGTGGAAGGAAAGTGGGTATGACATTCCTCTTTTCAGGGCACAATAAGAGGTAGTTGAAACCCTGGGGCAGAGAATGTCTTACAGTCCCGGGTGATACTGAGACACAAGGGGAATGCTCCTCTGTGGCTGGGCAGTGGGACGTTGGGAGGTGGTGGGTGACTGGAGAGATCAGGCACCCTACCCTATAATCATAACTGATGACAGAAGCTCCACCTCTGGTGCTTTGAACCACAAGAATTGCCTGGCAGAAGGAATCTGGCAGCTGTCAGACTCATTCACCTACAAATCTTACAACAGTGATCCCATTCCAGAAATCCCATAGGATTTCCAGTCCCTCCTCAAATTCTAAGACCCCTCCCATCTCCCCAGAGTCCACCTCTCACCTCACCCTTACCATTCCCCTCACTCCTACCTTAACATGCTCCCTAGTGTCCATAAACCTAACCACCTGTGATTTCCCATTGCGGCCAATCACTGTTCCCCCACTGAGAGATTCTCTGCTCTCATAGACCAATACCTTCAGCCTATTACCTGCAACCTACCCTCCTATATAAAAAATACCAACCATTTTCTCCACCATCTCTGCACAGTTACTGTTCCTTTACCACATGGTGCCCTGCCCATCACTTATGATGCCACCTCCCTTTACGCTAATGTACCTAATGCCCATGATCTTACTGCTATAGAACACTACCTTTCCCAATGCCCGATGGATTCCAATCCTGCAACATCTCTTCTAGTCGCCATGACAAACTTTATCCTCACCTACAATTACTTCTCCTTTGAAGGTGTTACCTAAAATCAAATCTGTGGCACAGCTAAGGACACATGCATGGCACCATACTATGCCATCCTACTCATGGGCCATCTAGAGAAAACATTCCTAAACACCCAGAATCCCAAACCCCTCATCTGGTTCAGATTCATTGATGACATCTTCATGATCTGAATCAAGGATGAGAAAACTGTATAAAAATTTCTCCAGAACCTCGATACCTTCTCCCCCATTCACGTCACCTGGTCCTACTCAACCCAACAAACCACATTCCTCGACGTTGACCTCCATCTCAAAGATGGCTACATCAGTACCTCCATCCATGTCAAACCTACCAGCCATCAGCAGTATTTCCACTTCAACAGCTGCCACCCATTCCATTTCAAGAAGTAGCTTCCATACAACCTAGCCACCCACAGCTGTTGCATCTATAGTGATGAGAAGATCCTCCTGAAATATACCAAGGGTCTCTCCGAGGCCTTCACAGACCATAATTACTATCCCAGCCTTGTACAAAAGCTGATCTCTCATACCTTATCTGTCTAGTCACCCACCACCTCCCAACGTCCTACTGCCCAGCCACAGAGGAGCATTCCCCTCATGTCTCAATGCCACCCATGACTGGAGCAACTGAATTACATTCTCTGTCAGGCTTTCAACTACCTCTCGCCATGCCTTGAAATGAGGAATGTCCTACGTACTATCCTTCCCACCCTTCCCACAGTGGTACTCCATCGCCCACTTAACCTGCATGATATCCTCACCCATCCCTATACAACCCCTGTTCCCAACTACTTGCCTCGTGGCTCATATCCCTGTAAAAGACCTTGATGCAAGACCTGTCCTACACCTCCTCCCACCACCACCACCTACTCCAGTCCAGTAACAAACATCACCTATCCCTTCAAAGACAAGGCTACCAGTGATGTGATCTACAAGCTAAGCTGCAACCACTGTGCTGCATTCTATACAGGCATGACAACCAACAAGCTGTCTATCCACATGAATGGCCACCTACAAACTGTGGGCAAGAAACAGCTTGACCATCCTGTTGCTGAGCATGCCACCCAACATAACTTTCTTCATTTCAGTGACTACTTCACAGCCAGTGCCATCTGGATCCTTACCAACAATGCCTGCTTTTCTGAATTATGCATGGGGGAAGCTTCCCAGAAATATATCCTGTTCTCATAATCCTCATGGCCTCAACCTTCATTAGTTGTTGTCCTTACCCATCTAGCCCCTTCCTTGTTCCCATTCCAGCACTATACGGCCTTTTATTCCATCAATGCATCCACTGTCTTTTTACTTCTCTCCTTTTTGGTGTAAAGGAATGGCAGCTGCCAAAATGCAGATACAGTTGGTGGTGGCGGTGTGGAGGACCGAGGTGTGGATGGTGCCTTCAGAAGGGTGGAGGCCAACATCCAGGAAGGTGGAACATTGGGTTGAGGAGAACTAAATGATATGAATGGGAGACAAGGTGTTGCGGTTGTGAAGGAATTAAGGTAAGGTATCCTGGTTCTGAGTACAGATCAGGGTGATATCATCAGTGAACATGAACTAGACTGGAGTTGGAGATTTTGGGAGGCTAGGAAGGTTTCCTCTAGATGGCCCATAAGCAGGTTGGCATAGGAGGATGCCATGCAGGTCTCCATGGCTGTGGATCTGATTTTATTTGTATGTCTTCCCTGCAAAGCTGAAGTAGTTGCGTGTGAGGATATAATTGGTAAGGTGTGTATGGAATGAGGTAGTTGGTTTAGAATCTGAAGGATGATGGGAGAGGCAAGGCCATGTGCATTGAGGATTTTGGTGTATGGGAGGGTGGCATCAGCAGTGATGATCAGGGATCCAGGAGGTAAAGGGGTGGGGGTGGTGCAGAGTTAGTAAGGAAGTGGTTAGTATGTTTGATGTGGGAGGCCAGTCTTGGGGCTGCAAAGGAGCACTTGCCCTCTCCTCTCTCAATATCACTCTGGACTGGAACAACTGAACCACATCCTCCGTCAGGGCTTTGATTATCTATCACCATATCCTGAAATAAGTCATTCCATGCAGGGCTTTCCCATCCTTCCTAAAGTAGTGATGTTCCATCACACAACCAACCATGCCTATGCCACTCACATTCCCAACCCCTTGCCACAGGAATCATATTCAAGTAGAAAAAATTATGATTTTTAATCAATGCTGACAAATATATAATGAAATAATAATATTTTATGGTTGCCATCTTAATTTGTGATCATTTTGGCTGTGACTTTGCCAGTTTTAAAGGTTTGTAGCCAAAAGACTTATTATGCAGTACTAAGGAGCTGACTGAACACAAACAGTTGCCCAGTTCACTTTTTTTAGTACACACAGTGCTCAAGCTTTAACAAAATAGTCACAAAAGTCAATTATGATATTGGAAACTAGTTACAGCCTGAAAAATAGTGAATGGTTTTTGTAGTGAAGCAAATATGTAAATTACTGCATTCCTTCACATGCATTAGAATTAGATTATGCACAAGAATAAGATGGACAAAAATTATTGTCATATTCAGTAGAAACTGTATTATTGAACAGTCTGTAATAATACAGATCTTCACTAGGCCATTTGCCCCTAGAATCTTTGTTGAGCTTCAAGCCTGCACAGCTTAGCTTTGTGTTGATTGCCATATTCTGTTGCCTCATTGGCAGAAGGATAGATGAAAATAATCAGTGAGCATTGTGCATAAAAAGTGTATTTGGTATGGAATTTACACTTTAATTCAAAACAAAGTAACAGAGACTGGGCTTCTATCTACAAGAATTCTGATTTGTCACCCTCTTGACAATTTGTACATTCATTTCAACAGTGCTCTCATCTGCTTAAAACAGAGAATGGTGCCAAAAGGATTATGCACGAAATGAAAGGACTTAAGTTATCTAATGCTCTCAAAGGGTTTGTTTGGCAAAAATTAAACAATGAAAACTCCAGACAACAATATCAACAGTGTAGGAAAAGACAGATTACTACTTACCGTAAGGAAGACACATCAACTTGCAGAAAGGCACAATTAACAGACACACACATTTAGGTTTCGGCCACAGCCCTCATTAGTAAAACACACACACACACACACACACACACACACACACACACACACACACAAAAGCAAGCATACCTCATGCACACATGACCACCAACTTTAGCACTGTGGCCCAAGATGCTGGAGTTGGCAGTTGTGTGAATGAGGTGTGCATCTTCTGTTTTTTTCTTTTTTTTTCTTTTGTGTGTGTGTGTGTGTGTGTGTGTGTGTGTGTGTGTGTGTGTGTGTGTGTGTGTGTATTTTACTGCTGAAGGCTGTGCCCAAAAGCTATATGTGAGGGTCTTTTAATTGTGCCCCTCCTTTACGGTAAGTAGTGATCTGTCTTTTCCTACATTTTCAAAAGATTTGTTTATTTGTAATGGACCCAAGTGTCATCATGTTATTAAGCACATTCCACAAATTGTTGGATCTAACTATGTAAACTTTAGTATGAAAGTCTATCTTCCTGATAATGTCATAATGCGAGGATATTCACACAGTAGTCCAGGAAACACTAAAAGCACATGTGTTAGTACATTTCAGATGAGAAACAATATGTGCCTTTACTCAACACAACATAAATGGCAGTGTAGGCTACACTCAGTGATTAATAGAGAGCAACTATAATGTGTAAAAACAGTGTTTCATTGGATATCATACAAATCAGGTAGAAACCATTAATTTCATAATTATATGATTTTACTTTTCAGAAAGGAGACATCATTGACATAGTTACAATGAATCCCAGTGGGCTGTGGAAAGGTATTTTGCACAACAAAGTAGGTACTTTCAAATTCATCAATGTTGAAGTCCTGACTGAGAAAGGAAGATCCAGCAAACGTCATCATTCTAGTGGAAAGTACTCTCATCACTGTGTTTCTGCTAAGGGAAAGCCACACTCTGTGGAAGATCTACTTCGGAGAATAAATCTTGAGGTAGCTATAAACATATTACATAATATGCATTAAAATATCATTCAAATCTCTTCCACTTCTTGCAGCCCATGCCATAACCCCCTCTTTCTATATCTTCACTTCAGCAGCATTATTCCCATGATTTGTCAAGAGTAATATTTGCAGACAGAGACTAGAACTCGGCTCCAGATTTCTGGGTATTTTTGTACTGAGCTCAAAGAAGAGCATAAATTATTGCCAATTTCCATGCTTTCAGAACATATAAATTACGCAAATTTTTTTTTGTGTCCCAACTCTCCCTAGCCCATTACCTACAAATGCTATCAATACCTTAGCACAAGTTTTGAAGATCAAAATTGCAAACATGGAGCTTGTTGTGGTTGGTTGGTTGTTTGGGGAAGGAGACCAGACAGCATGGTCATCGGTCTCATCGGTTTAGGGAAGGAAGTCGGCCGTGCCCTTTCAGAGGAACCATCCCGGCATTTGCCTGGAGTGATTTAGGAAAATCACGGAAAACCTAAATCAGGATGGCCGGACGAGAGCTTGTTGTGGAAATGGAATCATGCTAGAAGAGACTAAAAATTGTGTATGCTGGATGATGTGAGACTGAGTTAACTTGAAAGGAGAGTAATGGGATTTTATGGAGATAATTGATAAACTTACCACCTTCAGAGTAAGGGCTGCATGCATGCATACTCTATCTCTAAAAAGGATTATTGCGAAAGCTAGCAAAGTTTTGTTCTTTTACATGTGCTGTCAATGACACCATACTTCCACTCTTGGATAACTTGTTTCCTTTACTCCTAAATTATTTACATTCTGTTGAAAACTTTTTCATTTAACTTACTCACTACTAAGCTAATTTATGGTGCATGAGCTCTTGTTCATTTTTGATCACTAGTTAACATATTTGGTATTCCTCTCTGTTATATTATTCTTAATTCCAAATGTTCTTACAAATCTGTCCCAATTAGCCCTTTGATATTCCTGGAATTTTTACCAACTTGTGTAAAGTTACTTCTTGTCTTCATCTCTGCTTTTGAACTCTGGAAAAAAAAAATTGGTACACCTGGAAAGATGGCATTGATTTTGATCCAGTGGTGGCTTATGCCACCTGGGGGTATAGTAGAAGTATTGATAATGGTTTCAATGTCGTCTGCCAACAGATAACATAGTGGCATAACTACCAGAGCACTATCTGTGTCTAACCTTTAATTGGGAATGCTCACACCCAGAAGGCTCAGTGTGGTTCAAACATGTGAAGCAAGCAGGGAACCATGCCACGGAGATGCACTCATGCTTCCTACAGCCAACTGAGCACATTTGAAAGGGGTCAAATTGTGGCCTTCCAAGTGGTCCTTTGAGAGAAATGCTGGTATCAGTGGTCACAAAGACATTCTCACACCTGTAGATGAGGTCCTGTATGTCCATGCAGCACAGATGCCTGCCAGGATCGTCATATTGTAAGGGCAGCAGTGGCAGATCGTACAGCTACCACAGAACAGATAAGACGACTTGGGAGCCCAGATGTGCCAAAACAGATTGTTGCAAACCGTTAATTAGCAATGGGATTACGGGCACATGCACCTCTAGCCCATCTTCCACTCATGCCACAGGAAGGACATGCATGGCTCAATTGCTGTTGCCACAGGATCACTCGGAAGATGGAATAGCATGCTGTGGTCTTCAGCAATGAAAGCAGATTCTACCTGTAAGCAAATGATGTTCATTAGCATGTACAAAGTAGACCTGGTGAGCACTGTCTCAAATAGTGCATTTGTCCAAGACACACTGGCCCCATCCCATGTATTATGGTCTGGAGCATGATAAGCTACAACTCTCGTTCACATTTGGTGTTTCTGGAGGGGATGCTAACCAGCACTCAGTACATGCAGAATTCGGTTAGACCTGTTCTTGTGCTATGCTTGCAACAGGAAGGTGACATGTTGTTCCAACATAATAATGCTCACCCACACACTGCCCATGAAACTCAATGTGCTCTGCAAGAAGTGCAGCAACTTCCCTGGCCAGCATAATCTCCAGACTTTCTCCAATTGAGCACATATGGGATATGATGGGACTAGAAGTGACTCATCAATCAACAACTCTTACAGAACTACATGAACAGGTCAAACAGGCATAGTATAACATATCCCAGGACAGTATTTGCCGTCTATATGATCAACTGGATGTCAAAGTCAGCACCAGCATTGCCAACTGTGGAGGCTACACCATGTACTAGTATCATTGTTTGAGCATAGGTTGGTACCTGGAACCTCAGAACCACTTGTACTATTGATCGGTAAAGGTAATCATTTAATGTACTCCATATGCACTGTTACAACAATAAATTTTGAGATAACTGGAAACCGCTAAAGGAGTGTAATAATTTTTTATTCTGGCAGCATATATGAGACAGCTCATCAGTGTCAAAACATAAACAATCTATTAACTATTATAGACTGCTTAAAAGTGTGGTGTGTCCTTTGGTACAGTCTGCCACAGTTACTGCTCAGTTTGGCTTAATACTTTCGTAATGTTAGACATGACTTTTACCTCTAGTCATGATGTTTTGATGCACTGTTACCATTTTATGAATTGATCGATGATGATCTGCGTAACTGACTTATGTGGTAACTTTAAAATGTATTTCAGTTTGAAACTAGATGCCACATAAATAAAATTGATTGTGCGCCATGCAAGATTCCGACTATGTTAGGTTTTGTAGACGGGATTGCCAGCATTTTTTGCAGACTTCAATGTAATATTCTGCTTTATAGGATCATGCAATAAGTATATTATGTAAAGCTGCTAACAGAGCACCTTGCTGAAACCTCTTCATGGACCTTGGAATCCTTACACTCATGTATCAATATGTTTACTTCTTAATGGTGCTTGTAGTTCACAGTAGCCGGCCGTGGTGGCCGAGTGGCTCTAGGCGTTTCAGTCTTGAACCGCACGACTGCTACGGTCGCAGGTTCGAATCCTGCCTCGGGCATGAATGTGTGTGATGTCCTTAGGTTAGTTAGGTTTAAGTAGTTCTAAGTTCTAGGGGACTGATGACCTCAGATGTTGAGTTCCATAGTGCTCAGAGCCATTTTGAGTTCACAGTAAGAGTTTATTTAGGATGAATGGTGACACTGACAGCCATAATGTGAAAATTGAATATTAGAAGTGGAAATTATTTCCATATGGACTGTGTGTCCCTTTTGAAGTTTCAGACATAAGGCAGGAAATTAGAAACCTCTAGATACTAGAAAATGAAGTAAAAGAGAAACTAATTAACTGTTCTTTCTATAATCTATCAGAATATTTGGAATCAGAATTGTAAATTCCATTAATGCTAATATTAAACAGTTTCTAACTTATCCAATGTAAAGAAAACAATTAGCTGTTTCTGAAAATAATAAAATTACATAAATGTTTGGTATGAAGTAGTGGCTAAAAACACCTACTAAAAGGTCTAAAAGAAAAAGCAGTAATTGTTTCAAAGTAGCTACTTTTTTTATTTACACACAGAAAGAAAAAAGTTACATGGAAAAAATTCCCATAATTAAAAAAATTCCCATAATTAATCACATGAGGAATTACTATATCTCTAGTTATATTTGGTTGTTAGTATACTTTACAGAAGTATCCAGCGAAGGATTTTACTGCCTTTTAATGCATGACTTCCCTTGTTTCACATTTCTGAAGGCTCTCCTTCATTATTCCATTTATAGAATACAAAGCGTGAATGAGTGAACATTATATCAGTTATGAAGAATTACTCAACAACATTCACAAGTACAGACTGTGTGGTTCAACTTCTTCTGTATCACAGATAGTATATGTTGGACAGTCCTCTTGTTTTATGTCTCTAAGTTATAAAAGCTAGGAAAGATGAAAATGTGGTTCATTGCATAATGTTCTGTTGCCCTTATGAATAAAAGGCTAGATTTGGTGAAAGAACTTGATTTTTCGTTCAAAAGTTTTTACTCAGCCTTTCTTTCCCTTGAAAAAACAATGAGTTTATTAATTTTCCAGATCAGCTCAGGAAAATGTTACGATGGTTCTTGCTGATAGCAACTGACTCCTTTCCCATTCCTTGGCCATTACTAACATATCCAAAATAAAGTAAATTCATATGGTGAATGTTCATTAGTGTTGTTGTTGTCATCATTATATTAATTTTGGCATTTTACAGAGTATGATTATGGAATTTCTGTTTTATATTCATGAGTATGCTATAGACAGAGCACACAGAAAAGTGAATATGAACACTAGGCACAGAGACAGTAAAAGAGACAATAACAAGAGGACACATATAACAAAAGTGCATGAAATATAACAAGTAGAAAGCTTAAAATATTACTGTACTAACATTAATAATAGTAACTGTATAACTGCAGAGATCCCAGTCTTCCTATTATTAATTGATTATGATTCAACTTGCAGGAACATATATCTGTTTTTGTTTTAAATGGCTATGAAGATTTGGAATTGTTCAAAGATCTGGAAGGAGAAGACCTTGATTATCTAGGAATTAATAACCCAGAACATCGAGCAAAAATACTGACTGCTGTTGAGTTGCTGCATGATTATGACTGTAAGTTATCACTGTTTAAATAACGATACCCAATAATTTCTTATTCTGTTGGTTTGCTTGTACTCTATAGCACTGACCCTGAGAGAAAAATCAATTTTTGTTATCATTTCCATATAAAAATTGGTTTTGCACACACTTTCTTTTCAATCACAGACACAAGTTACTGAGTTATCTACTAAAAATTGTTTCCTTGTATAAAGTTATTTAAATCTGCAGTTAATTCTGACACAACCTAAATGTTTGATAGGACTCTAATAACTGACTTGTTTTTGATAGTTTCATGGTTTTCTTTAATCATTTTCTGTACACTGTTATAACTTAAATATCAGTTAGTAGCAACAACAAACATGTGATACTCAACTGGCAGTTTCACTCCTGCCCCCCCCCCCCCCCCCCCACCCCCACCCCCTCCATCCCCTCTTTGCTCCTTTTCTCAAATATAATGCCTCTGATTCAAATGAGCATTTATACTGCAGGAAAAGTTTACTGTTACAAATTTTATTTCTACAATCCATAAATCTTTCCATGCTGCCTGACACCAAACACAAAATTGCAACTAATGTGGAGTTTGTGTCCTCTTTATAACTTACATAATCAAATATAATCAGATCTTCTTAGACTATCAAAAGGATATTGGACATCTGCTGAGAGACCAAACTATATCTGTAATATAATGATATCCAGTTATGCAGACAATCTTCTGATATCTTATGAATAAAAAATTCCTACCTCTTTCATGAAGAAAAAGTCAAAGAAAAGGTCATGGGAAATAATTTTAAAAATCATATGACAATGGCTTCAGTTGATAAAGAAGTAACTGCAAAGGAACACATGCAAGTGTTCAAGAAAAACTATTGCAAAACTGCAGAGGAAGTATCTCTTTCCTGACAATAACAGCAGCAGCAGTATTTACTATAATACCTTCCTGAGCTCTGAAATGAAACACTTTGGTATGTGCAAAAAGACATAAGAAAAGAAACATACAAATGATGAAAGATCCTATGAACTTGTATCATTAGCAACTCAATCTCTTGTGTTCATGTTTCACTCCTACAGTTCATTTTGATAACACTAATGTTAGCACTTCTGACCCCTGTCACCTCTGCTGATGCTAAAATACTCTAGCAACTCCCATTTCTCTTATTTTCTATATTTTAAGTCACTTTTACCTCTTTTTGTCCTCTCTTCTCTTACTACTCTTTTTACAAGACATTCCAGTTTTTTATCATTAAATTAAAACACAACATACATTCATAGGCATTTGGTGAAGCTAAATTGATAATGTTCTTGGTTAATCTCATCTTTGTTCATGAAAATATAAATATGACACTGGCAGACTGAGACTCAAATTTGGGACCTTTGCCTTTCAATGGCAAGTGTTCTACTAACCGAGCTACTCAAGCATGACTCACGACCCATCCTCACACCTTTACTTCTGCCAGTACCTCATCTCCTACCTTCCAAAATTCACATATGTTCTCCTGTGAAACTTGCAGGATTAGCACTTCTGGAAGAAAGGATATTGTGGAGACATGGCTTAGCCACATCCTGGGGGATGTTTCATATCATAGCACACTCCACTGCAGAGTGAAAATTTCATTCTGGAAACATTCCCCGGGCTGTGTTTAAGCTATGTCTGTGCAATATCCCATCATCCGGAAGTGCTAGTCCCTCAAGTTTTTCTAGAGAACATCAGTGAAGTTTGGAAGGTAAAAGATGAGGTACTGGCGCAAGTAAAGGTTTGAGAATGGGTCACAAGTCATGCTTGGGGAGCTCAGTTGATAAAGCACTTGCAAGCAAAGGGCAAAAGTTGTTAGTTCGAGTCTTGGTCTGACACACATTTTTAATCTGCCATTAAGTATCATATAAGTGTGCAAACTCTGCTGCAAAGTGAAAATTTCATTCTGGAAATATAAATAGTTTTGGACACTGGAAATCTTCCAGATGAACTTATACATGTACAGTTGTTTGAACTTTGGTACCTCTTCAGCATGTGAAAAGTGTTTTTTGATGGATAGTCAGAAACATGATATTATAGTGATCTTCTGTCTACAAACCAAAATGGCAGGTTGTGTGGCAATGGTAAGGGTGACACATCATGAAAGGTGGAGTTCTAGAAAATTTTGTGTGAATGTGGGAAATGTTACATAGCATAAAACACACACATGGAATAAGAATTGTGCATTGATATCAGCAGCACACCCTTCATATTCAATCATATAAATCTGCAATTGCTTAATTTTATATTTCCATTGGTCACACAATGTATTATAACAATATTAAGATCCTAGCCACAACCTCTCCTTTTTTTGCAATTCATTGGTCAAGGATGTGATAGAAATATGTCTGGTAGGCAACCTAATAAAGTGAGAAAACTCCGCTTGCAACTCATCTTCACTCTCATTACGTATTCACTTATTAGCATTCTGACACCCACAAATGGTTTTAACAATGTCCAGTTAATTCATTATCATTTTGGTTTGGCAGCATCTACCAGGCAGCCCTGTGTTTCTTTGCACTTGGTACTAATGCGTTTTAGTCTATCATGCATTTCTTATTAAACTGTACAACAGTTATCTGTGACAGTGGTTACATTTAAAATGTCATCTGTGACTAGCATGCCTTGTGCTTCATGTTATACCTTGTGTCACATGGTCCTGATGATGTCTCAAATAGGTACAGATTCATGCTAAGTTCATTGATTACTCTTGACATTGGCTGGAAAGCTTTGAACTGAAGTATTGGAAGATTGTGTCGTGACTGCATTCTCAAAAACTGATGAAACAGATAAACTCTACTTAGGCTTTGCTCTATTTGAAAGAGTAATGCTTGGCCATTTCTATGTGCATATACCGCATAACAGAATGTGAGACATGTAAAGCATTGGATTTTTTGGTATTTATCTAACAAGCTTCCTCAAATACTCCCATCAAACAGCAGCTTTCTGATCACATTCGCCACAAAGTAAATGTACTTACTGCTACTAACAAGTTGTAACTATTTGGGCAAACATAAGAATTACATTCAGAAACAGAGATGATGATAAAGAAATGAAGGTTGAGATGGTGCTATACACAAATGTTCTATGTGACATAGTTTTAATCAGTAACAACACAACAAAAGATAGCTGCGTCACAGACATAACACACTTTGTAACCAAGCACTCTTTATACAGTATCTATGTAGATAAAGAAGAGAGGTACATGTGTGATGAGTTACAAGATATGTTAATGAGATGACACTTCCAGTTTCTGATAGATGGAAAGAAGTAATATAGAACTGAATGAAAATCAAACAATGGACTTTAAAAAACAATATCTCAGTTCCATAAAATGTAATAATGTAATATTGCAGAAAAATCACCAGGATACACAGGATGATAAAATTAAAATTCCAGTTTCAAAACACTGTAAAAAAGTAACCGCTGTCCTATATGACATCAAATTTGAATGGAGTGTTATCAAAGAAGGGGAAAACATTATGGAAAACAAGATTAACAAAAATTTTACCACTATGCATTGTAAGAGGCAGAATATGCAAAAGAAAAAACACAATGTACATGGCTGCTCCTTAGTTTGTGCCAGGTACGCTTGGCCTCACTGTCTCAATATAGGATCACACACTGCTGGTGAAGCACTTTTACGAGAATAGTGACTGTGTGTCAGTACCTATGCAGGAGTTCCAGGCACTCAAAGGTATGAAAAAAGGTACTGGTCTGTTATCTGTGAAGGGCCTGGAGAGAATGATTATGAAAAAAACAGATTCTTTTGAAGGGCAGAGTGGCAGTGGGAGGAGAACAATTGGTCTGATTCAATAGAAGATGTGGCCACAGCACTGCAGGAGGGCTCGAGCACCCGTGTGCAAACATGCAGTGCATGGGGAATAGCCTGAACTTTGGACATGCCTGTCAGCACAATGCATAAAATTCTATGAGATGTCCTGCATTGCTATCCATACAAAATTACCCATGTCCAGGAGTTGCTTCATGCTGATCTGCCAGTTTGACAAACATTTGTTCTAGAATTTCTTGCTTGCATGGTAGAGGCAGTGAATGGCCATGTGGACAGAAGAAATGCATTTCCATCTCAATACACAGAACTGCAGAATATAATATGAACAATGGAAAATTGACTCGCATGTCAATGGGTACCAATTCTTTCTGCAAAGATAGCTGTGTGGTGTGGGTTGATGGCATCTTTTATCACAGGGCTATAATTTTTTGAGGAGGTGGCTCCTACACATCCTATGTGCTCCATCACTGGTAAACACTATGCACCAACATCATTCCAACCCTTTAAAAGTGAGGATGTATAGGTAGGATCATTTTTATGCAAGATGGCACTCCTTCACACACTGCACACCCTTCAAAGCCGTTGCTGCAAAGGCATTTTGGAAATTCTAGAATTATCAGCAGTCATTTTCAGGCAGCCTGGCTGTCCAGATCACCTGAACTTAATCTATGTGACTTCTGTCTGTGGATTTATCTGAAAGACACTGTGTGCAGTGCTTGGATTACAAATTTAGCTGAACTGAAGACATGCAATGTGCATCACCCTTGAGACACTCCGATGTGGAACACACTTTTTCTCATTTTCAAATTTTGGCGGAAAATGTTGGACAACATATTGAACATGTCCTTTGTCAGTTTTAAAACAATTAAAAATTGCTTTTTATACAATTTTTGGCCTTTGTACAATTAAAAACCAATTTTTTCCATTTAGTGTGGTGTGGGCTGGCTTACCTAACAGTGCTACAACCATTGAATGACAAAAATGTGTATGGTCATGAACATTGCTCAGTGTAATTGATTTAATGTGCAACTCACACCATGGCCATTATATTGCGATTCATTGGTCATTTGTACCCAAATCCATTTATGTTATGATGCCTTCAGTGCCATGTTATGGGAAAATTTTTGTTCATATTTTTTGTTTCAGTAATGTTTCCTTCTTCTTCCGTAATACTCCATTCAAATTTGACACCATTTTGAGCAGCATTTCCATTTTTACAGCATTCTGAAACTGGAACATAAATTAGAATCACCCTGTATAACAATTATGATGTGTAAAGCTAGAAAAGAGATTAAACAGGTGTGGAGATTCACCATTTAGAAAGTGGAAGGCATATTGCCACACAGAAAGGAAGACAATTAGAGACAAGGAGAGCAAGTAGTAAGAAATTACAATGAAACGTGTACACTGAAGAGCAGGTTGGTTGCTCTGAGACTGTGAGGTGATGATCTAAATACACGAATGGCAAATAACAAGTGGAGTAAATAACTGTAATGACTTTTGGTGAAACTATTGGCATAACTATTTGATATAAAGTGCACATCAACAAATACTTGCAGACTAGACATTAAGTGCCTGACAATAAGAAGTCCTGTGACACTTGTGTATTTGCAGCTTATGGATGGTAATATGAATAGTGTTTAAATATGTTTTGTTATTAATGCTGTCAAATAACTGAGATTAATTTACTGGAGAAAAATCTTAAATGAGTAACCTGTTGTGAACAAATATACAACTTGTATATGTGCAGAACAGTACACCAACTTACAATTGGCCACTGAGCAGCACAATTATTGCAATATGAAAGAAATGTTTTGGAGCTACATTTAACTATATATCAGCTGTTTTTGTTTCATTAGCACATATTCAATACATACTCCCTCAGATCGAATAAACTGTAAGACCTCACTAGTTAACACACAGGATAAATACATAAATTACCATCACATTTGTAAGCGACTAATGAAGATTCCTTAAATATGTGAATAATGCATACACTGAAATATTCTAGTTGTGCTGACCAAACTCAACAAAAAAAGACAAAAAAGTCTTTATCTTATGCTTTAGTAGTAACTTCACTCTTAATTTACAGTATCTCTCAAGGTGCAAGTGTATTAAGTATTTTTAACAACAAAATGAAAAGGATAGGTTGCTACTCGTCACATAGAGGAGACACTGAGTGGCAGGCAGGCACAATGAAAGAGACTGTTAAATATTATTCAGCAATTGGAATAAGTTCTGCACCAGATGTAGACAAAACAAAACTCACACACATTCATGCAATCACACAAGGCCTTATTGTGACTGCATTAGAGGTGAGCAGCAACTTTTTTCTACGATAAGTCAGATGTGATTGCAGTTGGGTCTTAGGACCCAGAGATGACAATGGCTATGTGTCTGTGAGTTGTGCTTGTGTGAGGTGTGTGTGTTTGCTGTGGTAGTGCAGATGCAGGTGAAGTTGGGTCTTAGCCCAAGAGATGACAATGGCTATGTGTTTGTAAGCTGTGCTTGTGTGATGTGTGTGAGTTTTGTTTTGTCTCTGTCTGTTGATGCACTTACACTGCTAGCTCAATAATATCAAGCAGTCTTTTTCATTGTGCCTGTCTGCCAATCAAAGTCTACTCTATGTGATGAGTAGAAATCTAACCTTTCCATATTGCTCTTCCATTATGGATTTTCAGTGTATTTTTTGTGTTTTTAATATTTTACTATAAGAAGATCAGAATGACTTTACTACCAGTATTTACTTGCAGTGTAAAAAGAAAGAGTCAGTTATTAAATTGTGTTCTCCCTTTTGTTTTCCTCCATCTTTTTTAATTTTTTATTTTAAAGAACAAAGTACTTACACTATCAGACTAAGTGAAATCTATCAAGGAATTTCCACTAATAATATCAAGCTCAGAACTGTTACCAGACTTTTTTCTTCTAAAAAAATGAAACAAAGGTTCTTTGTCTGAAGATCTGACGATCTTTGTTATTTTCTTTTGTCATTTTTTAGCTCCAGAAAGTCCTGTTGATACAGACGAAGAAGATCAAAACTCAAGTACTGAAGATGATGCAGGCTCAATAAGTCAGCATTCAGAATGTTCAACATCACAATTCAGTTCAAATAGTAAATGCTCCTCATTTCAACGTCTCCAGTTTCCTCGAGACTCTGGATGTTATGATGCTTCTATGAAAGAGAGAATGCATTCACATCACAAACACCATCATCACAGGAAAGGACACAGTGGAACTGTGATGCAGCACCATCACCATCACAGTCATCACTCTCAGAAATGTGAACAGGATTGTTCTAGCCAAGTGGACTGCACTGGCTCAAGAGTGAGAGACTGTGGTTTAAATTTAAGGCATTGCAGCAGTGTAAAAGAAATTCCTAATAATTTGGACTCGGGTATGCTCTTTCAGAGCCAGAGTAACACAGTAAAAAATGAAATTGTGGGTGTAAGTGACAAGCATTCACATGCAGTCCACACTGCTCTGTCCCATCATGAATCTTTGGATATGAGTGAATTGGACAAACAACTATTGCTATCACAACAGCAAAACTTCCTTCCAAATATTCCTGTAACTTCACTGTCTGGGACTACGGCTTCATCAGCTACAGAAGTTTCTCAGGACAAGTCCATGGTCAGTGTTTCCAACTCCCCTGTACGAACCCCAGCAGACTCTTTCACATTAGCACGAGGGAAGTTAGTATCTATCGATTCCTCTAGAAAAGGAGCTCCACCAGCCCTGTCTTCTCCAATTAGTGGTTCACGAAGTGGAAGCAGTAAAAAGCAACAAATTTTAGAGTCACCAAGCAGCAGACAGTCTCCAAGTATTTTTGGTTCTGATGGCTCTCCTGTGGTAAGTAGTGAAATGTCAGCTTCACCACCCCCTTGTGGTATTATTGAAGATACATGTGAGACAAATGCTAAGCTGACAATGGTGAAGTATGTGGTGGGTGGGAGTAGTGATCTTGGATTGGGTTGTGAGAGTGGCAATATTGTTACAGGTGGAGGAAGAGGTTGTAGCTTCAGTGAAAAATCCAGTGACTCTGGAGTAAGTTCAAGCTCTTTGTCTTCATCAAACATAAGAGAAGGTCGAAGTGGACATGTAATTGGGTCATCAGGGATGACTGTAATTGACAGCCCTACAAGAGCATTCCTTAATTTTGGCTGTGTTAACAACAACAGAGCTTCACCAACACACAGTAACAAGGGACATACTGTAATGTTACAAGAACTTGAAAAAAATTCATATCAATAACCAAAATTAAAGACAATGTGCTTGACAATTCATATCAATATTTAGTCAATAACATATTTCCTAGTCCTGAGCCCCACTATTGTGTATAGTCCTGATTGTTTTAAAGATGAAAAAATGTTGAACTAAAATAATTTGTTAGTTATTTCATTTTTAATTGTTTCTGAATATCGCAAAATATTGTAAAAATGTGGTAAATTCCTCTTGTAAATTATTGTAAGATATTGTAGCAAGGACATATGTTTTATCAGAAATAAAACATTTTTGCAGTTTAATTTAAACTTCAGAATTGTTGAACCATAAATACCTTCAATCTGTCCTTTGTCTCAAAGAGGACAATAAAATATTGTAGCTAGAAAACAAGCAAAGGAAAAATGATCATAATATCATTGTTCAGAAGGGGAAAAAATCAGAAGATGTGAAGTAAGTAAACAAGAGAAAGTGGCAACAGTCCTAAAATTTTGAATATGCCAGCAAAAAGGTGTGCTCTCCTTTATACTCCTACACATTTATATATCTGTATACAGAATCCAACCATATGCATTTTATGGACTATAATGTGAAAAATTCATTTGATTGCTTGGTTATTATTTCTTTAAACTAATTAGAACAATATTATTTATAAAGAAAAGACTATTCAAAGTAAAATTTAAAACAAGTAATGACAGAAATACATCTGCTCATCAAGAAGTAATTGATTGACAAATATACATAAAAGCTGACAGAAATCCTGGCTGTCTCTTGAAACTAGTGGTTCTTTCATTTAATGGGGGAGAGAAAGCAGTGGAGGACCTGAAACTATTCATACAGAAAAATCATCTTGGACCTTTGGTCAAGTGAGTAACCATGGAAAAAGGTGATAGGGGAAATACTGTTAAATTTGGCTTAGTTGTGCTATATAATGTGACAGCAGAGAATTACAAAGTGCCATTTTATAGTGAATTAAGTACGGCAATAATTACACTATCACAAAGTTTACCTTCAAGGTATAAAAAGCAACATGAATTGCGATGCAGCTGTCTCCGATGATATGAACTCCAGGATGGACTTCCTCAGTGAATGCTTTTATTTCCTCCACATATTTCTCTTTTGTTGAATGGTGATCTTCTTTGTTCCAGAAGCCAATTAGTTTTTGTCAGGTGACTTCATCCTACTCCCACCTAATCAGTTTTTTTTTTTAATAATCAGTTGTAAAAAATGATGTTCTTCTTTTTTATAGTTGCATACAAGTAATGACATGCCTCAACAGTTTCTAAGACTTCATATAATGTTTCAAGATTGATGTATTAATTCTGTATTAATTCTCCAGAAATTTGTATACTTGAGTACCTGTTATAAGTTAAACACCAAGTTTTATTTCTCTGTTATGTATGGTTAAAGTTGCTTTAGGCCACTACACCAAAAGCATTTCTATTGAATAAAAATTGAGTAATAATACAACTATTACCTTCAAAATACCAGACAGGCTCCCTGGTAATGCAGAACATCAGCATCCTGCTTCATGGGGTAGGAATCTTGCTGAACTGAAGGAAGGAATGTTAGTGTGTAATAGGCTATAAAGGTGACTAGATACAGAACAGTATGTCAGTTGCCTAGACTCTTTATTTTCTTACCATTTGAATTAATTGACAGAAAGCATGAGTGTATTAAATTAAGCTGTCTTCTTGACTGGATTTTGAATACTATTGTCATAATCACAACCCTATGAGAAATTCATTATTATGATAGAATTGCATTTTTTTTTTTAATTTATCTTCCGCCCCCCCCCCCCCCCCCCCCCCCCCCCCCCTTCCACAGAAAGGCTCTCGGGATCTTTCTTTCAGGAGCTGGACACCATCCTCTAGGGAACTTCCATGACAGATGGAGTGTGAATTTTAGTATCAATGAGCTTTTTTCTCAACTTTCTCCTCTACTATTGATACATATTATCAAGTGATGCACAGCAGTATGTGGTGTAGCTCAGTCTTTATCTCTGTGTTGAACTGACTGCTGGCTACACTCTTCATAATCGGCCTGCAACATTCATGAATACATTACTAATGTGCAATATCCAGATGAAACAACAGTAAAATGTCATATCCAGGTATTCCGTGACCATACCACATTTGTCAATAAGTGTCCTGGTAGGAGTGGATGAGCAGATGACAGTAAGGCCAGAACTTATCATCTTGACATGAATAATTCCTGGATGTTGTTACCGAATGAGTGATAGTTGTCACTTTGTGACCCTTTCATCCAATACAACTTATACTACCTGGAGCCTGCACTCAGCAAGTAAACAATGGTCACAACATCCACTGTGCAGAGAATATACATCAGTATGCCAAATATAATGTGACATGGGGTTTGTCCAACAAGTATAGGCCCCCCCCCCCCCCCCATACACACACACACACACGTTGATGCATGCAATGCTAACACTTTTGCCTTCTGGAAGTCATTAACTACTTACCTGATTGAGCACCTTGTCAAAAATGTGCGGACCACATCAGCCACCCCAATACAATGTCTTTTTGATTGGGTGGAATCATAAAAAGTTGTTAAGAGTCAGATCTGGGTTGTAGGATGGTTAGACTAGTGCTGCCACACTCTCTTCGACCAATGTTTCACATGCAGTTATCTAAACGTGATGGGTCCGTTGTATGAGTACTTCTAATGATGCTATCAGAAACGTCCTTCAGACACAGAAGACCCTAATCCTCAAATTTTCAAGCACTTCTTCATAAAATTTCACGTTTATTGTTTCTCAGGCAGGTGTAAACTCCTTGTGAAGCACACCATTTGTGTCAAAGAAGATGGTACGCACTGGTTATCACTCTGTCCATAAAATTTTGATTTTTCTCCAAATATCCTGACAGACGATGACAAAACAATGCACAGTGTTCCATTAGTTCATCTGACAAAACATCTGGAAGTAATTTTACATATACCTTTGACATTTGCATATCATTAGTCAAAAATCAATGAACAGAGTTTTAATTAAAAGTTATCACGCTCTAACAACATTTTCATTGGCTTTGTCAGTACCGGGGACAAAGAGCACTGTTTTTGCCATTTACCTAGCCATCTTTGAATTTTTTATGCTACTTAAAAGCATATGGTCTGAATGTGATACCATTTTTATAAACTTAAAGGTTCATAACAATAGTATCCACAGCAGATTTGTTCAGTGTTACATAATATTTGTGGCAAAATGCTGCTCAATGGTTTGCTGAAAATTGGCTCTATCTGCAACCATTAAACATAATTTCAGTTCAGGCTTGACCAAAAGGAACATTTATTTATTGACTTAAATTTTTTTTGCATGTAGCAATCAAGCTGATGACTTTTGCAAATATCATAATGAGGTTGAGCAATAAATTGATATAAATAATACATATAGTAGTGGTACATTTATTCATCTTAGTATTCTAAATATATTACATGTTGTGACAGAAGAGATGTAGCTTAGAACTCGCAATAATTAATGTAAGGACTACTGACAGCTATTTTTAATTTTATCCTCTGACTGACATCCTTACTTCTGCTCTCACAATTAAGCATGTCACTGCACTTATTAGCTTTGTTTTCACTACTCACAAAAAATATAATAAGTTTTTACAGATACTGCATAAGAACTATATTGTTAAATATTTATATTTATGTAGGACAAAGTTTTCATGACAGGACTCTATGGATCTTAATCCATGCATTGACTTAATTACTCTCTTCTCTGATACTAATACTCTACTCAAGTGCAGGTCTGACACACAGGACCAAAGTTAAATGCCATACTTATCTTCCCCCCCCCCCCCCCCCCCCCTCCCCCATGAACCATGGACCTTTCCGTTGGTGGGGAGGCTTGCTTGCGTGCCTCAGCGATACAGATGGCCGGGCCGTACCGTAGGTGCAACCACAACGGAGGGGTATCTGTTGAGAGGCCAGACAAACCTGTGGTTCCTGAATAGGGGCAGCAGCCTTTTCAGTAGTTGCGGGGGCAGCAGCCTGGATGATTGACTGATCTGGCCTTGTAACACTAACCAAAACGGCCTTGCTGTGCTGGTACTGCGAATGGCTGAAAGCAAGGGGAAACTACAGCCGTAATTTTTCCCGAGGGCATGCAGCTTTACTGTATGGTTAAATGATGATGGCATCCTCTTGGGTAAAATATTCCGGAGGTAAAATAGTCCCCCATTCGGATCTCGGGGCGGGGACTACTCAAGAGGACATCATTATCAGGAGAAAGAAAACAGGCGTTCTACAGATTGGATGGTGGAATGTCAGATCCCTTAATCGGGCAGGTAGGTTAGAAAATTTAGAAAGGGAAATGGATAGGTTAAAGTTAGTTAAAGTTAGATACAGTGGGAATTAGTGAAGTTCGGTGGCAGGAGGAACAAGACTTTTGGTCAGGTGAATACAGGGTTGTAAATACAAAATCAAATAGGGCTAATGCAGGAGTAGGTTTACTAATGAATAAAAAAATAGGAGTGCATGTAAACTACTACAAACAGCATAGTGAACGCATTATTGTGGCCAAGATAAACACCAAGCCCATGTCTACTACAGTAGTACAAGTTTATATGCTAACTAGCTCTGCAGATGATGAAGAAATTTACGAAATGTATGATGAGATAAAAGAAATTATTTGGGTAATGAAGGGAGACGAAAATTTAACAGTCATGGGTGACTGTAATTTGAGAGTAGGAAAAGGGAGAGAAGGAAACATAGCAGGTGAATATGGATTGGGGTTAAGAAATGAAAGAGGAAGCCATCTGGTAGAATTTTGCACAGAGCATAACTTAATCATAACTAACACTTGGTTCAAGAATCATAAAAGAAGGTTGTATACATGGAAGAATCCTAGAGATACTAGAAGGTAATCTTATATAATGGTAAGACAGAGATTTAGGAACCAGGTTTTAAATTGTAAGACATTTCCAGCAGCAGATGTGGACTCTGACCACAATCTGTTGGTTATGAACTGTAGATTAAAACTGAAGAAAGTGCAAAAAGGTGGTAAATTGAGGAGATGGGACCTGGATAAACTGACTAAACCAGAGGTTGTAGAGTGTTTCAGGGAGAGCATAAGGGAACAATTGACAGGAATGGGGGAAAGAAATACAGTAGAAGAAGAATGGGTGGCTCTGAGGGATGAAGTAGTGAAGGCAGCAGAGGATCAAGTAGGTAAAAAGACAAGGACTAGTAGAAACCCTTGGGTAACAGAAGAAATATTAAATTTAATTGATAAAAGTAGAAAATATAAAAATGCAGTAAATGAAGCAGGCAAAAAGGAATACATACATCTCAAAAATGAGATCGACAGGAAGTGCAAAATGGCTAAGCATGGATGGTTAGAGGACAAATGTAAGGATGCAGAGGCTTATCTCACTAGGGTCAAGATAGATACTGCCTACAGGAAAATTAAAGAGACCTTTGGAGAAAAGAGAACCACTTGTATGAATATCAAGAGCTCAGATGGAAACCCAGTTATAAGCAAAGAAGGAAAAGCAGAAAGGTGGAAGGAGTATATAGAGGGTATATAAAAGGGCGATGCTCTTGAGAACAGTATTATGAAAATGGAAGAGGATGTAGATGAAGATGAAATGGGAGATACGATACTGCATGAAGAGTTTGACAGAGCACTGAAAGGCCTAAGTCGAAACAAGGCCCCGGGAGTACACAACATTCCATTAGAATTACTGACGGCCTTGGGAGAGCCAGTCCTGACAAAACTCTACTATCTGGTGAGCAAGATGAATGAGACAAGCGAAATACCCTCAGAATTCAAGAAGAATATAATAATTCCAATTTCAAAGAAAGCAGGTGTTGACAGATGTGAAAATTACCAAACTATCAGTTTAATAAGTCACAGCTGCAAAATACTGACACGAATTCTTTACAGACAAATGGAAAAACTGGTAGAAGCCGACCTCCGGGAAGATCAGTTTGAATTCTGTAGAACTGTTGGAACGTGAGGCAATACTGGCCTTACCACTTATCTTAGAAGAAAGATTAAGGAAAGGCAAACCTATGTTTCTAGAAAAGTTTTTGACAATGTTGACTGGAATACTCTCTTGCAAATTCTAAAGGTGTCAGCGGCAAAATACAGGGAGTGAAAGGCTATTTACAATTTGTACAGAAACCAGATGGCAGTTATAAGAGTCATGGGGCATGAAAGGGAAGCAGTGGTTGGCAAGGGAGTGAGACAGGGTTGTAGCCTATCCCCGATGTTATTCAATCTGTATATTGAGCAAGCAGTAAAGGAAACAAAAGAAAAATTCGGTGTAGGTATTAAAATCCATGGAGAAGAAATAAAAAGTTTGAGTTTCGCCGATGACTTTGTAATTCTGTCAGAGACAGCAAAGAACTAGGAAGAGCAGTTGAATGGAATGGACAGTGTCTTGAAAGGAGGATATAAGATGAACATCAACAAAAGCAAAATGAGGCTAATGGAATGTAGTCGAATTAAATCGGGTGATGCTGAAGGTATTAGATTAGGAAATGAGACACTTAAAGTAGTAAAGGAGTTTTGCTATTTGGGGAGCATAATAACTGATGATGGTCAAAGTAGAGAGGATATAAAATGTAGACTGGCAATGGCAAGGAAAGTGTTTCTGAAGAAGAGAAATTTGTTAACATGGAGTACAGATTTAAGCATCAGGAAGTCTTTTCTGAAAGTATTTGTGTGGAGTGTAGCCATGTAGGGAAGTGACACGTGGACGATAAATAGTTTAGACAAAAAGGGAATAGTAGCTTTCGAAATGTGGTGCTACAGAAGAATGCTGAAGATTAGATGGGTAGATCACATAACTAATGAGGAGGTATTGAATAGAATTGGGGCGAAGAGGAATTTGTGACACAACTTGACAAGAAGAAGGGACCGGTTTGTAGGACATGTTCTGAGGTATCAGGAGATCACAAATTCAGCATTGGAGGGCAGTGTGGAGGGTAAAAATCGAAGAGGGAGACCAAGAGATGAATACACTAAGCAGATTCAGAAGGATGTAGGTTGCAGTAAGTACTGGGAGATGAAGAAGCTTGCACAGGATAGAGTAGCATGGAGAGCTGCATCAAACTAGTCTCAGGACTGAAGTCCAGAACAACAACAACAACAACAACAAGAAATGGATAATTGTTCCATGATATACAATTTTTAAGGTTTGACTTAGAACTATTTTTGCCAAATGACTTATCAGATCCAAACTACTGCTGATTTTTCACACATACAGAATTGATGTGGTTCACCCAAGGAAGATTTTTGTCCAGGTGGACACCAAGAAATTTAATGTTACCTGTTTCCACTGTGTAATACTGCATCTACTGTGTATTTCAACCTCATGGGAATCAATTGTCTTAAATGTTAGTATGAGGGCTGACCAGAAAGTAATGCACTGCAGTCTTTCCTTCAACAATTCTTTATTGAAGTTAATGAGAATTACACACACAAAAGAATAGTGTTTATCTACTCACTTTATTTTTCTGCGTGATCTCTATCCCACTCTATGGCCTCCCTCCAGCACAAAACAAGGGCATGTATGCCCTGTCGGTACCAGTCCTTGTCCTGGTGGTGGAGCAAATGCTTCACTGTGTAAACTTCCTTTGCTGATTAACAGATGCAGCACAAACTACCGAATTGTAATGTCTCTGTCCTTGTGGATGAAAACATCTGCTCACTGCAACATGTCAGGTGTGACAGCCGTGGATGGTCTCCCCAACCACTGCAAATCATGAAGTTCAGCTGAACTGCCTTCTGATGACCTCACCCTCTGTGATCAGCAACTAACTGTACTTCTGTCAACAGCAGATGCTTCACAGACTTTGCACAAGTGTTTGTGAATATTCCCACAGTTTCTTTCTGTGCAGTGAAAAATTCAATGGTGGCACATTGCTTGTAATGTACCTCACCTACAGACACCATTTTGAAACTGTCCTGCAGCTATGCTCTCTGCTGGAAGTGATGGAAACCTGGTGCACTCACTCAGGAGACTTCAAATAATACATATGTAGCGTTTCTCATTCATAAGATTGTTTTTGGCTGAGAAAAAAAAGTCGTGCATTGCTTTCTGGACAACTCTTGTAGCTGGGGTTTCCTGATGTTTGTGTTTAGCCCTTGGTCTAAAAAATATCTGGTTATTTCCATAACACCCATATTTGCAACTAACTGTAATGCCTCAAAGTCTTTTTCATAAAGTAAGAGGGAGCTGTAATCAGAATAGCTTATTAGATGTGAGTTCAAGGATTGTGTCATGTCACTGACAAAAACTACAAAGGGGAAGGGGTCAAGGATTGGTCCCTACAGTGGAAGCTGGATTACTGTATCTTCATAAGACTGAAACCAATGACCTAATAAACAAATTTGCATGGAAGTTTAGTATATGGCGTGCAATTTGTTAAGTATGTATACAGTAACTGCATAAATGAGTCTTTGAAGTAGTACGCTCTCAATTTCTTAATGAGCAACCATTATGTAACTGAGTCAAAGGCTTTGGAAAGATCTAAGAATATGTCTGTTGTTTCCATTCCTTCATCTAGAACAGCGTACACTCTATGGAGACTTCAGTAGCTGCAGTTTTTGTGCAGCGATATTTTCTGAAGCCATGCTGTGTTTTTCTTAAAAATTTGTTTTTTGTAAAATAAGCAGAAAGCTGAGAATGGATAACTATTTCAAGGACCTTACTAAAGGTAGGGATCAATAATAATTGGAGCCTCTTTTTTACTTCTCTTTTTATGCACTGGTTCACCAGTGCTTATTTTTAGACTCGTATGGTAAGTATTTTCCGTAATCCCTTATACTACAGTTTATGAGGTAAGTTAGTGGTTTAACTGTTTCTTTCATGCGTTTTGTAACTGTAGCACTTAACATACCGTCCCATCCAGCTGACTATCTGTTCTTTAATGTGGATTTTGATTAAACTCATCAGATTCAGAATCCATTATTTCAGTGATATGATTTGGTGCCTCTCCATGCATGTCTATAATGTGTGTTGGATTTCCTGTTAGTGATGCAAAAAGTTTATTAAAAAGATTACATACTACTTTTGGGTTTTTTTATAATATTACTATCTTGTATAATGCTTAAGAGTTTGTTAGTTCTAGTTGTGGAGGTTTCTCAATACTTACTGATCAGTTACCAGGAGGCCATGCTTACACTAGTGGAATATGATATTTCATTATCATGGATTTGTGTTCTAAGTTGTAAAAGTTCTGCTTTAAAGTTTTTTTTTTTTTTAGCTGTGCTATATTTTGTCTGAAAATGTGCAGTCTCATTGATTTGTACAAGACATCTAGGTCAGGAATATTCTGCACAAGTTTACCAAGGTTGACTGGAAGTCTGAGTTTGTCAGTCCTTCCACTCTGAGAATGTGTTGGCCCTGTCTGCATTTTTTTAAAGGGGCTGCAGGAATCAAAGTGTCTCAGTAGAATAGTGTGAAACTCATCCCATTTGTTTTTGAAACTTCCATATGATATACTGCATCCCATGTCTCCTCAGTTTGTTTAAGAGGGTTGGTGTTACTGTTATTCAAAGTTTGTTTCTTTTCAAAAGCTTTTGTTATTTTTAAAGAGCTGATTTTCTGTATCCTGTCTGTTGTGCAAAGTAGTCAGAGTAATGAAAGACTGTGTTACTGCAATTATCAGTGTTTTCAGCAATTTTGTTAGTTTTTGCAGAATCTATCCTAATAGAACTAGAAGCTGAGTCCTTGGTGTCCATGAAAACTATATTTCTAAGATTGTATGATGTTAATGTCTACATGTTTTATATTAGCCATGTTGCTGGTGTTTGCATAAATGTTAAGGTCTCCAATTACAGTAAGGTCATTGGGACCAGTATGTCTGATTATGGTAGTGAAACTGTTGCAAAAATGGATTACATTTTAACAATGTGGTCTATATATTTGTATTACTTTATGTTTTATTACATCAACTCCATACTCTTTTAGTTTAATTGCAATACCACTCACTTATAATGTTCCCTCTTCACTGTAATTCTCAATAAGTGCCAGTTTCATAATCATAATATGTACACTGACGAAGATTGTCATACTGCCACCCTTATGCCGCTGTCTACAGTAACTGTTTGCCAATACAGAACTATCTAGTTTATAGTAGCTAATTTCATTACATTTTAGATCATGTTCACTTAATACTAACAAATGTGGCAAGTGATCCCATTGCTGAATAGGACACAGAGACCTTTTATTTCATTCAGTAACCGTAATTTGCCTTTCCTCTTCATGTGTAGTCCATGCTGGCTGTGTAGTGATACCTTTAGTATACAGTGCCTTTTTTCTAGGATACTGCACATTCAGATGTATCATCCTAACTGGTGCCTGAGTTTCTTCTCTGTTTATATGGCTGTGGAAGGTGCAGCATTCTGTGAGAGTACAACCAAGAACTTCTTCACTGCTGTAATTATCTTCTATACTGTGATTATATTACATACATCTGGTTCACACACCAATTTTTTTTGCCTGGTTGATCACTGCTGTATTGTTTCTTTTCTCTAAAAAAGCTTTCTGGTACCACGCACCGCAGAATTTGAATTGCTGTCAGATGTCATGGAAGTCGAAGACCCTTAGAGGTCGCTGCACCATCGTGCCATAAGCTGTGGCGGCGCTTGCCTCCTGGCCCGCATTTAAAGTGAGGGTGCCATAGCGGAACACGTGGTTGCAGCGGTCAATAGCGGCGTCCCCAATAGAGTACTTAAGTGCCTGCCTCTCACTCAGCCAGCCAGTCTAACCTTGCGTACGTCTCAGGACATATTGCCTAGCCTTAGACAGCGTATTTACTTTCGTGTTTTGTTTATGAGTGGACGTGGTTGTCTAGTTAGGATTTCTTGACTCTGTTGTTTCATTCTTGTTGTTGTCGTAAGGTCCTTCGTTGGTCGTGTCCGTCCTCTCCCGTTGTGCTGTTGTTCATGGGCCGCTCGGCGGGTTCCGCCGCATTTTCTGTCACTTCAACCCCGCGACTGTTCCGGTCGTCATTACAACAAGCTTCATGGTTATAACCTTCAGCTCCTGTTTCCTTCCCATTCCTGAATAGGGCACAGAGACTGTTTATTTAATTCAGTAACCTTAATTTGCCTTTCCTGTTCATGTGTAGTCCATGTTGGATCTGTTCATTGTGGTTCATTATGTTAACATCTATTAAGTTTATATAGCTGAATTTTTTCTGAATTTTGCACAGGCACAGTTTTTGTAGCATTTAATTGCAATTCTCTATTTCCATATTACCACAGGACCACTCTGACATTTTTTATGATGACATTGGTGTGGTGTAATTGTGATAACAGTTTTCTGTAACTTCACAGTGCTGACTTGCTTTCATTTCTGCATATATCATTTATACCACCTATAATCACAATACAATTGTCTTTTTTTTCAGTTTGTTTGTTTCTATGGTTAATTTCTGTACGACAGAACTGAATGTGCCTCCAGCCTTGAATTTAGCCAACACAAGGTACTCTTGGTTCATATTTTTGCGAAGGGAACAGAGAGGCTTTTTCCTTAGCTATGAGCATAAAGTAGGAGCTTTTGTTTTTGTTTTTCTTGGCTCAGAAGAAGCTGAGCCATGTGTCATAACTCGCAGTCATGAAATCCCCACCCCCACAAAAAATATCTCCTTTTCAGCCACTGAAAGTGCCAAAAGAACCTTCCATACAACCCTTCCCACTGGCTGTGATAAATTAGTACCAATACTGTATGTGTGAAGGGAACTGCATTCAAGTATGACATAAGGAGTTGGATATGCAACACTGGCACTCTTTTGAGCACTCGCTACATGAGGGACACCTACGTTGTACCTAGTCTTCTGTGGTAGGATATATGATATCTGCCAATGCTTTAGTTTGGTGTCTCGTTCACTGAGCACTTCAGACACACCATGCTTGAGTGTACTGCATGCACTGCGATAATCTTTGTTTATAAGTTGTGGTAAGATGGTTTCAGTTTTGTTAAGCCCCTCTTGATAGCCATGTAGCTGCTTTACAGTCTTTATTTTGTCCCTCATTTGATTGAGCAGGAGCTTTGAACTATGTTCTTATCATCTGATGATTTGTGTGAGAGAATTTTTTTTACATGTAGAAATCATGAAGGATTTCATTTTTGCTTTTCATCTTTTCCTCATAAATGTACTCCATAATACAGCCTTATTTCGGTAAATTTTCACATTTTTTGCCCATTTTTATTCCATTTTCTATTTTTCATATTGCTTTTCATCTCTCCCAGCACCTCATCTACACTGAGGTGACAAAAGTCATTGGATACCTCCCAACACCGTGTTGGACCTTCTTTTGCCCAGCATAGAGCAGTAACTTGACACTGCAATGACTCCACAAGTCAATTAAAGTACCCTACAGAAATATCGAGTCTTGCTGCCCCTAAAGCTGTCCATAATTGCAAAATTGCTGCCAGTGCAGGATTTTGTGCGTCAACTGACCTCTTGCTTATGTTTCATGTCAGGCAGTCTGGGTGGCCAAATCATTTGTGCGAATTGTCTAGAATGTTCTTTAAACCAATCACAAAATATTGTGTGTCTGTGACATGGCACATTGTTATCCATAAGAATTCTGTTATTGTTTGGGAACATGAAGTCTGTGAATGGCCGCAAATGGTCTCTAAGTAGCCAAACAGGACCATTTCCAGTCAAAGATCAGTTCAGTTGGATCAGGGGTCCCAGTCCATTCCATGTAAACACAGCACACACCATTATGGAGCCATGACCATCTTTCACAGTTGCTCGTTGACAACTTGGGTCCATGGCTTCTGGCAGTCTGTGCCACACTAAGAGTCCTATCATCAGCTCTTACCAACTGAAATCAGGACTCATCTGACCGGGCCACTGTGACACTGTGGATCTCAGAATATTGAATTTCCTAATGATTTCTAAAATGGAATGTCCCATGCATCTAGCTCCATCTACCATTCGACATTCAAAGTCTGTTAATTCATATCGTGAGGCCATAATCGTGTTGGATACCTTTTCACATAAATCACCTGAGTATAAATGACAGCTCCGCCAATGCACTGCCATTTATACCTAGAATACACGATACTAGCTCCATCCGTATATGTGGATATTGCTGTTCCATGACTTCTGTCACCTTGTGTATGTCTTTGTGCCACTGCTTCTCATCCTCCACTGATCCATGTCTCTCATAAGCATATTTATTGTTTAGTGAGCTCACTCCAAATATACCCTTGCTTCCCAGAAATTTGTTCTAGCTTTGGTCTTAATTACCTGGATTGTTCCTTGATGTTACTAGATACATTGTCCAGTAACATTAATGTGACCACGTGTCAAATGCCAGAACAACCACCTCTTACAGCGCAGATCACTGCTAGACATGCAGGAAGAGAGCAATTGAGGTTCTGGAAGGTACCAATAAAGAGATGGAGCTGTGCTGACTCCAGTGCCTTGCTCATTCTCAGTTGAGGATCCATAACATGAAACAGCTCAGTCAAAATGGTCCCACACATTCCTGATTGGGTTTAAATCTGAGGAGTTGGATGGCCTGAGGAGTATGAGAAACTCAACCTGATGTTCTTCAAAACACACATACAGTGCAAGCTGTGTGACGCATTGCATTGTTCTGGTGGTAGATGCCATCATGCCAAGGATAAGGGTGGACATGGTCCTCAAAGATATAATCATAGTTGTGTTGATCCATTGTGCCTTCCAGAATGACAATGTCATTCACAAAACATTCCCCAAACTATAATGCATGCAGGGTATTTGCTTTTAGATGTTTCACACTGCACGCACCGACAGTCATCTGTCCAATGGATCATAAAATGTGATTCATTTGAAAAGGGCACCTGTTCCAACTCAGTGGTCATCCGTTCCAATTCCAGCCTTCATTGTTGAAGAGAAGTAGCATGCTGAGGAGGCCCATTTCCAGCAATGACAGTTGATACTTCTGTTGGTAGCCCTTTGGTTCATTTTGGCAGTCAGCTGCTCACCAGTTATGCATCCGTTTCCTCATATACATATCCACAGCCATCATTCACACCTGTCATCTACAATCCATGGCAGACCACGGTTGCCTCGGAGCCAGTTTCGGATAGCATGATTTTGCCATGCATGGTATACTTTCACCACAGTCACATGTGAACAGTTTACAAACTTAGCCATTCTGAAATACTTTCATCCTAGGCCTAGAAGCCGATTATCCTGCCCTTTTGGACATCAGATAAATTGCTCCATTTTCACATTATGATAACAACTGCACTGTTTTCCATGTACCACGACAGGCTCTATACAAGCAAACCCCCACCCCCACCCGCAACCCTCCATCCCGAGTCTACAAGTGCTGCCATCTGCTGTGTGTGAATGGTACTTAACATCAAATATAGGCAGTGGTAACATTAATGTATCTGGACCCTGTAATATTTCTATTGACCATGGGAAAAATGCAACAGCTGATTTAAAATTATTAAGTACTAAACAGATAGCTTCTCTATGAAACACAATCTATACTATCAAACAGGATGTTGTGAAAACTGTGAAACAGAATATTTACTTTCAACTTCATCAATACAAAACCAAAAAATAAATGAATTGGTTCACTGGAAATGAATATCTACATCTGTACTCTGCAAATCACTGTGAGGTGCATAGCGGAGAGTATGTCCCATTGTATCAATTATTAGGGTTTCCTCCTGTTCCGTTCATTTATGAAGCTAGGGAACGATTCCATTCACACATGGAGCATGGGAAGAATGATTGTTTAAATTACCCTGCACTGCAGTAATTATTCTGATCTTATCCTCATAATCTCTATGTCTGCAATACCTGGGGGATTATAACATAATTCTAGAGTCATCATTTAGAGCTGGTTCTTGAAATTTTGTTAAAAGAATTTTTCTAGATAGTTTTTGTTTATCTTCAAGAATCTTCCAGTTCAGTTCCTTCAGTATCTCTGTGACACTCTCCCATGGATGAAACAAATCTATGACCATTTGTGCTGCCCTTCCCTAAATATGTTCAATATCCCCTGTTAGTCATCTTTGGTATGCATCCCACACACTACAGTAATATTCTAGAACCAGTCACATGAGTGATTTGTAAACTATCTCCTTTGTAGACCGATTGAACTTCACCAGTATTCTACCAATAAACTGAAGTCTAAGTCTACCACATGAGCCCATGTGATTATTCCATTTCACATCCCTACAAAGTGGTACACCCAGGTATTTGTATGAGTTGGCTGATTCCAACAGTGACCATTGATATTTTAGTCATATATTACTACATTGTTTAGTGAAGTGCATAATTTTACATTTCTGAACATTTAAAGCAAGTTTCCAATCTCTGCACCACTTTGAAATCTTATCAAGATATGACTGAATATTTATGCAGCTTCTTTCAGATAGTACATAATTACAGATAATTGCATCATCTCCAAAAAACATGATGTTACTATTAATATTTTCAGCAAGGTCATTAACGCGAACAGCAGAGGTCCCAACACATTTTCCTGGGGTACACCAGAAGTTGCTTCTACATCTGACAATGACTCTCCATCCAAGATAACATGCTGTGTCCCTCCTACCAAAAAGTCCTCAATCCAGTCACAAATTTCACTTGATACCCCAAATGATCATACTCTTGACAGGAAGTGTAGGTGTGGTACTGAGTTAAATGCTTTTTAGACATCAAGAAATACTGCATCTACCTGACTGCCTTGATCCAAAGCTTTCAGTATGTCATGAGGAAGGTGCAAGTTGAGTTTCACATGGCCAGTGTTTTCTGAATCAATGCTGGTTGGCATTGAGGTGATTCTGTTCAAGATACCTCATTATATTTAAGCCCAAAATATGTTCTAAGATTCTGCACTAAATTGATGTCAAGGATATTGGACGGTAGTTTTGTGGATGACTTCTACTACCCTTCTGGCAGGCAGGTGTGACCTGTGCTTTTTTCAGAGAACTGGACACAGTTTTTGCTAACTCAGCTGCAAATTCAGTACAGACTGACAGGGATTCTGTTGGGCTTGGAGCTGTGTTCAATTTCAATGATTCCAGCTGTTTCTCAACTCCACAGACACTAATACTTATTTCATTAGTCTTTTCAATGGTACAAGGATTAAATTGGGGCAATTCTCCTGGGTTTTCCTTCGTAAAGGTATATCTGAGCAACCAGTATTCATAATACTTTGTGGTAGATAAGCACGAGAAGAATGAAGACTTCTGTCTCGTATCCTGTCTCCTGTGAATTATAGGATGATGATAAAATATTTCACAACTGATACCATTAAATGCTTATCACATACATCATCACTATGTTGTTGGTAATGAAAGTCTCAGTGAATATTGCTACAGTGAAATGCCATTTGCATTTTTCAGAAATCATTCATAAAATTGTATATCTATTATCACTGCTTCAACATTCTTCTCTGACATCTTGAGCTGTGTCTTACTGTAGAAATAAAAAAAAAAAAAAATACACACGAAAAAAGGAGACAAAAGTCAATTTCATTGAGAAAACTGTTTCCCACAGATGAGTCCTTGTTAATGTTCGAGCAGAATCATAAAAGACTTCTCCTGGATAAAATAATATTCCTTTCTGTTGTTATTGGTACACAAAGTTGGTAATCAACAGATACTTGTTGTACAGTTTTTCCATTTCTTTATGAGAACTCAGATTGTACATATTATGAAAAATTGACTTTCTTGTTCCCTAAAACTGTACTACATTCTGAATTTTTTGAGAAAAAGCTATATTTATTTAAAAACACTTTGTTTGCCATAACATAACACACATGAGAAATCTGGCATACTTTCACAAAGTGAAAATATTATGCTACATCACTAATGGTAACACATAATTATCTTAAATCATTGGAGTTCTTATACCTTTGACAGAATACTTGATTAGAAAGTTTTCTTTACTTTTTGTTCATAGTTCCTCTTGTATGCCAATGTCTTTTATACTGTTCTTCATTTTTATTTCTACTGAGTTCTTAGTTATTCATTTCTTCCTCAAGTCATTAAAGAATGGGAAACTACAATGTATTAATCTGTTTCCATTCTCTAATTGGCCCCATTTTACAACTATATCTGTTTTTTATTTCCAATACAATTAATTGTCCTTCCTAGTATTGTATTTTTATATGCATGGATTAAACTTTGATCATTCAATTTACTCTCTCCAGAGACGTAACTTCTCTACTTTGTGAACTTTTTTTATAAAAACATGATCATGTACTTGTACTTCTTAGTTACTCAGCTTTCTGTCCATGCACAAGGCATTGTAATAAGGCTTAAACACAAAGAAATTGTTTTCTCTTAATAGGAACCACATTAAAATACTATATTTCTGTTTCTCCTTGGTGTGTCCATTTTGATTTAAGAGTTTTTGTTGCAGATAATCTGACCATCAGAAGTGAAAGTCAATTTTATGCAGAGTTTGTGGACAACAAAGTTTCAGACAATGTTTTATTCACTGTTAAGGACTGAAATTGCTTCATTAGATAACATACTCATAAATAAATCACAACTACTATGTGTAACAGTTCACTGCATACAGAAATGCAATTTAAGAAACACTGAACTACAACATTGTAAGTTCAATAGTTTTTGATCACATTGCATCTTTGTTAAAAGGAGTTTAACACTGAACTGAGAGAAATATTTATCTGCCGGACATTGATTCTTCAATTTTTTGATTTATCCACTCGCGGTGTGCAGCAACATTTGTGTATACACCAGGTTTATTTGGCTGTCCACAGTCTTCACCCCAACTTATTATTCCATATAATGTAAACACTCCTGAAAATGAAAGTTACACATTAGGTAAGTGACTTTTTGCTTTACAAAATTTCAACATACAGAAAAAGATTTGTACTAATCTATAGAAAAAGGGTGTGTGTGTGTGTGTGGGGGGGGGGGGGGGGGGGTCTGTTTACACAGCTTTCTTGGAACAATGTGCCTTTAGTGAAAAGACCATTCTGGCAACAATCCATATACAAACATTACAAATGTTTCAGATAGACCACCAAACACCAAAACAGAAGACTGTTTGTTGGCCAGGAAAATATACTGGCACATGTTTTCTTTTCCAACATCCAGTGATTCCATTTATGATTCAGATACAGGAGAACTTCAGCAAAGAATACATGAACTGAACAGAGCAAGTTTGATAGTAAGGTTTAACTATTTAAGTACAGTAAGATCAAAGTGATGTAGAATCAGTATGTAAAGAGATTAATGATGAAGCTGTAAAAACAGTTGACACATTTGTATAGTTAGGACAAAATAAAACAACAAGGGGATGGACATTTAAAGAAATAAACAGGAGGGTAAAATGGCTTAGCATTCAGTTCTTCTTTGTTTGATTGTCTTTCTTGCTGTTGTTAAATCTTTCTGGGTTGTATTGTTGTGACCCATGAAACTTTTCCTTTCTAACATTCATCTTCAGAGATGTCCTCGGTTCTGCTGGGTCTTGGGGTTGACAATGGATGTCTGAGAGCAATGTAAATATTGTGAACAAGAAGATTGGTAGATGTTTACATGCAACTGTCAGAGATAAAACAAAACTATCAAACAATTGTTTCTCAAAGATAAAATTATCTGTAGATTCTATTGATCACTACTGCCCATGTATCACTGATTTTCATGGTTTCTTCTTTACAGTTAAAATTAACACAAGTTATATATTTTGATGGTTTCTCTATATAAGGGAAAAATAGTCCATCTCTGTAGATAAATTTTTTTGTTTCAGGAAAATTTACTTCATGATTCTCTGATCAAAGAGCATGCTCTGCTACAGCTCATTCTTCGATTTTGCCTAGTCAGCAAACCATTTTATGTTCCTTCAATTGTGTATTCATGTTTATTTTGGTAGTTAGAATATAGACCTTAGCACATGGAATTTTGTATACCCCATATGACTGTGTGGCAGCAGGCACAGTCCCTTATGCGGCAGTGGAAAGTCCTTGCTAACCAAGACATATTGATGCACATAGATCTGTTGAGGGATGGAGAGCATTCTGGAATCAAGGTGAAGACAAGCTATCAGAGGGCTAAGGTCCTGAAATAAAACCTTGGCGGGTGTCCAGGCCTTGACATGACAGTCACATCAGGACACTCGAGGGCTGTGGTCTGACAACCCCACAAAAAAGAAGAAGAAGAAAAAAAAAAAGAAATCAAATTATGGAAACTAAAAGGAGGAATAGCTGAATGGATCTTAAGCCTATGACCTTTGGCTATTGGATTTTGTAATGTAAGAACATTGTGAGTGGCAGGAAGGTTCAGACAGATCAAAAAAGAGATAGAGAACTACAGATCAGATATATTAGGATGAAGTGAAATAAGGTGGCTGGAATCTGGGGACATTCAAACACAAAATGGTGGAGTGCTGCTGTATGTAGGACAGACAAGTGAAGATGCAATGACTAGGAATGGTGTGGGGCTCTTCCTATCTAAAAACTACAAAAGTCGGTTAGTGGAGTGGATAGCAGTCTCAGAAAGGATAATAACCACACACATAACAAAAATTGTGTGAAACATCACTGTAATTCAATCCTTTACACCTACTTAAGTGGCTCAAGGAGAATTAAAAGAAGTATTTTATACACAGCTAAATGGAGTCCTTAACAAACTAACTGCAGAGATATAAAAATTTTAATAGGGGACTTGAATGCAATATCTGGTTTAGAAAATGGTGGGTATGAACACATCGTATGTGTACACAGAATTTGGAATTGAAATGCAAATAGTGAACTGCTGATAGATATGTGCTCTGAGCATGACCTAGTCATTCAAGTCACACTGATTCCACATCCCAACTGCCATAAGATAATGTGCATCTCATCAGATCACATAACATATTAAGCTATCTGTGTAACCAGTCGTTTATCAGTGGAATATTTCCTGAATGGCTGAAATATGCTGAAGTTAAGTCACTGTTTAAGAAGGGAGATAAAGAAATAGCATCAAATTTCCGTCCAATTTCACTGTTGCCAGCATTCTCAAAAATTTTCGAAAAAGTAATGTACAGTCGTCTTTATAACCATCTTATATCAAATAACATACTGTCAAAGTCACAGTTTGGATTTCTAAAAGGTTCTGATATTGAGAAGGCTATCTACACTTACAGTGAAAATGTGCTTAATTCATTAGACAAATTCATTAGACCAGGCAACTGGTATATTTTGTGATCTGTCAAAGGCATTTGACTGTGTAAATCACAATATCCTTTTAAGTAAACTAGAATATTATAGTGTAACAGGAAATGCTGCACAATGGTTCAAATCTTACATCTCTGGCAGGAAACAAAGGGTGTTATTAGGAAAGAGACATGTATCAAGCTATCAGGCATCATCCAACTGGGAATAATTACATGTGGGGTCCCACAAGGTTCCATTTTAGGGCCCTTACTTTTTCTTGTGTATATCAATGACCTTTCATCAGTAACATTACCAGATGCCAAGTTTGTTTTGTTTGCCGATGATACAAACATTGCAATAAATAGCTAATCAAGTGTAGTCTTAGAAAGATCAGCCAATAAAATATTTGTGGACATTAATCACTGGTTCCTAGCCAATTCTTTGTCACTAAACTTTGAAAAAACACACTACATGCAGTTCAGAACTTGTAAGGGGTGTCCCAAGAGTATATGTCTAACATACGATGACAAGAAGATAGAAGAAGTGGACAGTGTTAAATTCTTGGGATTACAGCTTGGTAATAAATTCAACTGCGAGGAGCACACCACAGAACTGCTGAAGCGTCTTAACAAATCTCTGTTTGCAATGCGAATTTTGTCAGACATAGGGGATATAAAAAAAAAGCTGGCATACTACGCTTACTTTCATTCCATAATGTCATATGGGATTATTTTTTGGGGTAATTCATCAAGCCAAGCTAAAGCTTTCCGGGCACAAAAAAGTGCAGTAAGAGTTATATGTGGTGTGAACTCAAGAACATCCTGCAGAAACCTGTTTAGGGAACTAGGGATACTAACTACTGCTTCCCAATATATTTATTCCTTAATGAAATTTGTCATTAAAAATATATCACTTTTTCAAACCAATAACGCAATTCATGGAATCAATACTAGAAATAAGAATATTCTTCACAAGGATTTAAAGTCACTTAGTCTTGTACAAAAAGGTGTGCATTATTCAGGAACACACATTTTCAATAACTTGCCAGCAGCCATAAAAAGCTTAACAACCAATGAAATTCAGTTTAAGAGAAGCCTAAAGGATTTATTGGTGGCCAACTCCTTCTACTCCATTGATGAATTTCTTAGTAAAACCAACTGATTTGTATATAAGTACAACATAACTTCTGCACAATTTCAATGCAGTAATGTATTCATTGAAAATTTGTGTGTGTGTGTGTGTGTGTGTGTGTGTGTGTGTGTGTGTGTGTGTAAGTATAATCTAACTTCTGCACCATTTCAGTGCAGTAATGTGTTCATTGTAAATAGGTATTACAGTAGTTGTATTACATGTTTATTACCTTATAAATAGATAAAAAACTTTTTCATTTTAAATTCAGTGCATTAGTATTTGTAAAATGATGATCATTCCACTTGGGACCTGTGGAATGGTACGTTAGCTTATTTGTTTTAGTTGTAAATATTTGTCATGTATTGTTGTTTTTCTGACATGTTCCACATCCTGGAGGACCTCCTCACTACGGATCAATTGGAATGAAAGTAAATCTAATCTAATCTAAAACTGCAAATCAAATAGATCACATAGTTGCAAACTATAAATTTTGCCACTTTCTGATAAATGTCAGAAATAAGAGAGGAGCAGACATGGGAAGCCACCACCCCCTATGTTGACTGAGTTCAGATTGAAGATTGTGGCAAATACAACCAAGTCACAGGGCCAAAAAAATAGATTAGGTGGTGTTAAAAGTTCATCATATCAAAGAAAGACTTGCCCTTTAACGATGAAACAGATTCTAGGTCCTCTCTCAGGAAAACTTTAGGCAGGAAGGAACTGAAACAGGTTGTAAAAGATTTAAAGCCAACTATCAACACACATCAAAAAAAGTTTTGCATCATCTCAGTTCTGAGAGTTCCGGAACCTGTACAGAAAACTGGAGTAGAGATTAACATAAACATAATTTCTGTACTTTTTTGCTTATGAAAACCACACATTGCATGTTGTACCACCATACAGTGAGACCTTCAGAGGTGGCGGTCCAGATTGCTGTACACACCAATGCTTCTAAATACCCAGTAGCACATGCTCTTGCACTGATGCATGCCTGTATTCACTGTGGCATACTATCCACAAGTTCATCAAGCCACATAATGCCACCCCAAAACAGAAGGGAACCTCCACCTTGCTGCACTCGCTGGACAGTGAGTCTAAGGTGTTCAGCCTGACCAGGTTGCCTCCATACATGTCTCCAATGACTGTCTTGTTGAAGGCATATGGAACACTCATCGGTGAAGAGAACGTTATGCCAATCCTGAGCAGTCCATTCCATATGTTGTTGGGCCGATCTGTACCTTGCTGCATGGTGTTGTGGTTGCAAACATGGACCTCAGCATAGATGTTGGGAGTGAAGTTGCACATCACGCAGCTTGTTGCGCACAGTTTGAGTCGTTAACACGACGTTCTGTGGCCGCACCATGGTGGCATTGGTGTCAGGGTTCCTCTGTGCCGTAATCCATAGGTAGCGGCCACCCACTGCAGTATTAGCCCTCGGGTGGCCTGAGTGAGGCATGTCATCGACACTTCCTGTCTCTCTGTATCTCCTCCTTTTCCGAACAACATCGCTTTGGTTCACTCTGAGATGCCTTGACACTTCCCTTGTTGAGAGCCCTTCCTGGCACAAAGTAACATTGGGGACTAGATCAAACTGCAGTACTAACCATCTAGGCATGACTGAATCGCAGACAGCATGACCTGTGTACCTCCTTTCTGGTGGAATGACTGGAACTGATCGGCTGTTGGACCCCCTCTGTCTAATAGGTGCTGCTCATACATGGTTGTTTACATCTTTGGGAGGGTTTAGTGACATTCTCAACAGTCAAAGGGACTGTGTCTGTGATACAGTATCCACAGTTAACATCTATCTTCAGGAGTTCTGGGAACTGGGGTGATGCAAAACTTTTTTTGATGTGTGTAGGTGCTGGAGAGAGCATCTTAGGATTTAAGACACATCAAAGAAAAGAATGGATTTTTGATTATATGTGGAATTAAATTAGCTGCAGGAAAGTACTAACACAAAAGATAAGTCTTTGTAAGACAAGAACAAGAAGACTAAAGCATAAAGAATACAATGTGGCAAACAAAACAATGAAAACAGAGATAAGGAGAGATAAAAGGAAATGGATAGATTAGCAGGTACAGTTAGCAGAAGAGGCAGCAGGACAGCTAAATATAAAGGAGCTGTGCAGTATCACTAAATTATTCTCAACGTAGAGATTTAGACGTGAAGTACCAGTTAAGAGCAAAGAAGGGGTGATGGTTGTAACCCAACACACACAGCTACAGATATGGGGGGAGCATTTCGAGGAGCTGTTAAATCATGAAGACAACTACCAACAACAGGTGAAAGATTTTTCAGAGGAAGTTGAAGCAGATGAAAATATAAATCTGCAGTGAGTGAAATTAGGACTGCTTTGAGAAGTCTAAAAAGTGCAAAGGCTCCAGACCTAAACAAGGTAGCATCTGAGCTCTTAAAAGATGATACTGAAAGTAGTGCTAAAAAGCTCCATCTCTTGCTGAAGAGAAGTCCCGAAAGCAGAGGAAAAATGGATTGGTGGTAAACCTTTCATAAAAAGGAAATTTGTCGGATTGTAACAGCTGGCATAGTATTACATTTCTGTCAGTGTCCAGTAAGGTCCTCACCAGCTATTTTAAATAGGATCAAATATTCACTTGAATACTGACTGCTTAAAGAAGAGGTCAGTTAAAACAAATGTGTCCTTAGATAAATTTATAACTCTGTTACATAAATAAGAAACTGAAAAACTGCTTAAGAGACTAGTTATATTGCTGACTTCAATGTAGATGTAAGAACTGATGACAAATTTGCTTCACATTTAAGGAAACTTATTGCTACAAATGGACTAAATCTAAAATTTGACCACTGCACAAGAGTTACAGCAACTACTTCAATGATAATACTGTAACTAATTCTAATTCCAGTTTCAAAGAAAAATTTATTTTAGATTTAGGAGTATCACACAATGCAGCACTACTTGTATCATTATCAAAATTAAATTTAGGCAGCGCAACAAACAGATGTAGTAACTTTAGCCGAAAAAACGTGGAAGCATTCATTAAAAAACTATGCCTCACTGTATGGCTGCTCAGCCAACACAGTTCAACAAATGACAACTACAATAACTTTTCAATTGATTTCATGAGCATATTCAGCTAATGCTTCCCTTTTGTAACAGTGTGGACTGAATCTCATGAAAGTAGTTCATGGCTAAGAAAAGGAATTAGTGTGTCTAACATTAAGAAGAGGAAATTGCATATGGACAAAAGTCAATTTAAATCCTGGATTTCTTAAAGATGTGAGCACATACAAAAAACATTTGACAAAGTAGGTAAACTAGAAAAGCATACTGCAAACAATACATTCATTTTAAGTGCAAAAAATAAATCCAAAGCTATTTGGTCTGTTATAAGAAGTGAGGTTGGCAGTGAACTGTAGAGAAAATGTCCCTTTAAACTAATGATAAAGGTAGGATAGTTGCAGATCTCAGTGCGGTATGTGAATCCTTTTAGTTTCTTCATTAGTTGTAACCAAATGGGTGACTGCTCACTACCAAGTAAAATTCCTAGTATGGCAGAGAAAACCTGCTCGGGTCTTAAATTTTCAGCTGTTTCAAGCACTGATCTTATTAAAATCATTATGTCCCTATAAAGTTTAAACTCAGTGGGTTGGGATGAGGTTCCCACCAGAATAATAAAATCAGTACATTATAGTGTTGTACATCCACTCTCACTCATAATCAACCAGTCTTTTGAAGAGGGATGTTTTTCAGATTAGTTAAAATATGCCGAAGTTCTGCTAATTCGTAAAAAGGTCAAACAGGATGAAATGGGAAACTATAGGCATACCTCATTGTTACCAATTTCTTCAAAAATGTTCGAAAGAGCTGCATGTGACCAAATAGAAAATTATAATTCATCCCACATATTATTTTACACAATCAGTATGCAGCGCAACCCATGCAATAAATGAATTGGTCACAGAAGTTCGCAGTTGTGTCAATAATAAAATGTGTGCATCAGGCATCTTTTGCGATCTTAACAAACCCTTTGGCACTGTAAACCATGACCAGCATCTTCAAAAACTGATTAACTATGGTTTTCAAGGAAAATCTCTTTGTTGGATGTCATTATACTTAGCAAACAGAAACCAGAGAGTACTTGTTAATAACAGTGGCAAGAAATTCGTTTTTGGATGGAAACACCTACAATTAGGTGTTCCAAAAGTCTCAATAATAGGGCCACTACTATTTTTGTATTACATCAATGATATGCTATGCCAGGTTGAGTCAAGATACCATACTATACACAGATGATTCAACAGTGATAGTCTGCTGTAAAACCGATGAAGACTTAATCTGTTGTATTAAACAGATGCTTGGGGAAGTGGAGGCATGAGTAAAAAATAAAAATTTGAAATACAACTTTGCAGAAACAGAAATTATTCATTTCACCACAAAACAATCAGCACAATGTACAACTGAGATTAGCTATGTGGACAAAAAATTGGACACCGCAAGCTGTCAAATTCCTTGGTGTGTTTAATAAATATGTTGTGGAGTGATCTCAGTTGACTGAACAGTCTTGTGTATGTCATGAAGGTCTTATCTAGCACCACTGACTTAGTCGTTAAGAAATCTGTATTTTATGCATATTTTGTTTCAGTAGTAAAGTTTTCTGAGGGCCTGAGGAAACTAATCTCCTGAAAGTCTTTAGGCTACAAAAAAAAAAAAAAAAAAAGACTGTCCAAGCAATGGTGAGAGCTAAAAAGAATAAAAACTTCTAACCTCTATTTGAAAAACAAGATCTACTCTCCATTCCAAGCATGTGTAAATATGAGATTCTCATTTTCACAAAGACAAACCAACAACTTTTTGAGGACAACTGCTTCCTGCTGCAATATGAGACTAGATCTAGGGGAAGTTACATGCTACCTACCCACAGTCTCAAACTATATGAAAAAACTTCACTCAACATGGGCATGAAATTTGTAAATAAAACCTGTAAGGGGAAAAGTGACCCAGAGCTAAGAAATACTGAAGACCTAGAAAAATATTTTAAAATAAATGCTACTATAGTGTAGTAGATTTCTTTATGTATAATATAATCTCCCTATAAAAAGTAACACTATAGAAATTATAACCATAGATTTTTTTAAAAGAATTATTGTCGCCTTATTTATTAGTCAGCTTAAAATTGACAAGTCACGTATGTCACAATCTTTGATTGTGTGAGGCATGCAACACCGGACCTACAATATTTCTGAACTGGGGACAAAAATTAATAGTGACACCCCCCTTTCCCTCCCACTTGTGCGTTTGAGATAGGATGTAAAAAAAAAGTTTTTTTTTCAAAAATATGTTCATTTTGTAGCACACATCTTTCTGAAGATTTTGATATATTAAACATATATGTTCGAGGAAATGTAAGGCACATTATTTGGTCTCAAGTGTGCCAAAGTGCAGAGCAATACCTCTTCGCTCAGCATTCTTCTATCGCATGTCACTGTATTTGACTCTCTGGAATTCAAACATTTATATTTTGCAATGGAAGCCAACAAACCTGTATTCAGCACTGTGGAAATTAAAATGTTCTGTGGTGCCTCTTCTGCTGCCAGTTGGCTGGTTTGACATCCTACCCCCTTACAAAAAGCTCACAATTAATGCTGAGCAGGATTATTTGTGACCAAGAGAATAAGAACTCTTTAGAAAATTTGCACTCTTTATTGCCTATTAGCTAATAACTTTCTGTTTTGTGTGGCATAAAATTAAATATAGGAAACATAAAACCAGTAAAGACAAGAGACAAGCAAAACAGTACACATTTCTTCAATGCTTAGGTCTATGCATTTTTCTCTCTCTAATCTGGCTAAAGCTTTACATGGCATACTTTCCTTTCTGCAACAGAATCTATTGCCTCATCAAAGTTTGCCAAACTTTTTGCTACATGAAAAATCAAAATGTCATTGTCATTGATACTGAAAAAGCTGTTAATATGAACTGTACCCAAGAGTCGTGTAGTTTCTCTATTTGATTACATCTATTTTTTTACTGTCTGTTAGATAAAATGAAATAAGCCTTCCTAATATTGCAGCAATTGTAACACATGCCAAATAGGCGAGACTGTTTTAGTATAAACGGTCAATTTTATCTACCTCATTTACATAAATAATATGACAGAATATAATTCATGAAGTACCAATATCAAATACTTATTAGAACTATTACAAGCAAAAAGGTTTATGTTAGGAAATAGTTTCACATTTTACTCATAAGCTCCAGTTTCTCAAGCATGAGAAAGTAGTAGTACAAAGTTTTTATATAAATTTGAAATTGTAATATTCTTCCATATAATTTATTTGATGTCACCATCTCTTTTCCTTCCTCGTATTAAGAAACAATCTTGTTATCAAACTTCTTGGCAGATTAAAACTATGTGCCCGACCAAGACTCGAACTCCGGTCCTTTGCCTTTCGCGGGCAAGTGCTCTACCATCTGAGCTACCGAAGCACGACTCACGCCCGGTCCTCACAGCTTTACTTCTGCCAGTATCTCGTCTCCTACCTTCCAAACTTTACAGAAGCTCTCCTGCGAACCTTGCAGAACTAGCACTCCTGAAAGAAAGGATACTGCGGAGACATGGCTTAGCCACAGCCTGGGGAATGTTTCCAGAATGAGATTTTCACTCTGCAGCGGAGTGTGCGCTGATATGAAACTTCCTGGCAGATTAAAACCGTGTGCCCAACCAAGACTCCAACTTGGGACCTTTGCCTTTCGCGGGCAAGTGCTTTGAGGACCGGGCGTGAGTCGTGCTTCGGTAGCTCAGATGGTAGAGCACTTGCCCGCGAAAGGCAAAGGTCCTGAGTTCGAGTCTTGGTTGGGCACACAGTTTTAATCTGCCAGGAAGTTTCATATCAGTGCACACTCCGCTGCAGAGTGAAAATCTCATTCTGGAATCTTGTTATCACTAATTCTGCAACTGTTCCTGCCATTGTCAAAACTTATTTTCTGTTTAACTTCACTAACCCTGTCAGAATTACTGGTTCTCTGGATAGGCATTATTACGTGTTCATACAACATGTTTTCCAAGCTATTCCGAGAATAGAACTTAAGTGGCTGCTAACTAGGGACCATACAATTGACCCTTAGTAGTGTAGCATTCTGGCAAAAACTTTCGGACAAAATTTCATTTTCTTGGATACACTAGATGATAATATGTAATCTTTCTTACCTGTTAGTCATTTATTTCCACTCTGGTAGTCTTTATCTATGTATTTCGCTAATAGCTATAACACTGCTTATCATTCACACATCCAATCAACCAAATAAACAAACAGTAATTGGTATTCATCCATTTGGGATTATTCAGCTCAGCTTGTTTAGCCCCGTCCCCTTTTGTCTGTGGGAAAGGTTTTTATTTCTTGAGGTGACAGGGATTCCCCTGGCAAAGATATCATGTACACCAAGCATGCATTCAAAAATCAACTTATGATTTGTTCAGAAATCAACTTAGAATGTGTTCAAAAACGTTCAAAACCAACAGGGATGCATTTCAAAATCATATGAATATTCAATAGACCAATGTGTTCTTGCCACCCAGGGGAGATACTCCAATCCCCCCCACCCCACCCAGCTCCATGCCACAGATCCGAGCCTGAAGGCATGTTATCTGATAATGAAAATTTGATTTGATTTGTGCACAACACAGTTGTGTTGATCTTATAAATTCTCTTAGAATCATATTAGAGCAATGCAAAGAATGCTAGGCACCCATGTACCTGGCATTCATTGATTTTGAAAAGGCCTTCAATTCTGTGAAACAAATACTGTGGCAGGTGTTGTAGAAGTATGGTATATCACAAAAGATTCTAATCATCTTCAAAGATCCATATGATGGCTACAAATTTTGTGTGCTCCACAAGGGAAGTCTCATAGAATCAACAGAGGTAACAACAGGAGTCCAGCAGGGTTGTATGTTGTCACCAATGCTCTTTCTACCTGTCCTTCACTTGGTTATGAGAAGTCATAGCAGACAGGAGACAAGGAATCAAATGGGGAATCCATGAATGTCTTGAGGATTTTGAGTTCACAGACAACACAGTTTTATTAGTCCAAAGGCTCACAGGTGTGAAGACTAAATTAAATTCACCAAAAGAAGAAAGGCAGAGGTTGCTGGCCTCAAGTTAAATATAAGCAAAACAAAGGAAAGATGATAAATTCTGGAAACATGGAAGTGCTACTGTTTATAGGGGAACAGCACGAGGAGATTGTCAGTTCATTCCAGTATGCTGGGTGGGTGGTGGGAGAAGATGATGAAACTAGAGGAGATGTGAAGAACCACATTAGAAAGGCAAATGCTGCCTTCATACAACCAAAACCATTAAAATAATACATACCAACAGAAACATTACATGCAAAACTAAAATTTGTATTTTTAATACAAATGTGAATGCTGTCTCCTTTACAATAGTTAAAGCTCGAAAGTAGACAGGATGGTAATGTCACCATTACAAAGATTCATAAATAGTTGTCTCCAGCGCATTATAAATATCTGGAGGGAGGAAAAAAAAAGAGAGAGAATCTCTGAAGAAAAATGAACTACATCCCTACACAAGAACAGAAATATGAGGGAAAGTGGAGATGACTGGGACAGACATTAAGGAAGCCAGACAGAGCAGCTGAGAAGAAGGCATCGAAATGGAATCCCCAAGGAACAAGGAAGAGAGGCATGTCTAGAGATATGTAGAAGTTGATGGTGGAAGGGGAGAAATGAAGGGTTGACAAGACCAGAGTGAAATTGAGGGAAATGGTTGAAGACCTAGATGGATGGCCAGTTCTCCTGGATGCCCTATGCCTCCATAGGGACCAAAGTAAATAAGTCAAGTAAGATGTACACTGGTACAGGAGAGTGTTTATCCTTTACAGGTATATTTTCTTTGTTAGTGTAGAAACTGGCCTGATGTCATGTTTCATTAAAACCTTCTCAATCTGATCAGTTGCTTTTTTAGCAAAAAGGAAACAAGCTGTGTTCTTCCATCATTGTGTTATTTCCTTGTCTTTGGTCCTACTGTTATTTAGTCACAGAACTCTCCTCACTTCTTTTCCTGAATAGCCATTTTCTCAAAAGCCTGTTTCAAATGTTTTAAAGCAAGTGTCCAGGTGTTCTGACATGGAAATTCTTTTGGCTCTGTTGACAAGACTTTTGACGACAGCACTTGTTTGTTGTGGACGATGGTTGGCATTCTCACATAAATATCTGTCCATATGTGTGACTTTCTCAAAAACTTTATGTTCCAACCTTCCATCAGTCTGACTCATAATTAACACATCCAGGAAGTTGTCATTTTCCATCTCCATGGCCAACTGGACTTTTGGATTTATATTATTTAGATAACAAAAGAGTTCTTCCAAACACCTTTTACCATGTGACTAAACCATAACTGTGTCCTCCAAAAACCATTACCATTAAGATGGTTTCTTATTTGCTTATCTGAGGGCTGATTGTTCGAATTTTTCAGAATAAAAATCAGTGATTGCATATACTCAGTAGTATACCAACTGCAACACCATCAACTTGCTCATCAAATTCATCATCCCATTTTAAATGGTCTATGAGTAAATGGAATGAAAATGACAATGGAATATTCTTCCTGGATATTTAGTTATGAGACAGACTGATGAGAGGTCGGAACATAAAGTTTTTCAGAAAGTCAAACACACAGGCAGATATTTATGCAGGAACTCCAACCATCATCCACAACAATCAAGGAGTGCCATCAGTAGTCTTGTCAACAGAACCAAGAGAATTTGCATGCTGGAACACCTGGATACCTATTTAAAACATCTGATGCTGGATTTGAGATTATTGCTACTAATGAAAATAAGTAAATACAGTTCTATGATCAAATAACAGTAAGCCAAAGGACAAGGAAATTACACAGTGATGGAAGAACACAGTTTCTTTCCCTTTTATTAAAAAAGTAACTGTTCAGAAAAGGAAGATTTTATAGAAATGTCACATCAGACCAGTGTTTAGACAAACAGTGAAAATATACCTCTATTGGCATATGGGGTGTACATAATTCCCTATAAATGTTTTAAGGTCTATATTGGAACTACCAAAAGGACTGTGAATACACAACAGAAGGAACATAAAAGTGTTTGCTGACTAGTGATAGTAGAAAAATCAGCTACTGCAGAGCATGCTCTTCAATCAGGAAATGATGAAGAGGTTTTCTGACACAAAAATTTTATCTGCAATGATGAACTGATATCCACAGCTACATAAAGAAGCCATTGAAATATATATGCATGGGACTAATTTTAGCAGCAAAAAAGAAGCTATGATACTTGATCATATATGGAAAGTAGCACACAAAATAAATAAATAAATTTTATTCTTGACAAATGACAGTTCGGTAGCTGACTTTCATCTCCAACAAGGATAATCTCTGGTGATTACGAATAAACTTGTATCATGCCCCATTTTCACAACACACGTGCCATTCTCAGAAGTCTGACCCATCAATTGGCAAGATTCAGTGGAACCACTAGCACCTCTGAAGATGTCCAGCACAGCTTGGGATGAAATGTTAAGAACGGAAATGTTTTGTGGACCACAACCACACAAACCAGAAGATTTATTGGCAGATAAGACATCTGGTCTTGAAAGACTTCGTTGTGTGATCATTTTTTGCTGCTGTACTGCTCCTTGTTGGTCCCTGGTCCTGAGTTCAGTTACCTGCTGAATAAGGAACATCTTTCTCTTCTTCATGTTACTTCAGATTAATTGACTGCCATTTACTGCTGCCATTTCTAGGCTATTGTAAAATAAATGCATCATCCATCTCCTATAAGCAATTTACTGCTGCCATTTCTAGGCTATTGTAAAATAAATGCATCATCCATCTCCTATAAGCAATCTTAGTTGAGTATTTACAAATCATTTCATCAATGACATCCACACAATACTTCGTGGCCTTACAGAGCATAACAGTTTATGGTTCCTTGTTTCCTTCTTCACTCACTACTAATTTAGGATGCAGTGTGCTAAGAATAATGACATTTTTATTTTCTTCCCTTGGTATAGTGTTATGGTGCCTTTTGGCTTGTCAGTATTATTCAAGATGATGGTGTAATATAAGTCAGCATTGTACTTCTTAATGCAATTTAGGATATCTCACTGAATCTTGTTTATTGTTTCCACTAATGATACTTTTTTCTAATGAAGTTTCTTTGCAAGCTAAATGGGTTGTGAAGAAGTTTTTGCTTGTTATCTGCCCAGCCTTTCTCCTTATCAATGTAAGGAAAGGCATTGCAAATGTATTTGAAGCCTGTCCAAAACTGAAATCTGCTTTGTCAGGTTTGTTTGGCACAAATTAAGTAAACCTGCTTGCTTAAAATTAACTGCTCATCAATTCAAATATTTTCACCAGAGCAATAACAGTGTAAGTAGTTTCCCTTAGACTTGTTCCAAACTGCAGAAATATGAGTGAACATGTTGACAGGGATGTGGTGAGCTAGTGATGACTTCTCATTAAAGTGGAGGAAACTGATAAGTTTGTTGAATCTCTCTCTTGTCATTTTATCACTGATAGAATTAGGGCACCATGAATGCAACAAAAGATCATCCAGGGAAACATCATTAGCACAAAGAACATCTCTGGTGTGCATGGTAACAATCAAAGCCTCAAAATCCCCCACAACACAGTCCAAGTTGTGATATTTATTTCATTTCGATCATCTAATTCTGCCTTTTTTAATGACATATCATATCAGTTTAGAAAAAATATCAGAAGAAAATGATGATGGAGTCAGCCACATGGCAGAAAGTGGCTCCTTCTCTCTTCTTCAGGACATTCAAAGCAACCTTCCTTCCAAGCAGCAGTGTGTTAGCTACCTTTCCTTTGTTCTATCTCTATCAGCCATCATCACTATTAAGAAGTGGGGTTTTAAACTCTATTCCTTCACTGTTATGGAGAGAATTGGAATGTAAAGATGTCGAGTGATTGTAACTCCTCCCCATACTCACTACCTTCATCGTCAGTTGCCTCTGGCAGAAAACTGCCATCTGAATTCAAAGTAATTTTTTGATTCAGTATCAGAGTTCTCCAGAATATGATGAATCTCTTGATTAATAAGACATGCCAATACAACATAATTAAAAAACACACATTACAGTAGGAAACACCTGCTCGACTGATGAAGCAAATAACAATAGCTACACACAGGTGACAAATGACATGCCAGTGACCATCGTATAAATCTTTCCACGGTACCTAGCTCATCATTTGTTGACTGAAGCAAAATACAACTCATGTGCCTTTGTTGTTGTGGAAAGAGCAATACTGTAAAAAGGAGTTACTTCAGGGTTCAAATCACCGCTGCTGCTGTACAAAGTATACTTCACAAAATTTCCATAAAACCCTGAAATTTGTCAAAACAGACACAATAAAGAAAAGTCCTGAACTTTGGTGGAAAACTTTAAAAAATAAATAAAAGTTGAAAGGTGTCTAGTGCAAGAAGAACATGTACATCAACTGCTAAAATAGTTCAAAAATTGAATGAGCAATGAAAAGATGCCTATTGTGCATAACGAGAGTGAAAAGAGGGGGGGGGGGGGGGGGGGGGGGGGGTGTAATATTAGATTCTATTGGATTAGATTAGGTTAGTACTTGTTCCATAGATCATGACTACAACACTTCGTAATGATATGGAACGTGTCAGGCTAATAAAAGGTGTCAATACAAGATATTACATTACACAAAATATTACATGTCACTTAATAATTTTTTTTATGGGGGTTGGGGAAATTACCCACTTACTACATCCAAAAACTCATGTAATGAGTAGAAGGAGTTGCCGTTAAGAAATTCTTTTAATTTCCTTTTAAATGCTATATGGCTATCTGTCAGACTTTTGATGCTATTAGGTAAGTGACCAAAGACTTTTGTGGCAGCATAATTTACCTCCTTCTGAGCCAAAGTTAGATTTAACCTTGAGTAGTGAAGATCATCCTTTCTCCTAGTGTTGTAGCCATGTACACTGCTATCACTTTTGAATTCATTTGGATTGTTAATAACAAATTTCATAAGTGAATATATATATTGCGAGGCTACAGTGGATCTCTAGCTCTTTAAATAAGTGTCTGCAGGATGATCTTGGATGAGCTCCAGCAATTATTCTGATTACACGCTTTTGTGCAATGAACACTCTTTTACTCAATGATGAGTTACCCCAGAATATGATGCCATACAAAAGCAGAGAATGAAAATAGGCATGGTAAGCTAATTTACTCAGATGTATATCTCCAAAATTTGCAATGACCCTAATAGCATAAGTAGCTGAACTCAAACGTTTCAGCAGATCCTCAGTGTGTTTTTTCCATTTCAACCCCTCATCAATGCATACACCTAGAAATTTTGAATGTTCTACCTTAGCTACCGATTTCTGATAGAAGTCTATATTTATTAATGGTGTCATTCCATTTACTGTGTGGAACTATATATACTATGCTTTCTCAAAGTTTAATGAGAGCCCATTTGCAGAGAACCACTTAATGATTTTCTGAAAAACATCGTTTACAATTTCACGATTTAATTCTTGTCTGTTGGGTGTGATAGCTATACTAGTATCATCGGCAAAAAGTACTAGCTTTGCATCTTCGTGAATAGAGAATGGCAAGTCATTAATATATATTAAGAACAACAGAAGACCCAAGACTGAACCTTGCGGCACCCCATTGCTGATTGTTCCCCAGTTTGAGAAATCATCAGTTTTTTGCGTATTATGTGAACTGATCACTTCAACTTTCTGCACTCTTCCAGTTAGGTATGACTTCAACCATTTGGGCACTGTCCCATTCATGCCACAGTACTTGAGCTTATCTAGAAGTATTCCATGATTTACACAATCAAAAGCCTTTGATAGATCACAAAAAATCCCAACGGGTGACTTCCGGTTACTCAGAGCATTTAATATTTCATTAGTGAAAGTATATATAGCATTTTCCGTTGAAGAGCCCTTCTGGAAACCAAACTGACATTTTGTTAAAACTTTATTTTTACAAAGGTGTGAAGCTACTCTACAATAAATTACTTTTTCAAGACTTTTGGATAAGACAATCAGAAGAGAGAGTGGGCGGTAGTTGTTGACATCAGACGTATCCCCTTTTTTATATAGTGGTATAGCAATGGCATACTTCATTAATAACCTTTCTTAATGTAGCACAGTAGTTTTTATAATATTTGGCTGTTTCTGGGTCATTACTCTTTCTTGTTGTTAGATACAGTTCCCTTTTGTGGTTACAAGATATTTTTATTCCTTTAATAAGCCAATGTTTTTTTTCATGGTTTCTTATAATTAGATCTAACTACTTTCTTGGGGAAACAGTTTTCAAATTCTCTTACAAGTGTATCATGAAATAAGTTATATTTTAAATTAGCATCGGATTCCTTGTACACCTCATCCCAGTCTAACTGCTGAAGATTTTCTCTGAAATTTCTAATTGTTGAGTCATTAATTGAACGAACAACTTTGGAGGGTAGTTTTGAATTACTGAATGGAGCTATGTCATATACTGTAACTAGCTGAGCGTCATCGTGTTCAGAAAGCCCATTGTCAACAGGACAAGAATTTATGTTTTCAAACCTATCTTGGTCTATAAAAGTGTTATCTATCAATGTGCTGCTGTCCTTTACTATCTGAGTAGGAAAATTAATGACAGATGTCAAATTGAAAGAACTGAGCAAGATTTCCAGGTCATTCTTCCTATTACACTCTTTCAGTGAATCAACATTGAAGTCCCCACAAATAATAATTTGCTTTCCCCTATCAGACAGATTGCACAACAAGGCATCCACATTTTCCAGGAATAAATGAAAGTTTCCTGAAGGGGACCTATATACTGATACAATTATAAAAGAGCCCTCCTTCAGTTTAAGTTGACAGGCACATGCTTCTATATGTTGCTCTAGACAAAACTTTTATGTGTCTAAGCTTTCTACACAGCGATAACTTTTGACATATATGGTAACTCCTCCTCTCACCTTACTCTCTCTACTTATATGTGCAGCTAGTTTATAACCACTGATATTTAACTTTTCCATATCAGACACAATGTGATGCTCAGACAGGCATAGTATATCTATTACATTATCAGATTCAGTGTCATCTAAACAAACCAGGAGTTTATCTACTTTATTCTTCAGTCCTGGAATATTTTGGTGAGAAATGGTAACGTTATTTTTTACTTTGCTTTACTTTACTTTACTTTTGTGAGAATCTACTTTTTTCTTTAATCCACCAATATTTTCGTTAAATATGGTAACATTATTATTTACTTTCCTGTTGTGAGAATTTTGTGAGTTTTGGACCTCTTTAACACCTGCCTGTTTGATCTTCTCATTGGACACTGATATTAGTCTAAAAAAGAGGTACATACATGAGTACTAGTGTCCCCCCCTTATGGATTTCGCTAACAACCCTGCCAGGTTACCCTTCCATTTCCTATTGAGGTGTAGGCCATGCCTTGTGAAATCCCCCTTATCAATAACCTTGACAGGAACCAATCCAATGTCTGACAGAGTGGCTGCCCTATGCAACTGATCTAACTCCATATTTACCCTCCTGACAGAGCGGTTCAACTGGGGCTGATCATGCCGCACGAAAGCAGGCACCAGACCAACATTGGTATGGTTCGTTGCCGATTCTATTTTCACCAGGTCACACTCAATACCATAGCCCTGATCCCTATCAATCAAAGAGAAAAGACAGGAGTTCAGTTGAGGACTTGATGGTGATTGTTATGAAACTGAAATGAAGATGGGCTGCGCATAGTGAGGTAAAATATTTGGAGTGGGACTCAGGAGATTCTGTGTTGGATCCCTTTTGATAAACACACACACACAGGACAGCCTAATGTTAGATGGATTGACAATAGAGAAACAAGCAGGACAAACTCTGAAAGGAAAAGTTGAAGATCGTACTTTGTGGAGAGGTCTGGAAGAGGTCTATATCCAGCAATCAATGATAAATAGGTGGTGATCTTCTTAAAATTTCTTTATGCACCATACAATAAAGCATTATAGTTTTGCTGACCTATAGGCCTTCTGTAAATCAATAACTATCAAGCACTTTTGCTAGGGCACAATGCTCCACACTAGTATTGTATCAGCGGCAGTCAAATGAAAACAAGACAAATGCAAAAAATGTAAGTAAACCGTTTATTATTTTAAAAGTAATTGCCATAACTCTCAATAGATTTATCTCAATGTGAGGCAATGCTTTCATGGAAAAATGCTTGTGGTTGCCTATGGAACCATTATTATACCTAGGTGTATGCCTCTTCAACCAAAGCAAACCGATGGCCAAAAATTATTTCTTCACGGCTATATGGAAATTAGGTGGGTAGAGATTGCGATTGTATGGGGAATGTGTAAGGGCTTCTCAGAGAAACCTATGCAGCTTAGTCAAAACAACCTTGGGAACAAATGCGTGGGCATCACCCTGCAACATTCCTGGGCATCTGAACCTGAAAGCACACTTCAATTTTTGGGAATTGTCCACATACCACTGTGCATTACTTGTGGCATCGTGTTCCAGAAAGTCAATGAGCAGCAGGCCTTTGCAACCAAAGAAAGAGGTCACCATAACTCCCCTGGAGTGTGTATGCCTGGTGTTTCAACTACACTGAATCCTTCTATACAGCATTCATATTGATTTAACAATGATGCTGTTGTATATGCTCATATACAATGCTCTATAAGCATCCACTAAAATTAATTGCAATTAATTACATTAAATAGAAAAAATACTTAATTTTTGGATTTCCAACCAGGTGAGCTCATTAAAATTGTGAAATTTTTCAATGAATTCACCTGGCTGGAAACCAGAAAACTTTATATTAGTTCAACTCACTGAGAAAGACATCATCATACATTGTCCAGTCACATTAACATGACCCTCACCTATGTTTGATGTCAGTGTACAATAACCACTCATGAATGGCAGGTGGCAACACTAACAGTGAAGGGTATATAAAGCGTGTTGGGGGACATGGAAAACAGTGCAGTCATTGTCGTAATGTGGAAACAGACCAATTTATATGACATCAAAAAGGACATGATCATTGGCTTTTGGGCCAAAAGTAGAAGCATTTCCAAAATGGCTAAGTTTGTAGACTGTTTATGTGCCATCACGGTTAGACCAAAACCAGTGCTGAGGTGAATGCGATGTGCCACGGGCCATGGATGATAGGGTTGAAAAATAAGTGTGGAGGTGTGTATGGACAAATAGATGGGAAACTGTAAAGCAACTGACCATGCAGGTGAATCAAGGGGCTGCCAACATTGCTTCCTCAACAAACGTTCAGTGAACACTGCTGCATATGTGCCTCGGCAGCAGATTTGGTTGGTTGGTTTGGGGAAGAAGACCAGACGGCAGCAGATATCTGGTTCATGCGCCTTTGCTGATTGGTGTTGATTGGTGACAGAGGCTGGAATTTCCATGCTATTACTGCAACTGGATTTCCACTGAATTGTTACAGGTGGACTTTTAAGATGAATCACACTTTATAGCATCTGCAATGAACCATACAAATGTTGGCTTGATTCCTGCTTTCATGCAAGATGACCGGCCCCAATTGAACAGCTTTGTCAGGAGGGTCAATATGGAGCAAGATCAGCTGCTTCGGGCGGCTACTTTGTCAAGCATAGGTTTGGTTTCTATTGATGGTATTGGTAGGTGGGACTTCACAAGACATGGCCTGCATCTCAATAGAAGAAGGAAGGGTAAACTGGCTGGGATGATAGCATAATCTTTAAGAGGGGGGGGGGGGGGCACTGAAACTCATGGGAATACTTTTTTAGGCTAAGATCTGTATCCAGTCATCCTAATTGATTGAAATTAAGCATAATGAACAGTTCAGACAGGCAATTACTAGAGATGTGAAAATATCACAAGATTCTCATAACAGTACAGTGAAAAATAATGTTAGTATGTCATAAGATTCACATAAAAGCACAGTTAAAAAGATGTTAATATATTGCATCAGAATATGAGGGGATTAAAAAACAAAGTAGATGAGCTTCTTGTTTGTATAGAAGATTTAGAAACTGAGGGTGTAATAGATGTACTATGCCTGTCTGAACATGATATAGTCACAGGTATGGAAATGGTAAATGTAGGTGGATATAAGCTTTCAGCACATGTAAGTAGAGACGCTATGCAGAGAGGAGGAGTTGCCATATATGTTAAAATCAGTCATAGTGTGAAAAATTTGGAAACTACAACACATAGAAGCATGTGCATGTGATCTTAAACTAAATAAAGGCACTTTTATAATTGTAGCCTCATTGGGAAATTTTCAACTATTTTGAAAAACTTGGAGTCTTTGCTGTGCAACCTGTCAGACAAAGGAAAGCAAATTATTGCTTGTGGGGATTTCAATGTAGATTTTCTGAAAGAGTCAGATAGAAAGCTTGACCTTGAAGTATTACTTGGTTCTTTCAATTTGACATCAGCTATTGATTTTCCTACTCGGATGGTACAGGAAAGCAGCACACTGATAGATGATAACATTTCCATAGACCAAGATAAATTTAATCAAATAAAAACTTTTCCTGTTAAGAATGGTCTGTCTGATCATGATGCACAGCTAGTTACAGTATATGCTATAGTTCCATGCAGTAATACAAAACAGTCCTCCAAAATAGTGTGTTCCATCAACAATTTAACGCTTTAAAATTTTAGGGAAAGCTTGCAACAGTTAGACTGGGATGAGGTGAACAGGGACCATGATGCTAATTTAAAATTTAATCTATTTAATGATACCTTTGTGAGTATATTTGAAAACAATTTCCCTAAGAAAACAGTGAAATATAATTGTAAGAAACCAGGTACAAAGCCATGGCTTACTAGAGGGATAAAAATATCTTGTAAACAGAAAAGGGAACTGTATCTTATAGCTAGGAGGAGTAATGATCCCAAAACAATGAAACATTATAAAAACTACTGCACTTTATTAAGAAAATTTATTAAAAAGTCCAGAAGTATGTGGACTATGTCTGAGAGTAGCACATCTGATAGTAAAATTAAAACAATTTGGAATATTGTGAAAAGGGAAACAGGGCAACTGAGGGCACAGGAAGACTGTATTTCTATCAAACATAATGAAAAGTTTGTTAACAAGAAGTCAGAAGTAGACAACATTTTTAATAATCACTTTTTAAGTGTTGTAGAGAAAATAGGTTCCAGCTATTCATTAGAAAATGCAAGGCAGTATATAGAAGAGGCAGTACCTATGCAATTTGATAAAATTGAAATTCGACCCACCTCTCCTACTGAAATTAAGAAAATAATAAATTCACTCAAAAGCAAAAACTCACATGGCATTGATGGCATTTCCAACAGAGTACTAAAAGCTTGTTCCCAACAAATAAGTAGGATTCTCAGCCACATATGTAGTAGCTCACTGAAACAGGGAATTTTTCCAGATAGACTGAAATATGCTATTGTTAAACCATTGCATAAAAATGGGGATAGATCTGATGCTAACAACTACCGCCCAACCTCACTTCTCACGGCTTTATCCAAAATTCTTGAAAAGTAATCTATTCAAGAGTAGTATCATATATTTGGAAAAATGAAGTACTAACAAAATGTCAATTTGGTTTTCAGAAAGGCTTTTCAACAGAAAATGCTATATATGCTTTCACTGATCAAATATTAAATGCAATGAATAACCGAACATAATAATGGGATAATTGTGATCTCTCAAAGGCTTTTGATTGTGTGAATCATGAAATTCTTCTAGATAAGCTTAAGTATTGTGGTATGAGTAGGACAGTGCACAAGTGGTCTAATGCGTACTTAACTGGAAGAATACAGAAGGTTGAAATTAGCGGTACAGATAGTTTACAAAGACCAGCAGAGTCCTCTAAGTGGGGAGGTATCAATAATGGTGTCTCACAGGGTTCAGTCTTGGGTTCCTTATTGTTCTTAATATATATATATATTAACGACCTGCCACTCTATATTCATGAAGATGCAATATTAGTTCTTTTTGCTGATGATACAAGTATAGTAATCACACCCAAGAAGCAAGAATCAGCTGAAAAAATTGCAAATAATGTCTTTCAGAAAATTGTTCTCTGCAAATGGACTCTCAAAAAATTTTGAGAAAACAAAGTTTATACAATTCTGTACAGTAAATGGAATAACACCATTGATAAACATAGACTATGAATCGAAGACTGTTGCTAAGGTAGAATAATCAAAATTTCTGGGTGTGTGCATTGATGAGAAATTGAATTGGAAGAAACATATCGATGATTGCTGAAATGGTTAGGTTCAGCTACTTATGCTATTAGGTTTATTGCAAATTTTGGTGATAAACATATCAGTAAATTAGCCTACTATGACTATTTTCATTCACTGCTTTCATATGGCATCATATTTTGGGGCAATTCGTCATTAAGAGAGAAAGTATTCATTTCACAAAAGTATGTAATCAGAATAATAGCTGGAGCCCATCCAAGATCACCTTGCACACATTTATTTAAGGAACTCAGGATATCCACAGTACCTTCACAATACCTACATTCACTTATGAAATTTGTCATTAATAACCCATCCCAATTCAAAAATAACAGCAAAGTGCATAGCTTCAACACTAGAAGAAAGGATGATATTCATTATTCTGGATTAAACCTCACTTAGGCACAGAAAGGGTTGAATTATGCTGCCACAAAAATCTTCGGTCATTTGCCAAATAGTATTAAAAGTCTGACAGATAGCCAACCAACATTTAAAAGCAAATTAAAAGAATTTCTGAATGACAACTCCTTCTACTCAATAGATGAATTCTTAAATATGAAGCAGTAACTGGAAAAAAAAATTATTTTGTGTAAAGAAAACTTGTGTTAAAGTGACATACTCCACATCATTACGAAATGTCGTATTCATGATCTATGGAACAAGGATTAATGTATGTATATATGCATATATGTATGTATGGATGTATGTATGTATGTATGCTCCATTGGATAGATGGCCATGGGCATGGACACCCCTGCAACAATCGTTGGAAGGCTTCAGGCCAGAGGAGGGACCATTATTGTCTGGGAAAGGTCTTTGTGATCTCATCATCCTGGAAGGCACAATGGATCAACAAAAGTATGCATCTGTCTTTGGGGCCAAGTCCACTCCTATAGGTAATTTGGTTTTCCCTTGGCACAATGGCACCTACCAGCAGGAAATCAAGAATCTGTGCGACCACCTTGAATGGGCTGTTCATGCTACAGATCCTTAACTGAGGAACCTAGCACAGCTGGCAATGGCATTGGAAATGACATGGATCCACACCCCTGCCAGTAACTTCCAGAAGTTCATTGTCTCCCTTCGTGGATGTCTGTTCTGCAAAAGGTAGTCATTCAGGCTTTTGACAGGTGGTCACATTAATGTGACTGGATCATGTTATAAAGCCTAAGAACATCATGGTGATGCACCATACATTTGACTTGTCAGATATCTAACTTAACCAGTAATCAGACAACAGTACTTTATTACATTCATAGTACTTTTTAGTAGTTAATCATCTGCACTTAGATCAAAAATTGTGATGTAAGCTAGCTCCAGAAGGATTTTTCAGCCTCCCACAAGCTTACAGTACGACTTTGCCAATTAATTCCTCGACATATGCCCATCCACATCATCCCGTCTGACAATTACTTAAAACTTACAATGCTACATAAAGGACATATTTTCAGCTACTCAAATGCAATAGATGTTCAGCAGTTTCATGCACAGTACATGGTACATTCTTGAATTATATAAAGAATATCTGGTAAGTAATGCAACACATTATTCTTTTGGCAAATTTCAGTTGAAAAAATGGGGATTTGGTTGTGGGACATTCCTGCTCCAGTCCCCACAGTTTCATGTAGTTTCAATAGGTGGCAGCGCTATATGTAGCCTTTAAAACGGTGTCTGTGATGGAGGGGTGTTTCACGTAGAGCTGTCATTGAAGTGCCTTTAGTGGAAAACCAGGGCATTGCAGATATTCATAGGTGCTTGCAGAATGTGTTTAGTCCTATGGAATTGAACAAAAGCACAGTGAATGGTTGGGAGAGGCACCTGTCATTGCAATATCATCAAGCAAACCTGTCCAATCTCCCACGTGCCAGTCAGTCACACACAGCTGTGACTCATGCAATGTTGGGAGGTGCAAACACACTCATTTGAGGTGATCAACAGATCACAGTCAAACACCGTGCTGCTTAACTGGATGTTTCTGTTGGCAGTGCTGACACACATGTCGACCAGTTGGGGTACTCAAAGGTGTGTGCCTGCTGGGTCCCTCACCAACTAAGAGAGGAACATAAAGAGCAACAAAGGACAATCTGTGTGGAACAGCTTGCATGTTAAAAGGCTGACTCTGTCAATTTTCCTCAAATATTGTCACAGGTGATGAGACATGGGTTCACCACTTTGAATGGGAAACAAAACAGCAATCTATGGAGTGGTGCCACACCATCTCACATGTTGTTGCTTCCATCTGTTTGGCCATGTGGAGGGTGGACCCTTGGGAAACAGTACATGGCTGATGACAAATTAATAGATCCAGCTAGACAATGAACTGACATCATAACATGTAAATTATCTCCCATTATGAACTGTTCACTGGGTACACATCTATCCAGTGCATGGTGACTATTCTTTTAAACTTGAATCATAGTTGCTTTGCATGTTCCTGCCCTGTACTGAATGTTTCATGTTTCTTATTGAGATATGACACTGCTGATTTTTTTTATCTAGTTGACACTGCCGATTTTTTTATCTAGTTTACTGAACATATATATCTTTCTTCTTGCTTTAGCTGACATTTGTAGTTTGGTAAACATTGTTGACACATATGTGACATGGTCGCTGATACCAGTTTCGATGTGGACATCCTCAAAGAGGTCAGGTCTATTTCTGGCCATTAGATCCAATATTGCCTATGTGCAACTGCAACATCACACCAGTCAAAGATGGATCCCTGTTCCTAACTTTGTACTCTCCATCATGAGTGGGGTTCCTAACTATCTGTTCTAGGTAGAAGGCATTTAGTAAGGTTTCATAGGTTGTCTTATCATGCCCACCACTAACAAAATTGTAATTTTCCCAATTAATTGTTGGATAGTTAAAGTCTCCATCAATGATTGCAGTATGATTGGGAATCTTACATACAAGCAAACTGAGGTTCTCTCTAAAGTTTTTGGTTACACCAGGACATTAATCTGGTAGGCAATAGAAGGATCCAATTATCATTTTATACCCAAACTTGATGCTGAGTCTTACCCAAACATTCTCACATGCAGCTTCAGTTTCTATTTCGGTGGATTTGAGTTTTTGTCTACTGCAACAAATTCACCAGCTCCATTTCCCATTTGCCTATCCTTTCAGCATACACTTAAATCTTCCCCAAAAATCTCACTGCTATTAATTTCACGTTTCAACCAGCTTTTGTACTTAGTATTTGTGAGCTTCATGACTTTTTGGGAGTGCTTCAAACTCTGGCACTTTGTTGTGAGTGCTTAGGGCAGTTAAACATTAGGATTTTAATACTCTCATCTGTGGGAGTCATTTCTTTCAAACTTACGCTGATACTTTTGGGTTTCTATAGCTGTCGTTATCTGGACTGGATGGTGAGTCGGCTAATATAAAACTTCCTTGTGTGCGCCCCAAACACAGTCAGCTACCTGAGTGGCAGTCTCTGATGTGTAATGCGCACCTGACATATTTAGGGGGACCTTACAGTTCTCAACCCTACGGCACAAGTTCAGGAAGTTGCAGCCTAACTTGTCACAGAACCATAAAAGTGTCTGGTTCAGTCCTTCCATGTGACTCAGAATAAAAGGGCCATGATCAGTTCTGGGAACTATGCTGCAAATTATTGAAACTTCATGCTCAAGGCTGGTAATCTCAAAATTCTCTGCCAGTCACTGGAATGACAGCAACTGTTCCAACATGCACCAAATCTGCAGTTGGTTGCATCCTATTCTCTCAATGGCTGCTGGAATAGCTTCTTCAACATGTTGAATGAGCCCCCCTCCCAGCATGCCCACCGAGTGCACCTGGTGCCCTTTCCTGTTGCTTGCTATCATTTTTCATAATGGGTACCATCGTTCACCATACGTCTGAATTGATGATGATTAATAGACCTCTACCATTTCGTGTTTGCCTCCTCTTGACTCTGGACAAAACAGGTTTCCCCAGAACAGGTGAAGTGAGTCCCATTGGCTTAGTTTCAGTTTCAGTGAAAGATAGCATCTCAATCCTGTTTTTTAGGGGGATCAGTACAACAACCTGAGTCCTCCCTGGTCCCCGTCTACCATGTATACTACACCTGGATCTATCATTGTCGCGCCAATTGCAGTGAAGTGGATGAGTAATGACAGATCCTGTACTTTCTGAAGAGGAGGCAGGGTCCACAAGAGAGAATAGTACATGAGGTACCTCTTGTACCGGTGTCACAAGTACACAACTCTCAGGAGTTCTTCCACAACACCAATTTGTGGCAGCTGCCAATTGTTTGACAGTAGTTAGGGAGATTTCCAGCTGCTTATAAACATCAAACATCTCATCCCATGTACAAGGGGCATTCAAAAAGAAACAAGTTGGAGGCATAATTACAGAAACCAGTACCTGTATGTTAGAAGTATTGACCCTGGCTGTTGAGACACTTGTCCCACTGTGACACAAAGCGGTGAATGGCTGTCTCATAAAATTCCTGGGGCTGCGATGTTAACCAGTTCCACATGTACAGCTGGACGTTGTCGTCCAAGGTGAATCATTTGCCACGCAGAGCCTTTTTAAGGAGACCAAAAATGGTGTAATCACAGGGAGAGAGGTCCGGACTGTATGGAGGGTGGCGGAGAACCTCCCATTTGAATTTCTGCAGGAGAGCCTTGACTGTGTTGGCCATATTAGGCTTTGCATTGTTGTGGAGCAGAATGACTCCACGGGTGAGACTGCTGGGTCATTTTGATTTGATCACTTGCCGAATGGTGGTCAAGGTTTGCGAGTAACGTTGGGCATTCACTGTTGTCCCATGTTGCGTGAAGTGAATCAGAAGGGGGCCATCTTGGTCAAAGAAAAATGTAAGCATAACTTTTTCTGCATTCATGTGGACTGCGATGTCCAGCTGTACGTGCAGAACTGGTTAACATCGCAGCCCCAGGAATTTTATGAGAGAGCCACTCACTGCTTTGTGTCACAGTGGGACAAGTGTCTTAACAACCAGGGTCAATACTTCTAACACACAGGTACTGGTTTCTGTAATTATGCCTCTGGCTTGTTTCTTTTTGAATGCCCCTTATAGAATGGCATTCACAGTGCGGCTGCGTTTTAGCTGGTGCAACGTATGACAAGGCAGTGAACAAATAACTTTTAATTTAGCCTTTTTATTATCTTTTAATCTGTTGAGCTAAGTTGCTAATTCTCTATAAGAATTGAAGTAAATATAGAAAACAGGGTTGCTTTAAGGTGACACAAAAATCTGTGGTAAAAATTACTAGTTCCCTAAAATGTTTTGAGATTAATTATAGTGGTTAGCAAACTCAAAAACACGGTTAATTTATGATAAAGGTTTCCAGTAGCTAAATCACAAATGCTGATTTACTACAAATTGCTAGTAGATTATGCAAAGAATTATGGTAGCTTCTGAAAATTATGACAAACATACATTTATTTGCATTGAGGTACAATGAAATTCAGGGGTGATGTATTCTTTGACAGTAACTGTGAGACACAAGCACTGATTTTCTATTAAATAAAATATATATCCAAAATACTCACTGTTAACTTCTGAAAATATGGTTTTTGTTAGTGTCTGAAAATTCCCAAAAATAACCTATTTCTCACATAATTGTACAATGAAATTAGAGAACGACTGTTTTGAATGAGGATAGACTTACTGTTCTCACAAATTTTAAAAGACCACAATTAAGTTTATGCCTGTAATTGACATTAACAGTAAGAGTCTATCACAGCATTTGCAAATGTTCAAAATTCCACAATACATCACAATACAAATGTGTATTCATATAGTCCATGGAAGATTGTGCTGAAGGGGTGCAGACAGTAAAATATGAGAATAAAAAACTTCAAAGTGGTCTGTGAATGTTGTACACATGGTCACACAAAAAAAGAAAAATCTGAAGTCTGTTTTTATATATAAATAAATGTGTGAATTGCACAGAGTTTTCACTTAGCTGTCTCTGTGCACACTTCAACACTGGAATGCCAAAGAAGAATGCTACAACATGAGTTTATTTTGGTCAAAGTTACTAAAATGTGCAGCACCAACAATGCATATCTTCTGCCTGTTGCAGCTAATGATGAACTGCAACTATAAGATGATGAGAATGGAAGGATGAAAACACACAAGTCCTCATATTTGTTGTAAGAATGCTAGACGAAAAATACTGCAGATATACAAAGAACTTTGCAAGGTAATCTTAGACAGGGGGTTGATTGATGAAGTGAAGATACTAAGAGGTCTTACAACAGTATCCAAACAGAAGATGCCAAAACAAAATTGTTCAAAGAAAGAAAAATAGAGGGCTGTCCAGTAAGAAAGTGCTTTGCAACAATTTCAGTTCACTATCATAAGCCATTTATAATCTGTTGTTGGATATAGGCCTCCTCCACACTTCTCGATATAGTATGACAGCTTTTTGCATTCAAGTTTGTCCTGCTTGTTTCTCAATGTTAACAATTCATCTTTGATTAGTACTCTAGGTCATTTCTTGTCATGGAAAGTTCTACCAGAACATAAATAATTTAGGAATAGAGGTAACAAATCCTCAAGCAATGAGTTGTCAACAAGCACACAAAAATGAATGAAAACTTTGCTAGTTTTCAGATGAATCTTTCTCTAAGCTTAAGTAAAATACACACACACACACACACACACACACACACACACACACACACACACACAAAAGAAACAAAAGAAAAAAAACCTGTAGAGCTACATTGACTTGGCTGGATACTCAATGCCAGGCCTGCAGCTTAGCTCGTATGTTCTTATATTGGGTGAGGGGTAGTCGGGTGGAATGGAGTGGGTGAGGATGGATAAGAGGCAAAGAGGTGGGCAGCAGGAGGTCAAAATGTTTGTCAGTTCAGTTTACAGAATCATAACTGAAAGTTAAATATGAGAAAAATTGCTGCCAGATGGTTTCCACATGATCTGAATGAAGAGCAGAAGGAAGTTCGCAAAAGGATAGCAGAATTGCTTCAACATTATCAAACAGAAAGACAAAAGTTTCTGAAAAGCATTGTTGCACCTGATGAAACCTGGATACAAGATTTTGAGCCAGAACTTAATTCTCAATCAAATCGATGGAAAAGTTCCAACTATCCACATCCAAAAAAATTACACTGACACAAAGATTGTTATCAATTGCATGAAGAAATTACTTCTCCAGTTGAGGTGTTCTTGTCCTTCTAGGCCTCTCCCAGTCGTAATCAGTAAGCTTAAATGTCCCAGGCTTCCTATAAAACGATGAGCAACTGCTTCAAACATCCTTCTTCCTGGGGCATTGTTGTTCTAGAAACCTCTCCCAACACAAACATTGAGCACTGTGGCCATTACCATCTGCTAATCTGTACAGCAAATGGGCATCTGCGAACTCAGCATTGCACTTTACTGGAAACAGTACACAGTTGATGCTATGTGCTTGCACAGTCCGTGATGAACACTAAGCAGTTGATGCTACATGCTTGATGCTAGTAGAGTGATAAAGGTAGTCTCATGTCACAAAACCAACAAAGTGAACCACATGTCAACATTACCTTCATTCAACTGGAAAAACAAAGACTGGCAATGAACTTAAGAATTACAACTTACTGTACATTCTAACCAAATGTAATCAAGGGGTTATTTTCAACATCTTATGAAAGAAAGCGTTTTATGTAACGCTGGTATGTTCTGTTTTTGTGTGTTTCACCTGATTAATATGATTATGAAGAGAGACAGAAAATGAGCTCTAACATTGAAATAAAGTGTTTCCAGAGACAATCCTCTTGGATTGTTTGTTGATGATGCTGTTATTTACCATCTAGTAAAGTCTTAAAAGATCAAGACAAATTCCATGACGATACAGATATTTAAAAAAAGGTGTCAACTGACCCTGAACAATAAAAAGTGTGAAGTCCTCCACACCTCCACACATGTACTAAAACATTTCATTAAATTTCATGTTAACAGTAAATCACATGAACTTAAAGTTTGTTATATCAATTAAATACCTAGGGCATACAACTATGAACAACTTGTGTAGATAATTTAAGAGTAAAAGAAACCACTCACCAAAAAGTACGGGTCATCAACAGACATACATAAAAGACAAAGAAATCTTGCTATCTTTTGGAATCACATACACATGACTCTGCATTATACTGGCTGGATGCACAATGCCAGGATTGCATATCAGCAGGGGGACTAGAATGGGATGGGGTTGTGTCAGTGGGGTGGGCAGAGAGAGAGAGAGAGAGAGAGAGAGAGAGAGAGAGAGAGAGGGATGACTGCTGCATCAGATATGCCCTTCACAGAGCAAAATTCTGATGGGAGCATTGTATGGCAAGTTTTGATTTGGTGATGAAATGTAATGGTTTGTTGCCAAGATAGTGTTATAACTGTGATCTAGCCAATGGTTAGTTCATAGAGCAGCATGTGACACTGCCTCCCTCCAACTCATCAGTTATCCATCCCCAACCCCTCTTCTTGCTTCCCACCTTTCTCTTTCTCTCTCTCTACACATCCCACGCAACACAACCTCCATCCTAGCCTATCCACTTGCTGAAATGCAATCCCAGCATTGTGGGTACAGCCAGCACAGAATATATGTATATGTGTGTGTGGGGGGGGGGGGGGGGGGGGGGGATGCGTGTGTGTGTGATGTGTATTCTAGTTCATCATAAGATTTACTCTGAAAGCTGGCAAGTTATCTCTATTTTTTGTGTGTGCCTGTTAATGACTCTGCACCCGCTGTTCAGTAAGGGCATCTCATCTTTTATTATCATGAAACAGGTAATGGAGTGTCATGAGTATGACAAGCAAACTGCAGTTATTAAAACAAAGGCATTTTTGGTTGCAGCAACATCTCTTCTCATACTTACACTCACCAACTTTCTCCTCTGAATACCAGAGTATTCTGTCAATTCCTGCCTGCCTGACGAGAAGTGACCACCATGATAAAATAACAGAAATCGGAGTTCTCATAGAAAAAAATAGGTTTTTGTTTTTCCCATGCGATATTTGAGAATGGAATGATAGAGAAATAATCCGAAAGCAGTCCTGTGAACCCTCTGCTAAACACTTATGTGTGAATTGCAGAGCACTCATATAGATTTAGTAGAGTTGCAGAATATTTTCTGTAAACAGTGCTGCACAGCATCAATGTATTTGAAGAACTGTACCACTGATGCCAACAAAAGTTGTTTTACTCTCAGACAGCCAGTTTTGGACAAGTGGCCATCTTCAAGTCACCCACGGATCAATTAAAATGTATGAGAAATATTGAATTTCAAAATAATTATGGTGAACCACTGTATATATCAGATGTGAATAAACATAAGGTTAAAGGAAAGTTCCTTGGTGTCAAATAAATAATCATTACAACTGCAGCATCTAATTGAAATAGTTAAAAATACAGTATGCATAAATACAGGTTGGTCACAAAGTCTTGATCCATTTTCAAGAAATAATGCATGCATTTACATACTACATAACAACCATTCATTTCTGAGATAATGTGGACCTATCATCTTTTTTGCAGGATAATCAATAATAATGCTTATGATAGAAGAACCTGTGGCTGTTGTTGGTGTGCAATTCCATGGTTTATCTTATCTGTATGTGCACCATGAGTTCACTCAAAAATTTCACATGCTAGCACCAACAAGAGCAAACATTTGGCTACTTGTCAATAAGTTCCAAGGAAATGGAAATGTTGCCTATGAAACACCCTCTGGGAGATGACCTGCACCACAAGAGATTGTTCAGTGAATTCGAGAAGCAATCAAAACAATTCCAAATGCGTTAATTCATTTAAGCAAGGAGTTTTATATGCCAAAATCAATGATTTTGAAAGGTTTAAACTTTACACTCAAGAAAAAAGTGCATCACATTCAGGTGCTTCACAGATTACACCCAGAAGATATGCAGCTCACAAAAATCCATGTTACCATTTGATAGTAGCTGTGAACAACAAATACCACACAACTTACATTTTCTTTACTGATGAGGTCACATTCCACATCTGCAGAAAAGTTAATTAACATACCTGCTGCATGTGGAGTAATGAGCCATCTCCAGCTATTACTGAATGGCAAAGAGGCACATCAAAACTAAATGTGTTGCTTAGATTCACAAAGCCTATAGTTAATTGATCCTTCATTTTTGCAGAAGAGACAATTACTGGAAACATTTACATTGAATGCTGGACAATTACAAGAAACATTTAGCCTGATATGCCTGAGTAATTTCTGAAGCCACAGCTTCACCTAGAAGGAATTACTGACACTACTGTATTCCAACAGGATGGAGGACAGCATCATTTTGCTCTCAGAGGAAGGGAGTACCTATATCAATGACTCACTAGCAGATGGATAGGCAGAGTTTCAGCAAGTCTGCGGCCATCAGGTTCACCTGATTTGATACCCTTGGATTTCTTTGGTTGGGTTACATGAAGTTAATACTATACAAAGCAAAGGTAACAGATATCCAGATAGATAACAGCTTGGTGCCGATATACAGTGTTGGCTATTTCACAAGATATGTTTCAAAACAAGCTGAGATCCACCCTTCAACGATGGTCACAAAACTTCAAAATGGATGGAGGACATGTCGAAGTATGGTGAAACTATATACATACCAACAGCAAACATACATCTGTATCATGTAAATTCACCCCTTCTTTCGTAGGAATCCTGTACATAGTATACATACATACACAACTACAGATGTATACAAATGTAACATGAGTACCTAATAGTGAAAAATCCAGTATGTAATGTAACAATATTATGAAACGGATAGTTGCTACTCACCATATAGCAAAGATGCTGAATTGCAGATAAGTGCAACAAACTCAGCTTTCAGCCAACAAGGTCTTTGTCAAAAATAGACAACAGACACACACAAGCGCAACTCACACACACACACATCCACAGTCTCTGGCAGCTGAAGCCAGACTACGAGCAGCATCAGCAGTGCCTGACGGGAGTGGTAACTGGGTGGGGGTACGGAGGAGGGATGGGGTGGGGTGGGGGTTAGAGGGATAGCAGGGTAGGGGTGGGGGATGGTGAAGTGCTGCTGGGGAGTGTGTAGGGATGAGGTGGAGAGAGGGTAGGGCAGCTAGATGCAGCTGGGAGGTTAGAAGGATAGGCAGCGGGCAGGGGTGAGAGAGAGAAAGGGGGGGGGGGGGGGGGGGAGGGGGAGACTGTGAAAAAGGAAAGAAGTAAAAGGCCAGGGTGCACTGGTGGAATAGAGGGCTGTGTAGTGCTGGAATGGGAACAGGGAAGGGGATAGATTGCTGAGGAAAATGACTAATGAAGGTTGAGGCCAGGAGCATTACAGGAATGTAGGATATATTGCAGGGAGAGTTACCACCTGTGCAATTCAGAAAAGCTGATGATGGTGGAAGGATCTATATGGCACAGGCTGTGAAGCAGACAATGAAATGTCATGTTGGGCGGCATGCTCAGCAACAGGATGGTCCAATCATTCTTTGGCCATAGTTTATCTGTGGCAATTCATGCAAACTGACAGCATTTTGGTTGTCATGCCCACATAGAATGCAGCACAGTGGCTGCAGCTTAGCTTGCAGGTCACATGACCGGTTTCACAGGTAGCCCTTCCTTTGATGGGATAGGTGATGTTTATTATCAGACTGGAGTAAGTGGTGGTGGGTGGATTTATGGGACAGGTCTCGCATCTAGGTCCACTACAGGGACATGATCCATGAGGTACGGGTTTGGAAGCAGGGGTTGTGTAGGGATGGACGAGTATATTGTGTAGGTTTGGAGGATGACAGAATACCACTGTGGGAGGGACGGTAAGGATAGTGGGCAAGACATTTCTAGTTTCAGGGCACAATGAGAGGTAGTCAAAACCCTGGTGGAGATCGTAATTCAGTAGCTCGAGAACTGTGTGGTACTGAGCTACAAGGCGAATGCTCCTTTGTAGCCAGACAGTGAGACTGCAGGAGGTGGTGGGGGGCTGGAAAGATAAGTTTATGTACAAGGTTGGGAGGATAATTATAGTGTGTGAAGGCTTCAGTGAGACCCTAGGTATATAATCAAGAGGGACTGCTCATCACTGCAGATGCGATGCCCATGGGTGGCAGCCATCAAAGTGGAGGTATTGCTGGTGGTTAGTATGTTTGATATGGACAGAGGTACTGATGTAGCCATCTTTGAGGGGAGGTCAACATCTAGGAAGATGGCTTCTTGGGGTGAGTAGGACCAGGTGAAGCAAATGGGGGAGAAGCTGTGTAAGTTCTGGGGGGATCTGAATAAGATGTCCTCACTTTTGATCCAGATTGCAAAGATGTCATCAATGAAGCTGAACCAGGTGAGAGGTTTAGCATTCTTGGTGTTTAGGAAGGATTCCTCTAGGTGGCTCATGAATAAGTTGGCATAGGATGGTGCCATGCGGGTGCCCATAAGCATACCCCAGATTTGTTTATAGGCAATGCCTTCAAAGGAGAAGTAATTGTGCATGAGAACATAGTTGGCCATCGTGACTAGGAAAGTGGTTATTGGTTTGGAATCCTGAAATTGGGAAAGCTAGTATTCAAGAGCAGTAAGGCCATGGGCATTAGGGATGTCATTGTAAAGGGAGGAGCCAACAATAGTGATGAGCAGGGCACTATGTGGTAAAGGAACAGGAACTGTGGAGATTCAGTGGAGGAAATGGTTGGTATCTTTCATACAGGGGAGTAGGTTCTGGGTAATAGGCTGCAGGTATTGGTGTACTCTGCAACCCCTCTCACTCTCCACCCCAGCCTCCTCATTACCCCCACCCAGTTACCTCTCCCATCATGCAATGTTGCTGCTGCTCGTAGTATCTTATACACTTTTTAATTACATGCATGTATATTATGCATCTGTATGTGTTATCTACAGATTGAAAAAGGATTCATGTGAAAGCTAACAAAGTACTTGGTCTTGTTTATATGACTTCCAATGACTCAACACCTTTACAATTCAGTACGTTCTTACCTTTACTGCTTAAATTATTTACATTTTACAGTGACTTTCTGTTAGCATATTTATTTTGAGATAGGTGTGTTATGGTTCTTACATACATCATATTTTCCAGTATCCTTGCCAAGGGGGTTGCAAGAGGTCTGAGAACAACATATTTCAGTGACACTGGAAATATCCCTTGCAGCATTTATGTGCTACTAGAGAAAATTCAGCCAAACTTCCGATTTGGTTTAAATAAATACATTCACTGTCAAAATGAGAATAAAAATTCTGTAAATTTTCACTGACTGTAATATATGGTTTGTTAGTCCAATCCAGCAGTTTATCTTTACAGTATTTACTCCCACATCCACATTCATCAAACAGTTTTCCCACATATAAAGCGTAGTTTGAGAGACTTGATTTTACAAAATTATAGAATTCTTGCATACTTGTCCATGTAGCACTTCTCTGATTGAATAGGTTCTGGAAATGGTTCACATTATTGAGAGATATGGAACTGTAATTTTACAGCGGCGTAAAAAGTCTTTCAGATTCTCTGCCTTTAATTTTATCAACAATATAATTAATTCATTGGGCACTTATGTCACAGTTACTATCTCACTTTCAATAAAAAAATACTGCTGAAAATGTCCAGCTGATGTGAAAAGAACTGAAGAGTGATGACAGTGAGAGGGGTTATAAAAAGTCTTTTAGGATGAGAGAGCTTCTCTTAGAGACAGGAAGTCAGACTTAAAGCTTGTAAGACAGCAGTCACTCTTACAGCAATTGTCAACAGAGAAAACCATCTAATTTTGCATTGGCCTAGAAGACTCTTTATATTCTGTTTCAGTTATTTGTAGTGTCCCTTTTGCGATGTTTAAGAATAATGCATTTGAAGTGTGTATAAAAATATTGAATAAGACCAAACAGACCAGACTGAAAGTCAGTTGTGAAAAAAATATAAAATTATTTACAAAAACTATAATGTCAATACTACGGTAAGGAAAGACAACAATGATGATAAACAATATCACAGTAAAGAATAAGGCAAAATCAAACATTTATGTCTTTGTATAACTATAGAAGATGGAAAAAATAAGTTGTTACTCGTTCCTCTGCTGTTTCTGATTCTCATGTTACTATTGTTAGATAGATGTCGGGTGTAGACGAAAAAAAAGCTATCAAGAAGACGAAAGCAGTGATCGCTGGCTGGCAGTAATTGGCTGCCATTAAGCAGCGGACTTAATATTAACTTTTCTTACAGCTTTCCACAAGAGCAGAGGTGATAAAATCATTTTAAAACATTATTTAATTTAAATCTGGGTAGTTCCATGAGTCAATTTTGCAAGAGTTCAAATATTTTCAGAGATACCATTTGTCATAGATCTGTGAACTTTGGCCTCAACTGTATTTAGATGAAAACCAGTTACGATAATCTTGTAGGGAGCCTGGCACTCATTTAAATTGAAAACAAACATTTATTTTGGCCTCCTATAAGATATTCTACTTCTCATGGTCTCACCTACGTAAAGAAAATAATTAATGCTAACCTCTTATCTTACATAGTATCAAAAGCATAAAACCAATATAGAATATTAAAAGAGAACCGTTAGATACTTCACAATGTGATTTTAGTTTCTCAAGATGTGCAGCACTAATATGATAATGTTGGAAACCTAATCTTTTAGTGAGAAGTCTGGAGCTTTGTGAAGCACACTATGCACAGTATGAGCAGTAAATGATATTTGCTGTAAGCTGAAATTGCTACTACTTTTTTCCTCAATGCTGAAATCTTCTATGATATCTGCACTTCCTAAAACAAAATTTACTGATTCCAAGACTTGACCTACTACACATTATCTGTATGGTAAAATCTAACAAGCTTAAAATCTGTGTGGTTGGAAGAATCAATCATTAATTAAATACATTCTGCTTCTTTAAGGTCTTTGATTAGCTATTCCATTGCAAATGACACAGTTACAGTCATGATAAACGGTTTCATTTGAAAGCATCTAGTGGAACAGCATTCAATTATATCATCGGTTCAGCCCATCAAATTAAATACTCTGGTTTAGCATCCTAGTATAATAATTTGTAGCTCCTTGTACTGCAAGCTATTTTTTAATGTCTGTAATCATTTTCAGTAAGTACCAGTACTTATCAATTTTAAATCTGGGCTATCTATTTTGAAGAACAACTTTATGTTTGTTTGACTTCACTTGAGTTATAATTTTAGTCTATGCTCTGTGGCCAATGCTAAATTTTGTGTGATCAGCTCTATAGTCAACATTGGTACCAGTTTGAATTACCACAATCTATGGTTTAATATCTGCGTGTGCTTGTAGGCTGAATAAAGAAAGTAGGCTTGGCTTGATGTAACAGTTTATTAACGAAGCCCTGTGGGCAGAACAGACCATAATACACTGCAATCAATAACTCGTGTGAAGGTATGAGAAAAGTTCAGTATGGTAAATTATTATGTATATAACACTTGGATTCACACTTCTCACCAAGGAGTAGGACGTGGAACAGAAATCAACAATCAAAGAGTAAATCACAGAACAAATGTCGCTTGTGTATAGCGTTTCTGGCGTCCAGCGGGAATGTTTCATGGCACTGTACTTGCAAACACCCATGCATGTAATGGCGCTGGATGATGACAGAAGATGCCACATCAGCCCCCATGGTGGAAGCAGAGTGTCGTTCCAAATAGTGTGCTGGAAAATTGACATGTTGCCTGTATCTTCACATGTGTAGTGGTGGGTCAACTGTGGTCCCCAGCTTCGTATGTGTCGGCGACAACGTTTTGGGAGTGAATGCTGAGTGAGGTAGAAGTTGTGGTAGGTCAGGTGTTGTTGCTTCACATGGTCAATGGAGACTGTAGCCAGTTACCCATTGATCAAGATGTCTACAGTCTTGCTTCCTCTGGTTACAACACGGTGTGGGTCAGAAGATGATGGTTGGAGTGAGGGTTTAACACCTTCCATTCGTAACATGACGTGTGCAGGAGGATAGGTCATGATGGACAAACAGGGCAGGAGTCCCGTGTCGGTGAGGTTCTACAGATGGAGGCGAGCCACATGTTGTTGCAGTTGGCGGTGAAATTCCAGCTGGTCACCCGTAGGATTCGGGACAGCGTCGGTAGCCACAAATTCTCCCGGCAGGCGAAATGCTTGGCTGTTAACCAATTTGGCTGAATGTGCTTCAGAGCTCAAGTAATACCACAGGAAGTGCTTTGGTCCATCCAGTGTAATGACACATTAGGGCAGCTCTTAGGGTATTAAACCACTGCTGGTGGGGTGATAGGGCATCGTCCAGTGGTGAAGTGTGCCATAAAATTTTGTTAACTCTTGAAACAAATCGGACTCGAATTGATGTACCCTGTCCGTCATAATGTTCAGCGGGCAACCAAAATGTGACACCCAGCGTGTGATGAAGGTGAAAGCGATAGTTTCTGCCGTAACATTGTCCACTGGTGCAACTTCTGGCCATCGAGTGTACTGATCAAACATCATAAATACGTAACAGTGCCCATTGTATGATGACAGCGGGCCAACAACTCAAGGTGGACATGAGTGAATCGTGCTGTCGTGATCGGAAAGCTTCCTACTGGTGAGTGGATGCGGTGATTCATCTTACTATGCTGGCATTTCGAGCAGCATCTCGCCCATTCACAGCAGTCCATTTGCTTTCCAGGCCACACGTAATGCATTGTTACTAAGTGTGTCGTAGCTCATATGCCTGGGTGACATAAGTTGTGCAGTGAGTGGAAAACGTCCTTCTGAAATTCCAGAGGTATGAAGGGTCTCAGCTTTGATGTAGACATGTCACAATATAGCTTTACATCACTTCCAGGAATGTATACCAGCTGCAGGTCCAGTGCTGATTCACCATTTGACAGAATCATTTGTAATTCTGCATCAGCTTGCTGAGCTGCAGCGAGGTTGGTGTAATCGATCGTATTGGTGATGCTGCTGACTCTGGACAAACAATCGGCCACTACATTGTCGATCCCAGACACATGACGTATATCAGTGATAAACTGAGATATAAACAAGAGCTGGTTGTGTTGTCTGGGGGAACAGTTCATGCTGTTCTGACAGAATGCATATGTTAGTGGCTTGTGATCTGTAAAGATAACAGTCACGTGCTTCTAGTTGTGATCTGAAGTACTTGACAGATTCATAAATGGCCAGAAGTTCTCTATCGAATGCACTCCAAAGTCTTTGTGAGGTTGTCAACTTGAGTGAAAAAAATGCGAGTGGCTGCCATGTGTCATTACATTGTTGTTGCAACACAGTGCCGACTGCTGTCTGGCTAGCGTCGACTACCAGTGCTAACATGGCGGTGGGATCTGGATGTGCTAGCAGGGCTGCATTGATGATGCTTTTCTTGGCTGCTTCAAATGTGACAGTCATTTCGTGAGTCCAAGTTATAGGCACATTACCTTTGGTTTTTGGACCAGTTAGCACTGCGACTAAAGGTTCCTGTAGCTCAGCAGAGTGTGGCAAATGGCGACAGAAAAATTTTAACATCCCTAGGAAATGCTATAGTTCCTTGACTGTAGCAAGATTCGGAATGTGCGAAATGGCTTCCACCTTCTCAGGCTGTGGTAGCAATCCTGCTGCAGAAATTCTATGTCCGAGAAAGTCTACTCAGGCTGGCCAAAGAAACATTTTGAGGTATTGAGCACAATTCTGTAGTGTTCCAATCACTTTAATACTTCGGTTAGATGGTGGCAATGTTCCTCAGGTGACGATGATAAAACCAAAATGTCATCCAGGTATGCAAACGCAAAAGGTAAACCCTGTAGCACAGAATCTATGAAGCGCTGCCATGTCTGTGTGGCATTCCTCAGTCCAAAAGTCATGAACATGCTCTCAAATAAACCAAAAGAAGTGATTATGGCTGTCTTTTGAATGTCACATTCAGCTACAGGTATCTGTGTGCAGGTCTTTGCACAGTCTGACACAGTGAACACTACTGAACCACTCAATGCGTAATTGTAATCGCACAACAAGGATACGGGATAACGATCGGGTATTGTCCGGACGTTCAGCGCTCTATAATCGGCCACACGGCCTCCATGCGCCTTCCTTCTTTAGCACTAAATGTAATGGTCAGGACCAAGAGCTGTTCGAAGGCCAGATTACACCTTCACGCAACATACAGTCAAATTCTCCCTTTGCTATTTTGAGGCGATCTGGGGCTAAACGTCGTGGCCTACAAGAGGTAGGGGGTCCATCATTAGTCTCAATATAATCGACGGTATCATGCCTTACCTCCTTAGGTGCCCCAGATGGTCACATCAGTGATGGAAATCCTCGCAGCAGCTCTGCGTACTCGCCATCCACTACCTGGATTACCTTGGCAGTATGGACAGCGATGTCTCGATGGAATACGGGAGTTGTTAGGCTGGTGGTGTTGTTGACCAGATGAGAGTTCCTCATGTCAGGCAGCAGGTTGTAGTGGGCGAGGAAGTCAGCTCCGATGATTGGTTCAGCGATGTCCACGACAGTAAAGTACCACGTGAAAGTGCGTCGCAACCCGAGGTTGAGTTCCAAGCGCATCATGCCATATGTTGTAATCTGGGAGTTATTAGCAGCTGTGAGGCAAATGGTCATAGGTGGTCGCTCCTGATGTAGCATGGTTCGAGGAAAGATTGACAAATTGGAACCAGTGTCTACTAAGTACTTCCAGGTGGAATGTCGGTCACTCACAAACAGGCACCCGGATGTCAGACAGCTACCAGAGGAGATGCTCACTTCTGATTGCCACTGCCATTTGAGTAGGGGCAGGGCATCATACACTTATGTGCTTGCTTGCAGAACCTGCAGTGGTACCAACAGACTGTTTGTTCTGTCCCTGTCATAGACAGGGCAGTCGATCATCGGCTGCATGAGTGACGACGGAATTGATGATGGCTCCTGTTGTCCGTGTCGTGGCAGTGTTAACAGCTCGCTGATTTGCTGTGATAACAAGTCCACTTTGTTGGACAGAACATCATAATCTGTGCATGAGACAGTTGTCGCAGAGCAGGAGCACACCACAGTGGTGAAGCTAACTATTGATGGCATATTGCCTCTTGGATCTTATTTGCTAATTCAGTGACACCATGATTGCCTTCACTGTTGGTGGTAACCAGCTGCTCCAGATCGTGTGCAGTAAGCTGTCCGGGACTGTACGTGCATCTATCTTACTCCCCAGATGATGTAGGTACTGTGATGGTTTTTTGTCGCCTATGTCCCCCATGAACCGTGGACTTTGCTGTTGGTGGGGAGGCTTGCGTGCTTCAACGATACAAATAGCTGTACCGTAGGTGCAACCACAATGGAGGGGTATCTGTTGAGAGGCCAGACAAACAAGTGGTTCCTGAAGAGGGGCAGCAGCCTTTTCAGTAGTTGCAGGGGCAACAGTCTGGATGATTGACTGATCTGGCCTTGTAACACTAACAAAAATGGCCTTGCTGTTCTGGTACTGCGAACGGCTGAAAACAAGGAGAAACTACAGCCGTAATTTTTCCCGAGGGCATGCAGCTTTACTGTATGATTAAATGATGATGGCGTGCATCCTCTTGGGTAAAATATTCTGGAGGTAAAATAGTTCCACATTCGGATCTCTGGGCGGGGACTATTCAAGAGGACGTCGTTATCAGGAGAAAGAATACTGGCTTTCTACGGATCAGAGAATGGAATGTCAGATCTCTCTATCAGGCAGGTAGGTTAGAAAATTTAAAAAGGGAAATGGATAGGTTAAAGTTAGATACAGTGGGAATTAGTGAAGTTTGGTGGCAGGAGGAACAAGACTTTTGGTCAGGTGAATACAGGGTTATAAATACAAAATCAAATAGGGGTAATGCAGGAGTAGGTTTAATAATGAATAAAAAAATTGGAGTGCAGGTAAGCTACTACAAACAGCATAGTGAACGCATTATTGTGGCCAAGATAAACACCAAGCCCATGTCTACTACAGTAGTACAAGTTTATATGCCAACTAGCTCTGCAGATGACAAAGAAATTGATGAAATGTATGAGGAGATAAAAGAAATTATTCAGGTAGTGAAGGGAGACGAAAATTTAATAGTCATGGGTGACTGGAATTCGAGAGTAGTAAAAGGGAGAGAAGGAAACATAGTAGGTGAATATGGATTGGGGATAAGAAATGAAAGAGGAAGCCGCCTGGTCGAATTTTGCGCAGAGCATAACTTAATCATAGCTAACACTTGGTTTAAGAATCATGAAACAAGGTTGTATACATGGAAGAACCCTGGAGATACTAAAAGGTATCAGATAGATTATATAATGGTAAGACAGAGATTTAGGAACCAGGTTTTAAATTGTAAGACTTTTCCAGGGGCAGATGTGGACTCTGACCACAATCTATTGGTTATGACCTGTAGATTAAAACTGAAGAAACTGCAAAAAGGTGGGAATTTAAGGAGACGGGACCTGGATAAACTGAAAGAACCAGAGGTTGTACAGAGTTTCAAGGAGAGCATAAGGGAACAATTGACAGGAATGGGGGAAAGAAATACAGTAGAAGAAGAATGGGTAGCTTTGAGGGATGAAGTAGCGAAGGCAGCAGAGGATCAAGTCGGTAAAAAGACGAGGGCTAGTAGAAATCCTTGGGTAACAGAAGAAATATTCAATTTAATTGATGAAAGGAGAAAATATAAAAATGCAGTAAATGAAGCAGGCAAAAAGGAATACAAACATCTCAAAAATGGGATCAACAGGAAGTGCAAAATGGCTAAGCAGGGATGGCTAGAGGACAAATGTAAGGATGTAGAGGCCTATCTCACTAGGGGTAAGATAGATACTGCCTACAGGAAAATTAAAGAGACCTTTGGAGATAAGAGAACGACTTGTATGAATATCAAGAGCTCAGATGGGAACCCAGTTCTAAGCAAAGAAGGGAAAGCAGAAAGGTGGAAGGAGTATATAGAGGGTTTATACAAGGGTGATGTACTTGAGGACAATATTATGGAAATGGGAGAGGATGTAGATGAAGATGAAATGGGAGATATGATACTGCGTGAAGAGTTTGACAGAGCACTGAAAGACCTGACTCGAAACAAGGCCCCCAGTGTAGACAACATTCCCTTAGAACTACTGACGGCCTTGGGAGAGCCAGTCCTGACAAAACTCTACCATCTAATGAGCAAGATGTATGAGACAGGCGAAATACCCTCAGACTTCAAGAGGAATATAATAATACCAATACCAAAGAAAGCAGGTGTTTACAGATGTGAAAATTACCAAACTACCATTTTAATAAGTCACAGCTGCAAAATACTAACGTGAATTCTTTACAGACGAATGGAAAAACTAATAGAAGCCGACCTCGGGGAAGATCAGTTTGGATTCCGTAGAAATGTTGGAACACGTGAGGCAATACTGACCCTACGACTTATCTTAGAAGAAAGATTAAGGAAAGGCAAACCTACGTTTCTAGCATTTGTAGAGTTAGAGAAAGCTTTTGACAATGTTGATTGGAATACTCTCTTTCAAATTCTGAAGGTGGCAGGGGTAAAATACAGGGAGCAAAAGGCTATTTACAATTTGCACAGAAAGCAGATGGCAGTTATAAGAGTCAAGGGGTATGAAAGGGAAGCAGTGGTTGGGAAGGGAGTGAGACAGGGTTGTAGCCTCTCCCCGATGTTATTCAATCTGTATATTGAGCAAGGAGTAAAGGAAACAAAAGAAAAGTTCAGAGTAGGTATTAAAATCCATGGAGAAGAAATAAAAACTTTGAGGTTCGCTGATGACATTGGAATTCTGTCAGAGACAGCAAAGGACTTGGAAGAGCAGCTGAACGGAATGGACAGTGTCTTGAAAGGAGGGTATAAGATGAACATCAACAAAAGCAAAATGAGGATAATGGAATGTAGTCGAATTAAGTAGGGTGATGCTGAGGGAATTAGATTAGGAAATGAGACACTTAAAGTAGTAAAGGACTTTTGCTATTTGGGAAGCAAAATAACTGATGATGGTCGAATTAGAGAGGATATAAAATGTAGAATGGCAATGGCAAGGAAAGCGTTTCTGAAGAAGAGAAATTTGTTAACATCGAGTATAGATTCAAGTGTCAGGAAGTCGTTTCTGAAAGTATTTGTACGGAGTGTAGCCATGTATGGAAGTGAAACATGGATGATAAGTAGTTTGAACAAGAAGAGAATAGAAGCTTTCGAAATGTGGTGCTACAGAAGAATGCTGAAGATTAGATGGGTAGATCACATTACTAATGAGGAGGTATTGAATAGAATTGGGGAGAAGAGGAGCTTGTGGCACAACTTGACTAGAAGGAATCAGATGGTAGGACATGTTCTGAGACATCGAGGGATCACCAATTTAGTATTGGAGGGCAGCGTGGAGGGTAAAAATCATAGAGGGAGACCAAGATATGAATACACTAAGGAGATTCAGACGGATGTAGGCTGCAGTAGGTACTGGGAGATGAAGAAGCTTGCACAGGATAGAGTAGCATGGAGAGCTGCATCAAACCAATCTCAGGACTGAAGACCACAACAACAATGTCCTCTTGGGTAAGCACCTGCCAGATTCGTTCTTCTTGCGAAGCGGACACTCGCTGAATTAGTTCTGCTTTCAATCGGTCGTAGCTGTTCATTCCCAGTGGGCTAATTATGATGTCTTGAACCTCAGCAGTGTACTGTTGATCTAGTTGGCTGACCACTAGCGTGAATTTTATGGCATCGACCGTGATACCTGCATAGAAAAAATTTGCTCCAACTTGCGCAAACCACAGGGATGGATTGCGCGGCCAGTAGGGTGGTAGTGGCACAGCTAGATGTACCCCACAAGTATTTGTTAGCTCTGTTGGATTTGCCGCCATCTCAATTTCTTGCAAGGACTTCTCGTAAATTCAGTGTGCATGCAGGAAATCATGTCAGGGTCACCATCTTGTTGGTACCGGTTTGAATTATCGTGATTGACAGTTTAACATCTGTGTGTGTTTGTAGGCTGAATAAGGAAAGTAGGCTTGACTCAGCTTGATGTAACAATTTATTAACGAAGCCCTACTGGTAGAACAGACCATAATACACTGCAATCAATAACTCGTGTGAACGTGTGAGAAATGTTGAGTACGGTAAATTATTCCGTATCTAACACTTGGATTCATGCTTCTTGTCAAGGAGTAGGACGTGGAACAGAAATCAGCAATCGAAGAGTAAATGACAACAAATGTCACTTGCGTGTAGCGTCTCTTGCGTGTAGCGGGAAAGTTTCGTGGTACTGTACTTGCATAAACCCACACATGTCATGACGCTGGATGATGACAGAAGATACCACAGTCAATATAATTCATTCTCATCCTCTCCTTCAATGATGAAATATTTTAGTGATCCAATACTTACAGACATCATGCTGCAAATGATATTGTAATATTTCCTGTATTAGTGATGGAGGAATGTAATACATATATTTATATTTAAACTTACATTTCTCCATGACTAATACAGTAAATATTACAATATCATTTTTCAACATGATACCAATAAGTATTTGAAGCAATTATGATGCTGCAATATATGACATAATACACACTGCTTTGGAAACTAAGCACAGAAGGCCAAATTCATCACATTGCTGAAGGAGAGACTACAAGTTTACAAAAAAATCTATAATATATATTGAACTTATGAGGAAAATTACCTGTAATGACAACATTCGTCAAATTCATACATTAACTGAAATAATGCAAGGGAACATTGTCCTTATTCTGAAAGAACAGATCAGATGATTAGTTTACAAATAAAAAGCTTTAGTCAAGTTACATTATGTGAAAAACAAGAACATTTTACTAACACCAAGGACTGTTTAGGGACCCCAAGACAGTTTATCAAAGATTGTGAATGCAGCAGAAAAATCAGTTTGGATGGGAACCCTATACAAAATGTTCAAATACATCACTGTGCTGCTATGCGTATGCATTCGTACATTACAATACTTCACTAATAATATCCTGAAAAGTATCCATAGTAACAGCAATCATCATTGTCTGAACAAACATCACTATGTTGTTTGTAGCATTCCATTGATGAACATTTGTATTTTATGTGTCCCTAGTTCCTGCGTACATGAGTGTGATTTGGGTCTTATCTCTAATGACTGGGCCTTTGGGCAGATTAAAAATGCAAGGATGTCTTCCCATCAATATCTCAGCAGAGCAGTGTTGTACAACTGAATAAAAAATAATGATGCTTATAACAGAAACCTATTGTAAATACATTATGTGAAGCATTGCCTCTTAGCTTGAATGGTTTATGCAGTATGATTCTTGGACTGACAAGCAGATGACGACTTCTGAAAATAATGATGTGGTACACTTGCCAGGAACCTTGAATTACACATGGGCATTAGTAATGAAGGGAGATGAGACTTGTTAGAACCTAAAACAGGGTGTATATGCAGACGAGGAAAAAAAATCACGGATTTTTCCTGGATTTCCCGGTTAAAAATACATTTTCTCTCAGATGAAAACACATTTTTCTGTGTTAAGTGACAGTGTACTTTTCCTTGGAACTGTAAAACTTATCAGCCTTTGAGTGGTTATGGTTTTATACACCAGTGTAGAATTTTCCCGCATTTTGGAAAAGGGAACTCAGGGTAAAAAACGTTTTGGAAAAATGTTTGATGTGCGGCAACATGTTCACTGCATATTTTCGTATTACGAAAGTATAAATTCGAATTCCACAAAACACCACATGTTACTCTCCAAGGCATTGAAATCGAGATTGCAATGTGCTTTTGTAACCCAATCTTAGCTCATGTCACGTGATCTCACCATCCGATGACAGTGGATATTTAGAGCATAGGACACGTGATGTAATCGGCCAATAGCAGCATCACTGTTAAGTAGTGCAAACACACAAATAGAAAAAGTTAACAGTTTAAATTAATAAACACAGTGTTGCTACAAGAAAAGAAAAGCTTTCACATATAATATTGGTCTGGAAGGTTAATAAACTGGAAGAGAAGCAAAGCTTTCACATATAATGTTGATCTTTTTTGCGCTTGTTACATGTTAAGATACATCACACAAATGTGCCAGTAAAATGTTTAACAACGATATAACTGACTTATCTTCTGGGCTCAAAATTATTCTAAATGGTTGTCTTCAAAGAGTTGATCTTTAAATGAGAGTCAAATGCTCTGCGATTTAAGAAATTCATCATACATTCGTGCACTTAGTTCATCATCCGTAAAAGGGTATTTAATTTGAAAGTAATGCTTCTCAAACAACCATTCACAATATTTTCCCACGACCAGTTAGAAATAGGTTCGTTTCAGCAATTGCCAGAGAGCGCCAGATAACAGGCGCCACTGCGCTTGCGATGACGCAGCCCTTATGTTCATATGTGTAAAACATTAAAAGGTCTTACATTATGTCATAAAAGAAACAAGACATTAGAGGATACTTTAAGAGTATCAGAATTTCATGAACCATACTAAAACACATTGTTTGGCTTGAAGTGCACATTCGTATGTCCAGAATGGGATATAAATTTTCTTGGAGTTGTTGTTGTTGTGGTCTTCAGTCCTGAGACTGGTTTGATGCAGCTCTCCATGCTACTCTATCCTGTGCAAGCTTTTTCATCTCCCAGTACCTACTGCAACCTACATCCTTCTGAATCTGCTTAGTGTATTCATCTCTTGGTCTCCCTCTACGATTTTTACCCTCCACGCTGCCCTCCAATACTAAATTGGTGATCCCTTGATGCCTCAGAACATGTCCTACCAACCGATCCCTTCTTCTGGTCAAGTTGTGCCACAAACTTCTCTTCTCCCCAATCCTATTCAATACTTCCTCATTAATTATGTGATCTACCCATCTAATCTTCAGCATTCTTCTGTAGCACCACATTTCGAAAGCTTCTATTCTCTTCTTGTCCAAACTATTTATCGTCCATGTTTCACTTCCATACATGGCTACACTCCATACAAATACTTTCAGAAATGGCTTCCTGACACTTAAATCAATACTGGATGTTAACAAATTTCTCTTCTTCAGAAACGCTTTCCTTCCCATTGCCAGCCTACATTTTATATCCTCTCTACTTCGACCATCATCAGTTTTTTTGCTCCCCAAATAGCAGAACTCCTTTACTACTTTAAGTGCCTCATTTCCTAATCTAATTCCCTCAGCATCACCCGACTTAATTAGACTACATTCCATTATCCTTGTTTTGCTTTTGTTGATGTTCATCTTACATCCTCCTTTCAAGACACTGTCCATTCCATTCAACTGCTCTTCCAAGTCCTTTGCTGTCTCTGACAGAATTACAATGTCATCGGCGAACCTCAAAGTTTTTATTTCTTCTCCATGAATTTTAATACCTACTCCGAATTTTTCTTTTGTTTCCTTTACTGCTTGCTCAATATACAGATTGAACAACATCGGGGAGAGGCTACAACCCTGTCTTACTCCCTTCCCAACCACTGCTTCCCTTTAACGTCCCTCGACTCTTATAACTGCCATCTGGTTTCTGTACAAATTGTAAATAGCCTTTCGCTCCCTGTATTTTACCCCTGCCACCTTTAGATTTAAAAGGAGAGTATTCCAGTCAACATTGTCAAAAGCTTTCTCTAACTCTACAAATGCTAGAAACGTAGGTTTGCCTTTCCTTAATCTTTCTTCTAAGATAAGTCGTAAGGTCAGTATTGCCTCACGTGTTCCAATGTTAATACGGAATCCAAACTGATCTTCCCCGAGGCTGGCTTCTACTAGTTTTTCCATTCGTCTGTAAAGAATTCGTGTTAGTATTTTGCAGCTGTGACTTATTAAAGTGATAGTTCGGTAATTTTCACATCTGTCAACACCTGCTTTCTTTGGGATTGGAATTATTATGTTCTTCTTGAAGTCTGAGGGTATTTCGCCTGTTTCATACATCTTGCTCACCAGATGGTAGAGTTTTGTCAGGACTGGCTCTCCCAAGGCCGTCAGTAGTTCCAATGGAATGTTGTCTACTCCGGAGGCCTTGTTTTGAGTCAGGTCTTTCAGTGCTCTGTCAAACTCTTCACGCAGTATCATATCTCCCATTTCATCTTCATCTACATCCTCTTCCTTTTCCATAATATTGTCCTCAAGTACATCACCCTTGTATAGACCCTCTATATACTCCTTCCACCTTTCTGCTTTCCCTTCTTTGCTTAGAACTGGGTTTCCATCTGAGCTCTTGATATTCATTCAAGTCGTTCTCTTATCTCCAAAGGTCTCTTTAATTTTCCTGTAGGCAGTATCTATCTTACCCCTAGTGAGATAGGCCTCTACATCCTTACATTTGTCCTCTAGCCATCCCTGCTTAGCCATTTTGCACTTCCTGTTGATCCCATTTTTGAGATGTTTGTATTCCTTTTTGCCTGCTTCATTTACTGCATTTTTATATTTTCTCCTTTCATCAATTAAATTGAATATTTCTTCTGTTACCCAAGGATTTCTACTAGCCCTCGTCTTTTTACCGACTTGATCCTCTGCTGCCTTCGCTACTTCATCCCTCAAAGCTACCCATTCTTCTTCTACTGTATTTCTTTCCCCCATTCCTGTCAATTGTTCCCTTATGCTCTCCTTGAAACTCTGTACAACCTCTGGTTCTTTCAGTTTATCCAGGTCCCGTCTCCTTAAATTCCCACCTTTTTGCAGTTTCTTCAGTTTTAATCTACAGGTCATAACCAATAGATTGTGGTCAGAGTCCACATCTGCCCCTGGAAAAGTCTTACAATTTAAAACCTGGTTCCTAAATCTCTGTCTTACCATTATATAATCTATCTGATACCTTTTAGTATCTCCAGGGTTCTTCCATGTATACAACCTTGTTTCATGATTCTTAAACCAAGTGTTAGCTATGATTAAGTTATGCTCTGCGCAAAATTCGACCAGGCGGCTTCCTCTTTCATTTCTTATCCCCAATCCATATTCACCTACTATGTTTCCTTCTCTCCCTTTTACTACTCTCGAATTCCAGTCACCCATGACTATTAAATTTTCGTCTCCCTTCACTACCTGAATAATTTCTTTTATCTCCTCATACATTTCATCAATTTCTTTGTCATCTGCAGAGCTAGTTGGCATATAAACTTGTACTACTGTAGTAGACATGGGCTTGGTGTTTATCTTGGCCACAATAATGCGTTCACTATGCTGTTTGTAGTAGCTTACCTGCACTCCAATTTTTTTATTCATTATTAAACCTACTCCTTCATTACCCCTATTTGATTTTGTATTTATAACCCTGTATTCACCTGACCAAAAGTCTTGTTCCTCCTGCCACCAAACTTCACTAATTCCCACTGTATCTAACTTTAACCTATCCATTTCCCTTTCTAAATTTTCTAACCTACCTGCCCGATAGAGAGATCTGACATTCCATTCTCTGATCCGTAGAAAGCCAGTATTCTTTCTCCTGATAACGACGTCCTCTTGAATAGTCCCCGCCCAGAAATCCGAATGTGGAACTATTTTACCTCCAGAATATTTTACCCAAGAGGATGCACGCCATCATCATTTAATCATACAGTAAAGCTGCATGCCCTCGGGAAAAATTACGGCTGCAGTTTCCCCTTGCTTTCAGCCGTCCGCAGTACCAGCATAGCAAGGCCGTTTTGGTTATTGTTACAAGGCCAGATCAGTCAATCATCCAGACTGTTGCCCTTGCAACTACTGAAAAGGCTGCTGCCCCTCTTCAGGAACCACACGTTGGTCTGGCCTCTCAACAGATACCCCTCCCCCCTCCATTGTGGTGCACCTACGGTACGGCTATCTGTATCGCTGAGGCACGCAAGCCTCCCCACCAACGGCAAGGTCCATGGTTCATGAGGGGGGGGGGGGGGGGGGTACCAGTACTGTATTATCTCATGTTTGTTTCTTTATTATTGAAATACCATGCATGCCGGAAGATGAAAACGTGCACCTGAAATGCAGCAAACTGTTGAAGCTAGCCAATAGTGCGGACTTAATCATTTCATTTCAAATAAATTGACTGCCTCAGCGGAAAACATTTATTAAAAGCCAATTTTCTTTAGCAAACCGACAATAATAACTTCATTGTTCTGCCAGGTGATCAATGCTTGACTGTCACAAAGGTCCAGATCAAATAAAATCTGAAACTAATAACATGTTTTAGCCTTCCATAATTATATGAATGTATTTTAATTGACTTGACAGCTTCCAGCCAAAGAAATCCGTTTTGTTTTCATTTGGCATGAGAGCAATAAACGAAGAGGAAACAGCAAAATCACTAAACATAAGCATGAGTCACATGGAGACTACCCACCTCCCGACCTACAGCTCAGACCACTCTGTGCATCAGCACTGGATCTACGATATTTCCGAACCAGGGCAATATTCAAAATTGAAACTTTGGGAACTTATTGCCCATGAGTTGTACTAACAAATAAAAAATAAATCAAAAGTTGACATTTTTGGTCAATTTCATCAATGTCCCCCCTTAATGACCTTTTGTCTGTTAAATTGCCAGATGCTAAGCTTGTTTTGTTTGCAGATGATACAAACACTGCAATATGTAGCAACTCAAAGTACAGATTTAGAAATAGCTGCTAATCAAATTTTCACTGAAATTATTAAATGGTTTAGAGTTAATTCACTGTCATTAAAATTTGAAAAAACCCGCTATATGCAGTTCAGAACCTGTAAGAGTCTTCCTTCCATCATGTGTATAACATATGAAGACATGCAGATCGAAGAGCTTGATAGTGTTAAATTTCTGGGATTACAACTTGATAATAAATTCAGTTGGGAAAGGCATACCACAGAATTGCTGAAGTGCCTAAATAAGTCTGTATTTGCAGTGAGAATGATTTCAGATGTAGGAGATATAAATATCCAAAAACTTGTGTCTTTGCTCACTTTCATTCTATCATATCATACGGGATCATATTCTAGGGTAACTCATCAAACCAAGCAAACGTTTTTAGCATGCAAAATCATCTAATAAGACTCATTTATGGTGTAAATTCAAGAACATAATGTAGAATCTTTTTCAAGGAGCTTGTAACAACAATGACGCTGTACTATTGTACATATAAGTAAATTTTTTTTCCATCTGATTTTTCGATAAATTAGTGTAATTGATGTTCTGATTTCATTTCTTTTTTGTTTCATGCCATTGTGTTAAGGAAACCGTAAACAAGTTTCAATGTGATTATTTATGTTTATGTCAAATGTCAAGCAATATTGTAACAGAACTGAAATGTAAGAAACGTTGAAACTGTTGTAAGATGTTTAAAATTGTAACTGTGCGTCTGGCCCATACGTAGGCAATGTGTTAGGATATATAGAATGCAAAACCTTGAGTGAATACCCGGCCTATCAGGGAGCGGTAAAAGGTGGATGGCAGGCGAGCGCGGGAAAATGCACGCGGGCACTGCACGACACAACGGGCTCAGCAGTTGTAGTTGGAGTTTGGCATTGGTCTGAGCAACACCTTCTGGAGTGAGGAGGCTTTCCTGGAAGACGTAGTTTCACTGAGCCTCGGATATGCTGTTCCAACGCCCATACAACATGGCAAAATTCCATAGACACTAAATGGAAAAGTATTGCGACGCTAAGAAGAATTAAAGTGCTGATACGTCAAGAGCCATAGCTGTGGTTGTTTGTGTGCTCTGTGCCTCGCCATCTCGCCGCCCGCCAACCGCCGCATCGATACAAGCAGGTTGAAACTTTTAGTACTGTATTCGTATGGACCATAGAGTGAACTGTTCAATAATAACCTAAATTGTACCAGAACTTTCCCCTCATTTAATTATCCTCACAACTAACCTAGGCAGGGTCCTTTCCAAATGTTGTGCAATACGAGTGTCCCGAAATGAAAAATTAAATTTTGTGTTAATAATAATTACTTGCAGACCTAGTTATGTTAGAATGGTGTTTAAAGAACTGTTTTGTTAATGAACCAGTAAATGAATAACGAAGGCCTAACGAAGTTGAAAGATAACTTTAATATTGATATAGTAATGAAGTTTAATTATTTTGAGACAGATATAAAGGTATTAAAATGAGAAGTAAATAAGATAAAAAGAGTAGTAATTCATATACTGGAAATCTTGAAGGCATGATAATTTCAGTAACCAATTTTTTTTATATAGCTTCATGATTTACTGTCTCGGTTAGTACATATCGTTAAAATGAAGATCACATTAGAATAAGTTGGGACCGTGTGTGTGTGTGTGTGTGTGTGTGTGTGTGTGTGTGTGTGTGTGTGTGTGTTCACTCACTCACTCACTCACTCACTCACTCACTCTCTCTATCTATCTCAGAATGCCAACAATGGTGTTTACATGTTCAACACAGTCTCAGGCATTTGTGGTTTCTGGACAATGAAACAACCTATGTGACACCACCCCATGTCACAGCATATGACAATAAACCACTGACACAGACACTTTCACATAGGGTTCCTGAGCTGAGACAACACTGTGGATCGAGCTGCAAACAGAGTGCAAGACAGTTATCATCCAATGTTGTAGTCACATTACATTTCTGACTAATTGCTTGTTACTGAATACAAACATCATCTATCCACCAGTCCCACACATGCATCACTGTCAAATGAGCATAACCTGTATAATTGAATATCATGTTACAACAAACCAATTTCCTGGAGGCTGATTATTTTATCCTGTCCAAACTTGTTACCACACCTGTATTGACATTATTCAAAAGCAGCTGGACTGAAATGCAAGATAATTTTTTCCACAGTATTATCATCATGAACCAAAAATGAAATGGATGCCTGAACGGGGGAAATAGTCATCCAACAATCAAGACTAAAACACAACTCATTCAGGAAGATACTGCTTAGTCTGTTTTATAATTGTCACAGCATTTCCATAAGATGTATGGAGTCCAGAATTTTCCTGTGAAATGTTATCAAGATATTCTAAAAATCTGCTCCCAGATATAAAGCAATGGAGGCAAGGAATTATAGTGGAAAATTTCCAATCCTTCCAATAATCAGACAACTGTTACATCTGTTTCCAATCCATATTACTATATCTTAACTGAAGGCAGCATCTCTCCACTTAGGCTGTACTTATTTAGACCATTTCTTTTGTTATCTGACTAGTTTTGGCATTTACAAACCATTGTCAAGTGTTTAGTTCAAACAACAAATGAAAGTGGTAGCATATTTAGAAGTGCTTCCATTCATGTTAATTTACAAATTATACTAGAATATGAGTTTTACAGATACAGGTCCACTTAAGTGCACCATGAAAAGGACAATTTGTAAATGAAATTGAACCACAGCACATGATATGAATACATTGCCACTTTCATGCGTAAGACACCTTGTTCAAGCTAAATACTCAACAAGGGATTAAAAACCTGGGACTAGTCATGTATCAAAGTCAAGCAAAGCAAGCAAACAACGCTACATGTGCTGGCCCAGACAGGCCACTCCAGATCAACTGCTGCCATGTCATCCTATGCTAGTGTCATCATGCAGTATGGAGGGGCATGGGTTCAGCACACAGCTCTTCTGGGCATTGTTGGCCTTCTTGAGCTTCAAGCCTCTATTTCTCACTCACATAGCTACTCTGTTGGCACCATGAGGCTCAGTGCACCCTGTTCATGTCTTACCACTGAGGAAAAATCCATGGCAGTACCGGTAATCGTACATGGACCTTCCGCACAGCAGTCAGACACACTGACCACTAAGCTACAGTGGCAGAATGTGTAACAAAGAAGAGGTCCAAATAAATACAGCCTATGTGGACAAATGATGGCTCATTTGATAATTTAATGAGTGTGGTGACCATTACAAAAGATCGTACCCCACTAGTAATACCCCCAAACAAGACACACTTACTGACTGAATTACTGTTTCATCAGCAATAACATATAATATACAACTACAGTTCCCTATTAATTGTAAGAATATTAATATAATGGCTTTTTACTAGTCATTATCTTCACATATTAACTGTTATTATTTAAGATTAATTTTCAACTCTAATTTCTTGGACAGAAATTCTTTCCTAAGAACATCTTACATCTTACAAAAACTTACTCAACTTTTTCTATATTAAACAGCTTTTGCTTTGTGTTTGTCTGCAAGCAAATGGCTGATAATGGCTACTACTGAAGCTAATGCACCTAGCACATGCAATCACTAGTAGCTAAAGATAAAAAACAGCATCAACTTCCTCCAGGCAGCAGCATTTCTTCCTCTAATGGCTAGCGTGTGTGTGTGTGTGTGTGTGTGTGTGTGTGTGTGTGAGAGAGAGAGAGAGAGAGAGAGAGAGAGAGAGAGAGAGAGAGAGAGAGAGAGAGAGAGAGATCGGGTGGGTGATTCAAATGATTAGAAAACATATTCTCTTTTCCGAACATGTAAACACAGACAAAGGTGCAGGTAAGAGTATGTAATGTACATATCACCCACCTTCATTTAGACAAACAAGGGGCCCTCCTGAATCACCTTTACATGAATCTGCACCACCATCCAAGTACCCTGCACAGAACATTGCATCTGTAATTTTTCTATCACCATAAACAAATGGTGCTCGACATGTCTCCTGTGATAATATTGGAACCCACGATGCTCTTAGTAGCCGGGAATGCCCTGAAATTCAATTTCGTAAAGAAAAAACAAGTCAAATATTGATTGTGTGCATCTAATTCTTAAACTGGTAAAATGGTAAAAGAATTTAACTATTGTATAGAAATATACCTGATTTAGGGCTTCTAACAGAGCCCCATCCAGATATTGTACAGTTAAGCCCAGAAGGATAAGCTGAATTTGGCTCTGGAAGACATACTGGTTGAACCATGTCTCCTAACAAAATTCCCCTTGATTTAAGTTTCAGCAAAGCAATATCACTGTTAAGACGTAAACCTTTATTAAATCCTTCAGGAATATAAATTTCATCAATTAGTGCTTCTTGTTCTGCCTCATCAAAAACCTGCAACATTAAGTACACAATTTCTAAACTGCCAGTCATTACTCTGTAACTGTGGAGGTGATATCACAAAACAAAACTGAAATTGAACTGAGCTACTATGTAATCTGAATAAATTAAGATAACATGCAATAGATGCTAAAATCCAAAAGAGCAATAATAAAATGCATTTCTCTAACAGAGTAGGCTCCCTGAATACTCAGGAAAAAGCTCAAACCTGTCTTGTAATTATAAGGATGAATAAATGATCATGGGTGATGGCTAGGCTCATTATTTACAGGAGCAACTTCTGAGATATTCAGAGACTGAATTGGATCAAAATTTGGACTGATCTACATACCTCTGTGTCATAGTCACCAACTCGAACAAAGTATGCTACCTTCATAAAATCTTGAAGACAATGTGCAGCTGTCAAGATGTGTAGAGGGGAGATTATTACAGCGCCACACCAGTGAACTGATTTCATACTTGTGCGGACTCGTATACTTGCCTAAGATAAGAAATCACTTCATTAATCAATAAAGAGAATAATTTAATGCATCACAATGTTTAGTATGAATAAATAGAAAATATTAATGATCTTTTATAATACAAATAACTAGATCTACATCCACTGAAAGCCTACATGACTGACAGTCGAAAAATTGAGTGTATCCTGAGATGAAAGATTTTAATGTGATGGTGGCTAGACATTATATGCACATTGTGCATTCACTGCTGTTATTAATCTTATTAAGAGTGAGATAAATGATAAAGTACCACCACAGTGACAACATCTGTACATTCAGCCACTACATATACTTAAGTTCTGGCTTGTACTGACTGTCTGTGGTTGCCAACACCAACTGATGACCACTACCTAGGTAACCTGATCAGAATGTAACAGGATTGTGCACTGTGTTTTAAGAGGTAAATGGGAGGGCTGTGTTGACCCATTCTGTACTCCCATCACGTCTAAGCTCACACATATTTTCAGACACGCACATGGTGCAACCTTCTCTCTCTTTCTCTCTCTCTCTCTCTCTCTCTCTCTCTCTCTCTCTCTCTCTCACTCACTCTCTCTTTCTCTCTCCATAACAAAGGTAAAATTCCCTAGCTTGTGAATCTGCACATCAAAAGAAATATGTAGTTACTTATGAGACATCAAAAAGTCCATATTTTTTAATTACTTGACATTCTCTTTAGCAATGTAAATCTTAGTTACTCTGTTTGCACTACTGCAATAGCACACTTACCTGCCAAGGATATGAACCTTTCGCCACAACAGAGCCAGTCAGTACTCTTGCCTCCGAAATTACGGCATCCACATAATTATTTATTTCTCTCATGCCACATTCGGTAGGTAGTATTTGTTCAGCAGTTGTTGTATATGTAATAGTAGTATTTTTTGAAGCCTATAAAATAGCAATTCAATGTGAAAATAATAAGAAACATAAAAATTAAAATTCATTATCAAATTATTTTTTTCAAGATGCTACTACAATGCAAGAAAGCACTGATATTTGACAACATACTCAAAAATCCATAAAAAAGACAGAAAAAACTACTCACACGCACGCACACACACACACACACACACACACACACACACACACACACACACATGAAAATTTGTACGTTGAACTGGAACCAGAGCAGCTGCAGAAAAATGTAAACATCAATGTTGGAGGGTTATGTATAATAGTGGGACGAGGCTTAAAGCACACAATATGCTATTGATGCTCCCACTAATTTGTGCCCTGTGATACATGAGAAACGTTAAAATATACAATGCAAAGCAGTAAATGGTTTCAGAAAGAGATTTTCACTCTGCAGTGGAGTGTGCGCTGATATGAAACTTCCTGGCAGATTAAAACTGTGTGTTGGAGCAAGATTCGAACTCGGAACCTTTGCCTTTCATGGGCAAGTGCTCTACCAACTGGGCTACCCAAGCACAACTTACGCCCCTTCCTCACAGCTTCACTTCTGCCAGTACCTCGTCTCCTATCTTCCAAATTTCACAGAAGGTCTCCTGCGAACCATGCAAAACTAGCACTCCTGGAAGAGAGAGGTACTGACAGAAGTGAAGCTGTGAGGACGGGGCATGAGTCATGCTTGGATAGCTCAGATGGTAGAGCACTTGCTGCGAGAGGCAAAGGTCCCGAGTTCGAGTCTCGGTCTGGCACACAGTTTTAATCTGCCAAGAAGTTTCAGTAAATGGTTTGTCTCTAATGCGCATGTAGAGACTTTTTATGTAATACATCAATGATCTGTTCAATACATAGGTAAAGCTGATGATTTTTCTAATTCTTTGTATTTATCGGTGTTGCCCATTTCTTGGCATCACAGTGTTTTGCTTAAAATTTCTGTGCTATCATTATACATATGCTACCAATGAAGAGTTGCCTCATTGAGTCTTCATTTGGCCAATGGATTAAATCATTAAGTCTACATGATTACCCAATAGATACAGGATAGTTCAGTTTTATTACAATAAGATAAATAAAAGTCTGCGGTAGAGGAAATATTTATAAAATTTACATGCATAATAAAAAAAAAAAAAAATTAACTGTAAGCTATAATATACAGAGTCATCTGAATTTCAACATGCCTTAAATATTATACATAAGTGATATACAGGCAAATAAAACTTATGAATGTAAAACCTCAAAACTTTAGTTTCTGGAAATTCTGCAACATAGAATAGGCAATGATGTAATAAATGTTTGTCTGGCTTTAATTTCTATTGTTGAAGTTTAGTTGGAAGATGTTTTTCTAAATCCTTGTATTTATCACTGCTGCCCATTTCTTGGCTTTAGAGAGTTATGTTGAAGATTTTTGTGGTAGTGGCATATGTGCTGTAGTGTGGACACAGTAAGAAGGTAGACATTAGCAAGTGACTTAAGACTACATGAGGAATGTGGAGCAGTGTGAAGGAACAAGCCCCATCTCCCTCTCAGAGGGCTGGTAGTCCACAACCTATTAAATGTTTTCACGAAAGGAAAACTAATACATGGTCATAGGGTTCACCACTCCCTTCTAAAATTTTGCGTGTCGCTGCCAAAGCCCACTATAGACCAAGATTAGTCTCTTCACTCATTTACAAATAAGACATGAAAACAATAAGCAACAAACAGCTCTGAGCAAAGTTGAGTACACAAAGCATTTGGTAACGGCTACTCTGAAACTGCTTGTTGAGGTTAGCAGAGTCATAATGAGGTATTTCAGGTTCAACCTCTACTGGTATATTACGCAATCAGTACAAAACATTCTCACCTAAAACTGATGCAATGTACCATAATGTCTGTATTATATTTCAGATTGCATGTTTTGATTCCTCTTCAGTATCATTGTGTGCCCTTATTTCATTGTGTGTCAAGATTTGCAAGTAATTTTTGTTTCTTATCTAATAGGAATTGTGTTTATTGTGTAGGGTTTTAAATGTTGGCCTATGCAGCAGTGCAAATTATCTATATACATAGCTATACTGGGGGGGGGGGGGGGGGGGGGTTTAAAGTTGGAGAAACATTTTAAACTATTTGAAAAGTATCCTATTGTACTCGTGTATATTTTGTAATGAAAGTATTTTAACTGTTTGTTTCTGTAACTGAAAATGCCATTTGGAACAGAGCTTCCATTTGTCTGTAAATAAAAACCTCGCAGGGTGAGAAATTTAGTTATATACTTCTTGAAACATCAGCTCTTTGCTATTTTTCAACATAGTCACCATTTAAATTTAAGCATTTGTTACAGAGTTTCACTAATTCACAACACCCATCTTCATAAAATTCTGCCACCTGAATGCATAGACAATCTTTCACGGCATTTTGAAGTCTGTTTTCATCGAAGTGCTGTAATGCAAGTCATTTCTTCATGTGAATGAAGAGATGAAAATCACTTGGTGCCAAGTCTGCGATGTATGGGAGATGATTAAAAACATCATATTTGAATTGCTTCAAAATTTCTAGAGTTTTCTGGGCACAGGGACAATGAGCATTGTCATGCAAAATACAACACCAGATGTAAGCATATCACTAAGTCTGTTTTGAATGGCTCACTAAAGTTTTTGCAGAGTTCCACAGTAGACATCTAAAGTGACAGTCATGCCACATTCCATAAATTCACCTAACAAAACTTCCTCACCATCCCAAAAAACTGTAGCCATAACCTTCCTCAATGACAAAGTTTATTGAGATTTCTTCGGCTTGCATGGAGAATTGTTATGGCCACCAAACCAAGAATTATTCTTAACAAAATCTTCTGTCAGTTCTTGGTAGAACAACATTATAATAAATGAAAAGAAGCATTTTGATTTTGTTCTACAATATTACTTTTATTGTGTTAACTGGTTTTTGGCTTACAAGGCCATCTTCAGACGTTTACTGAGTATTGTCACCAAAGAAGTTACAATGTTTGCAAAATAACATTGGAAGAGAAGTAACATGTCCAGACTGAGCAGAAACATACAGTAAGTAACATCTTTGACAGTGTGGAGATAATATAATGAAAAAGTAAAAAATTGAACAGTAAATAAATAAAAATGGAGTAAATAAATAAAAATGGAGTAGACAGGAAAAACTTTAACACAGAATAGGAACAGCATGCCTACATAACAGTGTCTATTAATAAACAAAACTAATAAAATAAAATAAAGTTAGTACTTGACAAGGCCGCATCAGGAGGTATAAAACATGGAGAGTGATACACAAGCCAATTAAAAGAAGAAACAATTATCAGTGTAACTACAGAATGGATAAGGAACTTAAGCAATATCAATAAGATAAACAGAAATAAATAAATACAGGAAAGTGGAGGGGTCTGAGGGAACATACAATAAATGCAATCTTTGAGAGTGTGTTGGTACTGCATTTTAACATTAACATTATATTCAAAACTACGGATATGTAACAGTTTGCATTAAATAAATGAATGGAGTAAAATATAAACAATATTTGATGAAACAACTTACTGTATGATCCCACAAACTCCTCCATTTTCCTGCGTTTATTTATTTCTGTTTATCTTATTGATATTGCTTAAGCTCTCTATGTATTCTGTAGTTACACTGATAATTGTTTCTTCTTTTAATTGGTTTGTGTTCCACTTTAAAAAGTTTTTCCTGTTTATTCCTTTTTTATTTATTTACTGTTCATTTTTTTTTTTTTTACTTTTTCATTGCATTACCACCACACTGTCAAAGATGTTACTTACTGTATGTTTCTGCTCAGTCTAGACATGTTACTCCTCTTCCAATGTTGTTTGCAAACATTGTAACTTCTTTGATGACAATACTCAGTAAATGTCTGAAGATCACAATGTAAGCCAAAAACCAGTTAACACAATAAAAGCAATATTGTAAAACAAAAGCAAACTGGTACTTTTCCTTTATCATCAATTATTGTTGAATTTTGACATTTATATATGCCACTGAGGTTTTGCCATCAATCACATTTCTTTTCAAACAACCTTCTCCCTCTGTGTCATAGCGTGAAAGGAAGTCTAAGGCAGAGCCTATTTGTTTGGTTTTGTGGAACTCTATGAGAAATTTTAGTACTCATTGAGCATAGAGCATTCAGTAGCCTAAGTTATCAGTGACAACCTCATACACAACCGTACAAGAAATTTGTGGAAACTGTTCAGAAAGTTCAGAGACGGTGAATCTTTGATTTACATGAGGTCTTTCACCAATTTTCTTGACAAGATCAGTACTGACAGCAGTAGGCCTGTCTCTTCTCTCTACATCATGAATGTTTATTCTACCACTTTTAGAAAAGTCAACCCATTGTTGAACAACAATTCATCCATAATGTTAGGACCACGTACAGCACATAATTGATGATGAATGTCTGCTACTGAAATGTTTTGTGCAGAAAAAATCTTACTACTGCCTTTGCATTCCACAGGATTTTTTATCACAGTACTCATATTTTGAGGTTATAACAACTGAATGCATGAAAGAATGAGGTTCATACTTTCACATCCGTATGCTTAATGTATCAGAGAACATGCAGATGTAACAATGGTGGTGCTCTGTGAACAAATACTAGTGCCACACTAGAAGATGGTTACTTTCCAAACCACCCTCATATTTCCCCACGTCACAACAGATCTAAGTAGAGCATAACACACTAGCTTTAAAGTGACTTAATAGGTTGTATCTCATACTAACCTCAGTAATAAACAAAGTTTGATAAGGTCCTTTGATAACGTGTGTATGCATTTTCCAGCTTAGTGTGTTCCTGGTATGCAGTCCAAAAAAACCGAAGTACTTCTGTATTTAATGCAGTGAGATTATGTTTTGTGTAGAAACTCATTTATATAGATTTTTGAGCTATTATATGTAAACCATCTGCCCATAATAAGTTTGTAGGTGAGAAGTATTTGCTTGCACTATTTCTTGTAATGCACCTTCACCACTAGTTGTCAGTATACTTGTGTTGCCCGCAGAGAGCACTTCAGAAATGTACTCTGGGCGGTCATTTGTTAACAATATAAGGAGAAAATAATTAAGAGCCCTGGTGAACATCTTAGATTGTACTCAGTGTGTTTGATGAGCACTTCATAGCTTTTGTAGAGCTCCAGACTTCAACAAACTGTCTTGTAACACTTAGCTAGGTCCTGAGCCAGCAGTTTCAGCTTCACATCACTCAATTAAAGTTGAGAATTTGTGAAGAAATTAAATGGGTCTAGTCAAACATTTGTGAGAGTTGCAGTAGTCTTCCTACTCATTCACACTAACTTACATTTTTCCACACTTAGCGCGAGCTACCGCTCACCACATCAATTGGGAATTTTGTCTAAGTCATCTTGTATCTTCCTACAGTCACTTAACTTCATCATCTTACCATACACCACAGCATCATCTGCAAACAATTGCAGATTGTTGCCCACACTGTTCACCAAATCATTTATGTATAAGGAGAACAATAGTGGTCCTGCCGCACTTCCCTGGGACATTCCTGACGAAACCCTTGTTTTTGATAAACAATCGCCATTGAGGACAACATACTGGGTTCTATTATTTAAGAAGTCTTTGAGCCACTCATATTTCTGTGAACGTATTACATATGCTTGTACTTCATGTACTGGAATGCAGTGGCAGGTGAAGGAAGAGATGAAAATACAGTAGGAAAATTTGGATTAGGTATAAGAAATGAGGGAGCTGAACGACTAATTAGATTCTGTAAAGAAAATTCATTAGCAGTGGGTAATACATTATTTGAACACCACAAAAGGAGATGTTACACATGGACACCAAATTTGAAAAGGGAAAGGTATCAATTGACTACATCCTGATACAAAAAAGGTTTAGCAACTGTTTGAAGAATGCCAAAGCTTATCCAGCAGCAGATATAAATTCAGACCACAACCTAGTATAAATTCAGACCACAACCTAGTAGTGGGAGAATTACAAGTGAAGTTGAAAAAAGTCTGGAGAGGTGGAGCAAAGGAAAGACTAAACATAGAAGGACCCAAAAAGGTAGGAAAGACATCAGGTTTTGAGAATAGATTTATGGATAAATGGGAAAGAGATAGTGTTGATGAAAGTGTTGATGACAAATGGATAAAAATGAGGGAAGGGCTCATGGACTCTGCCAAAGAAGCACTTGGAATTGGAGTATCCCAAAGTACTAGGAAAGAATGGATAACAGAAAACATGTTGAAAAAGATGGAAGAGCAGAGAAAGGGGAAAAATGTAGAAACTGAAGAAGGCAAAAAGAGGTACACAAAACTGAATAATGAATTAAGAAGAGAAACTGAAGAAGCAAGGAAAAAATGAATGAAACAGAAATGTAACAAAATAGAGAAAATGGAGAAAGAGGGAAAGTATGAAATGATGTATAGACTGGCTAGTGAGATAGTTTTTGAACGTAAAAGAAAGAGGAATAACATGGAAATATAAAGAGCGAATGATACTCTAGCAGAAGAACCACAGGAGGTTTTGAACAGATGGCAAGAACATACTGAATGTATGTATAAGGGGGATGAAATACAAAGCGAAATTAAGGTTGAAGAGGAGCAATATGTGTCGGAAGATGGAAAGGGATTCACCATCTTGGAAGCAGAAGTAGAAAAGGTGCTGAAGGAGATGAAAAATAGGAAGGCATGTGGAATTGATGAGTTTCCAGCAGAACTGTTGAAGACTCTGGGAATTAGTGAAGTTCAGTGGCATGAGGAACAAGACTTCTGGTCAGGTGAATACAGGGTTATAAATACAAAATCAAATAGGGGTAACGCAGGAGTAGGTTTAATAATGAATAAAAAAATAGGATGTGGGTAAGCTACTACAAACAGCACAGCGAACGCATTATTGTGGCCAAGATAGATACGAAGCCCATGCCTACCACCATAGTACAAGTTTATATGCCGACTAGCTCCGCAGATGACGAAGAGATTGATTAAATGTATGATGAGATAAAAGAAATTATTTAGATAGTGAAGGGAGATGAAAATTTAACAGTCATGTGTGACTGGAATTCGATAGTAGGAAAAGGAAGAGAAGGAAACGTAGTAGGTGAATATGGAATGCAGGTAAGGAATGAAAGAGGAAGCTGCCTGGAAGAATTTTGCACAGAGCATAACTTAATCATGGTTCAACAATCATAAAAGAATGTTGAAATCAATCAATGGAAAATCCAGGATGGAATGTAACAATACCAGAGAAGGAAAGTTGCTACTCACCATGTAGCGGAGATGCTGAGTCGCGATAGGCACAATAAAAAGATTCACACAATTAAAGCTTTCAGCCATTAAGGCCTTTGACAGCAGTAGACACACATACACACTCACTCACACACACACACACACACACACACACACACACACACACACTCAAATAAACGCAACTTGCACACATGTCCGCAGTCTCAGAGAGCTGACACCACACTGCGAACAGCAGCACCAGTGCATGCTGAGAGTGGTGACTGGGTGGGGATAAGGAGGAGGCTGGAGCAGGGAAGGGGAGGGATAGTATGGCAGGTGTGGCAGACAGTGAAGTGTTTCAGTTTAGACAGAAGGCAGGAAAGAAGGTGTGGAGGGGGGAGGGGTAAGTAGCGGAAAGGAGAGAAATAAAAGATAAAAGACTGGGTGTGGCAGTGAAATGACAGCTGTGTAGTGCTGGAATGGGAACAGGGAGGGGGCTGGATGGGTGAGGACAGTGACTAACGAAGGTTGAGGCCAGGAGGGTTACGGGAACATAGGAGGTACTGTAGGGAAAGTTCCCACCTGCGCAATTCAGAAAAACTGGTGTTGGTGTGAAGGATCCGTATGGCACAGGCTGTGAAGCAGTCATAAAGATGAGGGATATCATGTTTGGCAGCGTATTCAGCAACAGCAACACTTGTGTCTTGGCCACAGTTTGTTGGTGGCCATTCATGCGGACAGACAGCCTGTTGGTTGTCATGCTTACATAGAATGCAGCACAGAGGTTGCAGCTTAACTTGTAAATCACTTGACTGGTTTCACAAGTATCCCTGCCTTTGATGGGATAGGTGATGTTAGTGACCGGACTGGAGTAGGTGGTGGTAGGAGGATGTGAGGGACAGGTCTTGTATCTAGGTCTATTGCAGGGGTATGAACCTTGAGGTAAGGGATTGCGAGCAGGGGTTGTGTAAGGATGAACGAGTATATTGTGTAGGTTTGGTGGACGGCGGGATACCACTGTTGGAGGGGTGGGAAGGATAGTGGGCAGGACATTTCTCATTTCAGGGCACAACAAGGGGTAATCGAAACCCTGGCGGAGAATGTAATACAGTTGCTCCAGTCCCGGATGGTACTGAGTTACGAGGGGAATGCTCCACTGTGGGACTTTGGGAGGCGGTGGAGACTGGAAAGACAAGGCACGGGAGATTTGTTTTTGTACAAGGATGGGAGGATAATTATGGTCAGTGAAGGCTTCAGTGAGACCCTCGGTATATTTTGAGAGGGACTGATTGTCACTGCAGATGCGATGACCACGAGTGGTTAGGCTGTACGAAAGGGACTTCTTGGTATGGAATGGGTAGCAGCTGTCAAAGTGGAGGTATTGCTGGTGGTTAGTAGGTTTGATATGGACGGAGGTACTGATGTAACCATCTCTGAGGTGAAGGTTGTATACATGGAAGAAGCCTGGAGATACTGAAAGGTTTCAGACAGATTATATAATGGTAAGACAGAAATTTAGGAACCAGGTTTTAAATTGTAAGGCTTTTCCAGGGGCAGATGTGGTCTCTGACCACAATCTATTGGTTATGAAATGTAGATTAAAACTTAAGAAATTGCAAAAAGGTGGGAATTTAAGGAGATGGACCTGGATAAGCTGACAGAACCAGAGGTTGTAGAGAGTTTCAGGGAGTGCATTAGGGAACGATTGACAAGAATGGGGGAAACAAATTCAGTAGAAGAAGAATGGGTAGCTTTGAGAGATGAAATAGTGAAGGCAGCAGAGGATCAAGTAGGTAAAAAGACGAGGGCTAATAGAAATCCTTGGGTAACAGAAGAGATACTGAATTTAATTGATGAAAGGAGAAAATACAAAAATGCAGTAAATGAAGCAGGCAAAAAGGAATACAAACATCTCAAAAACGACATCGACAGGAAGTGCAAAATGGCTAAGCAGGCATGGCTAGAGGACAAATGTAAGGATGTAGAGACGTATCTCACTAGGGGTAAGATAGATACTGCCTACAGGAAAATTAAAGAGACCTTTGGAGAAAAGAGAACCACTTGCATGAACATCAAGAGCTCAGATGGAAACCCAGTTCTAAGGAAAGAAGGGAAAGCAGAAGGGTGGAAGGAAGATATAGAGGGTCTATACAAGGGTGATGTTCTTGAGGACAATATTGTGGAAATGGAAAGAGATCTAGATGAAGATGAAATGGGAGATATGATACTACGTGAAGAGTTTGACAGAGCACTGAAAGACCTAAGCCGAAACAAGGCCGCGGGAGTACACAAAATTCTATTAGAACTACTGATAGCCTTGGGAGAGCCAGCCCTGACAAAACTCTACCATCTAGTGAGCAAGATGTATGAGACAGGTGACATACCCTCAGACTTCAAGAAGAATATAATAATTGCAATTCCAAAGAGAGCAGGTGTTGACAGATGTGAAAGTTACCTAACTATCAGTTTAATAAGCCACAGCTGCAAAGTACTAACACGAATTCTTTACAGACGAATGGAGAAACAGGTAGAAGCTGACCTTGAGGATGATCAGTTTGGATTCCCTAAAAATGTTGGATCACATGAGGCAGTACTGACCCTACGATTTATCTTAGAAAATAGATTATGGAAAGGCAAACCTATGTTTTTAGCATTTGTAGACTTAGAGAAAGCTTTTGACAATGTTGACTGGAATACTCTCTTTCAAATTCTGAAGGTGGCAGGGGTAAAATACAGGGAGTGAAAGGCTATTTACAATTTGTACAGAAACCAGATGGCAGTTGTAAGAGTCAAGGGGCATGAAAGGGAAGCAGTGGTTGGGAAGGGAGTGAGACAGGGTTGTAGCCTATCCGGGATGTTATTCAATCTGTATATTGAGCAAGCAGTAAAGGAAACAAAAGAAAAATTCGAAGTAGGAATTAAAATCCATGGAGAAGAAATAAAAACTTTGAGGTTTGGTGATGACATTGTAATTCTGTCAGAGACAGCAAAGAACCTGGAAGAGCAGCTGAACGGAATGGACAGTGTCTTGAAAAGAGGATATAAGATGAACGTCAACAAAATCTAAACGAGGATAATGGAATGTAGTCGAATTAAATCGGGTGATGCTGAGGGCATTAGATTAGGAAATGAGACACTTAAAGTAGTAAATGAGTTTTGCTCCTTGTGGAGCAAAATAACTGATGATGGTCAAAGTGGAGAGGATATAAGATGTAGACTGGCAATGGCAAGGAAAGCGTTTCTGAAGAAGAGAAATTTGTTAACATCGAGTATAGATTTAAGTGTCAGGAAGTCTTTTCTGAAAGTATTTGTATGGAGTATAGCCATGTAGGGAAGCGAAACGTTGACGATAAATAGTTTAGACAAAAAGAGAATAGAAGCTTTCGAAATGTGGTGCTACAGAAGAATGCTGAAGATTAGATGGGTAGATCACATAACTAATGTGGAGACATTGAATAGAATTGGAGAGAAGAGAAATTTGTGGCACATGAGTAGAAGAAGGGATCAATTGGTAGGACATATTCTGAGGAATCAAGGGATCACCAATTTAGTATTGGAGCACAATGGGGAGGGTAAAAATCATAGAGGGAGACCAAGAGATGAACACACTAAACAAATTCAGAAGGATGTAGGTTGCAGTAGGTATGGGGAGATGAAGAAGCTTGCACAGGATAGAGTAGCATGGAGAGCTGCATCAAACCAGTCTCTGGACTGAAGACCACAACAACAATGGCAAGCTGGATAGATGAATTGCAGAAGAGCAGTTCAGATTTAGAAGAGAAAAAGGAACAAGAGATGCTATTGGCCTGTTACAAACTATATGGGAAAGATATATGGAAAAAGGTAGAGAAAACTTTGCTGTTTTTAGAGATTTAGAAAAGGCTTTTGACAGAGTTCAGTGGAACAAGCTGATAGATTTTTTGAAGAGGAAAGGAGTAGCTTGGAAAGAGAGACAACTAATACAGAATCTATATTTACACCAGAAAGTAAGGATAAGGATTGGAAATGAAATGTCAGAAGGTAGCAGCATTGGACGAGGTGTTAGACAAGGTTGTTGCCTTTCCCCACTGTTGTTTAATGCATATATTGAAAAGATTATTGCAAAAGGCTTAGATGGGAAAAGAGGAATATGTATTGGTGGAATGAGAATAGAATGTATAAGATTTGCTGATGACAAGGCATTAGTGGCAGAAAGTGAGCAGACAGTGAATAATATGCTGAAAGATCTGAATGAAGCTTGTGTGGAATATGGGATGCAAATAAACACAGCAAAAACAAAAAGTATGGTCATCAGTACAAGACACAGACTGTCCAATATTAAAATAGGACAATCTACCATTAGCCAATAAGGGCATTTAAATATCTTGGAAGCACAATAACTGAAGACTTGAGATGTCACGAGGAGGTGAAAACTCGAATTGCCATAGCGAAGGAAGCATTCAACAGAGAGAGGAGACTCTTATGTGGCAAATTAGATAAAGGACTAAGGAAAAGGCTTGGCAAATGTTTCGTCTGGAGTGTGGCACTATATGGAGCAGAAACATGGATGCTGAGATGAGAGGATGAAAAAAGGTTAGAAGCATTTGATATGTGGATGTGGAGGAGAATGGAGAGAATAAGCTGGATGGAAAGAGTGAGTAATGAAAGAGTATTGGAGAGGGGTGGTGAGAGAAGGTGTCTGCTGAAGGTTGTAAGAGAAAGGAAAAAGAACTGGTTGGGACATTCATTGAGAAAGGAGTGCTTGCTAGCAGATGCTTTTTAAGGATTGGTTTGTGGGAGATGACTGACAGGAATAAGGAGATACAAAATGATAGATGACATAAAGGGAAGAGGAAATTGTGCAGACCTGATGAGGATGGCAGAAGAATGGACAGCCTGGAGAACTACCATGTGAATACCTGCATTTTGGCAGAACCCTGATGATGATGATGTACCTTCATTAACAGCTTGCAATGGGGCACCATGTCAAATGCTTCCTGGAAATCTAGAAATATGGGATCTGCTTGTAGCCCTTCACCCATGGCTCTCAGTATATTATGTGAAAAAAGGGCAAGCTGAGTTTTACACAAGCAATGCTTTCTAAAACCATGCTGATTCGTGGATGGAAGCTTCTCAATCTTAAGAAAATTTATTATATTTGAACTGAGAATATGTTCAAGGATTCTGTAGCATACAGAAATTAGGGATATTGGTCTGTGATTTTGCAGGTCCTTTCTTTTACCCATCTTATATAGTGGAGTCACCTGCACTTTTTCCAATCACTTGGGACTTTTGCTAAGGTGTGATGGTGGTAGTTGTTGTATGTTTCATGCATAGATCTTTTCACAGACGCACAAATCTCTACTAATCTTTGATTGTCATCATTTCTGCATTCCCTTTTGAACCGACAGTGCAATAGCCTCTCATTACTCAGCAGCCACCCAATATGTTATTAAACCATGGTGGGTCTTTTCCATCATTTGTCTACTTACTAAGCACACTATGATTTATGACCTGCTTAAACTTTGCCCATAATTCCTCTACATCCACCTTACTGGAACTAAGTGAAGTCAATTCCATGTCTAAGTGAGACGTTAATAACTGCCCTATGTAGCAGAAATGCTCTCCTAGATTTCTTAACTGATCTATTAACTTTTGTAATCAAAGTTGCTATAATGAAACCATATCACTAATCCCCATTTATATACTGATGTTGTCAATCGAATCTGGCCTATTAGTAGCTACAAGGTCTAAGCTATTTTCATTGCAATTGGGCTGCCGAGCTAGCTGCTCAAGACAATTTTCAGGATAAGTCTTCAAAAGTATTTTGCCTGACTGTCTGTCTGCAGCCCCCCCCTCCCCCCTCATACACACACACACACACACACACACACACACACACAGTGAATCCATAGACATCCCAGTCTATTCTCAGCAGGTTAAAGTTGCCCCCGACTAGTATTGCATGATCTGGGTATTTACACAGTACAGACTATAGACTTTCTTTGAATAACTCTAGAACTGTCACAGCAGAATCAGATGGTCAGTAAAAACATCCTACGATTAACTTTGTTTCACCTGCACCTGTTATACATGACCAGACAACTTCACTGTCATACTCAACTTCATCCTCATTAGAGACAATATTTCGTCAATTGCAATGAACACTTCTCTCCTATGGCCTCTAATCTGTTTTTCCCAATATAAATTCCACAACTTGCTAAATATATCAGAGCTTTCCACTTCAGGTTTCAGCCAGCTGCAGAAGAAATGGCAGTTTTGAAACAAATTTCAATTAATGCACGAGAAATGGTCAGCTTCATTAATTTGGATATGTACAGGCCCTTGGGGTGCTCAGAGTTACAAAAGCTGCTACATCACATTGTATCTTATAGTAAACAGTACATTTTTCTGAGAAGTAATTATCTGTCTCCGTGTATTGTAATAATGTGGAATGGCAAATTACATTGTTAATGACCAGTTAACCATTGCCACAAAATAGTTTTCTTCCATATACTTTTCTGTTTTTGGCTTGCAGGTCATTGACAGAGTGTGTATAGTGCCACACTCTGTTCCTTTTCATCATTTCTCAAACAGATCGCTGTTTGAGGATACCTTAGGCTGGACAGAAAATTTCAAGGCACATGTTTCTTTTAAGCCATCAGTGATATCTACATTTTGTTGTTTCTGGTCCACTCCCTTTGCCATGCATGACAAGGTAAAGGTAGAGTTCCAGCAATGGCAGGATCAAGGAATCGTTTCTCCAATTTCATTGAATTGGTGGGCCACACCTTTGGTGGTGATCCATAAGTCCAATGGTACCACACCCCTTTGTGGCATTTTTAAACTGACAGTCAACACACAGCATGTTGCGAACTCATATGCCATCCTGTGGCAGATGGAGCTGCGGCTGAAATTATTAAGGGCCAGTATTTTTCCACACACTGACCTATATGATGCGTACCTGTTGTTGCTGTTGGACACAGTTTCATGGACTTTCTTACTTCTCAACACTCCTTTGGTCTTTACCAGTTTAATTGCTTGCCTTTTGCAATCTCATCTGCACCTGGAATTTATCAGTGATATTGGAAGCATCTGATTCATGTTGCATAAGTTACCTTGAATAAATCTGACTAATGACCTATACTGAAAGGAGCATTTATGAAACCTTCTGTCAGTTTTCCAATGTTTTCTACAGAATAGACTTCATTGCATGCTGGAAAAGTGCAGTTTCTTTTCTCTCCAAAGGTGCATTTTTTGGGTCATGTGTTTAGTAAAGATGGCCTTGTCCCTAGGGATGATCACACTAAAGTCACTGTCAACCTGCCAGTGTTTAAGAACCTGAAGCAGTGCCAGTCTTTTTTGGACAAGATTTTGTATTATGGTCAGTTCACTGCCTGGGCTGCACACATCTGTCAGCCTCTTAACTGGCTTCTCCAGAAGGGCATTAAATTTATATGGTTTGTGAACTGTCAATGGACTTTTTTGAGTCTCTCAAGCAGTGTTTGTGATGTGCTTCCTGGCTGTCTTCTGTTACACTGAGTAAATGTTTAACCCTCGCCTGTGACACCTCACACTATGGCACCGGTGCTATTTTGTCCCATTGGAATCCGGATGGCACTGAAAAGCCCATTGCTTGCACATCAAAGCTGCTTTCTGCTGCACACCGTAATTATTCACAAATGTAAAAGGAAGTGTTAGCTATTATTTACTGAGTTAAAAAGTTTCACATTTTCTTGTATGAGGCAAGATGCCTCCTCATCACTGTTTTCCTTACTTGGCCCTCATTCCAAGCTGATGGATATGATTGCCCATTGCCCATCAATTGCTTATGTGTGCCCTCTTTCTGAGTAATTATTGCTATTACATTCATTACCACTCTACCGCCCAGCATGCCAAAGCTTATGTGCTGTCATAGATACTGGTGGGGCCTGATCCATAGTTCAATTGGCAGGAGGCTCTTCTGCTCATGTTTGGTGATTTCTCGCAGCAAACCCTGCTGGATTTTCCACTGACAGCATGAGAAATCATGACTGCTGAGGCCAGCAACCTGTTTTTCTGGAAAATCATTTCACTCCTCCAGTTGGGTTGGATGGAGAGCATCTCTTCAGGTGCACATATGTCATGGCGAACATTTTTCCTCTCACATGCTCAACTCAATGTTGGTGCAGGAGGTCCTCATACCTGCCATGGAGAAGCAATGCTGTCAAGTGGCCACCTCGCACTGCCCTGCCCCATGTTGCTCTCTCACATACTCCAGTTGCTGCATGTGTGACATGTGACATTGGGGTATGACTCATATGAAGGCACTGGCATTACATCACATCTACCGGCCACTGATCCATCATGACATCAAACATCTGTTGCAGGCTTGCAGGGTCTGTGCAAAGTTACATACTGCAACACACATAGTACTCTCCTTGGCTGTTGCTGGAGCATCCTTTGGACAGGGTCCATGTCAATTTTACTTGTCCATTTTTGGGTAACATATGGTTGTTGGTGGTTGATGCATTGTCCAAGTTGACCATGTTGTATAAATAGAGAGAATAGGTCCACAGGAAGCAACAAAATAAAAGCACTACCGTCTCTGGTTCCAGCTCTTGAGGAAGACTGGGTTGCCATTCCTCCACAGCAATTCTGATACCTCATTGAAAATGTTCTCATTAGAGTTCAAGCCATCATAATGGCAAAAGTTGGACACACCTCATATTAATGTCCACTAATAGGTATCTGCATATTTTTTATCAGATAGTGTGTATTGGCTTGTCCTTAATCATCACTCCTGTTAGGTTGTTGTGCATTGGATCACCCAGTGTGTTATTATCACAATATTTTGAAAGATGCAATGAGAGGTATCAAAATGTACCATGTTTAATCCAACCACTAACATGCTATAACATGCATTAACTCATCATCATATCTACAAAGTCAAGATTACACACTGAGTGTAGATTTGAAGGAATTATCCAAATGGGAAGGAAATTTGTAGATGTGATGTACATGGATGGATAAATAAATGATCAATTTCCTAAAAATTGAGTGATTTATTAAAAAGAAGGAGCTTACAGATTCAGCAAGTCAGTAACATGTTGGTCCGCCTCTGGCCCTTATGCAAGCAGTTATTCAGCTTGGCACAGATTGATAGAGTTGTTAGATGTCCTCCTGAGGGATACTGTACAAAATTCTGTTCAATTGGCATGTTAAATCAGAAAATCTTGAGCTGATGTAGAGGCCTGCCCATAACACTCCAATCAGTCTCAACTGGGGAGAGATTTGGTGATCTTGCTGGCTAAGTTCGAGTTTGGCAATCATGAAGAGAAGCAATAGAAACTCTCACTGTGTGAAGACAGGTATTATCTTGCTGAAATGTAACCCTGGGATGACTTGCCATGAAGAGCAGCAAAATGGAGCATAGAATGTTGTTGACATACCACTGTGCTGTAAGAGTGCCACGGATGACAACCAGAGGGAGCCTGCTATGAAATCTGATTGACTGGAATAGATTGTCTTAAGTGATGAGTCCCACTTCATATTTAGCTCCCATGCCCAGAAAAGATGTATCTGGAGATGCCATGGACAGTGGTGGGCTACCAGCCTAACTCTCACTTGCAATACATACCCCAGCAATCAGGAGTGACGGTCTGTATTGTCATATCATATCATAGCAGGATTCCTTTGGTTGTCATCCACAGCACATTTACAGCACAGCAGTATGTCAATGATATTCTACCCTCTGTTTTGCTGCCCTTCAGGCACACCGTCTTTGGCTTACATTTCAGCAAGATAATGTCCACACTGTGAGATTTTCTACGGCTTGTCTTCATACTACCCAAACCCTACTTTGGCCAGCAAGGTTGCCAGATCTCTAACCAGCAGAGAATGTCTGGGTAATTACAGGAGGATCCTTCCAACAATCTCAGGATTTTTACAATCTAACACACCAATTGGACAGAATTTTGCATGATATGCCTCACCAGGACATCCAACAACTCTATCAATCAACACCAAGCCAAATAACTGCTTGCATAAGGGTCAGAGGTGGACCAACATTTTACTGACTTGCCTCATTTGTGAAGCTCTTTCTCTTGAATAAATAATCCAATCTTTCTGAAATTGTAATCATATATAAAAACAAAGATGAGGTGACTTACCGAACAAAAACGCTGGCAGGTCGATAGACACACAAACAAACACAAACATACACACAAAATTCAAGCTTTCGCAACAAATTGTTGCCTCATCAGGAAAGAGGGAAGGAGAGGGGAAGACGAAAGGAAGTGGGTTTTAAAGGAGAGGGTAAGGAGTCATTCCAATCCCGGGAGCGGAAAGACTTACCTTAGGGGGAAAAAAGGACAGGTATACACTCGCACACACGCACATATCCATCCACACATACAGGCACAAGCAGACATATTTAAAGACAAAGAGTTTGGGCAGAGATGTCAGTCGAGGCAGAAGTGTAGAGGCAAAGAAGTTGTTGAAAGACAGGTGAGGTATGAGTGGCGGCAACTTGAAATTAGCGGAGATTGAGGCCTGGCGGATGACGAGAAGAGAGGATGTAATCATATATAAAAACAAAGATGAGGTGACTTACCGAACAAAAACGCTGGCAGGTCGATAGACACACAAACAAACACAAACATACACACAAAATTCAAGCTTTCGCAACAAATTGTTGCCTCATCAGGAAAGAGGGAAGGAGAGGGGAAGACGAAAGGAAGTGGGTTTTAAAGGAGAGGGTAAGGAGTCATTCCAATCCCGGGAGCGGAAAGACTTACCTTAGGGGGAAAAAAGGACAGGTATACACTCGCACACACGCACATATCCATCCACACATACAGGCACAAGCAGACATATTTAAAGACAAAGAGTTTGGGCAGAGATGTCAGTCGAGGCAGAAGTGTAGAGGCAAAGAAGTTGTTGAAAGACAGGTGAGGTATGAGTGGCGGCAACTTGAAATTAGCGGAGATTGAGGCCTGGCGGATGACGAGAAGAGAATCCTCTCTTCTCGTCATCCGCCAGGCCTCAATCTCCGCTAATTTCAAGTTGCCGCCACTCATACCTCACCTGTCTTTCAACAACTTCTTTGCCTCTACACTTCTGCCTCGACTGACATCTTTGCCCAAACTCTTTGTCTTTAAATATGTCTGCTTGTGCCTGTATGTGTGGATGGATATGTGCGTGTGTGCGAGTGTATACCTGTCCTTTTTTCCCCCTAAGGTAAGTCTTTCCGCTCCCGGGATTGGAATGACTCCTTACCCTCTCCTTTAAAACCCACTTCCTTTCGTCTTCCCCTCTCCTTCCCTCTTTCCTGATGAGGCAACAATTTGTTGCGAAAGCTTGAATTTTGTGTGTATGTTTGTGTTTGTTTGTGTGTCTATCGACCTGCCAGCGTTTTTGTTCGGTAAGTCACCTCATCTTTGTTTTTATATATAATTTTTCCCACGTGGAATGTTTCCTTCCATTATATTGAAATTGTAATCATTTATTTGTGTGTATATCTAAATCTCCTCTATTGCTTCCCACCTCATTCAGATAATTCCTTTGTCTTTAAGTGTATTTCACATTGTCACATCATAACCACACTCAAATCCAAATACAAATTCCGAGTCATCAATGAAATACAACAATTAGCAATGAAAGCAAGATTATTATGAACATCAGCATAACAGCCACAACAGAACTGAAATCCTGTATCAAGAATGTCGGTTTTAATACAAACATCCAGTACTGCAAACTGTACAAATACACTCATGTTCATAAAAAACAGCACACTTTGAATGACTAGAGATAGGATGTTCATATTCACAGGACATGTAAATTAGCATGTTCTGCAGAAATTATTAGCATTTCATTCACCTCAGTTCTGCAGATATATTGTTGCATAGTAGGCATAGGGTCCACTGCGGGCCCTGATAACTTTTTCCATGCATGGTGGTGTCGACATGTATAAGGCATGAATGGCATCCTGGGGTACAGCCATGGATGCTGTGTTCGCCTGGTTCCAAAATTCATCTATGGCAGTTGGCACTGAATCACAGTGCTGCTCCCGACCTTTCGCAATATCCCACATATTTTCAATTGGCGACAAGTCTGGTAATCTGGCAGGCCAGAGCAAAAGACTGACACCTGCGACACCAAAAAGGCACATGTTCATGCAGCAATATGTGTTCACACATCGTCTTGCTGAAAAATGGCATCTTGGGTGTTATGCAGAAAGGATATGACTATGGGTCACAATATGTCATTCATGTAGGTCACACTAGTCACAGTGCCCTGGACAAGCATCAACTGTGATTTTTTGTTGTACCCAATGGCACTCCACACCATAAGGCCTTGAGCTGGCACTGTATGTCTTGCACCAATGCAGTCACTGTGATGCTGCTCCCCCTTTCTGCAGCAAATAAAAGTGCAGCCATCATTTTCAAACAAACATTATCTACATTCATCCAAAAACACTATCTGACACCATTCCTGTCCTCAGAGACATTGTTCCATATACCAATGCCATCTAGTGTTTCTGCACATTTGTCACAGGTGTGCAGAGAAATGGACGATGTGCACGTAACCCATGGCACAATAAACGGCAACAGACTGTCACTCCTCATAGTATACAAGGTGTTAAACTGTTCTATTATTGTACCAGGACCATGGAGGATGCAGATGTGTTCTGTAATGCCATTTGGATGAGGTATTGGTCTTCTTGGGGGATAATCTGGGTGGTGTGAACTGACCCATCTCGTTGTGGTCTATAGTCTTCATGAACCACTCTGCACACACTCGTTGCATTGCCAAAACACTTCATATCACATGAGCAGCAATTTGCCAGATGGATGCATCACATTTTCTCATGCCAATAATGTGCCCTCTTTCAAACTCATCGATTTGACAGTATGGTTTGCACATACATCTGAGAGGTGTGCTGCATATCTGATCAAGTCACACTGATCTATTACTTTTGGTTTATAGTGACAACAAGAGCCACAGGCACATTTTACTGGTAGGTGGTGTTGCGCTGCAATATCCATGTTGACATTGAAACCAACATGGTTCAAATGCCAATTTTTTCTGCAGAACATTCTAATGTACAGGTCCTGTGAATATGAATGTCCTCTCTCTATAAGTTCAAGATATCTTGTATTTTCTGAACATGAGTGTACTATAAACATAGGAAATTTCAAGAACCTTTCAGAAATGGTAAATAATTGCTGATGAAACAATGTAAAGTCCAGGATGGAATAAATACAAAATGGAAAGGACGGATTGCTACTCACCACACACAGTAGGCATTGAGTTCTAGACAGACACAATGCAAAAGAATGCTAGAAATTTCAGCTTTTGGACAATGTCTTCCTGCATAAGTAAGAAACTCACACAACAACTCACACACACATGGCCATTGTCTCCTGGTGCTAAGGTCTGGCTGTGACTGTATCTCATATGAGCATCAATCAAGCTGGGGCAGATAGTGGAAGTAACAAAGAGCTAGGAAGTGGGAGGCATAGGGTAAGGATGGAGGTAGATGTTAGTGATGCCTCTGAGAGTGTACAGGGACAGAATAGGGTTGCTATGTGCAGATTTGAGAAGCAGTGTTGGGAAGGAAGGGGGGAGGGGGAAAGGGAGAGAAAGTAGGAGAGAAGTAATGAAGGGGAATGCACCATGTAGGTGACAGAGCAGCATAGAGGGTATGTGTAGTACTGGAGTAGGAGAGGGGAAGGGGATAGGTAGGTAGAGGACAGGGGCTATTCAATGTTGAGAGCGGGGGTGTTATGGGAATGCAGGATATGTTGTAGGATGAGTCCTCATCTGAGTGGTTCGGAAAAGCTGGTATTGATGGGAAGAATTCAGATGGCACAGGCTGTGAAGCAGTAATTAAAGTAAAGTACATCATGTTGGTTCGTATGTTCAGCAAGTGGGAGGTCCAGTTATCTCTTGACCACAGTTTGGTGGTGGTCATTCATGCAGATTGACTGCTTGTTAACTGTCACACCCACACAGCACAGCGCAGTGGTTGCAACAAAATCTGTATATCTAATGGCTGCTTTCACATGGGGTAGAAGATGCCAGTGACAGGACTGGAGCAGGTGGTATTGAAAGCATGTATGAGACAGATCTTGCATCTGGGCCTTTTGTAGGGATGTGAGGCAAGAGGCAAGTTGTTTGGGGTAGTGGTTGATTGGGGATGGACAAGGATATTGTGTAGCTTGGGTGGGCAGCAGAATGGCACTGTGTAAGGGATGGAGAGGTTATTTCTCATTTCAGGGCACAATGAGAGATAGTAGAATCCCTGACAGAGAACGTGATTCAGTTGCTCCAGTCCTGGGTGGTAATGGGTCACAAGAGAAGTGCTCCTTTGTGGATAGACAGTAGGTATGTTGGGGTAGGTAAGGTGACTGGAGGGACAAGGCATGGGGGATCTGTTCCTGGACAAGTTTGGGAGAGAAATACTGGTCTGTGAAGACCACAGTGAGACTCTTGGAGTATTTGGAGATGGGTTTTCATCACAACACATGTGGTGATCATGGGTGGCTAGGCTGTATGAAAGAGGCTTCTTGGTATGGAATGTGTAGCAGCAGTGGAGGTGTTATCAGTGGTTTCTAGGTTTGATGTGGGCAGAGGTACTGATGTATCAAACCTTGAGGTTGAGATCAACATCAAGGAAGGTGGATTGTTGGGCTGAGGAGGACTACATGAAGCAAATGGAGGAGAAGGTGAAAGTTCTGGAGGAATCTGGATAGGATGTGCTCACCTTCATTCCAGATCATGAAGGTGTCATCAATGACTGTGAACCAGTTGTTCATCTGCATCTACATTTACATTTTTACTCTGCAAGCCACCCAACGGTGTGTGGTGGAGGGCACTTTACGTGCCACTGTCATTACCTCCCTTTCCTGTTCCAGTCGCATATGGTTCGTCGGAAGAACGACTACCAGAAATCCTCCATGCGCGCTCGAATCTCTCTAATTTTACATTCGTGATCTCCTTGGGAGGTATAAGTAGGGGGAAGCAATATATTCGACACCTCATCCAGAAACGCACGCTCTTGAAACCTGGACAGCAAGCTACACTGCGATGCAGAGCGCCTCTCTTGCAGAGTCTGCCACTTGAGTTTGCTAACATCTCTGTAATGCTATCACGCTTACCAAATAACCCTGTGACAAAAATACGCTGCTCTTCTTTGGATCTTCTCTATCTCCTCTGTCAACCCGACCTGGTACGGATCCCTCAATGATGAGCAATACTCAAGTATAGGTCGAACAAGTGTTTTGTAAGCCGCCTCCTTTGTCGATAGACTAAATTTTCTAAGGAGTCTCCCAATGAATCTCAACCTGGCAGCCGCCTTACCAACAATTAATTTTATATGATCATTCCACTTCAAATCGTTCTGTATGCATACTCCCAGATATTTTACAGAAGTAACTGCTACCAGTGTTTGTTCCGCTATCATATAATAAAGGATCCTTCTTTCTATGTATTCACAATACATTACATTTGTCTATGTTAAGGGTCAGTTGCCACTCCCTGCACCAAGTGCCTAACCGCTGCAGATCTTCCTGCATTTTGCTGCAATTTTCTAATGCTGCATCTTCTCTATATACTACAGCATCATCTGCGAAAAACCACATGGAACTTCCGACACTATCTACTAGGTCATTTATATATATTGTGAAAAGAAATGATCCCATAACACTCCCCTGTGACAAACCAGAGGTTACTTTAACGTATGTAGACGTCTCTCCATTGAGAACAACATGCTGTGTTCTCTTCACTTAAAACTTCCGGGCTGATAGGCCATGGTCAAAGTATAAAACTTTCCCCTGACGTTTTGTCTCTGACTGTGGGAGACATCCTTGGAGGTACAGCGGTCAACTGCGAAGACAACTCGAGGAAGCGCTCATTATATAGGCAGTACAGAGGGCGCCACTGTCGATCATGTGGTGTCGGCTATGGAATTGTCTCTGGTAATGCCAACATTTTCGATTGAAAGTAATCGATCGTCACACTTGCGGTGCAACACTGACATCCAAATTTTATCTAGTTTAACACCTTCATCTTTCCTGTTAAAATTATTATGGTGTTTATCAATCTTGATAGCCTCTCTATACAAGCATGCATAATAATGCAAGGTTTTTGATATGATGCTCGTCTCGCTGAATTTTATTTCGTGATCACCTTCCTGGTAAACATGTTTCGCTATGGCCGATTTATCCGTGTGACTCAGGTGACAATTCCTCTTACGTTCAACAAGATGAGTGTTCACACTTCTCTTTGTGGTACTGATATAAACCTGTCCACAACTACACTCCCGGAAATGGAAAAAAGAACACATTGACACTGGTGTGTCAGACCCACCATACTTGCTCCGGACATTGCGAGAGGGCTGTACAAGCAATGATCACACGCACGGCACAGCGGACACACCAGGAACCGCGGTGTTGGCCGTCGAATGGCGCTAGCTGTGCAGCATTTGTGCACCCCCGCCGTCAGTGTCAGCCAGTTTGCCGTGGCATAAGGAGCTCCATCGCAGTCTTTAACACTGGTAGAATGCCGCGACAGCGTGGACGTGAACCGTATGTGCAGCTGACGGACTTTGAGCGAGGGCGTATAGTGGGCAAGCGGGAGGCCGGGTGGACGTACCGCCGAATTGCTCAACACGTGGGGCGTGAGGTCTCCACAGTACATCGATGTTGTCGCCAGTGGTCAGCGGAAGGTGCACGTGCCCGTCGACCTGGGACCGGACCGCAGCGACGCACGGATGCATGCCAAGACCGTAGGATCCTACGCAGTGCCGTAGGGGACCGCACCGCCACTTCCCAGCAAATTAGGGACACTGTTGCTCCTGGGGTATCGGTGAGGACCATTCGCAACCGTCTCCATGAAGCTGGGCTACGGTCCCGCACACCATTAGGCCGTCTTCCGCTCACGCCCTAACATCGTGCAGCCCGCCTCCAGTGGTGTCGCGACAGGCGTGAATGGAGGGACGAATGGAGACGTGTCGTCTTCAGCGATGAGAGTCGCTTCTGCCTTGGTGCCAATGATGGTTGTATGCGTGTTTGGCGCCGTGCAGGTGAGCGCCACAATCAGGACTGCATACGACCGAGGCACACAGGGCCAACACCCGGCATCATGGTGTGGGGAGCGATCTCCTACACTGGCCGTACACCACTGGTGATCGTCGAGGAGACACTGAATAATGCACGGTACATCCAAACCGTCATCGAACCCATCGTTCTACCATTCCTAGACCGGCAAGGGAACTTGCTGTTCCAACAGGACAATGCACGTCCGCATGTATCCCGTGCCACCCAACGTGCTCTAGAAGGTGTAAGTCAACTACCCTGGCCAGCAAGATCTCCGGATCTGTCCCCCATTGAGCATGTTTGGGACTGGATGAAGCGTCATCTCACGCGGCCTGCACGTCCAGCACGAACGCTGGTCCAACTGAGGCGCCAGGTGGAAATGGCATGGCAAGTCGTTCCACAGGGCTACATCCAGCATCTCTACGATCGTCTCCATGGGAGAATAGCAGCCTGCATTGCTGCGAAAGGTGGATATACACTGTACTAGTGCCGACATTGTGCATGCTCTGTTGCCTGTGTCTATGTGCCTGTGGTTCTGTCAGTGTGATCATGTGATGTATCTGACCCCAGGAATGTGTCAATAAAGTTTCCCCTTCCTGGGACAATGAATTCACGGTGTTCTTATTTCAATTTCCAGGAGTGTACAAGGAATTTTATATACCCCCGGTGTAGCCAGAGGGTGTCGTGCATCTTTTGCCGATCGTAAATATTCTTTTAGTTTCCTGGTGGGTCTGAAAATAGCTTCCACCCCATACTTGCTTAAAACTTTCCCAATGCGATCTGTGACCTTACAAATGAATGGAAGAAAAACTTTGCCATTTGGCGACTTTTGTTCGTCGTTGCTGTTTAGAGCGAAGTGCTCAATCTATATCCTTGCTAGAATAGCCATTCTTCACAAAAGTTGACTGTAGATGTTCAATCTCATCTTTTAAATAAACAGGTTCACAAATTTTGTATGCCCTGTCTACTAAGGTTTTCATTACACCTCTTTTTTTGTCTAGGGTGGTGGTTTGAATCTTTCTGTAGATAACGATCAGTATGCATGGCATTTCTATACACCTTATGGCCCAACGTTCCGTCCCATCGTATAATCATAGACGCATCTAGGAAATTCAGTTGCCCAATCTTTTCCGTCTCCATAGTAAATTTGACTTTTGGATTAATGCTGTTTAAATGTGTCAGGAAGGCATCCAAGTCCTCTGCTCCATGTGTCCATACTACGAACTTGTCATCGACATAGCAATACAATCTGGCTGGTCTCTTACTGGCAGTCGACAACGCCCGTTGTTCAAAAGTCTCCATAAATAAGTTAGCCACAGCAAGACTAAGAGGACTGTCCATAGCCACCCTGTCAATCTGTTCATAAAAGTTATTATTGTATTGAAAGTAGGTTGTGGTGAGGCAGTGTCAGAATAATGCCACAATATCGGTAGGAAAAATATCCGCAATGAATAAGATAGCTTTGTTTACCGGAATCATGACAGATAACAACACAATGCCAAAACTGACGAGGATATCATCTGGGACCACGCTCATTTCCTTTAACTTGTCAATGAAATGCGCTGAATATTTAACATAAGGTTGCAGCCATTGAGGTTTAACATAAGGTTGCACATAAGGTTGCAGCAATGAGGCAAGATGTCTAGCTGTCTCATGTGTTGGTCCGCCTATAGCGCTGACAATTGGCCTCAACAGAATCTCAGGTTTATGCACTTTGGGTAAGCCATAAAGTCTAGGTGGGTACGCTTCTGTTTTACAAAGCAGCTTCTTATCGTCAGAGGCGAATAAAGGCACTTTCACCAGTCCATTGGTCATTCTTAAAATCTTCATAGTCAGATCTTTCTGGAGTTTTTTGTAATTGGAGGGAACCAAAATATCATAGATTTTTCCATGATAGTCCTCACTGTTCAGTATGACAGTGGCATTACCCTTATCTGCTTTAAGAACAATAATGTTTTTATCTGCATTTATATCCCTCAGCGCCTTCCTCTGTGCCTGCGACAAATTACTGTTGACCCAAACCCACCAGGAAAATAAAAGAATATTTACGATCAGCAAAAGATGCACGACATCCTCTGGCTACACCGGGGGTATATAAAATTCCTTGTAGTTATGGACAGGTTTAGATCGGTATCACAAAGAGAAGTGTGAACATCATCTTGTTGAACATAAGAGGAATTGCTGCCTGGGTCACATGGATAAATCGACCATAGTGGAACATGTTTACCAGGAAGGTGATCATGAAATAAAATTCAGCAAGATGAGCGTCATATCAAAAACCTCACATTATTATGCACGCTTGTATAGAGAGGCTATCGAGATTGATAAACACCAGAATAATTTTAACAGGAAAGACAAAGGTGTTAAACTAGATAAAATTTGGATGTCAGCGTTGCACCGCAAATGTGACGATCAATTACTTTCAATCGAGAATGTTGGCATTACCAGAGACAATCCCATAGCCAACACCATGTCATCGACAGTGGCACCCTCTGTGCTGCCTATATAATCAGCGCTTCCTCGAGTTTTCTTCGCAGTTCACCACTGTACCTCCGAGGATGTCACCCACAGTCGGAGACGAAATGTCAGGGGAGAATTTTATACTTTGACCACGGCCTATCAGCTCGGAAGTTTTAAGTGAAGACAATACTGGCCGTGAAAGCTTACATTGTATGATGCTGTGTTCTGTTTGCTAAAAACAGATTTCTCTATTTCTCACCTCTCTCTTTCCTCCTCCTGTACCATTTCACAGGCATCACTAGCATCTTTCCCCATCCCTATCCTACTATGCTATCGCTCCCCTTCCTGGTTCTACCTTACTCCCAATATGCACCCCAGCTAGATTGCTTCCTACATCAGACACAGTTGCAATTGGGCCTTAGTTCCTAGAGACAGGGGCCATACGTGTGTGAGTTATTGTGTGAATGTGTGTGTTTTTTCTACTTCTGAAGAAGGATTTCATCCAAAGGCTGAAATTTCTAGCATTATGTTTCATGGTGCTTTTCTGCAACTACATGTCTAGTCTATTTGGTGAGTTGTAATCTATCCTTTCCATAATAATTCTGAAGCTGGATCTGCACTGGCAACCATTAGTATACCAGTCAACATTAACCACTATCTCAACTGTATGCACCACAATTCACTCTCCTAGAGAAACAGCAAACCACCATTTCAGAAGTACACAATGGAGCTGAATACAACATTCTAGATCCATATTGTGTCAGTGATCCTCTGTATAGCAGTGTTAGCATCACTCATGTTCTGATTGTGTTGTCACATCCTCTCACTATCGGGAGAATCAAAGATAGCCCTTACCATTGAAACTTTGGGACTTAGAGTGGGTCTTCAGTTTCCTGGAACAGGAAGTCTCCAGCGCAGATCTGTGCATCAGTACAATGAAATGGGGTGAAGCTGACTGATTATGGACTTCAATCCTTTGCACTTTGTAATGCAGGCAAAAGGGGATCTCTATGTGCTATTATTTAAATTGCCACCACCCGAGCAGTAAGCACGCCCCAGAGAATTGTGTGTCTCTTTGTGGAACCAATGAGGTCACTGACCAACAGTTAGAGTATACATTAAAACAAAAAACGCACTTTCATTCAAATATATTTACGTAAGAATTAAATACAAAACTTTTCACAATGTGATAATTTTTGAACTCTTAGGATGGACTGTTCCCATCATCATTCAACTCAAACTATATATAACAGCACAACCTGTGGAGATGGATGAAGTCATGGAAAAAGAGGCAGCCACTGCCTTTATTCCATACAATGGCGCACTATTGGGGAAAATCAGCCGTATATTAAAGAAACACAGAGTTAAAACCATCTTTTGCCCGCCCAATAAAACACAGGCATTACTGGGAAGTGTGAAAGATGACCTCAGTTTGAGGAAGGTCGGCATATACCAAATTCCCTGTGAGTGTGGGAAGACTTATATCGGACAAACAATACGCACCATCGGAAATCATTGCCGAGAACATCAAAGGCACACTCAACTGAAATATCCAAATAAGTCAGCGGTAGCAGAGCACTTTTTGTCCGAGAAACACGAGATGGATTATGAGTGTACCAAGACCCTGGCTCAGACCACTAAATATTGGGACAGCGTTACAAGGGAGGCTATTGAAATTTGCACCATGGAAGATCTTATCAACCGAGATTGCGGCTACAATCTCAGCAAGGCTTGGGACCCGGCATTGAATGTAATTAAGAAGACTCTCAGCAAGAAGTATGAACTGGCGACCAGGGCGGATGTAGGAAGCACATCAACTGCCGGTGCGTGGGCACGGACGGCGAAGAAAGCGGCCCACGGAAGGAGGGGATTTAAATCGGCCATCCGCCCTGAGGAACTCAGTTCCCCAGTGCACCTGACGATGGTGACATGTCTGATCGGCAAAATATTGTGCCCGTTGGACACTATGAACCGGCAGTATACCCGTGGACTGTTCAAGCAACAAATACGCCGGGAGAAACTGAAGAATCACATCATATACCTTTACAGAGAGGAGATGTATTGCAGCACGAAGAAACTCAACAAGCTGCGCCACCGAAGATGCCGTTTGCTGAGTGCTCTTGCATTCCTGAAGAGATGTCATACTGAGCAGATTGTGCCGAACTTTGCTAAGGTCATGCATCACATCGATTCTGCAGCAGCCAAGAGAATTAAGAGACGGGCCAGCCTTGTCCTTGCCTTGGTACATGAGAGTGTGCACTTTACTCGCCACAGCCTTGAATACAACACCCAGAAACTATTTAAACTTAATCTTAAACTGGACAATCAGTTTAATTCGTGGACATGGGACTGGGTGGATGGTGTTACCTGGATGACAGCCGATTCTGCACATGGATGTCAGATTTCAAAATTCTCACGTCTCTCAGATAAACCATCACTGATGGCACCATGCAAGACGATCATCAATCTCACTAACATGGAGCTGTCTCATGAGGTGGTTTCGGTTCTGGAGAAGGGACTCAACTTTGCTCCCACCCCTAGGTTCACGTCGGTTGCGGACATCATCAGTGCAGTGGAACAGGTTGCAGCACGATTACCACCTGAAGCAGCAGAAGAAGTGCATCGGGAAACCTGCCGGGCTCTGACCAGAACTAAACCTACGAAGACTAACATTACCAGTAGAAAGAGAGCCGCCATTCAGGACCTAAGAGAGTGCTCTGAGATTGTTATCTTACCTGCTGACAAAGGCAATGCCACTGTTGTTCTTTCCCGTAAGGACTACATTGAGAAGATGGAGCACCTGCTAGATGACGACTCCTATAGGAAGATCAATGCTGACCCCATGAAGAAGGTGGAGAACAAGACCAGGGCTCTACTCAAGGACACAGATCTACCAGAGGGGAACGCCAGGAAATTGTCACCTCAAGGACATGTACCACCAAGACTTTATGGACTCCCTAAGGTCCACAAAGAAGGGGGTACCTATGCGCCCGATTGTCAGCAACATTAGGGCACCTACTTACTTGCTGGCAAAATATCTGGCTGAATTAGTTAGCCCCTATGTAAGTAAATGCCCTCACCACATCCGTAATTCTGTGGATTTCGTGAAACGTCTCAACAACTTCAGACGGAAAGGCACTGATATCCTAGTGAGCTTCGACGTGGTTTCACTATTCACCAGGGTGCCTCTACGAGAGTTGGGCAGAAATTTGATGAGAAGACCACCAAACTGTTTAGGCATGTCTTGACCTCAACGTATTTTCTGTTTCATGGGGAATACTATGAGCAAACAGATAGAGTCGCAATGGGCAGCCCACTCTCGCCGGTGGTCGCGAATTTGTACATGGAGTACTTCGAGGAGGAAGCCTTGGCATCATCCAATTGGAAACCTACTTGTTTCTTCCATTATGTCGATGACACATTCGTCATCTGGCGCCATGGTAGGGACAAGCTCCTGGATTTCCTTACACACCTCAACTCCATACATCCAAACATAAAATTCACTATGGAGACCGAAGCAGAAGGAAGATTACCATTCCTGGATGTCATGGTCAAGAGAAGAGCTGATGGTACTCTGAGCCACAGTGTGTACAGGAAGAAAACACACCCTGACCTGTACCTGCATGCATACAGCTGCCACCACCCTTCTCAGAGGAATGGACTACTAAAAACACTAGTACATAGGGCGCGCAGCATCTCAGATGCAGAGAATCTTCCCCAGGAATCAGAACACCTCAAAACCATGTTCCAAAAAAATGGTTACTCGGAATGGCAGATTAGACGCGCTCTCTGTCCCACCAACATAGCACAACCTGTGGAGACGGATGAAGTCATGGAAGAAGAGGTAGCCACTGTCTTTATTCCATACAATGGCGCACTATCAGGGAAAATCATCCGTATATTAAAGAAACACCAAGTTAAAACCGTCTTTTGCCCACCCAATAAAAAACGGGCATTACTGGGAAGTGTGAAAGATGACCTCAGTTGGAGGAAGGCCAGCATATACCAAATTCCCTGTGAGTGTGGGAAGACTTATATCGGACAAACAGTGCGCACCAACGGAGATCGTTGCCGAGAACATCAAAGGCACACTCGACTGAAATATCCAAATAAGTCAGCGATAACAGAGCACTGTTTGTCCGAGAAACACGAGATGGATTATGAGTGTACCAAGATCCTGGCTCAGACCACTAAATACTGGGACAGCGTTACAAGGGAGGCTATTGAAATTTGCACCAGGGAAGATCTTACCAACCGAGATTGAGGGTACAATCTCAGCAAGGCTTGGGACCCGGCATTGAATGTAATTAAGAAGACTCTCAGCAAGAAGTATGAACTGGCAACCAGGGTGGACGTAGGAAGCACATCAATGATACGACAGATTCTGACACCCACGTCTTTGCGACCACCGGTGCGTGGGCGCGGACGGTGAAGAGAGCGGCCCACGGGGGAGGGGATTTAAATCGGCCGCCCGCCCTTAGGAGCTCAGTTCGTCAGCGCACCTGACGATGGCGACATGTCTGATCGCTGAAATATTGTGCCCGTTGGACACTATGAACCGGCAATTTACCCGTGGACTGTTCGAGTATTTACAAATGAATCATTGCCATCATCAAAATCACTGTCACTCTCTTTTTCACTTAGACATTTCGCTAAAGGCTTTACAATTTCTTCCTCAGAACTAGCCATTATGCACCTACTAACTTGAATATAATAACACAACTGCTACAACTCTACACTACGTTAAAACAGGCTTCCCTAGATGGCAATACTATGAAGCACTGATGTGTAGTACAGTCACATTTGAGACTAGAGCTTGTGAGAGCTATTAAAAATCATGTCAAATGAGGCTCAACTTCAGAGTGGAAAAAAAGTTCGCAATTTTGTGTGCCACTCACCCTTGGAGTGGAAAGGGTTAAACTTAAATATTTCTGAAAGCTATGAAATTTATACGTTGATTTTTCTTTCAGTGCATGGGTGTTGACCTACGGTACCAAAACTGCATTAGTCAACTTCATCCCACCTGGTGGTGAATTTGTCTGATTATCTGTTATGAAATAACTGTGAATCTTTTAGGACTCTTGGGTGACTTTCATTGTTCTGAAACTTTATCAGCAACTGAAAAATAAATTTCCATAATAATTAAACTGTAATACTATTTTCAGAATAACATACAAAGAGAGTTTAAGGACAAAAAAATCTGATCACAAATTTGCTTTATGAAACTCCAATGAAATACACACAAAAAACGTATTCACTGTACATTAAACCCTAACATTTCAGCTTCAGATCTAAAATTCTCCCCCTGGGTTTGGCAAATTCGTTAGAAGAAATGAAATCCATTTTTCAGTTTTCAGCCAGCTTCACCTGGCAGTCAACTTCAGCCCATTTTACAGTAACATATAGTAATAAACATCCAGCCTATATTTCTTTAGTTCACCCAGTTTAAATTTTTATATCTGGGGCATTTTCACAGTGGCAGCTCTTACGATCTCAACTGTAAGTTGCAACAAACAGAACTGCAATTAGTGTGAAAAATTTATAAGTTGACATACAGACACCTGCAACAATCACTTCTTCACTCTACAATAGACTGTTACAGATAGCTGTTGCTGCAGCCATGGTGTCACTTTGTTGCTGCATTCATTATGTCACATTCTTGTTGCATTCATGAATGTTTGTCTATGAGAGAACCACTCAGTCAACTTCACCAGAAGTTTCTCAGGTGATCAGGTTAACCCCAATTCCAACAAAAATTTGCAAAATTTTGTTTGTGTCTATAATCTGTTACTGCTGGAATTGCCACTGTGAAGGGTCAATGCACGAGTTATATAAGACAAAGACAAGAGTTGTTTTATGTCAGTGACACAAATAAATGTTTAAGCTTATTATAAACATTAAAAAAGCAGTTCTTGTATTCAGACAGGGGTTTGGAATACTATACATTTATCCACTTCAATGAATTAAGAATTTTCAAACAATACAGTAACTAAAATAAATGAATTTTCATCACAATATTTAGTTATTTAACATGAACTGTTTCCTGAACTTTTCAGTCAGTTTCACACCAGCAGTCAACTCCCCCCCATTGGATGGTACTGTAGTAGGGCTACATATGGAGGATATGAACAATGCCTACCCACTTTTGTCCTCTTGATGAAGAGTCACCATCCTTGACTTTGTATGTGATATCCAATAAGTGACAAAGTATATGATACAGGCCGAAGTCAAGCATTAGTAACTTTTCTCGTAGCCCCCATTTTCACACAGGCATAACAATCCATAACAAGTGTCCCAGGCTGTATCTCATTGGCCAGTGTTTAGTGTAATAGTGCTCTTTGTCTTTCTTCTGTGCATTCAGGCTTTGTATGTAAGCTAGCTTTGGTCCTGGTGATGAGGTGATTCACATAGTCATCCTGAATATCATTTAATTTAATTGGGAACAGCAGATCCATCCTCATCTCAGGCTTGTGACCATGGAGCAGAAACAGCCATTGAAGCACATAGTGCCCTGCTTTGCAGTGTAATATTCTATTGACACAACGGACAATATTGTATCCCAGTCTCTCTCTTCAACATCAAGGTACATCAAGGACATTTCTGTCAATGTCTTATTAAAGCATTCTAAGAGGCAATTTGCCTGAAGATTGTCACCCTATGGGTGATGTCACAACATGAAATTACCTCTGATACTAATATCGACTGGAAATCTATTCCATGCTCAGAGATTGTCTCATAGGGTGCTCCCTGCTTCAAAATGATGTCTGCAAACAAGGAACTTTGCAATTTCCAGAGCTTTGGCTGTTGTCCTAGCTTTGGTGAAAGCAGAACAAGTGAAATGGTCAATGAAGACTGTTATCCATCAATGATCACTTATCAACTTCAGAAACCTCCCCAGGAGGTCAATTACAGTTTGGTGGAATGGTGCTGTTGCAGGCAGGTTTGGTATCAGATGCTCCAGAGGTAACTGGAGCACATGCTTCTGCCAATGGCTGTCCTTATAGTAATTCACAGACAGATTGAAATATGCAATTGTCAAACCTTTTCATAAGAAAGGGAAGAAGAGTGACTGAAATAATTATGAACCAATCTCATTACTGAATTCATTTTCTAAAATATTCGAAAAAGTTATGTATTCAAGAGTAGTCTCACATTTAAGTAGAAATAATTTACTCAGCATGTCACAGATCGGATTCCGGGAGGATTACTCAACCGAGAATGCTATTTACCCATTTACCCATCAAATAGTACAAGCCCTAAATAAAAAATCATCACCAGTTGGTATTTTTTGTGATCTCTCCAAGGCATTTGACTGTGTGGATGATGTCTCACTCTTAGAAAAACTCAGGTTTTATGGAATTGAAGGCTATACATACAGCTGGTTTGAATCATACTTAATGAACAGATAGCAAAAAGTTGTGCTGAATAGCACAAATAGTGTTGGGAGGGTGGTAAATTCTAGTGAATGGGGAGTTATCACAAAGGGAGTCCCACAGTGTTCGATTTTAGATCCTCTGCTGTTCTTTATTCATGTGAATGACCTCGCACTTAATATTCAGCGAGTGGAATTAGAACTTTTTGCAGATGACATGAGTGTTATAATAAATCCCATTAAAAAAAAAAAAAAAAAAAAAAACTGTATCCAGTTCTGTACACCAATAGAGTCATATTGACAATTGGTGTAGCATATGAACAGGGCTCAGTTAACAGGGTAGATTTCTCCAAATTTTTGGGTGTTTGCATTGATGACAACTTGAACTGGAAGGAGCATATTACTGAGCTTCTCAAACAACTAAGTTCAGCTTCTTTCGCTCTTCGTATAATCGCTAGTCTTGGTAATAAACAGATCAGCCTCCAAACATACTTTGCGTATTTCCACTCAATAATGTCTTATGGAATAGTTTTCTGGGGTAACTCACCACTTATTCATAAAGTATTGATTGCACGAAAGAGAGCAGTGAGAATAATAATTGGTGTTCGCCCAAGGACATCATGTAGGCACCTTTTCAAGGAGTTAGGTACTCTAACCATCAGAGCACATATATTTGCTAATGAAATTCGTTCCAAATAATCCATCTCAATTCACGAAGAACAGTGATGTTCATATGTACAACACTAGAGGGAAAAATAACTTTCCTATCCGTTATTGAAGCTGCCAGTTACTCAAAAAGGAGTACATTATTGAGCAACAAAAATCTTTGATCATTTGCCCAACAACATAAAGTGTCTGGCAGGTAGCAGATCAAGTTTTAAATCTAGCTTAAAATCATTTCTTTTGGACAACTCCTTCTACTCCATGGACAAGTTTCTGTTTCAGAAATCCAGCTCCAGAAGTCCTGCTGACAAACTGCTGAGACACAAATTATTTCTGAAGATAAACTTAATGGACACATATCTACAGCTCCAATTAGATGTACACTCAGCAAGTTGTACCAGTTAATACACCATTTCAATCTCTACAAATGTCATTGGGCCTTTTGGTGCTCCAAATGGACTGCCTATTTTACAAAGATATCTTTAGCAACTGATTCAAATGGAGCAACAATATGCATTAACAATTCTGGTCACATCGTAGTACCAGAGGATACACTAAAAGAGCATTTAAAATACATCAAAATATTTTCTGCTACTATAAAAAGGGCTAAAATACAACCAGTAGAAACCAAGCATGGAATATCATGAGCATGTGCTCAGCAGTGCAGGATTAACTTCCACACATCACATAGAAGCCAGAAAAAAAACATACAGTAGCATCTGTCACTAGTACTGACAGGAAAGGTGTACAGACAATATTTGTGTTGCTATCTTTGTGGCATTCATGTTCCCCTGGTTGCCATGTGTTTTGCCTTGCAAGGTCATATGCAGTAAAAAAGGCTTTAGTTGTTGTCTGGTACAAGCTTTGTATTTACTTGCAAGGTGGTCTTACAGTTATAGCACTGAAAAACAGAGAAGCTAAGATCTAATTGCCCAGAACCTGAAAAAAAAAATTAATTTTAGTTCTACTAATGACAACATTTGCTGTTTGTGAAGTAGAGAAACACTAGAAATATATTTGCTTTGATGACAAAACATGAAATGACTGCATCCAAAGTCAGGAATGATGGAGAAGATGAAATTTGCCTATACACAGTGTTCAGAAATTGCTGTTACAAACTTCTAGAATTTCTAGAGGGTAGTGAATAGGTAATATTTTAAACTGAATTCATATCCAGAAATGTACCATTTCCATGATACAGTCATCTGAAAACATGTCTGTAATAAGATCACTTATACAAGTAACTGAATAAAATGCTCATTCACTTCATGGGTTCTCTTCAATGTACTCCAGTACAGCCCGTTCCAATTCAAGCGTGCAGTGTCACCTTGGCCCACCACAGTCATGCCTGCTGATGGTGAGTGTACCCTTTCTCAAAGTTGTTGCATAATTTTGGTGAAAAGGATATGCAATGGAGTCAGATTTTCTGGAGAATGATATTGATAAGAGTGACAAGCAGCTCTTCCATTACTGTAAGCTTCATCATTCTGAAGGATCATGTCAGTGTATTTTGCAAACATGCACTCAACCGTATTGCTCTGACACTCATAGACACATGAATGATGCTTGATCCAAGTCACAGAGGTAAGATAGGTATCAAATGACATCAGCCTATTCAACATAACATCCCCCCCCCCCCCCCCCAAAAAAAAAAATCACTACCCTGTTGTATATCTACAAAGAAAACATGTTTCCAAATGGATTTAGCATGGAAATGGTAAGTCTCTGGACATGGGTTCTTATTCAAAGTATTATTCCTGATGTGAAACAAGTGCTGTATCACTGTAAGAGGTACAGGGGCCAGCAAGTGTGCTGGGCTTACCCCAATTCACTATTACTAGTGCCATGTCATTGCAACATGCCTGCACTTAACATACAAAGGATTGCACCATAAGTTCAAAGAAGGGCAGCTAATTTTGTAATATCACGAAATAGGGGAGATAGTGCCATGAAATAGGGGAGATAGTGCCACAGACATGATACGTGAATTGGAGTGGCAGTCATTAAAACAAAGCCATTTTTTGCTGCGGCGGGATCTTCTCATGAAATTTCAATCACCAGTATTCTCCTCCAATTGCGAAAACATTCTGTTGGAACCCACCTACATAGGGAGAAATGACCATCACAATAAAATAAGACAAATCAGGACTCACACAGAAAAATTTAGGTGCTCATTTTTCATGTGTGCCATTCAAGAGTGGAATGGTACAGAGACAACTTGAAAGTGGTTCATTGAAACCCTCTGCCAGGAACTTTATTGTGTGTAGCAGAGTAATCATGTAGATTTAGAAGTAGATATGTCTAGAGTATTCTCTCTTAACACCCATGTACAGAAGTTAACACGATTCTCATAATCATTTACACGCAGCTCTTAATGGAGAGAGATGTGATAGCAATAGTATCTTTGTTAATTGGGAATGTATAGGACGCTTGCCTTGTACAATTGTGCAGGAGCTAACATGTGATCCAACTGCAACAGCAAGAACATTAATTTCCCCCCATCTGTCATCATTTGTTTGCATATATTACATTGTATAGGTGTTACTCTACCACTTTCACATAACAGGTTGAAGAGATTGATAAATAATTGTCAAGATGGTTGATCTCTACTGGGATATCTTGCACATACAATGTACAAAAATAAACTACATTCTTCCTACATTTTCCATACACCATGAGCATGTCATCTTTTTCTGCATTGGTAAATACCATCATCCATTCATGGCCTTCTGCTTGGACTGTCACGCACTAACTGACTAGTAATTCACAGTGAACTCATGGAACTCACAAGTACATTGTAAACAAACATAACAACATCGTACTCAGCAACTATGCAGCTTGAATCACACAAACAAATGTTGATGTCGAAACTTTTCAAAATACAAGATCTAATGAATGACTTGCACTAGAATCCTGCAACAAACACCACTGACATTCTAATTTGCCCTACTTTTTGTTGTTAATAGGCATTGTTCCATTTAAAAAAACAACAGGTCTGCACAAGACATTCACTTTTTAAGTATTATTATAATCTGTTGATTGGCTAACAATACAAGTCCCTGACTACCAACCAATTCTGTGAAAACTGCATATCAATAGCACTTTCCATTTCCACACCATTTGTGGCGCAAGTTGTAGCTGGTTCACCTTGTATAGACAGCTAACAGTGTCAATAACAGTGAAATAACTGAAGTTGTATTTATACTTGGTATAAAGTAGCGAATGAAAACAGCAGCCACATAATGTAAGAGGAAGACCAGTGGTTTTTCCAAAGTCTCAGCATTTCTATTAATTTAATAATTCCACAATTTATAAAAAGTAATTACCATAATTAATGGTGTAAGTGTATTGGCACTGTTTGTAGTTAGTTTCTACTATACATAACCAATGAAGCCTGCAATGGTTGCTTACTTCTGTTCACATATTACATGAGTGTTCCACATCCTTGAAGGATCTTCTTCATGATAGCATTTACAGAACACAAGGTGATAATGAACAGATGAATGAATATCTCCTGCTCTTTTTTGTGCACCAAGCATATATTGATATAGGAATCTTAGGAGACTGAATTTACCAACAGGAGCATTCTCCTGTGACCACCAATTCTTGAAACTTCCTGCCATAGTAGAACTATGTGCCAGAATGAGACTCAAATTTGGGACCTCTGCCTTTCCCAGACTGGTGTTCTACCGACTGAGCTACCTAAGCACAGCTTACAACCCAGGCTCACAGCTTTACTTCCACCAGTACCTCATCCTCCACCTTCCAAACTTCACTGGAGTTCTCCTGGAGAACTTGCAAGACTAGCACTCCTGGGGAAAGAATACTGCAAAGACATGTCTTACCCACAGCCTGGAGGATGTTTCCAGAATGAAATTTTCATTTTGCAGTGGAGTGTGCACTGATATGAAACTTCCTGGTAGATTAAAGCTATGTTTCAGACTGAGATGCAACCTCAGGATCTTTGCCTTCGACAGGCAAGTGTTCTACTCATTGATATATCCAGTCACACCTCACAACCCATCCCCAGAGGTTTACTTTCACCAGTACCTCATCTCCTACGCTTTAAAAATCACAGTTCTCATGCTGAACTTGCTAGACTAGCACTCCTGGAAGAGGAGAACTTCGGTGAAGGTTGGAAGGTAGGAGATGAGATAATGATGGAAGTAAAGCTGCGAGGACAGGTTGTGAGTCATGCTTGAGTAGCTCAGGATGTACAGCACTTGCCACAAAAGGCAAAGGGTAGTTCGAGTCTCGGTCCAGCACACAGTTTTAATCTGCCAGTAAGTTTCATATCAGTGCACACTTTTCTGCAGAGTGTAAATTTCACTCTGCATACTTATTCTTACTTGTAGAAGAAACTTCAACACAGATATAATCATAAAGACAAGATGATGAAACCTTGTAAAGTAATAACTAAATCATTATCTCAGTTGCACTGTTTATGTCTATAGACTAACAAACCTTTGTAATTTCACTCATGAACTCAGGATAGTTTATAAATCTCAGAAGAACAAATATTGTGTCACATGAAATATAAAAGCAAACTTAGCTCTTTTTGATGCTTGAAAACGTTTGTGACAACTTCTTATAACAGCAATAGTGAAACAACGCAGATTATTCTTATGGAGATATATTATCAGTCTCTTCATATTTAAGATAAAGAAAAAAATGAACAAGAATGAACTTGTGGAACCAATCATACCATAATACTTTCATATTACATAAACATTGTTGTCCCCCTTCTGATTCTTTTTTCCTAGTATATCATTTTGAGGTACGTGACAAAAAATGTGACTATTAAAATGCTAAGCAGCTAATATAAATAACCACGCAGAATTAATAATGTCACTAGCATTAAATAAATATAATACAAGATTGACATTACTTTTTTTCATCCACCATATACTCACCACACTATACTGATCATCAAAAGGGTGACAGAAAACTCCAGCATCTTCATCATGTCTACAGTTGCTGTTTCCCCAAGAAAAATGAAAGCACTCATTGATTGACTTTTCTTTTCCCGTGCAATGAAGCTGATCAAGCCAGATTTGTCCTTGACCTGGACCATAAGCTGCATTCTTCTTTGGTTCAGCTACTCCATTAAACCCTAACATGCGGCACATCACTTCAGCTTCGTTTTCCCCAAAGTCATCATCACACACTGTCCCCCACAAACCATGGTATCGCACTTCTATACGACCTTCTCTTGAGCTGTTACCACCTGAAAGCCGTATTTCAATAGGTACCTAATGTTTGGAAAAGAGAAACGAAATGCAGGCATTAATTACCAGTTGCAATACACACAGCAAAAAAAGTTTTGCATCACCTCAGTTCCAAGAGTTCCGGAACCTATACAGAAAATTGGAATAGAGATCAACATAAACATCATTCCCACCCTTTTTATTGCTCATGAAAACCACACATTGCATGTTGTACTACCATACAGCAAGACCTTCGGAGGTGGTGGTCCAGCTGGCTGTAAACACCAGTACCTCTAATACCCAGTAACACGTCCTCTTGCATTGATGCGTACCTGTATTGATTGTGGCATACTATTCACAAGTTCATCTGTGGGTCCAGACTGTCCCATTCCTCTATGGTGATTTGGTACAGATGCCTCAGATAGGTTAGTGGGTCATGTCATTCATGACATCATCCACAAACAGCCCTTTTCAATCCATCCCAGGCATGTGCGATAGGGTTCATGTCTGGAGAACATACTGGCCACTCTAGTTGAGCGATTTCATTATCCTGAAGGAAGTCATTCACAAGATGTGCATGATGTGGGTGGGAATAGTCGACCATGAAGACGAATGCTTCGCCAATATGCTGTCAATATGGTTGCACTATCAGTCGGAGGATGGCATTCATGTATCATACAGCCATTACCATCAGTGGCGTACGTCGGCCCCACATAATCCAACCCCAGAACAGCACTGAACCTCCACTTAGCTGCACTCACTGGGCAGTGTGTCTAAGGTGTTCAGCCTGACCAAGTTGCGTCTAAACACATCTCCGACCATTGTCTGGTTGAAGGCGTATGCGACACTCATCGGTGAAGAGAATGTTATGCCAATCCTGAGTGGTCCATTTGGTATGTTGTTGGGGCCCATCTATACCTCGCTGCATGGTGTTGTGATTGGAAAGATGGACCTTGCCATGGTCATCTGGAATGAAGTTGCGCATCATGCAGCCTATTGTGCACAGTTTGAGTCAAAACAAAACGTCCTGTGGCTGCACGAAAAGCATTATTCAACATGGTGGCATTTCTGTCAGGATTTGTCCAAGCCATAATCGTAGGTAGCGGTCATCCACTGCAGTAGTAGCCCTTGGGCAGCCTGAGCGAGGCATGTCATTGACAGTTCCTGTCTCTCTGTATCTCCTCCATGTCTGAACAACATCACTTTGGTTCACTCCGAGACACCTGGACACTTCCCTTATTGAGAGCCCTTCCTGGCACAAAGTAACAATACGGATGTGATTGAGCCATGGTATTGACCGTCTAGGCATTGTTGAACTACAGGCAACACGAGCCGTGTACCTCCTTTTTGGTGGAATAGCTGGAACTGATTGGCTGTTGGACCCCCTCTGTCTAATACGTGCTGCTCATGCATGGTCGTTTACATCTTTGGGAGGGTTTAGTGACATCTCTGAACAGTCAAAAGGACTGTGTCTGTGATACAATATCCACAGTCAACGTCTATCTTCAGGAGTTCTGAGAACCGGGATGATGCAAAACTTTTTTTGATGTGTGTACAATAGATATGCTTATAACGATAAAAACAATAATGAAGAATGAGGATTATCTGAGGATGTGTACATTCAAGGACTGAACACAAATGAAAAGTGTGACATCAAATAAAGATAAAATAATCAAAATATCATACATAAGAAACATTAGGTAACAGTCTTGATCAGAAGTGCACAGTTAATGAATGCATTAAGTTGCAAGAACTATGTTATGATATGAAGGAGCTAATTACACAGACCATGTCTGTCCCGAGACGCTGATGCATTAAATGTGAAACTATGTCCTTAAGTTATGAAGACAGAACTCAAACAGGACATTAACTCTATGTTTGCGGATGTGGAATAGACTGTTTGGAACTACAGTGATCGGAACTACAGTGATCATTGACTGTGCACCATTCTGAGATAATGTCAGATTTTACCAAAACTGTGCAAAAATTAGTGTCAGTAAAGTTTAGACAGAAGTAAGATAATGGAAAGTGAGTGTGAGAATTCAGTGAGATACTCTAAAATAAATGTACACACTGTTCACAAATTAGGCCTTAGATCATTCCAACAGGCAGACTACTATCTACAAGGCAGTGTGAGGAAAGATCTATGATCATGGGACATGTAATTAGCATGACACCGATTCCTCCCACCATTATTGCCAATAGATGAATCCTGATGGTGCTGCTACCTCCTTATTCAAGCTGCTCCTCATTTGACCTTATGAAGATGAGTGGACCCTGTTCCAGACCCCCCCCCCCCCTCCCCCCTACCTCATAAAAAAATCTGATGAGGCAGTGGGAATCAAATTCAAATGGAAGGAAACAATGATAACCATTCGACTACAGAGGCAGTAGTGAGATAACTGTGGGAATCTTTGCTAAAAGTTATTCAACATTTGTGCATACTTGCAAATAATATCAAATAATTATACAAAGCTGTTTCTATAGACTGAATATTTGTCCAAGCATTTGTTTTCTCAGCACACAAAAACACTTTTCAGTATTAAGAAAGTCCATACTGTTACATAGTTACAGCATGGCAGCTTACTAAATTTCCTTAAAAACTCTCATCACCTAACCGAATCATTATGTTCAATGGCTTTACAGGTCTTACAAGACTAATAGATGAAAACTCCAGAATGGTCACAACACATGAGTCTATATTTTCTGTTTCATTGTGTGATTTATTTCCATTTCCTTTTTTAGCAGTGCTGTAATGTTTCTTCTTTACCATATAACAGTAAAGGTATAACAGTTAGTGCTCTCTTAAAAGTTTTGCATCTTAAGTCACTTCTGTATTTATCACAAGTATTTCTATATGAATCCAAATTTTACAATACTCTTCACAGTAAGCATTAATATATTTATTACATTAGCTGATTAATTTCACAGTTCCTCAGACATACCACAAACCATTTGTACAACACACTGAATTGAATAAGTCTGCTAACAGACTTTTAACATAATCACTATTGGTACTGTTATCATCATCATCATTATTATTATTATTATTATTATTATTACCAGGATATTTTAACAAAAAAACAGAGAATGTTTATAGGCTGTGAACTACCTATTTATAACAGTGATTATTCACTGGTGATGAAATAGGGTTCCACTAATAATCTTGGCTTAAAGAAGAGTGTAATATATTTCTTTGTTGAGCAATTGTGAATAAGTGACAGTGATTGGTCAAATATTTACCAATCATAATCGCCAAACAGCCTTGTGTTTTGAAGATTATTTCATTTAGATAGCCAGTTCTGGCATCTCAATAATGCCATCTTCAGGCTCCTGCATATTAAAAATGAGTATATACTTAATGTATATCACAGTACACTACAGCTGACTTTGCAGAAAATGAAGTGTAATAATAAAAGACCTTAAACCCACAAAATACAATTTGCAGTGTTAAGAAAAGTACTTGTGCACATGCAGCATAACAAAAAAGAATACATCCACAAAATAGTTAGCACCAAACTATTTTGATGTCACAGAGTTATAACAGATCACACCATTTTTTAATATAAAAAGCCTAATTTTTATGGACGAGAGGCACACTATTTTTTAGGGAAACCTGTCCTCATTCAAAGCAAAACATTGCAATGCAACCTACAAAGTACACAATAGTGGATGTATCTATCACCTAAGTATTATCACTACTGATGATATATTATAATTAGTTGTCACAAGATCAAAAACTCAAGCAGAGCAAAACCCAATGGCCAAAAATATGTTAAGTGAACAACAGTATGACAAGAACATGTGATGAATACTCATAAGATATCCAGAGGGCATATGTTACATAATAAATCAACAAATGAAAAGGCATGACTTGGTGTCACTTATGTATTCGAATTAATAAGTGGGCAAATACCAGAGTGGAAAAATCAAGAACCTCAAATCCAAACTAATTAAGAGGAGTTCTTCCAAATCTCAGATGACAATGTAATTGCTGTTTCCCTAGGAATATAAAGTATCATACTATCATTCTATCTATAAAATGATGAACCCACCCAATTACGGACTGGCACATAGCAAGCTGTGTCGCAACAGCTAGTGTGAAGATGGAACAAGCTAAAAGTAAAGTAAGGGTGCAAAGATCAACAAGACACCAGAGTATAAGCCCACTAATTAAGGAACATATTGGCACAAAAAAGGCAACAGTTGGGAGTGAAAAAGGAGTTGTTAAATTAAAGACTCAACTGCAACTGCTGAGAGCCCCATTAGGCACAAAAATTAAAATTAAGATGACATTGCAATTTCATATTAGCTCTAACAGTTTTTCATGACTTCATTGCAATAAGCATAATAAATGTTTACTGAAAGAATGAAAAGAACATGTTCACCAAATTTAAGTAGCCCATTTAATAAGTATTCACTGAACATTGACTCATCTATGAGCATTAACTGAGATATGAAGCTATCAGCATGTAGTGGTGAAGCTGGCAGAATTCTAGGGCAGCATAAAAAGGAGATGATTGAAAAGAGAGTATCACTTAAAATAATCAAGAGGGATAGAGACCTTTGTGGAATTAAATGTGGATTCCAGCAACCAATTTGCTTTGATCTCTGCAGAGAGCATATTGATTTGATGTCCCCATATCACAGCACACAGCCTACAAAAGTTCTCTGTAGCTATTTTTTAAATTTATTTAATCAAAAAAAATAATAATAATAATAACATAAATAATAATATTCCAGTTCAACTTGGTTGAAAGTATCATGTGCCAAGAAGAGAGAACTCTACTCAAAGACTAAAGCAAAAATAATCTAGAAAATATTAGACATGGTCCTCAGTGAGGTGATATATTATACGCGATGTGACTCATGATATAATGCAGAAGCAACCATGAATTGGTGGGGTACATAGAAAAAGAGTTATAACAACTTAACTGGTTCACACAGGGACAACGGGATACAACACCAACACATATTTCTATCATGTCATCCAGCACAACAGGGATGCCGGATGCTCTATCATACGATACAAATTTTGAGTCATCAGGAGTGCCTCAAAAAAATTGTTTTATGTAAATGAAGCAAAGTTATGCCCATCTCTCTACATAGTTTCTCAATAAAGCTCTTTCTTCAATTAAAAAACTATGGTTTTTATATTTGCACGAGTTCTCTGTTATGCAGGCTTTCTTATTTGATTTTACGGAAACTAGCTGGTAAATAAATTGATTTTTTCACATCTTTTAGTCCCACACCATAGTTGGATAATGAACTGGCTTTCTTTTCACTATTGCCCATAGTTATTGTTATACTTCAGTATGAAGTCCTCTAAAGAGTGTATTTTGAGAAGTTTTCTGTGAAGAATATTGCCACTGTCTAGTTTGCATGGTGGGTTTAAGGTGATACACTGCGCACATGAAATATAGCTAATATATTGAAATTGTTCCTAAAATTAAAAGGAGAGCAATACCTCTTTCATTTCTCAAGAAAATATACAAGGCATGTTGGACGTTATTCAAGAGGAGTTGGCAGCTAAGCACCGCACGTGAGGCTACCCCCTATTATGTGGGGCTGCCTCATGTTTCTCTTTTTTGTACGTTTGTGGATACAAGTCAAAGTTGGTTATAAAAAAATTACTGAAATGAAAAGAATAGAAAAAGAGATACGAGGGTTATTCCAAAAGTAAGGTCCGATCGGTCGCGAAATGGAAACGACTATGAAAATCCGATAAAGCTTTGCACAGATGTGTTGGGTAGTGTCTCTAGTATAACCCCAGTTAGCATCACGTCGCTCTTCTCATTTCTGAGCTCGCAGTGAGTGCGTAAAGATGTCTAGAAAATAGTGTCTGCCGCCAAGTACGAGGGCCTGGTGAGAAATTTCGCCTGAAGCTATGCAGCCAACATTACATAACTGTCGTGCTGTTTCGTCATCACGACAATTCTCAGCCGCATTCTGCAGGGGCAATGAAGATGCTCCTGCATCGTTTTCAAATGGAAATGTGAGATTACCCACAATACAGTCCGCAATTGTCTCCCCCTGAGTTTCATCTCTGGTCACATGAACCGCTGTCTTTGAAGACAACATTTTGACACAGACAACGAGGTGTAGGCCAGCGTGGAGAATTGGCGGAAAGCACTGGCGGCTGCCTTCTATGATGAGGCTATTGAAAAGTTGGTACAACGCTATGACAAAAGTCTAAGTCAGAACGGCGACTACGTAGAGAAGTAGCTGAAAGGTGTAGCTAATTGTTACAAGTAAAACATTTCTGATGTTCACTGTGGTTTCAATTTGGCAATCAATCGGACCTTACTTTTGGAATAACCCTCGTATAACAATTTAACTGGTTCACACAGGGACAACAGGATACAACACCAACACGTATTTCTATCATGTCACCCAGCACAACAGGGATGCCGGATGCTCTATCATACGATACAAATTTTGAGTCATCAGGAGTGCCTCAAAAAAATTGTTTTATGTAAATGAAGCAAAGTTATACCCATCTCTCTACAAAGTTTCTCAGTAAAGCTTTTTCTTCAATTAAAAAACTATGGTTTTTTTATTTGCATGTGTTCTCTGTTATGCAGGCTTTCTTATTTGATTTTACAGAAACTAGCTGGTAAATAAATTGATTTTTTCACATCTTTTAGTCCCACATCATAGTTTGATAATGAACTGGCTTTCTTTTCACTATTGCCCATAGTTATTGTTATACTTCAGTATTAAGTCCTCTAAAGAGTGTATTTTGAGAAGTTTTCTGTGAAGAATATTGTCACTGCCTAGTTTGCATGGTGGGTTTAAGGTGATACACTGTGCACATGAAATATAGCTAATATATTGAAATTGTTCCTAAAATTAAAAGGAGAGCAATACCTCTTTCATTTCTCAAGAAAATATACAAGGCATGTTGGACGTTATTCAAGAGGAGTTGGCAGCTAAGCACCGCACGTGAGGCTATTGCCACCTATTATGTGGAGCTGCCTCATGTTTCTCTATTTTGTATGCTTGTGGATACAAGTCAAAGTTGGTTATAAAAAAATTACTGAAATGAAAAGACAACCAGCATTCATCAGCTGCTGATGCGGACTGGATGTTTTTTCAGTTGTTACTCCCTTCGTTGATTTCAGGAAAGTTTGTAACAGTCATAAAAGAGATCAGAAAGATGAATTTACGTTGCTTCTGGATGAACAACTGGACAAAGCCAAGAAGGACACATTACGATTTTATTTAACAACATGAGAGTCTTCCATTTCTTCCAACACACTGCCTACCCCTATGCACAGCTCACCACCCACGACAGGCTCACTTCTAACCCAGCGTTTCTTCAGAATACTCCTAAAGCTAGATCATATACTACTTTGCAAAACTGAACAGTTGCAGAAGTACTATCTTAACTTTATTAATTTGTAACAGTCTGACTATTCATACATGAAAAAAAATCCATGAGAACTCCAGATATGGGGAGGAAGATGGTGTCATAAGAAGCTTCTGATAAATGAATGGGGTGGGGGGGGGGGGGGCATACTACAATAATGACTTTTCTTTCTTCTCAGCTCAGGTATACTAGCAATAAACAGTAGTTGAACCACAGTTTTTAAACAGTGATAATTTATATGGAAATATTAAGTACTTTAAAATGTGTGATTTATAAAACTCAACAAAATTAAATTTCTATACCATGTTAAAATATGGGATTTCCTGAGATTTTATGAAAGCACTAAAATTCCTCAAGACTTTCCTGATTTTTTCAGGTAAAATGTAATTCCCTGAGAATTCTAGGTCCTCCAGAATAATCACCACACTGTGTAATTATTATTTAAGTTTGTACCAAAATAAATAAGGTTACATACGGGATGGTCTTACAAATAATAAACTTTTTTAACATTATTTAGAAACTTTAATCAATGTACCTTACTGTAATGAGCAGTTTATAAGCAGGAGAAATAGGTAGTTAAAAATTTGTGTCCTGTTTTGTCAGAGGAGCTAATATTAGTTGAGTAAAATGTGGAAAATGACTGGACTTTCTACAGAATTCATGTAATTTGTGTTTGTGCTGGGAGACCTCATGAGAAACACAGCCAAACTATCAACAATGTAGGAAAAGATGGATTGTTACTTACCATAAAGATGACTCATTAAGTTGCAGACCAGTACAATTAAAAGATGCTTACACGTAAGCTTACAGCCACAGCCTTCACCAGAACAAGAAAGAGAAACACACACCATTCATTCACACAAGGAAGCATACCTCACCTCACAAAAACATGACTGCCAACTCCAGTAGCTCAGACCAGAATTCTGATCCGAGCCACTGGAGTTGGTGGTCAAGCATGCTTGAGGTTTGCTTGCTTGGTGAATGAATGGTGTGTGCTTCTCTTGCTCTTTCTCATTATGACAAACACTGTGGCTGAAAGCTTATGTGTAAGTGTCTTTTCATAATACCTGTCTGCAACTTAACATGTCATTTTTACAGAAATCTATCTTTTCCTACATTGTTGATATTCCAACCAGGAGTTTCCATTGTTTGATAAAGCTGATATGTTTGATATTTATGGCAATATAAGGGACATTCAGAGCATCCTTTTCTTTTTCAGATTTTTGTACTTTAAATGATGATAAACTGCTATAAAGTCTTCTTTAGAAGAGCTCATGATTGCCACTGAAACTGGAACAGAAAAGTGATTTGTGTTGTCTTGTTACTTGTCATATCATGAGATGCACTGTGTACCATACTACATACTGTTTTGTTCCAGTGGGAACATGAGTATTACACTGTTAAGCATCATGTCATGTGATCTATGTTGCAATGTGTCAAATCATTTATCATTTTACCTCAGTGAGAACCCCACCTTAAAAAAAGGAAAAACTGTATCATAAATGAAATTTAGCATAGTACTGTCATGCAGATAATAATAGTATCAGTACCTTCAGCATGAAATTCAGTGAAATTTTTTTAAGAAATTAACATGATGAAATAGGCCAGTGCTTACCTATAGGAAGTGGAGTCACAAATACTACTGACAGACACGTTTTAAAGTAGTAGGGTTTCATTCAAAAGCTAGGTAAAATTTCTCTACTCTTAATTTTGAATATTGGTAGTTATGGTACCTAGGGTAAGTATTGGTCAGCTATTCTAGCTGTAAAGAATTTTTCTTGATATAAGTTAGTTTACAGAAAAATGAAAGACTGATTTTGTATCCTAGTTTGGGTATCAGTCAAGTAACAAAGCATTTACAAAAACTACAACAAAGAGATTAACTATGTGCCTACATTATATCTAACAGTTTCTTAAAAGATTTTTGAAAAATTGGACTATAACAGAAAACAGGCCCTTTTTCTAACACTAACTTGTAAATAATCTCTTAGTTCTAACAGAAGACAATTTTTTCACCTACCTGTTTAATACCACTATTATGTATTATCCGTTTGTAATTTAGGACCCATTGTTGTTGTGGTCTTCAGTCAAGAGACTGGTATGATGCAGTTCTCCATGCTACTCTATCCTGTGCAAGCTTTTTATTTCCCCAGTACCTACTGCAACCTACATCCTTCCGAATCTGCTTATGTATTCATCTCTTGGTCTCCATCTATGATTTTTACCCTCCACACTGCCCTCCAATACCAAACTGGTGATCCCTTGATGCCTCAGAACATGTCCTACCAACTGATCCCTTCTTTTAGTCAAGTTGTGTCACAAATTCCTCTTTGCCCCAATTCTGTTCAATACCTCATCATTAGTTGTGTGATCTACCCATCTAATCTTCAGCATTCTTCTGTAGCACCACATTTCGAAAGCTTCGATTCTCTTCTTGTCCAAACTAGTTATCATCCATGTTTCACTTTCATACATGGCTACACTCCATACAAATACTTTGAGAAAAGACTTCCTGGCACTTAAATCTATACTCAATGTTAACAAATTGCTCTTCTTCAGAAACACTTTCCTTACCATTGCAGTCTACATTTTACATACTCACTACTTCAACCATCATCAGTTATTTTGCTCTCCAAATAGCAAAACTCATTTACTACTTTAAGTGGCTCATTACCTAATCTCATTCCCTAAGCATCACCTGATTTAGTTTGACTGTATTCCATTATCCTCGTTTTGCTTTTATTGATGTTCATCTCATGTCCTCCTTTCAAGACACTATCCACTCCGTTCAAGTGCTCTTCCAGGTCCTTTGCTGTCTCTGATAGAATTACAATGTCATTGGCGAACCTCAAAGTTTTTATTTCTTCTCCATGGATTTTAATACCTACTCATTTTATCTTTTGTGTCCCTTACTGCTTGCTCAATATACAGATTGAATAACATCAGGGATAGGCTACAGCCCTGACTCAGTCCCTTCCCAACCACTGCTTCCCTTTCATGCCCCTTGACTCTTATAACTGCCATCTGGTTTCTGTACAAATTGTAAATAGCCTTTCGTTCCCTGTATTTTACCCCTGTCACCTTCAGAATTTGAAAGAGAGTATTCCAGTCAACATTGTCAAAAGCTTTCTCTAAGTCTACAAATGCTAGAAACGTAGGTTTTCCTTTTCTTAATCTTTCTTCTAAGATAAGTCGTAAGGTTAGTATTGCCTCACATGTTCCAACATTTCTACGGAATCCAAACTGATCTTCCCCGAGGTCCGCTTCTACCAGTGTTTCCATTCGTCTGTAAAGAATTCGCGTTAGTATTTTGCAGCTGTGACTTATTAAACTGATAGTTCGGTAATTTTCACATCTGTCAACACCTGCTTTCTTTGTGATTGGAATTATTATATTCTTCTTGAAGTCTGAGGGTATTTCGCCTGTCTCATACATCTTGCTCACCAGATGGTAGAGTTTTGTCATGACTGGCTCTCCCAAGGCCATCAGTAGTTCTAATGGAATGTTGTCTACTCCCGGGGCCTTGTTTCGACTCAGGTCTTTCAGTGCTCTGTCAAACTCTTCACGCAGTATCTTATCTCCCATTTTGTCTTCATCTACATCCTCTTCCATTTCCATAATATTGTCCTCAAGCACATCGCCCTTGTATAAACCCTCTATATACTCCTTCTACCTTTCTGCCTTCCCTTCTTTGCTTAGAACTGGGTTGCCATCTGAGTTCTTGATATTCATACAAGTGGTTCTCTTCTCTCCAAAGGTCTCTTTAATTTTCCTGTAGGCAGTATCTATCTTACCCCTAGTGAGACAAGCCTCTACGTCCTTACATTTGTCCTCTAGCCATCCCTGCTTAGCCATTTTGCACTTCCTGTTGATCTCATTTTTGAGACGTTTGTATTCCTTTTTGCCTGCTTCATTTACTGCATTTTTATATTTTCTCCTTTCATCAATTAAATTGAATATTTCTTCTGTTACCCAAGGATTTCTACTAGCCCTCGTCTTTTTACCGACTTGATCCTCTGCTGCCTTCGCTACTTCATCCCTCAAAGCTACCCATTCTTCTTCTACTGTATTTCTTTCCCCCATTCCTGCCAATTGTTCCCTAATGCTCTTCCCAAAACTCTCTACAACCTCTGGTTTTGTCAGTTTATCCAGGTCCCATCTCCTTAAATTCCCACCTTTCTGCAGTTTCTTCAGTTTTAATCTACAGTTCATAACCAATAGATTGTGGTCAGAGACCACATCTGCCCCTGGAAATGTCTTGCAATTTAAAACCTGTCTCCTAAAGCTCTCTCTTACCATTATATAATCTATCTGAAACCTTCCATTATCTCCAGGCCTGTTCCATGTATACAACCTTCATTCATGATTCTTGAACCAAGTGTTAGCTATGATTAAGTTATGCTTTGTGCAAAATTCGACCAGGCGGCTTCCTCTTTCATTTCTTACCCTCATTCAATATTCACCTAATACGTTTCTTCCTTCTCTTCCTTTTCCTACTATTGAATTCCAGTCGCCCATGACTATTAGATTTTTGTCTCCCTTCACTATTTGAATAATTTCTTTTATCTCATCATACATTTCATCAATCTCTTCATCATCTGCAGAGCTAGTTGGCATATAGACTTGTACTAGTGTGGTAGGCATGGGCTTTGTGTCTACCTTGGCCTCAATAATGTGTTCACTATGCTGTTTGTAGTAGCTTACCCATACTCCTATTTTTTATTAATTATTAGACCTACTCCTTGATTACCCCTATTTGATTTTAGGAACCATTAAAGACAACATTATTTTGATCAGCCACATCTTTGGAATACATCACCAAAGTTTATGGTTCAGTTATGTTATTCTATGTGCAACTGTTGTAATTTGTCTATAGTTCATTAGTTGATGTGTCACATATTTTATCTTAGCTGAATAATCTTACATTTCATTTACATTGAAATAATCCCTCTTGTCTTATCCCTAATGCTAACGTTAATATTTTTCATCTCTGTAAATGGAGATACTCTGTAGATGCATAAGTTTAAAATCTTTGATCCAACAAAATGCACGACATACTTATCTTTGCACCCGATGATGGCATAACAGTCTATGGAACAAAGCAGGAACTTAATTTTGAATCCAAAATTCTATACGAGTTGTCCACAGACAATACAAAGGAAACTGCAATCTCAAGTAATGTGGGGCAAATCTAAAATGCTATCTTTATTAGCCACAACTTCTATAAATTATCCTAATATTTGGTTTCTGGGGTGAAAATCACTGTTATCACTGTAGCAAAGAATGTTTATTGTAAATATACCTCCGTCACACACTGTTATTATTCATAAACAGCTTTTTAGCATATTGTGGTTGAAGAACAGTAGCTGGCTTTACAACTAAAAACAAAGATTTATTTTAAATTACATTTCTCACACTAATTATGTTGGACACAAATTTGTAATATTTCTCAGCTGCTACTAGAGCATAGTAAGTATCTTTAACAAATGACATAAGCTGCCTATTCTTAATGAGACTTAGTTATCAATGTCATCTATACAACAAAATTATCACAGCTGCTAGACTCTGGTAATGAGTATTCAATTTGGTTACATACCCTTGAGGGCTTTCCCTCATGCTGCCATCTAAGGAGCATGGAGTGTAAAATCAGTATACACAGAATTAGGTTCCTTCATTCACACACCATGGTTCATAAACGACTGGCAAGAACAAGAACTTTCAAATGAAGTCTCACTTAAGTCAACTTATTTATCAATCAAGAGAAGCAGTCGCTGCAAACTACTACTGTGTGAAGTATACTAAGAACAAACTATGACTACTGCTAATCTACCCACGTATATAGTTATGGGAATTACTTAAAATTATGTTAGGAGTAAATGCAGCTATTCAGAAAAAGCCACTGCTCTGTTACACGGCTCAGCCACTGTTTTCATCTGTCATTTCAAATTAAGAATATGTGTATCTTAAGTGATTTCCAAGAACACTATGAGCTGTTTATACCCAGGAAACATTAAAACCAATAATCTATGACACAGAGTTCTAGTTAGTACGCACTGGACTCACATTCAGGAGGACGACGGTTCAATCCCGCGTCCGGCCCTCCTGATTTAGGTTTTCCATGATTTCCCTAAATCGCTCCAAGCAAATGCCAGGATGGTTCCTTCGAAAGGGCATGGCTGACTTCCTTCCCCCTCCTTCCCTAATCTGACGAGACCGATGACCTCGCTGTTTGGTCTCTTCCCCCAAACAATCCAATCCAATCCAATCTAGTTAGTACCTACAGTCAGGAGGTGATACGTGTAGTATTGTGAATAAACATATAGACTGATGAGACAAACCATTATGACTACCTGCTTAATAGTGGGTTGGTCAAACATAGCAACATATTACAGCAGTAATTCTGTGTGGCATGGATATGACAATTCCTTGGTATATTTCAAGAGGTATGCAGCACAAGATGTCCACACTCAGTCGAGCAATTCCCATAAATTATGGGCCAGTAGTTTTTGAGTGTGGAACTGGTGCACAATAGTGTCCCAGATGTGTTTCAATGTGTTCATATAAAGCAAATTTGGTGTCCAATACATCAACATGACTTCATGATCACAGTTCTTAAACCACTGGAGAATGATTCTGCCCTTGTGGCATGGGCAATTATACCGCTGGAAGACGCCATCGCCATTGAGGAAGACATCATGGTGAAAGGAATGCATGTATTCAGCAATAATGTTTACATAGTCACAGCTCTCATGGTGCCTTTGAGTAATACCACAGGTCTCAAAGAAGCCTAGATGAATGTCCCTAATGTGTAATACTGCCCCCATTGGCCTTCACCAGTGGTGCAGTCCCTGTTTCAAGCAGCAATTCACCTTGATGACGCTGTATTCAAACACAGCTATTGACCTAGAGTAACAAGAAACATGTGTCATCCAACCAGGCAATTCATTTCCATTAATCCTCAGTCTGATCTCAATCATCCCATGCCCACTGCAACAATAACTGACAATGTCATTATATCAATATGGGTACATTAGGGATCATCTGCTGCATAGTCACATAATCAACAATTCAACAAGGTCCACTGGATGGCGTACTCCAAGCTTGTTTGGTAAAGGATGTCACAACAACGGAAGAACTCATCGAGTGGTGCCAGCATATTGAGGAAATGCAACAGAAAAAGAGTCACATGAAAAGGTATGACACACTCCCAAGTTTGTCTACAACCTTGCCTCCATCATGTGCCAGGTACTGAGAGAAGCATTTTCTAGCAACCAGAACTTTCAAACCAGGTGAGCAAGAGATAGCAGGCTTGAATATTCATGCGGTATGTTAGGACGTAATAGACAATGTTGAAAAAGAGGTTTGTTGATCTTTAGCAACAATTTCTGCCACCAGTCAGCCGTGTCACAAATAATGGACTTGACCAGCTTGGACTTGTGCCGCAGTCATCAAACAACAATCCAACACTTGACCAATGCAGATACAGTGAACTCTTCAGCCAAGTATAACACCCAAACTGACATCTGGAGTACTGAGGATAAGATGCTGTTGAGCACCGTGGAATGTTGTATGTTACTGCAGAGAATGAAAGTGAGTTTTTCACGACTCGGTGCTGTGAGATGCCACATATCACTACAGCTGAGGAGCATTTTTTCAAAACTTGATGTATGCAAAAAATTTCAAAATTGAGTTAGGTGTGGTAATAGCATAATGCTGACCTTTTACATCAACCCCTGAACCAAGTTTTAGCAAAATTTGACTACTGCTATGTATGTCAACACTCCAAATCACATTTTAGCAAAACACAATATATGCACTCTTACTGTAACAGCAAATGTCGACAAATGCATCTTGGCTCTCTTTCTGTAGCAGGCAGTCAACAATAATGGAGTTTACTAGTTGCTTTAAGTGATGTTATTCATTGCTGTAATAATATTTACTAGTGGGAATGGTGTTGCAACCAGACTTCATTGTCATTGGAACACCTGTAGCTTACTTTTAGACAGATATTCACTTGACACTCACATCTACAAGGAAGTATTGCAAGTGAAAGCAGTATGGACAATGATGCTTGTGATTCTGAAAATGGTATACAGGTCAAAGGATGTTCCGACGGGAGAAAATTCCGATTCAAGAAGACCTTACATCAACCTGAAATGCAAAGCAAAATGTGTACAAAGGAAACTATTAAATGCAAATCAAGGTTGACAAGACTGACCAGAGAAAGACTAAGACTGTCTTCATGATGCCTGATGGCATCTATTAATTCTACATTATGCTATTTGAACCATATGATGCTCCCACCTCCTTTAAGCCTATGATGGATACCTGCTCCGCCACTTTATGTGGGCAATGTTCCATTGCTATCTGGATGACACTGTCACTTTTTTCAGAGACATCTGGAGAATGTACTCTGCATGATAACCAAGCTGAAGTATTTTTAGAGTGAAGAACTCCACCTGAAGCTGAGAGAGTGCATCTTCATTGACTGAGAAATAAAAATCTTGGGGCACCTACTGAATGACAGTGGAGTCCACCCTGATCCAGGGAAAATAAGAGCACTCATAAATTTTTGGAATCCTCAGTACATTTGTGATGTGATAAGTTTTCTCAGAATGTGCTTGTACTACCAGATATTCATAAAGAACTTGTGTACCAAGGCATGCTCCTAGTCTGAACTACTACAGCAGGATATCAAGTATTCCTGGAATTATGTGCAAGGAAGATTTCTCCTTATCCTTAGAGCAGTGTTAACACCTTTCCACTCCTAGCATTGTATGACAAGGATGCCAAAACAGAACAGGGTGAACACGCACTGACAAGAAGAAAAAAATCCTGAATTCTTCCCACATTTCTCGGTTAAAAATATACTTTTTCTCGGATGAAAGTATTCTTTTTCCGTGGTGAAAATTTGCTTTTTCCCAGGTAAAAGTACATTTTTTCTGAGTTGAATAACAACATACTTTCTCTCAGAGCTGTAAAAATTATCAATCCTTTGAATAGTGAAGGTTTTATGTACCAGTATAGAATTTCTCAGCATTTTAGGAAATGGAACTCAGCAAAAAACAATGCACTTTGTAAAGATCTTTGATTTGTGGCAATATTTACACTGCATATTTTCATTTACAAAAGTATAAACACAAATTCCACCAAATACAGCACAGTAGCTTCTGAAGTACTGAAATTTAGAGTGTGACGTGCTTTTGTCAGCCCACTGTAACTCATGTCATGCATTCTTGCCAACCAAAGACGGTAGATATTAATAGCATAGGACATGTGATGCAGCCAGCCAATAGGGACAACACTTAAGTACTGCAAACATACAAATATGAACAGTTAATCATTTACATTAATACAGGCACATACAGGTACAATAAAGGCTAAGCTTTCACATATAATCTTGATCGTCAAAAAGTTTTTTTTTCCCCCCCCCTGAAGCTGTGTTTATGCAAGATCTTAAGAGCACAGCTTAAATTGCAGCAGCTGAGTATTTCTGACAAGCAAGTTTATAAATTTCACTGCAGTGCACTGAACATTTTGTAGGTTCCCTGGCTGAATACATTGAATACATGTTCCGTCATGCACTTACTTTTCCATAGAAAAGTCAGTTACATGTGCAATAGCTCAAGAACTCTCTCTCTCTCTTTCTCTCTCTCTCTCTCTCTCTCTCTCTCTCTCTCTCTCTCTATCTATCTTTCTTTGTGTGTGTGTGTGTGTGTGTGTGTGTGTGTGTGTGTGTGTGTGTTTATTTATTTATATATATATTTTTTAAATAAAAAAGGATAATTATACCTTTTGCTGTTGTTACTGCATAATCTGTAATCTAAGAAAGAACTAAAATAAATATGACAAACTAACCTCAATACTCGGTGCTTTTAGTGTGTGTTACTCTTCAAGATACATCAAACACAACTATACCAGTAAAATTATAAGTAATGGCATGGTGTAAATAGCTGGTCTTTTAGACCCAAAAGTGTTTGGTCCTCAGTGTTAAGTTTTGAATGGGAGTCTAATGCTCTGTGATTTGAGAAATTCATTGCACATACTCACATGCAACATAATTCATCTTGCTTAAAATGAAATTTACTTTGAAAGTAATGCTTCTCTAATCACCATTCACAATATTTTCCTGCGACCTGTTAGAAATCCAAACAGTAGCAATGCCACACTTACTGAAATAAAGACCATGAGAAAGACACATTCAAAGAGTTTGTTGTTATGAAGTAATGCATAGTCTTTGACACATTTTGCTGTCAGCAGGTACTTGTGAGTGCACTGTGTTTTGCTGTTATAAATGGAGCATTTTGTTTGCAACTGAGTTTTATTTTGGTGTTATGCTCTCGTTCATCTTTTATTGCTGCAGTACTATTCCGCAGTAGCATGCTAAAGTAAAATTCCTTGTTAGAGCATCAGTTCTTATCAACCAAACTTACACACTTAAGCTGAAAACTAAAACAATGAAAAATTCCCAGAATTCTAAAAAAATCACACATTTTCCTGGATTTCTCAAGATGAAAAATTTTCAGGGCTTTCCCTAATTTCCCAATTGTCCCAGGGCATATACACCCTGTAGAACTTCACATCTACATTTGTGGTTATAGAATTGGTGCATTCTAGTACAATTTCAAGAAGGTGCTGAACAAGTGATAGCTTATGTTGTAGAGTATTCTCCAAATCTGATATGAGCTACCCTGTAACTAAGAAACAGTGCTGTTGCTTGGCCATCAACAAGTTTTGGGCTTATTTATTTGTCAAACCATTCACCACTGAACTAGACCACCATTATCTGTGTGGGCTGACTAGTCTGAAGGATCCACTGGATCGGCATGTGTGGTGTGCAATGATGCATCAAGAGTGTGACATTACAGTAGTATACAAAAACGGAAAAAACTCTAGGATACCAACAGTCTTTCAAGGAATTCTTTGGTGTAACACAATAGTGTGGATGAAACTTCAGTCATCACTGCATTAAATGATATTGTTGCTAAACATGGGAAAGATGCTGCATTGCTGTAAACCATACGGACCTTGAATAAAGAGGAACCAACTAAAGAAGAATTCCAATTAATAAACAGAATATAATGCAAGAGGAACTATAATCTGATTTGGCAGAAATTGTTGCTTGTCATCCCTGTTCATCTTCAGCCAGGTGTCCTGAAGTTTTTCCATGACACTCAAACATCTGGTCATCTGGGCTTCATGAAGACCCTATACACAATCAGAGGCAGGTATCACTGGTCAGGTCTCTGCCAATCCATTAGACACTATGTGGGCGATTGTAAGGAAAAACCAGTGACTGAAATGTGACACTATTACCTCTAGGGCATCTGACACCAAATTCCGCTTGCAGTAATGCCATTCTACGTGATTGGAATCAACATCTTGGAGAGGTTCCCAAAGTCAACAAAAAAGTCAACAAATGAGAATCAGTGAATAACAATGACTGCATGAAACACCTTATCACCAGGACCAAAGAAGCAGTACAGTTGACTTGCACCAAACTCTGGATGCCAGGAGGACTTACAGCACTATAATGGCAAGCACTGGCCAGTAAGATATTGCCTGGGAAACTTGGCATAGAATTTTACACCTGTCTGAAAGTTGGACTATCAGAAAAGTTATTAGAAGGCTGTATTGTATCCATTGTCACTTGTTGGATGTCTCATACAAAGTCAATGATTATGACCCTTCATCCAGAAGGCAGAGATGTAGACCATGGCAGTGTTCTCTGTATGAAGACCTACTACAGTCCTGAGGGTCGGATCAGTGTAAGGGCCTCTTGTTTAAGGAGCCTGAAGATCCACTTGATGTTTGTAAAGCTTTGATGGAAAGGGCTGCCTTCAATGGCCGCAGTATTGAACAAGACATGACAACAAGATCAGAAGATGAGCATTGACAGAGTTGCCATACATCCAACCCTCAACAAATTCTAAATCCAGGATGCTGTTGTCAGCTCAAATGAGAACTTCTGAAACAGCTGGTCACTGCTACTCCATGAGAGGGAGCAATGCTAAGACTTGTGTTGCATGCTGTTTGGCATAGCAGTTAGTGTTGCTGGCTGGCATGCTGCACATCACCAGTTCAAATCTGACTGCCAGCAATTATTTGTTATTTAATATTTATCATTTCTGAGAGATTCTCAAAATTTCTGATGTTTGGAATGTTTGCATGTTCTGGAATATTAAATATTTTTATCAAGGTGTTCAGTTATTTCCTGGCTGTATGTTGGTGTCTTTTTGTGCTTTCAGTGCCAAGCATTGTGCTTCATTAACGACCCTGTATTATGGTTATGATATGACAATACTTCATCATACATCTTCACTCTGTTATTTACAACCAAATTTCTGCACCAAGTTACAGAGCTATGTACAATCTATTTTTGAATATTGTTGTTGTTGATGATGAAGATGTTTGTTTAGAGCACTTGACATTCTGGTTATCAGCACTCTTACAGTCAATTGCTACATGAGATAAAAAGGGTTAAAACAAATGAAATGCAGATATCCTAAAAAGCTACATAAGTTTACATTTGCTCACTTACACTCTTCCTCACATTAGCACACAATGTCACACTTAAATGTACAAAAATGAAACCTGATACAAGATGCACAATTAAAATATTGTTACAAGACCAGAAGGGCCACAGAAAGCAAGCCATGGAAGGTGGTTGGTGGAACACAAATATATTAGACGGATAATACTAGACATACTAAAATATCCTGTCTAACAGCTTATGCAAAATGTCTGACGAAACACAAAATCATAGAACACATGGCACTGTCATCTCATCACTTAAAATTGATGGGCAGATCTGCAAATAAATTGGCTTCCATCCTCTTGTCATTACATAATGACATTCAATTAAAATATGATGAATTGTAATCAGCAGCACTACAGGCTTCACATCTGAGAAGGAAGCCATGCTTCAGCAGACTGTGTTCTTTTCAAAGACATCTCAAGCAGACTTTATCACTTCAACTGGCTTGAAGATGACATGACGTGACATTTAGTCCCTTTTATTGATCACAACATGCTATCCATGACAAGCAGCCACTCTTTCTCCTAAATATGCATGATGGACTCAATGATATCATGGCAAAAAAGGGATAGGACAGTGGATTAAAGTTTTATCTGTTGGTTATATATGCTGGATGGTCTGCAGAGGACAGAGTGAATCAGAGCAGATCAGAAATTTCAAACTGTTATCATGTTTCATGTGATCTACAGTTTTATGAACTGCATAAGTCCAACATCAAATACAGTAAACTCACTGGTCAGATGGATTCTGAAGACACATACAAGTGAAGTGATAGAGCAGTCAGTATTGTTCCCCATTTGGACCCATTAGTATAATATGAAATTAAAATCATGGTGCTCAGTCAAAATGGTAAATAAGCTGTTCTTAAAGATATAGTCTGAATTTGATTGTTTATTGCACTTTTCAAGTTTAAAATTACCCTAGACTGTACTAACAACCAGGGTGGTGCTTTGCACCAACTCTGCTTCTGTATATTTATCAGAGACATTTCTAGACCATTAAGCACTGCCCGTATATCAAAAGGTTTTGTCCATCATGAGCAATTGCTGTAAAGTTGTTTGAGGATTGCATGGATGTTAATATTCCCTGGGGAAGGCCAGTAACATGAGAAACAACTGGAACTTGAATGATTATTTAGCCACAAGCAAACTTCACTAGACAGATAACTGCAGCTCACCTGCCTCTGCACATGTGCTTGGAATGGGGCTCATTCTGTAGGCTCCTGGGACCAATCTGACACTCTTGTAGTGTACTGAGTCCAGCACCTTCAAGTACGTTGGTCGTGCTGCATCACAGCCCATATAACCATACCCAACACATGATTGCACAAAACCCTTATAGAATTTTGCATCGAGCAGGATCTGTGTACACCCAGTTCTTTCCATTCAAATACTTCATAATGTCTGGTGTTTAAACGACTCTTCTCTTTAGTGTCTTTAAATGTGACAGCTTAATCATGTTTCTACCACATAAGAGACCCAGGAAACACACTGTGTCCTTGAAATGTAAAACAGTCCCTCAGGCTCACTTCAAGGAATGTAAATCGAGAACAATCACAAGCAAAAACAGTACACACAGTTTTCTCAGATGAGAAATTAAAACACACCCTAGAAGACCTTCTCTGTGTCTGTTAAGAGGGAATTTTAATGGACAAGAGGGAAATATTGGACAACAAGTGGACCAGAAAATGCAAAAGTCATAAAAAAAAGAAAAGGAAAAAAGCAGTTTACAGGATTCCTCAATGCAGGCAATACACTATAGATCACAAATGCAAACAAAGTCAAGCTTAAAAAATTACTCTGTGGGATATTGTGAACCTAAAGGACAATACTGCAAAGAGCATTCAAGACTAAATCTAATACAGCACTCGGCAAGGAAGGACCACAGAAATATTCAGAGATGACCATGACTTCCCTATTTTTGTACTGTCAAATGGTATTGCGTCTCAAAGCAGTGTTGTATCCCTCCTCAGTGTTGTCAATGGTCAGGATATTGAGCATCACTTCATACTCTACTAAAAAGGTAAACAGGATTTCCTTAGACTCAACATTAAGGTGCTGTAGCATGGCATATTGTATCAAGTCCAGCCCAGGGGCAGTCTTGCGAGCTGCAGATAGTACTGTGTCCAATTCCCACATGGAAAAGGGGAGTTTATAAGCCTCTTCATTATTGGAGTTGAAATGAACCTATCCTCTCTCCCTAAGCTTGTGATAGGCATGGAAATGCGGAACTGAACCCATAGGTTGTGTTACACAGTTACAGGACTGCACCATGGTCTATGCTGTTTCCATGGGTCTGTCTTTCAGAACTCCATTGTCTTGTATGATAGCTAGCAGGCATGACATCTTTTTCCCAGAGGTCTGCTTTACTGATTCCCATACCACAGAGGTGAAAGCTGACTGGTTAACAGACATCAGAAATCCGTTTCATGTTTGCTTATCACTCTCCATTACTGTGTGCTGGGCCTTCACTGTCCCTATCTGGAAGGCTCCGAGGTTCTCTGCTGATGGATCGCACTTGAATTTTTGCACCACTTTCTGCCTGCCCCCTATTGCTCCTTGACACTGATTATTCTACCAAGGAACAGGTTAACTCCTGTGATGGCCAGAGGATTTTGGTACAGATTCATCAGCAGAAGAGTAGATCAGATTGATAATGTGATCCACCTACTCTTGTACACCGCCTTGGTGCTCTTCTATGTCCAACTGCTATACAGCATCCAGTCTGCCTTATAAGTCTGTTTTTGATACAAGGTGGACAAAATTAGGGAAGTGTACACTGGAATGAAAGGAATTTATCACTTCTTGCTGGACAGAATCTGTGAAAGTGGAACAGCAAACTGTCAGATCAACTGCAGAGAATGACCCTGTTGCTGTGCAAAAAGTGTCCTTGCCCTTGTATTCAGGAAGCACAATGTTTCACATCTTAATACATTTTCAAGCACTCGACCCCTTGGACAGGTGGAGTTGTAGCCCCATAGAGCACTATGTGAATTGAAAACTTGTAAAAAGGAAGGAATGGGGGGAGGGGGGGAACTGACTGATGAACACTAACCCGCATTTCCTGTGGCAAGAGATCAATGGAACATAGTGTTACCTGACATGACAGAAATATACAGTGACAGCAACTGATTGTAGTGTGCTAGTTAGGGTGACAGATGAAGAGTACAATGTGTCAGTGATGAAAACTGCCACTCCTCCCTTAGCGCTTTCAACAATGGGGTCATCTTTTCTATAGTGGCAATATTTCTGTAGCACAGAGGTATCAGACTCCTCAAGATATGTTTCCTAAATACATGTTTAGACAGATCTATCCTATGTTGGAAGCTTTAGTTCATCCAACTAATTTTAAATTCCACTGCAGTACATCCATTACCTGTTGATGAGTTTGCTTTTCCATTCTCTTTGCAACTTGATGTGAGAAGGGGGGGGGGGGGGAGGGGACGGTATCAAAGGTTACTGGAGGTGTGCTAGAGGAACTTTTTGGGTTCTTTAAAGTAACTATTCCCACTGCCAAATCTTTCAAAATCAGAGGTGACTGTTGTAGTTTCTAGTTTATTTTGATTTGTTCTTCATGCTAACTTTCCCTTTTTGGGTAGAAACACATGACAGACTGTGATTGAGTGAACTAATTTTTTGTGTGAGAGGTTGGGGGGGGGGGCAGGTAAAATGGTTACAGTGAATCCTAGATGGCTGGAAAACTGATTCTCTGGCAGGTGCAAGTTTATTCAAGCCTGTGATTTGGCATGTGGAACAACACGGGCAGGTGTTGGTAGTGGTGTTTACTGCTAGTGTTTTGTGTTGACATGCTGACCTTAAGTGTAAGCTGTTTCACAACTCATGCAAACGACATACTGTATGATGGATGCTGCATGGGGCCGCGCGGGATTAGCCGAGCGGTCTAAGGTGCTGCAGTCATGGACTGTGCAGCTGGTCCTGGCGGAGGTTCGAGTCCCCCCTTGGGCATGGGTGTGTTGTTCTTAGGATAATTTAGGTTAAGTAGTGTGTAAGCTTAGGGACTGATGGCCTTAGCAGTTAAGTCCCATAAGATTTCACACACATTTGAACATTTTGCTGCATGGGTCACACAATTTCTTTGCTTAAGCAGAAGGCACATGTTGAGTAACTTTAAATACTTTGCATTTTTAATGTATCCCTGTAGAGGTACAGTGAGATTTCTGTCCGTTAGGTCTCCACATTACACTGCACCATGGCTGAAACTGAGATTAATGCAGGTCAGATGCAATGCTGTAATCGTCCAGTATCTTTGGTTTAAGAAGTTTTTGTAAGTGTTCCAAAGTGATAGATTCAATTGACTATAAACCACTGCAAAGTCTCTCTATTGACTTCAAGCCAATTGTAACACCATCTAAACCTTTCTTTATGAAGAATGTGACATCTTAGCAGACATGCCCTCTTCTCTTTTAAGAGCCTCAGAAACATTTAACTTTTTTTCATCCTTGTGATTTGGGAAATAAAGCTGAGCTCCCCATTTCCTGAGACACACAACATTCCACCACCCAACACAGTTGTCACTGAAGCATGCCCAGGGCTACCGTATTTACTCAAATCTAAGCCACACTTTTTTTCCGGTTTTTGTAATCCAAAAAACCGCCTGCGGCTTAGAATCGAGTGCAAAGCAAGTGGAAGTTCTTAAAAATGTTGGTAGGTGCTGCCACAACTAACTTCTACCGTCGAATGTATGTAGCGCTACACAGGCATGCTTTGCAGGCACAAAGATAAATACTGGCGCCAAAACCTCTGCGTCAGTAAATAAATTTAAAAGAGGGGTGGAAGACGAGCATTTTTCTCCGCCCCGAGTTTTGACCACTGCATTTTCATACATTATCCAAAGAAGTAAGTACAAATTCCGTATTGTTCATTTCCAAATGTAGCAGCATTTCAATGTACTATGAAAATCCGACTGGCAAGACTGTTTGGGATGTGTGTCAATATGGCCAACTCTACGTTCCGAATTTTTTACTACCTGTGAGAATAGATGGTTGCTAATGGGAACTTTATGAATTGTGAATTACATGCAGTATTCTCTTAACTATAAGGATAATACGAATATAATCATTTTGCCATGTATTGTTTCGTGTTTGCTGCTATCTCATTTAAATCCTGTCTGCCTAATAAACTACGAAACTAGAGTGAGACAACAGCAAACGCGGAAGAATACCAATATCGTGTCATGTTTCTATTCGTATTATTCTTATGCCTTATAGTGATACAGTCACAAATGAACAACGGTAATTGACTAGATTTTTAAATTAAAGATGACTCAAATTTCTGTGCAGAATGTAATGTACTAAAGAGGCGCCTGCAATGATTTTCAAACGGAGAAAAATTTTCGCTAAACTCTCGTTCAGAACATCTTCTATCATACGCAGTCTATTATTTGGTTCTTGTTGATCATTATCAAAGAAAGCAGCAGTGTTAGTAACAACAAATAGCAGTCTTTTGCCATTGTTACGCTAATGAGAAGATTCCTCTCTTTTTTTTTTTTTTTTTATTGAAAGAGCACAAAAGCAAGAGCGGCGATAGGTCATAAACACTCATTATCAGAATGCGACAAACAATGCATGGCACAGCACAGTAATGCATTTTCAGCTTAGAGTGATGTAAACACCTATAACAAAGAGAACGGCACCTGTCAGATCAAAGAAAAATAAGCAATCAATTCAAACCAGAGAAAGCACATGAGAAGGGAAGGGTACCCGTATGAATACGGACGGAGCGCCTGACACACAGCAATGGCTACCTGGTAAAGCTTAACTGCTAAGCTCACTACTCGAACCAAACTACTGTAGCTGTATCGTCATTCATTCAACCTACATTGTGTCTCATATTACAATGGACCAATTTTGTTTCGATTTGGAGGTGCAGCCTAAAACTTTTCTCTCCCCTTGAATTTCGAGTCTCAAATTTCAGATGCGGCTTAGATTTGGGAAATTTGTTTTCCTCGATTTCGAGTCTCATTTTTCAGGTGCAGCTTAGATTCGAGTGCAGCTTAGATTCGAGTAAATAGAGTAACAGTTTACAGAGGACTGGCAGCACACAACCATTCCCAGTTCAAGAAATCCAGGTTCACGAAGCCTGTACCCAGCAAATGAAAGCTGAGCTCCATGAGGTGCTCACAATTTGGCATGACCCAGAAGTCATGTGTGGCTTATTGAATACCATGGACATGGTGAGCATTTGCCTATTTTTTTTTTTAGGGTTAACTAATCTAAAGAGTGCAGAAGCAAAAATCTTTGAAGAAATAATACTCAGTAACAAACAATTACAGTTGGCAGATTTACAACAGACAAAAATAATGTATTATTTAGCAAAGGTCTAAACAGTTGCTTAAAACAATGCAACTTAACTCCTCCAGTTCTTACAGATTAATTTTTCCCAAAATGGAAGTTGCTGTATTGTTGTACCAGCAGAAAAATGTCCCTCTTGGAGCACAGAAAAGGCGAAGATGCTCCTGCTTGTTAAAAGAATCTGACAGAAAAGTGGGGTAACAGCTGCTTCATTCTACCTTCCTCAGAACCTTTAAAAATTTTCCCAAAAAGTTTGGCATGCAATCATATTCACACTCTTTTTAACATACAACTCACCTCTCACTCACACACACTCCCCTATCTGTAACCTGCCCCCACCCACTAATCCACTGCTGCAAATTGTTCATACCAATCCACTCCCTCTTGCCCATTCTCACTCACTAATTAATCCAGCCCAACTCACTGCCATTACCTCTTTGTGTCTCCCTAGCTGTCACTGTCTTCATCTCACAGACACCATCTCCTTCATTCTGTCCTACTAATACTGTCTCCTCTCAATGTAAAGGCTCTCTCTTACTGCTACTATCTCATTCATTCCTTCCCACTGCTGCTGTCTCTTCTCACTGTCACTATCTCCCTTTTTCTCATTGTAATTGCCATAGACTCTGTCTCTCATTATTAATGGCTCTCACCCACTTCCACTTTCTCTTTCTCTTTATTCCTCTCACACTACCATTGTCTCTTTCACTCTTTCTATACCACAGTCACTGTCTACTATCTTCCAGTATATGTTTAATACCTTTCCATTTCTTTCCCACTGCCACTGTCTCCTTCTCTCATAGCATAAAAAAAGTGTAAATACATTCACATACCAAAAATTTTGGGAAAACTTTTAAAGGTGATTAGGAATGTAGAATGAGGCATCTGGTACCCCAGCTTTACACTCAGTCTTTTAATAAACAGCAGTGCATGCCACTCATATGAAAAGAACTTTGTGGGTCAGAAAAATTTTGATAGTTTACTTATATGAAATTGAAATAATGCAAAATTGTATAGTTTCACACTTCAGACTGAATTTTATGTGCACAAAAATCAGCGTGTGCTTCAGTACAACAACATGGGGTTCCCATAACCCTTCTGATGATAATGGAGTCCCTTTATGGCATATTTCTCTGTACTATGTCTTTTTATAAACTACTTTTTCACATCTCACCAGACTTTAAGTACATATTTTACGTGTACAAGTAGGGTAACTTTGAGCTTCTATATCTGAGAAACAGATAAAGATACCAAGAAAATTTTCATGATTGTTTGAGTTTGGGATCTTAGGAATACATAGTAAATATTACAGTGATTCGCTGTGCATAACTGTCCTGCAATCTGCAGCTCGGTCTTGGTACCAAAAACCATGTTTTCGGGGTACTTCTTGAGAAAGGATATAGATTTTTGAAAATAAGAAGATGGCACTTCTAGAATATACCATTAAAATTGGAGAAATTTTCTGCACTTACTTATTATTTAGTTACCAGATGTTACGAGCGTATGGGCAGTTTTATGTTAGAACTAGGATAACTTTGAAACTCCGTACCTTGGTAATGAGTAAAGATATTAAAACTTTCAAGGTTGTTTAATATTGTGATCTTAGGAATCTACTCTAAAAATTTCAATCATTTTCTGTGCAAAGCCATCTTGGAATCTGCAGCTCTGTTTTGTACCCAAAAATCATGATTTTTAGGTTTTGTCAGGAACAGGCCAAGAACTAAATGGTGCCTCCATAAGCCCCTTAAGGTGCATTCTAGACAACATCTAATGCAAAAAGAACCAACTGATTTTCTCTACTTGCCTAAGCTGAAGGAAGTGTGTAATATTCCATCTTTGACCCTATACTGTAGGATAGTTACAGTAAGATAATCCTTCTGTTGGGTATACAAAAAGTCCCTGGTCCAAGAGCTATCCAAAACACCTGACTCTACCTTTCTATAACCAACAGGTCTCAAGATATGAGCCTCAGAAAAATCCTACTTTTATGTGCAGCATTTTGGAACATATTAAGTAGCACATGTTGCATGAATACTGATTTTCTTTCCTTATATGTCACTGAAGTGCACATGTGGAGTTTCAATGAAGTGAATAACATGCAGTAAAACAGAACAATATGCACATGTGACAAGAGAAAAATGTTGATTGCAAAATCATTAGTATATTTGCACTGCAGTAGGCCAACATTAGAACATTTCCAGGAGCAGATGATAATAATTTAATGATTATGAACTGCACATTGAAACAGAAGGAATAGTAAAAAGCTATGAAATTAAGAATATGGGACAGGGATAATTTGAAAGGACCAAAGATAGCTTAAAGTTTCAAAGGGAGCATTAACCAATTATTAACTGAAACAGGAGGAAAGAACATGATAGAAGATAAACTGCTTCGAGAGCTGAAATTGTGAAAGATGCAGATGATCAAGCAGGCAAAAAGACAAAGACCAGTGGAAATCCTCAATACTATATGAGATATTGAATGTAATTGAAGGAAGAATAAAATATAGAAATGCAGAAAATCAATCAAACAAAAGGGAAGACAAGGCTTCTAAAAGACAGACTGACAGAAAGTGCAAAATGTCAAGCAGAATTGGGTAGAAGAGAAATTCAAGGCTGTAGAAGTATGCATCAGTACGAGAAAAATAGTTATCAGGCATAGGAAAATGAAAGCAACCTTTGGAGAAAAGAAAAGCTGCTGTACAAATATTAGGAATGCAAATGGCAAGCCAGTACCACACAACGAAGGGAAGGCTAGCACATGGAAGGAATATATAGGAGATCTATACAAAGAAAATAAACCTGAAGACAATTTTATGAAGAGAGAAGAGTGGTTGGATAGTGGTGACCTGAGGCAGCAGTAGGATGTCAGTATGTTGGATAACATGGAGCTGGTGTCTGGAATGCTGCTCCAGGTGCTGGAGAGCAAGAGATTAAGTTTCAGAAATGTGATGTATGTAGCAGGGATTCCACAGTCACAATGTCTTGCAGAGGGAGCAGAGGTGGATCTGGGATGCCTGTACCATGAGAACGTGTTTTTGCAGTACCAGGTTTGTGGGGACCAGGGACTGGTGGAATCTGAAAAGGTCAACATCATTATGAAGAGAGGTGTGGGATCCAGTGAGAGGAATTTTTATGTTTTGGTCATTGGTAAGGATTCCACAGTTCAGGCAGCTTTTAAGAAACAGGATGTGCGACTGGGTTTTAGCTAGGGAAAGGTATACTTTTCTGAACTGCTGCAGAAAGATGGAGTGGGGAATCTTGTGGCAGGGATGGCGTATGGGAAATGGAAATGACAAGGACATTGGTTTCTCTCCATTCACTTCACATTGTCCTCCTTGACCCAGGGTACCACCTTCTTGGATATTGACCTCCTCCTCTCTGATGACCCCATCCACACCTTGTCCACATTAAACCCACCAACAACCAAGAGTACCTGCATTTTGACAGCTGTCATTCCTTCCACACTGTGAAAACCCTCCCAAACAACCTGGCCACCCAGCCATGGCATATCTGCAGTGATAAGTGCTCTCTTAGGGTTTCACCATGGGCTTCAAGGACAGGCACTATCCCCAAAATCTAGTCTGCAAACAGATCTCCCATGCCATTTCTGTCACACCTCCAATCAGCCACCCCCAAGAACCAGCCACAAAGGATGCCCCCTCCATCAACCAATGCTACCATGGACTGCAACAACTGAGCAAAATCATTCAACAGTGCTTTGACTACCTATCATTGTGTCCTGAAATGAGCGATATCCTACCCAAGATCCTTCCCACTGCTCAGTCAGCAACCTAATCTCAAGAACATCCTAGTCCACCCCTGTGCCACTTCCATTCCCACCCCCTTTACACAGGGGTCATATTTCTGTGGAAGACCCAGGTGCAAGACCTGCCCAAACCACCCACCCAGCACTTACAATATGACTTATCCCACCCCAACTGAGGCTGAACCACCTGTGCAAGCAGCCATGTCATATACCAGCTTCACTGCAATCATTGCAAAGCTTTTTATATTGGTATGACTACCAACCTTTGGAACAACATGTAGCTGACCACAACATGCTTGATTCAATGGCTCCTTCACTACCCGAGCCATCTGGATCCTTCCCTCCACCACCAGCTTTTATGAATTCTGCAGATGGGAATTATCCTAAAAATACATTATCTGCTCTCAAAGCCTCAACCCATGGTAACATATTGTCCCCATGCTCTCCAACGAACAGTTTCCACCCCTTGAGTACTGTCTCCTTGTCCCTGTTCAACACTCTCACCATCTCGTGTTGCTAGCCGCCAATGCACCCATTCATCTTTCCCCTTCCCTGCCCTCTCCTTTTTTGCTCCCCCCTGCCCTGCAGCCTCCCAATGCTGTGCCTGTCGGCAGTCTGCATGCTCCACCAGACAGCATTCTCCCTCCCCCCCCCCCCCCCCCCTCCCCTCCTCCCTTACCCTTACTTCTCCCTCCAGATTGTTGCTTCTGTTCTACGTGACAGCTGCAGTCCAGTCCAAGTTGCTGGAAATGGGGGTCATGTGTGTGTAAGGTGTGTGCTTACTTCTGTGAATGAATGTGTGTGTTTGTTTTCCTGACAAAAGCTGTGGCCAAAAGCCAATGTGTGTCTGTTAGTTGTGCCTGTCTGCAACTTAACATATCATCTTTATGGTAAGTAGTAATCTACCTTTACCTTATACTGTTGAGATTCCAATCTAGAGTTTCCACAGTTTGATAATACTATTTTATTCATTCTCACAATTTTATTCTTTACAATAATTAATTAACTCAGTCTATACCTACTGACTACTTACACATGATTTAATTAAATATCAAAAATGAAGGGAAATTTTTAAATATCAGTAACTTTTCCTTTTTTTAGTATGGTATTACTAAAATTTGAAGCCCATAATGTACCCACTGCCCTGTCCTCCCCATCATGCTTAAAAACCGTCCAGGAGGAAAGCAGCTGTATTTATCATTGGGCTCACGATGAATCACTAATGAGTCACATGCTTCCATTCACTCATAAATCATATCTTTTAGATCCCATCATAAAGGAGAATGTTGAGAGAAATAACATAAATGAAGGCATAACACGGAATAGTTGTCATGAAGCACTCCTACGGAATGTGCTAGAAATAAATCATCATTACTCTGCTACACTTCACATGTGCTTATAAATCATTTAAATGAACCAATTTGAGCTCAGTAATGGGTACCCATCATCATACATACAAATGTGTTATCATTTTGTTCCAATACTGAAATAATCTTCTTTGTTGGTAATGCGATCTGTGATGTTTTCACAATGATTATTGCTTCAATTTCAGATAATGGAGATTCAGTTAACCTTCACAAAATAGAATATGCACAATTCTATATAAGATAGGACGTAACTACATCAATAACAAAAGAATAAAGAGAAATGGCATAAAGTTAAACAGAATTTTTGAAATTTCTGAAATATTCATTGATCTGTATGGTGCTAAATGCTGACCTTCAACAAAAGAAGTGAAACAATAACTTATTATCATGGAAATGAAGATGCTCGGATAGACATCTGGATTGACACTGCACAATCATGTCACACTTGATTAAGTTTGAAAATTATGTGGAGTAGCATCAATAGCAGACAAGATGAGAGAAAGTCATCTAAAAGGGTATAGCCATGTTCTTAGAGCAGATGCAACAACAGCTGCAGAGACTGATTTTAGTTTGAGAGTAAATGGTAAATGACCAGTAGGATGACATAGGCAGTGATAGTATGACACCCTGCTTAAAGATCTCAAGATCTAAGGCCTGCTCCCTGATCAGGTACAAGATCAGATAAACTGGTGTCAGAGATTCACAACTGTGGACCCCACCAGCTTGAGGGCAAATGTAGAAGAAGAAGAAGAAGAAGAAGAAGAAGAAGAAGGGGAAGAAGAAGATTCACTGATCTGTTCCAGAAAGGATAAATTAAACAATAATTTATACATTTCATCAGCTCTTCTTCAAACTGTAAATGCTCATAGACAATAAAATCAGTTTTTAACATCCGTATGATAGGCCAAGCAAATGACTAATTAAATGGACCATTGGCCTCCTGTAATATTACATAGTTGTCTTGGACAACCAATTACTGTGAATTTATTATGGTATTTCTGTTTCCTACAGTGCTTTCCACTGCTATTTGTCAAGTGTTTCAACTATTACCCCAAAACAAAAGAAGGTGCTGGAAGTCATATGAAAGTTTAACAGTTCATGGTTGAAGAACACTAACATGAATTCCGTACAAGAGGCTGGCATGGTGGAAGACCAGTCTGAGTTTTGGAGAAGTGTACAGACATGCAAAGCAATACTGAACTGTGACTCATCTTAAAGGATGAGTTTGAGAAATAATAATAATAATAATAATAATAATAATAATAAGCGTATGACATTGGTGGCCACCACTCCACATTTTCTTTAACACCACTACGGGGACTTGCGAGTAAATGAGGATGAAATGATGATGAAAGACACACAACACCAAGTCATCTCGAGGCAGAGAAAATCCCTGACCCTGCCGGGAATCAAACCCAGCACCCCGTGCGTTACTGCAAGACCACAAGCCATGGACAGTTTGAGAAATGCCAGACCCACATTTATAGCATTTTCAAATTTTGAACAAGCTTATGATATTGTTGACTGACTACACTCTTTGAGATTCTGAAGTTATAGTGCTTAAAATACAGGGAGTGAAAAGCAATATAAAACTTGTACAGAAACCCAACAGTAGTTGAAGGACCTGAAACAGGGGCAATAGCTGACAAGGGAATGAGACAGGGTTGTATCACATCCTACATGTTATTCAATCCGTACTTGTAGTAACGGAAACGAAGAGAAATTTGGAAAAGGAATTAAAGTCCAGGGAGAAGAAATAAAGTTGGCCTCTTTTATTGAAATTCTTTCAAAAATGCTAAAGAACTTGAAACATCCATGAACAGAATGAATGGATAGTGTCCAGTGTCTTGAAAAGGCATTATAATATGAAAATAAAAAAGTTAAATAAGGCTACAAGGCTAATGAAGTACAGTAAAATTAATAACACCACACTAAGAGAATAAGATTAAGAAATGAGACAGTAAAAGTAGTAGATGATTTCTACTATTTGAATAGCAAAATAACTGATAATGGCTTAAGTAAAGAGCATCCACAACACAGATTGTCAATAGTAAAATGTGTTTCTGAGGAAGATAAATACCTTAAAAATTAACATAATTGTAAATTTAAGTGCCATGACAACCTTTTCAGAAAGCATCTCACTGAAGGGAAGCCTTACTTGAAGCAAAATGTGGACAATGAACGATGCAGACACAAGGGACATAGAAGCTTCTGAAATGTGTTACAGATGAATGCTGTAGATTATATGGATAGATAGAGTAGCTAATAAAGAGATACTACATCAAATTATGGAGAAAATAGCTTTATGGCACAGCATGACTATATGAATGAACACAATAATAGGACATATCCTGAGGCATCAAGGAGTAATTTGGTAATAGAGTGAAGTATGGGGTTGAAATCTGCAAAGGAAGACCAAGTCTTGACTACTGCAGGCAAGTTCAAGTGGATGTAGGTTGTATTAGTTATGCAGAGGTGAACAGACTTGCACAGGATAGTGTGGTATAGAGAGCTGCATCAAATCAGCCTTCAAACTGAAGACAGTAGCATTAACAACAACTAAATTTAGTGACCATGTATGTCTAAAGAGAGATAGGAAAACTGCAGTAGTTGAAGTTCAAGGGCAATGTGCATGTTAAAATCTGAAGAACAGTATGTTCTTGCTGAGCAGCCTGGGCTGGAATGACCAAATATCAGAGAGGCAATTGAAATCACAGAAGACAAGACAATATGAGTCATGAAGATAATGTGGCACTTCACTACTGTAAATGACAAATGTTGAAGACCCCAAAATATTGCCATGGATATGTTTTAACAATGCCATGTATCACACCCATGGGTACAAAGGACCCGTTCTGATGCATCTGCATCTACATCTACATCTACATCTACATCTACATCTACATCTACATGATTACTCTGCAATTCACATTTAAGTGCTTGGCAGAGGATTCATCGAATCACAGTCATACTATCTCTCTACCATTCCACTCCTGAACAGTGCGCAGGAAAAACGAACACCTAAACCTTTCTGTTCAAGCTCTGATTTCTCTTATTTTATTTTGATCATAATTCTTACCTATGTAGGTTGGGCTCAACAAAATATTTTCGCATTCGGAAGAGAAAGTTGGTGACTGAAATTTCGTAAATAGATCTCGCCGCAACGAAAAACGTCTTTGCTTTAATGACTTCCATCCCAACTCGCGTATCATATCTGCCACACTCTCTCCCCTATTATGTGATAATACAAAATGAGCTGCCCTTTTTTGCACCCTTTCGATGTCCTCCGTCAATCCCACCTGGTAAGGATCCCACACCGCGCAGCAATATTCTAACAGAGGACGAACGAGTGTAGTGTAAGCTGTCTCTTTAGTGGACTTGTTGCATCTTCTAAGTGTCCTGCCAATGAAACGCAACCTTTGGCTTGCCTTCCCCACAATATTATCTATGTGGTCTTTCCAACTGAAGTTGTTCATAATTTTAACACCCAGGTACTTAGTTGAATTGACAGCCTTGAGAATTGTACTATTTATCAAGTAATCGAATTCCAACGGATTTCTTTTGGAACTCATGTGGATCACCTCACACTTTTCGTTATTTAGCATCAACTGCCACCTGCCACACCATACAGCAATCTTTTCTAAATCGATTTGCAACTGATACTGGTCTTCAGATGACCTTACTAGACGGTAAATTACAGCATCATCTGCGAAAACCTAAGAGAACTGCTCAGATTGTCACCCAGGTCATTTATATAGATCAGGAACAGCAGAGGTCGCAGCATTCTTCCCTGGGAAACACCAGATATCACTTCAGTTTTACTCGATGATTTGCCGTCTATTACTACGAACTGCGACCTTCCTGACAGGAAATCATGAATCCAGTCGCACAACTGAGATGATTCCCCATAGGCCCGCAGCTTGATTAGAAGTCACTTGTGAGGAACGGTGTCAAAAGCTTTACGGAAATCTAGAAATATGGAATCAACTTGAGATCCCCTGTCGATAGCGGCCATTACTTTGTGCAAATAAAGAGCTAACTGCGTTGCACAAGAACGATGTTTTCTGAAACCATGCTGATTACGTATCAATAGGTCATTCCCTTCGAGGTGATTCATAATGTTTGAATACAGTATATGCTCCAAAATCCTACTGCAAACCGACATCAATGATATATGTCTGTAGTTTGATGGATTACTCCTACTACCCTTCTTAAACACTGGTGCGACCTGCGTAATTTTCCAATCTGTAGGTACAGATCTATCGGTGAGCAAGTGGTTGTATATGATTGCTAAGTAGGGAGCTATTGTATCAGCGTAATCTGAAAGTAACCTAATCGGTATACAATCTGGACCTGAAGACTTGCCCACATCAAGCGATTTGAGTTGCTACGCAACCCCTAAGGCATCTACTTCTAAGAAACTCATGCTAGCAGCTGTTCATCTTTCAAATTCTGGAATATTCCATTCATCTTCCCTGGTGAAGGAATTTCGGAAAACTGCATTCAATAACTCCGCTTTAGTGGCACAGTCGTCGGTAACAGTACCATCGGTACTGTGCAGCGAAGGTATTGACTGCGTCTTGCCGCTTGTGTACTTTACATACGACCAGAATTTCTTTGGATTTTCTACCAAATTTCAAGACAATGTTTCATTGTGGAACCTATTAAAGGCATCTCGCATTGAAGTCCGTGCCAAATTTCGCGCGTCTGTAAATTTTAGCCAATCTTCGGGATTTCGCGTTCTTCTGAACTTCGCATGCTTTTTCTGTTGCCTCTGCAACAGCGTTCAGACCTGTTTTGTGTACCATGGGGGATCAGTTCCATCTCTTACCAATTTATGAGGTATGAATCTCTCAATTGCTGTTGCTACTATATCTTTGAATGTGAGCCACATCTCGTCTACATTTGCATAGTCAGTTCGGAAGGAATGGAGATTGTCTCTTAGGAAGGCTTCTAGTGACACTTTATCTGCTTTTTTAAATAAAATAATTTTGCGTTTGTTTCTGGTGGATTTGGGAGAAACGGTATTGAGCCTAGCTATAATGACCTTGTGATCACTAATCCCTGTATCAGTCATGATGCTCTCTATCAGCTCTGGATTGTTTGTGGCTAAGAGGTCAAGTGTGTTTTCGCAACCATTTACAATTTGCGTGGGTTTGTGAACTAACTGCTCAAAATAATTTTCGGAGAAAGCATTTAGGACAATCACGGAAGATGTTTTCTGCCTACCACCGGTTTTGAACAAGTATTTTTACCAACATATCGAGGGAAGGTTGAAATCCCCACCAACTATAATCATATGAGTGGGGTATTTATTTGTTACGAGACTCAAATTTTCTCTGAACTGTTCAGCAACTGTTAAGTATAACCTCCACCCATACCAATTTGCACAGAGTATCTGCTTCAACTTCACTACAAGATAAACCACTACTGACAGACACAAACACTCCACCACCAATTCTGCCTAATGTATCTTTCCTGAACACTGTCTGAGACTTCGTAAAAATTTCTGCAGAACTTATTTCAGGCTTTAGCCAACTTTCTGTACCTATAACGATTTCAGCTTCTGTGCTTTCTATTAGCGCTTGAAGCTCAGGGACTTTCCCAGCACAACTACAACAATTTACAACTACAATTCCGACTGTTCCTTGATCCAAGCATGTCCTGTATTTGCAATGCACCCTTTGAGATTGCAGCCCACCCCGTACTTTCCCAAGGCCTTCTAACCTAAAAACCGCCCAGTCCACGCCACACAGCCTCCGCTACCCATATAGCCACCAGCTGAGTGTAGTGAAATCCTGACCTATTCAGCGGAACCCGAAACCCCTCCACCCTATGGCGCAAGTCAAGGAATCTGCAGCCAACACGGTTGCAAAACTGTCTGAGCCTCTGATTCAGACCCTCCACCCGGCTCTGCACCAAAGGTCCGCAGTCAGTTCTGTCAACCATGCTGCAGATGGTGAGCTCTGCCTTCATCTCGTAAGCAAGACCGGCAGCCTTCACCAAATCAGATAGCCGCTGGAATCCAGAGAGAATTTCCTCAGATCCAAAGCGACACACGTCATTAGTGCCGACATGTGCCACCACCTGCAGCTGGTTGCACCCTGCGCTCTTCATGGCATCCGGGAGGACCCTTTCCACATCAGGAATGACTCCATCCAGAATGCACAAGGAGTGCGAGGTTAAAGAGGACATGAAGTGACAACCAAATTGTGTATTGAGGAACAAATAAGTTTTCTGGAATGTTGTTATGTTCAGTTTTTTTGTTTCAGTCAAGTGACCATTAAGAGTTGAAGACAAAGTCATTGGATGTACAAGGTGGTCAGTGAGGCATTGATGGCAGCACATCTAAACAACATTCACATTGAATATCACAACATGGTATATCCTCAGATAACTGAAATGGTACAGTCCTTTCCTGTAAATCTAGCTCAATAACCCATTTGAGTAGATAGCGTTTAACTTACATGAAATTCCCATTGCTTTAATAAGTTGCACTCTTTGCTGTAAATTTCAACTAACATGTCAGTTTAAATTCACAAACAGATGTAGTATTAACACAGTTTCACAGTAATCATCATAAGTTAGATTCTTTTTGTTATTATCTTTTAATGGTGCCTTAGTGCACCAGTATTCACTGATGTCTAAGATGTAGTCAAACACCACTTACAGTAATTATAGTTATTATAACTGTTTCAAGAAAAAAACACAATTATACACTCAGTTTCAAACTATTTGAGACTTACATCACAATATAATGACGATTCATCAGTACCATCATTGCAGTCCTCAACCTGGTCACACAGTAATTTTATGTTAATACATTCCTTACTCTCCAAACATTGCCACATATTTTCAGAGCACATTAGACCAGGTACACGACACACAACTCCTGCTTCCTGGAACCACAAAATTAAATGATTAGCATATGTAAAATATGCTAATGGAGGTAGAATTATTTAAACATATTAAATTGTTTAATTACATCATAGAAACTGAAGTTTGTTCTTGGTTGAATTTTATAAGAATTAAACAAAGGAAGAACCAGGATGGAATGGTACAATATTATGAAAAGGAAAGTTGCTGTTCACCATATAGCAGAGATGCTGAGTCGCAGATAGGCACAACAAAAAGACTGTCACAAACAAAGCTTTTGGCAAGTAAGGCATTTGTCAACAACAGATGACACACACACACACACACACACACACACACACACACACACATAGGCAAACACAACTCACATGACTCCTGTCTCAGGCAAGTGAAACCACACTCCAAGCATTGTGGGAGTGGTGACAGGGTGGGGGTAAGGAGGAGGCTGGGGCTGGGAGGGGGAGGGAGAGTATAGTAGGGGTGGCAGATAGTGAAGTGCTGCAGGCTAGATGGAGGGCAGGGGAGAGTTGGGGAGGGGCGGTGGGAATAGCAGAAAAAGAGAGACATAAAAAGACTGTGTGTGTTGGTGGAATGATGGCTGTGTAGTGCTGGAATGGGAACAGGGAAGGGGATGGATGGGTGAGGACAGTGACTAACAAAGGTTAAGGCCAGGAGGATTATGGGAACTCAGGATATATTGCAGGGAAAGTTCCCACCTGTGCAATTCAGAGAAGCTGTTGTTGGTGTGAAGGATCCATATGGCACAGGCTATGAAGCATGGATGTCATGTTTGGCAGCATGCTCAGAAACAGGATGGTCCCCTTGTTTCTTGGCCACAGTTTGTTGGTGGCCATTCATGTGCACAGACAGCTTGTTGGTTGTCATGCACACATAGAATGCAGCACAGTGGTTGCAGCTTAGTTTGTAAATCACATGACTGGTTTCACAGGTAGACCTGCCTTTGATGGGGCAGGTGATGTTTGTGACTGGACTGAAGCAGGTGGTGGTGAGAGGATGTATGGGATAGATCTTGCATCTAGGTCTATCACAAGGGTATGAGCCATGAGGTAAGGATGGATATTGTGTAGATTTGGAGGACAGCGGAATATCACTGTTGGAGGGGTGGGAAGGGTAGTGGGCAGCAAATTTCTCATTTCAGGGCATGATGAGAGGTATTCGAAGCCCTGGAGGAGAATGTAATTGAGTTGCTCCAGTTGTGGATGGTACTGAGTTATGAGGAGAATGCTCTTCTGCGGCCGGACAATGGGACTCTGGGATGTGGTGAGGGACTGGAAAGATAAGGGATGGGAGATTTGTTTTTGTGCAAGGTTCAGAGGATAATTCTGGTCTGTGAAGGCTTCACTTAATATACTGAGAGTCACACTTGCACAGGTGGGAATTTTTCCTGCAATACATCCTACGTTTCCACAACCCTCCTGGCTTCAACTTTCATTAGTCACTGTCCTCGTCCATCCAAACCCCTTCCCTGTTCCCATTACAGCACTACACAGCCGCCATTCCACCATCACACACAGGCCCCTATCATTCTATCCCTCCCTCTCCCACCCCTGCCTCCTCCTTCCCCCCCCCCCCCCCCCCCCTCCCTGCCGCGCAGTTGTCACTCCCATCATCCACCAGTGCTGCTGCTCGCAGTGTGGTTTCAGTTGCCTGAGACTGCAGTCACGTGAGTGAGTTGCGTTTGTGTGTGTGTGTGTGTGTGTGTGTGTGTGTGTGTGTGTGTGTGTGTGTGTGTTTGTCATCTATTGTTGATGAAGGCCTTACTGGCTGAAAGCTTTATTTGTGACAGTCTTTTTGTTGTGCCTATCTGCGTCTCAGCATCTCCGCTATATGATTTATAACAATTAAGGTTATTATTACATTTAATATAATAACAAGAAATCCTGGGCAGAATACAAACAGTGAAATGGATAAAGAAAGGCATTCACTACGTAGTGGAGAGCAATTGATAAGCTCATAGTGGAAGTTGTACACTGCATCCCAGCTTTCAGATACATCTTCTCCTCAGAGTGTTTGCAGCCTCCCCCCCCCCTCCACACACACACACACACACAGAGAGAGAGAGAGAGAGAGAGAGAGAGAGAGAGAGAGAAAGAGAGAGAGAGAGAGAGAAATCTTAGATTCTTAGATGAAGAATGTATGTTCAAAAGCTGAGCTTGATTGTTCATATTTTTTATGCATTTTATCAGTTGGTTTAGAGCTGGTTTAGATTTTCACTATATAGTGACTGGCTGTCTCTACCCATGCCTTCATTTGTTAAGCTGACACTATTTTTGGTTGTTATATGACGAAATGTTAAAAGTATATATCCATAATAGATGTTCAAAAAGTCAACCTAAATTAAAAATAAACTAATGGGTTGGAAAGTTGTTTATTTGTGCGATGTGGGAACAATGACTTTTTACAACAGTGGAAATACTTAACTTGATGGAACATCACAAATTGATTGTTTAAATGTGCCTTTTAAGAGCAGGCTTTTAAATGTAGAGGCCACCAGCATTACTAATCTTAAAAAGTGCTTAGATATGGCATGAATGCAACTGAATTACTGTGGAAACAGATGTAGGTATGGAATAGAAAGTAAATCTGGAACACTGTTGATTATTATTTTTCTGCATTTAATAAAGTGGTAATGAATGGCTTTAAGTGAATAAAGTGATTCTTTCATACAAAAGGGGCACCACGCATAACACACAAATTTGTAGACCCATCAATATAACATCAGTACTATGAAAGATTGTAGAGACAGCCATAAAACACAGGCTGTTACATTTGTAAATAGGAAACAATGCCCAACATTTTTTCTTCAACATAGGTCAAGACAGGAACTGAAAATTTTGTGAGGCACGTAATGACAGGAGGAAATGACAAAAAAGAAATTTGCTAGATTCGTCCTAGATCTCTCCAAAACTATTGATTGTGTATGTCATGATACTATTTGCATAATCTTCATCAATAGTCCCTGAGATGAAAGTAGATGACTATAGAATTGTTTGTGGGGAACAGTGTGTGGAAATGTATATAAAATGGAAAAGAAAATTATATAATATATCTACTCCTAATTTCAACCAGTTAAACATGGTTTGTCTTAAGCGTCAGTACTGGGTCCATTGTTTTTCCACTTGCTGTGAACAAAGAAAATGCAAACCATTATGTTAATAAGTAGTACAAAAATAAGGTACATACAGGTTACAGGTGCATGCTAGTAGATGTGCCCAAACTGAAGACATCAGTCTTAAACCGGGGAACAAAAATCTATATGACACAAGCAGTTACAAATTCTTTGGTGTGGTTGTTGACATTAAGCTATAAAAGATAGCTATAAGGTGTATTGCAAAATGACAGTCAAGGGAATCCTACAGAGAAAAACTCAAAATCTTCAAAATGAAGATGAGTGTTTAACATCCTGTCAACTGTGCAGTCATTAGAGGCAGAATACAAACTTGGCATACAGAAGATAGGGGTAGGAGAGCAGTCATACCCCTTTCAAATGAACCATCCTGGCATTTGCCTGGAGTGATTTACGAAAATCATGGAAAATCTAAATCTGGATGGCTGGATGGAATTAGAAGCACCATCTTCCCAAATGCAAGTCCAGTGTTCTAACCACTGTACTACCTCACTCAGTCAAAATCTTGACATTTCCATCACTTTATATGCGAAGCAAATTTGAATTTGAAAGAACACAATGATGTATCGATGAACAAAGATTTGTATGCCTATTACACTACAAGCAGTAATAATCATCAACTGACAAGTAAACAACTGAAACTAATGAATAAGGACCTTGTAGAAGGAGGATGCATTTTTGCTCCTATATGACATAAAGAATATAAAAGTTGTATCACCAACTAAACACAAACTAAATGTTGCCTGATTGCGGCTTATTACTACAGTATATCAGAATACTTGCACAAATAACAATACAACTAAATACAAGCTGTATTTTACTTATGGGTATAATTGTGTCTACAGTGAAAATGTAGTGATAAAAGTGAAAATTTATCTCTCACAGTTATGTTGTCTGGTCTAGTTTGTGTTTTTTGTGATTTAAAAAGTCATTGTTAGTATGCAGATATAAAAGAGAAACTGGTACCATTCATTGTGTGAAAGTAATTACAAGAACATTTCAGTACAAGGGTAAAGTTTTCATTAAGATGAACTGAGAGTCAACCCCGGATCGTCCGCATGGCAGCCATCTACACTGACCACTCAGCTATGGAGGCAGACATGGTATATTACACTCTATATGTATATGCACTTTTATTTGTGTATATATTTTGTGTTTTTGTTTCATAAGTAGTAAGTATCTCTGTGTGTATGTATGTACACTGGTGTCCAAAACTTAAAGACGAAAATAACTTTTGCACAGCATGTATCTGCTGAATAACATAACATGATGAAACTTGGACCATAGATAGAATGAACTGCTGCAGTATAGTACAAAAGACAGCTGAAACATGCACTGAGACAAACAGAAATGACACTGTTCATTATGGTCCCCTGAACATCACAGTAGTTAGGACAGGGGTCTTAACAGGGTGTGGAATCACCACAGACAGTAATGCATTCCCATGCTGGCCAGGTTGGTGAGGAGTTCTTGTAGTAGGGCATTCCATTCTTCCACCAGTGTACATGACAACTGCTGGATGGCTGTTGATGCTTGTGGACAGACTGCAATATGTTGCCCCAATGTATCCCACATGTGCTCGGTGAGATTTAACTCAGGGTAACAGGCAATCCAGTCATTCATCGAATATCCTCTCATTCTGAGACTCCTCCACCTGTGCTATTCCATGTGGTCACACAGTGTCATCCATCCTCCACCTGTGCTGTTCCATGTGGTCACACAGTGTCGTCCATAAAAATGAAGTCAGGGCCAAATGCACTGCTGAAAACACACATACGGGGACAGTGTACAAGGTCACAAAAACATTAACCAGTGAGTGTAATGCATTCAAAGTTTTGGAGATCAGTACACACATGCAACATTCTGCCTTCCCACATGATAACATCTGGACAACCAATATCATCATGTTCAACAAAGCTGCATGTATCCTCATAAGGCAAGAGATGGGAAAATGTAATAAACCCAGTAACATTGCTGAACATGGTTGTTTTGGTTATCCAGGTGTTATGGTGTGAGGAGGCATAATGTTTCATGGGCATACTGATCTCCGAATCCTTAAATGTGGCACACTCACCTGTCAACATTATTGTGACACTGTACTTCCTCACATGTGTCTTTTCAGGGTTTCATTTGGCCCCGACTTCATTTTTATGAATGGAAATGCACAATTGCATGGAACAGTGCACGTGGAGGATCTCTTGGAATGAGAGGATATTCAGCATATGGATTGGCTTGCCCATTCCCCAAACTTAAATACCACTCAGCTTGTGTGGGGCTGTGACAAGACGTACTGAAGCATGTCCACATGCGCCAATGATCATTCAGCAGTTGTCAACCACACTGGGGCAGGAATGGAGTGCCTTACCAGAAGAACCCTTTACCAACCTTGTGGTCAGCATGGGACCACAACACATAGCATGCATTTGCATCCATGGTGACCACATACCCTATTAAAAACCATCTCTCACCTTTTGTAATGTCCATAGATCCATCATGAATCACAGTGACTTCAGTATGATTATTGTCTTTGAATAAAAATGTCATTTCTTCATGTCTGTTTCGTATTTCTTTCAGTTAGCTCTTCTGATACATTATAGCAGTTTTTTCTACACTGAAGTGCCAAATAAACTGGTATAGGCATGTGTATTCAAATACAGAGATATGTAAACAGGCAGAATACAGTGCTGCAGTCAGCAACATCTATATAAGACAACAAGTGTCTGGCACAGTTAGGTCATTTACTGCTGCTGTAGCAGGTTATCAAGATTTAAGTGAGTTTGAATGTGGTGTTATCATCGGCACATGAGTGATGGGACACAGCATCTCAGAGATAGCAATGAAGTGGGGATTTCCCCATACCATAATTTAACAAGTGCACCATGAATATCAGGACTCCAGTTAACATCAAATCTCCGACATTGCTGCAGCCGGGCAAAAATCCTGCAAGAACAGGACCAATGACAACTGAAGAGAATTGTTCAATGTGACGGAAGTGCAACACTTCAACAAATTGCTACAGATTTCAAAGTTGGGCCACCAACAAGTATCAATGTGTGAACTATTCAACAATTATCGATATGGGTCTTTCAGAATCAAAGGTATGGGTCTTTCAGAATCAAAGGTGCATGTATGTAACCTTGATGACTGCATGACACAAAGCTTTAAGCTTTGCCTTGGTCCGTCACCACTGCCGTCAGACTGTTGATGATTAGAAACATGTTGTCTGGTCAGACAAGTCTCGTTTAAAATTGTGTTGAGCAGATGGATGTGTACAGGTATGGAGAAAACCTCATGAATCTGTGGACCTTGCATGTCAGCAGGGGACTGTCCAAGCTCATTGAGGATCTATAATGGTGTGTGGCGTGTGCAGTTGGAGTACCCCTGATTTATCTAGATATGACTCTGACAGGTGACATGAACATAAGCATCCTGTTTGATCACCTGCATCCATTCGTGTCCATTGTGGATTCCGATGGATGTGGGCAATTCCAGCAGGACAGTGCAACACCCCACAAGCCCAGAATTGCTACAGAGTGGCTCCAGGAACACTCTTCTGAGTTTAAACACTTCTGATGGCCTCCAAACTCACCAGACATGAGCATTATTGAGCATATCCGAGATGCCTTGCAATGTGCTGTTCAGAAGATATCTCCATGTTGTGTCAATTCCCTCCGGCACTACTTCAGACATTAGTTGAGTCCATGCATGTCATGTTGTGGCACTTCTGCATGTTAGTGGGGGCCCTACATGATATTAGACAGGTGTACGACTTACTTTGACTCTTCATTGTATGTATGGTCCAGGTTTCATTCTATCTTATTTGGCAGTGACACATCATGTGAAGGTTACTTTTGGCCTTAAGTTTTGCGCACCATATCCATGTTAAATTGACATGCCTGATATCACAATGTAAGGACAAATAAATTAAACTAAATAATGGAAGGATTAAGCACAGTACAGAGAGATGTTGGGTGATCGAGAGGCACATACAGAAGACTTTTACCATTGCTAAACTTTAGAGGAGTGTCATTCTTCAGAACTAACTAGTACTATAAATGTACACACACTCATAGTCTTACACACACATACACCTCTGTGGTTACATTTCCCCAGTTGATAACATTGTACCAGCACTGTAGCTTGGCAGTCTGAGAGGGTGTTTCAATAAGAGTGCTTGAGAGGAGAAATAAGGTGAGAAGAAGAAGGAAGGATTGAAGGAAGGTTGGCTGATGGCTGGAGAGAGAAGGAGCATGAGTACAGGATGGGAATGTAAGGTATGTGAGCCCACTCTTGTGCAAGGGGAGCTACATGTATGGTGATAATGTGGACTGGAAGGATATGACATAATGGTGGGAAGTAGGCTGTAGAGATGAAGGTGTGAGTGTAGAATGAATGGCATGGGTGGCACTGAGACAGGGTCTTAAATCTCAGATGTGGTGAACCAGCACATTTTTTAAACTTCCTGGCAGATTAAAACTGTATGCCGGACTGAGACTCAAACTCGGGACCTTTGTCTTTCACGGGCAAGTTCTCTACCAACTGAGCTACTCAAGCATGACTCATGCCCCATCCTCGCAGCTTTAATTCTGCCAGTACCTTGTCTCCTACCTTCCAAACCTCACAGAAGCCCCTAGGCTGTGGCTAAGCCATGTCTCTGCTATATCCTTTCTTCCAGGAGTGCTAGTTCTGCAAGGTTCACAGGAGAGCTTCTGTGACGTCTGGAAGGTAGGAGACAAGGTACTGGCAGAATTAAAGCTGTGATGACAGGGTGTGAGGCGTTATTGGATAGTTCAGTTGGTAGAGCACTTGCCTGTGAAAGGCAAAGCTCCCATGTTCGAGTCTCAGTCCAGCACATTGTTTCAATCTTCCAGGAAGTTTCATATCTGTGCACAAACCGCTGCAGAGTGAAAATCTCATTCCAGCACATTTTTGCTTATCTCACGGAGCCTCACATCCAGCGTAAAAGGCACCAATCACGTCTCACGAAGTGTAAAATCTATTCCCACCCTACCCAATTTGAATCCTTCATTGTCACCATCAATGTGACTTTTTTCTACCTGAATACCCATGTAGCCACCCACATCTTGAGCATACCTCTACTGATCCTCACCTGAAAGTACCCAAAAACACATCATTCATTGACACATTAATAAACTTCATTCTTACTTATTCCTGCTCCCGTTTTCATCTACAATTAGATGAGGGAAATGGCCATGGGAACTTGGATGGTCCAGCTGTATGCCAAACTTTTAATATGGCTCTTGGCTACAGCTTAACTCCTTTACCCAACTGAAATTCGCCTGGTCATCTTCTTAATCTCCACTTTTATTAACTCTGCCATCCAAACTTTGTTACCTGTGAATCAAACATAATATATCTCCAGCTCAGCAGGTACCATTCCTTTCGCATTAAACACTCCCTTCCATACATCCTTCTTATCCCTTCTACATTTGCAACCATTCGAACTGTAAAATCCAATCCACCTCTAACACCTACTTCAACCTCACCACTAGCAAATCAAATGACATTTAAGGCAGGGCAACATGTGAAAATAATCACACCCACTGCATGGGATGACTATTACCAAACTGGCAGACTGCTTGCTTGAATGTGTGCAGAAAAAATGTCCACTTTTGTGATGTCTTGAACACAATGTCTGAGCATTCTGTACATTACCTGAGAGACACAAGTGCTTGCTATACTGTTCAAGCCTATTGGTCCAGCAATCCAGTAATAGTTGCCCTGAGGGCTGGAGATGGAAAGTAGCTCTCCAATGTACCCTCTCACATTACCAACCACCTGCCCTTAATCCCCTCTATATTAAACTGCCCTTGTCGCTATTTTGCTTATGGTGTATGTTAGAATTTTTTGTTTTATTATTTAATTTAATTAAGTATTCTTGCCCCTCCCTTTTTTGTATGAGGAATACCCCTCTTCATGTCATTTTTGCCTACTTCCCCTTTTCTTCTATCTTTTTATTCTTCCTCCGTGGAGAAAGAAAATATCGCTCTGAAGGCTAAAAGTGTCAGGCTACATTTTAGGTGCTTCTTTCAGAAGTATTTGGTGGTTACATCTCAAGGTAATAGAAATTATCTCATGCTTTGCAGTTAATATTTAGTCAGCAATAAACACACAATTAACACAAATTTCATTCCTCTCTTTTTGAATGTGTAACCTCCTTTACATATCTTAATCCCTATTCTAGTAAATACCAAGATAAAATTGGTTTGATGGACCTGCACTCAAAAAATTTCTGTGATGTATTTATATGTCAGTTTTCCTGTGCATTACCCAGTAGTATATGAGTAAGTGAAAGAAGATCATCTACTTACTTGTACACAGAAACTTACCTCTTCAGGTCCACAGTCATGTACACCCCATCCATTGAAATAACATTCAGTGAGAGAAGATTCATTGCCAATACACTGCAGTTCATCCATGAGAAAAGTACCATTCATATTGCTTTTACCATAAAATGAGTGTAGGCGGACATCAATAGCTCCAAGACTGAAACCCAGTTCCTTACAAATCACAGTAGCTTCTTCGATGCCAAACTGATCATCACATATCACACCCCATTTACCAAATACTGCAAACAAACATGGTTACAAGTTAATCCAAGAAGCAGAGAGTCCTCCAGTTTACCACTAGAAATAGAAGACTTTAACAAATTTAAGATTGCAGCAGCATTCAAATTGAGTGCAGCAACAGAACTATGCTTATTTCTATTTTAGCACATATTTAATTTTAAAAAACAAAGAAACTGTTTTCGAGAAGAACATTCAAACTGTAAATGTGCATCATTTTTATTTCTAGTCATCATTTTTATTTGTGAGTGGATCTATTATGGGATATTAAAACAACAGAAAATAAAATCTTTTTATATTGTAATCATGTGGCCTGACACACAAACAATGCTCTGCTTCAAGATTACATTTGTTTTACATTTTTTATGTGCAACTTCTCCACATGTCACATTTTCTAGCTCTTGCAATTTGATGCTCTGCTCTGCCACCTAATTTTATTACTTTGTGGCTCACCTTTATTATTTGACCCATTGATGATTACAGGTAATATGTTTTGAAACATAATTTTCATTTTCTTTCCTGAGATGCTCCAGAAACTGTGTTTGTTTGGTAATGTTCCCTGAAACCTCTGTGTAAAGAATCCATGTATTTAGTTTGGTGAAGTCCAGTGTACTGTAAAGCTGAAAGAGCTGTTCATCAATGCTGCTTCCACTGAACATTTTCTAGTCTTCTGGAAGAAAAAAATGGTTCAAATGGCTCTGAGCACTATGGGACTCAACTTCTGAGGTCATCAGTCCCCTAGAACTTAGAACTACTTAAACCTAACTAACCTAAGGACACCACACACATCCATGCCCGAGGCAGGATTCGAACCTGCGACCATAGCGGTGGCGCGGTTCCAGACTGTAGCGCCTAGAACTGCTCGGCCACTCCGGCCGGCAGTCTTCTGGAAGACATATAGTGTATTCCCAATTACTATAACTAAATGGAGCATACTTAGAATGAGAACAATTTTATTTTATTTTGTTTTTGCTTTGATAAAGTGACAAAGTTGTGTCTCCATGCTTTATCACTGTACTTTACTATGGAAAACAATGGAAAATCCATGATGGAATGTAGTAGTAATATGAAAAGGAAAGTTGCTACTCACCATATAGCAGATATGCAAAGTCGCAGATAGGCACTACAAAAAGACTTTCACACATAAGCTTTCAGTCAACAAGGTCTTTGTCATAAATGGTGTGGCACTGGGTGGGGAGAAGGGGGAGGCTGGGGTGGGGAGGGGGAGGGATAGTAGAGTAGGGGTGGGGAGCACGTGAAGTGCTGCAGGGGGCATGCATGGACAAGGTGGAGAGAGGATAGGGCAGCTATGTACAGTTGGGAGGTTAGGCAGAGAGCAGGAGAGAAGAGGGGGGGGATAGTGGAAAAAAGAAATAGAAAGACTGGGTGCATTGGTGGAATGACAGCTACGTACTGCTGCAATGGGAACAGGGAAGGGGCTGGATGGGTGAGGACAACAACTAATGAAAGTTGAAGACAGGAGGGTTACGGAAATGTAGGACATATTGCAGGGAGAGTTCCCACCTGTGCAATTCAGAAAAGCTGGTGTTGGTAGGAAGGACACATATGGTACAGGCTGTGAAGCAGTCATTGAAATGAAAGATATCATGTTGGGCAGTGCGCTCAGCGACAGGGTGCTCCACTTGTTTCTTGGTGACAGAGTGTCAGTGGCTATTCATGCGGACAGACAGCTTGTTTGTTGTTATGCCCACGTAGAATGCACCACAGTGGTTGCAGCTTAGCTTGTAGATCACATGAATGGTTTCACAGGTAGCTCTGCCTTTGATGGGATAGTGGTGTTTGTAACCAGACTGGAGTAGTGGTGGTAGGGGGATGTATGGGACAGGTCTTGCATCTAGGTCTACTACAGGGGTATGAGCCATGAGGTAAGGAGTTGAGAGCAGAGGTTTTGTAGGGATGGACAAGTATATTGTGTAGGTTTGGTGTATGGTGGAATGCCACTGTGGGAGGGGTGGGAAGGATACTGGACAGGGCATTTCTCATTTCAGGGCAAGATGAGAGGTAGTCAAAATCCTGGTGGAGAATGTAATTCAGCTGCTCCAGTCGTGGGTGATACTGAGGTACGAAGGTAATGCCTCTCCGTGGCCAGATGTTGAGACTTTGGGAGGTGATGTGAGACTGGAAAGATAAGGCACAGGAGATCTAATTTTGTACAAGGTTGGGAGGATAATTACGGTCTGTGAAGGCTTCAGTGAGACCCTCGACATATTTCGAGAGGGACCACTCGTCACTGCAGATGCGATGACCATGCATGGCTAGGTTGTATGGAAGGGACTTCTTGGTATGGAATGGGCGGCAGTTGTCGAAGTGGAGGTGGTTAGTAGGTTTGATATGGACAGAACTATTGATGTAGCCATCCTTGAGGTGGATGTCTACATCTAAGAAGGTGACTTATTGGGTTGAGTAGGACCAGGTGAGGCAAATGGGGAAGAAGCTATTGAGGTTCTGGAATAAATTGGATAGCATGTCCTCGCCCTTGATCCAGATCGCAAATATGTCAACAATGAATCTGACATAGGTGAGTGGTTTAGGATTCTATGTGTTTAGGAAGGATTCCTCTAGATTGCCCATGAATAGCTTAGCATAGGATAGTGTCACATGGGTGCTCTTAGACATACCCCAGGTTGGTTTTTAAGTAATGCCTTCAAAGGAGAACTAATTGCGGGTGAGGATGTAGTTGGTCATGGCAACTAGGAGGGAGGTTGTTGGTTTGGAATCCATTGGGCATTGGGAAAGGTAGTTTTCGGTAATGGTAAAGGGAGGTGCCATTAATAGTGATGAGCAGGGCATGGAGTGGTAAAGTCACAGGAACCATGGAGAGTCGATGGGGAAATGGGTGGTATAGTGCATGATACCTTTGTGAGTTTATTTGAAAACAGTTTCCCTAAGAAAACAATGAAATATAATTGCAAGAAACCATGTAAAAAGCCGTGGCTTACTACAGGGAAAAAATATCTTGTAAACAGAAAAGGGAAATGTATCTTATAGCTAAGAGGAGTAATGATCCCGAAACAATGAAACATTATAAAAACTACTGCACTGTATTAAGAAAAGTTATTAAAAAGTCCAGAAGTATGTGCATTATGTCTGAGAGTAGCAAATCTGGTAATAAAATTAAAACAATTTGGAATGTTGTGAAAAGGGAAACAGGGCAACTGAGAGCACAGGAAGACTGTATTTCTATCAAACACAATGAAATGTTCGTTAACAAGAAGTCAGAAGTAGACAACATTTTTAATAACCATTTTTTAAGTGTTGTAAAGAAAATAGGTTCCAGCTATTCATTAGAAAATGCAAGGCAGTATATGGAAGAGGCAGTACCTATGCAATTTGATAAAATTGAAATTCAACCCACCTCTCCTACTGAAATTAGGAAAATAATAAATTCACTCAAAAGTAAAAGCTCACATGGGATTGATAGCATTTCCAACAGAGCACTAACAGCTTGTTCTCAACAAATAAGTAGGATTCTCAGCCACATATATTATAGCTCACTGAAACAGGGAATTTTTCCAGATAGACTGAAATATGCTAGTGTTAAACCATTGCATAAAAAGGGGATAGATCTGATGCTAACAACTACTGCCCAATCTTACTTCTGACAGCTTTATCCAAAATTCTTGAAAAAGTAATGTATTCAAGAGTAGCATCACATATTTGTAAAAATGAATTACTAACAAAATGTCAGTTTGGTTTTCAGAAAGGCTGTTCAACAAAAAATGCTATGTATGCTTTCACTGATCAAATATTAAATGCAATGCATAACTGAATATCACCCATCAGGATATTTTGTGATCTGTCAAAGGCTTTTGATTGTGTGAATCATGAAATGCTTCTAGATAAGCTTCAGTATCGTGGTATGAGTGGAAAAGTGCACAAGTGGTTTAATTCATACTTAACTGGAAGAACGCAGAAGGTTGAAATAAACACTACAGATAGTCTACAAAAACCAGCAGAGTCCTCAAACTGGGGAGGTATCAAGAATTGTGTCCCACAGGGGTCAGTCTAGGGTCCCTTATTGTTCTTAATATATATTAATGACCTGCCACTCTATATTCATGAAGATGCAAAGTTAGTTCTTTTCGCTGGTGATACAAGTATAGTAATTACACCCAAGAAGCAAGAATCAACTGAGGGAATTGCAAATGTCTTTCAGAAAATTATTAAATGGTTCTCTGCAAATGGACTCTCATTAAATTTTGAGAAAACACAGTTCATACAATTCTGTACAGTAAATGTCATAACACCATTGATAAATATAGACTATGAATGGAAGTTGGTTGCTAAGGTAGAATACTCAAAATTTCTGGGTCTGTGCATTGATGACAAATTGAACAGGAAGAAACACATCGATGATCTGCTACTTATACTAAAAGGGTGATTGCAAATTTTAGTGATAATATATCAGTAAATTAGCCTACTATGCCTATTTTCATCCACTGCTTCCATATGCCATCATATTTTGGGGCAATTCATCATTAACAGAGAAAGTATTCGTTGCACAAAAGTGTGTAATCAGAATAATAACTGGAGCCCACCCAAGATCATCTTGCAGACATTTATTTAAGGAACTCAAGATATTCACAGTACCTTCACAATACATATACACTCCTGGAAATGGAAAAAAGAACACATTGACGCCGATGTGTCAGACCCACCATACTTGCTCCAGACACTGCGAGAGGGCTGTACAAGCAATGATCACACGCACGGCACAGCGGACACACCAGGAACCGCGGTGTTGGCCGTCGAATGGCGCTAGCTGCGCAGCATTTGTGCACCGCCGCCGTCAGTGTCAGCCAGTTTGCCGTGGCATACGGAGCTCCATTGCAGTCTTTAACACTGGTAGCATGCCGCGACAGCGTGGATGTGAACCGTATGTGCAGTTGACGGACTTTGAGCGAGGGCGTATAGTGGGCATGCGGGAGGCTGGGTGGACGTACCGCCGAATTGCTCAACACGTGGGGCGTGAGGTCTCCACAGTTCATCGATGTTGTCGCCAGTGGTCGGCGGAAGGTGCACGTGCCCGTCGACCTGGGACCGGACCGCAGCGATGCACGGATGCACGCCAAGACCGTAGGATCCTACGCAGTGCCGTAGGGGACCGCACCGCCACTTCCCAGCAAATTAGGGACACTGTAGCTCCTGGGGTATCGGCGAGGACCATTCGCAACCGTCTCCATGAAGCTGGGCTATGGTCCCGCACACCGTTAGGCCGTCTTCCACTCACGCCCCAACATCGTGCAGCCCGCCTCCAGTGGTGCCGCGACAGGCGTGAATGGAGGGACGAATGGAGACGTGTCGTCTTCAGCGATGAGAGTCGCTTCTGCCATGGTGCCAATGATGGTCGTATGCATGTTTGGCGCCTTGCAGGTGAGCGCCAAAATCAGGACTGCATACGACCGAGGCACACAGGGCCAACACCCGGCATCATGGTGTGGGGAGCGATCTCCTACACTGGCCGTACACCACTGGTGATCATCGAGGGGACACTGAATAGTGCACGGTACATCCAAACCGTCATCGAACCCATCGTTCTACCATTCCTAGACCGGCAAGGGAACTTGCTGTTCCAACAGGACAATGCACGTCCGCATGTATCCCGTGCCACCCAACGTGCTCTAGAAGGTGTAAGTCAACTACCCTGGCCAGGAAGATCTCCGGATCTGTCCCCCATTGAGCATGTATGGGACTGGATGAAGCATCGTCTCACGCGGTCTGCACGTCCAGCACGAACGCTGGTCCAACTGAGGCGCCAGGTGGAAATGGCATGGCAAGCCGTTCCACAGGACTACATCCAGCATCTCTACGATCATCTCCATGGGAGAATAGCAGCCTGCATTGCTGCGAAAGGTGGATATACACTGTAGTAGTGCCGACATTGTGCATGCTCTGTTGCCTGTGTCTATGTGCCTGTGGTTCTGTCAGTGTGATCATGTGATGTATCTGACCCCAGGAATGTGTCAATAAAGTTTCCCCTTCCTGGGACAATGAATTCACGGTGTTCTTATTTCAATTTCCAGGAGTGTATTAACTTATGAAATTTGTTATTAATAACCCATCCCAATTCAAAAATAACAACGAAGTGCATAGCTACAACACCAGAAGAAAGGATGATATTCACTATTCTGGATTAAATCTCACTTTGGCACAGAAAGTGGTGAATTATACTGCCACAAAAATCTTTGGTCATTTGCCAAAGAGTAATAAACGTCTGACAGATAGCCAACCAACATTTAAAAGCTCCTTCTACTCAATAGATGAATACTTAGATATGAAGTACTGAAAAAAAATAAATAAATAAATAAAAAAATATTAAAAAATTAATTAATTATTTTGTGTAAATAAAACTTATGTTAAAGTGACACGTTCCACGTCATTACGAAATGTCATATTCATGATCTATGGAACAAGGATTAATGTATGTACTCTCCATCCAGGAGTTCAGTTCTGTTCTGAAAGAGAAGGACCCAACCAAAGGAGATTCCAATTAATAAACGGAATATTGTATATGAGGAACAACGATATAACGGGGTGGAAATGGGTTTCTCATCATCCCAGCTCATCTACAGCCAGTTATACCAAAGTTTTCCATGACATGTCAACATAAGGTCACCCGGGCTTCTACTCATCCATTAGACACTGCTCAGATGTCAGCCACTGCAAGGAACGCCAGCGATGGAAGCATGTCCCGCAGTTACCTCCAGGGCATTTTCTTCCAATTCCACCTCTAACAGTACAATTCCACCAAATCTGAATCAAGCTGTTGAAGAAGTTCCCAAACTCGACAAATAGGAACCAATAGATAATAGTCTGCACTAACTACCTCACCCATCATGCTACCACCGAAGCTGTAGTGACTGCTGAAGCTCAAGAATTTGCGAAATTCCGTATATAAAAGACAATTCTGAAGCCCAGAGTACCTCATGTGATGTCCTCTGACAGTGGAAAAGTTTTACAGTTAAGAATGGTACCAGAGTAATTACATGCTGCAGCAGCACCCACATAATGATGGCTGCCTGCTACCCACAAATGAATGGCCTCACAGAACACTTCAACAAAACATTGGCACACATGCTCTTGAGGTACAATGATATTGAACAGAGAGATTGGGATACAATACTAACCAGTGTGAACTGGCCATTGTGATACTTGTATGTAACACAGTAAGAAAACCATTACAGGTTTCACACTGTTCTTTGTGCTCCATGGTCATGTAGCCAAAATGACAATGGATACACTGTTCCCATTTCAACCAGACAATACTCAGATTGACAACAGGAGCCCCTCATCACCATAATGGCCAAAGAAAGAAGACAGCTAATTTACATGTGGACACTGGACACCTGGGAGAAGCACTGAGAGCAATATAATGACAAGATCTAACCAAACAGCCTGGAAGACTTGGTACGAATTTCCATGACAGTGTAGAAAGTGGGACTATTGGAAAAGTTACTACAGCATTATTTTGGGCCATATCAATTGTTTCTTGCTTACTGGATGTCACACATGAAGTCAAGTATTCCAATTGTTCGTCAAGAAGACACTGTAATAAGCATAACAGAGATACTGTATCTTCCATATGAAGCCCTGCTACAGTCCTGAGGCAAAGACTGACAATAGCGGCTACAGGAAATTGAAGACTCACTTGGTGGGGGAGAGAGAGGGGGGGGGGGCTATCTCTGACACTCATCATAGTGAAGAGGATAGTACAATACAACTGTAAAGTAAGAGCTGTCAGTCACAAAGGACCAATGAGAACTTTTGAAAAAGCATGTTGCTTTTCTCCAGAAGACAGAGGAATGTTGTGATCTGTGCTGCATGCAGTGTGGCACAGCATCAGTTAGCATCACTGGCTGGTATGCTGTGAATTGCCAGTTCAAACCCAGTTACCAGAAATGAATTGTTATTTAGTATTTATCGTTTATGGAAAGTTTCTTGCGTTTGTAACGTTTGTATCTCGTGGAATATTTTATGTCTGTACAAATAGCAGTCCTCTCAGTCCAGGAATTCAGTTCTGTTCTGGCTGTACATTGGTGTTTGTAATAAGCATGCTTTCCAGTGCTAAATGCTGTATTTCATCCATGATCTTGCTTTCAGATTTGAACTTGATCATGGCTATGGTATGACAATAACTGTATCGTGGATTACCCACAGCCAAGCAATTCAAGTGTAAAAAGACACAATAATCACTTCGAAAGCTACAGCATACATTGCAACTCCACATCACAGTCACATATAACATAACTGTCTATTTGCTGATCTCTAAGATGATATACATACATAAAGAAACATAAAGCTGCTGTGGTTTCAGGTATACAGGGAGAAATAAAAGCAATAAGCATAGCTACAGTTCTGTAATTCTTGCAGTGCAGTCTCTGCTGAAAGGAAACAAAAGTCACAACATTTAAAAGCATTATGTTTATAAAATTGTTGTTATAAACTGACAAAATTTCAAAATAGCCAGTTTGACTGCTTCTTTGGTTCTACGGATAAAGAGTCCAATCACTTTAGTGAAACATATTTTGTATTGTGTCAAGAGAACAGCAAATGAAAGCAGAATGTAATGTGTCATGACAGTAAAAGAACAGATCCATTTCCTGAAAAACTGGGTTCATTCTCCACTGCACCAATCCTGGTTTGGTTGTGTTGTGGTTCCTGGAAACCTTTCACTGTAAATGCCTGGATTTAATACAGATCTCATTAGTTTGCTACAAACACATCCAGACAGTCCAAAGAAAGCTTCTGTGCTACTGCTAATGAAGTTAGTAGGATTATGATGTGTTCAATAATAATATTTATCAATTTGCTTGCACTCACACCTTTGCTGCTGCCTTCTGTATCCAGTGGGATATAATTATATGTTGTTATAAGTATTATCAGAGCAAATACCCTGCCAAACAACAGAAAAATGTCACTCAACAACACACTTAGTGTTATGTTTACACTCAACTTTCAACTGTCTCCTTTCTCCTAGAAGTGCTAGTCCTGTGGCATAACAGAGGAGTCTCTGTGGAGCTTGTAAGGTAAGTAGGCAAACAAGTAGAAATCAAGTCTGCCCATGAGATTTGTACACATTGTGCTGCCTGCAAAAGATGGGAATCCTGGTTGTAGCACTCTTTCAACATATGATTTGAACATATGATTTCAAACTGTCACGTATGTTCATCATAGCATATATGTAATCTCAAGAGTTGTTTTTGACTGTAGCAGTACTGAAATATAGAGTATGTAGTATAACTTAGCATAATCAGTACAAACTGTAAAGTCTCACTTGAAGCTGCATGAAATGCATTGTTTAGGATGTGGACTGTTGTCTGAATTTAAAGAATTACATTTAAAATATTACAGAGCTGATCAATCCAAGTGACACTTAATATTGAGTTTATTAAGAGTGCTATTACTATTTTGTCATAGACTCATGATAGCATCAAGGATTACAAGTTCACTACTGAAGCTGGGATGGAAGTATTGGAGGGAACATAAGAAGTTAATAATGTCTTAACATGTATGTGACAACTTTAAATTCATGGATGTAGCTGAAATTCAAATCAGATTCCTGCCATCCATGGGCAGCACACCACCAATTTTTCCTTCTGAGCACAGCTCACAGACTGTCTCAAAGCCTTACTTTCCTGTCCCATCCTTATTCAGCAGATACACTCCCACCAGATTGTCAGATTAGCACTTGTGAGAGAAAGAATGTAGAGGAAACTTGGACCTACAGACAGCATTAGGGTTTTTGCTGACAATGATTTCTTCTTTTTCTATGCAGGGTACATGCCGTGTTGGAAAACTGTACACTGCACCAGGATTTGAACCTGCATCCATATCTTTCTTGGGCAGTCTGCTACCATTTATGCTATGCAAGGGCATCTAATGGATCAACTTAAAGCTTTAATTAGCCTTAGGCTATCCTCAACTCAATCTCAGCAAAAGTTCTGGGGCTAAAGATAGCCAAACTCGCCACTCTCTTGGAAATGCTAGTCTTACAGCACCATAGGAAAGCCTCTGCAGAGTACAGAAGGAAAGAGAAAAGCATGTAATACGCTGAAAGTCAATGTTATTTTTGTGATGCAACAGTTATAAGGGTTTTCTCTGTTTTATTTATTTTTTCAAATTAATAAAACAAATTATTTATTTCATTTGGTACTTACATCCTGGTGTCAGTCTTTTAACTTACCACCACTGACATGATTTTCATGTCAAGTGTTTTAAATGTAAGTGTCTAGCATTAAGCAAATGCAATGAAAGTGTGAAGAGTTTAATATTGCTTCTGCCATGAACTGCACAATGAGGAAAAGTTAATAGCAGGACAATACCTGTGACGGCTGGGTGTACCCAGATAGCTCAGTGTTTGAGTCTCATGGCATACAATTTTAATGCACCAGGAAGATTCACTGTACAGTGGCTTTAGGAGTAGAAATGTAGAAGTTGATGACAGTGAGAGAGAAGAAAGAGGGTTGTACACAATTTTACCACAGGGCACACTTTTCTAGAATCGCCCACAAAAGCTGCTAAGCTTAATGTCTTTGTTTTAAGGAAGGGACATCAGAAAGATGCCTCATGTTCTCATGTCATGAACTGAAATATTTTGGAATTAAACAGTAGTATTATAATTAATGTGCAATATGCTGCTTTCCATAATCTTACATCCCATCTAAAAACATCATGTTGTGAAGAGGAGAACCACAACAATCCTCATTAAAGAAATTTTCACATACCTTCCATTTCAACACGTCCTTCATTAGATAGGTTCCCACCAGCCAGACGAATTTTGTGATCAACCATTATTGAGGAACAGTTCCTTTCATCTGATCCATCACCACAGTCATTTTTCCCATCACAAACCTACAAAAATATGGAAAATCTATGAAATGGTATTTAAGTGACATCACAAGAGAAAGAACTGGCACTTAAGTGCACACACCTACACACAGACACACACACACACACACACACACACACAATGGTGTGATGGGAAAGAGGTGGGGGAGGGAAGGGTAAGTGGCAGGGAGACGCAAGGGTTGACAGAGTGTAGTACAACAAAAGACGCGCACAGGCATACAGAACTTGAGAAAACTCATTCTATTGCTAGTATGATCAATAGAATGTTATAGATGGAGATATTGGGGAGGGGTGATAGGTTATTGGGGTGAGGAGCTAAGTAGAAAATGAGTGGGTGACTGCGAAGATCCTATTAAAAAGTACTACATGCCCTTCAATGCTTGCTCAATACCTTAGGTCCATCACTGAATCTTTCTCGTAACCTCCACCAACTGACCCCCCACCCCCCTCCACTCCCAGTTTGCTGCACCAAAACGTTGTAATTCTTTCCAAAATTTTGCTACTTTAACCACCCTGGACACTCTAGTGTAAATAAATAAATCTGATGTGACTGCATAAACTTTTTCTGTGTATTAACTGATGATATTCTTTTCAGGACTGCAGCCAGATCACATAGTTATCTAGAAACAATGTTCAAGTGGTCTATCTGGCTGCCTTCAGGTGAGAACAGTGCTTCTTAATCTCAATGGAACTTGTTCCTACCTCAATCAGCAGCCATTTCACATGTCATGGAACACCAACAGTGTATGTGTCAGAATTTGTTGCTGCTGGCCTCTGATGCAAGCACGGTGCATCATCCCTGTGGTGAAAACTAGTAGAACTATATCCATGTACATGGATTAATATATTCTACTGCCTGAGTCAAATACCACTGTTTATTTATACCAGATATACAGGATTCCTAATTTTTTACCCTTAAAAGTAGCTCTTGTCTCTCTTTGAATAGTCTACCAGTCTAATTTTGATTGATTCCTTTAAGACACATACCAATAGAAAGACAAAGGGGCTACTATCCATTTTTCATCACATATCATCCTATGTCCCTTGATTACACAGTGCTCCACCACTGCAGGATTTCTCAGGTTGTACTAACTGTGTGTGATAATGGTGCACAACACATATGTCCTGAATTGCATGAATTTCTGCCAAATATACATTTTCCCACAATGGCAAGGGATTTTGTAAAAACTGGACTTCCTCTTCTATGAATTGTCTTTAACCAACCCAAGGAGTGCTGTTATGCTATATCTCTTTCAAGTACTTCCAGTCTTTGAAGATACACCCCCAGTATATAATTGCATAGCAACCAATACACACATTTACTGGTTCCGGTGACAGTCCAAACTTTAAAGCATGACAAATCTGTTTTTCAGTGTAGTCGTTCTCCTTGAACATGAGCTTAATGTGTTCTAGCTCCTGTGTGGTTTCAAAATGGGAGATCTCATAAGCCCTCATTGCTAATGTCCTCAGGATCCCCGTGATTTTGTAAAAACTGGACTTCCTCTTCTATGAATTGTCTTTAACCAACCCAAGGAGTGCTGTTATGCTATATCTCTTTCAAGTACTTCCAGTCTTTGAAGATACACCCCCAGTATATAATTGCATAGCAACCAATACACACATTTACTGGTTCCGGTGACAGTCCAAACTTTAAAGCATGACAAATCTGTTTTTCAGTGTAGTCGTTCTCCTTGAACATGAGCTTAATGTGTTCTAGCTCCTGTGTGGTTTCAAAATGGGAGATCTCATAAGCCCTCATTGCTAATGTCCTCAGGATCCCCGTGCATGACCAGGCTGTACTTGACTGTTTTCTACGAATACTGTGTCCCAAGTCCCAACATCCTTTCTGTACACCCATTCGTTCAGAGATGGAAGCTTTCAGTGCTCTTTGACCTTTTTTGTAAACTTGGTGCTGGGATGAAGGCGATTAAAATGATCCAGGAAATGGTTTTAAGCGTATAGTCCGTATGGCATTTTATCTATTTGTTGTTGTTGTTGTGGTCTTCAGTCCAGAGACTGGTTTGATGCAGCTCTCCATGCTACTCTATGCTGTGCAAGCTTCTTCATCTCCCTGTACCTACTGCAACCTACATCCTTCTGAATCTGCTTAGTGTATTCATCTATTGGTCTCGCTCTAGGATTTTTGCCCTCCACACTGCCCTCCAATGCTAAATTTGTGATGCCTTGATGCCTCAGAACATATCCTACAAACCGGTCCCTTCTTCTTGTCAAGCTGTGCCACAAACTCCTCTTCTCTCCAATTCTATTCGATACCTCCTCATTAGTTAAGTAATCTACCCATCTAATCTTCAGCATTCTTCTGTAGCACCACATTTCGAAAGCTTCTATTCTCTTCTTCTCTAAAATATTTATCATCCACGTTTCACTTCCATACATGGCTAAACTCCATACAAATACTTTCAGAAACGACTTGCTGACACTTAAATCTATACTTGATGTTAACAAATTTCTCTTCTTCACAATCACTTTCCTTGCCATTGCCAGTCTACAATTTATATCCTCTCTACTTCAACCATCATCAGTTATTTTGCTCCCCAAATAGCAAAACTCATTTACTGCTTTAAGCATCTCATTTCCTAATCTAATTCCCTCAGTACCACTCGATTTAATTCGACTACATTCCATTATCCTCGTTTTGCTTTTGTTGATGTTCATCTTATATCCTCCTTTCAAGACACTGTCCATTCCGTTCAGCTGCTCTTCCAAGCCCTTTGCTGTCTCTGACAGAATTACAATGTCATCAGCAAACCTCAAAGTTTTTATTTCTTCTCCATGGATTTTAATTGCTACTCTGAATTTTTCTTTTGTTTCCTTTACTGCTTGCTCAATATACAGATTTAATAACATCGGGGAGAGGCTACAACCCTGTCTCACTCCCTTCCCAACCTCTGTTTCCCTTTCATGCTCATCAACTCTTATAACTGCCATCTGGTTTCTGTACAAATTGTAAATAGCATTTCGCTCCCTGTATTTTACAACTGCCACCTTCAGAATTTTAAAGAGAGTATTCCAGTCAACATTGTCAAAAGATTTCTCTAAGTCTATAAATGCTAGAAATATAGGCTTGCCTTTCCTTAATCTATTCTCTAAGATAAGTCATAGGGTCAGCATTGCCTCATGTGTTCCAACATTTCTACTGAATTCAAACTGATCTTTGCCGAGGTTGGCTTCTACCAATTTTTCCATTCATCTGCAAAGAATTCGTGTTAGTATTTTTCAGCCGTGGCTTATTAAACTGATAGTTCGGTAATTTTCACATCTGTCCTGCTTTCTTTGGGTTTGGAATTATTATATTCTTCTTGAAGTCTGAGGGTATTTCGCCTGTCTCACACATCTTGCTCACCAGATGGTATCTATTTATAAAGATTAATTTTTTTGTGACAACATTTTTCTCAGCAGTCTGTGTCTATGTTACAAAATAGGTTATATTTTTAGTTTATTATTAATTTATACCGGGTATGCTGCGTACATATTTCCATGCTGTAGTTCTCAAATACTCCTTGAATCCCTCAATTACTTTTTCATTTATTACCGTCATGATTTTCAGCTATTACATATATTATGCACCATTGTATTAAACTTCAGCATCATTATCTGAGATACCATCAACTATTGGGTTTACACAATGACTTTACAGTCTTAATGTACCTATAAACATAATAGATGGTCCAATCACGTTAATGTGACCATCACCCTTGTTCAACATCAAAGTATAGTAACCACTCACAGGTGGCAGCACTAGAATTGGAGAGTACATAAAGTGTGTCAGGGGGACACAGAAAACAGTGCAGAAGTCATCATGTAGAAACAGCAATTTACTTGACTTCAAAATGGCATGATCATTGGGTTTCAGGCGAAGGGTGGAAGCACTTTCAAAATGGCTAAGTGGGTAAACTGTTCACATGATGTTGTGGTTGTAGTATACAATGCATGGTAAAATGACATCATTCAAAACTAATATCAAAGTCACTGTGGTGCACCAAGAGCTGAAGATGACAGGAGTGAACGATGGCTGTGAAGATATTTATGGGTAAACAGATGTGCAACTGTTGAGCTACTGAAGACCTAGATGAACCGAGGGACTACCAATTGTGTCTCCTCTTAATGGCAGTTCAATGAACATCACTGCTTATTGGCCTCAGCAGCAAGCACCTGTTTCTTGCACCCTTGCTGACTGCTCTTCATTGTCAATGAAAGCTGGAATTTGCTGACCAATACTGCAAAGGATGTCCACTGAGCAGTGACAGCTGACCTTTTCAGATGAATCATGTTTTATGTTCCATCAGACACATGGCCGTTGGTGTGTACAGCATGAAAAATATGAAATCAAATAGCCTGGATGTATGATGGTCTGGGGAATGTTTTGTGGCATTTTCTGGGTGATCTCATCATTGTGGAAGGGACATTGGATCAACACAAGTATGCACCCATTCTAGGGGGCCATGTACAACTCCACCTGCAGTTTGTTCTTCCTCTGCACAATGCCATCTACCAGCAGGACAACACAATGTGTCACACAGCCTGCAGTGTACGTGCATAGTTCAAAGAGCACCAGGATGAGGTTACCATACCACACAGGTCACTGAACTCCCCAGATTTAAACCCAACCAAGAATGTGTAGAACCACTTCGATTGGGTTGTTTGTGCCACGGATCCTTAATGAAGAAACCTAGTGTAGCTGGCCAAAACATTGGAGTCAGTGTGGCTCCACATCCCTGTAAGCATCTTTCAGAACCTCACTAATTTTCTCCCTGCACATCCCATAGTGGCCATTGCTGCAGAAGATGATCATTCTGAATTTTAAATGGTGGTTACATTAATGTGACTAGACAGTGAAAATACCAGTGGTGTTGGTTCTCACTGACAATGACTCAAGTAGCTCTAGAACAGATGTGCTCTAAAAAATTTAAAATAAATACTTCAGTTAACTTTATCTTATTCTGTTTAGAAGTTAAAAAATTTAACAATGCATCAAAGTGTTTCACGAATAATTACAAACCATCAGCTTGAGGCAAGTGTATTGTGATCATTGCTGTTCACTTTCTAAGAGTTTTTAATCCTGTAGCACAAGCTTCAAAATTCTTGTCATTGTAATACATAGGACTGTCTTGGCTCCTCCTTAGTATAAGATTCAGATTTCAGTAATTTACAATTCATTGAACTGTCATTCTCCTCTCCTCTCCTCTCATCTCATCTCATCTCATCCCTCAGTGTGGGGGAGGGGAGGGGGGATCATTATGTATGCCTTACCCCTACAGTATACCTCCCAGACATGATAAAAACAGTATTATGGGAAGAATATATTGCTAGCCACCATATAGTGAAGATGCTGAGTCACAGACAGGCAAAACAAAAGACTGCTAAACAAGTAAGCTTTCAACCAAAAAGCATTATTCTGAATTAGGCAAAAAACACACACACACCTATTCATGCTAACGCAACTCATACAGACATAATTGCTGTCTCTGGCTGCCGACGCCTGACTGAGTCATCGTCATAATCTTCTGCAGTTTCTAACCCCTGGCTAGGTCTGTTTAGTACATGAGCCTCTCCATCTTTTCCTATCCTCCCACACATCTCTCTCTTTACTCCAACCCAGTCTTCTCTCTTCATCTCTCCTTCTGTCCAGTGATCCACCTGCCTCTCAGTCTTCCTCTAGATCTCTTGTCTCCTACTGTCATTTCATCCACCTATCTTCTATCCTGCTCACTCCCATTCCTTTAACAGGCCTATACAATCTTAATCTTGTCATTTCTATTGTCTCTTGCGTGGATTTCTCTTTTATTCTTTCTCTTACCTTCTCATTCCTTACTCTATCCATTCTAGTGAGTTTTATTCCGCTTCTTTGAAATTTCATTTTGCAAGCCTGTATCCTACTCACCTACCTTTTACTTCATTACCCACTTTCCTGATGCATATGTGAGTACTCTCAGTACAACAATTGAATGCTGCTGAATGGCATGTCCTTGCTCTATACAAGACTTCTTGCACTGCAGGAATCCATTTTTACTAATCTCCTTATTTTCCTCCCGTGATCTTCTATTATGTTTTCTCATGAATTTGAAACATTTCACTTTCTTTAGTACTTGTCCCCTAAAACTTACATCCATTACTAATCTCTAGTTATTCCTCACTGTCACCATCACTTTACATTTCCTTGCATTAAATTTCAACCCATCAGTCCCACCACTCACTCCCATACATTTAGCCTTTCTTGTACTACTCCTTCTCCATTTCCCCACACTGTTAAATCATCTGCAAACACAATTGTGTTCACATTTTCATGTCCTTTTGGTGCTGCCATTCCCGTCATTGCCTCATCTATAATGACGACAAAAGTCTCGGCGAAGTACACTTCCTTCCTTCAGTTTATTCTTCTGTTCAAACCAGTCTGTCTTCTTTCCTCCCACTTTTACACAACTCACACTTCCTTGAGATATTTTCTTCATTCTTCTCATAGTCAGCCATCTTATTCCTATTTTCTGAAGGGTTTTCCAGATCTTGCTTCTTTTAACACTCTCACATGCCACCTCAGTTTCTGAGAACACCACTACAAAGTCCTTACCATATTCATGGTGTCTCTCTTGCAGTTGTCTTACATTAAAAATCAGATACATTATTAATCTTCCTGGTCTAATCCAATACTGTTCCTCTCTCAGTCCTCCTTCTACTCTCTTCCATATTCTCTTTTCCAGAACATTCTCAAACACCTTGGTAAAATGCCACATCAAAATAACTCTGCTATAATTTTGACATATTTTATTGCAAATCTTCTTAAAAATTGGTACTATGATTCCCTTTTTCCAGTCTTCAGGTGTCTTTCCTTCTTTCCATACTATTCTTATGACCCAATAGAGCCTCATCACTCCAAAAATGCCAGTTGCCCCCACTATCTTTATACTTACTTCATCCAGTCTAGGTACTTTTCCTCTTTTCATGGTCTTTATCACTTCCTCTTCTCATTTTCCTCCCATATTTTCACTAGGGTTTAATCAAGCAATGAAAATTCCAGGGTGGAATAATGACAATATTATGAAAATGATATTTGCTACTCACCATATAATGGAGATGCTGAGTCACAGATAGGCACAACAAAAAGACTGTCAAACAAGCAAGCTTTCAGCCAAAATGTCCTTTCCTGGAATTAGACAATACGCAAACACTCACATCCAAATGCAACTCACACACACATGACCACAGTCTCTGGCTGCTGACAGCCAACAGCAGTATTTTTGTTGTGCCTATTTGCGACTCAACATCTCCACTATATGGTGAGTAGCAATCTATCCTTTTCATAATATTGTCCATTACGGTTTGGTAATTCTTCAAAATATTCCTTCTGTAGTTTCTTGATTTTCAGTACATTCTAAATTTCCTTTCCTTCTTTATTGATCTCATGATACTTTCCATCAAGCTTCTCTTCTTAGCCTTAATCATTCCATAGTGGACCTTCTTACTCCACTTACTGTTGTGTCCCATCATTTCGTGCACTATTCCATCCATTTCCTCTCCTTTCCTATTCTCTCTTTTCTAGTCCTCACCTTCTTCTCAGTGTACATTAATAATAATAATAATATTCATTCAACATCAGATGACCAAATACAACCCCTAGAAATAATATGGTTTTAGGACATCATACAGATTATTCCTCTGAATACGTCAGTTTGTTGTTGTGGTCTTCAGTCCTGAGACTGGTTTGATGCAGCTCTCCATGCTACTCTATCCTGTGCAAGCTTCTTCATCTCCCTGTACCTACTGCAACCTACATCCAACTGAATCTGTTTAGTGTATTCATATCTTGGTCTCCCTCTATGATTTTTACCCTCCACGCTGCCCTCCAATACTAAATTGGTGATCCCTTGATGCCTCAGAACATGTCCAACCAACCGATCCCTTCTTCTAGTCAAGTTGTGCCACAAACTCCTCTTCTCCCCAATTCTATTCAATACCTCCTCATTAGTTATGTGATCTACCCATCTAATCTTCTGCATTTTTCTGTAGCACCACATTTTGAAAGCTTCTATTCTATTCTTGTCCAAACTATTTATCGTCCATGTTTCACTTCTATACATGGCTACACTCCATACAAATACTTTCAGGAATGACTTCCTAACACTTAAATCTATACTTGACTTGGAGTTACTGTTTTCACATGCAATATTATTTTTAATATTTATATAGACCTATAATAGTAAGCTCACCTAATACTGGAAACACGTTCTAACTTGGTTCTCTAGGTTTGGCACCACAAATAATTCTGATGGCTTTTTTCTGCAGTTTTAATAATGTAGTTCAGTTGCTTTCTGTTGTTGTGCCCTCTATTTCTTTCACATAGTTTAAGTATGATAAGCAGATTTTAGTACACACATATCCTTGAAATATTAGCTACATTTCTAGGCAGCACACAGGCTATGGAATCTATATGCATGTCTCATTTGAGATTGTCCTGGATTTTGACTCCCAAGAATTTTATACATTTTTCCTTTTTTACAATGTCATTTCCTATGGATAATTTCATGCAAAATTCCATTTGTTTCTTGGTGTTAAATTCTATTATTGCTCTCTTTGAAGCACTTACATTTAAATGGCTTTCATTGAAATACCTCAGCATTTCATTTGTTATGCTGTTGCACAGCACATCCAAGTTGTCATAGGCTTTGTGTTTGTACATAGTTGATGTATCATCTGCATATCATTAACAGAAATCAAGAAAAGAAAGGGTCTCAACTTGGAACCTTGAGGCACTCCATATCTGATATCACCACTGTTTGTTTCAAGCAACACAAATTGTTTCCTGTTGCTCATTAGGATTTTATTAACTCACAGCCATTTCCTCAAATACCCAGGTTCTACAGCTTGTCAAGTAATATGGTGATGTTGACACAATCAAAAGCTTTTTCTAGATCAAGGAACACTCCAATATTATACTAATTGTTCTCTATGGTACTTATTATTTCACTTATTAATTGTGCTCTGGCCACTAAAGTTGACCTTTTTTTCATAAAGCAATTCTCATTTTCAAATATTGCATTGTGTTCACTCAGGAATGTCATCAGTCTAGTAAAAAAAGAAGCATTCTCAAACACCTTAGAAAATGCACGTAAGATTGAGATGGGTTGGTAGTTTCCAAGATTTATCACATTTCTCCTAAATTGAGGTTATTTGAGCTATCTTTAGATTGTCTGGGAAACTACCTAACACAATTACCTCATTTACTGCTATCACCAAGGCCTCAGATATGTTGTCCACAAACCTTTTTAATGCATTGATGGACAATGCAACATAGCCTGCTGTATTTTTTAGTGACCATACTATGTATTTTATTTCCATTCTGTTACTTGGGGACCGGTATAGCCTTTGTTTGACTGGAATGCTAAATATATAGGATGAAGTTTGTTGAAATAGTCATTGATAGATTTTCCAACAGTAGAAAAGCACTCACTAAAAACAAGTGTGATCTGATATTAGCATTTGATGATAATCTCTTTACTGTTGACAGTATAATCACTAGTTTATTTGTTCTTACAATTTTCTAAACAGCTAATCCAGTATTAGTACAGTTGCTTAAAGGTGTGAGAACATATTTACTTTTAGTTTCTGATAGCACATCTTTGTAATAATCATGTCAGTTCTTAAGTTTTACCTTTAGTCTATTATTATTTCTATTCTTTAGTTCTGCACATTGGAAAAGTCAAAGATTTTCTCTTGCTGTTTTCACTTCATGGTCATTTCTGGGAATGAGACATTGAAGCAATAATAAAAATTTGATGCAAATTCACTGAAAGTAATGCAGTTCTTTTCATCCATTGTAAGCTTTTTTGTTGAGATCTTCAAAGTTGTCATTTTGGGTGGTTTCTTTTTGGGGCTGATGTGAAGATTTTCAGGTTCTATCAGTATCTCTGCAGCATGATGGTCAGAAATGGCAAGCTTCAGAACTGATTCATTGTAAGTAAAGTGAGACAGGTTAGTTATAATGTTGACAGTCATGATTTTATCCTATTGACCTCTCTTGTAGGCTCATTTATTAGAATAGTTGAGTTAAACTTAACTAATATCAGCATCAGTTTTTTCGAGCTGGTGTCAGTAGACAGCAAGTCAGTGTATATAACTCCAATTAATATCATGTTAAACCAGCCACTTTTATTGTTTTATTTAGTGTCTATGGCAGTGGTTCCCAACCTTTCTCGGACCACTATTCCTGAGTGTCATCAGACATTAGCTAGTACCCATGCACCCACCCCTTGCCATCTGTTGCCCTCCCACCCCACCCCACCCCACCCCACCCCACCCCTCCCCACCCCACCCCACTGTAATGTTAACAGTTATTTTAGCACCAATTAACTTACCAAGTGTACTTTCACGAGTCTGATACACTCCTGGAAATGGAAAAAAGAACACATTGACACCGGTGTGTCAGACCCACCATACTTGCTCCGGACACTGCGAGAGGGCTGTACAAGCAATGATCACACGCACGGCGCAGCGGACACACCAGGAACCGCGGTGTTGGCCGTCGAATGGCGCTAGCTGCGCAGCATTTGTGCACCGCCGCCGTCAGTGTCAGCCAGTTTGCCGTGGCATACGGAGCTCCATCGCAGTCTTTAACACTGGTAGCATGCCGCGACAGCGTGGACGTGAACCGTATGTGCAGTTGACGGACTTTGAGCGAGGGCGTATAGTGGGCATGCGGGAGGCCGGGTGGACGTACCGCCGAATTGCTCAACACGTGGGGCGTGAGGTCTCCACAGTACATCGATGTTGTCGCCAGTGGTCGGCGGAAGGTGCACGTGCCCGTCGACCTGGGACCGGACCGCAGCGACGCACGGATGCACGCCAAGACCGTAGGATCCTACGCAGTGCCGTAGGGGACCGCACCGCCACTTCCCAGCAAATTAGGGACACTGTTGCTCCTGGGATATCGGCGAGGACCATTCGCAACCGTCTCCATGAAGCTGGGCTACGGTCCCGCACACCGTTAGGCCGTCTTCCGCTCACGCCCCAACATCGAGCAGCCCGCCTCCAGTGGTGTCGCGACAGGCGTGAATGGAGGGACGAATGGAGCCGTGTCGTCTTCAGCGATGAGAGTCGCTTCTGCCTTGGTGCCAATGATGGTCGTATGCGTGTTTGGCGCCGTGCAGGTGAGCGCCACAATCAGGACTGCATACGACCGAGGCACACAGGGCCAACACCCGGCATCATGGTGTGGGGAGCGATCTCCTACACTGGCCGTACACCACTGGTGATCGTCGAGGGGACACTGAATCGTGCACGGTACATCCAAACCGTCATCGAACCCATCGTTCTACGATTCCTAAACCGGCAAGGGAACTTGCTGTTCCAACAGGACAATGCACGTCCGCATGTATCCCGTGCCACCCAACGTGCTCTAGAAGGTGTAAGTCAACTACCCTGGCCAGCAAGATCTCCGCATCTGTCCCCCATTGAGCATGTTTGGGACTGGATGAAGCGTCGTCTCACGCGGTCTGCACGTCCAGCACGAACGCTGGTCGAACTGAGGCGCCAGGTGGAAATGGCATGGCAAGCCGTTCCACAGGACTACATCCAGCATCTCTACGATCGTCTCCATGGGAGAATAGCAGCCTGCATTGCTGCGAAAGGTGGATATACACTGTACTAGTGCCGACATTGTGCATGCTCTGTTGCCTGTGTCTATCTGCCTGTGGTTCTGTCAGTGTGATCATGTGATGTATCTGACCCCAGGAATGTGTCAATAAAGTTTCCCCTTCCTGGGACAATGAATTCACGGTGTTCTTATTTCAATTTCCAGGAGTGTAGATCGTTTGCTTGAATTTTAGCTACCTCATTTGTATCCCCCACATCCATGACACAATAATTTAATGAGAAAGATTCACTACGTTGCATACACAACTCCATCAAAGCAAAAAGAGGTGCTCCATGTTGCATGTGAATCACAACTGTAGTCATCTCAGATACTATGAATGTTCCATGGAGGGGGGAGGGGGACACCATGAAGGAATTATCAAAATGGTTTGGAAATTTGTAGATGTGATATACGTGTACAGACAAACAAATGATTTCAATTTCAGAAAAATGGGATGATTTATCCAAGAAAAAGAGCTTCACAAACTGAGCAAGTCAGTAACATGTAAGTCCGACTCTGGCCCACATGTAAGCAGTTATTCAATTTGGCACTGATTGATAGAGTTATGGATGTCCTCCTGAAGAATATCATACCAAATTCTGTCCAACTGGCATGTTACATCATCAAAATCCTGGTTGGAGGCTCTGTCCATAATGTTCCAAAAGGTTTTCAGCTGGGGAGAGATCCAGCGACCTTGATGCCCAAGGTAGGGTTTAGTAAGCATTAAGAAAAGCAGTAGAAACTCTTGCCACTTATGGGCAGGCATTATCTTGCTGAAATGTAAGCCCAGGATGGTTTGCAATGAAGGGTAACATACAATACTGTTGACATACCACTGTGCTGTAAGGGTGCTGCAGATGACAACCAGAGGGGTCCTGCTATGAAAATAAATGGACCCAAGACCATCACTCCTGGATGTTGGGCCATATGATGGGTGACAGTCCAGATGGTATGGCCCCAATGTCCAGGCCACCTCCAGACATATATTCGGCCCGGAATCTCATTGAGTGGAGTAGGACTGTCTTTCAGCTATGAGTCACACCTGAACAGAAATGCCAATGACCAGAAAAGACATGTCCAGAGATGATGCTCTGGACATTGGTGGCATACCAACCTGACTGTTGTCTGCCATACATCCTGAAAACTAGGAGTGATGGTCTGGGGTGTCATTTATTTTCATGAGCAGGGCCTATGGTTGTCATCCATGACACCAGTACAGCACAGTGCTACATCGATGATATTCTATGCCTCATTTTGTTGCCTTCATGGCACACCACCCTCGATTACATTTTAGCCAGCACACACATGGTGAGAGCATCTACTGCTTGTCTTTGTGTTTGCCAAACCCTACCTTGGCCAGCAAGGTCATCAGGTCTCTCACCAACTGAGAACTTTTGGAGCACTATGGACAGGGCCCTCCAACCAGTTCACGATTTTGATGATCTAAGATGCCAATTGGGCAGAGTTTGGCACAATATTTCTCAGGAGGACACCCAACAACTCTAACAATCAATGCCAAAATGAACCCCTATTTGCATAACAGACAGAGGTGGACCAATGCGTTATTGACTTGCTCAGTCTGTGAAGCTCTTTCTCTTGAATAAATCATCTATTTTTCTGAAATTCTAATCATTTGTTTTTGTGTACATGTACAGCCTATCTACTGATTTCCATACCATTTGGATAATTCCATTATGGTGCATCCTCTTTTTTGTCTTAGGGTGTATTAGAATCCAGCCCTTCTTGTATTTATGGTTCTCTTTACTTCTTCTATTGTTCTCTTCGGACAGTTTTTTGCATACAATTTCACAGATTTCACTATCATTACCTTTGACAGTTTGTTTGCATTCACTCACTAGGCTAGCACATGAGGTTAGGACCTGGTGTTTTTGAACTTAACACTGGAAGTTTTTTTTTTTCAGTCTGGTTAGTTGCTTTTAGTTTGCATGGATTTAAACGCTAGAGCTTCCACTATTTCATCAAGAATCTGATACCTGTTTTGAGTAATAACAGCCATAAATCTCTCCTTGGTTTTTAATTTAAGCCTGCAGTCATTCAGCAGAAGCTGTTGATCACTTTTGTTTACCTTTTTACTAAGTAAAGAAAACTTAGCTTAAACAGATTGAATTTAATTTATTAAATCTTCAACTAATGCTGGTAATTCACACTTACAGCCACAATTTCTGTTTGCAGTTTTGCGAGAGTTTTTAAGGCATCATTGACTACAGTTCCAGCTTGTCATCAATTCGCTATTTTCTTTCATTGATGAATCAATTTTAGCACATCAAAAATGCATTGAATTACTGCGTTCCTTACACGTGATGCTAGTTTTCAATACTTTTTCACACTTTTCTACACTTCCAATTGTCTAAAAGAGGGTTTTGACATGCACCAAAAAATTTTGCACTACTATTTTCTTCTGGTCTTCCTTTCTTGCTCCTTCTGCTCTCTTCTGAAAGCATACACAAAATGCTTTGTTTTTCTTTACAACTTCCTGCCTTATCTAACATTTCACTAGGGAACTTACCAGGGTTTCATAGTACTAGTTCTTCTGCAAAACTCTTTCTGCTGCTTCCACCACCATTGTTTTGAACATTCCCATTCCTCCTCTACTGACTGCATTTCATCCATTGATATGATGCTGTTTACTATTTTCTGATTTTTTAAATCTATTCCTTTTAACTTCAACATCCTTATCTTCCATTCCTTTCTTTCTGCCACTTTTTTTCTCTTTAATTCCTCTGTTTATCACTACAAAAAGACAGTGACAGTGACAGTGACAGTTCTTTTTGTGAATTGGTCACATACCATATAATCTACTACAGATTTACTCAATAAATCATCACTGTACCACATTTTCTTATGAATTTCTTTCTTCATAAAGTGGGTGTTGCCTACTGCTGTTTCATTCCATTTAGAGAAGTCTAACATTATTGTCCTTCATCCTTCTCCTCCCCCATTCCTCCACTATCAATATGCTTCTCTTTCCTTGTCCACTTGTGCATTTAGGTATCTCATTATAATTACCTTCTGTCTAGTAGTTGTCTCTGCATTTCCTCTTCAAAAATCTTCCTCCTCTTTAGCAGAACACCTAGCTTTTGGGGCAAATATGTGCCCCTTTCACTTTCGCTCTGCCTTTCATGATCCTTTCAGTTACTCCTTTCACCTCCTCTTTTAACCCTGCTCTCATAGCTAGTGTCACTCTTGTCTTCCTTCTTCCTCAATCCCACATGAGTACAGCCTTTATCTACTCCCCAATTCTACTTTCTTTACTCTTCCACCAAATTTATAACAGTCCTAGAATAGAATATCTAGTCTTCTTCTATTTGTCAAGTCCACCACTTCCTCACCTTCCCAGTCAGTGTCTGTGTGTTCAATGTATTAACTCTTAATCCTTGGGAACAGATGGATCATCTTCTACTGTTTCCATTCACTCTCAGCTTGTTGCATGTATGACAGTATGCATTTTACCCACTATTGGCTTGCTGGGCCTGTAGTAGCTGGATTTCTTAATTGAGTTTTCTCTCTGATGTCTTTGGTCAATAGGAGGTATTTTATTTCCCTCATACCTATCAACAGCTAGGAGCTGCAGATGAGTATTTCCCAATCCACCACTTCGTGACATACTCTCTATAGTTAAGGCTCCTCCTAAAAATATTCTTACAATAATGTGAATAGAGTTTTCTTTCACAGTGCAGCAGGGACTATTACAGTGAATGCCAAGGGAAAGGGTGCTGAACGTATCCAGTATAAGTTCATAGGCTTCCATGGCCAGTGCCATTTTGGATAAAATAATTTTAGGTACTGAGTGTCATTGTAACTATTACAACAGCTAAACTGCCAATGTTTTGACAGACTTGAGACAGTGAATTGCCCTGAAGAGGACCACGGCAGTTACAATGATGCAGCACAGTATTTTATGAAACAAAATGTATCTAGTGTTAGGGAGACAGAGCTTTATTTTATGTAGAGATCTAGCACTAATCAAGACTTAAAAATGAAATACAAACAATATTACACAATTCTTCAGTCATCAAAGGACCATACACCATGTACTATGCACAAAAAATTCAAAATTCCAAGAGCAAGACAAGAAAAATTTGGAGCACTATTAAGCCTGAAATGAATAAATACTGTTAAACTCCATCATAACAGTAGTACTCAAACAAATGATGTAACATTCACATCAATGGCCATTAAATTCAATGAACTCTTCCTAATAGCAGTTTAACAAAAGAGAGGCAAAAAATGGTCAATCAAAGGCAGATCCATTAGATTTAGTTAGATTGCACTGCATATCCCTCCACAATAAATCAGTTTTGCTAAATTATCAGTTACAGAGATCACAAAAATCATCAGCTCACTAAAGATTGCTTGTTCTTCCAGTTATGATGGCATTCAACCAAAGTGCTAAAATCTTCTGCAGCCTTTGAGCTGCTGTTGTAACGAGTCAGTGAGCTAAGACAAGAATCAGGTAGATGCAGCATTTCTTGATTTCCGAAACATATTAGACTAAATACCACAGCTATGCTTATTGTAAAAAATACAATCATATTGGGTGCCAAGTGAAATTTGTGACTAGACTGAAGACTTTTTGTTAAGGAGGACACAGCATGTTATCTTGGATGGAGAGGCAATGTCAGATGTAGAAGTAACTTTGGACGTGACCCAGGGAAATGTGTTGGGACTCTTGTTGTTCATGTTGTATATTAATGATCTTGCAGACAATGTTAACAGTAACCTCAGACCTTTTGTAGATGATGCAGTTATCTGTAATGAAGTACTATCTGAGAGAGGCTGCATAAATATTCAGTCATGTCTTGGTAAGATTTCAACATGTTGCAGTGATTGGCAACTTGCTCAAAAATGTTAAGAAATGTAAAATTTTGCATTTCACAAAATGGAAAAAATGTAGCATCCTATGACTATAATCTCAATGAGTCACTGTTGGAATCAGCCAACTTATACCAATATCTGGGTTTAACACTTTGTAGGGATATGAAATGGAATGATCACACAGGTTCAGTTGTGGGTAAAGCAGGTGGTAGGTTTTGGTTTACTGGTAGAATACTGGTGAATTGCAATGAGTCTACGAAGGAGATTGCTTACAAATCACTTGTGCAACCCATCCTAGAATATTGCTCAAGTGTGTGGGACCCATACCGGATAGGACTTACAGGGGATATTGATTGTATACAAAGGAGGGCAGCACAAATGGTTGCAGTTTTGGTTAATCCAAGGGAGAGTGTCACAGAAATTGCGAAGGAACTGAAATGTCAGACTCTTGAGGACAAACATAAACTATCCCAAGTAAGTCTATTAACAAAGTTGCAAGAACTGGCTTTAAATGATTATGCTAGGCATATATTACAACCTCCTACATATTGCTCACAAAAGGATCATTAAGGATAACATTAGAATAATTACTGAACACACAGAGGCATTCCCATGCTCCATATGTGAATGTAACAGGATGAAACACTAATAACTGGTACAGTGGGATGTACCCTCTGCCATGCACCTCACAGTGGTTTGCAGAGTATAGATGTAGATGTAGATGTAGATGAGGGAACTTGACCCACAAGATTCACATGGGACACTGGATGATTCTTCAAAAACTATAATATTTGCTGATGATTCTAGTATGTTCATAAAGAGACACTCATTCATTCACTCATTGTGTTCTGTAGATTTTATCACAAAAGGGAACATTTAGGAATGAGTAACAAGTCAAGGTGTACATTAACATGAGACAATGACATTGTAGAAACTTAATCTGTATACTATATTAAAAGTCAGCTGTCACTCTATTGCTTACTCTTCTTCATGCTTATGTTGTGTGAATTCAGGCAGGTAAATTAGTAAGAAAGCCGTACTTTGAAAAAGTTGCTACCTCCTAGGTTTTACTACATAGCTGCAGTTCATTTGCTGTATTTACTGAATTACAATCATAATTCTCAAAGAAATTTTTTTTACATCCATAAATATTTAGTCTTATTTAAACATATCCATACCAGACACAGAAGAATAATGGGATATGCTTACAATTGTTACACAGATAACAGATTACAAAGACTCGTATGAAGCAATTACAGACAAATAAAAATGGAAATTCTTGGGCACAGAGTGGATGATCCTCCATACGTGAAATTTTTTGGCATCCAGATGAATAATAAACTGAGTTGACAACAGAGATGGAAAAGTTAACCCAAAATCTCTGTTTTGTCTCTTTTGCAATTAGAAATCCTATTCATTGCGTTGACCGGCAGATGGTATTGCTAGCATACTTTGCATATTTTCACTCAGTACTGTGCTATAGAATTCTACTGAAGTGTACAGTAAGAATATTGTATAAATCTAACAATTAAATACCTTGCAGAAGCTGTCAGTGACATGGACTACCTTTCTTGTGAACTTTGAAGTGTTGTCGGTTTTTGTATGACACATTATGCAAGATGGAAATCTCCTCATGTATATATGTTCAAATAAAATGTGTTCTTTCAGTTGTGATGTGCTACATGTTTGTGTGTGCTCCCTACCATTTTTAAAACAAGGTTAAAGGACTATGGCCCAGGATCACCAATGAACACTGAGAGGAAGAGAGGAAGTCATCTAAATGAGAAGACAGACTGGAAGATCTTTTGTATATTACAAAGAAGATTTCTGAGTGATATTACAAAATCAGTATGAAAGTAATAGATGGGGCTAAATTCAGTGAGAATAATTGGTCAAATATATGAATGGGAAAGTTTCTGCACTGCACAACACATTAACAGTACATAAGTAAATGGTCAAACATGGTGGACAAGCAAGAAATATAACTGTTGAATGAAGTGAATTACCACTACTAGTCACAAAGTATTAATGGATTTCTCATAAGCAAGCCATGTTTGTGTGCTAATAACCCTGGCATTGAAAATACATGCAAGGCAGAAAAATAAAAAGGAAATTAAAGGCTATCAGAATTCTGCTAACACCAATTAATAATTATTATCTTGATGATATACAAGACTGCAAAACTGTTAAAGAAAAATGGGGTGCACTGAGAGATTCGCATAAACATTTTGATTTGTGTGGCAGAATGTTTGAGCTAAAGGAACACACGAACATTGATCAGAATGAACTGCTGTCAGATTACCTTCCAAGATGCAGCACACTGCTGTTCAAAATTTGTGGTTCTGGCATATAGTTATCAGATAAGCAAGCAGCTGTGCTTTCTTTGATGTATCTACCTTACAAATATTAAACTTTTGTAGGAAGTATATGATGTGACAAAATAGATTTATCTCTCAAGAAATTCAAAAGCCATATTTTAGAAGAAGGACCATGGCTCACAGACATGAAATGCAAAAGTGAGGGGACAGCTTTAAAAGTTTCAAAGGTCAGAAGAGACCAACCACGACAAACAAATCAGAGTGGAAGTGTTCAAAGTAGACCAGGCCATAGTAACAGCCAGTGTAATAATGATTTTGGCAGTTATTAAAAAACATTTGAGTGTGGTCCTCAATGTCATCATTGTCAAGTGTATGGATATATTGCCCACACTCTGATGATTACATTTTAATCAACAAAGATGAAAACTATAGAAAGAAAGCAAATGAAAACACATCTTCATATTCAGTGACACTAACAGCTAACAAAAGTGTGTTACTGTTAGCAAAACACTATGACATTAAATGTCACCCTATAAATAAATTAAGTGCAATCATGTCAGACATTGTCATGTTTTCACATGTGACATACACCACTTTCTGTGAAAGTGAAAGACACAATGTGTGGGCTCTGGACAGCAGTGATACAGACCATATGACTTACCATTCTGATAAATTCACCATGTTAACCAAATGCAAATAATCAATAAAAGTAGCTGATGGTGCATATTTGCTATGTATTGGTTTCATCATTGTGTGCATATATCTGTGGAAAGAATGTGGAGGCCAAAAGGTCAACTTGAACAATACATTGCATATTCCACACATCATGTGTAATTTGTTATCAGTCAATGAGGGGAGTATCTCAATGAGTGCATGTCACTGTGTCACAGGTCTTACAACTAGTTGGGAATCTGGTTTATGGTACCAAAGACCATATTCTCATTGAAAAAAATGAGAAAAGTACATATATTGTGGAATAACTCTTGAAGCATCAGACAACCAAATGATTCAGTTGTGCAGTTTGTGCACTGAAGACAAGATGAAAGCCAAGCCTTTCCCCAAACAGACTGGAAAACAGATCAAGTGAATCAATGTGTTCTATACACAGTAATATAATGTGCATCCGTCTGGCCCACACTCACTAAGTGGAGCAAAATAAATTGTCACATTTGCTGATAATTATTCAGGATATACAGTAACACATTTACTAAAAGTGCAGTGTTTCAATCATTCAAAGAATACAAAGCATATGCAGAAAACTACCAAGAAAAAAAATAGGAATGCTATGTTCAGACAGTGGAGGCAAATATGTAAGTAAAGAATCTGAATAACATTTGCTAAGAGAGATATTTGCTAAAAGAGAAGTTCAGAGGCAGCTAACCTCAACAAAATGATGCTGCAGAATGGTTCAACTCCTTTCAAATACTGTGTGATGTACGCTTTTGGAGAGTGTAATCTCACAAAATTTCCAGGGCAAAGCAGTAGCAATGGCAAAGCACTTGCAAATTAGATGTCTGACTACAGCAAATGATTCAGAAAGTCACTTCAAATGATGGTATGAATGAGGCCAAACACTGACCATCTTGAATTATGTGGATGTTGTATGTGGGCAAAAATAAAAAACCAATATGGCCAATTTTGAACTAAAAGGGCAACCTCATGTAATGGCTGAATACTCATAAATCATGATAGCCTAGAGACGGGTATCCAGAAACATGAAATAATAACAATTGTCAGAGATGTTGCATTTAATGAAGATATCTTTCCTGCAAAACTGAACAAAGCTGTTACCAACGTGATTGATCTGAAGGCCACAAATATTGCAGGTGCTGTAAGAGTATTACAGGATGTAGATGTTATGTGAGAAGGAGAAGCACCTGAATTGATCAAAATGAAAATTTGGAAACATGCACCTTATGAACATATCAATGTAGGGGAGGAGACTGAGGGGGAGGACAAGAATGCTGAGAATGATTACACTACATCACAACAAAGGATGATGACTGTGAACTATGAGAACCTCATTAAATGAAAACTGCAGAACATGTTCTGGGTGACAAGTCAAACCACTGAAATGACAGACTACAAGAGAAGAGGAAAGAAGAAGGTATCTGCAGTTGAAAAGGAGAGTACATCAATAGAAAAAGGTCAATAAATCATTCAGGAAGTCACATCAGTTGATGATAAAAACAAACAACAGGAAGCAGCCACAAGAACTGAAAAATTTAATATGAAACTGGACCTGGGCATTTGTGTGTCATGCACTAACAACACAAAGATGATATGAACAAAATGAATTTTGAATGGAAATATGACGAGAGTGGAAGAAATGCCAGATAAAGAGCATGTATTGTAATTACTTGTAGGGAATAGCAGTTGAACGAGATTGGGAAATTTATCATTTACATGTTGTGGTAAATTTGATGGCCAACTTAAAAGATGAAGTGTATGTGAAACTAGTCAGGGTTTTCACAGATCTACTGAAAAGAAAAAAGAAAAATCAACAGCATACCAGGTATGGAAGGACTGAATATTGGTGACTGGATGTCGAGACTTGAAAAGTTGACCTATGAGTTGCATCAGTCTGGCATTAGATGAAATGAAACACCTGATGAATTCTTGTATAAGTAGGGTATGCTGCCATCAGTAGCTAACCCATGGGTTTATTATGGTTTAAAGCATGAGGCAAGCTCAGTGAACAGGGTGCCTCAAAATACTGAACCACAGTCAAAATTTTTCTTTACTAGACAATGGATACAAGGCCAGATTTAGCACATCCAACAACATATTTAACACAGTTCAGCAGCAATCTGAGAGAAGAGCAACAAAATGCCATCAATTACACGCTACATTATTTGCAAGGTATTACAAATGATGTACTGATCAGCACTAACTGCAAGTTTGGTACGAAAATTGGAATGTCTATCACTGCAGATATGGGAGCTTGCCAAAATATACATACAGTACAGCTGCAGGAAAAGCTAAGCTTTCACATAAACATTGCTCTCTTTTTGCATGTCTTACCCATTAAGACATATCAAACACAAATGTGTCAGTGAAATTTTAAATGATGACATACATATCTAATCTTCTGAGCCCAAATTTTTTCTAAGTGGGTGGTCCTCAAATTGTTAAGCTCTGAATCAGAGTCAAATGCCTCCAAGGTGTCAGCTCAGTTGAGGCCTTTTGTATTATCTTTGTTCTTCTTTGAGTCAGTGGCAGTTGTTATGGAGACGGTACGAGAAGAAGTTATGGAGTGGTTGATATGAAGTTGTTGTGTTCAAATGTATGGATTGTGGCAGAATGGAGACAGATTTGTGAAATTGTAGTGAAATATGAAATGATGAAAATAAAAGGAATGATGAAGAAGTTTAATCACACAGTGTCTAAACTGTCAAACCTACAAGAGCTTGACCATACCACCTAGACAAAAGTATTGTTTTCAGTGAGACATGTTTTCTACAAGCCATGACATTGGCAAGAAGCTATAAGAACCAGATGAGTACATTTTATTTTAATTATTATTTTGATCCTCCTCCTTGCCTAAAATGGCTACACTGAAGTAACAGAGGGTAGGATGGTAATACTCTAGAAGTTCTTCTCAGCAGCTCTTTACATAGTTGAGACTGTTGACAGTACACTAACTTCCTTATGACATTTATTGTCAACAGTCAACCACAGTTTGAAAACAACAGTAACATTATTAAGTACAATGTGTGTGTGTGTGTGTGTGTGTGTGTGTGTGTGTGTGTGTGTTATTTCAGAGAAGTAGCCAATTGTAACTGCTTCTGACTGTCAATGTATAACTTTACTCATTTGACATCTCACTTAGGTTCAAAGTAACTCACAAAAATAAAGTGGGAGACACAGATGTACTCAATGAATTTGAAAAAGTAATATTTTGCTAGTTCTTTGCTAACACAGGCCAGCTGTGATTTAATTAAGGCAGATTCAGGAATTACTTTGTGTTTTAGGTGTGTATCAGAGTGAAACACTAGCAAACACATGGGAATCGAGCTTGATGACTGCAATTCCTCAGTTAAAAAAAAAAAAAAAAAAGGAAGAAAGGAAAATATGTTTCCAATGTCTTATTGACACTTGGTTAATCAGAAACACAGCACTAGAGGAGTTCCAAAAGAAAGAGGGGTGAGATCAACCACAACAGTTTTTAAGGAACTATCCTGGCATTTACATGAAATGTTTAGAGAAAAACGGGGGAACCTATGACATAATTGTGGAAAGGAAATTTTAACCTGCTCCTATGAGATACAGTCATAATAAATGTTCCTGCTGCAGATATCTCTATAAGAAACAAGACATGTATGGAAAATTGTGTTCAAATATTGCAAAATATGTTTTGTTGGTTTTGTTGATATGAACTGTGCTCACCTTAGAAGAATTGATGCATTTCATGTTCTTGCATAAAAACATATTTTCACAGCTAATTGTCAGAGACCTCTTTTCATAGTAGTCCCATTCATGGTATGGGAATAGGTGGCCAGATAAGCCACTGTTACTGTCTGCAAGCAAACAGAGTTTCTCATCTTCCCTGGAAAATAATAAGTAGATATATATAACATTCATTGCTATTACTGAAGCAGAGCAAGTAATTCATTGTTATGAAGAAATTGAACAGCTAGAGAACACAGATGGCATCCATTTATAAAGTGAATAATATGAGCTACAAAATGAAATGTGTAAAAATTCATTATTAAGAAATAAATTGTTCACAACAGACTGGACAGTAACACAGATATGAACAAAATACTGAATCTTCTACTGAGGGCCAATGAGTCATTCTTTTGATACAAACAACCACTGCAGAAGAAACTTAATGACAAATGATAAAAGCCACAACTAATTTTGGAAATATAATGCAACTGATGTGAAATATGTGATACTATTACCTCATTAGCACTGTACAAACTATGGCACATAAGCAAATAATGCTACAATTATCTTGCATCATTTGTAAATAGCACACAGACAACAGTATATTTCAAAGAAGATAAATAAGATGGCAGCCAGTGCTTGTCAGAGTGACAGAAGGAAACTGTGACAGCCAACTTGTTGAAATGGCATCAGTGCATTTGTGTGTCCAGTATTGTTCTTCACAGGCACACACAAACATCCATATCAGGCCCCTTGGAACCGAAACTGTGCATGTGCACAGAAATAATATCTCCATTAACAGAGTATTGAAAAGCCCTTGATGGGAGCAAACAACAGAAGGAGAAAATTTAATGCTATAATTGGAAATAAACTTCACAGGTCATTTCCACAAATCAAGATTTACACTAAGCTGATGGTAGAAATGTAGAGGAGAATCAATGCTACAACTGCAGGTAACATGAGCTCAAATCAGTAGCTATAAACAAAGTCAGTATCACAATCAAGAACATGCAGAAAATTCCAAATCCAGAAAGCAAAATAATATTTTTTTGTGAATTGATGTACAGAGACTTCAACAACAAGGCATGAACTGTCAACCTGGCCACCAGGCAATGTGTTTATTTCCTGTAGTAGTCTCTCTAGGGGACAATGCCTTGTTGAAGCACTGATCCTGCTGTAGTGCAGCTACTGGCAGGGTCTCCCATACAAGAAAGGCATCAGCACTTGAAGTGGACAAAGAGTGTCCCACAACATCCCTCCCATATCCACTTCAACAGTCCTTCCTCAATTCCCCAGATACCCAAACCAAGATGTGAAGCAATCTGTGTCTAGGAGTGCATAGCACATGGGCCGATATGTCATTTATGGAGCCTCGTGGATACCCAACAACCTCCCTAGGTAATTAACCTTGCACTGCTTGGGGCTCTGTGCCCTTGACGAATAAATCCCCAATTCTTGTGGGGCCAAAATGGAGAACAAAGAACAAAATAAAACAAAAACTGAAGGATGTGATGAGTCTTCAAACACACAGTGTTGGGGCTGGAACTGATGGAATCTGTTTCTACAGCTGGATCAGGTGACAGGCACGTCCAAGTAGTGGAACTTGTCACTGAGAGGTGAAAGAAGGGGGTAGTCAGACCTACCTCTAAGCCAGGGAACAAGAGAGGGAAGAATCTAATACTCTCACTTCTGAGGATAATCAGATAGATAAAAGCTGAGGCAAGAAATAGGGAAACAGACCCATAGTGCTGCAGGAATCTGGTTATCCAATAGGGATACCAACCTGTCAACATGACATAGCAGCAGATTGTTCAGATGGATCTCTCTGAGAAGAAAGGGGAGGAAGCAAGCACAGGCCCCCAATTCCGGTCGGTTTATCTGGACAAAGACTCTTTGTCTGTAAGGATATGAAATTGGTGACCTGTCTTAAGTAGATGGTGCGAATCTTCAAGACCACAAAGATGTCAATTTGGGTACTGAAACAAGGGTACTTCTCCAAAGATTCTCTTCAAGAAGGTATGGCCACAGAAGGTCTCAACACAGGACTGGAGGGTAATCAGTCAAAAGGTTATATTGGTCAGACAAACCCTTGTGGTGTCTGTCTGTGAAAAATTCATGAGGGTAATGAAAAAACAGGACCTGAAAGTCTACTCAGGATTCTTGCAGGTTATGATGAGGATAATCAGATACATCAGAAGTGACCATAGCTCCAAGCTGGAGACTACAAGTGTTGTAAATAAACCTCCAACACAGTAAAAGGGCAACAGCTGTCTGAGTCATGTCCCAGGAGACAAGAGGTGGATGTGAATGTAGGCTTTCCCGGTGCATACTGCTGATGAAATCTTATTGGTCTTCCATCTGGGTAGCTGCGTCAAAAATCTATGACATTTTGATGCAGCTACCCAGATGGAAGCCAGAAGATGATGAGAATGACACTCATCAAAACATCGCGGATTTTCAATGCAGCTACCCGGATGGAAGCCTGAGAAGTTTTCATCAAGAGGGGATGTGGCTGTGGTCCAGGGATCCTGTTTATATAAAAGGGACATTTCAGGCATTGGAGGAACTGAAGGTAAGTTTATTTGTGCTAGAAATCTAAAGAACTCCAAAACATGCATTTATGTAAAGAACTGAATTTCATGCCAATGGTTACCTTTTTTTCCAGGGACTTAGTGACATCATTATGAAACAGAGTGAGGGAGGAAATGCAAGGGTAATTGTATGGGCCTCAACTTACCTTCTGATGACAGTACTCCATCTCCTGGAAGTGACAAGACTAGTAGACAGCTGCTAACAGAAGAATAAACAACTGTTGGTTAGTTGTGATAACAATGCCCACAACCTGGTGTGAGGAAGCAGCAATAGCAACTTGAAAATCTTGAACACAACAATAGGGAATTTACTTTCAGGAATAGAAGATGGGAAAAAGTACCTGACATAACTTTTGGGTCCACTCTAATGGGTAGGCATTAGAGCCATTCTTAACTGAGCACATGTATGTTAAGTTAGAGATTGAAATGGGTGTTAAACAGACCATTGCCTATAGGAATCCTAGGAATACAGACGGAGTCTGTTATAGAAAGATCTCAACTTCTGCTTATCTGAAGTCAGATCCTCAATAAGAAATCCAGTAGATCCCGAGGAAATGGCAGACACACCAACATCCTCCATTACAAACTCATATTTCGAAAACTGTCCAATCGCCAGGAAATGCACAAACAGAAATATACCCAGGAAAACCAACAATCTGGAAGTGCAAGGAAAACTGGTAAGATAACTTTTCAAACTTGCAATAAGGAAAGGACAATGCAAAAAATATCTTGAAGCCCTGACAAAATACAACCATGTGACTAAGCAAGCAAAACTATCATTCTAGAAGATTCAGGTACTGTACCAAATTTTCATCCTCACCAGAAAATCAACTAATCACGGGGGAAGATGGTGAGTATACAAGGATGGCATATGAGATGCTGGATGTGCCCCTCAGGACTCATTTCCCTCAATACACTCAGGCAGACAATATACAGAGATTCAGTCACTGAGAGGCACTGCTTTGCAGGTAATCAAAGGGAGAACTGGGAAGCTCACAGAAAATGTGTAAACTTCAAAAACATCCAGTGGGCAGTGGGATCATTTCAACCATTTAAGTCAATAATCCCACATGGAATCAATTAACAGGAGAGAGATTAATTATATTCCCACAAAGACTGTTTAGGATCAGCCTAACATCAGGAACGATTCCCAATGCTTGGAGGATAGTGAGGGTTGTTTTCAGTCTGAAGCCAAAGAGAACTTATCACACCAAGACTAAGGATATGAGACCAATCAGTCTGTCCTCCTTTCTTCCAAAGACATTAAAAAAAATGTGTGCATTAGGGAAAAGAAGTTAACTGAGGTTCCTCTGCATGTGAACTAACACACATATCAACCAGACACATAATGAGAAACAGCACTTCACCAACTTGTTGGGAAGGTGGTAAAAGTTCAAAAATTTCACGACATCGCTCTTTGCATCTGTCACGACATCAGAGGCCTTTTTTTCTTCAGTGGCTCACATTTAATGCTGTGTATCTGATTAGCTTTGAAGGAATAGATGTAGTCACTTTTTCTGTCAGCCTGCGGTTCTCCTGCTCTAGAAGCTCAACACCAGCTTTCAATCTACCGAATCTGATTTACAATTTCCTGACTGAAACATGGCCCATTTGGACACTCTCTAGGTCAGTTTGTTCATTAAAGAGTAGAAAACTTCTTCACTTCTTGAGAGCAATTGACAATGTCATCATAGAATGCCAAAGTGATTCCACAATCATATTCAATGGTAGGTAAGGATAACGTGATATGGTGTTCATTGGCACGACTGTCAAGGTGCTAGCATTCACTTGCTGTGACATGGCATTGTCTTCTGTCTTCAGTTATTACTGCAGAGAATCATACCATTTTGGCTGCTTGCCTCCAGAATTTTCTCAATAAGAGGCAGTTGACTGACAACCCCACAGGTGGTCATGGCTGTGGCTGACAGGGATGACATCGGATAGCTGGCAGATCCTGATGCAGTACTGTGTCCCACCTGCTGCTGCTGCTCTAGTTTGCGGTGCCACTAAAATGACGTGGTTGCTGATGCAGAATGCATCACATACTCGATCAACAACTGCTACTACACACATGTGATGAGTGAATCCACTTCAAAATTTAATGATGTCCTTTATGCACTATATGAAGTCTATTTACAAGCAGTCATAAGAGTTGAGGGGAATGAAAGAGAAGCAGTGGTTGGGAAGGGAGTGATACAGGGTTGTAGCCTATCCCCAATGTTATTAAATCTGTATCTTGAGCAAGCAGTAAAGCAAACAAAAGAAAAATTTGGAGTAGGAATTAAAATCGACAGAGAAGAAATAAAAACTTTGAGGTTAACCAATGATATTGTAATTCTGTCAGAGAGAGCAAAGGACATGGAGTATGGAAGTGAAACTTGGATGATAAATAGTTTAGACAAGAAGGAAATAGAAGCTTTTGAAATGTGGTGCTAAAGAAGAATGCTGAAGATAAGATGGGTAGATCACATAACCAATGAGGAAGTATTGAATAGAATTGGAGAGAAGAGAAATTTGTGGCACAACTTGACCAGAAAAAGGGATCAGTTGGTGGGGCATATTCTGAGGCATCAAGGGATCACCAATTTAGCATTGGAGGGCAGTGTAGAGGGAGACCAAGAGATGAATGCACTAAACAGATTCAGAAGGATGTAGGTTGCAGTAGGTACTGGGAGATGAAGAAGCTTGCACAGGATAGAGTAGCATGGAGAGCTGCATCAAACCAGATTCTGGACTGAAGACCACAACAACAACAACAACAACAAAATCTACGAATATAACTGATAACACATTGCTCTACTAAACAATTCAGGCATATGTTATTTAGAACACTGACTGTCAATAACAAATTATTCCCTAAAAAAATGACAACTAAACCAGGCACTATTATACGTGGTGATGGTTGTAGCAGCCACCTTACAGTATATACAAGTGTCCTGGAAATACACTCCTGGTAATTGAAATAAGAACACCGTGAATTCATTGTCCCAGGAAGGGGAAACTTTATTGACACATTCCTGGGGTCAGATACATCACATGATCACACTGACAGAACCACAGGCACATAGACACAGGCAACAGAGCATGCACAATGTCGGCACTAGTACAGTGTATATCCACCTTTCGCAGCAATGCAGGCTGCTATTCTCCCATGGAGACGATCGTAGAGATGCTGGATGTAGTCCTGTGGAACGGCTTGCCATGCCATTTCCACCTGGCGCCTCAGTTGGACCAGCGTTCGTGCTGGACGTGCAGACCGCGTGAGACGACGCTTCATCCAGTCCCAAACATGCTCAATGGGGGACAGATCCGGGGATCTTGCTGGCCAGGGTAGTTGACTTACACTTTCTAGAGCACGTTGGGTGGCACGGGATACATGCGGACGTGCATTGTCCTGTTGGAACAGCAAGTTCCCTTGCCGGTCTAGGAATGGTAGAACGATGGGTTCGATGACGGTTTGGATGTACCATGCACTATTCAGTGTCCCCTCGACGATCACCAGTGGTGTACGGCCAGTGTAGGAGATTGCTCCCCACACCATGATGCCGGGTGTTGGCCCCGTGTGCCTCGGTCGTATGCAGTCCTGATTGTGGCACTCACCTGCACGGCGCCAAACACGCATACGACCATCATTGGCACCAAGGCAGAAGCGACTCTCATCGCTGAAGACGACACGTCTCCATTCGTCCCTCCATTCACGCCTGTCGCGACACCACTGGAGGCGGGCTGCACGATGTTGGGGTGTGAGCGGAAGACGGCCTAACAGTGTGCGGGACCGTAGCCCAGCTTCATGGAGACGGTTGCGAATGGTCCTCGCCGATACCCCAGGAGCAACAGTGTCCCTAATTTGCTGGGAAGTGGCGGTGCAGTCCCCTACGGCACTGCGTAGGATCCTACGGTCTTGGCGTGCATCCGTGCGTCGCTGCGGTCCGGTCCCAGGTCGACGGGCACGTGCACCTTCCGCCGACCACTGGCGACAACATCGATGTACTGTGGAGACCTCACGCGCCACGTGTTGAGCAATTCGGCGGTACGTCCACCCGGCCTCCCGCATGCCCACTATACGCCCTCGGTCAAAGTCCGTCAACTGCGCATATGGTTCACGTCCACGCTGTCGCAGCATGCTACCAGTGTTAAAGACTGCGATGGAGCTCCGTATGCCACGGCAAACTGGCTGACACTGATGGCGGCGGTGCACAAATGCTGCACAGCTAGCGCCGTTCGACGGCCAACACCGCGGTTCCTGGTGTGTCCGCTGTGCCGTGCATGTGATCATTGCTTGTACAGCCCTCTCGCAGTGTCCGGAGCAAGTATGGTGGGTCTGACACACCGGTGTCAATGTGTTCTTTTTTCCATTTCCAGGAGTGTATATACACAGATAGGATGTTACGTAAGTGCCTGAGACCATCAGCAGATGTGAATCAACAAGGTTACTTGTGTTGAATTTGAAGAAATTGTTTAAAAATGGCGTACACCATGATAATAATAAAATGTTAAGAGATTTGTGCGTATTTGAGGGTGAAGATAATATGCTATTATGCTTAAAAGCATACATGTGTTTCAATACATTGATTGCATGTAAATGCTTAAAGATGGATAAATAAATAAATAAATAAATAAAAAGTATTAAATGATTCATCAAATCAGCATTTAGAAGGTTATAAAACTACAACTATATCTATATGACCACTCTGTGATTCATAATTAAGTGGGGTACTTACATCCAGTGAAGGCTGAGGCGAGAATGCTGATATATTGCTGTAAAGGGTCTGCATCTGAACAAATATGTTTCCTTTGAATGCCAAGGCTCTATGGGAGGTAAAGTTTGACATGGATAGAATGGCACTGTCAAAATGAAAACACTATTGTCTGTTAGTATGTGTACTGTGAACTGAAGCATGCAGCTGACCCTTGGCAAGGAAGAGGTCAATATCAAAGAAAGTGGCATAGGATTTGGAATAGAACCACATAAGATTTAACTGTTGTTGTTGTTGTTGTGGTCTTCAGTCCTGAGACTGGTTTGATGCAGCTCTCCATGCTACTCTATCCCGTGCAAGCTTTTTCATCTCCCAGTACCTACTGCAACCTACATCCTTCTGAATCTGCTTAGTGTATTCATCTCTTAGTCTCCCTCTACGATTTTTACCCTCCACGCTGCCCTCCAATACTAAATTGGTGATCCCTTGATGCCTCAGAACATGTCCTACCAACTGATCCCTTCTTCTGGTCAAGTTGTGCCACAAACTTCTCTTCTCCCCAATCCTATTCAATACTTCCTCATTAGTTATGTGATCTACCCATCTAATCTTCAGCATTCTTCTGTAGCACCACATTTCGAAAGCTTCTATTCTCTTCTTGTCCAAACTATTTATCGTCCATGTTTCACTTCCATACATGGCTACACTCCATACGAATACTTTCAGAAATGACTTCCTGACACTTAAATCAATACTGGATGTTAACAAATTTCTCTTCTTCAGAAACGCTTTCCTTGCCATTGGCAGCCTACATTTTATATCCTCTCTACTTCAACCATCATCAGTTATTTTGCTCCCCAAATAGCAAAACTCCTTTACTATTTTAAGTGCCTCATTTCCTAATCTAATTCCCTCAGCATCACCCGACTTAATTAGAGTACACTCCATTATCCTTGTTTTGCTTTTGTTGATGTTCATCTTATATCCTCCTTTCAAGACACTGTCCATTCCATTCAACTGCTCTTCCAAGTCCTTTGCTGTCTCTGACAGAATTACAATGTCATCGGCGAACCTCAAAGTTTTTATTTCTTCTCCATGAATTTTAATACCTACTCCGAATTTTTCTTTTGTTTCCTTTACTGCTTGCTCAATATACAGATTGAACAACATCGGGGAGAGGCTACAACCCTGTCTTACTCCCTTCTCAACCACTGCTTCCCTTTCATGTCCCTCGACTCTTATAACTGCCATCTGGTTTCTGTACAAATTGTAAATAGCCTTTCGCTCCCTGTATTTTACCCCTGCCACCTTTAGAATTTGAAAGAGAGTATTCCAGTCAACATTGTCAAAAGCTTTCTCTAAGTCTACAAATGCTAGAAACGTAGGTTTGCTTTTCCTTAATCTTTCTTCTAAGATAAGTCGTAAGGTCAGTATTGCCTCACGTGTTCCAGTGTTTCTACGGAATCCAAACTGATCTTCCCCGAGGTTGGCTTGTACTAGTTTTTCCATTCGTCTGTAAAGAATTCGTGTTAGTATTTTGCAGCTGTGACTTATTAAGCTGATAGTTCGGCAATTTTCACATCTGTCAACACCTGCTTTCTTTGGGATTGGAATTATTATATTCTTCTTGAAGTCTGAGGGTATTTCGCCTGTTTCATACATCTTGCTCACCAGATGGTAGAGTTTTGTCAGGACTGGCTCTCCCAAGGCCGTCAGTAGTTCCAATTTGCTTAGAACTGGGTTTCCATCTGAGCTCTTGATATTCATACAAGTCATTCTCTTATCTCCAAAGGTCTCTTTAATTTTCCTGTAGGCGGTATCTATCTTACCCCTAGTGAGATAGGCCTCTACATCCTTACATTTGTCCTCTAGCCATCCCTGCTTAGCCATTTTGCACTTCCTGTCGATCTCATTTTTGAGACGTTTGTATTCCTTTTTGCCTGTTTCACTTACTGCATTTTTATATTTTCTCCTTTCATCAATTAAATTCAGTATTTCTTCTGTTACCCAAGGATTTCTACTAGCCCTCGTCTTTTTACCTACTTGATCCTCTGCTGCCTTCACTACTTCATCCCTCAAAGCTACCCATTCTTCTTCTACTGTATTTCTTTCCCCCATTCCTGTCAATTGCTCCCTTATGCTCTCCCTGAATCTCTGTACAACCTCTGGTTCTTTTAGTTTATCCAGGTCCCATCTCCTTAAATTCCCACCTTTTTGCAGTTTCTTCAGTTTTAATCTACAGGTCATAACCAATAGATTGTGGTCAGAGTCCACATCTGCCCCTGGAAATGTCTTACAATTTCAAACCTGGTTCCTAAATCTCTGTCTTACCATTATATAATCTATCTGATACCTTTTAGTATCTCCAGGGTCCTTCCATGTATACAACCTTCTTTCATGATTCTTAAACCAAGTGTTAGTTATGATTATGTTGTGCTCTGTGCAAAATTCTACAAGGCGGCTTCCTCTTTCATTTCTGTCCCCCAATCCATATTCACCTACTATGTTTCCTTCTCTCCCTTTTCCTACACTCGAATTCCAGTCACCCATCACTATTAAATTTTCGTCTCCCTTCACAATCTGAATAATTTCTTTTATTTCATCATACATTTCTTCAATTTCTTCGTCATCTGCAGAGCTAGTTGGCATATAAACTTGTACTACTGTAGTAGGTGTGGGCTTCGTATCTATCTTGGCCACAATAATGCGTTCACTATGCTGTTTGTAGTAGCTTACCTGCATTCCTATTTTCCTATTCATTATTAAACCTACTCCTGCATTACCCCTATTTGATTTTGTGTTTATAGCCCTGTAGTCACCTGACCAGATGTCTTGTTCCTCCTGCCACCGAACTTCACTAATTCCCACTATATCTAACTTCAACCTATCCATTTCCCTTTTTAAATTTTCTAACCTACCTGCCTGATTAAGGGATCTGACATTCCACGCTCCGATCCGTAGAACGCCAGTTTTCTTTCTCCTGATAACGACATCCTCTTGAGTAGTCCCCGCCCGGAGATCCAAATGGGGGACTATTTTACCTCCGGAATATTTTACCCAAGAGGACGCCATCATCATTTAATCATACAGTAAAGCTGCATGCCCTCGGGAAAAATTATGGCTGTAGTTTCCCCTTGCTTTCAGCCGTTCGCAGTACCAGCACAGCAAGGCCGTTTTGGTTATTGTTACAAGGCCAGATCAGTCAATCATCCAGACTGTTGCCCTTGCAACTACTGAAAAGGCTGCTGCCCCTCTTCAGGAACCACACGTTTGTCTGGCCTCTCAACAGATACCCCTCCGTTGTGGTTGCACCTACGGTACGGCTATCTATATCGCTGAGGCATGCAAGCCTCCCCACCAACGGCAAGGTCCATGGTTCATGGGGGGGAAGATTTAACTGGGAGAGTATATTTATAGATTCCAAAAATTTTACCAGGTCAGCCTCACCATGAGTCTATATGGCAAATATGTCATCAATCTATCTAAACCAAACCAGAGGCTGAAGGCTTATGGATCCCAGGGAAGCCACATCCAAGTGACCCATGAAAGGGTTGGCATAGGAAGGAGCCACCCTGTTTCCCATGGCCATGACCCTGATCTCTTTGTGCTTCTGTTCCTCAAAGGTGAAGTAGTTGTTGATAAGTATATAGTTGATTGAAGTGAGCAAGAAGGACATCACAGGGGTGGAATCAGCTGGGTGTTGACACAGGAAATGTTCCTCAGCAGACAGATCATGTAAATGGGTGACGATAAAACAAAGGGAGGTGGCATCAATGGTGACAAGCAAAAAGAATGGTGGGAATGGGCCCCCTGACCCAGGGTTCTGGGTGACTTTTCTGAACCATCCCCATTTCCTACACCTCATCAGCTGTTTTTCATCACCACACTTCCTTCCCCTTCAACCTTTCTGCCAGAAAAAGGAGACACTGGCTCCAAAAGCTTGCAGATTTCCCTTTCGATATATGTGTGTTCCCCTGCCACCACGTAGTGAGCAGATTTTTTTATCCATCCAATTATATTATAAATAAAAACAAAGATGATGTGACTCACCAAACGAAAGCGCTGGCAGGTCGATAGGCCTGCCAGCGCTTTCGTTTAGTAAGTCACATCATCTTTGTTTTTAGATATATTTTTCCCACGTGGAATGTTTCCCTCTATTATATCCAATTATATTATAAGTATTTTGTTGAATTAACACCTTTTATACTTGCGCGATTTATTGTGTAATCAACATTTAACAGATTACTTTTAGTACTCAGGTGGATGACATCACACTATACATTGTTTAGAGTCAATTGCCAGACATCTCATCTAAAGTTCTAAAGCATTTTGTAACTGGTTTCAATCTTCTGATGACTTTACTAAACGGTGAATGACAGCATCATGTGCAAAAAATCTAAGAGGGCTGCTCAGATTGTCTTCTCAATCATTTACATTGATTAGGAACAGCAGAGGGCCTATAACACTTCTTTGGGGAATGCCAAGTATCACTTCTGTTTTATTCAATGTCTTTCCACCAATTAGTAGGAACTGTGATATTTCTGTCAGGAAATCACACACCCAATTATCCAGCTGAGACAATACTTTGTTGACACACAATTTGATTAGAAGATGCTGGTGAAGGATGATGCTAAAAGCCCTCTGCAAATCTAGAAATATGGAATACATTTGAGATCCCCTGTTGATAGCACACTTTACTTCATGTGAATAAAAGGCTAGTTGGGTTTAACAAAAATGAAATTTTCTTAATCTGTGCTATTTGTCAATAGATCATTTTCTTTGAGGCAATTTACGATGTCTGAACACAGTATATGCTCCAAAATCCAACCGCAAATCAATGTAAGTAATATGAGTCTGTAATTAAGCAGATTACTCCTATTTCCTTTATGGACTCCTGGTGTGATCTATGCAACTTACCAATCTTTAGATAAGGATCTTTCATCAAGAAGGCTATTGTACATGGTTGCTAAGTATGGAACAACTGTGTCAGCATATACTGAAAGGAACCTAGTTGGTATACAATCTGGATGAGAGGATTTGCCTTTATTAAGAGATTTAAGCTGCTTTGTTACACTGGGGACATCAACTCTGAAGTTACTCACATTGACTGCCAATCTTGATTCAAATTCTGGAGTATTTACTTCATTTTATTTGGTGAGGAAATTTCAAACAACAGTGTTTAGTAACACCACTTAAGTGGCACTGTCATCGGTAACATTACCATTGCTACTGCGCAGTGATGGTATTGATTGTGTCTTCCCTTTGGTGTACTTCACATAAAACCAGAATCTCTTTGGATTCTTTGCCAGATTTTCAGATGGAGCTTCATTGTGGAAACTATTAAAAGCATCTCATATTGAATTGTGCACTAAATTTTGAGCTTGAGCAAAACATTGACAACCTTGGGGATATTGCTTTCTTTTGAATTTGGCATGCTTCTGCAACAGTGTTCTGGCCTGTTTTGTGTACCATGGCAGACCAGAACCATTTCATATTAATTTATTTGCTTTTCGCGGATGATGCTGTAGTATACAGAGAAGTTGCAGCATTAGAAAATTGTAGCAAAATGCAGGAAGATCTGCAGCGGATAGGCACTTGGTGCATGGAGTGGCAACTGTCCCTTAACATAGACAAATGTAATGTATTGTGAATACATAGAAAGAAGGGTCCTTTATTGTATGATTATATGATAGCGGAACAAACACTGGTAGCAGTTACTTCTGTAAAATATCTGGGAGTATGCATGCGGAACGATTTGAAGTGGAATGATCATATAAAATTAATTGTTGGTAAGGCGGGTACCAGGTTGAGATTCATTGGGAGAGTGCTTAGAAAATGTAGTCCATCAACAAAGGAGGTGGCTTACAAAACACTCGTTCGACCTATACTTGAGTATTGCTCATCAGTGTGGGATCCGTACCAGATCGGTTTGACAGAGGAGATAGAGAAGATCCAAAGAAGAGCGGCGCATTTCGTCACAGGGTTATTTGGTAACCGTGATAGCGTTACGGAGATGTTTAATAAACTCAAGTGGCAGACTCTGCAAGAGAGGCGCTCTGCATCGCGGTGTAGATTGCTCGCCAGGTTTCGAGAGGGTGCGTTTCTGGATGAGGTATCGAATATATTGCTTCCCCCTACTTATACCTCCTGAGAAGATCACGAATGTAAAATTAGAGAGATTAGAGCGCGCACGGAGGCTTTCAGACAGTCGTTCTTCCCGCGAACCATACGCGACTGGAACAGGAAAGGGAGGTAATGACAGTGGCATGTAAAGTGCCCTCCGCCACACACCATTGGGTGGCTTGCGGAGTATAAATGTAGATGTAGATGTAGATGTATTTGCTCAGGATTATCTGTTGCTAAGAGGTCAGGTATGTTTTCAAAAACCATTCACACTTTGAGTGGGCTGCTGAACTAAGTGCTCAAAATAATCTTTGGAGAAAACATTCAGTATGATTTCAGACAGCATTTTACACCACCACCAATTTTAAACATATATTTTCACCAACATATCAAGGATGGATTGAAGTCACTGCCAACTGTAATTTTATGAGTGGGATATCTATTTGAAATGAGACTGAAGTTTTCTTTGAAACATTCAGCAACTGTATGGCCCGAATTGGGGGATTGATAAAACGAACCAATTATTAATTTATTCTGATTGTCAGCTGTAACCTCTAACCCACCCTAACTCACAGGAATTATCCTCTTCAATTTCATTACAAGGTAAACTACTCCTAATACCAATAAATATGCCTCCAAAGATGGTAATGAATCTGTTTTTTCTGAACTCCATTGGGACCTTTGCAAAAATTTCAGCTGGCTTTAGCCAGCTTTCAGTAGCTATAACAGTTTCAACTTAAGTGTTTTTTATAAGCACTTGGAGCTCAAGTTCTTTCCCAAAACAGCTATGACAATTTACAACTAAAATACAGTCAGAGCCTCTGATTCAGATGCTCCACACAGTTACAAGTCCGTATCATGGGCCATGGGGTTGCATTATATTCTATCCCATTTATATTGAATGAAGGATGAGACATTATGTAACAATATGTTAACAGTCCTTTTTCATGGCCTTATCATTTACCTTTGATACCGTCCTGTCTCCGAGTCTCGTTTGGATACTGGGAGTAGTCTGTGTTTTCTGAGAGTTGGTTACCAGCCATCTGCTCAACCCACTTCTAGGAGGACCAGGATTTTCCTTCGGGGTTATCTCCCTTAGCCGATATGTTCTGGTTATTTAAAGGTGCCAGAAATAAGTTCACCTTTCATCATCTTCCATTGGCTTTGTAGTCTGTATCCATTATGTGTCATACATTGCCTAGGGATCTCATGACTCATGCCTTCTCGGATGTGTGAGTAGGGTCTGTTGGCAGAGCTGCATCGAAATCCTTGAGGTCTTTTTGATTTCTCAAATTTCAGTGGGCATTTCCCAGAGTTTTGTTTCTGCAAAGAGGTATCGGCAGCCTGAGCAGACTCCGAGGCCCTTTGTCAGCCTTTGATTGTTGGAGAATAGAAAAGAGAAATGAACAACACCCTCAGGCCTCGAAACCTAATACCACTGGGGTTGAAAGGGTAAGAGTTGGCCAAGGGAGGCTGATAGTGAAGAAAACAGAATAAGCCTGACACAAGTAAGTGGAAGTAATGTCATACTAAGCTAAGGGCCAATGTGGCTGCCACCCACATACTCCCAAGACAGGAATGGTGCTACACCGACTGCTACATCTCTTCAACAAATGTTGGAAGAAGAAGAGTATTCGCAAAGACTGGAAAACAGCTAGAGTGATATCAATTTTTAAAAAAGGAGATATAAGCCTATGCAGTAATTACAGAGGAATAAGTTTATTGGACTCATTGTACAAGGTGTATGCTGAGATTATAAATACAAGACTTAAAAACATAGCAGAGGCAGTTCTGCATGAGGAACAAATGGGTTTTAGGAAAGGATGCTCCACAATAGATGCAGTTTTTATTCTACAGCAAATAATAGAAAAACAGAGAGAGAATAATAAAGAAACACACATTGCTTTTATTGACTTTAAAAAAAGCTTTTAACAATGTCAATAGACAGTACTTTGGGAAATAATGATGAATCGCGGATATACAAAGCATGTACTAAATGTGATAAAAAGTTTATATCAAGACACAAATATCACTCAAGATCTCAATGGTAAAACAACTAATGAGATACCAACTAACAAAGGGGTACGACAAGGCTACTGCATCTCTCCAACTTCGTTCAACATCTACATTAATGAAATAATACATATATGGAAATCAGAATTTCAGAAAGGCATCTACCTAGACAGGAGTAGTCTTTTAAATAATTTACTATATGTTGATGATGCAGTGATCCTATCAGACAAGGAAGATGACCTGAATCTACTTGCTAGAACAAATAAGTGCAAAATTTAACATGGAAATTTCAAAAGAAGACACTAAGACAATGACCTTCATGGGGAAGGAACCAATCAGAACCAAAATAGTGATAGATCAGAAGATTTTAGAGTAAGTAAACCATTTCAATTACCTCAGATGTGGAACGACTTATGTCTACATCATAGATATTGAAATTAAGCTTAGTAAATTCAGCCAGGTATGCAAAACAATTCACAGAAACCTAAAAAACAAAACCAGGAAAGACACTCAAATTAAATTTAACAAAACTGTTGCAATTCCCACACTGCTCTATGGAAGTTAGAGTTGGATGATTACCCAGAAGCAAGAAAGTCTGATTCAGGCACAAGAAATGAAATTCCTTAGAGGTGTTAAAGGTTGCACAGGAGAAAACAGGCTAAGAAATCAAGGTATTAGAGATGAACTGCAAATCTTAAGCCTCATTGATAAAATTTGAGATTACAGATGCAAATGGAATGAATGTCTACAAAGAATGGAGAGTGAGAGACTTCCCTTAAAGGCAAGAAATTATAAGTGTCATTGGAGAAGAGACCGACAGAGATGGGTACCGTAACAGGCAATTCCTGCCTAATGCCTGAAGAGAAGATGAAGATGACGATGTTAACAATGGTTCAGATGGCTCTGAGCACTATGGGACGTAACTGCTGAGGTCATCAGTCCCCTAGAACTTAGAACTACTTAAACCTAACTAACCTAAGGACATCACACACATCCATGCCTGAGGCAGGATTCGAACCCGCGACCGTAGGGTCGCGCGGCTCCAGACTGTAGTGCCTAGAACCGCTCGGCCACTCCGGCCAGCTGATGTTAACAGTCTATCAGGTAACTCTCACAGGCACATTATGCAAACTATACATACACACAGGAAGTAGTAATTTAATTATCAAGCCTCTCACCATACAAAGCATCTTTATATTCATGCTGCTGTAAATTAAGACGCAAGTAACAGTGTGCTCACAAACATCAAGAGTTATTAATCCACATACAATACACACAAACAATGAAACAGTACAGTGAACAGTAGAACACATCTGGGGACAAGCACCTGCAACACTGTCCTTAAATAGGGAAGAGCTCCAGGAGATGGCATAGCAGTTGCTGCGCCATATGCACGAGTTGTTGGAGCCTCTGGTGGCAGGCCTACACAGATGCCAATAGCAGAACCTTTGAATATAGAGTGCTGGCAGCCATATCTGTGGTGTGTATCCAAGTATGAATTATAGGGTTGTAGCATCCCTTGTCCCTTGGGGAAAGGCTGTTCCTCCAATGTGGGCATCGGGATGACTGTTGACACATCCATGGCATCTATGGTAGGTGGCACAGGTGATGATGGCAGTAGGAAGATTCTGGGCAGAATCTGGTGAGTGGGCTGGAGATAGCACAGCCTTGGACACACACAGTGACCACCCCCCACCCCTCACCCCACCCCCCACCCCCACCCCCACCCCACTGAACATCCCCAGATGCTCGAGCAGAGGCTTTAGGGATGTCAGTGTTAAGGGCTGCAACAGTGCCAGCCATTGGAAGTGCAAATGTCAACAGAGCCTCAAAGGAAGGGCTGGCAGCAAGTGTCAAGAAACCAGACCGCAGAGGAGGGCAGGAGGCTGTGACACCTACAAGAAGGGCAGGTTTGCCCCGCAGCAAAGGCATCTTGCAAGACCTGGACAGATGGTGAGGGAGGAGGTGGAGATGGCAGTAGCATGTCTGTGGACCTCACTGTGGCATGAAGAGACAGCTGATAATGATGGTACACCACCCGTCTGTCACTGGGGTACACCATACAGAAGTGGCAGCTGGGGAAGCCATGGACCATGGCAGAAATCCACTTCGTAGGAAGCCAAACCCTCATGCCCAGACCATGGGGCTTGGAGCGAAAAACAATGAGGACCGCGTTGATAGACAGCATGAGCAGGAGGAGGAGGGTGTGGGGTTGGTGACCACAGAACATCCCAGCTGACTTCCATCTCCCACTGGTGTAAATCCGTAGGAACTCAAGAAACGCATTAAGGCATTGTCGGTGGAAGAGTCCATGATGTACTTCTCCAATGGAACCTTGAACATGCAGATGAGATGTTCCACTTCAACATTAGCTTGAAGATGGATAGGAGGAGCAGTCATGTGGCAAATGTCTTACGGGTGCAGAAATTGTAGAAGATCAGAGGCACAAATTGCGGACCACTATCTGTCACAAGTGTATACGGCAATCCTTCAATACAGAAAAGTGTGGAACCATAGCCACAGCTAGTGTCAGAGGCCAACTCACAAATATGGAAATTTAGAGAGGGTGCTGAGAACCAACAACAACCAATAAGAAGTATGGAAATGTCCCACAAAATCAACATGGACGCATTCCCACAGATATTTCAGTGCAGACCATGTAGAGAATAATGCACAGGGTGTTGCCTGTTGTTTAGCATACTGACAGCAGCTGTGACAAGGTACTTAATGTCACCATTGATGCTGGGCCAAAAACCATGCCAATGACTTGGTACACAAGACCCCCCAGTGTCCCTGATGTAAGAGTTGAAGCACATCCTGTCAAGGCATGCCTGGGATCACAATGCTGGGTGACAGCCCACCTGCAGTTAAGAGAACAATACCCTCAAACACTGAAAGGTAGTGATGGAGTGCAAAATAGTTATGTAAAGAATCAGAAGCCCTGACCAGAATCCTGCCCAGCCAACCATGCTGAACAGGTGAGAACAACTTGGTACAAAACTAGATCAGCAGCAACAGGAGCTGTAATCCAAGAGCCTGTAATAGGAAGCCATTTCATTGTACATTGCACCTCAACATCTAAGTGAAAACAAAGGAGGTCATCCTGACCAAAAGTAGGATCCAGCCACATCAGAAGCTGGGACAGTACAACAGCATTGGTAAGCTGTGCAGTAGACCAAAAACATATTTCATAGCTGTAGCCAGACAGAAACAAGGCCCAACAATGGAGACGATGTCTTGTTGGGCAATGAGGCAGAAGGATTAAACAGTGAAACCAAAGGCTTGTGGTATGTAATGAGAAGATGGGACTTAGACCCATACAAGAATACATGAAACTTTTGAGGGTGTACACAGCTGCATGCACTGCCTTTTCCAATTGAGAATAGTGCTGCTGAGTAGAGTTATGCATTCTTTTATCCATAAGCTATGAAACACTTGGAACATTCCTCCTAGAGATGTGCAAGAATGGCCCCAGCACTAACTGGAGGCATCTTTAGGCAAGACCAGGTGGTGGGCAGAATGGAAGATAGCCACACAAGGAGCAGAATGTAATTTAGATTTCAAAAGTGTGAATGCATACCCACGTGCTAGTGTTCACTGAAAATTAATGTCCTTGTGGAGGATGGACCAAGATGGCCACAGCCAGAATGAATTTGTGATAGTAGGCAATTTTCCCTAGAAATGCTTGGAGTTCTTTGACATTTGTACGGTGAGGCACAGCTGTGGCAGCTGCAATATGATGATGCAAAGGTGGCAAACCCCAAATACACAAATGACAGCCAAAGAAAGTGGGACTTGGCAATCATCCATGAATGCACCCTTCATGAAAATGTCATTGAGATAGTTACTGCACCCTGAAAAGGGCACTTCATCTGTTCCAGAAAATGCTGAAAATTGCTGGGGCTGTAGCCACATCAATCGGGAGGTGCCAGTATTGGTACAACCTGAACGGCATGTTAATCACAAGGAGCCATTCTGGATTCTCATCCAATGTAACACGAAAATAGACTTCAGATAAATCATTTTAGAAAAAAATTGGCCAATAACTTGTCTTAATGGGGAAAGGGTAAGGGTAGATTGAGCATTAACAAACACTTTAAAGTCACAACAGAGCTAACGCTGTCTATTCAGTTTTTTAACAATCATGAGGTGGGTAGACCACTCACTTGAGATAATAGGCTGGATGACTGCCATGACCCCAGTCTGTCCAACTTAGATATCACTTGATCATGCATGGCCACCAGAATAGGGCATGCACAGAAGAAACATGGCCGTGGCATAGGTTTCAGGGTAATGTGGGCCATAAAATTAGTGGCATGACCTAACCCATCCAAAAAAAAATATAAGAGAACTCAGAATGTAAAGAATATAACTGCTGGTAAGGAGACCTGGTCAGAAAAAAGTGCACTGCATCTGCAACAGGAAAACCAAAAGCACTGAAAGCATCCATACCAGATGAACTGTCGGTGTCAGTATCATCCTGAAACAAAACAAGCGCTGTATCATGTGTGAGATATAAAGGCGAGCGAGTGTGCTGGGACTTACCCCAGTTCACTGTTAGAAGTGCCACTTCACCTTAATGCATCTTCACTAAATAATAAAGCTAGAAAGCCAGAATTTGGTCAGAGTGTGCCTATGGAGCTCATAAATAATTGGTGCAAGTTTCAAAGCTAAAGAATGAAAATTACAATCATAATCCACGTTTTTAAGAAAAATGGAAGGCACTAAAAACTGGACTTACAAACGTAAAAATTTGTTTTATGCTTCAGTTCACCCTAAAAATCGTAACTAAGAGACCACATTAAGCTATCTCTTACAGTTTTTGAGTAATTAAGTGAAAACCAGTTTTGTAACTAAAATATACCCACTTGTAGTAGATTAAGTACCTGTTATTTTAATAGTAGAGAATTTTGGTTACAGCAAATGATAAAACTTACTAAACAATAGAGCTATACCAAATTTTAGAACTTTAATAACAATAACATTCAATACAAGTTCTAGTAAAGGTATGATTCAGAGGTAACGATCTCCCATTAGTTCCATTATAAAAATTCTAGAAGGCAAAGTTTTTATTCAAGTGAGCTGAAACTTTTTCTGTGCTTCCAAACAACTTACTTAAATACATGTAAAAATTAAGAGGATACTGAATTAATTCATAACTTTGTTCTTAAAGCTTACATGTCCGACAAAGTGGTTGTTCACAGGCTGCTGCTGTGCACAAAAGGCAGATAACAGCAGATGTTCTCTCGGCCGTCTGCTGCAGCACATATATAAATACAGCTCAAGAGGCAGGTGAGAGATTAACTTTGCACTCAGCCACTGTAAGATCCACATCTCTTATATGTTGGATCACGCTCTGCCTCGGATGATGTCGGAATGTGACAAATCACAAATTTGCGGTAAAAACGGATAGAGAACCCGCAAGGACTGTGTACCATCCTGGATCACTTAGGATTCATTAAAGTGCCATCTGTGATAATTACAAATCTGCTTGGCAAGTGGCGACTATTATTTCCACTTTTATGGTGCGCATTTATTTCAAACATTCATTTGAGTATTATAAGTCAGGGCAAAAGACAATCTGGTAGGAACATACCATAGAGGTCATCTCTGAACTGCTAGTTATGGTATTTATGATAGAAATATATACAGTCAATTAAACATAGTGAATTTTAAAGTGTTGTACATGAGAGACTTTACTCAATATATGTACGAACTAGAACTTTATACTTTCATTTAAAAACATAATCCTGATCCCGCTAAGTAGCAGGAGAATAGAAACATTTCTTTCAGTGGGTTGGAACAGAATGTGAATGTGCAGACTGGAAACTAAGGTTAGTATGTTTTCCGTTGCTTTCTGGCTGACCACAAAATTAGTTGCCAGGCTCGTGTGAGAAAGACAGTGAACAAACAATCGTCTTATTTAACCCGCTACCCCACAATCCACTACCAAAGAAGTCAAGAAACTAACCACTGATCTATACATAATGGGAACCGTAAATTACCCCATAATTGGAATATGTTGCTTGTTGTAATTCACCGACCATTGAGTAACAGGAGACAACGTCAGAGATCAACATAAATTTGTAAGTTCAGCAATGTAACAGCTGCACCTAGGTCCACTTGTAGCCGGAGCACTTTGTCCATCACTCACACCTCAATAAACAGTTTGATAGTATGCATAAGAACTGGAGACACACAATTAATGTCCACGTCCATACCTGCAGGAGAAGGCTGGTAACAACAGACAGATGGTATATGTCCTTTTTTTCTTGTAGTTGTTGCAGGTTGCCCAGAGCTTAGGGCATGTGGCCCTGTCATGTTGCACGAGACAGTGTGAGAGTGCTGAGTGCTGCCACTGCTGAGATTGTTATGGTTGCTGTTGTTGTTTGGCACGTCACTGCCCAGTGTGCCAAGGAAGCCACATTTGTACTACCGCCGCATCATCCTCCCCCTGAGTACTAAATGATATCCAATGACCAGGAACAGGAGCCACTGCAGCAGTATCACATCAAGCCTCACTTTGAACATCAGCAGCATGAAACACATATAAGGATTGGGAAATATTTAACATTTCACCCAAAGGCAGATTTTTGCATTGTAGTGAGTGTTGACACACCTCTTTGTCAGGTACCAACCAAATGATGGCATCGCAGACCTTAGAATCAGCACTGGGATCATGATGGGCATCAGTGACAAATCTGCATTTGCAACCAAGGCCAAGGAGCTTGACCACCCAAGATCAGTATGACCGAAATGGCTGTTTACAACACTGATAGAACTCAACACATGCTGCAGTGATATGCATGTATTTACAGTGATAATTAGACAACAACCTACACATTTCACTAAAACAAAGGTGACACTGGTTCCTGGAGAAGATCTAACTGGCACAACAACTGCTAAACCTGAGAGGGGAATCAAAGATAGAAAAAAGCCAAATGCATCTTAGCATCAGTGACACCAAAAGTGAGGAAGTATTGTTGAAGTTGCTTCTCATAAGCTTCCCAGTCTTCAGCCACATCATTGTAAGGGGGGAATGACAGCAGATATGCTGACAGTGTGGGAGCCTGCATAGTCAGTGTGGCTGACTAGTTTGTGATGGCAACTGTAAGAGCCTGCTGTTACTTGAGGAGAGATTTGAGCATTGCCTCCATGGACATGAGAACTGATGGAACAACCTAATAGACTTAGCATATGGAAATGACCCCACTCATTGCCAATTATGTGATAATGTAAGATACAAGTAATATTGTGGCCACAAAGAACAAATGCCAATGACAGAATGTTTGAATGTAGTACACTGACTGACTTCCCCATGACCCGTATCCAAGTATGATCTACAGAGCTATATCAGGTGACAAATACTTTCAGCACTTAATGAGGTTATATCCAGGTTGAATGATTAAATAAATTGCTTAAAATACCATATACAGTAAAACCACATATTGATGTTACAGCACTTAATGTTTTCCCACTTTTTATGTTCATTTTAGTTGGTCACAAACGAAGTCCTATGCTCTCCACACAATGGTTTCCCATCACTAACAATTAATTCTGTGTTACAATATTGCCCACATTTTAAGTTTTGTCTGAAGCCATCATGACTTTTTTCATTGATTTTCACACAGATTTCTGCGATAAGAGAATCATATTCTTGCTCAAAGTTAGCCTTAGAACAAAGCAGAAAACACAAACTGTACACAAAACTACTGATCACATAATGTAGTGTTGGTGTGGTAAGATTTTCATTGTTGGCATGTTGAGTCATGGCTGCCTGTATTTTAGGTTTCCAGTGTTTGTAAGGGTGGGAAAGTATGATGAGTCATTGCCTTAATGAAAATAATGATCTGAAGATCATGACTCTAGTAGCAACCTTCCTTCTGCTCATTGTGGTGTATTACAACAGCTTTAATTTAATTTCATGTTCATGTTTGTTTGCACAAACAAATGCAACTTTTGAAGATGACTGTCTCTGTAATGAGCTTTCACAAATAACCATTATTTCCACATGAAACACATTAATTAAAGCTTTCGACCATAAGGCCTTTCTCAGCAGTAGACACACATGCACACACGTGCGCACACACACACACACACACACACACACACACACACACACACTCACATAAACGCAACTTGCACAAACATCTCCAGTCTCAGAGAGCTCAAACCACACTGCGAACAGCAGCACCAGTGCATGATGGGAGTGGCGACTGGGTGGGGGTAAGGAGGAGGCTGTGGCGGCGAGGGATAAAGATAGTATGGTGGGAGTAGCAGACAGTGAAGTGTTGCAGTTTAGACAAGGGACGGGAGAGAAGGTGCATAGGGGAGAGGGGATAAGTAGTGGAAAGGAGAGAAATAAAAAGAAATTAAAAGACTGGGTGTGGTGGTGAAATGACGGCTATTTAGTGCTGGAATGGGAACAGGGAAGAGGCTGGGCATGTGAGGACAATGACTAACGAAGGTTAAGGCCAGGAGAGTTACGGGAACGTAGGATGTATTGCAGAGAAAGTTCCCAACTGCGCAATTCAGAAAAGCTGGTGTTGGTGGGTTGGATGTACATGGCACAGGCTCTGAAGCAGTCATTGAGATTAGGGGTATCATGTTTGGCAGCATGTTCAGCAACAGGGTGGTCTACTTGTTTTTTGGCCTCAGTTTGTCGGTGGCCATTCATGCGGACAGACAGCTTATTGGTTGTCACGCCTAAATCGACTGCAGCACAGAGGTTGCAGCTTAGCTTGTAAATCACATGACTGGTTTCACAGGTAGCCCTGCCTTTGATGGGATTGGTGATGTTAGTGACCCGACTGGAGTTGGTGGTGGTAGGAGGATGTATGGGACAGGTCTTGCATCTAGGTCTATGAGCCATAAGGTAAGAGATTGGGAGCAGGGGTTGTGTAAGGATGGATGAGTATATTGTGTAGGTTCAGTGGACAGTGGAATGCCATAGTAGGAGGGGTGGGAAGGATAGTGGGCAGGACATTTCTCATTTCGGGACACGATAAGAGGTAATCAAATCCCTGGCAGAGAATGTAATTCAGTTGCTCCAGTCCCGGATGGTACTGAGTTACGAGGGGAATGCTCCTTTGTGGCCGGACTGTGGGAGGTGGTGAGGGACTGGGAAGATAAGGCATGGGACATTTGTTTTTGTACAAGGATGGGTGGATAATTACAGTCAGTGAAGGCTTCAGTGAGACACTTGGTATATTTTGAGAGGGACTGCTCATCACTGCAGATGCGACGACCTTGGATGGCTATGCTGTACAGAAGGGACTTCTTGGTATGGAATGGGTGGTAGCTGTTGAAGTGGAGGTATTGCTGGTGGTTAATAGGTTTGATATGAATGGAGGTACTGATATAGCCATCTCTGAGGTGAAGGTCAACATCGAGGAAAGTGGCTTGTTGGGTTGAGTAGGACCAGGTTCTGGAGGAATGTGATTAAGGTGTCCTCATCTTCATTCCAGACAGCAAAGATGTCATCAATGAATCTGAAACCCAAGCACCCCTTTGTGGCCGGTTACTGTGCCCTCACTGAGAGAATCTCTGCTCTCATAGACCAACACCTTCAGCCTATTACCCGGAACCTATCCTCCTATATAAAAGATACCAACCATTTCCTCGACCGACTCTCCACAGTTCCTGTCCCTTTACCACACAGTGCCCTGCTCATCACTATTGATGCCACCTCCCTGTACACTAACATTTCTAATGCCCATGGCCTTACTGCTATCGAACACTACCATTCCAGATGACCTATGGCATCCAAACCAACAACCTCCTTCCTAGTCACCATGACGAACTATATCCTCACCCACAATTACTTCTCCTTTGAAGGCATTACCTACAAACAAATCCGCGGTATGGCTATGGGCACCCGCATGGCACCATCCTATGCTAACCTATTCATAGGCCATCTAGAGGAATCCTTCCTAAAAACCTATAATCCTAAACCCCTCACATGTTTCAGATTCATTGATGACATCTTTGCTATCTGGATTGAAGGCGAGGACACCTTAATCACATTCCTCCAGAACCTCAACAACTTCTCCCCCATTTGCTTCACATGGTCCTACTCAACCCAACAAGCCACCTTCCTAGATGTTGACCTTCACCTCAGAGATGGCTACATCAATACCTCCATCCACATCAAACCTACTAACCACCAGCAATACCTCCACTTCAACAGCTGCCACCCATTCCATACCAAGAATTCCCTTCTGTACAGCTTAGCCATTTGAGGTCGTCGCATCTGCAGTGATGAGCAGTCCCTCTCAAAATATACCAAGGGTGCCACTGAAGCCTTCACTTACCGTAATTATCCTCCCAGCCTTGTACAAAAACAAATCTCCTGTGCCTTATCTTCCCAGCCTCCCACCACCTCCCAAAGTCCAACAGTCCAGCCACAAAGGAGCATTCCCCTCGTAACTCAGTGCCATCCGGGACTGGAGCAACTGAATTACATTCTCCGCCAGGGTTTCAATTACCTCTCATCGTGCCCTGAAATGAGAAATTTCCTGCCCACTATCCTTCCCACCCCTCCTGCCATGGTATTCCACCGTCCACCGAACCTACACAATATACTCGTTCATCTTTACACAACCCCTGCTCCCAATCCCTTACCTCATGGCTCATACCCCAGTAATAGACCTAGATGCAAGACCTGTCCCATACATCCTCCTACCAGCACCTACTCCAGTCCAGGCACTGACATCACCAATCCCATCAAAGGCAGAGCTACCTGTGAAACCAGTCATGTGATTTACAAGCTAAGCTGCGACCTCTGTGCTGCATTCTATGTAGGCCTGACATCCAACAAGCTGTCTGTCCGCATGAACGGCCACCAAGAAACAGTGGCCAATAAACAAATAGACCACCCTATTGCTGAACATGCTGCCAAATGTGATATCCCTCATCTCAAAGACTGCTTCACAGCCAGTGCCATATGGATCCTTCCCACCAACACCAGCTTTTCTGAATTGCGCAGGTGGGAACTTTCCCTGCAATACATCCTATGTTCCCGTAACTCTCCTGGCCTCAACCTTCGTTAGTCACTGTCCTCACATGCCCAGCCTCTTCCCAATTCCCATTCCAGCATTACACAGCCATCATTTCACTGCCACACCCAGTATTTTTATTTCTTTTATTTCTCTCCTTTCTGCTACTTACCCCCTCCCCCCTCTACACCTTCTCTCCTGCCCTCCGTGTAAACTGCAACACTTCATTGTCTGCCACTCCCACCATACTATCCCTCTCCCTTCCCGCCACAGCCTCCTTTTTACCACCACCCAGTCACCACTCCCATCATGCACTGGTGCTCCTGTTTGCTGTGTGGTTTCAGCTCTCTGAGACTGCAGATGTGTGTGCAAGTTGCGTTTACGTGAGTGTGTGTGTGTGTGCGTGTGTGTGTTGTGTCTACTGCTGACAAAGGCCTTATGGTCGAAAGCTTTTATTGTGTGAATATTTTTGTTGTGCCTATCATGACTCAGCATCTCCGCAATATGGTGAGTAGCAACTTTCCTTCTCTGGTATTGTTACATTCCATCCTGGATTTTCCAATGTTTGAAACACATTAATACATACTAGGCATGCAGTCTTACGTTGGTATGACCTGATGTCAGATGTAAACATTCCTCCTCAAGATGCTCCATAATATGATGACAATTTCTGCCTTCCTTCTCACCCTGGATGTCCCTGAGCCAAGTGACCTCCTTGTCAGCAACAAGCTGTAGATTTCATGCCAATTGTTCTCTGTTTATGAAGACTGCCACCTGTGTGTGAATTTCTGTGTGTCAACACTCAGCCACTGCCTTTGTGATTATCACAAAGACAGTGGCTGAGTGCTAACACACCCAAACACAAGTTTCTTTCTTAGTTCTGATCATGCGCAATGGTTTCAATAAAGCACTGATGCAAAAGTCTTCTGTGAAACCACATTAAAAAGATATTTGTGTTCTAATGTGAGACTTATTATTGATAATCATTATAAAAATACAGTAAATAAAACTTTTAATATAATATCAGTTAAAACACTAAAGTTGCAGTCTTCATAAACAGAGAACAATTGGCTTGAAATCTACAGCTTATTTTGTTGCCTATGCTTTCCTTTACTTGATACTTCCTTATGCATTTTTGTGTCAGTCCATTGAAAAGTGTAAAAAGAGTGTTTTCTGTATGTATATATTACATTAACTAGGTGTGTGTGTGATTTCACTATCACACCCATAGTGCTTACATAATAAGTGATTATAAATAAGGAATACCAATAACACTCAAAGTGTTTGTATATTTCTGAAAATTATCTAGCCACAAACATTATTTAAAGTTTTGTGTTGGAATGCTTTCCCAAGTAGCTTATGTTATAAATCCCTGAAACAATGAAGTTACTAATTAAGAAATTATATATTTTAGTTAAAAGAAAATCTGGAATTCATTTCACATAAATTTCCTAAGCATGTTATAGTCTTAGGTGGAGATTTCAATTTACCAGATATAGATGTTTAGGACGGGTGGTAGGGACAGAGCATCAAGTGACATTATACTGAATGCACTATCTGAAAATTACCTCAAGCAATTAAACAGAGAACCGACTTATGGAGATAACATCTTGGACCTACTGATAACAAACAGACCCACACTTTTTGACTCTGTAAGTGCAGAACAGGGGATCAGTTATCATAAGACCGTTGCAGCATCCCTGAATATGGAAGTAAATAGGAATATTAAAAAAGGGAGGAAGGTTTATCTGTTTAGCAAGAGTAATAGAAGGCAGATTTCAGACTACTTAACAGATCAAAACAAAAATTTCTGTTCCAACACTGAGAATGTTGAGTGTTTATGGAAAAAGTTCAAGGCAATCGTAAAATGCGTTTTAGACAGGTACGTGCCGAGTAAAACTATGAGGGACGTGAAAAACCCACCGCGGTTCAACAACAAAGCTAGGAAACTACTGTGAAAGCAAGGAGAGCTTCACTGTAAATTTAAATGCAGCCAAAACCTCTCAGACAAACAGAAGCTAAACGATGTCAAAGTTAGCATAAGGAGGGCTATGTGTGAAACGTTCAGTGAATTCGAAAGTAAAATTCTATGTACCGACTTGACAGAAAATCCTAGGAAGTTCTGGTCTTATGTTAAATCACAGTAAGTGGCTCAAAACAGCATATCCAGACACTCCGGGATGATGATGGCATTGAAACAGAGGATGACACGCATAAAGCTGATATACTAAACACCTCTTTCCAAAGCTGTTTCACAGAGGAAGGCCGCACTGCAGTTCCTTCTCTAAATCCTCGCACAAACTAAAAAATGGCTGACATCAAAATAAGTGTCCAAGGAATAGAAAAGCAACTGAAATCACTGAACAGAGGAAAGTCCACTGGACCTGACAGGATACCAATTCAATTCTACACAGAGTACGCGAAAGAACTTGCCCCCCTTCTAATAGCCGTGTACCACAAGTATCTAGAGGAACGGAAGGTTCCAAATGATTGGAAAAGAGCACAGGTAGTCCCAGTCTTCAAGAAGGGTCGTCGAGCAGATGTGCAAAACTATAGACCTAAGTGTCTGACGTCGATCTGTTGTAGAATTTTAGAACATGTTTTTTGCTCGCGTATCATGTCATTTCTGGAAACCCAGAATCTACTCTGTAGGAATCACCATGGATTCCGGAAACAGCGATCGTGTGAGACCCAACTCGCTTTATTTGTTCATGAGACCCAGAAAATATTAGATACAGGCTCCCAGGTAGATGCCATTTTCCTTGACTTCCGGAAGGCGTTCGATACAGTTCCACACTGTTGCCTGATAAACAAAGTAAGAGCCTACAGAATATCAGACCAGCTGTGTGGCTGGAGTGAAGAGTTTTTAGCAAACAGAACACAGCATGTTGTTCTCAATGGAGAGACGTCTGCAAATGTTAAAGTAACCTCTGGCATGCCACAGGGGAGTGTTATGGGACCATTGCTTTTCACAATATATATAAATGACCTAGTAGATAATGTCGGAAGTTCCATGCGGCTTTTCGCGGATGATGCTGTAGTATACAGAGAAGTTGCAGCAGTCCATCAACAAAGGAGGTGGCTTACAAAACACTCGTTCGACCTATACTTGAATATTGCTCATCAGTGTGGGATCCGTACCAGGTCTGGTTGACTGAGGAGATAGAGAAGATTCAAAGAAGAGTGGTGCGTTCCGTCACAGGGTTATTTGGTAACCGTGATAGCGTTACGGAGATGTTTAGCAAACTCAAGTGGCAGACTCTGCAAGAAAGGTGCTCGGCATTGCGGTGTAGCTTGCTGTCCAGGTTTCAAGAGGGTGCGTTTCTGGATGAGGTATCAAACATATTGCTTCCCCATACTTATACCTCCCGTGGAGATCACGAATGTAAAATTAGAGAGATTCGAGCGCGCATGTAGGCTTTCCAGCAGTCGTTCTTCCCGCGACCCATACATGACTGGAACAGGAAAGGGAGGTAATGACTGTAGCCCTCCACCACACACTGTTGGGTGGCTTGCAGAGTATAAATGTACACTCCTGGAAATTGAAATAAGAACACCGTGAATTCATTGTCCCAGGAAGGGGAAACTTTATTGACACATTCCTGGGGTCAGATACATCACATGATCACACTGACAGAACCACAGGCACATAGACACAGGCAACAGAGCATGCACAATGTCGGCACTAGTACAGTGTATATCCACCTTTCGCAGCAATGCAGGCTGCTATTCTCCCATGGAGACGATCGTAGAGATGCTGGATGTAGTCCTGTGGAACGGCTTGCCATGCCATTTCCACCTGGCGCCTCAGTTGGACCAGCGTTCGTGCTGGACGTGCAGACCGCGTGAGACGATGCTTCATCCAGTCCCAAACATGCTCGATGGGGGACAGATCCGGAGATCTTGCTGGCCAGGGTAGTTGACTTACACCTTCTAGAGCACGTTGGGTGGCACGGGATACATGCTGACGTGCATTGTCCTGTTGGAACAGCAAGTTCCCTTGCCAGTCTAGGAATGGTAGAACGACGGGTTCGGTGACGGTTTGGATGTACCGTGCACTATTCAGTGTCCCCTCGACGATCACCAGTGGTGTACGACCAGTGTAGGAGATCGCTCCCCACACCATGATGCCGGGTGTTGGCCCTGTGTGCCTCGGTCGTATGCAGTCCTGATTGTGGCGCTCTCCTGCACGGCGCCAAACACGCATACGACCATCATTGGCACCAAGGCAGAAGCGACTCTCATCGCTGAAGACGACACGTCTCCATTCGTCCCTCCATTCACGCCTGTCGCGACACCACTGGAGGCGGGCTGCACGATGTTGGGGCGTGAGCGGAAGATGGCCTAACGGTGTGCGGGACCGTAGCCCAGCTTCATGGAGACGGTTGCGAATGGTCCTCGCCGATACCCCAGGAGCAACAGTGTCCCTAATTTGCTGGGAAGTGGCGGTGCGGTCCCCTACGGCACTGCGTAGGATCCTACGGTCTTGGCGTGCATCCGTGCATCGCTGCGGTCCGGTCCCAGGTCGACGGGCACATGCACCTTCCGCCGACCACTGGCGACAACATCGATGTACTGTGGAGACCTCACGCCCCACGTGTTGAGCAATTCGGCGGTACGTCCACCCGGCCTCCCGCATGCCCACTATACACCCTCGCTCAAAGTCCGTCAACTGCACATACGGTTCACGTCCACGCTGTCGCGGCATGCTACCAGTGTTAAAGACTGCGATGGAGCTCCGTATGCCACGGCAAACTGGCTGACACTGACGGCGGCGGTGCACAAATGCTGCACAGCTAGCGCCATTCGACGGCCAACACCGCGGTTCCTGGTGTGTCCGCTGTGCCGTGCGTGTGATCATTGCTTGTACAGCCCTCTCGCAGTGTCCGGAGCAAGTATGGTGGGTCTGACACACCGGTGTCAATGTGTTCTTTTTTCCATTTCCAGGAGTGTAGATGTAGATGTAGATGTAATATTGCCTATTAATGACATCATGTTGATTGTGGAAAGTAAAGGCAAGGGACCCACATACAGTAACAATTGATGTACTAACACCCATGTGAGATACAGATGGGATACAGTTGAAAGCTACATGCAGATATATAAAGGCACAACAGTAAAATGTGCTTTTAATACATGAAAATTATAATATTGGCCATGGTGAGTTGAATGGAGAGGAATACACTTGACAAAAAGCAGATGAGGAAGCTCAGTAATGAGGTACAGGTTCTATGTAGAATAGGAGTAGTTTGTCTCAAAATATAGAAGGGTAGAGAAGAAATGAGTGGTGTAATCACAGAACACAGGCTTTCATGGGTGGTATTTATATAACTGCAGATATTTGTTTTTTTGGACATAAGGCTGTGGTACAAAGCATAATTCTTTGCCTAATGTTCTGTGTTCCAAACCTGGAGACATTATCACAGGCTTTAAAGACTTAGAAAGCAGTTATAGAATCAAACGGACCTAGCAAGCAAAACTGTTTATTTGTACCTATGCAATGATCAGTTTGTGCTGTCATCAGACTGCTGCCTAAGATCATGGAGTTGGGATAATGTATGCTGTGGAACTTGTAGTGTGGGAGAATTGATACTGCTTTTTTTTACTTAGCATAAGGTACACCTTATCTAATTCCAAAAATTGTTTTATGCTTTTGATTTTCTATGGCCTCTCTGCACATCCTGCATCTTGCTAAAACCACAGTTTCAGATAAATAAATTTGATGGTCTCATGGTCCTAGTGAATGATCTGCTACTGCTGATTTATCCTTCTTGCCCAGGCAACAATTGCTCTTGTGTTTCTTATGGTGGGGGTTAATGCTTCTATTTGTAGTTCCTATGTACACTGACTCTTAGATGCAATGGATTTTAGATACTCCTGCTGTGGCAAGCAGCGAAGGTAGGTCCTTTGCAGTGTTCAAATATTTGCCTACCTTTCCTGTTGGCTTAAACACTGTATCAATATCATGTTTTCTGAGCACTTTGCTGTGCAGTCTGTGACAGTTTTTAAAAATGGAAACAAAAGTTTTTCTTTAGACTTTTTAGCATGATGTGCCCTATTTATCTCTCTGTCAGAGCAGCCATTTCTTCTGAAGCCTCTTCTTAAACAATCAAGCATGTCCTCCAAGTACTCTGGTTCACAGTTTCTTTTATCCCAGAGTACCAACAACTGATCACTCCTCTTATCTGCCTGGAATGGTGTCAGGAATTTCTGTGCAGGTATCCATATGTATGAACGGGCTTTCTGTATTCTTTATACTAGAAACGTTCTGTCATGTTTTCTAACTATCTGCACATATAAAAATGAAATTTCATTTTTTGGCATAGTGAACTTCATATTAGGATTATTAGTAATAAGAAAATTTAAAAATTTCAGAGAGTTCTTTTTCTCCATGAGGCCATATAATGAAGTATCATCCACATATGTACCTACATAATGATTCATGAGATATTAGTTTCTCCCAGCATATACAATGTTCAAATAACTTACAGGAATGCAGTAAGGTGACATCGTCGGCAACTGCTGATATTTTGAAAGGAGCACACCCTGGCATTTTCAGGGCAAAACTGCAGCAAGTAAATGCTGTGCAAGTCAATTTCAAACCTCAGTTTTCAAGGAACTCCATAAAGATAAAACACACTCAGACAGTAAACACTAGCACCGTCACCATCACAAATGAGAGATGACCGATGTCAAAAGTTATCAATAGTGATATTAATAACCAATGGGTCAGGTAGCATAAACTCTGTCCTTTGCTTTTCAACAAGTGAGAGAGCAGGATTCCTTGCAGAATTTAAAGAAAAACCACCATCTCCCAACCACCAAAGACCAAAATTCTCCTGAAGAAAAGTTCCTTATCACAGGAGACTGTCAAGAGTGTCAATTCTTATTGTGTTGTGCCCTCCTAGGTTATATGGCCCCCCTAAGGTCCACGACGAGGGGGTTCCTCTTTGTCCAATTTCGAGAAACATTGGTGCTCTGACATATCACGTAGCAAAATACATTCCTACTCTGTTCAGCCCCATAAGTTGTCAGTGTAAGGACCACATTAAGAACTTGGCAGATTTCTTATGTCATTTAGAGGGACTGCATTTGACTGACTCTGATATTCTAGTTTGTTTTGATGTGGTCTCTCTCTTCACTCATGTTCCCCTGTCTGATTCATTATGGTTGACTGAGGTTAGGTTTGGTGTTAAATTAACAAACCTATTTTGACATGTGTTGATTTGAATTACTTTTTATTCAATGACCAGTTCTACAAGTGGACAAATGCAGTTGTGAAGGGAAGCCTGATGTCTCCTACTATTACCAATTTGTTTGTGGAAGATTTCGATAAACATGTCTTGGAGCCAGTGGCTTCAAAACATGCATGTTTTCAGATATGTAGACAATAGCTTTGTTATTTGGCCTCATGGCAGTGAAAATTTGACCAATTTTTTAGAACATCTGGATATTCGTTTTGCAATGGAGATGGAAAGAGATGGCTCCCATCCCTTCCATGATGAGTTGGTTAGGATGAAGGTGGCTAGTACATTGGGATATGCCATTTATAGGAAGCCTACTCACACTGACTGGTATCTGCAGGCTGATAGCTGTCACCATCCAACTCAATGTGAAGGGGTACTTTGTACCTTGGTTCACAGGGCCCATGACATCTCAGACCCCGAGAGCTTGTCACCTGAGTTATCCCATCTCAAAGTCACTTTTCGTCAGAATGGTTATAGTGAAAGGCAGATTAGATGTGCATTGCACTATCAACCAGCTGTGCACTGGGTGACTGCTCCCAAGGTGGCACCCAAAGTCTATAGCCTTTTTGTCTTACGCAGGGAGCATTTTGAACAGGACCAGTCAGATTTTGTGGAAACATGATGTGAAGTTTTCTTTTTGTCCACCATCTAAGATCAGGATCCTTTTAGGTTCTATAAAGGATGATCTTGTTTTGCATAAGGTGGGTATCTACCATATTCCTTGCAGCTGTGGCATGTCATATATTGGTCAAAGTATTAGGACTGTTGAGAACCGGTGTACTGAGCATATGTGGCATACACACCCAGAACATTGTCTTGGCACTGTTCATCCTGTGGAATGTAACAAGATGGAGATTCTGGCATGCACTTCCAGCTATTGGGACAGTTTCATTAAGGAAGCTGTTGAAATTAAATTAGCAAGTAACCTTATGGATAGAGATGGTGGTTTTTGTTTAAATTCTGCGTGGAATCCTGCTCTCTCACTTGTCAAAAAACAGAGGGACAGAGTTTATGCTACCTCAACCATTCACCCATCGATCTTTGTTTTGTAATTGCACTAGTGTTTAAAATATGTGTGTGTGTGTGTGTGTGTGTGTGTGTGTGTGTGTGTGTGTGTGGGCGCGCGCATGTGTGTGCATGTCATCTATATGGAAGGGTTTTAAATTCGCTTGCACAGTGCTTACTAATTGCAGTTTTGCCTTGAAAATGGCAGGGTGTGCTCCTGTTGAAATATCAGTGGTTGTCAATGACGTCACATCACTGCATTCCCATACGTTATTTTGATACATAAGTGTTTTTTCCTCATTGTCTGAAGAACTGCTTCTATGAAGAACTGCTTAATCAGATATTTCCATACAAAAATTATCTGCAACTGGACTGCATGGGATCCCCAAGGCCACACCATCAGTTTACTCACAGAATTTGTTGTCCCACTGAAAGTAGTTGATGCGAGATAATGTCTAAAGAGATCTACCATATCCTTTGTAAAAATACTTTCCAACTATGAAATAACCTCATGAAGAATAACCCTAGTAAACAGTGATACGACATTGAGCCTGATCATAATAACACTTGCGCTTAGCCTAAAAGATTTTAATTTTCCAAAAAATGACCAGAATCTGCAATATAAGTGTCAGTTTTTCTTATAAGTGATTACTGGAGAGTGGCTACATGTTCGGCAATTTCATACCTCAGGTAATTAATGGTGCTAACAATTGGTCTCAATGGAACACCCTCCCTGTTTGTGTATTTTTGGTAGACTATACAATGCTGGTGACAATGCTTCTGATTTGATGAGACCTTCTTGTCAATGGGAAAAATTAAAGAGGCCTTTAATAGCTAATCCATTAGCCTGAGAACAGAAGTTGTGGGATCTCCCATGAGTTCTCTGTATCTTCCTGGTTCTAATAAGTCCTGAACTTTACTGCATTAGTCTTCTTTCTTCATTATGACTGTAGTATTGTCTTTATCTGCTGGATGAATTAGAATGTTTTTATCAGAATTTAAATCTCAGAGAACTTCCATCTTATCTTTCATTGAATTACTGCTAGTTGGTTTTCTCCTAAGCAATATCCTGGCTGATTCTATGACTGTTTCTTTGGCAGCTTGTTTAGGTAAAAAGCTTCAGTAAAGTACTCAGACAACATGGTACTGATAAAGTGTTTAAGCCAACAAGAAAGGTGCATGAATATTTAACACTGCATAATAATTATGAGACTCGGATGTACAGAGAGGTCATAGAAAGTCAGAAGCACGGAAACAATTTTAACAGAAAAGAAGGACTGAAATTAGGTAAGTTGTTGGCCTTACTGCTAAGTAAAATAAATGGCACTACAGGTTCCACAGCACACATAGGCTCAACTCCACCATCTTAGGTAGTGGACTGATGACATCATCAAGTTACATATAAACAGTTTTGTTTGATGAGCTTGTTCGGGACTGTACTGCTTTCTGAGTCATCAAAGCCTCTGATGATGCCTCCAGCATTGGAAGATGAAATATTGGGCAGAGAATTATGCCTTGGACCACAGCCTTATAACCATAAAACAAATATCAGCAATTACACTGATTGGTGTTTATGGTGTAGATGGAAAAAAGAAAAAGTGACCTATGCCTGAACAGAGGGTGAAACAAGGGGCACTATCACTGTGAAACTTGGATGCTTGTTTTGAGGAATATCCATTGGTGGAAGGATAAACCATTGGTTCTGGGGTTTTCTTCAAAGCAGCAAAGTAAAGGAACCTATCTACATGACCTATTTCATACACTGATATAATAAGCGAATAAGAAAGACACAGTAGTCTGAGCTTTATGAGCTGTTCATAACATATAAAATAAAGAATAAAGAGGTATAGTAAGAAAGGCAACAAAAGATTGTTAATTGTCTGTCTGTCTCTGTGTGTGTGTGTGTGTGTGTGTGTGTGTGTGTGTGTGTGTGTGTGTGTGTGGTGTGTGTGTGTCTGTGTGTTATTGTTGAAAAGCTTACATCTTTTACCTTGAGTAATCCAAATATGTTTAGTTTGACTAACAGAATTTAAGTGTGTGCTACAGTGGTAACTAAATGAAAGCAACTTACAGATAACTTATGCTTAAAATATTATGATATTTACCATACATATAGAACTGAAGGGGCACACGGGCCTGATTAAGCAATAAATATTCATCCTGTTTAACCAAACTATTGATAGTTTAAAATAGAGGTGCAACTAGTTTACCAGCCCTCTTTTTGGATAGTCCACTTGTATAAAGAAGCAGAGACAATGTAAAAAATATTTTATAATCAGAACATTTTGCAATTATTATTTACTTCAATAATTTCCATTCATATGGAATTAGTGGCTACTGGGTAAGGGTGTTTGTGTAATCTTGATAAAAGCACACTTGAGATCAAATACAGAACTATGATCAATCATTACTGTTTCTTTTTGGGTGGTTTGCGGATAACATGATTAGGATTATGTCATGGTTTACAATGGTTTAAAATAGAATTACATGAAATAATACTTAGTGTTGTTGTTGTGGTCAACAGTCCTGAGACTGGATTGATGCAGCTCTCCCTGCTACTCTATCCTCTGCAAGCTTCTTCATCTCCCAGTACCTACTGCAACCTACATCCTTCTGAATCTGTTTAGTGTATTCATCTCTTGGTCTCCCTCTACGATTTTTACCCTCCATGTTGCCCTCCAATACTAAATTGGTGATCCCTTGATGCCTCAGAACATGTCCTACCAACCGATCCCTTCTTCTAGTCAAGTTGTGTCACAAAATTCTATTCTCCCCAATCCTATTCAATACCTCCTCATTAGTTATATGATCTACCCATCTAATCTTCAGCATTCTTCTGTAGCACCACATTTCAAAAGCTTCTATTCTCTTCTTGTCCAAACTAGTTATCGTCCATGTTTCACTTCCATACATGGCTATGCTACATACAAATACTTTCAGTAACCACTTCCTGACACTTAAATCAATACTCGGTGTTAATAAATTTCTCTTCTTCAGAAATACTTAGTACAAGTACCATATGTTAATGGTTTTCAGTTTGCAAAGTTTAAAAAGGTGGTTATAGCAAACAGATAAACTGTCACTGTTTTAATTTGTAAATGCCAAAAGTTATTCATGAGTAGGAATACCCTTTGTTTAATTTTGTGGCAAGAATGTAATGACTTGTTCATCTAAGACAGGAGATATGTGGTGTATTATATGGCTTTGGAGAAAATGATGCACTACCCAATGGCTGCCTGACCAATGAATGATGGTTGTGATATTCGAAAGTATTCACTTTATTATTTAAGTAATTTAGAATCTCATACTGTTTAAAAGTTTGTTTTGTATTCTTGTATGTACAAAGGGTTGGCTGGACACAGTGTCTGCAAGGTGGGATGATTTTTGCTGCTAGACTATTTTGCAGTACCTGCTGGTTTGGTGATTTATTCCATTCTGCAGTCCTGGCTACAAGATTTCCCACACACCATGGAACACGAATACCATGAAAATGCAGATGATGTCACAAAAAATAAAAAATAAAACTAGAAGACACATTCTATCTGGTAGTATGGGCTAAGAAAAAAGTCAGTCATGTTAAACAGAACACCTGTGTTTATGAAGTGCTACAATCTTCCTAAAGGGAAAATCATTACAATCTAATTTCTAAAGGCATACTTTCTACTACTGGTAGAAAGTTGAAGCTAGGTAAGGGCTTTCAGTTTTCAGCACAGGAAAAATTGCAATGGAGAAAAAGACTAAAGTTAAGAAGTAGTACACACTTACTCTGGAACAGAATCAATAAGCAACAGTTCAGAGTTAAAAAGTAAAGGTCACTAATCTTAACAAACATATATTCTCAAACATGGAGCCCTTCATGATGTAAACTTTCAGCTGATGTAGAATGTGTCAAACAGAGTTGTGTCATAGCTCAGAAGTACTTTCCTTTATTACCTCCATAAGATCAGTCTCATAAACTGTTACAAAAAATTAATGCAGCAGACGGTAAATACATATCAAAAGACATTAAATGAAAGATAAATCCATTTGTGGCTATGTAGACTGCAAAGTGCATTGTACACAGACTGTGGTGAAGAATGAGGAGCCAAGGTGCTGGCACAGCAGACTGCAACTTTTTATTCAGCAGCAGGATATAATAAAGGTTTAATCTGATTTTTGCGCAAAAAGCACTCCACAGCACAAATGCACAAAAAGCCTTCTACAGCACAATTCATTATTACCTTTTCTTGTCACTATTCCCTGTCAACAATGAATTAAAAACAGACATAAATTTTGACCTAAATACTTACTTATAGTTAAAGGAATGACATATGAAATCTGTAGCTTCCAGGCATCTACGAGCACATTTGCTGACACTTGTGTATAACCATTTTTCAACATCATGACCTTTCAAACGTCTTGAGGAGAACTTTGAAAAACTGTCCAAATAAGATGCACAATCTGTCTCATCATGGCCATTACTGCAGTCCTACCACATGGAAGAAATTTGTCATATTACTTCAAAAATATTTTAATCTATTAATTTAAAAAAAAAAATCAAAGAGAAAAAACATTTAGATACAAAATCAGCCAGCAACCTTATCACCATCACAAACCCAGGATTCATCTATACACTCATTGAACTGACACTCAAATTTCTTTGGCCCACATCCTTGAATTACTGGAGTTTTCTTGATTCCTGAAACAAAAACTGCAGTTATGGCTCTTCTTTTATTCATGGAATAATCTGATAATGTGTGGTTCTTATCATAGGCATGAATAAATACGCAATTTTATCCAGCACAAACCTGTAGTCCAGCAAATAGGAATATCACAGTATTCAAATCTAACATCATCTCCAACAAAACACCAAGGGTGGCTTTCACCCCCATTCAGATTGCGACAGTAATTGTGATTAATTAATGTTGATCTTAGTTCATGTGGAATAACTTTCTCCAGAGATGATTTAACCTTTTCATGATTCCAGTAATGGCACGGCAGACCAGTCACAGATACGTTAGCTGTTCCACTATAGTCTCGACCATTCCTTACAACACAACCTGTAGCAATAACGTAATAATCCATTTTATCCTTAAGTAGGATGGACAGTTTATATTAAATGACTGGATCTTCTGCAATTTTTTTTAAAATTTCTAATGAATACTCTAGACACTATTTCTTAATGAGATATGTGAACATCATTTTCACTGTAAAACTACATCTGGAAAAACAGTGAGTAGTAAAGTCTTGATTATTTGATGTGTTCCATACCAAAATCTATTGGACCATACAATTACACATATGAGCAGATTTAAATACAATGAAAGTCATTTGGAAAGCACCACATTTAACCACATATATTTAACAGGTCATAAGTAAAACTTTAAAATTTCAAAATAATGCTCTAATATAATTGGTACCATTAGACCTCTGGATACTTTAATTAACTACAGTAACATGCAACAAGAACCATTACATATATAATGGCTTCAGATGAAAGAGAGACTCAGTGAGTCTTTGAGGTACCAGTTTCTACATGACTTCACATTTTGTTGCTATTGACTGCTGGAGTAGATTTGTGAACAAATAGATGAGGTATCATGTCCTGAAAATGTTCAAATTGCTACAAAAGGAATAAAAGGAAAGCCAAGGAAAGAAGACTGTGTGCATCAATGTGAAATTGGTTTGGGCATTTTTGGATACTGATGTCTGAGAATTTTAAGGAGTCCTTTGTACTGCTTGCACATATATCCAGGAGGGATATATTTCTGTTTCAATATGCTCTCCTTGGAGCTGTTCTAGCTGTTGTTGCACTATTGGCCTGAGACTGCTTTGCATGCATTCATGCGCGCGTGCACACACACACACACACACACACACACACACACACACACACACACACATACATACACACACACACACACACACACACACAAGGTAGTGGAAAAAGGTGACAGTCTAGCATAATAAATATTGATAGTAACCAAGTATGTGTGGCCAAAATAACTAAGTGGTGAAACAATTGCCCATACCCCCTTGTTAAGTTCTACAGCATGCTCAGTGATAGCAGGGCAAATGTTACTGTTGAAGACTATTTGCATCCATAAATTCATTCTAATGATAGTTTACAATTGGGCATACACATTTAAAATGTTGGACAGCACTTATAGATCAGAAACTTCCTGCAGATTAAAACTGTGTGCCAGACCGGGACTCGAACTTGGGACCTTTGCCATTCGTGGGCAAGTGCTCTACCAACTGAGCTACCCAAGTATGACTCACGCCCCATACTCACAGCTTTACTTCTGCCAGTACCTCGTCTCCTACCTTCCAAACTTTACAGAAGCTCTTCTGCGAACCTGCAAAACTAGTACTCCTGAAAGAAAGGATATTGCGGAGACATGGCTTAGCCACAGCCTGGAGGAGTTTTAATCTGCCAGGAAGTTTCATATCAGTGCACATTCCGCTGTAGAGTGAAAATTTCATTCTAATTATAGATCAGTTGATAAGACACAAGGGTGCACCCAAAGATGACAATATGTTTTGCAATGCTGGAGCTTACAGCAGGATATATTAACAGTAAAGAGAATAATGAAGCCATTACAACATGAATGAAATATTCAGAATAAAAGGATTTTATTAAGCTTTTGGGCACCCATAGGCATAATGAACACAAAATTGCACCAAACTGAAGTATATGTGTAATCTTTATTTGAAACAAAATACAAATGTTGGTATAATAATGTGCATGTGATGATTGTAAAATGTTAATTGGCAATGATGAAAATGAGTATGCATATATTTTCTTCTGATACAGACATACAATTTAAACCACATTCTGGTACTTGAAAATGGAGTGATAATCCTGAACTGCAAATTTTTCATCTTACTCACCTTCTTAATCTGTACATGTAGTTCAAGAAATTTCCACTTCTCTGATACACTCAGTAAAATAAAGTTATCCAAATGTACAAATAACTTTGTTATCTCAGTCTAAATTTTATCAGACAATGTCAATTTTCATCCTACCAGTGATTTCATCAAGACTGGGAGCAAAATGCAATTACTGGAATTCAGATATTGTGAATGTGGCTAATGTGAAGTCTCTCTGAAATGAAGATCTTTCATGCTTCCATAAAAAGTGTGCTGAAGAAAATATTTTATTGATAAAAAGAGAACTTTTTTGTCAGAAGTGGGTGTTTAGAAAACAAATATAAATCTTAAATTTGTCCAACATTGAAGTATAATACACCTCAGGGATGGTTTAGCCTTTCTGGTGATAATATGTGAACCATACCTTGAGAGTTCTGGAAAGGTAGAGATGACTTGTCCTGCAAATGTTTGCTTCCCTGAGTGGAATTTCAAAGTTTTCCAAACGCTGCTTCAATCCCTCCTTCAATGCTTGTACATAATTTTAATTCCATGCTTCATCTACTGCCATAAAATGCCAAATAAACTCACTGTAATTACTTTTAAATAAGTATAAACAATATTCAGCAATGATAATAAGAGGGAACATTTGTATGTTGGTTCACAGGCATAGTATCCATGGAGCAGAGAGCTTTGCCACACCCACATCATAATAAATGCGGTTTCAGAGCCCATGTTTACTAAAAATTTTTTCTTGTTTTTACCCATACTATCTCCTCCCAAAGTATGGACAACAAAGAGCTTACAGTAGAAAATATTTGTTTCACTGAATCAAAGATGAGGAAGTGCTCTTACCTCTTAAGGTTTGCATTTTAGAGCCCATATTTACTGAACAATTTTTTCTTGTTTCGGTCCTATTACCTTGCAACCCAAAGTATGAAACGCATACAGCTTGCAATAGAAGAGATTTGGATCACAGTGCTGTAGATGAAGACAATATTGGACTGCCTGTGTTGTTAAGAAGAATAATGCAATGTTCCTTCAGACATGCACATATGTCTGAAGGAACAAGCACTGCAGCAACTACAACCATTATGAAACACATGAAATGTATTTGCAATTGCAAACAATCACGAGCTGTATAGGGGAATGACGACATTTAAAATTTGTGCCAGACCAGGATTTGAATTCAGATCTCCTGCTTTATGTAAGTGGTCACCTTAACCGCTTTGGCTACAAGTGCACAATGAACAGGCAGACCAGAACTTCCATATGTTGTCATCATTCCTGTATTACAACCTGTGCTTGTTCACACCTTATGCAATTTCCATATACGTAATGACATTTTAATTGAAAGCTGCATCGTCACGTATAAAGGAATTTTGCAGCATTCTTCTTAACAACACAGGCACTGTATTATTGTATTTATCTGCCAATACTAGACAGCAACTTTCAATTAAAATGTCCTCCCGAATTACATAATGTGTGTACGAGATCAGGTTGTGATGCAGGAACTACAACTTATGGACATTTAGGTCTGGCCATTAGTTGTGCACTGATAGCCAAAGCGGTTAAGGTGACAGCTCATGTAAAGCTGGAAATCCAGATTTGAGTCTCAATCCAGCATAAATTTTCATTGTCGTCAATCCGTTATACAGTTGTTCTTATATGCAACTGTAAATACATTTCATGAAACTGAAGGTGTGGGTTTTAGAGCCCAAAGGATAGGATAGGACACAATTTTTTAGAGCCCAAGTTTACTAGAAATTTTTCCTCCTAATGATCATTCCTGTCATATCCCAGAATATTTACCATTCCTCCTGGGGTACTCTGTATAGTCATAGAATGCAGGCCCACCTAGCTAGCCACATGGTCTAACGAACTGCTTCCTGAGCGGGAAGGCATGCCAGTCCCCGGCACGAATCCACCCGGTGGATTAGTGTCAAGGTCCGGTGTGCCGGCCAGCCTGTGGATGGTTTTTAAGGCGGTTTTCCATCTGCCTCAGTGTATGTGGGCTGGTTCCCTTTATTCAGCCTCATTTACACTATGTCGGTGATTGCTGCACAAACACTGTCTCCATGTATGAGTACACCATCATTACTCTACCGCACAAACATTTCGGGTTACACTCGTCTGGTATGAGACATTCCCAGGCAGGTCCACTGGGGGCCGAACTACACAATAACCCTGGGTTCGATGTGGGGTGGCGGTGGGGTGGGTGGACTGCTGTGGCCTGTTGTGGGGTTGTGAACCACTGAGGGACGAAGCCTCTTTGTCATTTTTAGGTCTCTGGTTTCAATACACAATACACATACAATTCAGGTGGTTTTTGTTTTTTGGGCATTAGAATGTGGTCCAATGCATATTTCTCTGCCCAAAATTTTTGTCTCCTAATGCTGGAGACATCATCGGAGGCTATAACAACTCAGAAAGCTGTCATAATCTCAAACAAACTCAGCAAGCTGAACAGCCCAAGTTTCCGACTGAGATTGTAATTGCTTTCTGAGGTGTTACAGCTTCTATTGATGTCTCCAGCACTGGAAGACAATACATTACACAGAGAAATGTGTCGTCATCCACAACAGAAGAAGCATAAAACAAAAATCACTATACCGTACATTGCTGTCACAATCTCATTAGTAATGCAGGTTTCTACACCACTCACTCACTCACACACACACATACACACACACACACACACACACACACACACACACACACACACACAGTTTCTGTATCACAAAAGTAGTGTCTGATCTATAAGACATGTCCAACAGAACAGACACACACACACACACACACACACACACACATATATATATATATATATATATATATATATATATATATATATAAATAAAAAAACAAAGATGAGGTGACTTACCGAACAAAAGCGCTGGCAGGTCGATAGACACACAAACAAACACAAACATACACACAAAATTCAAGCTTTCGCAACAAACTGTTGCCTCATCAGGAAAGAGGGAAGGAGAGGGGAAGACGAAAGGAAGTGGGTTTTAAGGGAGAGGGTAAGGAGTCATTCCAATCCCGGGAGCGGAAAGACTTACCTTAGGGGGAAAAAAGGGACAGGTATACACACGCACATATCCATCCACACATACAGACACAAGCAGATATATATATATATATTAATACTTCATCACAGTTGTAATTCAATATGATCCGTACTTCACAACAATTTATACACTTGAGTGTTTACCTGTTTACCACCAACAAGCAACTTTACTGTGTGCCATTTAAGGAGCTGTACTTTCCACAGTCTCTGGTATTTTGGCCACATTTGAACCACCTCTGTGTTAAACTTAGAGCTTTTAGACTTGCCTCACTTAAATTTTCAGACAGATACTTCCCCTTTTCTGCTGTAACCAGTACTAGTCCATGAGATCCATGAAATGCCACTTAGGTATGTTTACTAAAGGATACAGCCGCCATTTGACTGTACAATTTATCATGAGATCTACATTTTAAGTGTTACAAACGTCAAAAATCATTTAACTGGTGTGGATCGCAAGTCCTTGTTAAAATATACATCTTTGGTTATGTAAACCCAATGCTTTGTAAGTAAAAGTGATAACATTTTTGTGATATGTTAATTGGCTGGTGACTTGCATACTTTATTAACAGGATAAGACTGTGAAATAAAATGGGTAACTTTATCTAGTTTCACTGTTTCTGTGCAGTAATCAACATAAACATAAGTGAAACAGCTGTCAAAGATCATCACAGCGACATTACGTTATGCACCGTGCAATCTATGGTATATCAGGGAACCAGGTAGTGGAGCTGTTTATTTAACAAGCTGCTTACATTATTTCTGTAAAGGTACAAGATGACACTGTATTATATGGCATGGAGAACCAACTACACACTGTGCATGTGAAGATCATGACATACACCATTGTAATTTAAGGGACAGAAGTTCAACCTGTGAGAACATTAAATATGTGATACATGGTTTGTTATAATAATGTACAGTTATAAATATCATTAAGGATTACAACCACCATTCATAAGAGCGTGTCTCATACAACTCCACAATATAAAATTAATGATTGTAAACATCATTGAAGGTTACAAAACCCCTTTACACAAAACCCTTAAAGATTCTCATAAAAGATGAAGCATTCAAGATGACAAAAGGCAAAAAAGGGGTGCATACTTAAATAATATTGCAGTATAGATTGTATATATATGAGTAACGTGAGTGGTTTGATTTATTTCTGGTAATTCTAATCCGGATCTTACCCTTGCCTGCTATGCCCACCTCAGCGCCCTTGCCCTCTCCTCTCCACAGACGCTTTTTTCTCTTTTGTATTCCTGAATGCTTGATCTTTTATGAGAATCTTTAAGGCATCTATATAAAGGGGGTTATAGCGTTTAACGGTGTTTATAACAATTTATTTTATATTATGGACCAAGTATCTTGTGTAAGGTGGTTGAAATCCTTAACAATGTTTATAATTATTTATTTTTGTAATGGACCATGTGTCAAATATTTAACACTCTCACAAGGTTGAATGTCTATCTCAATGGTGTATGTCATGAACCTCACAATTTCTACGTCTTTTAAATTACAGTGGTGTATGTGTACGTCATGATCTTCACATGCACACTGTGAAGTTGATTCTCCATGCCATATACTGTATTTACTTGAATCTAAGCTTCACTTTTTGTCTGGTTTTTGTAATCCAAAAAACCGCCTGCAGCTTAGAATCGAGTGCAAAGTAAGCGCAAGTTCTGAAAAATGTTGGTAGATGCCGCCACAACTAACTTCTGCTGTCAAATATACGTAGCAGTACACAGGCATGTTTTGCAGGCACAAAGATAAATACTGGCGCCAAAACCTCTGTGTCAGTAAATAAATTTAAAAAAAAAAAAAAAAAAAAAACGGTAGAAGACGAGCTTTTTTCTCCGCCCCAAGGTTTGACCACTGCAGTTTCATACATTGTCCAACGAAGTACCGTAAATAGAAATTCTGTATTGTTCATCTTCAAATGTAGCAGCCTTTCAAATATTCATAGCAACAAAAATAAATTTCTTTACACAAAATTACCAACAATGCACAAGGCTCTAGGATTGTTGTACGAGTTGATATGCTGGGGCTCATTAAGATTTCACGTAGCGACACCTATTGCTTCATGGAATTTTGTGAAGTGCTTATTGATGTTAGTGAACTATAGTGAAGTGCTTCATTATAGTACCAAATCCAAGAGTGGAGACATTTCTTTCATGGAACAAAGATCTAATCATGCTGCAGGTCTGCAATTCGGGATTGATGAGAGCAACATCAGGCAATGGCGACTGCAGAGAAACAAATTATTTGAATGTTCAAGTAACAAGAAAGCATTTAGTAGGCCAAAGTGTGGTTGATATCATGTGCAAGAAGTAATTTTAAATGAATTTGTTATGGAACATCGTCAGAAATTCCTGCCTGTGAATGCTGAAATTTTTAAAATTAAGGCACATGAAATTACTAGAGACCACAAAATCAAAAATGTTAAGGCTAGTCACAGCTGGATTGATCTGTTTATGAAGCACTGGGGTTTTTCGCTTCAGAGGTGAACTTCAGTTGCACAGAAGCTGCCGAAAAACTATGAAGAAAAACTTCTGGAATTTCAGCGCTTCGTAATTAGGCAGTGCACAGAAAAGCAATACCTTCTTGGTCAGGTAGGAAATGCTGACCAAACTCCCATATATTTTGACATGTTGTCAAATTATATGGTTTACACCAAAGGAAGGAAAGACATAAGTGTTCTTACATCAGGGGGTGAAAAACTGCAGATGTCTGTCATGCTTGCTTGCACAGCAGATGGACATAAATTACACCCATTCATAGTTTTCAAGTGAAAGACTTTACTGAAATCAGAAGTGTTTCCAAAAACTGTAATTGTATGAGCAAACAAAACTGGGTGATTTTCAGAGGACAAGGTGCTGGAATGTATTTGGCGTGTGTGGAATCATCATCCTGGCGCAATGCTTGGTTTATGGCAGTCTGTTGGTATTAGATGCGTACGCAGGCCATACAGCACCTGCAGTAAAACAAAAATTAGAGGAAAGCAAAACAGACTTGGCAGTAATTCCAGGTGGGATGATGTCATTTCTGCGACCACTTGATGTCTGTTTAAATAAACCATTTAAGAACAAGCTTAAACGCATGTACAGACTGGCTTTCGAAAAGCAACGGACAACTAACACCAACAGGATGTGTAAAACGGGCAAGTTTGTCGCAAGTTTGCCGATGGATTTATGATGTATGGAAGCGTGTTCCAAATCAGACTGTGCAACAAGAATTTAAAAAATGTTCAATATCCAATGCACTACATGGTACGGAGGATGATGCTCTGTATGAAGAAATGAGCAACATAGAATCGAGTGATAGCGATTCAGAATCATGACTGAGATTTCAAACATTTTGTATAAGATGTATTACAAACCAAATAAAATTTTGTTTTAAATTTCAGCATTTAATTTCTAAGTTATTTTCATTCTTATTTTATAAGTGTTGCTACTCTGCATTGCACTTTGCATTCCTGTTGGCTAGGTGTATTTTCTATACATAACTTTCAGCACAATAATTTTTGTATCATGGATTGTAGTCTCCTTAGCTGATAACAATAGCAGCTGACATTACAAAAGTGGAAGCTTCTAAGTGAACCATCATCTGGACAAGTTAGCCATCAGTGATGACATCAACGAGATTTCTTGATATCTTCATGACTGTTATCCACAGAGAATTTGCATCATGGGTGGCCTCACTTCCATAAATGGTCACCTTGCTTGGTTTTCCTAAATTCAGCATTCATACTAGTGTCTGGTACTTCTGTAGTAGTAAATCTAACAGGGAATGGCTACAGCATGTTGGAGAGCAACCTCATCTATGGTACAGTGATGCGCTTTGTCTCACAGGTTGACTACAATCATCTGCATTTGACTAGCATCAACAGAACTGTTTGATGGTTGATGTCTGTCAGCATAATACTTGTCATAAATTCACCTTCTTTTTCTGCAGTTGCTTATGTGTCCAGGGCATGCAGAGTGGAAACACACTGGTGTGTCATTCTCTGTCCTCCAAATGTCTGTTCTTCTGTGGGGCACTGTACTTGGCGGAGGATTTGGTAGTAGCTACATTAGTCTGGGACTGGGTTGTTGCCTGACAGCTAAGAGTCCTAGTAAGCCAAGCCCATTCTTCCAGGCATGTTGAGCTGGTGGCAGAGGTTAGTGCTAAAGACTGATACACTTCTTCCTCAATATTCTCTACTACCTCCTGATGCACCAGGTCAACATCAAAGGCTGCTGTCTCTTCTATACTCAGTGCAAAATTTCTGGCTGCCATCCATTGCTGTGTCTCTTCTCTTACTATCCTGTGTACAAGAGAGGTGAGCTTGTGGTGGTCTCCTATGACTGTCACACGGGCAACATTCAACAGTCGAGCATGTCTCTTTCATCAGGCCTCCCCACCCCACCCCATACCACCCCTCCCCACCCCTGTGTGTGTGTTTTATTATTATTATTATTATTATTATTGTATTTCCACATTGTGCTGGCACCATTTGATGAATTCGTCTGTTGTGATATACTTAAACAGAAGTGCTTGCATATGTCTTCTGCAACTCTTTTCATCAAATGTGGATTTTGTCCAGTTCTGTCATATTCAGATACATGATGTGGCACAGGGTCAAATCATTTTTTATCTACAACTGTGCCATTCCACCATGACATTTGACCTTGTTCTATTCTTCCACCAGGTGGACTTGCCACTGATTGTCACCAACCATTTTCTTCAGTTCAGCCTGGTATTTTGTCCCAGCTATTGAGTTTCTCATCATTATTCTTAAACTAGTGCTGGACTGTTCCCTCTAGATAAAGGTACACATTTGCAAAACACATTATATCATCCCACTTGTTCTATTTGGTGACTCAGCTGAGTCCCTTGAGGCAAATGTTTGGTTCCTGACAAGTATCTCCGGAAAACACTGATAGGTGCCTGATGTGCAGCTGAGTTACTGCTGTTTTGGACTGCATCTGTCTCCTAAATATATGGGTCTTATGAATGATGTACAGTTTGTATTAAGGTTCCTCTCTGTGTAAGACTGCTTTTATGTTGCCCAATTGGAGCCATGCATCTCCACCAAACAATGTCACATCAAAACCACAATCAATTCCAAACTGGAACTCAGGGTTATCAATGAATTACAAGTCTTACAACGCAAAGCATGTTTACTACTGACACCAACACAGAACTACAAGAGAACTGAATTCCTGAACATAGGTTGCTGCTATTTATACAAATGTAGAATATTCCAGACTGTACTATTTCTACATATTCCAGAATATACAAACATTAAACACGTAAGATATCTTCAGAACCTTACAGAAACAATGAATAGCAAACAACAAAAAAATACTGTTGTTCAGGGTTGAACTGGTGGCCCGTGGCATGCCAGTAACACTAACCACCACAGCACACTGAATGATACTAGAACTCACGGCAATATTTAGGTACATCTATGAGTGCCACAGATGTCTTAGTGAGCTTTACAGACATCATAGTTTCTACTGCAGATGTCAAATGTCATTAACTATTAATATCGTAAAAAACTGACGATTATTCAAGGATTTTGTTATTGACACTTCATCACTCATAAATGTGAGCAGGCAGGCATGTTATGTCTGTTTAAAATGTGCACTGTACAAGAGGAATATTTGGAAAAAATGATTCCTCAAGTTCCTTAATAATCTTCAGATGATTTATTTGAGAACGACTCAGGTTGGACTGCCTGAAAATGGGGTGAAGGCTTGATTTGTTTCAAGTGTTATTGCTGCATATGTTTCTAGTATTATTTTCATGGAAAGGGGGTAAGAGAAGATATAGTCTGTCATGAAAAGGATTCATTTCAAACACGGAATGACTGCAGAAAGGACTTCGCATACGAGTGTAATGTTGGAGTCAGTATCCCTCCTTTCTTCAAGTTGTACCATTTGCACTGCATTATGAATGATAAACATAATTTTAATTGTAATCTTTCTGTTTTAGGTGTCTATTTGGCACATATACTGGTTATGGAAGAAATAGAAATATAAAGACCATGTCTCTGCATATGTATTTACATTTTTTATGTAGTAAATACTGTAAATATGAGTTTAATCTGTTTACTCAGTTTCTACACTATCAATACAAATGCTCGTATCTAAATGTGGAAAAATCCAGGAAACCTAAAAAAGTTATAAAATTGCAACTAGAGGTTGGTACAAACAAGATGTAGATGTATACACTGTTATAAGACCTGAGGAAAAAAAGGCAAACAGATTTTAGACTGTCCATAAATAATGGAGATTTCTGACATCGCCAGCACTGTAAATGTAGTGACTGAGTGATTGGTAGAACATGTTCGTACAGTAATTATTAAGAACAGTCACATCATGATATTGAGGCTTACTTTCCAGTTTACATAAACAATACTGCATGAAATCATTTCCAGCAAAGCTGGCAAGTTTCTGTAACAAGGGTATGCACAGACAAGACTCACACTTTGAAAAGTGTCTTAGCAATGGAAGAATTTTCATATGAGTAGCCAGTTGAATGTTCTCTTACTTAAAATAAATGCCACTGATATTGTGCTGAAACTTATTTTCAACATGATACTCAATTGATCAGTGAGGGAACAACTAAACTAATATGTGTTCATAGGTTTTCTCAGCAAATATGCCAACTGAAAGTGTCTTAGGCATGCAGATAGATTGATTCATCATTGTAGAACAAATTTTCAATGGAATAATGTGCCATTATCACCTGATGATGGTGGTGCATTATGCCACTGAAAATTCATTCTACAACAATCATTCAATCTGGCTGCATGCCCGAGAGACTTTCAAGTAACTAAAATTACTTCATATGTATTAAGCTAACTTTCTCATAGCATTAATGTGGCATTCAAAGTCTCACTTACCAACAGCATCATGTGGACGTTTACAAATAAAAGCATCTGCATACAGCTCATTGCAGTCTCTTGCACTCCAATAAAAATAATCAGTTTCACACGCTGTTGTCATCTCATCCAAAATACATGGGAATGTTCGACTGATTACAATACATAATGGATGTGTAGCAGTAGCTGGTGGAGTCTCAAGTTCAAGTTGCCAACCTAGAACAGCAAGACTGAATAAAAATGTAAATGGACAGAAGAATTGTAATGGTAACATAAATTACTAATCTATTTGGAACAATTCCAGAAATAATTCATATAAACTGTTTCATTACAAAGAAATAAACAGAGGTGATTAATAGCAAAGACTCTCTTGCAGTTGAAAGATGCATGACACATAGATACACACAACAACAAAGGCAACAAAACACACACACACTGTTTAATTGCAGTTGTCCAAGCAGACAAGTATGCAGGAGAGGAAAGGAGTGTTGCAACTGGGAGGTGTTTATATGTGAAGACAAGGATGGATTAGGGAGATGTTGGGCAGCAGGAGAGCAGGGACAATAAGTAGACCTCAGTGGCAGTGGAAAATAAGGATTAAATATAGTAATAAGCATAAAATGGATGTGTGAAGCTTGAAAGTCCAAGTGGGTTGTAACAACATTACAATGTAGTTGGACAGGATAATGAAAACGTACAGGTGTATCTGTATTTCATACTAGTTGGCTTTGAAGAACAACACTGGTTGAAAACTTAGCAATATTTTCAGTCTTGTTTATGGGCCTGTTGACCATGCAATGCCCAACGATACTATGAGTTGTTACCTTCACTATTTCGATTATTTACATTCCACCAAGGGGTTTTCATTACCATATAAAATTTCCCTTTTCCTTTCCCATGAACGATACTGACACAAGAGAATAATGGAATGGAATGGTGACAGTGAAGGTAGGTGGTGATATTTTTTGGAAATATGGACGGGACCAAGAAAAATAAAATTTCCTGATTATAGGAAACCAACATTCTAACAACCGTAAAAGACATTATTTTACTCGGATGTCTCAATCTGATTGAAAGTAATAGAAAATTGATTTTAGTCCATAGATGATATGAAGGGAAGTAAAGTTAGAAAAGAATAGGAAACTCATGAAATGTTGATGAAAATGTAGCATCAAATTATGGGGAAAAATATAGAAGATCAGGTAAATCAACATAGAACAAAGATAGGAAAACTGATGGAAAATTGTGAGGTAATAGAGACATTAAAGAAGTAAGGAAATTATGAAATTTTATACAGGAGAGCTAAAGAAAGAGTATTTGAAGATGAGAAAAGAAATATAAATTGAATGGCGACTGATCATAATGAGATAATTACACTTTCTGAGCAATGAGAAGTGTTTAACATACCAAAATAGTAGACTGAAGAGCTGAGTGAAAGAAAACAAAAGGAAAGCTGCCTGCCTACTGAAGAAGACAAATAGCAATGATGATGAAGATTAGAAAGGTTACCACATCTGAAAGACAAAGCAGTAAAGAGTCTTAATGAAATGAAAGACAAAAAAGCAAGTGGAATAAATGAGCAACAAGCATAAATATTTATTGGTGCTGTAAGTATGGGAATAAGGGTCTTATGTAAATGAACATGTGAAAGTGGGACACAGCCAAAACAATTCTTGATGACAATCATTATTCTAAGTGAGGGAAAAAGCATCAGCCCATCAGTATTGTTGCACCCCAGGTGGCCGCCATTGGTCAACTGCTTCCTCTCAACAGTCACTGCTGCTGGCCCATTGGCTTTACTAATGCTGCTGCTCCCACTGGGTTTCTGCCATGTTGCCATCACAGCTCACATCAGACTCCTGCCGAGCTGACTCTGTTGCTTCCACACCCTGCAGCGCTTCTAGCACTGCTCCACACTGAACTGCAGCCAAGCTGGTGTTGAAGCATCACTAGTCACCTACTAAACTCAGATCACAATATCGTACCAGACTGCGGCCAAGCCAGTGCCACAATGCATGCTGGGCTCCTGCCAATTCTGCACCCGCAACATCACACTGAGCACCAGCCACACCCCAACCACAGGATCACACTGGGTGCCAGCTGCACCCTCACCCCAGCATCATGCCAGGCACTGGGTGCATCCTTGCTGTAATGTCACACAAGTCGACAGCTGCACCTATACAATAGCATTATTCCAGGATCCTGCAGGCTCATGACGATGCCACTAGGACTGGCTAGTTAGCACCCTGCCCACCAGATCCAGAGGAGCATTCTCAGTTTTATTTACCAGATGTGCTATTGTTAACCTTTGCCTTTATTTGTGCAGTAAAATGTTACAGATGCCTATCTGGGAAACAGTTGTTTATTTTTAGCTAACCTTGCCACCACCTAAGGCCACAAAAGTTGACAGTGAGGCCTTTCTGTCACCATTGCCAGTATCTTCACCTGGCATTGTGTCTGGAAATGACTAGAGTTGTGTCCCACCTGGCCTTTGCCCTTCCAACGTCTAGCTGAGCCTGCTGGTGCCTGATGTCTCACTGGCCCAGGGAATCCAGCCAACCTTGTCAGCATCACTGCAGCTCAAATGACCCTCAACAATCAAGCATCTGCCTTCCATCAGCCACGAATGGGTTGCTGACATCCCATCTGCCAACCCGCATCTGGCTGAGCCTGACGGCACCTGGGCTGATGATGCACCAGACCTTCTGCATCCAGCCAAGCTGCCACCACCTTGATGCATGCCTTGCTTCTGGGCCAGTACCCTACTGACACCTTCAAGTCTCCGGCAACCATTGTTGATTAAGCTTGTGCCTTCCACTGGGCACAGATGCTCTGCAGGCGCCATCTTGGCCCCTGTGGCCATTGTTGGTTGACTCCTATCTCCTATCAGCTGCTGAAGTTATCATCACTTCATCAGCCCAACAACACTGTAGATGGCTGTTGTTGGTCTAACTTTTGTCTTGTACTGGTCACTGGTGCCATTCCAATGCTGACTCACTATTTTCTGCCATCCTAGGAATCACCACTACTGCTACTGGTGCTCTTCCATGCCACCTAGGGCCCTCTCACACCCCTAATCAACTATCCACCTCCCAAGCACAGTGCACGTTTCTGCCTACTCCTCTCTTCTGAGAACCAGGACAGTGTATAGTCTCCCTTATGCTCTTCTTTGTGGTGTTGCTCTTGGCACCTTTCTGAGTGTTGCTGTGCTCCTTTGCACACTGCACAATCAATAATGTCTTTCTGCCACATCAAGCCTCCCATCCCCCAGCCCTTACTTATTCAATTTGATTGCTCCTATACACACTATGCATTCTGGACAGTTGTCAGACTGTGGGCAGCCACCATTGGCCAAGGCAACCTTCCATGGACCACTGACATCCTTCTGACACAACATTTTTTCTTCGTGCCCACATTGCGACCTCTGCCCTTGGCCATATCTTTGCCTTATGGATGTGTCCTTTTCGCCTACTTCCCATTTTCCAATCCAGCAATCACTGGGATTGTTCAACCACCTTATCCTCAAGGCACAGGGATACTATATCAGGCCATTGATGGCCCAGTACACACACATCCCATGATTAGTCTCACCACATGGCTGTGGGCACTTCTCTGCCATAGATGCCAACTTCTCTGCTAGCTGTGTGCACACCACTGACACCAGCAATGTGATCATGGGACTATTCTTCATCCATGGTCACATGCTTCCACACATTGATTTTTATCTGTCTCCTTGTATAGGCGACATCATGACCACCAGCAGACAGAGGGGTCCCACTCTGGGCTTTATGTCAGCCGCATCCCATGGTCCATCAATCAGAGCCACATCACACGCCTTGGTAGCCCTTTGATATCCTCACATCTTGGGCAGCCACCATTGGTCAAGTACCACCAACCACAGCAGCTGACACCTGCCAATGCTGCCACCACCTGATTTCCTTCAGTGATGCTGACACTCCCACTGGCTTTCCACAGTAACATTGTAGATCACATTACACTCTTACTGAACTGGCACTGCCACTTCTGCATTTTTCCTGGGAACAGCTGTTTATTCTGTGTTGTCCTTGTCACTATGCAAGAACACAAAGAAATATGTTCCAAATGGCTTTAATATACTGTGAAGAGCCAAAGAAACTGATACACCTGCCAAAAATCAATTAGGGTTCCCATGAGCATGCAGAAGTGCCACAACACTTGGCATGGACTTGACTAAGGTCTTGAATCCTGAAAGGCCATCGAATATGAGGGAGTGACGATCTCTTCTGAACAGCATGTTGCAGGGCACTCCAGATCCACTCAATAATGTTCATGTCTGGGGAGTTTGGTGGCCAATAGAAGTATTTAAAATCAGAAGAGAGTTTCAAGAGCCACTCTGTAGCAATTCTGGACGTGTGGGGCATTGCATTGTCCTGCTGGAATTGTCTAAGTCCATCGGAATCCACAACGGACACGAAGGGATGCAGGTGATCTGACAGTGTGCTTATGTATGTGTCACCTGTCAGTCATGTCTAGACATATCAGGGGTTCCATATCACTCCAACTGCACATGTCCCACACGATTACAGACCCTCCACAAGCTTGAACAGTCCCCTGCTGACATGCAGGGTCCATGGATTCATAAGGTTGTCTCCATACCCATATACGTTCATCTACTTGATACAATTTGAAACAAAACTCACCCAACCAAGCAGCATGTTTCCAATCATCAACAGTCCAATGTTCGTGTTGACACACCCAAAAAAGTCATAAAGCTTTGTGTTGTGTAGTCATCAAGGGTACCCGAGTGGGTATTTGGCTCCGAAAGCACTTATTAATGATGTTTCGTTGAATGGTTTGCACGCTGACACTTGCTGATGGCCCAATGTTGAAACCTGCAGCAATTTGCAGGAAAGCTGTCACACTGATGATTCTCTTCAGTCATTATTTGTCCATTCTTTCAGGATCTTTTTCTGGCAACAGTGATGTTAGAGATTTGATGTTTTACCATATTCTTGATATCACAGTACACTCATGAAATGGTCACATGGTAAAATCCCCACTTCATTGCTATCTCGGAGATGTATGTCCCATTAGTCATTCACCGACTATAAACCCACATTCAAACTCACTTAAGTCTTGATAACCTGCCTCTGTAGCAACAGTAACCAATCTAACAATTTTGCCAGACCCTTGTTGTCTTATATAGGTGCTGTTGACCGCAGCACCATATTCTGCCTATTTACATACCTCTGTATTTGAATAGCATGCCTATACTAGTTTCTTTGACACTTCAGTGTATCAAACAGCACTTGGATAAGTAGAACTCTTAATTAGTGGATGTAAAATTCCATCTATGCAACTAACTGAAGGCAGTTTTTTTATTGCCATATGCTTTTTGCTTCTTTTATTTATGAACCATCTCCAGTGGCCTGTACTACACACATGCTCATAAATTAAGGATAATTGCAGAATGGGGTGACACACAATGTGGCACTACCCAAAACTGGCGCTAATAGCATAGACACATAGGGAACACACATGACACAGATCTGTAAGTCCACGGTATTGGTGATAAGTTAAGAAAACCATCCCGAAACACATGTGCTACAAAATGCCACTGTTTCCCGTGCATGTACCCTGACATCAATATGGGATGTGATCACCGTGCACACGTACACAGGCTGCACAATGGGTTGGCATACTCTGGATCAGGTGGTCAAGCAGCTGCTGGGGTATAGCCTCCCATTCTTGCACCAGTTCCTGTCGGAGCTCCTGAAGTGTCGTATGGGTTTGAATACATGCAGCAATACATTGACTGAGAGCATCCCAAACATGCTTGATGGAGTTTAGGTCTGGAGAACAGGCAAGCCACTCAATTCACCTGATATCTTCTGTTTCGAGGTACTCCTCCGTGATGGTAACTCGGTGGGGCCGTGCATTATCATCCATCAGGTGGAAGGTGGGACCCCTGAAGAGTTGGACGTACTGGTGCAAAATGACATCCCGATACACCTGACCTGTTACAGTTCCTCTGTCAAAGACATGCAGGGGTGTACGTGCACCAATCATAATCCCACCCCACACCATCAAACCATGACCTCCATACAGGTCCCTTTCAAAGACAATAAGGGGTTGGTATCTGGTTCCTGATTCATGCCAGATGAAAACCCAGTGAGAATCACTGTTCAGACTGTACCTCAACTCGTCCCAACCTGGGATCACTGTTCCAATGACCATGTACTGTGTTCTTGACACCAGGCTTTACAGGCTCTCCTGTGGCCAGGGGTCAGTGGAATGCACCTTGCAGGTCTCCAGGCAAATAAACCACGTCTGTTCAGTCATCTGTAAACTGTGTGTCTGGAGACAACTGTTCCAGTGGCTCAGTAAGGTACCAAACGAGGCTACCTGCATTACTCCGTGGCTGTCTGTGGGCACTGATGGTGAGATATCAGTTTTCTTGTGGCATTGTACACCGTGGATGTCCCATACTGTAGCACCTGGACACGTTTCCTGTCTGCTGGAATCATTGCCATAATCTTGAGATCACACTTTGTGGCACACGGAGGGCCCGTGCTACGACCTGCTGTGTTTGACCAGCCTCCAGTTGCCCTAGTATTCTACCCCTCATAACGTCATCAATATGTATTCTTTGAGCCATTTTCAACACACAGTCACCATTATAATGTCTGAAAACATCTGCACACTTACTCGCTGCACCGTACTCTGACATGCACCAACACACCTCTGTGTATGTGGACTGCTGCCAGCACCACCGTGTGACAACCGCAGGTCAAATGCACCGCATGGTCATACCATGAGGTGATTTAAACCTACAAACTGGCCACCAGAGCATTGTTTCACCATGTATCAGCAATATCCTTAATTTATGAGCATGAGTCTACATGATTCTTTTTACAGATGTAATAAATGTCCATTATTACATCTATAAAAAGAATCATGTACACTCATGCTCATGCCGTTGGTGGGGAGGCTTGTGTGCCTCAACGACACAGATAGCCGTACCGTAGGTGCAACCACAACGGAGGGGTATCTGTTGAGAGGCCAGACAAACGTGTGGTTCCTGAAGAGGGGCAGCAGCCTTTTCAGTAGTTGCAGGGGCAACAGTCTGGATGATTGACTGATCTGGCCCTGTAACACTAACCATAACGGCCTTGCTGTTGTGGTATTGCAAACGGCTGAAAGCAAGGGGAAACTACAGCCATAATTTTTCACGAGGGTATGCAGCTTTACTGTATGATTAAATGATGATGGCGTCCTCTTGGGTAAAATATTCCGGAGGTAAAATAGTCCCCCATTCAGATCTCCGGGCAGGGACTACTAGGGAGGGCGTTGTTATCAGGAGAAAGAAAACTGGCATTCTACGGATCGGAGCGTGCAATGTCAGATCCCTTAATCGGTCAGGTAGGTTAGAAAATTTAAAAAGGGAAATGGATAGGTTAAAGTTAGATATAGTGGGAATTAGTGAAGTTCGGTGGCAGGAGGAACAAGACTTTTGGTCAGGTGAATACAGGGTTATAAATACAAAATCAAATAGGGGTAATGCACGAGTAGGTTTAATAATGCATTAAAAAATTGGAGTGCGGGTAAGCTACTACAAACAGCATAGTGAATGCATTATTGTGGCCAAGATAGACACGAAGCCCACAACTACTACAGTAGTACAAGTTTATATGCCAACTAGCTCTGCAGATGATGAAGAAATTGATGAAATGTATGATGAGATAAAAGAAATTATTCAGGTAGTAAAGGGAGACGCAAATTTAATAGTCATGGGTGACTGGAATTTGACAGTAGGAAAAGGAAGAGAAGGAAACGTAGTAGGTGAATATGGATTGGGGCTAAGAAATGAAAGAAGAAGCTGCCTGGTAGAATTTTGCACAGAGCATAACTTAATCATAGCTAACACTTGGTTCAAGAATCATGAAAGAAGGTTGTATACATGGAAGAACCCTGGAGATAATATCAGGTTTCAGATAGATTATGTAATGGTAAGACAGAGATTTAGGAACCAGATTTTAAATTGTAAGACATTTCCAGGGGCAGATGTGGACTCTGACCACAATCTATTGGTTATGAACTGTAGATTAAAAATGAAGAAACTGCAAAAAGGTGGGAATTTAAGGAGGTGGGACCTGGATAAACTAAAAGAACCAGAGGTTGTACAAAGTTTCAGGGAGAGCATAAGGGAACAATTGACAGCAGTGGGGGAAAGAAGTACAGTAGAAGAAGAATCGGTAGCTCTGAGGGATGAAGTAGTGAAGGCAGCAGAGGATCAAGTAGGTAAAAAGACGAGGGCTAGTAGAAATCCTTGGGTAACAGAAGAGATACTGAATTTAATTGATGAAAGGAGAAAATACAAAAATGCAGTAAATGAAGCAGGCAAAAAGGAATACAAACATCTCAAAAATGAGGTCGACAGGAAGTGCAAAATGGCTAAGCAGGGATGGCTAGAGGACAAATGTAAGGATGTAGAGGCTTATCTCATGAGGCGTAAGATAGATACTGCCTACAGCAAAATTAAAGAGACCTTTGGAGAAAAGAGAACCACTTGCATGAACATCTAGAGCTCAGATGGAAACCCAGTTCTAAGCAAAGAAGGGAAAGCAGAAAGGTGGAAGGAGTATATAGAGGGTCTATACAGGGGCGATGTTCTTGAGGACAATATTATGGAAATGGAAGAGGAGGTAGATGAAGATGAAAAGGGAGATATGATACTGCGTGAAGAGTTTGACAGAGCACTGAAAGACCTAAGTTGAAACAAGACCCCGGGAGTAGACAACATTCCATAAGAACTACTGACAGTGTTGGGAGAGCCAGTCCTGACAAAACTCTACCATCTGGTGAGCAAGATGTATGAGACAGGCGAAATTCTCTCAGACTTCAAGAACAATATAGTAATTCCAATCCCAAAGAAAGCAGGTGTTGACAGATGTGAAAATTACTGACCTATCAGTTTAATAAGTCACAGCTGCAAAATACTAACGCGAATTCTTTACAGACGAATGGAAAAACTGTTAGAAACTGACCTTGGGGAAGTTCAGTTTGTATACCGCAGAAATGTTGGAACACGTGAGGTAATATTGACCCTATGACTTATCTTAGAAGAAATATTAAGGAAAGGCAAACCTACGTTTCTAGCATTTGTAGACTTAGAGAAAGCTTTTGACAATGTTGACTGGAATACTCTCTTTCAAATTCTGAAGGTGGCAGGGGTAAAATACAGGGAGCCAAAGGCTATTTACAATTTGTACTTTTAAGAGTCGAGGTACATGAAAGGGAAGCAGTGGTTGGGAAGGGAGTGAGACAGGGTTGTAGCCTCTCCCCGATGCTATTCAATCTGTATATTGAGCAAGCAGTAAAGGAAACAAAAGAAAAGTTTGGAGTAGGTATTAAAATCCATGGAGAAGAAATAAAAACTTTGAGGTTTGCCGATGACATTGTAATTCTGTCAGAGACAGCAAAGGACTTGGAAGAGCAGTTGAACGGAATGGACAGTGTCTTGAAAGGAGGGTATAAGATGAACATCAACAAAAGCAAAACGAGGATAATGGAATGTAGTCAAATTAAAATGGGTGATGCTGAGGGAATTAGATTAGGAAATGAGACACTTAAAGCAGTAAAGGAGTTTTGCTATTTGGGGAGCAAAATAACTGATGATTGTCGAAGTAGAGAGGATATAAAATGTATACTGGCAATGGCAAAGAAAGCGTTTCTGAAGAAGAGAAATTTGCTAACATCAAGTATTGATTTAAGTGTCAGGAAGTCGTTTCTGAAAGTATTAGTATGGAGTGTTGCCATGTATGGAAGTGAAACGTGGACGATAAATAGTTTAGACAAGAAGAGAATAGAAGCTTTTGAAATGTGGTGCTACAGAAGAATGCTGAAGATTAGATGGGTAGATCACATAACTAATGAGGATGTACTGAATAGAGTTGGGGAAAAGAGGAATTTGTGGCACAACTTGCCTAGAAGAAGGGATCGGTTGGTACGACATGTTCTGAGGCATCAAGGGATCACCAATTTGGTACTGGAGGGCAGCGTGGAGGGTAAAAATCGTAGAGGGAGACCAAGAGATGAATACACTAAGCAGTTTCAGAAGGATGTAGGCTGCAGTAGGCACTGGGAGACGAAGAAGCTTGCGCAGGATGGAGTAGCATGGAGAGCTGCATCAAACCAGTCTCAGGACTGAAGACCACAAGAACAACAAACATTAATGTCCATCCGGAAAGCTGTTGCACTCAGTGACTGTTATATTGACTTGTAAATTATAGATTTCAGCATTCAGTCGTCCCTTTTAAATTTTAATATGCAGATCCAGATTTTGGCTATAAGCTAGCCATTCTCAATGCACTATTATTTTCACTCAAAGCATATAAGTCCCTGTTGATTGGCTTTCACCCACAGTTCATTAAATACTACTCAACCAATCAACAGGGACTTACATGCTTTTAGCAAAAATAATAGTGCATTGAGAATGGCTAGCTTCTAGTCAAAATATGGATCTGCATATTAAAATTTAAAAAGGACAACTGATTGCTGCACTCTATAATTTACAAGTTAATATAATAAATGTATTATGTGGTAGTCACAGTATGTTACTATGTTACATTTTGTCATGTTATACTCTTGTTCTGTTGTAGCAGAAATTTTGTGATGTGAAATTATCGTTCGGTGTTACGATTTCCATCATTGTTACCCCATTTGTGTAGTCCTGGAGATGTGCTCATTAGTCTCCATGGTCCAGTTGCCCGATTTCCAATGTTCTATCATCCACATTTGATTCAACACATCACTTACACTTTACATTTTGTATTCAATATGTGTGTGTTTTCAGTGTGCAGTGTTGCCAATTGTCACTGTGTGTCTATCTCTCATCTTTTGTTTGTGTTGTGTGTGTGGCTTCATATTTTCATTTGTTATGTGTGTGTGTGTGTGTGTGTGTGTGTGTGTTTGAGAGAGAGAGAGAGAGAAAGGGGGGTGGGAGAGGAAGATTAATTAGTTATTTATTCTGGTTAGGTTTCGGATATATATATATATATATATATATTTTTTTTTTTTTTTTTTTTTATTTTTTTTTTTTTTGCTACTAACATGAGCAGAGAGTTATTGTTTGTATATATTTGGTCACTGAGTACCTTCCTTTCCATTGCAATGGCTCTTTGTGTGTGAAAGTTTTCTTGCAATGTCAGGAGCTTTTTGTTGTGATTATTCATTCTAATAACTGTCACGTCATGTTCCATGTTAGATAGTTCATGTCCATGTTTTATCAGGTGTTTGGCGAAGGTAGAATGGCTATTTCCATATTTCCAACTTCTTATATGTTCTTTATTAGTTTTGAAGTGCCTACCTAGATATCCATAGACATACTGATTTACATTGTTGGCACTATAGCTGGTATATACCTGCCCCTTGGCATATGTCTGTTGTTTTTAAATGTGATTGGAGTCTGTTTCTTGCTCTGTAAGAAATGCATCATCCCTATTTCTTCAATATGTTGGCTATCTTGTATGTTGCTTTGCATCTGTGTGTTAAAGTGTACCATTTTTTCTGTTAGTCATGTCGTAAGCATTACTGTTCTATGTTTCTGTGTGTGCTGTAGTGTACATGGCGTCATTTGGTGTTTGTGTTCTCTGCTTATTTTCATTTTTCTTTAATTGTGTTTTAATTTTTTGGTTGAGATTTTGTACTAGATGGGTGTGGTAACCATTTTTTGTGGCTATGAGTTGTATTGTTTGTAATTCTTTCCATAGTTTTCTTTGCTGAGTGAGATGTTATTTAGTCTCTGTAACTTGTGTCACAGGGCTGCTAATTTTTGATTTTGTGGCTGGTTGGATGAAAAATGTATAATTGTATCTATGGCTGTTGGCTTTCTGAAGATGTCAAATGTTTGTTTACTGTTGTCTCTCTTTATTGTTATATCCAAGAAATGTATTTGCTTTTGTTTCTTTTTCCATAGTGAATTGAATATTTTTTTTGTATATTATTTGTGTCTGTATAAAGTTTATCAATTTTTTCTGTGGGTTTATCTACAATACTGATTGTCATGCACACATTTGTCAAAACAATCTCCCAAATTTAAGCCAGTGGGGAAGTTTCATCCGATATACTTTTTAAGGTTATTTTCATGATCATCACTAAGCAGGTGAGACGACCGAAAGAAAATCAATTTTGCTTTAGGTTATTTAACCACAAATGCAGCTGAATGTAATAATGCCCCCTCAGAAAATTTTAAATCTTGGCAAGATTTCCAAGACAGTTTTAAGTGAATGTGTTGGTCTTCAAACACACAGAAAAAGTAACACTGGAACTACTAGATCCAAAACATTACAATAGTTCTTGAGGTACATATTAAAAGTATGCTGAGTGGCCCTTACAAAGGGTAAATATCTAGATGAATTCTAAGAATGGAGACATAACTAATCCCAGTAATGATATAGCTCAGAACAATTATGCAATTAAAATCACGGAAAATGAAGATTGTCCTGGATTGCACGCCAAAATCCAGTATTTAACTAATCAGTATTTGGCTGATACATGATACGTTTGTTACCTATAATACCAAAGAGACAATGGTTGCCAGGAGAAAATAAGGAAACAAAGGAAATTATACCAAAAACTTTAGTGAGTGGGGAAACAGGACATAGAAAAGTAGAAATTTATTTTGATTCAGGTAGCGAGATTTCCTCAATCTCAGAAGAATTAATGACTATGTGTAAGAAGAAAGAATTATTTTCTATTTTACCAATAACAGGTGTATATAGTAAGAATATACAAAACAGTATTTTTCAGACAAACAGGGCATTATATGCAACTACATTTGTAGTTTTAAGATCAAAAACAAAAAATCATTCTTTTGTAAAGCTTATCCAATTCCTATAACATTAAAAGCAGCGGTACAAGAAGAAATCAATAAAATGATAGATAGCCAAGTAATAAAACATAGTTTAAGTGTCTGTTATAACACTTTACCTACAGTTATGAAAGGCACAGGAGTTCGAATCATGTTGCCTGTCCTAGCATTAAATAGGCACTTAGAAATGGAACATGCTATACCTGTAAGTGTTGATGAGTCATGGGCATGGTTTGAACAAGTAAAATTCTGTATTTCAATAGATTTGACAGATTCTTACTGTCAGATAAGATTAAATGAAGATTATAGATAGTATACATCATTTTTATACGATGGGAAATCTTATCAATTTAGTGTTACCTATTTTCATTTCAGTATTTATTAGAGCACTTGATCAAGTTCTCGGAAGAGAATTGTTACAAGAACTTCTAATTTATGTAGACAATATTTTATTACTACAAAAGAAAATTGTGCCTTATGAACTAAGTTGTTGCAAAAATCCCATGCAAAAGGAGTAACTATCAAATCAGGAGAGTCATATTTTGATTAAGAAGAATTAAAGTTTCTAGGACAACTAGTGGGAGTAAATGCTATAAATACAGACCAGGAATGAATAAAAGCTATGAAGGATTGTCAAGAACCACATAAGGTGAACCATTTGTTATGTAATGGAAAGTTGCTACTCACCATATAGCGGAGATGCTGAGTCGCAGATAGGCACAACAAAAAGACTGTCATAAATAAAGCTTTCATACCTATCTGCAACTTAGAATCTGTGCTATATGGTGAGTAGTAACTTTCCTTCTCATAATATTGTTACATTCCATCCTGGATTTTCCATTGTTTGATAAATTGAACCATTTATGTTCATTTTCCAGACTAGCAGGATTCTATCATAGATATATAAAAGGAGAAGAAATGAATGATCCATGTTCACTCTGCATTATTGAAACAGATATCTATTTGGATTTGGGATGAAAATACTGCAAAAGCTTTTCAGAATAATAAAGACGCACTGGTAAATGCTCCAGTATTATGACATCCAATAACAAATGAACCATTTAAACTAGCAAGTGATGTATCAGAATATGGTATAGTTGCAAAATTACTTCAGGGAGAATGGGACCTCAAAGCCAGGGAGCATAGAACAATTTCTTTCATTAATAGATGCCTAGGCAGATACAAACTAAAGTACTCTGCAAGTAAGAAAGAACTACTAGCCATCGTTAGGAGTATACAAAAATTTGAAATACATATTTTGGGATCACACTTAGTAGTATACACTGATCATCAAGCAGATTGTTGCACAGGCATCTGATGAGATGGGTACTGTTTTTCAACAGGTTAGCATTGACATTATACATATTAAAGATTCTAAAAATCAAGTTCCACCCTGTCAAGGTTACTGCTGGGAATAAATGATACGAAAGGAACTAAAGGGCCTGGAGTAATTTTCTCAATTAATTTCTTAAGTTTAAGTTATAGCAGGACAGATATGATGAGGATTAAATGAGGATGACTATTTCAAAAGTAAGCTTCAACAATGTACACAGGAATCACTACTGTGATTAGAATATCTATGGACACTAGTAGATAAAATATTATTTTGGAGAGAAAATACACACACAATGCTGGAAACTATGGATTCTGCAGTGTGAGGAGACCAAGTTAGTATGTTTCATATGTAAAAGTTATGGTCACTTTGGTATTTATAAATGTATAAGACATAAGAAAACGTTTTACTACTTGAAGGGGTTAAGAAAGAAAGTTGTTACATTGATACAGACATGCTAAATTTGTCAAAAAGTTGAAGTGGATAACAGTGGTATTAATTATATAATGTATCCTATTTCACTGAAGAGTTTACATGGCTTAAAGGCATAGGATTTTTACAATCTTTTACTGATGGGTAAGAGAGACGCAATATAAATCCATGCACTTTTAGAATGTTGGTCAAAATAAATCATATTATATCCTATTAAGCGAGCAAAATGGATACAATGATCAATAGTATATGCAATTATGTTGCAGAGGATGGGAAACTGAAATGACTATTAACTGATAATGGTAATCAGAATTTTAAGGAATTCTTAGCTTGGGAAGGCATACATCATATAAGTATATCAAAGTATAACATAAATCAGACCTATGTGAATATATTAAGAAGGAAATTGGATGATTGTGTAGAACATATAATTGCACCAAACATACAACTTGGGCACAAATGATACTGGAATATCAGGTTATATTAAACAAGTTACCACTTGTGTCTACAGGTTTATCCCCAGCAGATGTAATGAAACATAAATTTATTGGTGAATGCTTGTTTAAATTGTTTAAATGGCCATTTGACAATATGATCACAGGAGAAAATTTAGAAGACATAGTAAGGAATCATTTACAGCAAACAACTGAAAGACAAGTTAATGTAATGAGAATGCAAGAACACCAACATGTAATACAGATGACTTAATATTAGTGAAAGAAGTACATCACAGTCCTAATGTACAGAAGAAAATGAATACATTTTTTCTCATTACAGTGGACCATATAAGATACTAAGTATACCACATGCAAAAGATGTTTTCTTGGTTGATCCAAATAACGTTTAATAAAACAATCTGCACAAAGTACACAAGTTAAGGATTTGTAAACCACTACTTTGTTAAAAGTAAAATAAATAAATAGATGTACAGCTAATCTACTGATTAGTTTCCTTATAATTAGATAACAGGAATCAAATACATTGCAAACAAATTACCAGAAAGAGGTCATTTTGGAAGAAAATGTACACTTTTTTTTTTTCACACACATGGTGTTGGATCACTCTCTCCATGCATACAATAGGGGTTTATTGAATTCAATTTTGGGGCCTGCATTGGTGAAGCTGAAATAAGCCATTCTCCAGCACTTTGATGAACAGCTTATCCAAGCAGGGATTTTTTGGGGTGGGAAGCAGGATGGAAATCTGTCTTTGGGGTTTCTTTTCTTCTTCAATTTCAACAAATCCATTCTTCTTTTCCCTTTCTTTCTTCTCCTTTAAGAGACCTGAACTCATTTTCCCTCTTTCCATAAGCAACAGTCCCCACTGTGGAACCCTTCTCATTTCTGTTTGAACTTCAATATTTTTTCACAGGACACACAGATTGCTCTACTCCTGTGTGACATAAGATACTGACAACTATGACAAATAATGTAATTATTAATAGGTTTACTTGCATCAAAAATTTTTGAGGAATAGGCAGGCACATAGAAGGTGACACACTTAACACATGGTAATTGAAGAATCATTTGTTTGAATAGGGGATGAGTAGACCCAAGAACATACACTAGTTACAAACACAAAGTAACTTTGTCTCACATGTGCTATAAACAAAGTGGCTAATAAAGTTAAACAGCGAAAAGCATGAGCCATGGTAGGTAATATAAAGGTAGGTATAAAGCTTTGACCTTTAATAAAATAGGTAGGACAGGGAATTATTGTAAAAAAAAATTACAAGTACATGGGTTTGCTTTGAATAAAAGGAGGTAATTAGAGTATAAGGAAGTGTAAGACATGAAATGAGGATGAGTATAGGTTGACATCTGGGTAAATTCAAGTGAAGGAACCTCTTCAAACTGATGTAAAGGGGACAATAGGAGAAAAGTTGAGGAGGTGCTGCGCAACTGTTTAAAATAAAAATGGAAGTGTACTCACATTAGGAGAAGGTATAAATGAAAGGACAGATAGACAGATCCATGGGTCAGGTACATTTGGGAAAGAAATGGCCTGTACTTTATATTAGTAGGGAGCTTGTATGAGGCACTTTCAGATGATTAAAAAAAAGATTGTACAGTACCTACTCACAGAAGGGAATCAGCAATAATGCAATAAAATGATTTAAAGGGTTGGACTGACAATTTATCATGCCCAAGAAGAGGTTTCCTAGCTATTTAAGATGAATGATTTTCCTAATTATAGCATACGGGAATATTTTATATTTCCATGCATATTAACGTGGAAATATTTGAAATTTGGATGTGTATTCAGAAAAAAATGAGATGTTGTCAATCTATGATTCCTCTGCAACAGGCAATTGTAAGGAAAGCATGTGTATGAGAGTATATATGCAAGGAAGCAAGAACCACTTTAGTTAAAGCAAATCGATCTCTTAAATTAGATAAAGTACTAAGACGACAAGTTATACCTGCCTACTGAGAGAAGTTAAGCAGTTTTAAAGAAACAAGTTTGCATACATTGTACAAGAAAAACAAGAGTTATGACATGGTGTAAGGCTTAAATATGATACATGAGCCTTATAATGAACAATGTATGTTTTTTCTTATATCAAATATGTTTGTTTTTTTTAAATATCGTTAATTATGTAATGGATTAAGAATCAACATTGAGACATAAATTAAATACAGGATGAGTGAATAAAATAGATAAATATGAACAGATAATCTGGCATGACATCATTAGCTTGAGTGCAGGATACGTATGTAACAGAGCTTTTATCAAATACTCTGCTCCACTATTAATACTCGTATCAGCTAAAGATAACCTTAGTAGCTGATACATGTTAAGTCGTGTAGAAAAAAGAAGCAGATACTGTGTGCCCCAGTCAGTGTTTGTAAAGAGAGTGCATGATTAGTAACAATGAGAGCAGTGGTTAGTTGTCAGGGGATGAGTACCACTCACTTGCTGCATAAGGTTATAGATATATTTCAACACTCCGAGATGGCGGTGTCATGGATGACATGGAGTAAGAGGGCCACTGACAATATCAATGGGGACTTGAAACTAATAAATCCCTTTTTGATGTAAAAAGATGGAACTTTGAAGTACAGCCAACGGGTCACATGTGTAATGTTGTGTTCAGAGATTAGACTATTTTGAGTTGTAATTAAGGGGATCTGTCATTGTGAGAGAGGCAGAATTCAAAATATAGAGAAGTGAAACTTAAGAGTTCAGACGTTATTTCATAGCTTGAAGTAGTCATCGTGATCTCATATTTCAGCATCACTCTGCAAAGTATCATCAAAGTTCAGAAGGGAAAGTTCATACACTGCTGTTCCACAGAATAGCTGGACCGCCAGAACAGTTCATAAAGGTGACCAAACATTATAAAAAATAATATGAAGATGAGTGACAGATCGATATGGTGAAATGTACCAAGCACAAAAAGCAGCTCAAGTACATTGCTATCTGGACTTAAAGCATTATACAACCAACCAATGAACCCTTCCTTTTCTTTTCACCATAAATAACTTAGGATACTGCTACAAAGACACCACTTATTAACAGTTTTTTTTTGGAAGGAATGGTGAAAAGAAAAAGGAAAGGCAGAAGGAAATAAAAGGAGGTACACAAAAAAATTGCACAAGACAGAGAAATATTGTGTAATGATCTTACTATGGGTCAGAGTACCATACAACAATAAAAAGGCAGCAAAAATCCCAAACCTGACTCATTTGTCTGAATGTGGGAATGTGTCAGGAAGCAATGTGTGTGTGAGCTTTGCTTCATAACAACTGCAAGTGTAGTGAAAGTGTTTGTGAATAAGAATGTAAATTGGTCATAATTCCTCTCAAAACAGAAACTGATAGCAAGACTTGCTTCTAACTAAACAAATTTTCATATTTTATTGATGACTGCATGTTTACACCGATCAGTCAGAACTTTATGACCACCTACCTTCCACCATTACAAACCTATCAAGGTGACAGCACAATTAACTAGCGAGGAATGACTGCTTCCCTGATAAACACACAGTGCATGTAGTAACAGTGAGCGTGCTGTCTGTGTATAGAATACGGAAGGTGCGTGATCTATCTGAGTCTGACCACAGTGACAAAACATTACGTGGTCTGATGAATACCAATACCTTCTCCATCATGCTGATGGGAGGGTGTGAATGCGTTGTCATCCACGGGAACAGTTCATTTACACCTGTACTGTGGGATGGAGACAAGCTGGCAGTGGCTCCATTATGCTCTGGGGAACATTAACATGTACATCCATGGTTCAAGTGGAGTCTGTGCAAGGTACCATGATGGCTAAGGAGTATCGTACATGGGTGCAGGCCACATACACCCCTTCATGACAATCATGTTTTCCGACAGCAGTGGCATTTTTCAGCAAGCTGTACCTTGTCAGAAGGCCAGGATTGTGATGGAATGGTTTGAGGAACATAGTGGTGAGTTTCAATTGATATGATGACCCCACAACTCGTCAGGTGCACCTGATCGAACATGTCTGGAAAGTGACTGAAGTCGGAGTTCATCACCCCCCTCCCCACAATTTACAGGAATTCGGTGACTTGCGTGTGAAGATGTGGTTCCAACTCCCTCCAACAACCTACCAAGGCGTCATTGCTTTCATGCCATGCTCTTATTCATGCCAAAAGCAGACATGCCAGCTGTTAGGTAGATGGTTATATTGTTATGGCTGATTTTGTGATCCCTTGATGCCTCAGAACATGTCGAGTCTGCTATATTTAGCAGAATTTTGCGGTTGATACAGTCAAAAGCTTTGGATAGTTCAGACAGGATTCCAATTGGTGCCAATTTTCTGTTAAGAGATTCGAGAATTTGACTGGTGAAAGAGAAAATAACACCATCAATTGATAGGCCTTGCGAGAAAACAAACTGACATTGACTGAGAATGTTATGGTTGTTCAGGTGATTAACAATTCTCTTGTATACCAGTTTCTCAAGGACCTTTGAAATACTTGTTAGCAGGGATATTGGGCGGTAGTTTGTTACATCAGTTTTTTCACCTTTCTTGAAAAGTGGTTTCACACAGGCATATTTTAATCTAAGTGGAACAATACCTTGTTTTAGGGATTCTTTAAAAATGTGACACAAGATTGCATTTATATAGCCACGGCAGTGCTTGAGTATCTTAGCTGAAATATTATCAACCCCACAAGAGTTTTTTGACTTCATCTCTCTGATTGTTTTATTGATCTCACTGATTGTTATGGGGGTCGTCTGTCAAACTCTGGCTTTGTTAGCTTTATGCAGAAGGGCTATCGCATCATCCACTGTGCCTCCACAGTAATTTTTTCTGCAGCTGTTAAAAAATGTTTTTTTATGTTTTTTTTAAATTATTTTATGACCTTCATTGGACCACTCTGGCCAACTTTATATGAAGAATTTTTCAGTTTCCTGTCAGCCCAGTACTTCTTCATTTTCTCGGATCTCATCTTTCTTTCTTCATTGGAAATCACCCTTCCTATTGTCTGTTTGTTGATTCTCATTTGCAGTCTGGTTTCTTTGTCTGTGAGTTTCCTGATTTTGTAAATTTTGTTTCTTAGGTCTTCCAATGTTATCTGTAGCTCATCCATATCTTCCTCGATTTCTGCAATCCACTTAATGTTGCACTTACTATTCCACAATTTTTCTATTATTCTCCTGATGATCCTGTTGTCTGGTGTTCTGATTAGATGTCCAAAAAATGAAATGCATTTCTTTCTGATTGTACTCATTACCAGTTCTATTTCCCTGTAGACTGTTTCATTTGTAGCTACTCTCCAGTGTCCATCTTTCTGGTATGATTTGTTGACGCTCATTCTGATGATTCTTCTCTCTATTTTGAATATTTTGTCTATTTGTACAGTGTTAGTTGTTTTGAAGATGGTTTCACTTGCGTATGTTACTTCTGGTTGTGTGACTGTTTTTGTAGTGTTTTAATTTTGTTGCCATTGAAGATATTAGCAGCTTCCTCAGTATTTTTTACAATATTTCCATCCTGAATTAATTCTATGTCAGTCATGTACACTACTTTTTTACCACTCTCCCTTTTTATAACTTGCCAGATGATTTTTGATTTGTTGCTTGAGTTATCAGTTTCAGATGTACATAGTTTTGGATTTTTTATTACTCTTTTTAAAATATTACAGTAAAATCTATAGTCCTCCTTTTCAATGGGATCATTAGATTACCTTAGGGATTCATATAAATTTCTTTTTGTTATACAAGAAATTCTGATCCTTTAGTAATCCAGTGTTTCCATTTTGCTTCCTGAGGATTGTTTCTCAAGATTATTTTTGGAACTACAGTTTCAAATAATGACACAAACTCATTAGAGAACAGATTAAATTTTTCATTAATATTTCTCTCCATAAATACAGGGGTCCAGTCGTTCTACTGTAAGAGAAAGTTGAAGATTTCTAAGTTATCATTACTGATTGGCCTGACAGTTTTAAAGGAGTTTTTATCACGCAGTTTGATATCATTTACTGTAAGCAGCTGACCATCATGGTATGACAGACCATTGAGAATTTGACTTACAATAATACTGCTGCTTCTGTGTCTGTCCAGGAATATATTATCAATTAGGCTCTTACAAGTACTAGCTACTCTAGTGGGAAAGTTAACTACTGAAATAAGGTTAAATGATTCCATCAGGTGTTCTAGTTTTCTTCTGCTGTTATTTGTAGTTAAGAAGTTAATATTAAATCATCCATGATAATTGAATCCTTCTGTTTTGAATATCTTTGGTTCAAAAGTTGTTCCAAATGGTTTAGAAAGATACTGCCAAAATTATAAATGACTTGTTATTTTAGTAATTTCAGTTCAACAGTCTTCAAAGTGAGAATCTACACTGTAAGTACTTATATCTAGGGATTTACATTTTACATTAGTTTTAACATAGATTGCAGTCCCTCCTTTCTCCTTTATGGATCTACAGTAGATGGCTGCTAATGAGTATCCATCAGTTTGAGGCATTTTAGTTCCACTTCTCACATGGTGATCTGTAAGACATATTACTTGTGTATGGTTTACAGATTCAACATCAATAACATCAAGATTTAGAAGCTCCAGTTTGTTTCTGAGACCACTGATGTTTTGGTGGGACACACAGAGTTTACTACTAGTGGTTTTTCTTGATTCATAACTACACTTCGATAGCTTAGCTTCTCCCCATAAACTTGGCCTGTTTGGTGAATTATTACATCTTGGAGTATCACCAGTCTTAACATTTAGCCTTAAAAAGCCCTAGAAACAGATTGCTGATGGTCATCTAATGATATTGACCATGTGATTATTTCTTGAGGCTTATTTCCTGTTTCACTCATCACTTAATTCACTAGAAGTCATTTTCCCAGGCCAGGGTTTGAATGACTTACCATAACGTCATGTGAAATTGGCGGCCAATATTGTTTATATTCACTATGTAAATGTTTTTGGAGTATTTAGCAACTGAGTTATATTGCTTATTAGCTGCAATTATTTCATGATTCACGCATGACCATTGTGCTAAATCATGACAATGAGGGGTGTTGAGAACAACAACATTAGTATGAGTTTTGTGACTCAAACATTCCTTAAGTTCCTGACAGGCATTTGGTGTTTCATTTTTAAATATATCTTTTGGTCCTCCAATTATCACAACGTAATCATTTGTGGACAACTTACTGACTTCTGCCAAGTTTGCATGTTTCCTCAGTTCAGTTAAACCTGCAACTGGTTTGATGAATCCCGCAGCAGCAATCGATGTAGATGCCTCATTTAGTATATGAGAGGCGATTCTGTGCCCATGGCTGTCAGCAATAAGCGTCAGTTTTCTTCTTGATTTTTCTTCTTTGCAGCTTTGAGATTGTGGGTGATGGTGTTCGGGAGTAGCTGCATGTTGATTGGACTGATTATCTTCAGAGCTGTTATTCACTTTAGCACCACTTATTTGAATGTCTGTCATATGCCGATTATGTGTGCCTTCACCTATAAATTGTGATGAAAGGGTTTTGTCACTGTAAACACTATAGTCCTTAGAACCCTTTTTCACTTGTATGACTGGCGAGCACTAATTGCGATGTTTATATGAGAAGTCTCGGAGAGATCTGGACTGCTATTCTTCTTGAGCCTGCATAATTCACACTTCCACACTTGTACGTAATGTTCATTGTTCTTTAGTGAGGGTTCTAGTTTGCCACATCAATAATGAAATGTGCTTTTGCAGCACACGCATACGACACCATTCCTTGTCTTTTTGGAACACTTTTTGCAAAGATTTGCACAAAAATTTTCATTTTCATTTGAAGTACTTTGGGTCTTACCATTATTGAGTTCTTCCAACACACTAAATGCTTCATGCTGTATTACTTTTTGTTTTAAGTGCGATATTTGCTGAAGTACCACTGAAATAATTTTGGTAGTGGATCTCTATTCATTTAGCTTTATGCCTAATTCTTTGTTTTCACATTTTGAGCAGAACCAAATTTTCTGACTTAGATTAGCATTCGCATTACTGAGATGATAAATAGTCTTATAGTTAAAACACATGATACCTTTATTTGCTCTCTTTTTGCGGGAACATAGTTCTGAGTTTAAATTTTCAGACACTACATGGTGGTTATACTCATGTGAATATGTGCTTGCGTCACACTAGTAATTCACTTTTCTGTTTACTTCTGCCACAATATTTTCAGTAACTTTTGATACAATGAATCATGAAATTCAGTTATCATCACATTATATAGCAAAATTAACATATTTTGCACACTTTCCTACATTATTTTTTGATTTACTTTCAAAGGTATACAGTTCACTACCTACACACAGCGCCATCTTGATCCGGGGATTGAATGACTTAACGTAACATTTCATTTTGAGTTGTCATCCCATATCTTCAAGAAAGCACAATATAATATTTCTGGATTTGGTGTTCTTCAAATGTTGCTATAGACAACTGAAAGGGTGAAAAGTTGAGGAGAAGGAGAAGACATGATTCGATAAGATTAAAATGTGCAGCTTGCACTGAATGTGTTGAACATTTTGATCATAGTGCACATAAACAGCTCATATCTGAAACAAAGATTGTATAAGTAGAACTTGGTTGATTTTGTTTGGAACCCACTATTTCTTTATTTATACATTTTGAAATAATTGTGTTTATGTATCCAGAAAAGTGCTTTATTTTACTTTTTAAGTACAGTTGTTTGTCTTAAAACCACAATATTGTTAATGACTAAATCATCTTGTCACAGAGAAATTTACTCACTCCCACTCTGTAGTTAGTGTAAACAGTCAGGCACTTAAAACATAACCCTGAGAAGTTCCTGTGTAGCTGGAAACATTCATTGCATAAGCTTATACACTGGTGTCCAAAATTAAAGCAACAAACAGGAGTTTTGCAAAGCTGCATTTATTTTGCCACAAAACACTATAAACAGGTGATAATAATGTAGAAACAATGTAAAATATACTGAATGTTAACAACAGCAACATGCATAATGGCAGACAAATATGCTCTTCATTTTTTCCCAGTTACGAATTTAGACACAGATTCTGACAACTGGTTAATGTCCTCAGGATGGAGTGCGACCATCTCTGGCAGCAGCACAGGCCTGACAATGATGGGGCATGCTGTAAATAATGTCATCAATCTCATGGTGAGGCAATAATTTCCATTCTTCCTGCAGAGCTGCTCACAAGTCTTGGAGAGTGGTTGCTGAATGCTAACATGATGCAACTGGTGTCCCTAATGCATCCTGGACTTCTACATCTACATCTACATTGATACTCCGCAAGCCACCCAACGGTGTGTGGCGGAGGGCACTTTATGTGCCACTGTCATTACCTCCCTTTCCTGTTCCAGTCGCTTATGGTTCGCGGGAAGAACGACTGTCTGAAAGCCTCCGTGCGCGCTCTAATCTCTCTAATTTTACATTCGTGATCTCCTCGGGAGGTATAAGTAGGGGGAAGCAATATATTAGATACCTCATCCAGAAACGCACCTTCTCGAAACCTGGCGAGCAAGCTACACCGCGATGCAGAGCGCCTCTCTTGCAGAGTCTGCCACTTGAGTTTATTAAACATCTCTGTAACGCTATCACGGTTACCAAATAACCCCGTGACGAAACGTGCCGCTCTTCTTTGGATCTTCTCTATCTCCTCTGTCAGACCGATCTGGTACGGATCCCACACTGATGAGCAATACTCAAGTATAGGTCGAACGAGTGTTTTGTAAGCCACCTCCTTTGTTGATGGACTACATTTTCTAAGCACTCTCCCAATGAATCTCAACCTGGTACCCGCCTTACCAACAATTAATTTTATATGATCATTCCACTTCAAATCGTTCCGCACGCATACTCCCAGATATTTTACAGAAGTAACTGCTACCAGTGTTTGTTCCGCTATCATATAATCATACAATAAAGGATCCTTCTTTCTATGTATTCGCAATACATTACATTTGTCTATGTTAAGGGTCAGTTGCCACTCCCTGCACCAAGTGCCTATCCGCTGCAGATCTTCCTGCATTTCGCTACAATTTTCTAATGCTGCAACTTCTCTGTATACTACAGCATCATCCGCAAAAAGCCGCATGGAACTTCCGACACTATCTACTAGGTCATTTATATATATTGTGAAAAGCAATGGTCCCATAACACTTCCCTGTGGCACGCCAGAGGTTACTTTAACGTCTGTAGACGTCTCTCCATTGATAACAACATGCTGTGTTCTGTTTGCTAAAAACTATTCAATCCAGCCACACAGCTGGTCTGATATTCCGTAGGCTCTTACTTTGTTTATCAGGCGACAGTGCGGAACTGTATCGAACGCCTTCCGGAAGTCAAGAAAAATAGCATCTACCTGGGAGCCTGTATCTAATATTTTCTGGGTCTCATGAACAAATAAAGCAAGTTGGGTCTCACACGATCACTGTTTCCGGAATCCATGTTGATTCCTACATAGTAGATTCTGGGTTTCCAGAAATGACATGATACGTGAGCAAAAAACATGTTCTAAAATTCTACAACAGATCGACGTCAGAGATATAGGTCTATAGTTTTGCGCATCTGCTCGACGACCCTTCTTGAAGACTGGGACTATCTGTGCTCTTTTCCAATCATTTGGAACCCTCCGTTCCTCTAGAGACTTGTGGTACAAGGCTGTTAGAAGGGGGGCAAGTTCTTTCGCGTACTCTGTGTAGAATCGAATTGGTATCCCGTCAGGTCCAGTGGACTTTCCTCTATTGAGTGATTCCATTTGCTTTTCTATTCCTTGGACACTTATTTCGATGTCAGCCATTTTTTCGTTTGTGCGAGGATTTAGAGAAGGAACTGCAGTGCGGTCTTCCTCTGTGAAACAGCTTTGGAAAAAGGTGTTTAGTATTTCAGCTTTACGCGTGTCATCCTCTGTTTCAATGCCATCATCATCCCGGAGTGTCTGGATATGCTGTTTCGAGCCACTTACTGATTTAACGTAAGACCAGAACTTCCTAGGATTTTCTGTCAAGTCGGTACATAGAATTTTACTTTCGAATTCACTGAACGCTTCACACATAGCCCTCCTTATGCTAACTTTGACATCGTTTAGCTTCTGTTTGTCTGAGAGGTTTTGGCTGCGTTTAAACTTGGAGTGGAGCTCTCTTTCCTTTCGTAGTAGTTTCCTAACTGTGTTGTTGTACCACGGTGGGTTTTTCCCATCCCTCACAGTTTTACTCGGCACGTACCTGTCTAAAACGCATTTTACGATTGCCTTGAACTTTTTCCATAAACACTCAACATTGTCAGTGTCGGAACAGAAATTTTCATTTTGATCTGTTAGGTAGTCTGAAATCTGCCTTCTATTACTCTTGCTAAACAGATAAACCTTCCTCCCTTTTTTTATATTCCTATTAACTTCCATATTCAGGGATGCTGCAACGGCCTTATGATCACTGATTCCCTGTTCTGTACATACAGAGTCGAAAAGTTCGGGTTTGTTTGTTATCAGTAGGTCCAAGATGTTATCTCCACGAGTCGGTTCTCTGTTTGATTGCTCGAGGTAATTTTCGGATAGTGCACTCAGTATAATGTCACTCGATGCTCTGTCCCTACCACCCGTCCTAAACATCTGAGTGTCCCAGTCTATATCTGGTAAATTGAAATCTCCACCTAAGACTATAACATCCTGAGAAAATTTATGTGAAATGTATTCCAAATTTTCTCTCAGTTGTTCTGCCACTAATGCTGCTGTGTCGGGAGATCGGTAAAAGGAGCCAATTATTAACCTAGTTCGGTTGTTTAGTGTAACCTCCACCCATAATAATTCACAGGAACTATCCACTTCTACTTCACTACAGGATAAACTACTACTAACAGCGACGAACACTCCACCACCGGTTGCATGCAATCTATCCTTTCTAAACACCGTCAGTACCTTTGTAAAAATTTCGGCAGAATTTATCTCTGGCTTAAGCCAGCTTTCTGTACCTATAACAATTTCAGCTTCGGTGCTTTCTATCAGCGCTTGAAGTTCCGGTACTTTACCAACGCAGCTTCGACAGTTGACAATTACAATACCGATTGCTGCTTGGTCCCCGCATGTCCTGACTTTGCCCCGCACCCGTTGAGGCTGTTGCCCTTTCTGTACTTGCCCAAGGCCATCTAACCTAAAAAACCGCCCAGCCCACGCCACACAACCCCTGCTACCCGTGTAGCCGCTTGTTGCATGTAGTGGACTCCTGACCTATCCAGCGGAACCCGAAACCCCACCACCCTATGGCGCAAGTCGAGGAATCTGCAGCCCACACGGGTCGCAGTACCGTCTCAGCCTCTGATTCAGACCCTCCACTCGGCTCTGTACCAAAGGTCCGCAGTCAGTCCTGTCGACGATGCTCCAGATGGTGAGCTCTGCTTTCATCCCGCTAGCGAGACTGGCAGTCTTCACCAAATCAGATAGCCGCCGAAAGCCAGAGAGGATTTCCTCCGATCCATAGCGACACACATCATTGGTGCCGACATGAGCGACCACCTGCAGATGGGTGCACCCTGTACCCTTCATGGCATCCGGAAGGACCCTTTCCACATCTGGAATGACTCCCCCCGGTATGCACACAGAGTGCACATTGGTTTTCTTCCCCTCTCTTGCTGCCATTTCCCTAAGGGGCCCCATTACGCGCCTGACGTTGGAGCTCCCAACTACCAGTAAGCCCACCCTCTGCAAATGCCCGGATCTTGCAGACCGAGGGGCAACTCTGGAACAGGACAAGCAGCCATGTCAGGCCGAAGATCAGTATCAGCCTGAGACAGAGCCTGAAACCGGTTCGTCAGACAAACTGGAGAGGCTTTCCGTTCAGCCCTCCGGAATGTCTTTCGCCCCCTGCCACACCTTGAAACGACCTCCCACTCTACCACAGGTGAGGGATCAGCCTCAATGCGGGCAGTATCCCGGGCAACCACAGTCGTAGTCCGATCAGGGGATGCGTGGGCCAAGCTGGTCATCCCCGACAAACCCCCATTCGGACCCCCACAGTGATGCCCATTGGCAACAGCCTCAAGCTGTGTGACCGAAGCCAACACTGTCTGAAGCTGGGAGCGAAGGGATGCCAACTCAGCCTGCATCCGAACACAGCAGTTGCAGTCCCTATCCATGCTAAAAACTGTTTTGCAAAGAACGTCTGAACTAATTTACAGAGAATGCAAACAAATTGACAAAATTTAAACGGTTATTAAAATACAAGATTGCCTAGTAAATGCAGTAATGCTGCTACTTGCGCACTGCTGACACTGCTCGGTGGCGGAAGGAGACTAAGCAAAATTACACTATTCAGGTACTAAAACGCGATGCTACAACTCTCAAATACTATAATACGCCCGAAATTTATGAATTAAACAATGCAAGTACCAAAAACACGCAAAGAAATTAAGAATTAAACTATGTAACAAACGAGTGAGCTAGGAGAATACGACTTGCTTGCTGCTCAGCTGCTTATCCAACGGCGGCAGGGAGCACACTGACTGTGACCAACCGACACTGGCCGTTCAAAACAAAAACAGTAGACAAATGACTACGCGAATTTACACTATTCAGGTACTAAAATGCGATGCTACAACTCTCAAATACTATAATATGCCCGAAATTTATGAATTAAACAATGCAAGTACCAAAAACACGCAAAGAAATTAAGAATTAAACTATGTAACAAACGAGTGAGCTAGGAGTATATGACTTGCTGCTCAGCTACTTATCCAACGGCGGCAGGGAGCACACTTGCTCTGTGGGATTCAAATTGAGAGAGCAAGCAGGCCATGCCACGCATGCAAATTCTTCCTTTTCGAAGAAAATATCAACCACCCATGCTCTATGAGGTCGAACATTATCATTCATCAGTATGAAGTCTGGACCTACAGCATGTTGCAACAACCCCACATGAAATCCCAAAATCTCGTCATGATACCTAACAGCTGGTAAACCTTGCTGATTTAACTGTACAAGTTCACAAAGAGGTTTCAAGTGGTCAGCAAAATCCCTTCTCACACCATTTGGAACCCTCCTCGATACTGGTATCTTTCCACAATTTTGGGCCCCAAAATCATGTTCCACATTCCCTCCAGATGTGTATCCATTGAGAATCACTCTCCAGATCAAATTGGAACTCATCTGTGAAAAGAACATTGGCCCACTGTTCGACCATCCAGGTGGAACTTGACAGTGCCACTCCAGACTTTCCCTTGAATGGATACGAGTCAGAGGTACCGGTACACATACAGCATGTCTCCAACAACAAAGGCCACTCTTCAGAAGTCTTCTGTACACCATTTGCCTTGATACAATATATCCAGCGGATGCTGCAATGTGAGATGACAGTTGACATGCAGTACTAAGCCAGTACCATCGTTCACTGCAGCCAAATAATGGTCCCCTTTTTCTGATGTCACATTTGGTTGGCCTTGGTCTGGTCTTTGGGATACAGTTCCAATCTCTATGAACTGTCGCCACATCCAAAAAACAATAGACTGATTCACATTAAGCCATCAGGCCACATCATTTTCCTATGTCCCCCCACTACAGAGAGTCTGGTAGGCATATTCACTGTGCCATACAGCACCATATACGACTGTGTACACAGCAAACACTATCTCACATGATAGGTGCCCTGATTTGGCCATTCGCAAGTTTGTTCATTGACCATAATGGTATCTTCGATGTGGAATACAATCGCACGGACATCTGTTTACAGTTTGTATGATTATATCATGAATTAGACCCAGGACAGGGAAGTAGGGGTTTGTTGCTTTAATTTTGGAACTAGTGTATTTCATATTTTCACTCTATTGCTTTTAGCCGGAGCACTGCAAAATAATGTGTTGTACTTGAGTAGTTATGGGACATTTTGCAGGATGGCATAGTAGAAATCACAATATTTGACAACGGCATGCCAGCAGTATCCAGTGACTTGACATAATTGAGATATGGTGTGCACGGGAGGACCTGCTTCTATAGTAAATTTGCATGTCCTCACTCATCAGCCACTTTGAACATTGAGACGTACACTACTGGTCATAAACATGATATATGGGGGATGTTCAAATGATAACAGCATCTGATACTGCCACTAATTTCTTGTTCTGTGAGGAGAAATCTTCCAGCGAGCATCGGTTGTTAAGCAAACCTAGGGCTAGTTTCTTTCTATTCTTCAACTGAAATATGGCACCCCAGTTTAATGTATTGTGTGAGAGGCCAAAATAGAGTAGTCATTGTCAGAAGACAAACTGTCGCATGACCTCAATTACAGATCAATGTCCGCCACAATAGCTGAATGGTCAGCATGACGGACTGCTGTCCTAAGGGACCCGGGTTTGATTCCCAGCTGGGTCGGGGGTTTTCTCCACTCAGAGACTGAGTGCTGTGTTGTCTTCATCATCATTTCATCCCCATCCAGCACACAGGTCACCCAAGGTGGCGTCGAATGTAATAAGACCTGCACCAAGGCGGCCGGACTTGCCCCGCAAGGGGCCCCCCAGCCATTGACACCAAACGCTTATTTCCAATTACAGATCAATAGTAAGTGATTAATTTTATGATGGTGTGATCATATGTTTATGTGTTAGTTTCAAATGTAAAACTTCGTAAAAAAAAAAAGTAGTGCTGTATATGCACAAAGAGGAAGGAGAAGCGGCACAAATGCAGATGCTGATGTGTAACAGTTTTCTTAGTGGAAAACCATCACCTGCAACTGAGAAACTGTCTGCCAGGAGATGCAACAATAGCCACTATATGATATTCAGAGTTATAAGAGATTGACCATATGCTGAAATGCAGCAACTCTGAGTACTGTGTTGTCTGGATCTTTGTCTTATTATTGTGTGAAGAAACAAAAGAAAGTTTTTGTATGAATTACCACAAGATTTATATCTAAAAACAAAGATACTGTAACTTACCAAACGAAAGCGTTGGTATGTTGATAGAGACAATAAAAAAACACACAAACACACACAAATTTCAAGCTTTCGCAACCCAAGGTTGCTTCATCAGGAAAGAGGGAAGGAGAGGGAAAGACGAAAGGATGTGGGTTTTAAGGGAGAGGGTAAGGAGTCACTCCAATCCCGGGAGCGGAAAGACTTACCTTAGGGGGAAAAAAGGACAGGTATACACTCACACACACACACACATATCCATCTGCACATATACAGACACAGGCAGACATATGTAAATGCAAAGAGGTTGGGCAGAGATGTCAGTCGAGGCGGAAGTACAGAGGCAAAGATGTTGTTGAATGACAGGTGAGGTACAAGCAGCGGCAACTTGAAATTAGCGGAGGTTGAGGCCTGCTGGGTAACCTCTGCTAATTTCAAGTTGCCGCCACTTGTACCTCACCTGTCATTCAACAACATCTTTGCCTCTGTACTTCCGCCTCGACTGACATCTCTGCCCAATCTCTTTGCATTTACATATGTCTGCCTGTAACAACTGAGAATTTATTTCAACAAGAAATATTAATGATATCTTCTGAATTAAAATGCTAAACTATATACCTTAAAAGGATGAAAATATGTATGAGTGTATGAATATGTATTTTGCAAAAGTCAAGGGCCTGCTATTGTAATGTAGTGGTAAATCTGTTAATTATTCACTTAAAACTTATGCTTACAGTAAAGTATTCCCTAGGAATACATGATCCCATGCTTTGAATATGAATATACATAAATTAACTATCAAAACTAGAAGTTATCCCTCCTACCAAGATGAGCCTAGTAGTGGATTTGTAACTAACATCTCTAGTAAATTAGGAGTGTGGCACACAAGAAGCTAAAGGATAGTTAAAGCTGCCCACATTGTGAACTGTCACATACTCTTTCACAACATTGTAGCAATAAGTAACTGCCTGGTAAGAAACTTTGTGTCACCATATTCCACTGCATGTTGCTACGAGATGCAAAGTTCCTATATGAAAAACTTGTTGGATTTTAATAGCAGACAGTATAGTACTGGTTTACCTTCTATAGTTATTTTACTGCACATACATTTAGTCAAAGTTTGTTATATCACATTTGCAAGGAAGTTGGTAAACATCAAATCTCCATCAAGTTACTCAACTTTGACAGAGCAGAGAAAGGTGGAAGCTTTTTATGAAGTATAGTTGACACAATCTTTCTGATACCTTTAGAATCCCTGTCATTTGTTGCTGATATACTACCACCAAAACATACATACACTTAACTTCACTTCTTACTTCAGTTACTTCCTTCTCTGAGAAAACACTCTGTAAGAAATGTACTTTATTTGAAGATGCATAAAACTTTTCCTATGGAAAAAAATACTTGGAAGTGTTGGTTAACTATAAAGGCCTTTTTTTTGGTGGACAGTGAATGAACACCCTGAGTGCAGCACTATTCTGTCATAGGTAATGGTAGTTGGAGGAGTCAAAATACAGAGATGCATGCATTGGTCTGAAGTAAACTCTCTAAGTCCAAAATTTGATCCACTTTAGCACTGCTGGAACTAGTGACATGACATAGCATTACTCCTTGAGGCACTGAAACAACAGAACAATACTGGAACCATCTTGATCCATAACCACTGAGCTGCCACCCACAACTCTTGGATACTGGTCAGAGCTGTGCTGAAGATGTGTACTCTTCAATCAGGTAATACGAGGTGGTTAAACAAGCACCCTCACATTTGTAGATGTTCCACAATGCATTCTAACATTTCAAGACTGAAGGAGTGGTGTACTGTCTGCAAGTGCTGTGTGCAAGAAAATGTACGCACGTGGTTAGAAGGTAAGCTTTTGTATCTTTTGCTTGTAAAAGAAGATGGCAGATATACCAAGGGTCATATTTCATTCCACATGAACATCTTCAGCTACCGATGTGAATGACTCCCTTGTGGCACAAAGGCTGCAGAGCCTCATGCAGTTTCCAACATGCTCATTCTTGTATACCACAACTCATCACTACAAAAGCTCCTTCTTGCATTCTTCAAACATCCAATGGTGGCCTGTCACATTTGGAGAGCAAAGGTCCATGTGTGAGTGGTAGTTTCTGTGCCTCTTAGTGAGGAAGTAGTTCTAGTTGATAGATATGGTCATCAGTTGTTTTTGGTACTGCCAGCAATGAATTTGTGAGAGCTTTACTGCAATGTAGTCCACCTACCCACTGTTATAATTTGTGATAGTCAGTGGTGACCCCTGTCATTAGCATATAACTGAACACATGTTTATCAGTACTTTTTCCATAATCAGAGTCCTCACACTGTATTGATGACACAGTTGCACATAAAGAGCACAGTGCCTTATGAAATTTGTTCAGGCCTGTCCCACATTTCAGGTAGCTCTGCATCATGTATCAATTAGCTATATGTGAGACTTTTGCCTTTGAATTTCCATTATCATAATAAAGAACAGAATCCCTACTATTGCAAAAAAGCAGGTCAAAACCACTTTTAAACAATACTAATATTCATTAAATATTAAATTAAGCACATGATCAGTAAATTCACACCAACCTAAGTCCTTAATGCATGTTTTACTTGGTTCATGCAGTATTTTCATAATATTACTGGTAATTAGCTAACTAAAAAGCTTGAGTATGTTATACCTGGCCACCATTTGTTGAAATTTATTCCATTAGCTGTACTCTGCCAGATCCAGACAGGATGGTTCAAAACTGTCACACCAATGCCAGAAGTCAATACGCTCTTGATTGTAGGAAACTTCTGGAATAGCCACTCAGACAAAAAATTGTTTTCTTCCTGCAATAGCAAAGATGATAAGTCAATATTGACCTGGATTGTTTAAGATGGACAATAAACAACTCTCAAGACAATTGACAACTACAAGTGGTGACCTCAAGGCCACCACTTCAAGGGACTCAGTCTATCTGTGCAGTATTGAGCATGCACACAAAGGCAATTGAAACTGCCTATTAACAATGTAAGTAAAAGATAGATTGCTACTTACTGTAAAGATGATACATTAAGCTGCAGATAGGCATAACTAAAAGACACTTACACATTAGCTTTCAGTCATAGCCTTCATCAAAAAAGGAAAACGCACATGCATTCACACAATCAAGCACACCTCACATGCACATGACTGCCATCTCTAGCATCTTGGACTGTAGATGGTAGTCATGAGTGCATAAAGTGTGCTTGCTTCCATTATTCTTTTTCTGATGAAGGCTGAGGCCAAAAGCTAACATGTAAATGTCTTTTAGTTGTGCCTGTCTGTAACTTAACATGTCATCTTTTTTAGTAAGAAGCAGTCTTTCTTTCCAATACATTGCTAACATTCCAATCTGGAGTTGACATTGTTTGAAACATCCAATTAGGTTTTTTAAATACGCTGCACTAAGAAATATAGTATTAGATGGCTGAAAGTAAATATTATTCCTGAATTCGCATTTAGTTTATCACTCATTACCATGAAGTTTTAACATGTGTAAAACAATATCAATATTCCAATATTGCACACACACACACACACACACACAATAATTAAGTCAACAAATAAAATACAGTTGAATTGTCTTGTAACAACATTAGTTACAATGACAATTTGTACATAATGTGATGATTTCTGCAGTACAGCCACATTCCTTGTAAGGAACATACTTCTTTTCCTTGCTTAAAAATAGCAAATGTACAAGATGACAGTTATTCAACTACATGAAATAAAATGTTCATAACTTCTGAACAGCTTGGGTTAGGGCATTCAAGTTGCACGATTGGCCATGAGGCATGATAGGAATTAGTATGCACATGCATGGTTTGGTTTAGCAATGAAGCCCACTTGCATTTGGATGGCTTTGTCAACAAGCATTTGGGGAAATGATAATGCATGTTTCATGATTGAGAAGTCTCTTCACCCTCAATGGGTGACTGTGTCGTGTGCAATGTCTGGTCACGGTGAAATATTCCTTGATGGCACGGTACATGAAAGTTTTAGAAGATGATTTCATCCCCATTATCCAAAGTTACCCCGAATTCAGCAAGATGTGGTTCTTGCAAAATGGAGCTCAACCCCATCAAAACAGGAGAGTGTTTGATGTCCTGGAGGACAACTTTTTGGACAGCATTCTGGCTCTGGGGCACCCACAGGCTACTGGCATGGGCCTCAATTGGCCATCATATCCTCTGGATATGAACACATGTGACTCCTTTTGTGGGGCTATATTAAAAACAAGGTGTACAGTAATAACCCCAAAACCATTGATGAGCTGAAAACAGCCATTCATGAGGTCATCAACAGCATAAATGTTCCAATACTTCAGCAAGTCATGCAGTATTTTGCTGTTTGTCTGCACCAGTTTATCGCTAATGATGGCAGGCATATTGAACATGTCATAACCTAAATCTGAATATCTGTAGTGATGTTCACATGTTGAATGAAGTTTTTTTTTCCATATAGTTCAATAATTGCCACCTTGTATATGCATATACCTCATATATAATTTCATTTTCAGCCTCAGTTAGCAAAATGATTTTCTAAGACTCAACGCACTGTAGACAAAAATCTGTTGTTGTAATGCGGCAACCTGGCATATTCTTCTCTCTACTCTTCCATAAACAATAGATGTCATATAGACTCCTCATCTCATTGTTACACTAGAGCATTCACACTACAGCAGTAGTGACAATGACTTCACACGTCACCAGTACCAATGATGTCAGTTTCCATAACGATTTGTATTGAAGCACATGCATTTTAGATTAGTATGGCCAGTAAAAGAAAAGTTTTAATGGTTGAAGGGAAAGTGAGAGTGAGTAGTTGGTATCCAACTAATGAGCTTCATTACTTCACTGACATGTGTCACTATTGCCCTGTCCATTTTTCCTCAACAAGCTGTTTGTAGGACAAACTTGCAGGAAAGCTGAGGAGAGACTGCTTACAATAAAAAATTTGAGGGAGGATAAGTGATACATCCAAGTTAGCAAACAAAGTAAACCAGCCATAATCGATCCCTGCATGACTTATAACAAAGAACTGAAATTCAATATGACTGGCACAGCTTGAAGGTTCTTGGGCAGCATAATTAAAGTGACCACTGGGATCAGTAAAATATCAATAAGAACAAAGTGTCCAATTTAATAAAAGCTTACTATACAGGTATGTGCTTCTGAAAAGGGGAGCAAGAAGGGGCATTTATCCATTCCTAGAATCAGAGGGTGTAGATTATTTCTTCATTACTCAGTTTTCTAATATATATATTTCAAGATGGTGCCAATCAGAATAGATGTAAACTGCTCCGATAAAAGTGAATTAAAAAGTGTTAGCAATTCTAAGTTGTGTGACAGGAAAATCAGGAAAGGTATTCAGTGCAAATGTTGTAAGTAGTGGCTTCACAAAAATGTTGCAAAATAGACATAAAATTGGTAACTGTAGACTACTCGTGGTCGTGTGATGATGGTGTAATGGAAACATGTGAAAAAAGTATTAAACATTATCAAAGACAAGGACTCAATAAGTCAAGCTTTGCACAGTGATATAGAAGTGTTAAAAATGAAATGTGCTGTTTTAGAACTCAGATGCAAAATTTTTGGGAACAGCAATAGTTTAAAAGTGGATGAATTTAAGTATTTCAAAACATGTACCTCACTCGCCACCAAGAAATGTGCTACATCTAAAAAGGTAGGAAAGGAAAACTTAGAAAAAGACTGTGTAACAATAGTAGATGAGGAACAATGTTCTACACATATTCAATGTGCAACCAATAAAAAGCTTGCATCTGAAAGTGTCGAAGACATCAATGCTGTGCTTAAAAATCACGTGCGAAAGTGGACCATCAAAACTGATATGAAATCTACAAAGAACAGTTCTGCACCAACACAAAAACAAATTCATCATGGAATAAAACTCAAAATTTCAGAGATAGCCGTGCACGTAATGCTTCAAACATTGCATCAGACACTGCAAAAGAAAACGTGAGTGTGTCAGCATTTGTTAAGCCTGGAATGAAGTTTGAAAATGTGTTTAGCAGTGCCGAACAAGAACGTGCCATTTCTACTAAAAGTGACTGTGTTGTTCTCATTGTAGGATTTACTTCTAAAAAAAATTGTCATTCTTCCTCTTGCTGTTGAGTATAAACATGACAGTGAGGAATCTACCTATGAGATTTCATCTGGTGGACTGGTCTTGCATAAATAGTGAAATTTGACATATGAATGAAAAATTAAAACACTTTTGTTTGAAGTTTAAAAACATAAGACTTCTCGACATCAAAGATTATGAAAAAGCTAGTTTCACAGGGCAAAGACAACAATTGAACTGATCTGTTAAGGAGAGACTCATATCAGATATAAACAAGGCTGCTGACAAAATAATCCACAAAAACAGCTGCAAAAGCAAACAAGCCATAGCCTTAAGTGCCTACATGCAGGGAAACTAGTGAAAGGGGCCAATTCCAACTGGATTTGGCCCAACTCTAACAATACTGAAGAAGTATTCAATACACAGTTAGAAGTTACTTTATCATGTAAACAAACTAGTTCTAAAGATGCTTTACTGATAATGTATTCAGTACTAATTTCATTAAGCATTTGAGCACTGGAGGTGTATCTGAAGGAATGGTCAGCAAGCTTTATATTCTGCAAATCCTGTTAGAAAGTATGAAACAGTCAGTAAAGGTAATAGTCTAAATGAACATTGGCTTAAAACTGAAAATATCTGTCTTCTTAACAAACTTCCAGGCTACAAACTGGCCATCAGCTTTTGTACAACTAACGTGTGTGGAGGCTCTTGCGTATTGGTCAATTCCTCGATAAACTATGAAATTAGACAGAATTGTAGCCATCTGAAAAAAGAACTATGTTTGAAAATAATCGTACAGAACATAAAGAGTATAACAAGTTGATTACCAGTATATATTGCATCCCTGGGTACCATACAAGCTATGTGTTCTTTGATAAATTTGAAACTCAGTTACCTAATTTAAACACTGAAAATCTGTGTAAGAAACTAGTTATACATGCTGACTTCAACATAGATGTGAGAACTAATAACAAATTTGCTTCACATTTCAAGAATTTGGTAGCCACAAATGAGCTAAATCTAAATTCTGATCAATTCCCAAGAGTTACAGCAATTAATTCAACATGTATTGATAAAACTGTAAGTATAATAGTGGGAAACATTCCACGTGGGAAAAAAACTGTAAGTAGTTATAATTACACCATCAAAGAAAGATATAGTTCAGATTTATGAGTCTCAGACCATGCAGCACTATCTTTATCTTCATCAAAATAAATTAAGGTTCCACAACAAATAGATGTAGCAACTTCAGCCAAGAAAATGTGAAGGTATTTATTAAAAACATAAGCCTCACAGTATGGTCAGTCAGCAAACACACTTCGACAGATGACAATTACAATAACTTTTCAACTGATTCATGAGCTTATACAATGAATGCTTCCTTTATTAATAGTATGGACTGAGTCTCATAAAAGTAGGTCATGGGTAACAAAATGAATTAGAGCGTCTAGCATTAAGAAGAGGAAACTGCATACAGAGGTGAACATTAATCGAAATCTTGAATTTCGTAAATATGTAAGCACATACAAAAAACGATTTACAAAGTAGTTAAACTAAAAAAACTTACTGGACACAATACATTCATTTTAAATGCAAACAACATATCCAAGCTGTTTGGTCTGTTGTAACAAGTGAAGTTGGAAGTGTAACAGAGAGAAAATGTCCTCCTAAAATAATGATAAATGGCAGGGCAATTACAGAATCCAGTGCCATGTGTGAATCCTTCAATAATTTCTTTTTCAGTTGTAACAAAATTGGTAAATGCTCACGACCAACTACAGTTCCTAGTATGGCAGAGAGAAATTGTTTGAGTGTTAAGTTTTCACCTTTTTCAAGCTCTGATGTCATTAAAGTCATAATGTCCCTAAAAAATTTAAACTGAGTGGGTTGTGATAATAATAAAATCAGTATATCATAGTATTGTGCATCCACTCTCCCTCATAATCAACCAGTCTTTTGAAGAGGGATGCTTTCCAGATTGGTTAAAATATGCTGAAGTTCTACCAATTCATAAAAAGGGCACACAAGATGAAATGGGAAACTATAGGCCTATCTCACTTTTACCAATTTCTTCAAAAATATTTGAAAGAGCTGCATGTGACCAGATAGAAAATTACAATTCATTTGACAATATTATTTTATGCAATCAGTATGGTTTCAGGAATGGCTGCAGCACAACCCATGCAATAAATGAATTGATCACAAAAGTTAGCAGTTGTCTCAATAATAGAATGTATCAGGCATCTTTTGTGATCTTACCAAAGCCTTCGACACTGTATATCATGACTGGCTTCTTCAAAAACTGACTAGTTATGGTTTTCAAGGAAAATCTCTTAGTTGTATGTCATTATACTTGGCAAACAGAAAACAATTGGTAATGAACAGTGGCAATAAATTCCTCTCTGGCTGAAAATACATACAATTAGGAGTCCCACAAGGCTAAACATTAGGGTAACTACTATTTTTGTATTACATCAATGATATGCCATGCTAAGTTGAGTCAGATACCATCCTTTATCCAGATGACTCAACAGAAATAGTCTGCAGAAAAATCAATGAAGACTTAATCTGTCATGTTGAGCAGACACTTGGGGAAGTGGAAGCATGTCTAAAAAATAATAATTTGAAATTAAACTTTGCAAAAGCTGAAACTGTTCATTTCACCAAGAAACAATCAGCAAGATGTATAAGTGAAATAAGCCATATGGACAAAAAAATTGGACACTGAAAGCTGTGTCAAATTCCTTGGTGTGTTAATAAATAAAAATATGTTGTGGAGCAATCATATAGACTGTATTCTTAGTTGACTGAACAGTCTTGTGTATGTCAGGAATGTCTTATCTAGTATAACTGATTCAACGGTTAAGAAAACCATATATTACATGTATTTTATTTTAATAGTTAAGTATAGCATAATTTTCTATGCATCTAAGAAAACTAATGTGCCCAAAGCCTTTACACAACAAAAAGAGATCATCTGAGCCATGGTGGGAGCTAAAAAGAATAAACATTGCAAACTTCTATTTGGAAAGCTCGACATAATGTCTATTCCAAAAATGTATAAATATGAGATTCTCATTTTCACAAAAAGAAACCCACAATGTTTTGAGGACAACTGCTTCCTGCATCAGTGTGACACCAGACATAGGGCAAGTTACATGCTATCTACCCACAGACTCAAACTGTATGAAAAACTCCACCACATGGGCATGAAATTTGTAAATAAAATCAGTAAGGAGAAAAGTGACCCAGATCTAAAAAATACTAAGGAGACCTTGAAAAATATGTTAAAAGTAAATGCTACTATAGTGTAGAAGATTTCTTGAATGATGTACTATAGTACCTCTCTGCAAACACCATATACAACCATAGATTTTTTTTAAAAAAATAATAACCATGTAAAGTAATACATATGTATGGTCGCCTTAGATTAGTTTGTTAGTCTGTATGTTAGTCTCAAAATTGACAAATCACTTATGTCAGAGTCTTAGATTGTACACAGCATGTTATTTTACAGTAAAAATCTGAATAATTGTCTGTGATTCTACTTAACCAAGCATTCAGCATTGCCCAGTACGATGGGAAATATTGTAGCTTGTGAAATTACTATGTAACTCGGGTTTGTTTGATTGCTATTATATTCACAGGAAATAATGCCTTTTCTTTGGTGCAGTAAAGGTTTCAGCTCTGTGCTGCAGGCAAGATGGGTGTGAAGCTTTACAGAGTCAAAGTAGTCCCCAATCTTTTCCCTGTTGCTTCTTCATGCAGCTTGCATTGAGCTGCAAAAAAGAACCAGTCCAAAACACCCTGACAAATAACACCTAGCACAAAATAACAATGGTTGTGTATACCTACCTCATGTTTGTCTACTGTACCCACAAGGATGCCCCCCCCCCTTCCTCCTACTGCACAACTTAATCATGGTAGTAGTCTAGCATTGGTCTGTGGACTATTGTGCATCTACTGACCCAAGTGCATCAAGAGAGGGGAAAAGTAAATATGTCAAATTTAAAAGCTTAAAAAAATGTTATTTCCATGAATTGGGACCTACTCAAACTCTACGGGATGTAACAGAATGCGACATGCACTTAGAGTTACAAATTATGTACTGCAGTTGGCATGGCTGCACAATGTGTCAACCTAGGAAAACAATGACCAAGTCGGTTCAAGCCTCAGGTGTTAGAAGCTCCTGGTTAATTCTCTTAGAGAGTTCTTACTGACATTCGTGACTGTTTCTTTTAGAACTGTAAGAATGATATTATGGAGGTGATATATATCCATGGCAGGCGGAGTTCTGGCTGAACATGTAATGAACTGCTAGAAAGATGTTACATAATGGCATGCAGAAGATTAAGAATTTGGAGGAGACTCTGATGCAGGTACTATTTTTACCATTTCAAATGCTACTGCAGTAACTGATGGCAGTCTGGGTAGCAGAGTGTCAAGAGGCCCTCTGGATGAAACAACTAGTACAGATTATGTTGGTAGTGTAGACTGCTTGCCTCTGCTTGAAGAAGCATTGTGTTTGCCTGTGCCTGAAGAGCATTTTAAGAAAGTCATGAAGCTGACCATCCTGATACTGAAATGCCTGAAAATGTACATTTATATGCATGTTCTAAAGTTGGTTGTGAACCCCTTTCATTCTGAATATGTTTACTGACAGTAACTGACATTGTTAATGTCCTGTACATTTTTTCAAACTTACCAATGAAAGCACCATGCACAATTTTGTGCTCCTGATTCACTAGTATGGATATTTACCACCCAATAACTCTCAGTGGACTTGGTTATACACAATAAATTGGGCAGTTTTAGTGATTACAGTACCCATAGGGTACGTGTTGACATGTATTTCATTGTTCTGCTAGCTAGGCCATTTTCATAATCAAGGATAAGTAATAGAAGGCATGAAAATAATACATAAGTCCATTAGTGTGCTCACATGTGAAGTTTCACATGGAAACAAACTGTAATTAGACTGCATCAAGGTCGAACAAGCTTTTTTCAAGTTGATTTCTCATTTCTTCACTTTCACAGTTTTTTAGTTATATTTGTTGCTAACCAACATAACTTTCTCAATTTCTTTTTCATTTACATAGAGTGCTGAGCTCCAGAATAACTGTTCCAGAAATTTTAACTTGGATGCGCAATTATGGAAGCTGAATTGACTGTAATTCCGGGAGTTCTGTTTTACATTTGATATACCTCCAATAACAATAACACCACTTTACAGAATACAGAATGATCACCAAACATGCTAGAAACCAACAACAAGATAAAAATTAATTACACTACAGCAAAAATGAATTGGGATGTACTGAGAGAAATCCAAATCATTAAATGCTAATTCAATATGTATTGGATCCAAGATTATTTCTGCATACAAGAAAACAGAACTGCAGCACACAAGTAATATGACATTGAATAGACACAGTTTCAAGTACAAGTAAATTACTATCTAAAAACATATGGATGACTAACAAAAAAATTATTGAAACAAAGTTTGGGTACAATCTTTAAAAACAAGAGTTTAACATTATGCCAGTATTATCACTTATTATGTAATGTATGTTGGCATGTGAAGAGCAATTGTGGTAGAAAGTTAGAATCTGCTATTGCACTATTAATTTGAAATCATGCATGCTCCTAGACATGCTGCCAAGTAATCACGAAGTGGAATCATGGTAATATGGACCATTTGCCCTTGAGATACACAAATCAAGTATTGCTGTGGTGTCTCGTGGCATTAAATGACCTCTTCAAACATTTGTGTTGATATTACATGCAATGAAAGAGTACATGATATATCAGAACCTCTTTCACTATATACAAAATGTAAGTATTTTAAGAAATGAAATTTCAGAGGAATTGTGGATGAATTTTTAAAACGAATTAGATATAACATGGAAATAACCATTTACTTATTAGTTTATGTATATAGTACTTTTATCACCTAGTTTATCAAATTATCTTGAGGAAATCCATTAATTCTCTCTCTCTCTCTCTAACATAGTCTATTGTGATACCATGAAATGTAGTCCTAAATCTTCATTTTTACTAATTAAATCTCTACATAATTTAAGCAAAATATTGCATATGGGCTAGTTAATCCAATTAATAAACCTGCTAAGGAATCTAGAAATCCAAGGAATTAATTACTAAAGATTATAAACTGAGTCAATGAACTGGATAAGAAAGCTTAGAAATTAAGTACTGGAAATAATAAATTGTATGGGTAGGGATCTAGAAGTCAATTAAGAAATACAGTAAAGTATTTACCAATTCCAAGTAAATGTTTGGCAATGGTAAAGTACTTAAAAAAAAAAATAGTTTCCCTACAGCAATTCGTCATGTCTCTCTTTGTACTTATCCTCAGATTACATTTTTTTTTCACTTCTGCTACACATTCTTATTCTCCACTGTTGTAGAACTTGATTTGCTTTATTTACATTTGGTTGTCTCAGGAACATTATAATTCTTCATAGAATGTTTTACTCTCAATTGTGACTATAACATAATTTGCTCATTGCAACTTCATTATCACTTTGCATTTTTATTTATGTTCTAATTGTCTCTTTCACTTCTTTTATTTAGCCTTTGATATACACTGAGGTGACGAAAGTCATGGGATACCTCCTAATATCATGTTGGACCTCCTTTCGCCTGGTGTACTGCAGCAGCTCAGCATGGCTTGGATTCAACACATCTTTGGAAGTTCCCTACAGAAATATTTAGCCATGCTGCTTATATAGGTGCCGATAAGTGCGAAATTGTCACCAGTGTAAGATATGTGCATGAACTGACCTCTCGATTATGTACCATAAATGTTTGTGGGATTCATGTCAGACAATCTCAGTGGTCAAATCATTGTCCAGAATGTTCTACAAACCAGTCATGAACAATTGTGGCCCAATAACATGGTGCACCGTCATCCATAAAAATTCCATCACTGTTTGGGAACATGAAGTCCCTGAATAGTTGCAAATTTTCTCCAAGTAGCTGCGCATAACCGTTTCCAATCAATGATCAGTTCATTTGGACCAGAAGACCCGGTTCACAGCCCACACCATTATGGAGCCACCACCAGCTTGCACAGTACATTGTTGAGAACTTGTATCCACAGCTTTGTGGGGTCGTGCCAAACACAAACCCTACCACAACTGAAATTGGGACTCATCTGACCAGACCACAGTTTTCCATTCATCTAGGATTCAAACGATATGAGCATGAGTCCAAGAGAGGCATTGCATGCGATGTCGTGCTGTTAGCAAAGGCCTTCATATCAGTCATCTGCTATTATAGCCCATTAATGCCAAATTTCATTGCATTGTTCTAATGGATATGTTTGTTGTACATCCCATGCTGATTCCTGCAGTTAATTTACGCAGTGTTCCTTGTCTGTTATCACCGACAGGAGTACAAGAACACCACTGCTCTTGTTCTTTAAATGATTGCTGTCGTCCACTGCATTGTCCATGGTGAGACATAATGCCTTAAATTTGGTATTCTTGCCACTCTCTTGATGCTGTGTATCTTGGAATATTGAATTCCCTAGTGAAATGCAATGCCCCATACACTTAGCTCCAGCTACCATTCCACATTCAAAGTCTGTTAATTCCCATCATGTGCCCATAATCATGTTGCAAACCTCTTCACATGATTCAACTGAGTACAGGTGACAGCTCAGCCAATGCATTACCCTTTTATGCCTTATGTACGTGATACTACTGCCATCTGTATATGTGTATATCACAATGCCATGACTTTTGTCACTTTGCTGTACAACTTACACAGAAATTGTTATGAAAGATAACTGTAAATTGCTCATCGGTACTTCATCCTTGGGTTTTTCAAACTTCTGACAGTTAATTTCAGCTTACATTGTCAAAAGTTTTCTTTAGATACATAACAGTTACAATGATATGTTGGCCCTTCTTTATTCCTCTTCACATTACCAGATACTACCAGATACTTGAGATTACCTTAAATTTTTGAAGTTGAAGTTATGGTATTCCCATACCTCTTCAGTTTCTTCCCATTTTTTCTGTGAGTAATTCTAGTCAGCAAGTTTTTAATGTGAGAGACGTGACTTTGCCATACTCTGATGGTCTGTCTATTGTTCTAAGACTCCAATACTAGACTAAATATGCTCTACATCCACCCGTCCCACTCCCTACACACCCCAGCGACTTCAGATAACACTGGTATATCAGAGGAACATGATGTCTTTTTTGACACTGTTGGGATATGAACTGATCAACAGTGAAAAACTACATACAAGGAGAATATTACAAAATAACTAAACACTGTGTTTGGTAGATCTACATCTACATAGAGTAGTGCATTAAGTATGTATAGGGGTGGGACAGGCACGTTTGAGACAGCTCACAATGAAACTTTTGGATATAAATTACCAGTGTTGCCAATAAGATATGAGACAAATTTTAATAAGAATTTGAAAGACAATAACAAAATGACTATGATTGTGCATCTGTGAATGATGATTCGAAAGTAAGGAATCCATGGTTTACATATGAAAAACTAGAAGGAATCTGAATTTGCAGCTCTATTGAAAATCATTCAGAGCTATGGGATACAATGAGTAGAGAAGTTACAGGCACTATTTTCATACTCTTAGGGCCTGTTGTATAAGCATCGCTGAGTGGAGATCAATTCTGACATTAGTTCAGAAATTGAACACTGTTCATGACTCCATTCTATTGTACAACACTAAACTTGGATCCACCAAAGGAGGTAGAAACATGATTGACAACACCACAGAAATCAGCTATCACCATGATTATCAATCTCTGAATGCAGACATTAATCATATACATTGTACGTACACAGGATTTATTATCAAAAGAGTCGTATAATGATGATGAAGGAAAGTACACAAAAAAAGGAACCAATGTTTGAACTTCTCTTAATAGAAAAAAGACTTTTTGCAGGAAATCGTACTCAGCAGCATAATGCTACAACAGAATGCAAAAATCTGATAAAGCTACTACAACAAGCAAGAAAAACGTGTAAATATGTTGTCAATAAATTCCACAATCATTGCATTGTTACTCCAGTTAGCTTCATTTTCTGTTGGTTCTGGACTTTCTTTGCAGAAAGATTTTCATCCCAAATTTATGTGTGATGCTTTTACACATTTTAATACGCAATGATTAAGCATAGCTTCTGAGATCACTTGTACATTCAATGTAAACCATCAGTGACAAGTCCTACATATTTCTGCACTGAGCTTAGTCCACAGAACCTTGAATACCAGGAAACTTCAAAATTTGATAGAAACTACACTGTGTTTTCGTCATTTATTTTCTTCAGTAGGTATTTTGATGAATTCCTCCTTCAGTCTGGAAATGCAGGCCAATATCTTGAGGAAAACCCTGCAAGCTGTTGCTATATCTGTTTCAACGAATTGCCAACTATCATCTGAAGCTTTCAGTAGCATAACATCTTAATATTAAATATAGCATGCACACTGCAGTCAATAGCTGGTTTCTTTTTGTAGTTTCAGGAGATTCCTACTCCATCAACCTTAATTTTGAGAATGAGTTCACACTTTGTTGGCCTCAGCAGAGGCATCGGAATACTCAGATATCTGCAAAGTGAATGAAAGGAAACAATACACCATAATTCACATCATGTAAGTTTCTTGCACACAGAATGATGCCCACCACAGTGGCTCAGAACGCTTGAAAATTGTAAGAGTTAAGTGATTTCAGAATGTAGTGTTGTTATAATTATATTTATGACCAATACAGCAGAGAAAGTAGCATCAAATGGAAAAAAAAACCTTAGGGTTGACCTGGATTTGAAACTGGGTTCAAATCGTTCAAATGGCTCTGAGCACTACGGAACTTAACAGCTATGGTCATCAGTCCCCTAGAACTTAGAACTACTTAAACCTAACTAACCTAAGGACATCACACAACACCCAGTCAGCACGAGGCAGAGAAAAATCCCTGACCCCACCGGGAATCGAACCCGGGATTGAAACTGGGTTTCTTCATAAGAGAGACCAGAACATAAGTGCTGAGCTATTGAAACAGCTATTCAATCAGTGCTGGTAAATAATAACTTGGTAAACAAGTTATATATACCTACTTATTTCTTCTTTATTCATTAGTACTCATGCAGTTGCCCTAGCAGTTTAGCCATGTGTCCGATAGTTCAAAAATTAATACTCATTCTATAGTTACTGCTACTAGAGCTGAGAGACCACATTTAGAGATGTTCAAACACTATTGGCTGTTGTCAATATTAATATATGTAACTGTTCATGGCAAATATTTCAATTTTTCCTTTCTTCCTCTGCCGCTGAGGGTCTATAACATACCTCAAAATTAATCATAAAAATTGTGAGACATTTCCATCAATTGCTATGAAATAAATTAATATCTACACTCATTACATATGTAGCTGATAAGTCCCTTAAATTAACCTTATAGACTGGAAAAAATTTCAAGCTTCAGTGGTGTGATAGTGGCATAGCTACACATTTACGAGTTAATAACAACGTCTTTATTATTCCAGTTTATATTTGCACAGAGCAAAAGCACTGTTTTGTAATGTCACTACACTGTAACCTGATGATTACATGTGAACAAGACTTTGATCCATGAATTTTCACCAGTCACAATTCACCTTACCTCACCATGATAAAATCTGGGATTAACATTTGTAAAACACAGATTTCTGAGTTAAGCTTGATCTGAAATCACATACTGTGTTAACTAAGGTCAACTGCTTTATACAATCGTCCCTTAATAGCCATGTACCACTGCTGTCAACCCGTTATCCATCATGACAATGTTGAAGCTGTCAACTAATGGAAACTCAGGATTTAGATGAGAATGTGTTTTGGAGTGACTTTGAACAGAAATGGTAAAAACAATAGCAAATGTCAGTAATTCCTGGAATATCTGTATTGTTATGTTTCTGAGGAATCAAGTTGAGGTTAAGTTTAAAATTGTCACAAACGAGAAGAGCGTGTCTGGTTTGGTGCTAGAAATACTCTATTATGCCATACTAACATTGAACACACAGCTGAGATGTGAGTAAGTATATTGAATGTTGGGCAATCTTTGTCACATTAGGGAAAGAAGTTTTGTTAACTGGTAAGGAGATAGCCTTTGAAAACCATTACCCAAAAGGTGATGCACAAGGCAGTACATCTCCTCATGGATTACTAAATCAGACAATACTAAAATGGAAATTAACAAAAGAATAAAGGCCACCTTAGCGTATCAGAATAATACGATGACGATGATGATAATGATGATGATAGGTGATGATGATGATAATGAAGATAGCAATAATAATAGTAAAAATATCACTTATTGGTAACTGTATTTTTCCCAATGTGAACTGACACTCTTCCACATGTGAGGGCTGAAACTTAAATAGTAACCACATTGCCATATAGACTCAATTCAATGAAATCAAATAACGTTGTTTGTACTACACATTAGTCACATACATCCCCCTTGCCTCAACACAAGTTGACTCTCCCTTCCCATATCACATCCATGCAGAACTATAGTTGGAATCGTGAAGATAGTGGACTTGTTTAGGCTTGTTCTGTACATCTACTTTAGACATTCTCCTACAGCTAATAAGCATGTACTAGTATTCTGACAACTCTATTGCAAATTTCATAGCCAATGCGAGCAATAAATATGATCATAATTAATTATTTAGTGAATTTTTGTTCCATTTTTGTGAGTTATCATCATTGACAATGGTGGTAAGTGACAAATTCTACATAAGCAAATGAGAAACATTGTTGTGGTCTTCAGTCCAGAGACTGGTTTGATGCAGCTCTCCATGCTACTCTATCCCGTGCAAGCTTCTTCATCTCCCAGTACCTACCGCAACCTACATCCTTCTGAATCTGCTTTGTGTATACATCTCTTGGTCTCCCTCTATGATTTTTACCCTCCACGCTGCCCTCCAATACTAAATTGGTGATTCCTTGATGCCTCAGAATATGTCCTACCAAACAATCCCTTCTTCTAGTCAAGTTGTGCCACAAATTTCTCTTCTCCCCAATTCAATTCAATACCTCCTCATTAGTTATGTAATCTGTCCATCTAATCTTCAGCATTCTTCTGTAGCATCACATTTCAAAAGCTTCTACTCTCTTCTTGTCCAAGCTATTTATCGTCGACGTTTCACTTCCATACATGGCCACACTCCATGCAAATATGTTCAGAAACGACTTGCTGACACTTAAATCTATACTCGATGTTAACAAATTTCTATTCTTCAGAAACGCTTTCCTTGCCATTGCCAGTTTACATTTTATATCCTCTCTACTATGACCATCATCAGTTATTTTGCTCCCCAAATAGCAAAACTCATTTACTACTTTAAGCATCTCATTTCCTAATCTACCCTCAGCATCACCCAATTTAATTCAACTACATTCCATTATCCTCATTTTGCTTTTGTTCATGTTCATCTTATATCCTCCTTTCAAGACACTGTCCATTCCGTTCAGCTGCTCTTCAAGGTCCTTTGCTGTCTCTGACAGAATTACGATGTCATCGGAGAACCTCAAAGTTTTTATTTCTTCTCCATGGATTTTAATTACTAATCTGAATTTTTCTTTTGTTTCCTTTATGGCTTGCTCAATATACAGATTGAATAACATCGGGGATAGGCTACAACCCTGTCTCACTCCCTTCCCAACCACTGCTTCCCTTTCATGTCCCTCAACTCATATAACTGCCATCTGGTTTCTGTACAAAATGTAAATAGCCTTTCACTCCCTGTATTTTACTCCTGCCACTGTCAGAATTTGAAAGAGAGTATTCCAGTCAACATTGTCAAAAGCTTTCCCTAAGTCTACAAATGCTAGAAATGCAAGTTTCCTTTCCTTAATCTATTTTCTAAGATGAGTCGTAGGGTCAGATTTGCCTCATGTGTTCCAACATTTCTACAGAACCCAAACTGATCTTACCCAAGGTAGTTCTAATGGAATGTTGTCTACTCCTGGGGCCTTGTTTCAACTTAGGTCTTTCAGTGCACTGTCAAACTCTTCACGCACTATCATATCTCCCATTTCATCTTCATCTATGTCCTCTTCAATTTCCATAATATTGTCCTCAAGTACATCACCCTTGTACAGATCCTCTATATACCCCTTCCACTTTTCCGCTTTCTCTTCTTTACTTAGAATTTGGTTTCCATCCAAGCTCTTGATATTCATACAAGTGGTTCTCTTTTCTCCAAAAGTCTCTTTAATTTTCCTGTAGGCAGTATCTATCTTACCCCTAGTGATATAAACCTCTACATCCTTACACTTGTCCTCTAGCCATCCCTGCTTACCCATTTTGCACTTCCTGTCGATCTCATTTTTGAGACGTTTGTATTCCTTTTTGCCTACTTCATTTACTGCATTTTTGTATTTTCTCTTTTCATCAATTAAATTCAATATATCTTCTGTTACCCAAGGATTTCTACTAGAACTCGTCTTTTTACCTACTTGATCCTCTGCTGCCTTCACTATTTCATCCTTAAAAGCTACCCATTCTTCTTCTACTGTATTTCTTTCCCCCATTCCTGTTAGTTGTTCCCTAATGCTTTCCCTGAAACTCTATACAACCTCTGGTTCTGTAAGTTTATAAAGATCCCATTCCCTTAAATTCCCACCCTTTTGCAGTTTCTTCAGTTTTAATCTACAATCATAACCAATAGATTGTGGTCAGAGTCCGCATCTGCCCCTGGAAATGTCTTGCAATTTAAAACATGGTTCCTAAATCTCTGTCTTACCATTATATAATTTATCTGAAACCTTCGAGTATCTCCAGGCCTCTTCCATGTATACAACCTTCTTTTACGATTCTTGAACCAAGTGTTAGCTATGAGTAAGTTATGCTCTGTGCAAATTTCTACCAGTCGGCTTCCTCTTTCATTTCTTACTCCCATTCCATATTCACCTACTACATTTCCTACTCTTCCTTTTCCTACTATCGGATTCCAGTCACCTATGACTATTAAATTTTCGTCTCCCTTCACTATCTGAATAATTTCTTTTATCTCATCATACATTTCAGCAATCTCTTTGACATCTGTGAAGCTAGTTGGCATATAAACTTGTACTACTGTGGTAGGCATAGGCTTCGTGTCTATCTTGGCCACAATAATGTGTTCACTATGCTGTTTGTAGTAGCTTACCTGCACACCTATTTTTTTTATGAGAGACATAATTTTGTGAAAAGGATAGTTGCTACTCACAATGTATGGACATGCTGAGTTGCAGATAGGCACAACGAAAAGATGGTCAAGTAAAGCTTTCAGCCAAACAGGCTTTCACCAGAGTTAGACAAAACACACACACACACACACACACACACACACACACACACACACACACACACAGAGAGAGAGAGAGAGAGAGACAGACACACACATGACTACAGTCTCTGGTTGCCAAAGTCAGACTGTGAGCAGCAGCACATGATGGGAGAAGCAACCATGGTGGTGGGGGTAAGGAGGAAGCTGGGGGTGGGGAGGGGAGGGGTAGCAGGGAAGTGGTGGGGGACTGTGAAATGCTGCTTGTGGGAGTGCACAGAGATGAAGTGGGAAAAGGGTAAGGCAGCTAGGTGCAGTAAGGAGGCTAGACTGATGGCACCCCTCTGACAGCGGTATTCCACCACCCACCAAACCTACACAATATTCTTGTCCATCCCTATCCTGCTCCCAACCCCTAGCCTCATGGTTCATATCCCTGTAATAGATGTAGATGCATGACCTGTCCCATATATCCTCCCACCACCATCTACTCCATATCAGTCACAAGCACCAACTATCCCATCAAAGTCAGGACTACCTGTGAATCTACAAGCTAATCTGCAACCAATGTGCTGTGTTCTACGTGGTCGTGACAACCAATAAGTTGTCAGTCCACATGAATGGCCAGTGACCAATTATGGCCAAGAAACAGCTGGATGACTCAGTTGCCGAGAATGCTGCCCAACACAACGTTTTTCATTTCAATGACTGCTTCACAGCCTGTGCCATCTGGATCCTTCCCACCAACACCAGCTTTTCTGAACTGTGTTTCCATTCCAGCACTACATAGCCCTCTATTCCATCAATGTACCCACTGCCTTTTTTGCTTCTATCCTTTTTCCGCTGCCCCCTGCCTCCCCTTGCCCTCCATCAAACTGCCCTCAGTCTAACTTCCCGACTGCACCTAGCTGCCCCACCCTCTCTCACCTCATTCCTGTAGTGTGCCCTGCCCCTCCCCACCCCCATCACTCAGATTGCTTTCCCCATTATGCACTGCTGCTCGCAGTCTGGCCCTGGCAGCCAGAGAAGAGACTGTGGTCACGTGTGTGTGTGTGTGTGTGTGTGTGTGTGTGTGTGTGTGTGTGTGTGTTGCATTCCAGCATCTCCACTATATGGTGAGTAGCAACTATACTCTTCATTACTTTGTTGTTATTCCATTCTGGGTTTTCGATTGTTTGAGAGACATAATTTGTAAAATACATGATTTCTTCAATCACAAAGCATGTGTATGCATGTACCACAACTGGTGCTTGGAATCTGCAGCACTTGAGTGTGGACAAATACCCGACTGTGCTCAACAATCTGAAGTGGCTTACCCTTCACAGGGCAAAGTGGAAGACGCCAAAATGCCTGACCAAATTTCGAACGGAAATGATGAACAAGCAAGAACTACCATTGTTTGTGAATTCAACTATACAAGCAGAACGGAATGTTGTGTAGTGCACAACGTTTTAAAAACAACAGCAACAGAACTGAATGAAAATTTAATACACCTGAAGATGTAAAGCATGACAGCACTATTAAAGTCTTCAGGAGACTTGCAGGAAATCTGTTTTGCATTAGAACTATGCCAAGGTGCATAAAATGAGGGATGCTAAAATGTGGCAGACATTCATCAACCAAGTTATCCCTGTGTCAATGAGTAATAATGGTCTCCTATACTGCGTTCATCATAAGAATAAACCTGATGTAAACATTACACCATGTATTCTTCCACGTTTGCTTGAATCTCATTGAATTTCATTTCACATGGAATGGAAGCCAAGCTGTAGCCAGTACAGTGAAGTACAATCATAAGGATACGTTTTATGATGTGTTATATGCACACAGACTGAGTGATAATGCAGGACAACAACTTTACTTGCACATTTAACTGACAGCATTGGCCAGCCTGCTGGTCCAACTAACCTGCAATGATAAGAGCAGTTGCACTTCAGACATAAAAAGAGATGAGCAGAGGAACAATATAGTTTCAAATGTCATTTAGTTTTTAAAAAGACTGAAATAATATTCAGCAAAACTCCAGCACTACCGCACACTTCTTAGGTGACTAGATGGAAACCATAAAATGCTCTCATTCCCATCTATCATAGTATTCTAATTACAAACAAGAGTGATGAAAATACCTAGCTTAAATACAGGGTAACTTTTCTGAGTGAGCTATGTGTGAAGTAAAAGCATATTGCAGGCATTTCACCACATTGTTGATTACTGAAGCTATTGAAGGTATTAATCATAGTCAGTCAACTGATAATCTCTTAGCTCCTTCCTTATCTGAATATGAGAAATACATTTCAGTTATGGAACTATCATCTGCTACATTGATAACAACTCAATCAACAACAGAATCCATGAAGCCACCCAGGTGCTGCATTTTCTCCTCTTCTTTTATGACAAGCCATTGTACATCCTGCCAGCATTTGGCAGTGACATGTCAAAATGCTGCATGTGTTAGTTCCAGTACATCTGGCACCTTTTACATTCTTGTTATTTCTAGTGCCATATTGCTTAACTTGACTGCAAATCAGTTCTGTTGGGTTCATATTGTAGTGGTGCAGCAGTGGCAAATGTAAAAATACAGGATTTGTACTGTGAGCTCAATGCTGTAAAAATCATTGTTTTGCATTTTTCTACATCACTTATCAGTCTGGTTCATGTGAGACTACATCTGTGGTATAAAACAGTGAACACAGTCCAAATCATTTGGTTTATTTTGTTTTTTTATATTTTCTTAATTTAAGCAACCTTTATTGACAATCTGTCATAAAATATTGATAGTTAAGAATTTATATTTGAAATGAAAACAAGAATTTTGAAGCAATATATGATTAGAAACAAGAAGATGTGCATTATTCATAAAAATGATCATGAATTTTACAATTACGAGATGTATGTATTTCAAATTGAATGAAAAAAAAAAAGATGAGATTTGAACCAGTGTAATCTCCCCACGGAAAATTACCCTCTACCACGCAATAATTAATAATGGTCAACCAAATCATCCACATGTATTTACGTTTGAAAAGTATCTGATCAGATTTTCTAGTAATATATGCGCTGACAGCTCGTCGACGCCAAGGTATTTTTCTAGTACGTTTATTCTTTGGAACAACAGAGGTACAGAAATGTATGCTCCATGGTTATTATAGAGAGAGAGAGGAACAGCTTCGGAAGTATCGGTTGGAAGATTGTCGGATTGCTAAAGGAGATTTTTTTTTACTCTTCTTCGCGCTAAAGCGAGCTAGGAAAGTTTGTGCCGCTAGCGTGATAGATAAAGAGAAAGAAAACCCTGTAAAAGAAAATTACATGAGACTTGGAACCAACAGAAAACGGAACATGTACGGAAATGGATTCAATATACAATTTTCCTCAGAAATAACGTTTGTGACCATTTTATTCTAGAGTGAATGACGAATGAGTTGTCTGTCTGAACCATTGATGATTGTCTGGGCCCTGTAATTAATTGGGAAGTTTCAGCTGTGACGAAGAGAGCCTGCAATCTCTGAGTTTTTTGAAATCGTCCAAAAAGGCTTCGTCCACATCTGAAATTTTAGATCTGTCGTAAACTGAACGAATTGTTCAAACGATCGATTTTCCCAACTGAATGCAGCGCTTAATAATAATAACAAATGTAAAGATCTTTTCTAGCAAGCCAGCCGCTGAATATTAAGACGAAGGGCTCCACCAGAGATTCTACTAGGCTGATTTCACGTAAATAATATATTTAAACTGTACACAGATAAAGGACAGAGAGAGAGAGAGAGAGAGAGAGAGAGAGAGAGAGAGAGAGAGAGAGAGAGAGAGTGAGAGAATCCTCCATTAGCATAATTGTTTCTCTGTCTTTTCACGGATCAGCCTAACTAGAAAACACGAAGCCCTGACTTTATTGTACCGATTTATGTGTGAGAGGGAAAGAGCGATAAAGGCGACAGATACACTTCTGTACAGACAAAACATTACACCAAGTTAGTGGCAAGCTGCATTCACATAGACTTTCATCATTTACAAAAGCAGAGTAGAATTCATTATAATGGCCAATCCGTGACAGGACACGTTTTTGGACGTTGTTAAAATAATTTTGTTCTCTGTTTCATGTGAACTACGACGAGACAACTTAACTTGGAAAAGAGAAGAAATACTCGCAGGCAAATGAAGTGGATCTACAAATAAAAGCAGCACGCTGGGCGCAGAAAAAAGGCCAGATCTATAATTTTTTATTAAAGCTTCCTAGTATTGAGGAAGTAGACGTAGATTTGAACATTTACTAATTGTGTTCATGCTAGACGTAGTTTGATTGACCTGCCCTAGTTGCATTTACCTGTATAAGTACTATAAGAAAGTAGCCACAGAAGTATTCTTGTGTGAAGGGAGATATATACATATTGACTGTAGAACATTTATATGGTTTTAACTAAAGCAATGTTTAAGATGAGTCAAGCAGAGCAGAGCAACACGCAACAGCCTTCAGCTGTGAGCACGGATAATAGTGATGTAGTAAGAAGTGTTGTAGAACCGATCGCTACAGATAGTGCAATAGAACGCCCGGTAGACACGGCTGGAGATGTAACAGCAAGTATGCAACATGGATTAGATCCATTAGTAATTATCATGAGACAGATGCAGATGATAACCAAGAGCATGAATAATATGAAAACCGACATTAATGCGAAGTTAGCCTCAGTTACCGAGGGGCAAAATGATTTGAATGCGAAATTAGCCTCAGTTACTGAGGGGCAGGAAAATCTGAAAGCTGAGATTAAGCAGCAGTTACATGACAGTTTTTCCGAATTAGAGCAGCGGATAGAGGCGAAGACAAAGGAACTTAAAGATCAGGCCGAAGAGACGGAACGAAAATTAACTGCACAAATAGAATTGGTTAAAGCTCAATGTGAGGAATCTACTCAACGCGTACATGTAGAAATGAAGGAGTATGTGGCTATTAAGATAGATACCGTACGGGAACAGGTGGAAATGGTTCCGCAATTAGTACAAAAGCAAGATGCCATGTCATGTGCAATTGCGCAACTTCCTGAATTGGCACGTATGCAGACGAACCTAAAGGAAAGTGTTGAACATCTGACCGAACGTCAAGACGTTATAGACCACCAAATTAATGTATTAACAGGTAAATTATCCGAAATCACATTAGAAAACAAAAGGCTAATGTGTGAAAACGTTGAGCAAAATGTTAAAGCAGCATTCCAGAGTCTATGCGGCAAACAGGAAGAGAATTTGTTTGCGAAAGGACTTGAGGAAGTGCGACAGCAGTCAGGTGCTGATTTCGAGCATTGGAAACAAACGATAGAAGAGTCAATACGCGTTTCACAACAAGGCTCAGAACAAATGAATACCGGCCAGCAGCAGAAGTTGGCAGCGTCTGTAGAGCCAGTTACTGCACATTCGCACACGATACCGACTTGTGTGAGTAACTCGAATATTAAATTGCCACGAGCTAGTTGTTTGCGTGAAGTTTTATCTGACGGAGATTACGAAAGCCTTTGCCATGCCGAAGAAAAAATGATAAAGCATTGGCAATTCCAGATTTTTAACACTGAAAAAAGGGGAGTCCATCCGATCGTTTTTATCCGAAGTTTTAGAGGAGTGCTACCCAGAAATTGGTCGGAGTGGCAGAAAATCAGTTTCGTGACGGTATATACAAGGTTCAGGGGCGATCTGGGCCTCGGACATGAATTCTGTTTGCTCGACATATGACAATTTTGAGAAAGCGTTTTTAGCAAAATTCTGGTCAGAAGGGGTACAGGAACACCTAAGGCAGGAGGTGCTCTACCCAGAGCCTTTCTCTTTTTCAAAAGGAAGCCTTAGGAAGTATTTTGAAAAATATATAAACAAAACTAGACATTGGGACAGACCTATGCCTTTGCCAGACATAATAAACATACTTAAGGCAAGATTACCAACTAACATCCGGAATCAATTAATTTACGGGAACGATAAAGACTTGGAGTCGTTCCTCACGACGTTAGATCATATAGACATTATAGAAGAGAGCAACCAGAAAGCCCGTAACAACAGATTCCAATATAGGGAGATAGAACCTCCGCCAAATGGTAGGCAAGGGAACGCACAGAGATTGATAAATAGTGGAGAAACCCCTCAAAATCTCAATAATAATACCGGCAATAGTCTTGCGAGGGGCTATCCAAGGAACAACAGGAATGGAAAACGATACAATCCCATATGGGGGAACGAAAGGAATTTCAGACCGCAAGCCTGGAACAATAACAGTAATAGAAAGTGGAATCAACCGGGGGGAATAGATTCAAATAACCAACATCAGTGGGGACGGACATCTACGAATCAACCGGTAATTACCGAAGTGACGGACAATGTCAACCACCAGGCGAATCAAAATCCAACAAACTTGTAAGGACCCACTCGTGCCCCGGAGGAGCGGTCAACAATTGGTTGAGGGGCAACAGGATATGTGTACCCATGCTAACGTATAATGATGGACGATTACTGGCAGATGAATTGACCGAGGACTTAGAACTCCAAGATGAGGATAAGGAACAGGTGGCAGTAGCCGAAGTGCAAGTCATTTTGGAGACTGTACCTATAGTGGCGGTTTTGGACACAGCTGCAACCACGAATGTTATTTCGGAGGCTCTATTCAACAAGATCAGAAATATAAGACGAGTACCAATTTTTCCAGTTCAAAATTGCAGAATAATAGGTGCCGTTGGGGCTAGATCGGCTAATGTAAAAGTGCAGTCACTACTTAGTGTAGAAGTCGGAAATGTAGCAATATTAAGCACATTCCTTGTTGTAAAAAATTTGGTGGTAGACTGCATTATAGGAGTCGACAGCCTACGTCAATACGGATGCAGAATAGATTTTAAAACAGGAAAAATTTGGTTAAATGTAAATAAACAAGAAATTGAGTTGGACTTGTTGAAAAAGGAAAGCCTTACCAGAAAATATAATAGTGGGATCAGTGTGCAAGTAATCAGGACTGCACAAAATTCTAAACAGCACGTAAATAATGAGTTCCAAGTCAAAGGAGACTTCGGTCAATTAGTGTATGAGAAGTTAAATGAATCCGACTGCATTATTGAAGAGCAGAAGAAGCAGCTCAAAGAATTATTATTAGTGTATGAAAATGTGTTTGACGAAAGGCCAGGAGTTATTAAGGGATACATATGCCATCTCTACGTTAAGCCACACGAAACGTATTGTAGAACTTTCTATCCTGTTCCCTGGAGGTTAAAGGCTCAAGTTCAAAAAGAAATAGATCGCATGTTGAAATGGGGTTTGATCAAACCCTCTACAAGCCCATACTGCTCCCCATTGTTGGTCGTGCCAAAAGCAAAATGAACGCTCGTAAAAAACATAACAATAAACTGTGTGTGTAGTGATAGAAACCTTTAAATTGAAATAGTTAATCAGTGACATAGAGTATAGAAATAGTGACTAACCATTATTATCGAGTGTTGTAAAGAAGATAGTGGAGATAGGCTTCACCTGTGGTTTGGGTAAACTTAGAACTTTAGCATTGCTAATGTCATCAAGAATGATTAAGGATCTAACTGACCTTCAAGAAGAATGAAATGTTTCCCGCAAATGACGCGGCGGAATAATCAAAAGAGGTTCCGAGTGAATATTCATATATAATCTCATGTGAACGCTTACATGTGTAAACGTGTGAAGGGATCTGTTGTGGTAGTGAATCGTGAGTGACGGTTAATGCCGCAAAGATAATTTCCTGCGCAAAACAGTTGACGTCGGCGCGAGAATTAAAATCGATATAGATGATACAGATATGCTTTGTAAGAGACTCGCACCAAACGCGAGGATAAACTGATTCATGTTGAACTCTAAAAGGAATAGGTGTTATAATTAGAAGTTAAGAGTTTTTAATTTATTAATGAATGATTAAAGAAAGTAATATTCATAGATTCAGTAGTAATTTAATGGTTCGTGTTCGTTTGGGAATTTTGTGTGAAAAATCCATTTCCATATATGAGCATGGATGAACACCGTATGAATCAGAGAGTAATTGAAAGAAGCGAATCCGCATTCCTCAATGCTAATAACTTTTACATTTCAGCACTCAAGCGAAGAAATATATGTATTTAGAATAAAAAGTTTTGAGTATAGCTAAATTATATGACTTATCAAGGAAATATGGATGATGTCTTGGTATAAAATGAACTACACTTTCCATTATTCGATGATTTGAATCCAAAATCTATAGTAAGTTACATGAATCCTTTAAATTACGAAGAACAAATCAGTGATAGAAAATGTGTTAGAACTTTTGGACTTATAAGCACAAGTGGGGAGGCAAAGTCAAAAGGAGTATTCAAAAGGGAGTAAATCGGATGATGCTTTTGGCAACATCATTAGTTAATGGTTGAATTCCTTGAAGTACGTTGTAACAAAAAGGATCCATGAAGCCATAAGGATTTTGCTTTCAAAAAGGAGAATCTTGGACGGTGCAACCTAATCAGTTCTCTTACAGGAAGAGTTTTCCTTTTGGTCATTGCTAATTCTGTTGGAATGAATGTTGCATGTGAATTCGAGTATCCCTGTTCCTTCTACTCTTCCCATTGTGGACCGCGTAGAAGATCAACTACAGAGGGGGCCGCGTAGAAGACCGACTACAAATGTGGACGTCGGGGACATGCAAGACCCGGGGGAGTTTAGCACCGCAAGATATTGTACCAGGAGCAAGATTGTAAAACGAGAATTCACGTTATTTATTGTAAAACGTTTTTTTTTTGCTAGAGGCACAAACCACTCTTCTCCAAATCGTGATACAAATTGATCCCTGTCTTTCCTTTAGAGATCTATTTCAAAATTATATTTTTTTTTCTTCTATAGGCTTTCCTATCTTCTATGTACCGTAGGCTGGGGGTCTAGGCTTAAGAGGTTTTCCAAGGTTTCCCTGCTTAAGAAAGTTCCCGAATGGGTAGACCCTGACATCAGTTCATGAAAGATCATCTTCCTTGGTTGTGCACAGCAAATATAACACCTAGATGCACGTAAAAGCAATACAGCCGTGGTACCGGTCTCTTCATTTCTTCTGTCTTCAACATTTCTTTTCTTCGTCTGTCTCAAATATAATATTCTTTTTCAGTCGGAGGACTGACAATCATCACTTCCGGGTTATCCACGCTAATAGATAGCTCGCGAAGTGTGTTCGGTGAATCAAAATTGAGCTCACAAACTTCGCTCGCTGCGAGGGGCATTGTAATCTCCCCACGGAAAATTACCCTCTACCACGCAATAATTAATAATGGTCAACCAAATCATCCACATGTATTTACGTTTGAAAAGTATCTGATCAGATTTTCTAGTAATATATGCGCTGACAGCTCGTCGACGCCAAGGTATTTTTCTAGTACGTTTATTCTTTGGAACAACAGAGGTACAGAAATGTATGCTCCATGGTTATTATAGAGAGAGAGAGGAACAGCTTCAGAAGTATCGGTTGGAAGATTGTCGGATTGCTAAAGACGATTTTTTTTACTCTTCTTCGCGCTAAAGCGAGCTAGGAAAGTTTGTGCCGCTAGCGTGATAGATAAAGGGAAAGAAAACCCTGTAAAAGAAAATTACATGAGACTTGGAACCAACAGAAAACGGAACATGTACGGAAATGGATTCAATATACAATTTTCCTCAGAAATAAGGTTTGTGACCATTTTATTCTAGAGTGAATGACGAATGAGTTGATGATTGTCTGGGCCCTGTAATTAATTGGGAAGTTTCAGCTGTGACGAAGAGAGCCTGCAATCTCTGAGTTTTTTGAAATCGTCCAAAAAGGCTTCGTCCACATCTGAAATTTTAGATCTGTCGTAAACTGAACGAATTGTTCAAACGATCGATTTTCCCAACTGAATGCAGCGCTTAATAATAATAACAAATGTAAAGATCTTTTCTAGCAAGCCAGCCGCTGAATATTAAGACGAAGGGCTCCACCAGGGATTCTACTAGGCTGATTTCACGTAAATAATATATTTAAACTGTACACAGATAAAGGACAGAGAGAGAGAGAGAGAGAGAGAGAGAGAGAGAGAGAGAGAATCCTCCATTAGCATAATTGTTTCTCTGTCTTTTCATGGATCAGCCTAACTAGAAAACACGAAGCCCTGACTTTATTGTACCGATTTATGTGTGAGAGGGAAAGAGCGATAAAGGCGACAGATACACTTCTGTACGGACAAAACATTACACCAAGTTAGCGGCAAGCTGCATTCACATAGACTTTCATCATTTACAAAAGCAGAGTAGAATTCATTATACCAGCAATCCATGATCTGTACCAGATTATCAATCCACTACGCTAGCAATTCGGCTATCCATCCAACATGTGTTTATAACTCAACTGCAGTAAATACAGCCCCTCGGAAAACTTCCAAGCTGATTTTTTTAAATGTAAATTCATGAAAAACATTAAGAACAACGTATTTCTCAACATTTTTTAACCATGTGCCACTACGTAGCAGGAAGCAGCCTTTGCCATTTTCATACTGTGTATTAACAGCGCTACAATCAGAGCACAACAGTACTGTACACCATTTTTTAAATAAAAACTAAATTGCTAAAGTGATTAAGAAAAATGTTTGTGGCTGGCAATACATTAGAATATCTTAAAGACTCATTTAATGTAACTTAGTAATAAGATACTTAATTCGTTAGTAGGACCTACTTCCAAGAGCATAACAACACCAGTGTATGCATGCTATGGCTTCTGACCAATCATCATGTTTGTATTTGTTTACATCATGTTTATTCTTAGGATGGACAGAGTGTATCACTGTGTTATTGGAAAGTGATTGATTCCAGCCCAGGAGACGGGACTAATGCACATGACAGTGCTTCACATACTGAAGGAAATTTGGGCATGTGAAAAATGGTGTCACTGTCTCACAACTCATTCTACATGGTTTGACAGAAATGGCTGCAATACAAAGCTGGTGGTAACCACTTGGAATGTTAGGAACATGAAAGAGAGGCCTTCTTATGCCTTATCATTATGCTGGATGAGATACAGGCTAAATGATATGAGCCACACCTGAGGCACCAATCAAATGAATGGCATCACAAGTGTCACCACAAGAACTGAAAATGAAAGACATTGTGATTCTGGTGTATGACTGTATTGATCTTATCTTATCACATACTATTCCCCAATGGCAGACCGTCATTGCCTTGTAATACTGTTTATTTTTGGAATGCAATCTGGTACCAGCTTTCAGAATGAAGTGGCAGTGATTTCTGCAGAAATCACCCATCATTTTGCAGGCGAATGCTTGGGTGCATACAACACAAGGTGTGACTGATTTTTTTGACAGATGTGATGGGAAAATGATATACTATCCAGCATACTCCACGGACTTAAGATCTCATGATTTTGACTTGATTCCTGAGATGAAGATAGCATTTTATTGCTTTCACTTCAAAATGATTAGAGACTCTTTGGGCAACAGATTACTCCATTTCACACCATCAACACCACTGGCACTGCTAAACTTTTACAGAGACTCTTTGGGCAACAGATTACTCCATTTCACACCATCAACATGACTGGCACTGCTAAACTTAACCTACAAATTCCACATCACTGTCAACAGGTTACGCACAAAACTTGTGACTACTTTGAAGAACAGTAAAACTTCAAAGTACGCATCTATTTTGTATCATTTGGAAACAAAAAGCTACCTTATTAAAGTTCCGAACCCCATATTTATATGAAATGAGCAATACTTCTCATCATGAAACTTTTTATCAAGTATCATACGATAAACATGCTTAATACCTGAGAAGAAATATCCAACAGAGTTGCTCCTTGAGCGCTGCAGTACTCTAATGCTGTTTCAAAGCCAAACTGTTTAATGTCACTCCTGTTCTGAACAGCAATCAGAGAGTAGCAAGAATTGTTATAGTTCATTTCCCCTGGTTGGCATACAGAAGCTCTATTTCTAAAACATTTCACACCAGCTGCTTGTGTATTTAAGTGAGACACCTTTGCTTTTTGATACAGATGGCAGAATTCCAGTGAGGCTTCATTTCCATTACAACTCACCACATCCACAGAAATCTGATTAACTTTCTGCGAATATGATTTTGGACAACCTTGCCATGAAAGTTCTGCTCCTCTAGAAATGAAAGTGTAGTTAATATTTGGAACTACTAGGTAAATTTTGTATTTTAACATATATTTATGCACAACTTATTCGGAAAACAGAGTAAATCTTACAAAAGTAAACAAATACGATTACAAAAATGTTAAAATTACCATGTGATTCTGTTAAAACTACATTACATTACAGCTATGGCCATTCCACAGTACATTCCTATACAGAATAATTTATGGGCAGTCTATGGGAATCCTTCCTAGCCATAGACATACTAAAACCTCCAATTAATTCAGATTCACAGATTTATTTACAACATGTTTACAGTCTGGTCTCAAGGCCAAGATATGTTGCACTCCTTTCTCCTGAAACTGGACACCTCCTATTCAAGTCATTCATTATACTTTTTCTACTCACGCCATTTCTAAGGCTGGTAATTGAGAAGAAGCAAGCTGGTATTATTTTACTTCCCATCTTGTTTCGCATCTGCCTCTTCAAATTTCATTTTTTCATTTTTCACTAATTATCATAAACATGCGAGAGTATAATTGGCATTTTTGTAAAAGGGAAAGGTTGGCCCTCAGTTTTAAAGACTATAACACCACATCTAATTTTGTGCTTAGTTTTATGTATGTAATTTATTTTCTAACTTGTTTTGACTATTCCTAGTTAGTATCTTTTGTTATTGGATGAAATCAGTAATTTCTTCGTAACTTAAATTCTATTGTTGATGTATAAACAAATGTAACTTCTGTACTAATTATAAACATTTGGAGGAACAACTAACAGTATTCTTAAAGGATCTATTTGGCTCTATTCGAAAACATGTTAGCGAAGCCAGCCCTTAATTAATTCCAAAGTTATTAACAGTTTTGTCAAAAGTATTGTCTGTGTAACAATATTTGTTAATTTCATGATTCAAACAAATAATTCAGCCTAACTCTTGTAGTAGAAGAAACTGTTAAAAAGAACCAATTTTTTGATCTATTCAGTTAATTTAATGAGTTAACTTTTAATTGTAATTCCTGTAAATTTAACTTTGAACAATATGTAGTTTTATTATCTTTTATTGTGAGGATGTATAAGGGGGCGATTTTTGGTCACGAGACAGTCTGTCCACGGCTGAGTTTCAGACGAGAAACCTGTGTTGGTTAGATCAACAACAATGCATCAACTTAATTGTGAAATAAGTGTAACACAATTAGGCTGTGTGTTAAAACAAATACAGTATCTGTTTCCATATGTACTTTTTTATTCTTCAAGAAATGTGAACTATGTGGTTAGGCTTTTACTGCTCATAGGTGTCCAACAGGAAACTATTGTAGCAGTATGTGGATGTTCACCTGCAACCTATTAATGAGGCTTATCGAAAGTTAAACAATAGTGCACTGGCCATATAACTCTGTATTATTTGGGAGTTGTGAACAGTGAAAGTAAAGTACTGTGAAATGCAAATGTGCACCTGTTGGCTACACCATTTAAAGTAGTCAGTGTTGTACTTCCTCAACCCATTTTTCAGCCAGTGTAGCAACACAGTACATCGACACTGAGGACAACAAATGAAGAAATAAAGCAGATGAATGCTACACAGTTCTTTCACCTGAGGAGGTGTCTTCTTGCTGCCTTGTAATTCATGGACACCATACCTGCAGTGATAAGCAACTCCTTGCAATATAATGTAGATCTTGCCAAGGCTGCTGTGGAAGATCAGTGACATTGCTCATAGATGTCATCAGCAATTTGTCTTTGTAGGGATGTTTGTATTATATCATCAATTGTCTTGTTATTGTAGTTTGCAGATAAAAACTCTGTTACAGTGATTAACTTGTACTTCCTTGCTTTCTAAATGGCAAAATTTTCTGGTGCCAAAACCAGGGAATTGGGAGCTCGTGGGCTATCACTGGGTGATACACTGCTGACTTCTTGCCACTGATGGAGGACAGAGTTGCTACAACATTTAAAGGGTATGATACAAATGCATGCTGTACAGTAGCCAATCAGAAGACTGTTGACATTGCCCACTGCTCTTGTGGCTGAGACAAAAAATTACCACAGCACACTGAGCCTGCTATTGCCATTACAAAAACACTAGGAAGTGTCATTTCAAGCCAAGAAAAGATCATATGGTTGTGCATATTTAATTTAAAACTGCTTGTCAGTTGTTGCCTGTGGTAGGCACAAGCACCTCTGGACAGCAACGAGTTGCCTCACTTCATCGATCTCTACTTACCTGGAACAGTGGAATATTTTTACAGCATGCATAATGTATAATTTGAAAGCCAATAACAACAATGCCTTTTGAAGACTTACAAAGTTTCAAAAGACAACGATCTCATCAGAGATGTCTTATCACATGTCTAGTATCCACAACTGAAGAATATTCAGATGACACACCACTAAAGGTATTAAATATTGCAAGGAATAGTTGTAAGAAGAGCTGCCCCTTCCTTCACAGTTTAACAACACTGCTTTGATGCGACCTGCCACGAATTCCTCCCATGCGCAAACTTTTTCATCTCTGAGTAGCATTTGCAATCTAATACCTCAATTATTTGCTGGGTGTATTCCAATCTCTGACTTCCTCTAGTTTTTATCCTTTACAGCTGCCTCTAGTGCCATGTAAGTTATTCCCTGATGTTTTAACACATATCATCCTGTCCCTTCTTCTTGTCAGCGTTTTCCATATGTTCCTTTCCTCGCCAATTCTGCAGAGAACTTCCTCATTGCTTACCTTATCAGGTCACCTAATTTTCAACATTCTTCTGTAGCAGCACATCTCAGATGCTTCAACTCTCTTCCATCCCTACACAAGGACATGCCATTCACAAACACATCTGGTCCTTGGGCACATTAGCTCCTGCTGCAGCTGCTCTCAACATTTACTGCACACAATGTCATTCGAACCACAAAGCCACACATACCATGAAGCTATACTGCACTTTTTACAAAGATAGTGATCCCTGGGCACCTCAAGATACTAAGATCAAGAAATCAGTGTTTTCTTTGTCTCAATCAAGGCCACACTGTTGAAGACATTTCAAAGATAGGAAGAGCCACCTGCTCTCACTGCAAAAGGATTCATCAGCAATCAATTTGAGATGTAGTGAACCAGTCTAAGCCGTCCCATTAATAGTTCAGAGGGCAATGTCATCACGAGATGCTCAAGTTTCATGCAACTTCAGATGTCGTGTGTTTGTAATAGGGCCCACAGGTGATTCAGACATTGTGTTTTGGATGTAGGCAGCCAATCCACATTCATTTGCCAAAATCTGATTTACAGTCTAAACCTACAGGTTATCAATACTCAGTAAAAGCATGTGAATCTCATTTGACATCCATGCTTCACAGATTAGTATGTTTCAAGCTAAGCAGCACATACAAGAATACTCATGTTAGGCTCAACACTTCTGAGAGTTTACATAGCCTCACAAAACATGCAACTGTGCCCATAGACATCAAGGTAAATGATTGATTGAGGGGATTATGGGACTAAACAGTGAGGTCACCAGTTCCGCGATTCAAAAATTACTTGCGTAAGGTAGAGGTGTCCACTAAAAGTGGATGGATCCAGTCAGAGGGATCAAACTATAAAATGAAGAAACTAAAAACACACACAGCAGAAGGCATAATAGTGTAGGAAAATCTAAAAACAGAGGGTTGAAAGAGCAGCCTTTGCAAGGGAGAGTTTTCATAGGTCCCAAACACAGAAAATGCAAATAGAGGCCCCAACCACAACCAACCTACCACTGCTCCAAGAGTAAAGTAAAACCTTATAAACAAAAATAAAATCCACTGTCACATAGGAAACTGAGGACCAGTTCAAAAATTCAGCAGTAGTCTCCTTGATTGTTTGGAGTTTATGACTGAGAGCTATAGTGCACTAGATGTCATTTCACTTTTTGGCAAAGAGAGATTTGATGTGTTTCTGCACATCAGTACCTGGAATCATTGTAAGAAATGGGAGGGCAACTATCTACCTCTCTAGCCAAATGGTCAGCCAGATCATTCGCTATGATGTCCACATGACTTGGGACTCATAGAAAGACAATGGAGCAGGTGGCATGGAGAAGGGCAGAGAGAATGTCAGAGATAGCAGAGACCAAAAGGCAACGAGAGTAACATCGATCTATAACCTGCAGGCTGCTCACTGGATTGCTACATATTAAAACATTGTGGAGAAAGGCGTGAGTAACAAAATGTAGGACCCTGTTAATGGCTAGCAGCTCTGTTATGGTCCCAGCAGTAAATGATGTTCCAAGCCAGTTGGAGAGTTAAAAGCATATCCTGTCTTAGCTATCATTTGAGAACTATCAGTGCAGAACATGGCAGCACCTAGATCTTTCCAAGTATGTAACACACAAGATGCAAGAATGTCATAAGGCTGACAGAGATCCTGGAATAGGTCAGTCCTAATCCGTGGTCTAGGCACCATCCCAGGAAGGGGAAGTGGGGGGGGGAGGGGGGGGAGGGATGTCAGGGTGCAAGAGGAACTACACGGGACACATTCCAGAGAGTAGAGGTGGAGATCCTCCCCTGATGGAGGGAAGTGAGACATATTCCAACCCGCAATCCTACCCGAGGACGGGTACTAAGGGGGAGGTGTCCCTCACTGGCAAGGAGGATGGGGTACACGGAATGGTCAGGGAATCATCAAATGGTGAGTGCATAAGAAGTCAATAGCTACCTCCATCGTATTTGCAGAGAGAGAATCCATGCTTCTGTGAGGAGACTCTAAATGTGACTAGTGCGAAAGCCACCAACAGCCAGATGCACCTCATAATGATGAACAATTTCAAGGAGTTTCAGAGTGTAAGGAGCCACTGAGCCATAAGCCTGACAACCATAATCCAGTCTGGGCAAAACTGGAGCACTGTAAAGATGGAGAAGAGTAGCATGGTCATCACCCCAAATTGTGGGCCTCAAGGCAGACAGCATTCATCTTCCGCATGCAGGTAGTCTTCAGGTGGTAAATACGGGGCAGCTATGTCAGCTTAATATCAAAAATAAGGCCCAAGGAATGGAACTGTGCTACAACATCTAGGCGCTGGTTGCCTAAATAAAGTTCTGGATTGGGATGTACTGCATGTCAATGGCAAAAATGCATAAATCACAATTTGGAGGGAGAAAAGTGGAAGCTATGGGGAAAGGGCCCATGTGGAGGCCCGTTGGATGCCACTTTGAAGCTGGGTTTCAGCAGATGCTACCAATTGGGAGTTGCACCAGATGCAAAAATCATTGACTTACAATGCCGTGGTAACCAGAGGCCCAACAGAGGTCACAATCCCACTGATGGTGATAAGGAAGAGTGTCACACTTTAACACAGAAACCTGTGGGATACTGTTCTCTGGATCTGAGGGGTACTGAGTAAAGTGACAACTCTTACCCGGAAGACTCGATGGGATGAAAATTCATGGATAAAAATTGTAAGGGGCCACAAAAGCCTCAGTTATGGATAGTAACTAAAATGTGAAGGCACCAAGCTGTGTTGCATGTCTAATGTAGGTCAAAGATGACCACAAAAAGGTGTCTGAGTTCAGCAAAAGCTTTTTGGATTCTTGTGTCCAATCTGAGTAAATGTTCAGTTGTAAACCATCCTTCCTGGGAGCTACATTGATATGGGAGCAAAAGGCTCTGAGATTCGAGCACCCAACTTAATTGAAAGCTAACCATCCTCTCGAGCAGTTTACAACGGAAGTCAGTCAAACTAATCGGTTGGTAGCTGTCAAGAGACATTTGATTATTCCCGGACTTAAGTACGGGGATAACTATGCTGTCTTGCCACTGTGAGGGGAAGGCACCCATGAGCCAAAAGTGACTGAAGACCCTGAGTAGATGTCGCCTCTGGCTAATGCCCAAGTTTTGGATCATCTGGTTGTGGATGGAATCTGGGCTTAGGGCTGAGTCATGTGAAGAGCTAAGTGCCTGCAAGAATTCCCATTCAGTGAAGTATTCATTATAGGTTTCAGCTTGGTGAGGTTTGAAACAGAGGGGGTTTCTTCAACTCATTGTTTCTGCTGAAGAAAGGTAGCACGATAGGATGAGGATGCCAATGCTGCCGCAAAGTGTGTCGTGAGGTGTGCTGCAAGTACCGATGGATCAGTACACAGAGCACCCTGTAGAATAAGACCCTGGATAGTTGTATGGAGCTTGGACCAAACCTGAGATGAAGAGGCATACAACACCAGGGAGGAAATATAGAGCTCCCAGGATTCCTTTTTACTCTGCTTAGTAAGATTGTGAGCCTTTTCATGGAGAAGTTTAAAAGCAATAAGGTTAGTCTGTGAAGGGTGTCGTTTAAATCGTTGCAGCACTCATCAGCTGTCCATGATAGCTCCTACATCCTTGGTCCACCACAGTATTGGACTATGACAAGGTGGACTCATGGATAGAGGGACAGCAGTGCCAGTGGCATGAAGAATAGTGACAGAGACGTCTTGCACGACCACATCAATGCACTCCGAGAGACAGATGTCGAAGTGCACAGCAGGCGTATATAAAGCCCAATTGGCTCTGTGGAAAGCCCAGAATGGGGGTCTGTCTGCCTGGTGACATCAGGAGAATGATAAAATCACTGGAAAGTGGTCACTGTCACAAAGGTGATCATGGGGTGACCAGTGTAGTGCAGCTGCAAGAGCAGGGGAGGAGGCCGTGAGATCAGTGGCAGAAAAGGTGTCATGAGCAGCACTGAAGCATGTAGGAGAACCATTATTGAGGAGACACAAGTGAAAGTCTGCAGTAGGTTGGTCAATTAGAAGACCCCTACCTGTTGAAGTGGCACTCACCCAAAGAGGGTGGTGTGCATTGAAGTCCCCGAGGAGAAGATATGGGGGTGGGAGTTACTGTATTAAGGTAGGCAGTTCAATATAAGAATATGGAACATCTGGAGGGTGGTAGACACCGTAAATGGTGATTGTTGGGGTTGTCCGCAATCGTACCACTATTGCTTCTATGTTGGTATGAAGGGGGATCCAGTCATTAACATCAGTGTGGATAAAAGTGTAGACCCCTCCAGATGCTATCTCAGGACCTGCACGGTTCTGACAGAACATCCAGTAACCATGAAATGTTGGAAAGTGGTCATAACAGAAATGTGTTTCTTGCAGAACAAGATAGAATGCAGAATAAGTGGAAACAAGTTGTTGTATTTCCAGTAAATGGCAGTAATATCTGTTGCAATTCCACTGGATTACATGTGGTTAGAGTCCAGGTTAGACATAAAGAAGCCAAGGGGAACCATGTCATCTGGTTAGTGCTCATCACTGGTGAGGATAGGAAGGGTCTAATTCAGCATGAGAAGGAGGGGTGAAGCTCCCTGGGATACCAGGGAAGCCTTGTCCTTGGACTTCTACTGCTTTTTCTTCTCCCTCAGAGGGAGGGAAGAGATGTTATCAGCAAGAGAACAGGTGGCAGCAATGTCTGGATTGAACAGAGAGTGAGCAGCTTTGGGGGCCTTGGAGCATGGGTCCCAAGTTTGCAGGTCTCCTATCTTGAGAATGCCAGGGAGGGGTGTCCCAAGAGTGAACCCCTTCCCTAGCAGGAGCCAGAGGAAGGGATTTCTTCTCTGGCCAAGGAGGAAGAGGAGGAGGAGGAGGAGCAGTTCCTTGATTGGAAGGGATGAGAGTTGCCAGGGAGGGAAAAGGGGGAGGGGGAGGAAAGGGAAGGGTGAACCAAAGGGGAGAGTGAGAGGAGAGGTGGATCGGACCAGGGTAAGGAAGAGGTGGGAGAGGGAAAGGAGTCCACGTAAATCAAAATATTGAACATTTACAGTTGGCAGACTCCACTGAATTATTTATTGGTCCAGATCACCACTGGGAAAGAGTGGATGATGCAGTGCCAATGCACGTTTCTCCATGTCTACCATTGTTGCTCTCTGAACTAAGGTGGATCAACAGTGGGTGCTGACTAGGTGTTTTAGCTAAATATGCTACTACTAATCTCATTAATTTAGCTGTTGGAGAACTGAATGATGGCGCTACACATAGCTTTTGGGATTTAGAATCAACTGAAATCAGCACCGATCAAGAATGATTAATGAAAGAGAAGGAGTCAGTGACAGTGAGTTTCATGCAATGTACATGCTTGCAAACCAACAATGAGTAGTTCACCTCCCTCAACCATCCAATGTTTTTCTATCTAACAACTTTCACAATGTCAAGTGACATTTTGATGCCTCAGGAAAATATTATGTAGAAATGTTGACCTAAGACTTGTTTATGGCAAGTTAATGTTGGAGTTCATTAAAAACTACCACATAGAGTTGGCTCCTACTAAAAATCCTACAAATTATTTTATTTGCCTCATCAATTGGTCAAGCAAACAAGACACGGGAGTACAAAATGGTGGATAGTCTATGATGGTTCTTCTTACAAATGAGGTGCACCCTCTCTTACGCTTACAAACGAGGTGGACTCTCTCTTATTGAGACTTTAGAAATCAGGCCTAACTTGTTGCCTGAAGTGATTGAGATCCTTTTGAGATTCCATCTGCAACACCTTGTAGTCACTGTTGACATTGTTTACATTTTCCTGCAGCTCTCTTTGTCTTGACAATAGAGATCTTACTAGTTTCTTCTGGTACAAGACCAACAATAACAAGGTTGAAGATCACATTGATGCAATCCAAAGGACAATTTATTGATTCTCATGCAGCCTGTTCCTGCTTTCAGCAACTATTCATGAACTAGCAGACACTTATCTATCGCAGTTCCCTGGAGCACCAGCCTTACTGCATAAGAATATGTACATGGGTGACTTTACTGCAGGAAGTGAATCGGAAAGTAGGTTAGTCTCACTATATTGTTAAGTTATCTTCGCTAATGAATAAAATCAAATTGACACTGTCAATGTGGATGACTAATATGGAAGAATTATCTGCTATTTGGAAGGTGGAACAAACAATCAAAAGTCACGATTCTAACAACATGGAACTCAGAAGAAGGCACATTCTCAGTGAGTCAGCAACAAGTCACCACAAAATTTTGAGAGACAACTGCAACAAAAAGAAATTTACTAAGAGCAACAGCAGGTCTTTATGACCCACTGGGATTAATAACTCCAACATCCATCATAGGAAAAATTCTGTTTCAAGACACTTGGTTGCTTGGACTATTTTGGGATGAACCCCTGCCCTACAAACTGTAGGTTAGATAGTGCACCTGGCTGTCAAACCTTCTTGGGCTATCCCACCGGCTGCTGTGGCCAAGTGGTTCTAGATGCTTCAGTCCAGAACCGCACTGCTGCTATGGTCGCAGGTTCGAATCCTGCCTCGGGCATGGCTGTGTGTGATGTCCTTAGGTTAGTTATGTTCAAGTAGTTCTGAGTCCAGGGGGACTGATGACCTCAGATGTTAAGTCCCATAGTGCTTGAGCCATTTGAACCATTTTGAGCTATCTAATATTGCTATTCCAAGGTGGATCCAACTGTCAAGAGCAATAGCTCCTATATTCACGTTTTCTGTGATGCATCTGAAACAGCATATGCTGCCACTTCTAGTGACAACATTTCCAAACTAATGTGTAATAAAAGTAGATTAGTGTCCTTGAAGAAAATAACACTTCCTCAGATTGAACAGCTTGTAGTACTGATAGGAGCCTGACTACTATACTATTATTACAAGGTCACAACCTCTGACCTTAGCAGAGTGAAACTTTGACAGATGCCGTTGTAACCCGTGGAAGGATGGAAGGTGAGATCGTCACTTTTAGAACATTTGTATGCAACACAGTGTCAGAAATACATACATGTACCACACCATCTCAGTGGAGATACTGTCCAGGCAAAGACAACCTGTCAGATTAAGTTTCAAGAGGATCCACAGCTCATGTTGTGAATATTGGATATCTGCTGGAATGGGCCAACATGACTATCACAATATTCTAATTTATGGCCAAGCACTCACTTCACATCTATTGCACCTAAAATTTTATTGAAAGCTAGGAAATTAGATAAATTTTCTCAGGATTTTCTCACTCAGACTTCACAATCACTCATAAATGTAAACAGATTCATCTCTTACTGGGAACTGTTATGAACCACTGTCACCTCCTATGTTTCAAAATAAAAGTCCTTCAAAAAATGGATTTATGTGAAGTATTCATTGCAGAAGAGGTAGCAGAAGCTCATCTTTATTGGATTAAAACTATGCAGCAAGAATGTTTCTCCCTGTAAGTCATCACTCTAAGCAAAGATCTTCAACTTTCTAGCCTCTGCAAGGCACTGAGCCACAGCAGCATGGACAGGATGTCCTAGAATCTATACTTATGAACATAAAAGCTGCCTGCAGTTCAAGACCCATTACACAAAACTGAGGATGAAGTGCTTACCCCAGCTCATTTTCTCATGGGAGGAAGAATTACCACCCTACCCACAGGCTCTGAGCCACCAAAAACAACAGGTTTTGTAATGCAATCTATGCTGCTGCAGAAGATATCTGACGAGTTTTAGAAGTGGTGGAGCAAAAAGTATTTTTGCTCTTTTGGAGCTTTCATCAATTTAAGAATACTGGCAAACCACTGAAGATCCAGACTGGAGATATTGCACTCTTTCGAGAGGATATTCTTCCCCACCACATGTGGAAGAGAGTAAGAGTGAAAGAACTATGAACAGGTTGGGATGGATTACCTCAAACTGTTATCCTCATTATCCCAGATGGAAGCGATGTCACCAGGCCAGTCCAGCTGGTCCTCCCTGTGGAAGTCAACTATGGTGGGGAGGGTGTGAACGATCAGTAACATTTTACAACAATGTCTAGAGCACTTTATCTGTGTACCTATATTTGTATAACATTGCTGCTGTCTCATTGTTATAAATATGTAAACAAACACTCTGTTGAAGTGATTAGCTTGTACTTCCTTGCTTTCTCAACTTGACAATGACAGCTGCCACAGTCCCTCTACCCCTCTATCATACACCATGGTTTGCAGAGTATGTCTGTAGACAGAAACTTATCTCTACACTTGGTCCGCAAACAGACCCTCAGTGCCACATCTTCTTCTGATATTCAGGAAGCCCAACAAACCCACTAACAGCTACTAAATGATATCAGTGCAAACTAAAACAACTAAACCAAATTTATACTGAGATTGTGACTTACTTTGTCACAATTGAAATGACAAATATGTTCCTCAAAAGCATTCCTGCTTCCTCCACAGCACCATTCAATTGTGACTAGGTTAATGTCCCACTGCTCTCTTCCTTGTATGGGCTTTGCTCTCAATACTATGACTAATAATCTTATCCCTGTGAAAGATGTGGAGCAAGACATTCCATGCATAAAGCCACTATATCCCATTGATTGTAGATCTTTGCCCATCAGAACCAGGCCTACTAAAAAAATCAAGAAAATCAATTGCTTATTGCAAACTCTAAATCTATTACTATTTCACATTATCAGCTAACCAACTGCCGTTTCTTATGAATGACCAAAGTTGGACAGCATGCATGACAACACAGTTGTAAAGCATTCTTTGAACCAGAAGCATGACTGCCTGTCAATGATTTGATGAGCATTATAATCTGTTCACTGGTTGTATCCATGAAATGATGTTGCTCAGAAATGCATGCAGCACTGCACAAGTACAGCAAAGACTGTTAAAACACAAAACTGAAGGGCTATAATTTTTTTCACCACTTTAGCCAAGTCCATTTATTTCAACACGCAATTCACCAACTTTGACAAGTCAAACACCAAATTAAAAAATGGATGAAGAACACTCTCAATCACAATACCAAAAACAGGCAGTCACATAGCAACAATAACAACCATTGCTTACATTGTTCGGTCTAACTAAAAAAAAAAAAAATAAGGCATTATGTTAGGTGACATCAGAACACCAGAAAGTACGTGTATGTGTTCATTCAAGAAGAGAAAAATTTTATCTTAAATGATTTTTGTTTCATATTCTGTACAAAATTACACACTATTCTGTCAAGGCCACAGCATTATTTCACACTAATTGATTTTTTGTGTTTAGTGTTCATGTAATAAATTTTTATCATAACATATCTAAAACATCTGTACTTCACTGTTTATCTTTAGCCACTATGCTATCCCTTGACATTAAGGAATCATCAGAGTCTTGCTCAAAGATTTCATTATTTTATAATCTGTCTCAAAACCAAGAAAATTAATGTCACTTGTGTCACTGTTTTTATTTGTTTCTTGTTCAAGGATGTGCCATATCATTCTTGCTTGATTCTTTGAGTTTCTTATTATTTTAAGCACAGAGTATACTTTTTGCCTTTAATGACACAACACAGTAACACAAAAGAAAAGAAGAAAACTTTGAAGTAGTATTTGTAATTCATATCCACTTCTTCATTACAACTAGTTGTCTAAATTTTATTACGTTTTTTCCTTCCTAACACCTGATGTTTTGAAGTCAGATGTTAATCACCCATCCTCTCCATTTCCTGAATCCACTTTCAACTGTTATGATGAAAATGTAAATTCAAAATGCTGTAAGAATATAGTTAACAAGATATTAAAAGCCTCATCTACAGCTGGAGAGTTATCTTGCTAAATGGGCTAAATGACACAATGTACTTTCTAGGTTATTCAGAATAAACTTTATGTAGCTGGCCAATGTGGCTGAGCGGTTCTAGGTGCTAGAGTCTGGAAATGCGCTGCTGCTACGGTCGCAGGTTCGAATCCTGCCTCAGGAATGGATGTGTGTGATGTCTTTAGGTTAGTTAGGTTTAAGTAGTTCTAAGTCTAGGGGACTGATGACCTCAAATGTTGAGTCCCATAGTGCTTAGAGCCATTTGAACCATTTGACTTTAGAAAAGCAAGTTATCACTTGGTATGAACCAAAAATAACAAATAAACATTGCCTGTTTTAAATAAATTTGCGCTGAAGTGCTAAATGGTATGAGTCAACCAATCAAGTTTTGTAACACTTCTATCTCTAGTAATCATTTTACTGTTCGGTCTTCACACAGTCACTGTAAAAATGTTTGTACAACTCAGGTAGGTATTCTATTATACTTCTGAGGTTTCTTTTCTTTTCTGAAGACAATCCTTTTGTGCAAGGACCTCACTGAATGCAATTATTTAGAAATTTTCACTTTGCCATCCTTTTTTAAACACACTTTTCACTTCCAATCCCTCTGTTTCAGACAAATGCCCTTTTCTTCAACTACCCCAGGCATAATGATTTTAATCTATGGGGCAGAAGTGGTATTAACCTTAGTTGTGTTAATGATCATATTAGCAACTTCACCAAGCCAGGTGGCATGGTGGTTAGCACACTGGACTCACATTCAGGAGGACGGCAGTTCATTCCCACATCCAGCCATCCCGATTTAGGTTTTCTGTGGTTTCCCTAAATCCCTTCAGGCAAATTCCAGGATGGTTCTTTCGAAAGGACATGGCCGACTTCCTTCCCCATCATTCCCTAATATAATGACACCAATGACCTCACTGTCATCAACTCAACTTAGCTTCTTGATGAAAGTGCATTAAATAACTGCCTTTCATCTGAGCTATTTGATGGTTGCTTATTGCCTGCTGTTGTTACGGTGTTCATTACACTGATAAGATTGAAATGCTTACTCCCTTTGCTCTTTCTTTTTTTTCTTTTTTTTTCAACAATTGCAAGGTCATTGTCACAAGCTAAAAGGCTGGGACCAGAAACTAAATACTTCATCTACATCTACATCTACATTTATACTCTGCAAGCCACCCAACGGTGTGTGGTGGAGGGCACTTTACATACCACTGTCATTACCTCCCTTTCCTGTTCCAGTCGCGTATGGTTCATGGGAAGAACGACTGCTGGAAAGCCTCCGTGCATGCTCGAATCTTTCTAATTTTACATTCGTGATCTCCTTGGGAGGTATAAGTAGAGGGAAGCAATATATTTGATACATCATCCAGAAACGCATTCCCTCGAAACCTGGACTGCAAGCTACACCGAGATGCACAGCGCCTCTCTTGCAGAGTCTGTCACTTGAGTTTGCTGAACATCTCCATAACGCTATCAAGCTAACCAAATAACCCTTTTGATCTTCTCTATCTCCTCTGTGAACCCAACCTGGTACAGATCCCACACTGATGAGCAATACTCAAGTATAGGTCGAACGAGTGTTTTGTAAGCCACCTCCTTTGTTGATGGACTACATTTTCTAAGGACTCTCCCAATGAATTTCAACCTGGCACCCGCCTTACCAACAATTAATTTTATATGATCATTCCACTTCAAATTGTTCCGTACACATACTCCCAGATATTTTACAGAAGTAACTGCTACCAGTGTTTGTTCTGCTATCATATAATCATACAATAAAGGATTCTTCTTTCTATGTATTCGCAATACATTACATTTGTCTATGTTAAGGGTCAGTTGCCACTCCCTGCACCAAGTGCCTACCCACTGCAGATCTTCCTGCATTTTGCTGGAATTTTCTAATGCTGCAACTTGTGTTCTATTGACCAGTAGGCACCACCACCAATGCAAGAGGAAGGCTAAAAAATGGCAGGAGCAAGCAGAAGTGTATAATTTCTATGTCCGATATAGCCAACTCATGTAATATATTATGCAATTACACCATTTAGCATGAACAAGTAATAGGAGTTACTTCTCATGCAATTTACTGGCCTTTGCAGCACCTACATGAGCCGTAATTGGACATAGCCCTTTAGTACGTAAAAGCCCTATTCACATGCCACCAAACAAAGTATAAAATACAATTTATCCGAAACTAGAGCTTAGTCCTTCAGCACGATAACCCTTCAGTGACTCCCATAATTTTTCTCCAAAATATGAGTTGCATAATGTTTCAAAAATGGTTCAAACGGCTTTGAGCAGTATGGGACTTAACATCTGAGGTCATCAGTCCCCTACAACTTAGAACTACTTAAATCTAACTAACTTAAGGACATCACACACATCCATGCCCGAGGCAGGATTCGAACCTGCGACCATAGCGGTCGCGCGGTTCCAGACTGAAGTGCCTAGAAATGCTCGGCCAATCCAGCCGCCGCATAATGTTTAACTGTTATTATTTCACCATCATGGTTGGAGGAAGTATTTATTGCTGCTTTAATACCAAACCATTAAAATTAATGAATCTAAAAATAAAATGTTATTTATTGGATTCTATGCTTCAATCAGAGACATTCATTACAAATCTGTTGTACAAACCTGTAATAGCCAAGCTGTCTGCAAACTACAGTTGCTTCTTTTATTGTCCATTCATTTTTGTTGTCACACACTGTTCCCCACCCAGTGTCTTCTGTATGAACTTCAATATATCCTTCCCAGGGTTCAGAGCCTCCCCTTAATCTCACTTTTTGGCCACTAACATCGGAAGTTATAATAACTTTCCGAATAGCATTTGGGGTTGCTCTGCTGTGATTTTTTGTAGTGGAAACTGATGAGGAACCACTCTGATATATAAATGGAATTTTATTATTTGAATAATCAGGTGAAACTGGTTCTGGAGACTTGGTGAATGTAGATACAGTTGGAAATGTCCTCTGCCTTAAAGTTGGTAATGGTGTAGTGGAAACATGAGAGGTATATCCCAGAGCACTAGTTACATGAGTAAATAAATTTCCTCTGCTGGTATGATCTGTACTCCTCCATGTGGTATCTGAGAGTCCTAAAAAAGAAAAAAAAAGCATATAATGTGCCACCTCTTAACATGTGCACATGCTACATTTATGAAGCGTCATTGGCTTATAATGAAAACATCATATCTTGGAAAAGTTATGCATCATTTTCTCACTTGGTTACCTAACAATATATGTGGTTTCCTTTATTCTTCTTTATGCCTCATTGGGTTACTAGTAGTTGAGATATGAGGTTTTCTACCTAATAATGCAATACAAGTATTTTATTTTTATTTTTGAAAGTTGAGGATTTCATTCTAAGCTGACAATTCAAGTAACCAAAATTTGTTGATTAGCCATTTTATAATACTTTTAATTACCAAGTGTATGTCAGCACGGAAAACTTCTTTCATGTCTCTTACACTTTTCTTTAACTGTGGTGCTCTGAAAATACATCTTCAAGTGAAACTTGGAGGTGTCAGTAGGACAGAAATAATGTAAGACACACAAACAAACAAAATCAGTAAGTAAATGAATATAATGCAACTGGTGTAGTTGATCACAGGTCTTTTGCTTCTAGTCAACCACAATCTAAATCAGAAGGTCAAAAATGAAAATAAATACAAGTTACTGCAATTACTAATGACTTTCAAAGAATTGGGCCAGGAACATTCAACAGCTCATAAGTAATTGTGCATCTTTGTAGTATAACTTAATCAACAATTTCTGATTCCTTTCAGATGAACATGGTGAGTTTAACTAATGTTGTACTTGAAATGGGCATGATGGTCGAATGTAATACAAAACCACTATCACTGTGAAGTATCCACATGATGTAATGGAACTGATAAGTGACACACTATTCTTATTTAGTGAATATCTTGATATATCTCATAAATTTGTGATACGAACCAGTCAGTAGCAACTGACAACTTCATTGTTTTTGTGAGTGTATAACACTTTGAATAACATAGATAAATTGGTTATAGGTAATCATACACAGAATTTCATGTAACTGGATTGATAAAAAATCTACTCACGAAGAAGCAGCAGGGGAACACACACAAAAAAGTGTTTAACTTTTACAAGCTTGTGGAGCCATTGGGTCTTTCTTCTGGCAGGAGAGCTGAAGGGGAAGGAAGAGGGGTGAAGGAAAAGGACTGGAGAGCCTTAGGGAAAGGGGTACAGTTCAGAAAAGAAACCCCGAACCTCGGGTCAGGGGAGACTTATCAGACAGGATGAGAAGAAAAGACTGATTGTTGAGGACTGTACCAGATGAGATTTGAAAACCTGACAGTTTGAAGGAGGAAGACAAAGTAATATGCATGATAGAAATTATTACTAAAACATTGTGCATGAGCTAATATGAGTGAAAAGCTAAGTGTATTGTGTGTAACAGAGGTGGGAGGGTGATGGCAAAAATTAGACAGGTCAGAACGCAAAGTGCCAACAAAAGTTTCCATAACTGTGTCTGAAACACTTGCCTAAAACAGTATTTGTGGGCCACTGAATCCCAAAAACTGGTGAGATGCACACAGTGTTGTGATTCAATCCTGAGTCTGTGAGCAGGTTGAAAGTTCCCATTGATATGAGCATAGAATCTCGGGTGAAGATGAAGAATACAGTTCTGCCAATTGACCAGCTTAGGGTACGAGAGGCTGAAGAAAGAACCCTGTAAATGACAAAAGAGGCCAGAAACCTACAACAATGACAACTATGGGCCTACCGAGTTTTAACTCTGAATTTAGGCTTAACAGATCATACCGAAAACTTTAAATACATTTTCTCCAAAATATGAGATTTTTAGTTTTAGATACAATTTGCTCTCAAAGTAGAAACTTGGTACAGGAGCTAATTATATCACTTCATACAAACGTACTAGAACTTTGGTAATCAAATAAAAAGTGTGTGAAATATTTAAATACTATTTTTTTAAATGCCAATATTTTAGATCACACACTTTTGTGTTAATTTCTAGTGTGATAACAATGCTACTGTCATATAATAAGTAATACATTTTGAGAAATCAAACAAAGGAAAATCGAGGATGGAATGTAACAGCATTATGAAAAGGATAGCTGCTAGTCTGTGTGTGTGTGTGTGTGTGTGTGTGTGTGTGTGTGTGTGTGTGTGTGTGTGTGTGTGTGTGTTTGTGTGTGTGTGCCTGTGTCTGTGTCTGTCATATATTTTTGAAAAAGGCCTTGTTGGCTGAAAACTTGTTTTGTGACAGTCTTTCTGTTGTGCCTATCTGCGACTCAGCATCTCAGCTATAAGGTGAGTAGCAACTATCCTTTTCATAATATTGTAACATTTTGAAGAATACATGTCAATGTATGCATGTTTAAAATTTGGTTTGGCTTGAACAAATAGTTTTCGAGAAATGTATACCAACGTTAGTATGGCCAATCATTGGAAATACTCCCATGACTGAGTGCCCTTAAAAACCTATGAGTTTTCATTAGTAGTTGTAGAGATGATAAAATGAACCTAATGTCCTTTCACCCCACACAGAATAATGCATACTCCAAGACATTGTACCTAGATCAAGCAGAATGCATAAAGGACATTATGAAACAAGGTAAGTAATATAAATTATTACAATATTCATGTTCAAAACAAGATCAAAGTTATAACTATCTTTTCTTTGACCAGCTTTTAAAGAGTTGAAAAGCACTGGGTCAAAGCAGTTCACTGTGGAGAAAGTGAGGCTTGCAAGCAACATTCTATAGTCAATGTCATTATTGTTCAAAGCAAGGAGAGGGTCAGAATGAGCTAGTAATTTAATATTCTTCCCAGTAAGATATGACATGTACCACTAAGTTGAAACATATGAAAAACTATATTCAATGTCTGCAGAAACTTGAAAAGGGAAGTACTATAAAATTGACAAAACAACATAAATTACAAAATATAAGGATGCAGTATGTGTAGTAAAGCATAACTCATTCGGTATAGCAGAGAAACATCCCATAAGTTTAGGTATAATGTTTCTCAACTTTTTCACTGTCAGTTACCGTAATTACCTGAATCCAAGCCGCACTTATTTTCCTGTTTTTGTAATCCAAAAAACCTCCTGAGGCTTAGAATTGAGAGCTAAGTAAGCGGAAGTTCTCAAAAATGTTGGTAGGTGCCACCACAACTAACTTCTGCCGTCGAATATATCTAGCACTACACAGGCATGCTTTGCAGGCACAAAGATAAATACTGGTGCCAATACCTCTGCATCAGTAAATAAATTTAAGAAAAGGTGGAAGACGAGCTTTTTTCTATGCCCCGAGACTGGCTAGACTGGGATGTTTGACAATATGGCCAACTCTATGTTCTGAATTTTTTCCTACCTCTGACAAGTTGGTTGGTTGGTTGTTTTGGGGAAGGAGACCAGACAGCGAGGTCATCGGTCTCATCGGATTAGGGAAGGACGGGGAAGGAAGCCGGCCGTGCCCTTTCAAAGGAACCATCCCGGCATTTGCCTGGAGCGATTTAGGGAAATCACGGAAAACCTAAATCAGGATGGCCGGACGCGGGATTGAACCGTCGTCCTCCCGAATGCGAGTCCAGTCCTCTGACAAGTGATGGTTGCTAATAGGAACTTATATGAATTGTGAATCACATGCAGTATTCTCTTCACCATAAGAATAATACGAATGTAAACATTTTTCCATGTATTCTTTCGTGTTTGCTGCTATCTCATTTAAATCCTGTCTGCCTAATAAACTACGAAACTAGAGTGAGACAACAGCAAACGCGAAAGAATATACATATCATGTCATGTTTATATTCGTATTATTCTTATGCCGAATAATGATACAGTCAGAAATGAAGCACGGCAACTGACTAGATTTTTAAATCTAAGATGACACTAATTTCTATGCAGAATGTAATGTACTAAAGAGACGTCTGCAAAGATTTTCAAACGGAGAAAAATTTTTGCTAAACTCTCGTTCACATCTTCTATCATACGCAGTCTATTATTTGGTTCTCGTTTATCATTATCAAAGAAAGCAGCAGTGTAAGTAACAACAAATAGCAGTCTCTTGCCATTGTTTTGCTAATGAGACAATTCCTCTCTTTTTTTTATTGTAAGCGGCGGTAGCGCACACAAAAGCAAGCCATGCCGCAAGCGTCGACAGGACGTAAACACTAATTATAAGAATGCAACAAAAAAATGCATAACACAGTACAATAATGCATTTTCAGCTTAGAGTGACGTAAACACCTATATCAAAGAGAACAGCACTTATCAGATCAAAGAAAAATAAGCAATCAATTCAAACCAGACGAAGTATGCAAAAAAGGAAGGGTACCTGTATAAATACGAACGGAGCACCTGACGCATAGCAATGGCTACCTGGTAAAGCTTAACTGCTAAGCTTACGACTCGAACCAAACTACTGTAGCTGTATTGTCATTCAGTCGACCTAAATTGTGTCTCATGTTACAATGGACCAACTTTGTTTCGATTTGGAGGTGCGGTATAAAACTTTTCTCCCCCCTTGAATTTCGAGTCTCAAATTTCAGGTGCGGCTTAGATTCGGGATTTTTTTTTCCCCCTTGATTTCGAGTCTCATTTTTCAGGTGCAGCTTAGATTCGATTGCGGCTTAGATTCGAGTAAATACGGTAATCAGATTAGATTAAAAAAAAAGGCATCCCTTAAAATATGTTATCCAGTCACCACCTATGTTCATCATCAATGATTAATGGCAGGTGGTATAGCACTAGCAGTAGAAGGTATATAAAGTGGGTTGGGGAGAGGGGGCAAAAACAGTGCAGTTGTTACTGTAATGTGGAAATTGAGTGATTTATCCAATGTCCAAAAGGGCATGATCAGATCGTTGACTTTCAGATAAAGGGTGGAAGAATTTCTAAAATGGCTGAGTTTTTTAAACTGTTTATGTGCCACAATGGTTAAAGTATACTGAGTATGGCAAAATGGTGCTATCCAAAACTGGCACCGAGGTAGCTGTGGTGCACCATGGGCCATAAATGGAAGGGGTGAATGATGGCTGTGGAGACACATATGGGCAAATAGATGTCACGCTGTTGAGCAACTGACCACTCAGATGAACCAAGGTGCTACGAGCAGTGTCTCCTCAAGACTATGCAGGGAACACTGCTGCAAATGGACATCTGCAGCAGGCATCTGGTTCATGTAACCATGTTGACTGCTGTTCATCAGTGACAAAGACACCAATAAATCAATTTGATCTCCACTGAGGGGTGCACATGGATGTGTACATGCACGTGCATAGTTCTGAAGATCAGCAGGATGGGTTTACTATTTTCCCTGACCAACCAAACTCACCGGGTTTAGACCCAACTGAGAATCTGTGGGGCCACACTTATTGTGCTGTTCATGCCATGGATCTTCAATCAAGAAACCTAGTCCAGTTGGCCATGGCACTGGTGTCAGGATGGCTTCACATGTCTGTCAGTCCCTTTAGAACCTCACTGACTCTTTTCCTGCATGTCTCGCATCAGTCCACACTGCAAAAGATGGCTAGTCAGGGTTTTGGTAGGTGGTTACATTAATGAGACTGGACAGAGAATAATGAAGAGGGAAATATGGTAACAGAAATATGAACTGGAAACTAATGTGTGCATAAAATGTACATGCACCAATATTTACAGATTAAAAATTTCTCTATTTACCTCAACTGCCAACAAATGAAACTTGTCTACATTTACAATTACTGTGATGCTTTTTGTATTCAATGCTGCTGAAAATTTGGTCTTGACATGACTTATTCTCCTACAGCTATGACTACAGCTTGACACCCTTACCCAGTTATGGTGGATTCTTTTTATAAATATCTTCTTGGGAATTACTTGCTTGAATAACATGAATTGACACATAGAAAAGAAATACGGATTTTTGTACAATCATATATGAAAAGTAAGTCCAGAAATTACAAAATTGTCTCTGGTAGTTAGACGTAATATTCATGAATTTTTTAAGCTCTTTAGTGACAACAGCCAGCAGAAGTGTACACAGCTGCAAAACAATGATTATGATAAAATGGTTAATGGGCAGAGATATGTATAGCTTCAGGGTAATTAAAATATTAGTTAGCTTAGGTTAAGTTGGTTACATGAGACTACATTGGATGTGTTAACAGCCACAGCAACAAATTAGTGGTACATACGTACAGAGGTGTGCCTTGCTTCTATGTTAAGCTTTTTACATTAGTTCTTTGTAAACAATATTCTTTTCCATCTCAGAAGTTGGCACTGTGACAATCAGACTGCATTATGAGCTAGCACATGAGTGTGCAACATAAAATCAGCAACAGGAAAAACACTCCTGCTACAAGTCAACTAACACAAAAGTGAGTGGTGTGTATCCCTGTAATATATCTATCATCAAACTGATGCAAATTTTGAAGAGAAACAGCAGTCACTTGAAATCAAAAGATAGGTCATTTTAGATCAACAGAATATGTGACACAAACACTATTTCTCCCTGAGAATATTTGCTTAAAATGGTGACCTGGACTACATTGTCAGGTAGAGCTTTGACATGAAACCTTCTACTAATACTACTACTACTACAAAGTTTCCAGAGCTTAAAGTTCTCAGCAAGAACACAGGTGCGCAGACACTAAGAACAAGCCCGTGATATTGAAAACGTGGTGGATTTAGTGAGTTCAAAAATTCCACAGAGGAAAGAACTGCTTTATATTTACCACCATGAATGCAGAGCTGTAATTGCACTGGTGCATGTAATCAAGTCATGAACCCTCCTGAAGATATCCTCCACAGACTGGAATAATACACTGAGTCTCTCAAGAAAATACATCACACCATTACACAACAGCCTTGTTAATTAAAAAAAAATATTGGAGCCATGATGACAATGGGTTTCTGGTTCCCAAAAGAATAAAAGGAAAAAATTAGCGAATATTTAAATCAAAATGAAAAGTGAAAAAATGAAAATATGACATGCATCACTGCAAGGTAACAAATGTCCATAGTGTGTTAGTAATCTACAAGCTATGAAGAGAATGGTGGAAAAATGAATAGAGGAGCATAGAGGCAGCTGTCAAAAGAAGGAAATGGATAAGTTGCCTGTACCAGTACATGCTTTGCAACAAGGAAACCACAAGTTTCTGTTTCATTAGGCCAGGTATGGTACCCACGGATACTGTGATAGGTTGCAGTTGTGTTATTACACACATCAATAATTCAATCAAAAAAGGCACATATCAAGAATTTCAACTGAAAGAAGGCAAGTGGGACAGTTAGTGTACCTGGTTTCTCATTCTAAAGAGGAACTGCATGGAGGGGTGCGGGGAGGCAACATCTATGCATGGAAGTGGACAGCAGCAAACACTGGCTTCAGTCATAGAGAAGGATGGGGAAGGAAATTGGCCTTGCCCTGTCAAGGGAACCATCCCAGCATTTGCCTGAAGCGATTTGAGGGAAATTACAAAAAACCTAAATCAGGATGGCCGGACACAGGATTGAACCATAGTCCTTCTGAATGAGAGTCCAGCATGCTAACCACTGTGCCACCTCACTCAGTAACCAGTCATGTAATTGAGTCATGAACCCTCCTGAAGATATCCTCCACAGACTGGAATAATACATTGAGTTTCTCAAGAAACATAACAGCCTGATTAATTTTAATAAATTAAAATAAATGATGTAACAAATACTGTTTAAGCATTATTTGTAAATTTTCATTTGTATGGACAATTTTTTCGTTACAGGTGACAAACCAAGTAGCTGGAGACAATTAATAAGCTACGAACCACACAAACTAATAACAAAATTAAAATGTGTCACAATAATAACAGAAAAAAATGTTAAATGGCAGTAGAAAAATATTTTTGAAAAATTTAGACATGTAATAAAAGGAAGCCCACTGATCATCACACAGATACTCTGAAACATGTTGGAGCAAAGAAACAGAAATAAAAATTACAACTGTCAAAATCAATCTGAACTCCTTACCTATTCCTATAAACATGAATTTGACTATGACTTAAAAATCAAAGGATAGTCAACAATTAATTTATTAACTGTGCTACTATTTCTATTCACAATTTAGGGGATAAAAATCCATCAGTAATTGTTTTTAGAACACAGAATTTTTGTCTACGTCACAATTACTTTATTTCACAATGTCGCTTATGCCCAGTTTTCCTTTTGTGAGTGTGTGTATGTGTGTGCGTGTGTGTGTGTGTGTGTGTGTGTGTGTGTGTGTGTGTGTGTGTGTGTGTGTGTGTGTGTGTGCGCGCGCGCGTGTGTGTACGTTAAGAACATCAACAATTATTTTGAACACAGTATGACATGATGGCAGGATTTAAAAATTTATTCCCTTAATATTCCCTAGATAGCTTTACAGCCACTAAATCTAGTGTGTTGGGCTGGGAAGTACAATGCCATCTATGCACTTAAAGGTTTGTTAATGTTCTTAAACTTTACAAAACATAGCTCTTATGAGTAAGAAATGTAATAAAGCGTGGCAACAGGTCTTAAAGGGAAAATCAAATCAGAGAGTGCGGAGGGAACATAAGTCTCAGGCGGTGAGTGACTGATGGGCGGGTGCAAATGCGTTTGTTGAAAATGCGTGCGCATCCAGCTAATGAAATCTGGCGAGGGGGGAAGATACTCGCTAACCTGGGGAAGAATAAGTTCCCCCGGTAGGACAAGATTCACATTGGAAACAAATTCGGACATAGTCCCCTGTAGGTCAGGTTTATAGGTCGGGCGTAGATCAAGTAGCACCCACAGGAGCTTCTGACCAGAGAGAATCATGGCATCGAATGGCCGTTTTGAGGGTGCGGTGGCATCTCTCCACCAACCCATTGCTTTGTGATTGATAGGTGGTAGTGTGAATTTTTTTAATACCACAGATATTGCAGAGGATGGTGAAAAGGGAGGATTCGAACTGTCGACCATGATCGGTGGTGATAGTGGTCGGGCACCTGAAATGAGCGACCCACGACCCAATGAAATCCTTGGCTACCGTCCCAGCAGTAATGTTAGGGAGAGGGACAGCCTCGACCCAGTGAGACAAACAGTCAATAGTTGATAAGATATACCTATGGCCCCCCAAAGGAGGAAGAGGCCTGCTCAGATCAATATGTACATGACAGAATCATCCTGTGGGAATGTCGAACTTGCCCAAAGGCGGGGAGGTGTGGCGGGCTGATCTTGTTGTGCCGGCAAGCGACGCAGCTGTGTGCCCATGTCTGACAGTCCCATTTGATATTCTTCCAAACAAAATGTTCTGACACGAGATGTGTGGTGGCTTAAACGCCTGGGTGGGCTAGGTTATGGAGGGCGTCAAAAACCTGTCGAGGCAGCCTGGGCGCAGGGTGCTGGTCGAAGCATCACACCACACCTCGTCAGGAACGCCAGGAAATTTAGCCTTTGTGAAAACAAGTGATGTTTGTGGGTCTCATAGGAGAGCTTGAGAATCTTCGTCAAAAGCTTGAAGGGAGGCCAGATTGGAAAGATCAATGGTGCGGGAAACAGCACTCACACGTGAGAAGAAATCCGCGGTGACATTATCTGGACCCTTGATGTAATGGACATCCATTGTGAATTGAGAAACCAGGTAAAAGTGGCAGTAACGTCAAGGGGGTGGATCCTCAGGTGAGTTGCAGAATGCTTCTGCCAGTGGTTTGTGATAGGTGAGAACGAAAAACGAACGTCCCTCGATGCGGAGGCGGGAATGTTTGATTGCCTTGTAAACAGCAAGGAGCTCGCTATCGAATGCAGAATATTTTCTCTGAGCCATAGATAGTTCCTTGGAGAAGAAATGAAGGGGAAAAACCATGTCACCCTTGCACTTTTGCAACACTGCCCCCACCATGATGTCGCTGGTGTCCTTAGTGATGAATAACTTGGCCAAGGGATGGGGGTGGGCAAGTGTTGCAGCATGAGCTAGAGAAGTCTTCAAAGCCTTGAAGGCCTCTAGCATTGGAGCAGTCCAAGAGATGGGTTTGATACCGGAAGTTTGTCTGCCTGATAAAGCGCGTCCATCATGGGTGCCTGAACAGCGGTAGCAGAAGGCAGATGGTGATGATAGTAATTGATGGTGCTGAGGAAATGGCATAGTTCTTTGTAAGTAGCTGGGGGTGGCAGAGACGTGACAGCTTGCACACAAGATTTGGGAGGCTGTATTCCATCAGCAGAGATGGTGTAACCTAGGAAGGAGACTGATGCCTGGCGCAACTGCAACTTGTCTTTGTTGACCACAACGCCATTGGAGTTCAAGGTCTGGAGGACCGTAGATAGACGATTTTCATGTTCCTCCGCTGAGCAGCTGAAAACGAGAATGTCATCCAGATAAGCAAAGCAAAACTCGAACTGTCACGAGCTAGAGTCAATGAAACGTTGCCACATGTGCGCAGCATTCTTTTGGCTGAATGGCATGAAGTGGTATTGGAATAAACCGAGCGGCGTGATAATAGCCATCTTAGGAATGTCTTCCAGCACAACAGGAATCTGATGGTAGGCACACTTACAGTCAATAACACTGAAAATTGTGGCACCCGATGACATATGAGTGACGTCACTGATATTCAGCATTGGATAATTGTCCATCATGGTACGAGCATTTAAGCATCTGTAATAGCCGCACATTCGAAAAGATCCATCATGTTTGGTGATGAGGTGGATTGGTGAAGACCAGTTGCTGTCTGAAGGTTGCAGAACACCTGCCACCAAAAGTTCATTAATCTGCTGCCAGGCCGCGCACAACTTGATAGGATTGAGGTGTTGAAACTTTTTCCTAACAGGAGGGCTAGCAGTGGTAACTATCTTGTGTGTCGTTCCATCTGTGACAGAAGAAACTGAGAACTGGACATGAGATTGGTTAACATCCTGGCGCCAAGTCTTTGGATGAGTAGAGCATGACGAGACGTAGCCGTTAGCACGAGTGGGGAAAGGTAGCATGAAATTCACATGTCTCTTATGGGGGCTCGGCGTGCGCTTGTGAGGAGGGAGTGGGTGTCCGCGCAGCACCGAGTGTAGGTGAACTGGCCGCGACTGTCCGCTGTTAACCTTGCACTGAACAATTGGCGTAGGGGGAGAGCAGCGCTGGAGTCGCACGTGGGGCCCCAATGGCCACTGGGTCATGTGGCCGGTGAGTGAGAGAGGGGGAATGTTTATCAACACGCACGGTAGCTATCTGGGAGATGGGCATGGTCACAACACATGCGCAACTGTCATTAGCAGCAATGTTTGAAACACATAGCTCTGGATGAGGGGAGCGCGACAGGGAGTTTGGAACATCACACACAAGTAAAGTTTGTGGACTAACCTGGTGAGAGTTTAAGCAAGGCTCAGCCGGGCAATCTTGTTTATGTGGCGGTGCAATGGACTGCAGTTGCAGAAGCGAGGTACGAGCCATGACGAGCTTGCTGTAAGTGGATGTGACATGTTGTTTCAGCTTCTCATTGTCCTGGCGGAATTGCGTTGCCAAATCGTATTCTGACAGTAGGTCGGTAACACAGGTCACAATGTTGCCCATGAGGGCGGAGCACTCACGTATGATATTGTATGTTGCAGTGGAAACACAGCGATCGACATAGGTGTGGGTGCACGGTATGTGAGTGTTCGTAGGATGGTGGAGCACTGAACCCTGTATGAAGTTCAGAGATAGTTCACAATGAGACAGAAAATCCATACTGAGGATCAGTTCATCATTGTTGGCAATATAGAATGTCCACAGAAAACGTAGAGAAGGAGATGGGGTTACCATAACCTTTACTGAGAGTGAGGTAGGTAACGTCAATGCGTTGACAGCTTGTAGAAGTGACTTCGCCTGTGAAGAAGCAGGTGGAGCCATCAAAGTAGGTATGATCGACATGTCAGCACCAGTGTCGACCAGAAAAGCTCGACCTGACGCAATGTCAGTCACATAGAGACAACCACTCGGCTGGGCAGATGAGTGAATGGAGTGTAATGTAAGAGGACACCTGTTAGGTTCCCCACAGGACTCGGCGTCTCTTAGTTCCTACAGTCGGCGTTTCGATGTTGGCATGGCAACGTGCAAACATCATCGCTGAATACTTTGTGGTACCTGCAGAAAGGGTGAGCAGGGTGAGGTGAAGGTGGAGACTGCAACAGCGGGGGCGGCTTGTCCTCGATTTGTTCTGGTAAATAGACCGGTACGTCAGGTGCGTGGGTGATCCTGGAGTGTTCGGACAGCGGAGAGAGTGAGCCAACACTGCCAGGAGAAGTAGACAAGGTGACAGTGGAGCGAGCCTTGCCTCTGCTGGGCGAAGGTCGGTATGCAGGGGCGGTTATGTCAACAAATGGTGTGGAATGAACTGGCTGATGTTGCCGTAGTAGCAAATACAACTGGTCAGAGATGCATAGGCGAGAGCCAATGGACTCGAATGAGTGTGGTAACAGATGGATCTGTAGATTGGTAGGTAGTTTGGCAGACCACACAGCCCGTAGTGTGGCATCAGGCATGGTATGCTCATTCACAAGCAATTGAAGGTGGTCCCAGAGTTGTAAGGGGGTGCATTCCCCCAGGTGCTCCTCTTAGAGAATCTTGATTATTAACTCTTGTGGCGAGCATGCAAGTCGTTCCATTATAGTGTTCTTTGCAAACTCGTATTTTGGTGCAGGTGGCGGCGAAAGGAGCAGGTCACAAATGAAATACGAGTGGTTGTGGAGGTGTGTGACGAGGCAGAGAAACTTTGAGTTGTCGTCAGACACATGATGTAACTCAAACAGATGCTCGATAAGCACGAACCAAGATGCAGGTTTGTCCTCATATAAGGGCTGTAGCTTCGGCAGGCAGCCAGGATGGGGTGACGACGATGGCTTCAGTGTCTCCTGGGGTAGCAGCTGAACTGAGATTAAGTCAGAGGCCGGTGCAGATTTAAACCAGGCGAGCGAATCCATAGTAGCAGCAGTTGACTGTGTGTCATGAAAACACGCCACAGCAGACATGGATGGTACCGTGGAAACAGGCAGATGGACGGCACATGAGGGGAGCCCGGAAACTGGACCGTGAGTGATGAGTGCTGGATGGAAATGACTCGCTTCCGGGACAGGGCAAGAGACCGCTGCGGCAGACACAGGTGGTGCTGTGGGAGCGGCAGGCGGCTGAGTGACCGAAAAAGGTGACCCTGCAAGTGCGGGCAGGGGGGGGGGGTTGAGAACGCCACTCACGTGGAAACTATCTGCTGCATAACATGCCTGTAGTGCATGTGCTGAGCCACTGAGGCGAAACACTGAATTGTGCATGTAAATTAGACACAACTGGAACACCACACGCGGAACAGATCCGGCGTGGTTGTAGTAATGGTGGTGTTGCACACAGCCCGACAGTAACTGATGTAACATGCCGGTGGGTGGCTGAAAACACGTGTTCGAATGGAGATCACTTTGTTCTTGAAACAGTCGATTTGAAGAGACACAATTCGAAATATTGTTCAGTTCACATTTCACTGATGGATGGGCATAGTCCAGTGACATGAAGCCTGAGTTCATTGTTCACTCTAATGGCATAGTTGCTGACCATTTAAAACTAATGAGGTTAGCACACCGCAATGGCTGAGAACAGAAGTCACTGTGCATGAATGATGAATATGCCATTAGCGAAGAAACGACAAAACTCGGTGACGGAGTTGTACTTCCGCATCTTCGAACAAGGCATTGTTTGGTATGGTTACTGCGTAGTGCATATAACCTGTTGCATAAATACCGGCACGGAATATGTGAAAAACAAACAAACTGCGGGTCACCACTATGGGAACGGGAATGGTAATCGGGATACAGAAAACTTAATTCCTATATATGTCGTAGGTCGTGTATATTTACACTTGACACTGCATCAATACAGAATGATGTATAACAAAGATCTAACTAAAGTAAAGTTAAGATGGAGGCTCGACAGAGTACTTGCAGTCCACAGATATTAAGTTTCGTGGTCGATACGAACTATCAACGCCACAAGTACATTTTCTGTAAGTGGTATTTTCAAATTCATTAGCAAACATGCAAGAGAGGTTATATGCTATGTACGAATGCATGTTCTCCTGTTGATACAATTATAACAAAATTATATTGTGCTTCCAACCACATCAAATGGTTAATAATCACAAGCTTTTGGATGAATTCTCCTTGACTATTGTAAGGTGGTCAATGTCTTGTGACTGCTGCTTTCATCCTTATATCAGTGCTATTACCTGTGACTTCACTGGAGACCAGTAATGTTTTCATTGCACTCACTTTAAGTTTCCTACGGTCATGTCCTAAACTCATTTTTACCTTTTCCTTTCAACTGCACCATTACTTGAGGCACAAATATGACTGACATCACCTTTCTACTCCTTGCAACTCTGTCTCCCAACTACGTCATATCTTCTCTACCTGTGTTACTACTGCTCCTTCTTCTTCTTCCCAGCCTTGTCCTGTATTTTCACAGGGTTGGCGTATTAATCTGGATCTGTCAATGTTCATGGTCAGAGTGGCCAGATGCGTTCCTGTCGCTGTCCCTTCCTCCCCACAATGAAATATGTGTAGTGCATCTGTTTTTTCTTGAATTATCTCGTGTAAAAGTGTGATAATGCTTTGAAAATGTATTCAGATACATAACAGACATGGGATACGAGTACCAGCTTGGTATTCATCTAGTCACATGTAGGAAATTCCTTAAAAAACCACATCCTCATTGTTAATTCCCCAAGCAGATTCAATATGGGGCCGACGTGCCTCCCCAAATGCCAGAAGTGGTGTGCTAATGACCCCCTGTATTACATTTTATTTGCCATATTCAATGAAAGCACCAACACCTCTTGCTTTAATAGTACCTACACTACACACAAATCTACCAGCACTGACACCTCCTCCTATCAAACCACAGATTACACCTCACTGTTCACCAAACTGTCAGATCTATCTGCTCTCTGCTCATACATGAACATCTGAAGGAGCATATACTGTTCTCCTAAATATCTTTCATCCCTATTTCTCCTCTATTAAGTCTTTTACATTACCCCCTGCTATTGTACCAACTTAATAACTGCAAATCTTCCATCTTTGTGTACTATAACCTCTATAAGTTGTTTGATCATGCATGACATTCCAGACTGATTTTCAAAATCCAAATCTATGGCATTCTGAAAAATTATACCTGCTATAATGTATCCTTTCCGTCCAATTGTCCATCAAATATATCTATAAACCACATCAATCTGCAAGACTTTGTCTTCTCCCAACTCCTGTATATATAGGGTGAACAAGAATTAACTCATTACTGAAAAGTGTTTACAACTTTTTTAATAGTACAATTTATTTCATTATGTCTCGTTTATGGCTTTCAGATATCAATGGACCATGGCGCAATGTCTAACCTTGCTTGAGTGACCTCAACTGGCATGGCAGTAGGAAGTATGGCAGTCCATGTTGCAAGTACAAAAATGGTGGCAAAGTGTGAAAGGACCTTGTACCTTGATTGATGCAAACACCATAAGAAATTGCGACTCAAAGCCAATGGAAGTACATTCTGTATAATATGGTAGGAGAAGTGGTCGACCCTCAATAACCAGGTTGGAGAAAAATGTGTAAGTGGTTCAGGAAATGTTCAATCAAAGTCCTCAGAAATCATAAAAATAGGCATCTCTCAAATGTAGTTTAATATGACATACAAACTGAACTGTTCTGAAGAAAGAGTTGCATTTTTTTCCATGGAAACCCAGTTACTGCCGAGAATTATCACTGGAAGACTTTGATCTTTGGTTGAAATATGGGGAGAGGATGCTTGTTTGGTATGAAGACTGCTCCAATATTTTCGTTAATATCCTGTGGATATTGTTGAAGGAAGCCAACACTGGACAAAGGCCACAGCATAGAGCAGCATAATGTCCATGAAAGTTGTGTGTCCATATCTCATTCAGGACACAATGAATGCCAAACATTACCTTGATATGCTTTAAAAATTATGTCCAAGCTATTGTATCCAAATGAGAAATTACAATGAACTAATCTTTATGGAAGATGGGGGCCCTCATCACTTCATGTTTACTGTCTATGTATGGCTTGACACTCATTTTCCAGAATGCTGGTCGGGATGTCTTGGCCCCTTTGAATAGCCAACAAGAAAGTTCTAACCTAATGCCTTGTGAATTTTTCCTCTGGGGTGGGCAAAAAGGAATATTTATTGCACAAAACCACAAACTCTTGATGAATTGGAGGAGCTAATTCACCAAGTTCTTGAAAATGTACCACAGGATTATCTGCAGATGTCTGTCACAAATGTCCACATCCATTTATGGAAACTGGTAGATAGCAGTGGTGCTTATGTCAAATTTTAGCAATGTGTAACAGTTCTACACATGTAAGGAACAAAATGTTTTTGATTCATGAAAATTGGTTAAGTGTTAAAAAAGCTGTAAACAAGTTTTAATAGGGAATTAATTCTCACCCACACTATACCATGCACAAGTTATATCTCCAAGAGTCCTTCTCCATCAACCTCCAAACCCTGATGACACCATCTTCCTCGCCATGCATCCATCCCCGAGAAACTTCAACAATCGATTCAGTTCCAACCAGTCTGCCTTCTGGTGTAACCAGGGTCTCCTCAAGATCAACCCTTCCAAGAATTAAGTAATATTATAGTATGAACCACCTACAACTTCCACTGCCATGACTTCTACATCATCATTTGTACGTGCCCTATACAATTAGTTAATTCACCAAAATATCTCAGGCTAATTCCCAATTATAAACTAACATAGAAAAGCTAACTACCAACCATACAAAATATGGCCCACAATAGAGTAAAACTACTAACCAGGCGAATATAGGGAATTCTTCTATCCTCCTCGACACCAACAAAGCCTTTGATTTGCTTTTCCACTCCCATACCAGCTTTTCCATAATTTCCAGCCTCTAAAATTCTATCACACCCTCCAAATCATCAAATGCCATACACTGTTCCTCTGTTTACATATGCACTTACCCTCCTTCATTTGAATCATGTATCAACTTACAAAATATCTCTGCCCACCACTTCTCACTGACAATGAACAGCTCTGGAACTCCTACACTACAGGAATTTTATTACATTCCCTACCTGAAAACAAAATCTCTCCAGCATTCAACCATTCCTTCCAAATTTAACACAATCACACTTTTCCTCTTCGTGACACAGCTCCTTTTCTCTACATGTTTCTTCTTCTCTTTCAGTTAGCATTGTTTACAGTACTCTTCCTCAATTTCTGTAAGAAATCTGCAGACCAGCAACTTCCTTTACGACTGACCATATGGCTTTAATTTTATCCTGAGACTTAGCTATTCTATCTGCATACCACATACTTTTTGCCTTCGTAATAACATTTTTAAGCACCTTACAATACTGTTTGTACTGGGCTGATGCATTTAGATTATGACTGTTTCTAACGTTTTGATATAATTGCCACTTTGTTCTACAAGATATTCTTATCCCTCTAGTCAGCCACCCAGGCTGCCTGTTTGTGCTAGTTCCCTGTTTTAAACGTTCTAATGGAAAGCAACTTTCAATGAGCATGAGAAAAGTCTTGAGAAAAGCATTATATTTATCGTCTACTGTATCAGCGCTATAAACATCTTGCCACTCTTGTTCCTTTATAAGGTTTACAAAGGTCTCTACAGCAACTGGATCAGCTTTCCTGAACAGCTGATGACTATATTTAACACATGTTGCAGCACAAAAATCTTTTAAAGTTAAAATTTGTGCATCGTGATCTGAAAGGCCATTCACCTTTTTGCTAACAGAATGCCCTTCTAGTAATGATGAATGAACAAAAATGGTGTCTATGGTTGTTCTACTGTTCCCTTGCACTCTCGTTGAAAAGAATACGGTTTGCATAAGATTATATGAATTAAAGAGGTCTACCAGCATCCTCTTCCTTGCACAATCACTTATACAATTAATATTGAAGTCACCACATATAACTAACTTTTTGTATTTCCTATAAAGTGAACCAAGAACCCCCTCTAGCTTTAGCAAAAATGTTGTGAAATCGGAGTCTGTGGATCTATAAATAACAACAGTTAGAAGTTTAGCTCCGTTAAATTTAACCACACCTGCACAACATTCAAACACCTTTTCAGTGCAGTACTTTGAAACATCAATTGACTCAAATGGGATGCCGTTTTTCACATACATGGCTACTCCCCCACACCGCAAAGAGCTCCTCGAAAAGCTGCCAGCCAACCTGTATCCTGGTAAAGGAAGCCTCTGAATTATCTCCTTATTTAAGAAGTGTTCAGATATATCAATAATTTCAGAGTCAACATCTATAAGCAGTTCACTAACTTTATCTCTAATACCTCGTATATTTTGATGAAATATACTAATTCCCTCATTACTCAGATACCTAAGCTTTGTCAAAAGTGATTCCCTTGTTACAGAGACTTCCCTTAAGCAGGAATACCTATCAGCTGACTTCAATCTAAAAAAGGTGCAGCTCTAACACCCACTACTGCAGGAATTTTCTCATGAGTGATCCCACCAACCCCACCTATGCTGTCACCTATAAGCTTTGCCAACCTCCCCTTCCCATACCTGTTGAGGTGCAGGCCATGTCTAGTGAAATTCGTCCTGCTGATAGACTCCACCGACACCACTGAAATGTGACCCTTGCTTTCTGTCATCAGCGCACCCCCAAGTCTCATGTTATTACGCCTGACGGCTGTATTAAGATGAGGCCGATCGTGATGCTGAAACAGTTCCACGAAATGCACATTCGTGTTGCCAGTCTGAGTGGCTATCTTTTCCAGGTCACCATCTATGTTATACTCCCCATCCCTATCAATACTATTACCAGCCCCACCCACAATCACTGTCTGATCCTCTTTAGTAAAATCCCTACATAACCCCCCTATGTTAACAGTCACCTGAGCCAACCCTGCATTAGGCTTCACAATGCTGGTGACCTGGTACTCACTCCCCAGCACTTCCTGCAACTGCTGGCCTACACCTCTGCCATGAGAACTACCTAACAGCAGAACCTTCTTCTTCCTCTTCGACTTTGCAACTGTTCTAGGCACGGTAACTACTGAGGTCTGCTGCATACTTCCTACATCTACAGCTACTAGAGATTCCTCTCCACTAGACTCTGACAGTTGGTCATATCTATTGTAAACACCTATAGTAAAACTATATGAAAATCTTCTTCTCCTAGCAGATCTCTTGCCAACAGCCAGCTCCCATTCCCCATCCCCCTCTCCCTCCTCATCCTCATCCTCATGTGGTGTAAGTTCGAGAACCTCTTGTCGACCCCTATTCAAAAATCTGGGAATTCTGGCATTGCCCTCACAGTATATATTTTCTTTCATGTCGTTTGTTGTTAGCAATATTAGCCTATCCCCAAGAGTTAACAGCTTTCACTCAGTTAATACTAGGCAGAAATCAAATCTGCATGTAGAATGCACTTCCTTGACTCTTGTGCAGAAAGGAGTGCAGTATTCTGCTGCATCCATTTTCAATAAGCTACCACAAGAACTCAAAAATCTTAGCAGTACCCCAAACTCTTTTAAGTCCAAACTGAAGAGTTTCCTCATGGCTCACTCCTTCTATTCTGTCGAGGAGCTCCTGGAAGAGCTAAAAAATTAAGCAAATTCCAGTGTTACATTGTTGATTTTCTTCATTTAAACTTACGACTTGTCACCTGAATATGTTTTTTTTTTATTTCATTTTATCTGTTTCTAATATCGTGTTATAATTTCATGTATTGACTCGTTCCATGACCATGGAGACTTCTCCTTAATTTGGTCCAACGGAACAATAAATAAATAAATTAATAAAGAATTCCTTTCTAATCATGTCTCCACACAAACTGTGCATCATCTATCTTTTTGCACCAAAACCGTAACTACTGCTCAACTCAAAATCATCAAACTTAACTTCTCACGTCTCTCTACCTCCTGACAGTCACAAATCCCTAAGTCATCAGGATTACAAACAACAGCTAAATCAATGGTGAATATCACTTTTTTATGTTTTTAGCCATCATGACGTATAGCCTTTTATGTTTCAAGAATCTCACATAAAGTCATCTGCATTTTTAAGTCATAAGCTGCAGGCCGCTGTGGACAAGGGAGATGAAATAACAATTATGGAAAAAGCTGAAGTGCATAAATATTTCACATCTACTTACTCATTCTTTTTTTTTTTTCCAACTATATTTCTACGAATGTCAACTGTATTCCATATTCCTCTAAAAATATAACCCACTTAAGATGTTAGGTTCAGTTTTAACATTTTCTCATTGTGTCAGGAGTTTCACAGCAATAAGTCAAGATAGGTATCTAGGAATATGAAAGATAGCTTGTAATACTCTCTGATGCTGCACCTGTCAGCAGTCTAGTCCCTGCACACTCCATCAGACAGTGTTCGTTTCTCTCCCCACCCGTACATTACTATCCTTTCCCCTTCCCCTTTCCATTCCCCTTCCCCTTCCCCATCCCCACACCCTCCAGATCGCTGCTTGCATCCTACATGACATTGCATTCTAGCCCAAGATGCTGGAGTTAGCAGTCATGCGTGTGTGAGGTGTGCTTGCTTGTGTGTGTGTGTGTGTGTGTGTGTGTGTGTGTGTGTGTGTGTGTGTGTGTGTGAATGTTTTGTTCGTGTGTCTCTCTCTTTACTCATGAAGGCTGTAGCCAAAAGCTACATGCAAGTGTCTTTTAATCATGCCTGTCTGCAACTTGATGTGTTGTCTTTACAGTAAGTAGAAACCTATCTTTTCCAACACTGTTGTTGTTACTCAAGAGCCAGAAGCCAGCAGTACACGACTCATTATTAGATATAGCCAAGCCTGAATTATTGGAGGTTATCTGCTTGCCCAGTCAGTAAGGATTGCTACTGATAGGACCTCAGTGAACAAACAGTTGATTCGCATGTTCAGAAGCAGTAGGTGAGCTTGCAATGTAGTAATCAATTTCTGCATGTTGATGTGGCTCTCAAATCATAACAATACATAATTGCTGTGTTGGGCACTTCAAGATGGTAGCCACATAAAGACATCAGCCAGATAGTACATCCCAGAGAGCAACTGGTGATATTACCCTGCAGTCCAAATTGTGTACCAAACTTTTTGTTGGATGTGTCTCAAAATACAGGGATAGTTCAGACAGATTGCCTTGTACATTACAAAACAAATTACAGGTAGACTGCAGAGTGATAAATATAGAATGTCTGACCTAAGCTTCAGCAGCAGCTGAGAATACAAGTGTTAAAGATCTCAGGACTGCTTGATGGATTCCGAGGTGATGTGTCTGTAGGCAACAGCACCAGGAGCCTAGAAAATTTTATTACCAAACATAAGTGGTAAATCCAACAGGATGAGATGATTTTAGGGGCAGTACCCATAATAACTAATGACAGGAAGCAGCAAGTACTGAGAAGTAGATACAGAACATTATGTGTCATATGTTGTTCAGCCAAGTTAATGCAACACCTGTCCATAAAAACTGGCAACAGCTGTGATTTCAGAGGTAGGATACTCTCCCTAGGTATATACATTTTTACCTAACTATATATTACCTTCAAACTTCTCTTTTCAAACGGTCTTTCATGTCTCACTTATTTTGAGTCAGAAATTTTATATTTTTGCTGGCTATTGGTTTTCCTACAGATTGCTTAGAGTAATGTAGTAAACAAAAATCTGAACTTCGTTTTGTTAACACAAGAAAACCCTCTTCCTGTCAACAGGTCTCTAGCATGCACAGTATTACTTCATAGGCAAACCTGTGAGCAGGACTTGTCTGCAACTCAGACAACTAAAATGTGGAATGTTTAAAAATGAGTGCTAGGGACCATGTATATTATGAAACTGGGATTTCCTCTGGAGTTTCCACTTACTTATGCAAAGGGTCTTCCAAGGGTTTTCCTGAATTTGTTTTAATTATAACAATTAAAACATTGGAGATGACAACAATGAAATGGTTTGGTCAAAATTAACTGACACTTAGTATGGCTAAAAGATGTAGTTGAGTCATCAACACACCTCAGACTCATTTTCATTTCACTTATAATTAAAAACTTTAGAAAAAAACTCATTTCATTAGTAAGGATGTTCCCAAGTGAGTTGGGGAGAACTTTAAGCATCCGACAGTAGATATTCCTGTTTGGGTGATGGACAAGACAGTTACTGGAAAATGATTCCGGAAGTCTTTTCTGGAGCTTATCTAGTGCAAGAAGTTTAAAACTCGCCAATGGAAAATTATATTAAATATACTGATAACAAACAGGGCTGCTCTTATTGAGGATGTTCACATAAGTTAGTTAGTTAGTTAGTTTTATGTTCCATGGATAATTTGAACAATGAATTGTAATGATGTGGAACAGTTATTTCACATACACATCATGTCTCTACTTTTAAATATAACTACATGCTTAACACTTCAAAAAAAATAACACTGAGATCAGTGATCATGATGCAGTTGTTACTAGAATAGTCACCAACTTACATAGTATCACAAAAACAAGGTCCAGTAAACTAAATCAGGAGAATGTCAGTTCATTTCTCACATAGGAACCGGAATAACTTAACATGGCAATGAATATGCAGTGGTTCACATGAATAACTGATGAAGGCACAAAAAATTGTGCACCTAGTAGAATCATAAAAAATGGTAGATTTCTGTCCACACGAAAAGCAAAAGTTTGTTCTGCAGCCTGCTCTGTACTGGGTAGTCAAACTTTGCATAAGCCACAGTTTGTCATTGATCATTTATACTGGTAGACATTTTTAAAGAGGTACATATGGTTTGAAAATTTCTGCAGGAATGTAGTAAATGGATGTTCACAATACAATTTGATTTCTACTGCTTGCTAAATCATTTGATCATATCATTTTATCATAGTGTTCTTTCATAAGATACATGTTGCCTGGGATTGTTTGATTCAAAAACTCCTTACCAAGCTCATGATGAGTACGTTAATGTTTGAAAACAGAAAATACAATCAAATTAATAAGGAAAAGTGTATTCACCTAAGAAGTGTATTCACCTGTGGAAGTTGCAAACTGTCTGCTGAGATCTGACATATGTGTATAATGTATATGTGTATGTGTATGATGTGGGAAGCTCTGGCATAATGTTAATAATTTAGAAGTAAAGAAGACCACTCACTGAAGAGAAGGAGCACTGATTCATCGACAGGTACACACAAAAAAAGAGAAATAAAACTTGCTAGCTTCCATATTAAATTTTTTTTCGAGCTCGAGTGCGCGCACACACACACACACACACACACACACACACACACACACACACCTGTTCCACTACATTTCTAGATGGACACATTATACTGGGATTGCATTTTGGCAGGTGGACTTGGGAGGGGGGGGGGGGGTTGTGTCATTTGGGGTGGATAAGGAAGCATAATTTATTGCAACACCCTGCAACAAACTCTTTGATCCTAACCTAACTAGGTGCTAAATAAGTTCTAATTTTATTATGTACAAGACATGTTTTAAACAACAACACAACTTTGCTGATTGCTTGCTGATTCCGTACATAGCTAACAAATCTTCTGAAATTATGTTTTCAGATCACACTGAGAAATAAATATTCTGAATGATGAAACCAGATAAATCCATTATCCCACATTTTGCTACCACAAACTGAGGCTCTATAATAATTAGAGCTCAAAGGTGGGTAGATCACGCAACTAATGAGGAGGTATTGAATAGGATTGGGGAGAAGAGAAGTTTGTGGCACAACTTGGCTAGAAGAAGGGATTGGTTGGTAGGACATGTTTTGAGGCATCAAGGGATCACAAATTTAGCATTGGAGGGCAGTGTGGAGGGTAAAAATCATAGAGGGAGACCAAGAGATGAATACACTAAGCAGATTCAGAAGGATGTAGGTTGCAGTAGGTACTGGGAGATGAAGAAGTTTGCACAGGATAGAGTAGCATGGAGAGCTGCATCAAACCAGTCTCAGGACTGAAGACCACAACAACAACATGATAGGATAATAGGTATCATGGGGAACCAACTCTTTTTGTTAATTACAAAAGTGTATCACATATGGACAAAGCAATCACCTATCCAATATCAGAATCCAGTCAACCACTGTTTCCAAATATATAGATCATTCAACTAATGTTAGAGGATAAAAGATAATATTTTAGATATTTGAATGGATCCCAAACACAACAGTAAAATACACTCCTGGAAATGGAAAAAAGAACACATTGACACCGGTGTGTCAGACCCACCATACTTGCTCCGGACACTGCGAGAGGGCTGTACAAGCAATGACCACACGCACGGCACAGCGGACACACCAGGAACCGCGGTGTTGGCCGTCGAATGGCGCTAGCTGCGCAGCATTTGTGCACCGCTGCCGTCAGTGTCAGCCAGTTTGCCGTGGCATACGGAGCTCCATCGCAGTCTTTAACACTGGTAGCATGCCGCGACAGCGTGGACGTGAACCGTATGTGCAGTTGACGGACTTTGAGCGAGGGCTTATAGTGGGCATGCGGGAGGCCGGGTGGACGTACCACCGAATTGCTCAACACATGGGGCATGAGGTCTCCACAGTACATCGATGTTGTCGCCAGTGGTCGGCGGAAGGTGCACGTGCCCGTCGACCTGGGACCGGACCGCAGCGTCGCACGGATGCACGCCAAGACCGTAGGATCCTACGCAGTGCCGTAGGGGACCGCATCGCCACTTCCCAGCAAATTAGGGACACTGTTGCTCCTGGGGTATCGGCGAGGACCATTCGCAACCGTCTCCATGAAGCTGGGCTACGGTCCCGCACACCGTTAGGCCGTCTTCCGCTCACGCCCCAACATCGTGCAGCCCGCCTCCAGTGGTGTCGCGACAGGCGTGAATGGAGGGACGAATGGAGACGTGTCGTCTTCAGCGATGAGAGTCGCTTCTGCCTTGGTGCCAATGATGGTCGTATGCGTGTTTGGCGCCGTGCAGGTGAGCGCCACAATCAGGACTGCATACGACCGAGGCACACAGGGCCAACACCTGGCATCATGGTGTGGGGAGCGATCTCCTACACTGGCCGTACACCACTGGTGATCGTCGAGGGGACACTGAATAGTGCACGGTACATTCAAACCGTCATCGAACCCATCGTTCTACCATTCCTAGACCGGCAAGAGAACTTGCTGTTCCAACAGGACAATGCACGTCCGCATGTATCCCGTGCCACCCAACGTGCTCTAGAAGGTGTAAGTCAACTACCCTGGCCAGCAAGATCTCCGGATCTGTCCCCCATTGAGCATGTTTGGGACTGGATGAAGCGTCGTCTCACGCGGTCTGCACGTCCAGCACGAACGCTGGTCCAACTGAGGCGCCAGGTGGAAATGGCATGGCAAGCCGTTCCACAGGACTACATCCAGCATCTCTACGATCGTCTCCATGGGAGAATAGCAGCCTGCATTGCTGCGAAAGGTGGATATACACTGTACTAGTGCCGACATTGTGTATGCTCTGTTGCCTGTGTCTATGTGCCTGTGGTTCTGTCAGTGTGATCATGTGATGTATCTGACCCCAGGAATGTGTCAATAAAGTTTCCCCTTCCTGGGACAATGAATTCACGGTGTTCTTATTTCAATTTCCTGGAGTGTAAAATACCAATCAGAATATTAATTTCTCCATAACTTTGTATATATAGCAGTCTTACAAAATCTAAGACCAGTTTTGGAATCAGTACAATAATTTCCATAAGGTGAGACACTTCACACATCATTCCACATCATGGATGGAATAGCTGACTCTATTATTGTTGCTACCACATTTGTATACATTCCAACCAATTTAATATGCAAGTGACAATGTCTTTTGTATTAAAAGTATTACAAATCAAAATAGTGCTTGCCACCCAGCCACTATGGAATACATATTTTTACTTTGTTTTTCTGACCTCATATCCACTAAACTAGTGGGTAGAGGCAGGTCAATAAACGGATTTTTGAGGGGTGCCAAAGGCAGTTCAGAGTGAAATGACATGGGATATGTTATGTGACCTACAATTTGTGTATATTTTTGTGATTTTCTGCCAAAGGTAAGTTGGCAACAGTGAAGCAACATGGCCAACATATGTTGCTATGGATCTTGTGAAGTAATTTCCATGAACTATGTTTACTAATTTTGGAACCTGAAACACAAAAAACAGTGTAGGAAGTTGGTTAACTGATATATTTTTACAGTTCAAGTTTGATACAATCTGTCACAAATATAGTACACAGTTCAAAAGTACAAACTACAATAATAACCCTATATAACAGCAAATAGTTTCATACATAGAGAAAAATCTGTGCACAGTACTACAAGTGAAGATGAAAAAAAGTAGATGGTGGCAGCCACATAAATAGATAGCCATAGTGAAAACTGCTGCAGGAGGTGTGAGGGGTGATGCTTGTGCAGATATCCTGCACAGCAAATTTAGAGTGGTGCCTCTCTCTGGTGGTTGAGCCTCACAATAGCCATAGCATAAACAAGCAAGCTGTAATGGTAAATGGCTGGTGGTGCTGGCATAAATGGCTTTTGATTCCTGCCAAAGGGGATGGTAGACATGTTGGTTACCACAATCTGCCCCCCTTATGCCAGCAATGACCAATGTTGTATGGTTTGACCTTCACTTGGTCAGATGCAAGGAGTTTGCTGGACAATCGTGACATCCATGGAAGAGTCAGAGGGGCAGGTAGGTTCAGACAGCTCCCCGTCAGCCCACTTGAGGGCATGCGGCTGGAAGAAGTCCAAGTGGTGGTGGTACCTTGGTCAAAGTGATGGAGAGGTTTCCAGAGAGCACTCCATTTCCATGTCTGGCTCACAAAGGTTATGAAACCTCAGTTGAAGGTGCTGCTCTGGAAAGTTCGGCAGTGCTCCTGCTGTGGCTCCTCTGACATCTCACCCTCAATATATGAATGGAGGAGTAGAAGAACGTCATAAGTCTTTGCGAGGAGCATCATGGAGTGTGAACAGAGACAGAGGTGGTTGGCGACCCTGCTGGAGGAGTAGCTAATTTTGATGGCAGGTCACTGTCCTATCACCCATGTTCAAATTGAACACATGGCAGCCCTTCTGCTGATGGACAACTGCCAGGATCTATTTGCCCTGGCAACAGAAATCCCATGCTCACACTCAGGTGCCTGGCATGTAACATGGGGCTGGTGGAGCAGGTGATGTAATTGGTGCTGGCAACAGGAGGTGCAGGACTGCACAGGGCCAGCAGCCATTGAACAGCCCCTCTGGACCCATCTCCCTAATTACTTAGCCATGTACAAACTCAGAAAAAGCATCATCCATATGCAACTCAGTGTATTTCTTCATCTGGATTTTGAAAGTGCAGACAAGTCACTCAGCTTCTCTGTTGAATTCAGAGTGGAAAGGTGGTGATGCGATGTGTTGAATGCCATTCTTCCAGTAGAAAACGTCATAAAGCTGTGCCCAGAATTGGAACCCATCACCTGACACAGTTGTGCAGGGAAGGCCTTGTAAGGCAGAAATTCTGGTGAGCATCTTAAAAGTGGCCTCCGCACTGGTGGAACACCAGTTTACAATGCAGGGAAATGTGCAGGAAGCATAAATGGCTACTAACCAGGTGGTGTCCAGAAGGGGGCTAGCAAATCAATTTGAATTCTCTAGCAAGGTTGTGAGGCATTGGCCAGGGTGAGAACAACTGGCAAGGCACTGTCTGCTGTGCTTCACATTTATGACACTTTCGAATGAGATTCATGATCTGCTTGTCAATTCTGAGCTAGTAGATATAGCACAAGGCTTGCATTTGGTATCCAGCACACCCCAAGGTCCACAGTGTAGGAGATGCAGGATGTCCACACAAAGGGGTTCCGGGAGGACCACCCATGCAGCATTCTGGTCTGTTTGTAACAAAATGATGCCACCCACAAGAATGAGTTATGATGACGAAAATAATGCTGTACGGGGATTAGACTTCGAACCCAGCCACCCCTGCAGGATGTAGCAACATACTTGCTGCAATATTGTATCCTTGTTCACAGGGTCAGTGATTTGAGATCTGGTGATGGGAAAATGGTCCACAGCTTGCTTGGTCTCATTGTCTAAGTGTAAACAAAGGACCTCAAGTTGAGCAAATGCTGGATTTGGCCCCATCAGGAGAGACAACAGAGTATCAGCAGTTGCTTGCTGATTAGTGTTTTGGAAATGTATCTCATAGTTATAACTGCTGAGAATAAAAGCTCATTGCTGAAGAAGTTGGGCTGTTCAACAAGGCAGCCAGTGTGAAGAGTGTATCAAAGTTTATGATCAGGATTAAAGTGGAACCTGGCTCCACAGAGAAAAAGGTGAAGCTTTTTTAATACAAAAATAATTGCTATCACTTTCTATTCTATCTGGATATACTTCTGCATGGCATCAAGCAATTTGAGAGCATAAGCAATTGGCTGTTCAAAGTCGCTGGCATCACAGTGTTCTAATACAGTGCCCAAGTCTCATTCAGACGTGAAGATCACCACCACCAACTGCTTCCTGGTTGGAGAGTGGCAAGCAAGGTGCAAAGATTAAGGCCGGTTTGAGAGTCTGGAATGCCCATCTGTCGACCAAGAAAAGTAGATGTCTTTCTTCCTGAGATTGTTCAGTGGGTAATGAACCTCACAGCAATGGGGATGAATTTATTATAAGTGATTTAACCAAGAAAAGATTGGAACTCCTTCAGGCTGGAGGAACAGAGGAGTCTTGTGAACACTTCCCCATGCTTCTTCATATGCTGAAGCCCATCTTGAGAGAGAATGTGGCTGAGATATTCCACTGATGGCTGAAAGAACTTGGATTTTTCTAAATTACATTTGAGGCCAGTGGCTTGTAGAGTGCACAACAGTTTTTGGAGGTTCTCTAAATGTTCCTCGATTGTGCCCCCAGTGACAACAATATCATCTAAATAACTAATGCATCCTGAAATATCAATAAGTAACTGTTTGAGGAACCATATAAAATGTGGCAGGGCACTGGCCATGCCAAAAACCAAATGTTCAAAGATATAAATGCCATGCAGTGTGCTGACAACCAATAACTTTTACAATTCTTTGTCAAGGTGCAATCAAGTATGCTTCAATCAGGGCAGTTTTTGAAAAACATTTCCCCTCAAGAGCATGGCAAAAATTTCTTTAGGCTTTGGAATTGGATAAGTATTGACTTCAAACAGAATTTACTGTGACCACAAAATCACCACAGAACCAAAGTTTTTCTGAAGGTTTCTTCATGATCACCAATGGTATTGCCCATTCACTGACACAAATGGGTTCAATTATGACAAGGTCTGTTAATCGGTCCAACTCACCATTTTATTGCATCACCCACTGCTAAGGGTATGGGTCATACACAAAAGAAACGAAGGTGTACCGATGTCTTTAATGTGATCTGTGCTGTGAAATTCAAAGCTTTGCAGACGTCTCTGAAAAACTATTTGAGTCCTTATTACAAATGCCTTCTAGCTCCTTAACACGTATCTGTTGAAGGCAAGGTTCACTGAATCATTGATGGCAAACCCAAAAGTGGAAAAGACATAAAGCTGAAAAGATTTGCCATGTTTACCCTGTGAATACGAGGAAGGTAAGGTGCTGTACAATCATTCTTGTAAACCACCTAAATGGTACATTGGCCTTTGATCAGAATCTGTTGCTTGTTATAAGTCACTAGCCAGTGAACCATTGGTTCTTGCAACAGTTGGCCTAGCTGGATGTACCTATGAAACTTCAACAAGGTAGCTGATGCTCTCGTGTCTCCCTACAGTTGAATATCTCTGTTACACACTGCAAGCACAATGAACAATTTCTTGGGTACCACCACTGCAGCTTGAAAGTCTGAGGTGATGACATTAATATCCATTTGTTCTTGCCAAGGGGAGCATTAAAACAAGGAGACTTCACATACAGAAGCAAAATGCCCACCTTTATTGCAGGTTATGTATTGTGCCCACCTGTGGGAGCAGTTATCATGGGAATGCTTATGAGAACATCTAGGCACAACAGAAGTGTGTGTCAGTTGAGGGGCTGAGACTTCACACCTTGTTTGCAAAGCAGAGCCAGAGGGTGGTGATGTTTATATTCTATGTTACCTTTTTCACCTACACCTTCATCATACTCTGCAAGCCACCTAATGGTGTGTGACAGAGAGTACTTTTGTACCACTGAGGCCTCCAACTCAGTTCCACTTACAAATAGCACATGGGAAGCATGACTGTTGGTAGGCCTCTGTATTGGCTCAAGTTTCTCAGAATTTCTCCTCAGGGTCATTATGTGAGACATACGTGGTGGGAAGTAATATACTCTCCAACTCTTGCTGGAAAGTGCTGTCTCGAAATTTCAATAGTAAATCTCTCCATGAGGCACAACTCTTCTCTTGTAACATCTGACAATGGAATTTGTTGAGCATCGCCGTAATGCTCTCATGATGAAATGTGCTGCTCTTCGTTGGATCTTCTCTATCCCTTCCGATGGATCTTCTCTATCCCTTCTATCAGTCCTACCTGGTAGGGGTCCCAGCTTGTCAACAAAGCTGTACACATTACCTGTGTAAGACTCAACAGCCGCCATGTCTGTCTAAATTCTAAATGGCACTGGTTGCCTGGGAGACTTTGAATGATTGAGCCAATTTCAATACCTCCTCCAAGGTGGAGTCACCAATTGCAAAGCTTTTTGATGTAGTCCCTTGTATGGGACTACACCCATAATACCATCCTGAATCAACTCCGCATATGATTCCTTAAGGTTGTGAGTAACAAAGTGGCACTTCCTACCGAGACCGTGTAATTGAGCCACCCACATGCTGTACGACTGGTTGGGCTGTTTTCTACATTGACAGAATTCCATGCATGATGATACAACATAGCAATGCTGGTGAAAATGAGTGTTTAAGAGAGCACACATTTCACCAAAATCAATATGGGCCAATTCAGTGAAGGGGGCAAGCTTGCAAGACAAAAAGAACAAATTAACAGTCACTGTGTCTGTTACCTTAAATGCAGCAATACGCTGCTAGAGTTGCTCCTCATATGGATCCCACTCTTAAGCCATTTCATTGTATGGAGGGAACTGCAGTGCCTGCTTAGGCAACTGGTTTGAAAGAAAACTGGCCCAAGAGGTCCTCCTGGCACTTCTGTTCTTCCAACTGCTGTTGCAAGAATCATTGAAAAATTACCGCTGTGGATAGGATTCATGGGAGGTGATGCTGTGCCAGGTCCATGTTCACCCAATGACAATTCGAGTTCAATACAAGTGTCACAAATGTAGAACACAGTTCAAAAGAACAAGCTGCATGAATAATCCAGTACAACAGCAAACAGTATCATATGCAGAGATTGGTCCATGCACAGTACAGCAAGTGAAGACAAGAAAAGGCCTGAGCAGCTAGTTGCAGCCACATTAATAGATGGCTGTAGCGGAGCCTCAGGCAACTCATTCTGGAGGAGGTTCCGAGTGACCAGCAGCATGGACATTCTGCACAGCAGATTTGCAGCAGTACCTCTCAATGGTGGCCGAGCCCTGCAGTTGCCAAAGCAGAAAAGAAACGGGTCCTAAATGCGACCAGCTGGCAGCAGTGGCATCAATGGCTTTCAATACAATGTCTGGTGAAGTGAGTCATACCCCTGTGGGTTACTACTACTGATAAGCCACATACTCAGAATAAATGATTCTACTTATTTATTAATATTTGGAACACAGTCCCCTTAGCACAAGTGAAACCAACATAATTCATAATTGTAATGTCATCATATCTTCAGTGTGGATGCTTGTTAGGTCCAACATCTTGCAGGAATCATACACAATTCTGCAAACAATGAGGAAAATCAACTGGAGGCATTAAGGCATTAGTGTGTGACAAGTTGGGAATTTGGGTCAGATGTGAAGTGTGCTCAGAAAGCTGAAGCCATTAAGATGACCACTCACATAAAGCAGGAAATCTGGGTTTGAGTCCTGATCCAACACAAATTTTTGCGTGTTGTCACTGAATTATTTCAATGCCTTCACACAGCTGACATCAGTATTTCTTTTTCAACAAGAATATACAGCCACAGGACGATGACTTTATGGCATCTGTTCCATTGAATATGTCAAAAAGAACGGACACCACAGATATAATAGTAATATTTATGCCTTTGTGGCATTTCATGATATCTTCTGTGTGGATGCACACTAGGCTCGATGTCTTGTGGAAATCATGGAAGGTGCCACGAGCAATGAGGAAAATAGGGAGGAGGGTGCTAGGGTAGTAGTGTGCAAGAAGATGGGAATTTGGGTCGGCCGTGAAGTGTGCTCAGATAGCTGAGAGGTTACGGCGGCCACTCACATGAAGCAGGAAATTCGGGTTTAAGTCCCAATCTGGCAAAAATTTTCACTCGTCACCATTGAATTACTTCAATACTCTGATGCAGCTGACATCAGTATTTCTCTTTCAATATGTATATAAGGCTACAGAATTATGCATTTCCAAAAGAGCAGACACCACACATACAATGGTAATACCTACTTTCATTTTGTAGGGAAAACCACTCTTGAAAGTAGTCCAAATTAGGAGTGGTTTATGCATCGAGTGAAACCATAACACAATATGGGTCAGTACTAGTACACAGCAGAATTTCAGTGAGTGGCATGCAAATACAGCCACATACTGCCTTTATACCAATTCATAAAATGCCACACTAATTTCTATTGAGCAAGAGTAACAGATACATCAATCTTCAAAAAAAGTTTATGTGGTATAAATGTTACATTTACAGATACACAAATTTTGTTTATATAATTTTTATGCTACAATATATTGTAATTATCTTGTTTGTGTATTACTCATGATTTTTTGGATGTGATACAGGATGTATACGTGGACAAGGAAAAAGAATTCCCAGATTTTTCCCGGATTTCCCAGTTAAAAATAGACTTTCTCCCGGATGAAAACACACTTTTTCCGTGTTATTAAGTGACAGTATATTTTCCCTCAGAACTGTAAAACTTACCAATCCTTTGAATGGTTATGTTTTTATACATGGGTGTAGAATTTACCAGCATTTTAGAAAACGAAACTCAGGGAAGAGAACTCCTTTTGGACCGATTTTTGATGAGCAGCAACATGTACACTGCATATTTTCGTACTACAAAAGTATAAATTCAAATTCAACCAAAACTCCGCATGTTACTTTCTGAACCATTGTAATCAAGATTGCGATGCGCTACTGTAAGCCAGTCATAGCTCATGTCACATGATGGAGGAGGAGGAGGAGATTAGTGTTTAACGTCCCGTCGACAACGAGGTCATTAGAGACGAAGCGCAAGCTCGGGTTAGGGAAGGATGGGGAAGGAAATCGGCCATGCCCTTTCAAAGGAACCATCCCAGCATTTGTCTGAAGTGATTTAGGGAAATCACGGAAAACCTAAATCAGGATGGCCGGAGACAGGATTGAACCATCGTCCTCCCGAATGCGAGTCCAGTGTGCTAACCACTGCGCCACCTCGCTCGGTCATGTCACATGATCCCACCAGCCGATAACAGTGGATATTCAGACCACAGGACACATTATGTAGTCAGCTAATAGCAACATCACTGTTAAGTAGTGCAGATACACAAACACAAAAAGTTAATGTTTTAAATTAATATTCAGTGTTGCTACAAGAAAAGCAAGTATTTCACATATAATTTTGGTCTCTAAGGTTAATAAGCTGCAAGAGAAACTAAGATTTCACATATAACGCTGATTTTTTTGCGTGTGTTATGCTTTAAGATATATCACACAAATGTGCCAGTAAAATTTTCAGCCATGTCCAGTGACTTGTCCTTAAAGTTTTCCACAAATAAATTAGCTACTGCAGAGGAGAGAGAGCTTCTCGTAGCACTACATCAATTTGCTCATAATAACGACGTGAATGTCTGACCTTCTGGGCTCTAAATACATCTAAATGGCTCGTCATCAAACGCTCTGTGATTTAAGTAATTCATTGTACATTCTCGCACATAGTTCAACTTGTGTAAAAGGAAATTTACTTTGAAAGTAACACTTTTCAAACCATCATTCAGAATATTTTCCCGCGACCTGTTAGAAATAGGTTCATTTCACTAGTCATCAGAGAGCGCCAGATAACAGGTGCCACCACACTTTGGCAGCTGCTATGATGCAGGAAGCCCGTATGTCCGTATGTGTAAAACATTAAAAGATCTTACATTATGTCATAAAAGAAAAAAAGACATCAGAGGATATTCCAAGAGCATACTTAAATAGTACATTCGTATTTCCAGATTCCCAATGAAGTAGGCCTTGACCTGATATTAAACTTTTCAGTATGTGTTTCAGGACATACATTTTCTTGGAGTACCAGTACTGTATTAATTCAGTTTTGATTCTTTATTATGGCATAATGCCATACATGTTAGAAGATGAAAAAGTGCACTTGTAAAGCAGCGAGCAGTTCAAGTTAGCCAATAGTGTGGAACTAAACACTTTGTTTCAAACACATTGACTGCCTCAGTGTAAAAGATTAATAAAAACCAAATTTCTTTATCAGACCGACAAGAATAACTTCATTGTATTACAAGGCGATTAATGCATGCTTGTCAGAAAAGTGGAAATAAAATTAAATCTGAAACTAATAACTTAGACTAGCCTTCCATAATTATGTGAATGGATTTTAATTCACTTGATAGTTCCTGGCCACAGCAATCCATTTTATTTTCATTTGACATGAGAGAAGTAAACGAAGAGGAAGCAGCAAAATCACTAAATGTAAACACGAGTCACATGGAGACTATACACTTCCCCACTATAACTCAGACTACTCTGCGCATCAGCTCCGGATCTATGATATTTCTGAACTGGGGCAATACTAAGATAGTGGCACACCCTGCCCCCCCCCCTCACCCTCCCCCCCCCCTCCCCCCTCCCAGTCCCCCTCCCTTGAGTATTTGAGATACGACGTCAAATATTTAAAAAAATTGAATTTTCAAAAATATTTTCATTTTATAGTGCACATCTTTCTGAAGAGTCTGATACATAAAACATATATGTTTGAAGAAATGAAAGACATGTTATTGGGCCTTAAGTGTGCCAGAGTGCAGTGCCACTCCTCTTCACACAGCATTTTTCTATCACACTTCGCTGTATTTCGCTCCATGGAATTGAAACGTGTATATTTTGTACTGGATACCATCAAACTACATTAAAAAAAACTAGCAATTAATACTGGATGGAATTATTAGTAATTGGGAGAACAAGACCCCTTCAGAAAATCTGCACTCTTTATTGCCTGTTAGCTAATAATTTTCTATTTTGGGTGACACAAAATTAAATATAGGATACATAAAACCAGTAAAGACAAGAGACAAGCAGTACAGTACACATTTCTCCAATCCTTAGCTCCTAGCATTGTTTTCTCTCTAATCTTGCTACAGCTTTACATGGCATTCTTTCCTTTCTGCGAAAGAATCTATTACCTCATCAAAGTTCGTCAAATGTTTTGCTACATGAAAAATCGAAATATTGTTGTCTAATAGTGCATAAGATGTTAACACAAATAGTACCCAAGACTGGTAAGGTTTCTCAATTTGATTACGTCTATTTTGTCACTGTCTGCTAAATAAAACAAAATAGGCCTCTCTGACACTGCAGAAATTGTAACACACACCAAATAAACAAGACTGTTTTGCCACAAATGGCCATTTTTATAACACTACAGAATATAATTCATGAAGACCAACATAAAATGCCTATTAGGCCTACTACAAGCAAAAAGCTTTGTGTTAGAAAATAGTTTCACATTTCATTCATACGCTCCAGTTTCTCGAGAATGAGATCAAAAGGAGCAGTACGAGATTTTTATATGAATTTGGAATCGTCAATTTCTTCCCTAATTTGTGTGATGTCCCCGTTTCTTCTCCTTTCTCATTCCAACAAACAATCTTGTCACGACTAATTCTGGAACTATTCCTGCCTCTGTCAAAACTTATTCGCCGGTTAACTTGACTAACCCTGCCAGAATCACCGGTTTAGTTATCCCCGATTACTCTCAGGTTAGGCGTTGTTATGTTCATACTAACCATTTTCTGTGCTACTTCCAGAATAGAACTTAAGCGGCTGCTAGATGGGGACTGTACAACTGGCCCTTACTAGTGTAGCGATCTGGCCAAAAAATTTCTGACAAAATTTCATTTTCCTGGTGTTGCAGCCACATGTCTTTAGCATTGCTTCATGCAGTGGAGAATGGCAAAACAGAGGCAGCCGGCAACGGAGGTGTTGAGAAGTTTGTGTGGCACAGATAGCCTTGCCGACAGAAGGAGCCTACCAACCAGCTGACGCAAGGACACACACAGACCGAGTGCTGAGCGAAGCCTGGAGAGTGCTGAGTAAGGAGAAGTGAGACCAGCACGCTAAGTTACGCTGCAATATACTGCGGGAGTAATAACAAAAAGCTACCACCGAGAGTAAAAAACGTCCTCTTGCCGGATATAAATAGTGGAGCACAGGCAGCAACAGACAGAAGCCATAAGGAAGCAGTTCGGATCTGAGGACGTATGTGGTCCATGTCCGAATGTTCAATCTTCGTAGGTGACGATTCTCAAAGTCTGTTACAGCTCGCAGGAGTCATCCGTTCGCCGCCAGATGTCAACTTCAGCTCTGGAGGTAGGGCCGAGTCCGGTCGGCACCATGGCTCATTAACTACAGTGAGAACTTCCAGCAGGACCGGCCACAGCGGGGTCTTGGTCACAGGCGCCGTCGGGGACTGACGCCTGGACTTCACGGCAACCCGGCCCACGGCGTGTGATCCGTTCATGACGGAACCTCGCAGACATCGCGACTTACGGCTTCCAGCCGCCGGTGCTGCAGGCGTCGGCAGCTAACCTCACGGCGACGAGTTCATCTCAACCACAGGGCATCCTGGGTTCAGCGAAGCACTGGTGGCCTGAGGCTCCCAGTGCGATCAGCAGCGCGTGTTGCATGCATTGTCAGAGAATCTACACAGCAGCAGCCCGGCGAAGGGACCCACAGGGCTGGGCAGCGACGACGAGGGAGAAATTGTAAAGAAAGTTCAATAAATAATTGTAAAACTCCACGCCGTCTCAGTGTTTGGCGCAGCCACTGTGTCTGCTGCTAACAAGTACTGCAGAATCCGTAACAAGTGGTGTCAGGCGCACCCACGCCACGACTTTGACTAGCACCATGCGGAGCAACTAAGAAACACCGAATAGGGTGAGTCCAGCAACTGCCTTCTCTCTATGTTTTCTGTGTAGCTAGACATGTTGAGAGTAACGTTAAGGGATGTGAGAGTGTCATTTGAAAGACCTAGCAGCCCTGTAGACTTATCACAGTTTCGTGGGAATGATAGTCACGTTAACTTAGTACCATCTAAATGTGTAGTGTGTGGATTAACAGATCACGTCGCTCCTTGCAATAAATTTGTCAGATGAAATGTGTTTGCAAATGGCGAGGTTACGGTTAGTAGGTGACGCAAAGACTTATGTGGCATACCACGAAGGGTTAAAGGATGCTACTACGTTCACAGAGTTGGCTGAGGGATTATTGCAAAGGTTTAGGAAACAAAACAGTGCCAGACTTTTTAGAGAAAAATTGGGGAGGATGATGCAAAAAACGTATTAAACGGTAGAAGAATTTTCAGACAGAATTAGGAGAACGAATGCGCACACGTATGAGTTAACGCAACATGCGAGTGCAAATGAAGTTCTATTGAAAGAAGCAGAGAATAGAGCTTTAGACGCATTTTTGCGAGGGGTCTCATCAGATTTTTCACGCCGGATACGGATGGAAAATCCAAGTGACATAGCAGCAGCATTGCGCATAGCTATACATTTGAAGGAAGTGGATAGCGCCACTAGAGATCGCAATGACAAGAAAATTTTTTCGTCTTCCAAAGAGTGTTACTGTTGTGGGAAGCAAGGTCATTTTAAGGGACAATGTCGGAAACCGCACTGTTTCAATTGTCAGAAAATAGGGCATAAGGCATGGCAGTGTAAAGCCAAGAAACAGGTTAGTGATACAGCAGGTAAAAAACTGTTAAGCGGAAAAGGGAGTGTTCCTGCCATCGGGAGGCATTCCCAGTAAAAAGAGGTACTCAGAGAGTGCACGAAGAGGCAGATTGTAGTTTGATGGTTTGGATAAAAGATAAGTGGCAAAGAGTTTTAGTGGATACTGGAGCGCATGTATCAGTTGTCAGTGTGGACCTCATGGACAAGAAAGGATTAGAAGCTCCGAGATACAGATTACGCGCAGTAGGTGATAAAAAATTAGATGCACTAGGGACAGCACAGCTCAAGTTTAAGATAAGGAACGTGTAGTTCCGGGAGCAAATGGAAGTGTTGTCAACTGTGGGACAGGGATTTTCAGCGATACTTGGGTTGGACTTTCTGATTAAACATCACACCAAAATTGACCTTTTCCAACATACACTGGAACTCGATGGGAATTTGTTCTCAATGGGTACAGCTGTTGCAAATGTTTCAGAACCGCAAGGTGCACCGATAGCTGAGGTGATACCAACTAAACTGTGTACAAGTGCATTAAAGGTGATTTCATGTGGCAAAGTATGAACAGGTACAGGGAAGTTGATCTCCGTGGATGTCAATGTGCCACAGCAGGAGTTATTCTTGGTAGAGCCACTACCAAATAATGAGGTTTTAGACAAAAACCATTGCTTTATTCATAGGAGTGTATCATGGGTAACGGACATAAATGGGCAGTTTATGGTTCCGGTGAGTTTAGATAACTTTGGGCGGGATGATGTTGATCTGCCGAAGGAATTCGTAACAGCCACAATAGAGTTAATGGATGAATAGGACATTGATAGTTTGAGGCTAGACTATGATGTAAAGCAAACCATCAGTATGTCTGCACATCATGACAAGGTAAATCATTTGAGAATAAATGATCGTTCGGGTATGGAAGCATTATTACTAAAGTATAAAACACTGTTTGAAGCACAGGGTATGTTACCTGCTACACCGATAACACAGCATCATATTCCGACAGGGAATCAGTCTCCGGTGTATCGTAAGCCATACAGACCACTGAAACAATTACACCCAGTAGTAGAGCAATTAATAGAGCAACAACTGGAAGATGGGATAATCCAGCACAGTAATAGTCCTTGGTCTAGTAGCGTGGTCCTAGTTCTGAAGAAGACACCGGACGGGTCGAAAAAATTTCACTTTTGTTGCATTTGCAGACATTTGAATGAACGGACAGTGGCGGATGTATATCCGATTCCGAATATCACAGAAACATTAGATAAGCTGGGGCAGTGTAAATTTCTCTCCACTATGGATTTGCGAAGCGGTTATCACCAGATTGAAGTATGTATGGAGGACAGGCCAAAAACAGCATTTATGATGCATTGTAGTCACTTTGAGTATAATAGAATGCTGTTTGGCCTAAAAAATGCTCCAGCAACATTTCAGAGGTTGTTGGATGGAGTCCTTCACGGGTTGAAACCTAAAAAATGCATGGTGTATCTGGATGACTTTGTAGATTTTTCAAGAGATATAGAGCAGCATGTGGAATGGTTAGAGGAGGTGTTTAAAAGATTAGAGGCAGCACTGCTAACATTAAGTTTGGACAAATGCCATTTTGCACAAGCACAAGTAAATTATCTCAGGCATGTTATCATTCAGGACAGAGTACAGACAGATTCTCATCTCACTTCTGCAGTATGAGATTTTCCGGTTCCACAAACGGTTAAACAACTGCAATTGTATATTGTCGCTTGGGACTTTACGTTGGGCAAGAGATTCGTGATAAATGCAAGCTAAGTAAGGAGCCAATGCAGCAGAGTACTCTCTGTAAAACCGAATTGGAATCCCATCAGGACCTGGCGATCCATTCATTTTCAACCCGTTCAGCTGCCTCACAACCCCAGGGATGTCTATCACTATGTCCTCCATACAGGAATCTGTACAAGACTCAACGGCAGTGTGTTTTCATGATCCTCCTGCGTGAAAGATTTGTCAAATGCTAAATTTAAAATTTCAGCTTTCGTTTTGCTGTCTTCCGTTGCCAGGCCAGACTGATCAGTGAGTGACTGGATGGAAGCCTTCGACCCGCTTACCGATTTTACGTAAGACCAGAATTTCCTTGGGTTTTCAGCAAGATCTTTTGCTGAGGTATGACGCTGGTAGTGGTTGAATGCTTCGCGCATTGCTCTTTTTACAGCAGCATGAATCTCTACTAACTTTTGCCTGTCCTCATTCTCCCTATCCTTCTTGTACCGTGAGTGCAACTGCATTTGCTTCCTGAGCATTCTCCGAATTGGGCTGTTAAACCATGGTGGGTCTTTTCCGTCCGTAACCCACTTGTCCAATGCGTGATTCACAATGTGTTTAAAATTTGCCCATAATTCTTCCACGTCCATCATACTGGAAGTAAATGAAGTCAATTCATTTACTAAGTGGAATGCTAACAACTGCTTATCTGCTCTTTCTAGTAAGAATACTCTCCTAGCCTTCTTGACCGACTTTTTAACTTTCGTAACCATAGTCATAATGACAACATCATGATCACTAATCCCTGTCTCAACACTGACACCGTCGATGAGGTCTGGTCTGTTCTTGGCTACCAGATCTAAAATATTTCCATTACGCATTGGCTGTCAATTTTGCAGTTCAAGACAGTTTTTGGATAATTTATTCAAAAGTAATTCACATGACGGCTTGTCTGTACCACCTGTAATGAATCCATAGACATCCCAGTCTATACTAGGTAGGTTGAAGTCACCTCCGACTAATATAGCATGACCCGGGTACTTCTGCGATACAGAATGTAGACTCCCTTTGAATGATTCTAGAACTGTCATGGTGGAACCTTGTGGCCAGTAATAACACCCCACAATTAACTTTATTTCCCATAGCCCTGTTAAATGTGTCCAGATAACTTCACAATCACACTCTACTTCGACCTCAGTAGACACAATATTTTTGTCAACTGCAATGAAGACACCACCTCCTTCGGTGTCTAATCAGTCTTTCCAATACACGTTCCAACCCTCACCAAATATTTCAGAACTTCCTATCTCAGGGTTCAGCCAGGTCTCAGTCCCAAGAATAATTTGCGTGCCACACACTTCCTGGAGGGCAGTAAATTCAGGAACTTTATTCCGAACACTGAAAATTTACTGCTAATACCTTGATAGCTGAAGTGTCTTTACACTGAGTGCATCCTGTTTTCCCTGCCTGCACATTGACTGGTGAGTGTTCATCAGGACACCTCGCACTACTGCCTAGCCTAAAAAACCCCCATGTGCATGCCACAAGTACTCTGCTACCCGAGTAGCCCCTTCTTTGTGTAGTGCACTCCTGACCTATCTAGCGGCGTCCTAAAATTCCCCACCCAATAGCACAAGTCTAGAAATCTGCAGCCAAGACCGTCACAGAGTCGACGAAGCCTTTGGTTGAGACCCTCCACTCGGCTCCAAACCAAAGGACCCCGATCCACTCTGGGAATGATGCTGCAAATAGAGAGCTCTGCTTGCACCCGGCATGTGAGGCCAGCAGTCTTCACCAAATCCGCCAGCTGCCTGTGTGAACTAAGGATCGCCTCAGAACCTAAGCGACAGGCATCATTAGTGCCGACGTGAGCAACTACTTGCAAATGACTGCACCCTGTACACTTGATAGCCGTATGCAAGGCCGCCTCCACATCTTGGATGAGGCCCCTGGCAGACAAACCGAGTGCACGTTGGATTTCTTTCCAGCCCTGTGCGCTACTTCCCTAAGGGGCTCCATCACCCGCCTAACGTTGGAGCTCCCAATAACCAGCAAGCCTTTGCCCCCGTGTGCCTGCTTGGGCCCTGCTGAAGGAGCAGCCACCTGCCCACTGACAGAACAAACGGGCGAGGCCAGCCAGCCAGCCTCCACATTGACCCTCCACCTCGAGCATTGCAGTCCACCACTCACCCTGAGGTGAGGGTGGCTCCAATACGCCGGGTATAGTAGAAGGTGCCTCAGCGGCTGAGTCAGCGGACGCAGCAAGCAACACCTGGGGTGTCTCAAGCGACGCGCCAGACTCTACGCCGCCACTGCACCTCGAGGCAACAGCCTGAAGGCGGCTGACCATGGCCAACAGCACACTCAGCTGCTCGCGAACCGCGGCCAGTTCCTCCTGCGCCCGCACACAGCATGCACACACCCTATCCATCCTACTGCTAACATCTAACGACTCCGCGAATTTATACTCTATGGCTATCAATATGCAATATTACTCCTCTCAAATACGAGAATACGCAAGGAGTTTATGTAATTAAATATTCAAGCGCACAAACACTCAGAAAGAAATTAAGATCAAACTACAAAACAAATATGAAAGCTAAATATGCAACTCACTGCTGCACTGCTGTTGCACTCATTGCCTACCAAGACAACGGTGGTTCACGTTAGTAGAGTTAAGCCGTTCCAGGGGGTAGTAAATCCATGTATAAGTACTTCTCCTTCTGGCAGAAGGCGAAGAGAAGCGCCAGAAGCAGACAGTAAACCAGGTATTAAGTATAAGTTGCGTTCGAGGGATGTGTAGTTAGCAGTAATTATAATGTGTGTATTATTTTTGTGCACGGACTAGGGTTATTTTATTGGTATTAAGGGGTAGTGATGGGAGTTTTTCTTTCTCTCTCTATTTTGTAGGTGATGCAGGATGGGGTACAAGCAGATAGAGACGATATTGAGGGTTTGAACAATTCTTTAACAGTTATTCGTGACAGGGAGGAAAGCATAGGGAAGTTAGTGGATATACACACTACAGAGATACGGGGATTAGGTACAGAGTTACTGAATGTGACACGCATAGTGCGTGGAATGGCTTCAGGGTTACGGGCATATATAGAACAAACACAGAAATTACTGAATGCGGATCTGGAACAGGTACAAACGCGATTGGATATAGTGGCAAGGAAGCTGGAAATGGCTAAGTTGCTGCGGGAACTGGTTAACAGCATTGGTGATGCACGAGTGAGGATGGATGAACTGCAAGAGGCAGTGCATCACCCATTGCACGGGCAGGTGAGTGTGATGTTCACATCACCAGAAAAATTCAGACGGAGTCTGAAGCAGGCAGAGGGAGAGTTTCCAGAGGGGGTTGAACACATAGTGCCTATAATTGAAGCGAGTATGTCACTTTTTTATCATATGCCTAGAATTAAGGTAACAACGGATCTAGTTAAGATGTATATAGAGATTAAATTTCCAGTAACTAGTGTGGGGAGACAGTATCACTGTTACACAGTGCATCCTTATCCGGTCAGATGGGAGCGCATGGGGAAGGGTGTACAGTTCAGGACACAGGAGATTTTATTAATTTCTAAGGTGGGGGATACTCATGCTACTATGTTGAGTTTAGAGTTGAGTAGATGTCTAACAGAGTCAGTTTCCATTTGTCCATCACGGGTTGTTTTCACGGGCAAGGGGTCATGTAAGATCCAGTTATTTAGGGCAGAAGCAGAAGCTTCGGAGTGTCGGAGAATAATAGTGAAGCCTACACCACATTTTCAGCAAGCTGGGAGGCATTGGTTGTATTCAGTATTCGCTACGGAGAGGATATCAGCCAAGTGTTATGACAATGGGAATTGGACAGCAACCACGGAGATAGAATTACGGGACAGTGGTTTGCTAATCAATGGGACAAATTGTGAACTAGTAGGTAATCATTTCAGCTTACCGGCGACAGTCACGGGACTCACCAAGGTTACAGATAGTCATCTGACATTGTACTGGCCAGAAACATCATTCAGCATTGCTCCAGGAGAAAATTTGGCATATATTAACAACACCTTGGATGTTACACTATTGCAAACGATAGATAAACTAGTAGATTTGGAGAAAGGCCAAATTTCAATGCAGCAATTATTAACGCATGTGGAGGAGTATGATACCAGGTGGAAATGTAGCATAGTGACCATTGGTATTTCAACCAGTACTATAACTTTGTTGATTGTATTTATCGGTGTGGTATATGTCTTATTAAAACGGAGGATTCAGCATGGTAATGCAAGACCACTCCATGAGATTCCTGCAGAATGGATTACCAGTAGGGCATGAGTCAGGATAACCTGGCTGTATATAAGGAAGAAGCAGAATATAGGACAGAACTAGAGTTAACATATAGGGTGGATTCAGGGACGAATTTAATTTTTAGGAGGAGGCAGTGTTGTGGCGACATGTAGTAAGCGTTGCTTCATGCAGTGGAGAATGGCAAAACAGAGGCAGCTGGTGACCGAGGTGTTGCGAAGTAAGCGCGGCACAGATAGCCTTGCTGACAGAAGCAGCCTACCAACCGGCTGACGCAAGGACGTACACAGACCGAGCGCCGAGCGAAGCCTGGAGAGTGCTGAGTAAGGAGAAGTGAGACCAGCATGCTAAGTTACGATGCAATATACTGCGAGAGTAATAACAAAAAGCTACCACCGAGGGTAAAAAACGTCCTCCTGCTGGATATAAATAGTGGAGCACAGGCAGCAATAGACAGAAGCCATCAGGAAGCAGTTTGGGTCTGAGGACGGACGGGGTCCGTGTCCGAATGTTCAATCTTTGTAGGTGACGATTCCGAAAGTCTGTTCCAGCTCGCAGGAGTCATCCGTTCGCCGCCAGATGTCAACTTCAGCTCTGGAGGACGGGCCGAGTCCGGTCGGCACCATGGCTCACTAACTACAGCGAGAACTTCCAGCAGGACCGACTGCAGCACGGTCTTGGTCACAGGTGCCACCGGGGACTGACGACCGGACTTCATGGCAACCCGACCCATGGCATGTGGTCCGTCCATGACAGGGCCTCGTGGACATCACAACTGACAGCTTCCCAGCTGCCGGTGCAGCAGGCGTCGGCAGCTGACCACATGGCGACGAGTTCATCTCAAACACAGGGCATCTTGGCTGCAGCGGAGCACTGGTGGCCTGAGGCTCCGAGTGCAATCAGCGGCGCGCATTGCACACATTGTAGGAGAATCTACAGCAGCAGCCTGGCGAAAGGATCTGCAGTGCTGGGCAGTGACAATGAGGGAGAAATTGTAAAGAAAGTTCAATAAATAATTGTAAAACTCCATGCCGTCTTAGTCTTTGGTGCAACCACTGTGTCTGCTGCTAACAAGTGGTGCAGAAGTAACACTACACACTACTTAATCTAACTTAAACTAACTTACGCTAAGGACAACACATACACCCATGCCCGAGGGAGGATTCGAACCTCCGACAGGGGTACCTGTGCGAACCGTGACAAGTCTCTTCAGACTGCATGGCTACCCTGCGTGGCTTATGATTCATTCAGAAATTAACTTACAGAGTTTGTTCAAAAACTAACAGGATTGTGCATCAAAATTATAAGAGTAATTGACAGACCAACGTGAGCTGCATGCTAGGCGCTTTGTGAAACAAGATTTTTTCTCCTCCCTCTCTCATAGATCCGGGCCTGCTGCGCATGCATGAATCTGGCAGCTTGGGAGCGGCAGTAAAATTTTTCCCTGTTGCATCTAGCTGCTTGCTGCGACTGCTTACACAGCCAACAGCCATATTTCTGTAGCCAGAAACAAGAGAAGGTACTACTCATAAGCCACTCAACTGTGCATGCGCATGAGCCTGCTCATAACTGCTGAAATGAATCTAACGTAAACAGTTGTGATGCCATGCTCATCAGAGCCAATTTGTTGTTATGAAGCATTGCATAGTCTTCCTAAAGCTTTTGACACATTTTGCTGTTGGCAAATGCTTGTATGAGCACTGTGTTTTGTTGTTGTATATGGCAAATATCCTTTGCAATTTATGTTTAATTTTCGTTTTTTTTCTCATTTACATTCTATTGTTGCAGTATTATTCTGCAGTAGCAGGTTACAGTAATATCCTTTGTTAGAGTATCAGTTCTTACCAGTCAAAATTACAAAAATTTAACTGAAAACTAAAACAATGAAAAATTTTCAAAATTCTAAAAAATTCCCGGGTTTTTCCCGGTTTTCTCCCGGTTGAAAAAATTCGCGGGTTTTCCCAGATCTCCCAGTTGTCCTGGTTCGTACACATCCTGCGATACCAATTTAGAAAATGTTACACAAATATCTACTGAACAAGAACACAAGTGATAAATATTCTTGGATTCTTCATAAATGTTATTATGATATGCATACCATATTCAAACATGTTCAAATTATTTGTTGGTAAAAAGTTTTATTCTATAGTGTATTTTTTTTTTAAATTTGTGTATGAATCGTGCTTTCTGATCATGCAGTCCGCCCCTGATAGCGCAACGGAATGTCATACCTAACGGCCCAGGTTCGATTCCCGGCTGGGTTGGAGATTTTCTCCACTCAGGGACTGGGTGTTGTATTGTCCTTATCATCATCATTTCATCCCCATTGACACGCTAGTCGCCGAAATAGCATCAACTCGAAAGACATGCACCAAGCGAATGGTCTACCCGACAGGAGTCCCTAGCCACACGGCTTTTCCATTTATCATGCAACCTCTTTAAAAATTGTCAAACTAATCTCTATTAGACAAAGACACAAGTGATTCAAATCACTGGTGTGTTTTAATACTTAACACAATGCAAAATATCAATGTACACATAATAATTATTGTTTTAACAATAATATGTTTATGCCAGTGCTTGCTAGGGAGAGACATGCTACTTGCTCAAATGAATATATAATTGGTTAAAAGAAATTATATCTGCCAAGTTATAGAATTTTACACTCAAGTTTATCACCTTGTATAAAATTCTGGGAGATACTGGCATATAATTTAAGTGATCGATTATTTATTACTGCAGCAAAGTCGATCGCAACAACTTGCAACAAACTTTTTGATCCTAACATAATTTGGTACTACATAAAATGTATATTTATTACACACAACATGTTCTTAAAAACAACACAACACTGCTGATTGCTCGCGGATTCCAGAGATACCAAAGAAAAGTTCTGGAACTGTATGGTCCCAGTAGAAATCCATATTTTGAGTATAGAAACCAGATACATCCATCACTTCATATTTTGCTGCTATGCACTGAGGATATATAGCAACTAAAGATCACACAGGGTAACAAGTTTCATGGGGGACTTACTCTTTTGGCTAATTAAAAAACTGTATCATGTAAGGACAAAGGTCTCTGCAATGCAATATCAAAATACAATTAAACAATGTTTTCAGATGTATAGGACCTTCATCCCCCCATGAACCATGGACCTTGCCATTGGTAGGGAGGCTTATGTTCCTCAACGATACAGATAGCTGTACCGTAGGTGCAACCACAACAGAGGGGTATCTGCTGAGAGGCCAGACAAGCGAATGGTTCCTGAAGAGGGGCAGCAGCCTTTTCAGTAGTTTCAGGGGCAACATTCTGGATGACTGACTGATCTGGCCTTGTAACACTAACCAAAACAGCCTTGGTGTGCTGGTACTGCAAACGGCTGGAAGCAAGGGGAAACTATAGCCATAATTTTTCCCGAGGGCATGCAGCTTTACTGTATGGTTAAATGATAATGGCATCCACTTGGGTAAAATGTTCTGGAGGTAAAATAGTCCCCCATTAGGATATCCGGGTGGGGACTACTCAGGAGGACATTGTTATCAGGAGGAAGAAAACTGGCATTCTACGGGTCGGAGCGCGGAATGTCAGATCCCTTAATTGGGCAGGTAGGTTAGAAAATTTAAAAAGGGAAATGGATAGGTTACAGTTAGATATAGCGGGAATTAGTGAAGTTCAGTGGCAGGAGAAACAAGACTTCTGGTCAGGTGAATACAGGGTTATAAATACAAAATCAAATAGGGTAATGCAGGAGTAGGTTTAATAATGAATAAAAAATAGGGATGCGCGTAAGCTACTACAAACAGCATAGTGAACGCATTATTGTGGCCAAGATAGATATGAAGCCCACGCCCACCACAGTAGTACAAGTTTATATGCCAACACTGAAGATGACAAAGAGATTGATGAAATGTATGATGAGATAAAAGAAATTATTCAGTTAATGAAGGGAGATGAAAATTTAATAGTCATGGGTGACTGGAATTCGATAGTAGGAAAAGGAAGAGAAGAAAACGTAGTAGGTCAATATGGAATGGGGGTAAGGAATGAAAGAGGAAGAAGCCTGGTAGAATTTTGTGCAGAGCACAACTTAATCATAGCTAACACTTGGTTCAAGAAACATAAAAGAAGGTTGTATACATGGAAGAAGCCTGAAGATACTGACAGGTTTCAGATAGATTATATAATGGAAAGACAGAGATTTAGGAACCAGGTTTTAAATTGTAAGACATTTACAGGAGCAGATGTGGACTCTAACCACAATCTATTGGTTATGAACTGTAGATTAAAACTAAAGAAACTGAAAAAACGTAGAATTTAAGGAGATGGGACCTGGATAAACTGTAGAACCAGAGGTGGTAGAGAGTTTGAGGGAGAGCATTAGGGAACGATTGACAAGAATGGTGGAAAGAAATACAGTAAAGGAAGAATGGGTAGCTTTGAGAGATGAAATAGTGAAGGCAGCAGCAGATCAAGAAGGTAAAAAGACGAGGGCTAATAGAAATCCTTGGGTAACAGAAGAGATACTGCATTTAATTGATGAAAGGAGAAAATACGAAAATTCAGTAAATGAAGCGGGCAAAAGGGAATACAAACGCCTCAAAAATGAGATCGACAGGAAGTGCAAAATGGCTAAGCAGGCATGGTTAGAGGGTAAGATAGATACTGCCTACAGGAAGAGACCTTTGGAGAAAGGAGAACCACTTGTACAAAAATCAAGAGCTCAGATGGAAACCCAGTTCTAAGCAAAGAAGGGAAAGCAGAAAGGTGGAAGGAGTATATAGAGGGTCTATACAAGGGCGATGTTCTTGAGGACAATATTATGGAAATGGAAGAGGATATAGATGAAGATGAAGTGGGAGATATGATACTGTGTGAAGAGTTTGACAGAGCACTGAAAGACCTAAGTCGAAACAAGGCTCCGGGGGTAGACAACATCCCATTAGAAATTAGCCTTAGGAGAGGCAGCCCTGACAAAACTCTACCATCTGGTGAGCAATATGTATGAGACAGGCAAAATACCCTCAGACTTCAAGAACAATATAATAATTCCAATCCCACAGAAAGCAGGGGTTGACAGATGTGAAAATTACCGAACTATCAGTTTAATAAGCTACGGCTGCAAAATACTACCATGAATTCTTTACAGACAAAAGGAAAAACTGGTAGAAGCTGACCTTGGGGAAGATCAGTTTGGATTCCGTAGAAATGTTGGAACACCTGAGGCAATACTGACCCTAAGACTTACCTTAGAAAATAGATTAAGGAAAGGCAAACCTACGTTTCTAGCATTTGTAGACTTAGAGAAAGCCTTTGACAATATTGACTGGAATACCCTCTTTCAAATTCTGAAGGTGCCAGGGGTAAAATACACGGAGAGGAAGGCTATTTACAATTTGTACAGAAACCATATGGCAGTTGTAAGAGGCAAGGGGCATGAAAGGGAAGCATTGGTTGGGAAGGGAGTGAGACAGGGTTGTAGCCTATCCCCGATGTTATTCAATCTGTATATTGAGCAAGCAGTAAAGGAAACAAAAGAAAAATTCAGAGTAGGAATTAAAATCCATAGAGAAGAAATAAAAACTTTGAGGTTCGCCAGTGACATTGTAATTCTGTCAGAGACAACAAAGGATCTGGAAGAGCAGCTGAATGGAATGGACAGTGTTTTGAAAGGAGGATATAAGATGACCATCAACAAAAGCAAAACGAGGATAATGGTATGTAGCCAAATTAAATTGGGTGATGCTGAGGGTATTAGATTAGGAAATGAGATGCTTAAAGTAGTAAATGAGTTTGCTATTTGGGGAGCAATATAACTGCTGATGGTCAAAGTAGAGAGGATACAAAATGTAGACTGGCAATGGCAAGGAAGGCGTTTCTGAAGCAGAGAAATTTGTTAACATCGAGTATAGATTTAGGCATCAGGAAGTCTTTTCTGAAGGTATTTGTATGAAAGTGAAATGTGGACAATAAATAGTTTAGAGAAAAAGAGAATAGAAGCTTTCAAAATGTGGTACTACAGAAGGATGCTGAAGATTAGATGAGTAGATCACATAACTAATGAGGAGGAATTGGGGAGAAGAGGAGTTTGTGGCACAACTTGACTAGAAGAAGGGATCGGTTGGTAGGACATGTTCTGAGGCATCAAGGGATCACCAATTTAGTATTGGAGGGCAACGTGGAGGGTAAAAATCGTAGAGGGAGACCAAGAGCTGAATACACTAAACAGATTCAGAAGGATGTAGGTTGCAGTAGGTACTGGGAGATGAAGAAGCTTGCACAGGATAGAGTAGCATGGAGAGCTGCATCAAACCAGTCTCTGGAATGAAGACCACAACAACAACAACAAGGACATTCATCGTTCATCTAATGTAGAGGACCTTCCCAATCTCAATCTCCGCTAACCCACTGCCCAATGCCCCCTACCCAACAGTTCCTCTTCCTCTGTTCTGGCCCCCCCTCCCCCCTCCCCCATCCACACCTCCAATTCATCTTCATCATGCGCTGTACCTCACTGGCTCTGTTACTCATGTGTAACATGCCTAGCCAATACTTGTCGACAACTCAACACTTCTGTTTTTCTGTGAGTGGTCTCTTTACTCCTAAATTATTTACCTGCACTAGTATGTAACAGCATAATGGTAAATAAACAATACTCTGAATGTGACAAATGAAACACAAGCAAAAATTAAAACAAAATTACTGTCTGTTATCCACAGCACTAATTATTCTGTTAGTATCAGTTTGGGAGATAAAAGGAAATTATCAAATACACATGCTTGTACCTAATAAAAAATAGTAAAAGCTTGAATATAATTCAGTACTTCTCTAAGAATCCTAGGTTATATTCTATGATAAATTACAGTGCCAACTTCAACTTTTTTCCCTTAACATTTTAAACATACCTGGCTGTTGGCACTTTACCAAGTATGCGAAGTCACACTGATTCTTCTCTGAATCAAATAGTGTTCCTGGAGGACAGTCCTGAACAAATGCTCTACCATTCCAACAATTCAAAAATTTCTTGCAATTATTAGGGTGTGGTAAAATGCCTGCAGACTTAATTTTAGAACATCCTTCAACATTTATAGTAGTAGTGGAATGTGGTGCCTGTGTCTTTGTTTTGTTCCTGGTTGTAGGTAATACAGACCCAGAATCCACACTTACTGTCCTGTTGACAGGTATTTTTTCCTTAAGGAATAATGTGCCACTGTAATATGCTAAAAGCAAAAATAAAAATAAAAAAATTAAATGGAACATTCTTAATGTCATAAAGTAAAATATGTAGTGCTAGAAATTCATATTGCAATAGGAAGCCACTTAATTTTAAACTACAAATTTCTCATTGTGATAGTACATAATGTGAGGTATTTACTGGTTCATTCTAAATAATCATTACCATTACATATATGGCTGTGATGATCATTAACAATAATGAGGATAAGGAGCAAGAAACAGCAGCAGTTGTGGAGGAAGAGGAGATGGCATATAAGAAGAAGGAGAAAAAATACAGATAAAACAAACAACTGTATATTGTTGTACCTGGCCAAAGCAACTTTTCCTTGTAGACCAACAATGTGTTCATATGTCTGAGAACAGAACTGAATAGATTCTAATCTTATATTTGTTATCATCTGATGCAAATTACAATTATTCACAAAATTGTGAAGAAGATCAAATGTAGGATTTCAGAAAGTTTGGTGAGTAAGGAACTAAGACAGTACTGAAACATACCAAGAGAACTAGAGTCACTTGTGGCTGACAGCTGTCTTACACAAGAATTTGTTCCCAGTTATTCAGTTAAGGTAGTTTAGCCAGTATATGATTCTGTACAATGTCTTTTGCATAAATTTGCACACTCAAATTAATTCTGGATGACAAGCAGCTACATGTTACTAATATTTTTGAGTCCTAATACAAAGTAACATATACTGGTGTACGTGATTCCAAGACAGCAGCATTTCAACAGCTCTCTTTCAGGCTCTGGAAGGGCACTCATCCATATCCAGATAAATGTGAATGACTGATGAGACACTACAGAGACACACATGATTTGCACAAAGAAATGTATGTTTGTGGTAGATGACTTGAGAAAGGAGGGCATTTAGCCACAGGCTGCAAAAGGCAACTGGGGGCATTTGTAATGGAGATGTGTTATCCACAAACACAAAATGTTGCTACTGGACTAAAGCAATCCATTTAATTTCATAATGCACATTGCTTAGTAGTATGTGAAGACTGCCTATATCCAGGCTACATTAATTAGAACCTGAATTTTGAAAAATGATGTCTCAACTTTCATTTTAGTGTACCTATTTCTATGAATCAGTTCCAAGAAGAATAAAATGTTTCAATTGGATTTACTTCTTTACATCAGCACTCGGCCTTCCATCCCTCCCCCCTTTCCCAATCCCATATTTCCTGAGAAGCTTAGCAAAATATCAGACCCACACCTGATGGCTAAATTGTTCTTTCTTGCCTGAATTATACAGTCACAAAATCGGAGATACATGCTATGATTGTGGCCATTCTCATAGAAAATATTCAGTAATATATCTGCAATACTCTAGTATTAAAGAGACTGTAATCCTCAAAAACAAAGAAAAGCTACACAGTAATGGAAACATAGCTGTTCCTGTCATACTTGTCTGGAATTGTGCCATTTTTGTTTCTCTCATGTCATCTAATGTGCTCTGTATAACAGCCTCATCTGTGGCGCACATACACACATCAATAAAAGTTGACATCACCTCAGTTCCGAGAGTTCTGGATCCTGTACAGAAAACTGGAATAGAAATCAACATAAACGTCATTTCCACACTTTTTATTGCTCATGAAAACCATGCATTGCATGTTGTAGCACCATACAGTGAGACCTTCAGAAGAGGTGGTCCAGATTGTTGTACACACCAGTACCTCTAATAACCAATAGCATGCCCTCTTGCATTGATGCATGCCTGTATTCATCATGGCATACTATCCACAAGTTCACCAAGGCACTGTTGGTCCAGATTGTCCCACTCCCCAACAGCGATTCGACATAGTCCCCCACAGTGGTTGGTGGGTCATGTCGTCCAGAAACAATTTATCCCAGGCATGTTCGATAGGGTTCATGTCTGGAGAACATGCTGGTCACTCCAGTCAAGCAATCCCATTATCCAAAAGGGAGACATTCACAAGATGTGTGTGATGGGAGTGTGAATTGTTGTCCACGAAGATGAATGCCTAGCAATATGCTGCCGATATGGTTGCACTATCGGTCAGAGAATGACATGCACGTATCGTACAGCCATTACAGCGCCTTCAATGACCACCAGCAGCATACGTCAGCCCCACATAATGCCACCCCAAAACAGCAGGGAACCTCCACCTTATTGCACTTGCTGGATGGTGTGTCTAAGGCGTTGAGCCTGATCAGGTTGCCTCCAAACATGTCTTCGATAATTGTCTGGTTGAAGGCAAATGCGACACTCATCAGTGAAGAGAACGTGATGCCTATCCTATGGTCATGGCTCACCAGTACTCCTACTCTTCTCTTGTTTGTTATATTTCTCTCTTACACTCAATTCCTTTCAATTTTTAACTGGTATCATTATTAACATCATCTCAGATCCGCTACATTTGTCTCTCATCTCCTGCCTCCAAAAACGTCTACCACTCCCTTGCCTAACATGTCTTCCTCTCTCTTTGCTGCCTCACTCCTTTCTACTCCTAATTTCACCTCCCTTTTCCATTTGCCAACCATGCATCAATAGTTAAAGGTGCTATTGAGTTGTGCCCATTTACATATTAAGTGCTCCTACACAACATTCATCATACACAAGCCATAGACTGGTTGCTTGTGTTGAAAAATTCTTTGTCTTGAGTTTCTTTAAATGATAAGCATAACCAAAGTGGTCTTAAAATGAAGGAGCACTGTTGTTACTACAGTAATAACAATAATTTTGTGTGGCTCAATGGCCAGGCACAAGCCTTCAATTGGATGCTACTTCAGCAACTTGCATGTCCCTAACTTCCCTCAGTTGTCCAACTGAGGGATGGGCATTACAGTTTAATGTGAAATTCAAACAATGTGCCATTCCTGGTGACTACTCACATCATTGAGAGGTGAAGACTAGATTAAAGGTTGCAAACTTCTGTGTTCTGGCCGGACTCAATCCCAAGACCTCTTGGTTTCTAGCCAGATGCTTTACTGCTAGACCACTAAAAGTTGATCAGCAAGAACATTGTGACCATCTACCTTATAGCCAGCCCATCCACCTTTGGCATGGAAACCAGTGGTGACGCTTCATGCCATGGAAGCAATGAGGCCTTGGTAGGTCGCTGGAGGGAGGTGGCACCGCACTTGCACACACAGGTCGCCAGATTCCCATAAATTCCATGGAAGGTGGCAATGAGCTCTGACACCACGTTCAGTCACATACAAGATGTGTCCGATCAGGTTCGTACCTGGTGAGTATGGAGGGGGGGAGGGTGGAAGCGGGGGGGGGGGGGGGGGGGGGGCTAGCGCGTCAACTGGAACTCTCACCACTGTGTTCCTCGAACCACTCCATCACATTCCTGGCCCTGTGATGTGGCGCATTATATTGTTGAAAAATACCACTTTAAAATATTCCTTGGCTGTCATGGTGCCTTGCAAGATCGATGGATGCCAGTATGAATATTCTCCTGAGCATAATGGAGCTGCCACCAGCTTGTCTCCATACACAGTAGAGGTGTCAAGGAGCTGTTCCCCTGGAAGATGATTGATTCATACCCTCTCATTGACATGATGAAAAAGGTATCAGGATTCATCAGATCATGCAATGCTCTGCCACTGCACCAACGTCCAGTGCCAATGTTCCTGTGCTCATTCAGTCATAGTGCCCATGTTGTGACGTTAACATTGGCAAGTGCAAGGGTTATTGGCTGTGGAGACCCATCGTTTGGAGTGTTCGATGCACTGTGTGTTCAGACACACTTGTACTCTGTCCATCATCAAAGTCTGATGTTAGTTCCACCACAGTTCACCTCCTGTCCTATTTTAATAGTCTGCTCAGCCTACAACATCTGACATATGTAGTGAGGGGTGGCCACTCAACCCCCAAGATGTCTGGACTTGGTTTCATCTTGGTTTTGCCACATGTTGAAGACACTCACCACAGCACTCCTCGAAAATCTGAGAAGTTGTGCAGTTTCTAAAATGCTCATGCTGAGCCTCTGGGCCATCACAATCTGCCCCCGGTCAAACTCAGATAGATCGCATGCCTTCCCCATTCTATACACAGACAGTATACTCACTGAGACTACATGCACTGTATGCGTCTGACTAGCAGTCATTCCTCACCAGGTGATGCTGCTATCACCTGGATATTTGTCCATTGATAGCAGGTCAGTAACCATAATGTTCTGGCTGATCAGTGTATAGTAACAATGCAACAAATATATATACAATAAATTAACACTATTGGATGTATTATTGGGCTCATATGACTGAGGAACCAGCATCTGCAGTAAGTAAATCTTCCAGAAGAGGCTATACTTAAGACTTGAGCACTGCATCAATCAAAAGCAAATATAGCTGTATCACACATACATTCAATTAATGTTATTTATCTGACTTTGGAAATACTGTATATTTTTAACAAGATTTATATTTTTTATAGCATAGATTGTATTTAGTTCATTATTTTGATGGTGAAGATTTCAAATAGCAATAATTAGTCGGCCAAACCCAATAATTAAGCACAGCTTGGTGCTCATTGGCAGTAATCATTATTCATCTGTGACATGAAATTAATCTCAAATCAGAGACTCTAGAATTATGAAACAGTTCTTACTTCATGAGGTAGGTGATAATGACACAATGAGACATCTGTTATTAGCAATTAACTTTAAAAGAAACAACATGAATGCATTTCATCTCATTATGTTTCATATGTGTAATGCCTCTCTTCGGAAAAAAATGTTTCACCACATCAACACATTGCACAAAGTTGGCAGTATAAAATGAAACACTTCTGTCCATTCCTCCTCTATTAAGGCACCAAGTTCTAAAACCCAAAATCTGCATCCATAGTGTCACAGGCATCATTCATTAAGACTGGAGTAACACTCATTCATAATGCTCTACATTGTTCTTCCTCGGTGCAATTGTGTGCTACAGCACGGCATGCTGACCATACACTGTACCTGCAAATGACTAGAATGGAATAAACTTCACTGAGGCTGCTCTTTCTCCATTCTGAAAAGGATGTGCCACAGAATCTTCTAATTTCATTTATTTATCATGTGGCATACATAATTCTTTATACATTATTATTCAGCTTATGAATATTCCATTCCATGGCCAAGGTAGTGTGCATTTGGGTATTTATGTGTGTGAATGTGTGTACTTCTGCCAAAAAGCACCAGGGCACAAAAGCTAATTAACAAGCTACTGTGGTGTGTTCCTTGGGCCTATTCATGATGTATGTGTCAACTGAAGGTGAGTGGTTGCCTGCCCATTGCAGATAAACATCACTTTGAAGAGATACAGATTAATGCAGCAATATCTGTGTAATTATCTGTTGCATATTTCTCACAAAACATTTATTCAGTACAGCCGTCAATGAACTGAATTAGTTTTGGTTGTAGTAGGGTCAGCTGGAAAGAAGTCATAAAAAGTTAAACAAACAGCAAGCAAAAATAATAAACAACTTTGGTTATAGTCCATGTGATATTCATTCATAGGAAAACAACCAACCAGGCTCTTGAACAATCAATCTGCAGTCTGCTGATGTACAACCTAAGTCTTCAGTTTACTTGTGCTCAGGAAGCAGTACAAGTACTTTAAGTGTCACTTTTGAACAGTTGCCTTGCAAGGAAACTGTAATATCTAAAAAAGAGATCAAAATAATCTGTGAATGTGTGCAAATGGACAACTGCATAACATTGATACATATCCTGGATTTAGCAATAAATACAAACAATAACAGAGATTAGCTACAATTGGATTTCTTGCCCTAAATCCAGATGATACACGCAATGGATTGACTAAAAGACAAGATCAGATGTACAAATAATTATGAATTGTGAACAAAAAGCTTTGTTTACAGCAAGCACAAAAATTAATTATTTATTGACAAAAAATCAAAAATTAATGAGCTTAGTAATTAACTGCTGCAGATGAAAGACAGTAGCACTTTTTTTTCACAATGATAAAATGACTGATGAACAAACTCAGCAACTATATGATGTAGAAATATATGTATGGAATTGGGCCAATGGAATGAATCAGACATAGAAATTTATGATACCAGTCAGATATCAGATGTGAAAAATTAAATCTCAGGGGCAGGTCAGCAACTACAAATTGAAGATCCAACCATTAGTTTTGATGAACAGTCTGAAATATGTGACCATAATATTGACTGTACACAGCTAGAAAACCAAACCAGGACAATCACAATTATAGAGAGATTATACATCACCACAACAATGTAACATATTTAGCAAGGATTTATTATAGCCTAATATTAAGTGTGTCCTTCAGCTGACCAAAGGTAGCATATAATTGGCAGAATTAAAGCAGCACACTGTGTAGGAACTGAGCAATTGACATGAACACAAACATGACTGAGATTCTTGATAAGCTTTTGGACAATATTTTTCCTCAAGGCTAACAGTCTATTAGCTCCAGAGAAGAACTTTATCCAAAAGCTTAGAGATGACACCAATCTTGTTTATGTGCCTGCTGCCAATAGCCTTGCCACAGTGGTAACACCAGTTCCCACCAGACCACCAAAGTTAAGTGCTGTCGGGCTTGGCTATCACCTGGAAGGATGACTGTCTGGGTCTGCTGAGCGCTGTTGGCACGTGGGGTAGACTCAGTCATTACTAGGCCAATTGATGAGCTACTTGATTTAGAAGCAGTGGTTCCAGCCCCAAAGCAAAAACAGCTGAGAGAGTGGTGTGCTGACCATATTCCCCTCCATATTCGCATCCAGTGATGCCTATCAGCTGAGGATGACATGGCCTTCAGTTGGTACAATTTGGCCTTCCAAGGCCTGTTCAGATGGAGATAAGTTTTAGTTTCAGTTATGTGTATGTAAATGGTTCAATGCTTCAATTGTGTAGTGAGACTGCCTTTCATTATTTGTGTTCCAACCAGGAATTCCCAGCATCATAACAGATGCAAGCCATGGTATACTGTCATGCTCTTAAAAGGCCACAATCTTACATGACAACAAAGCCCTGATTCATACTTCAAGATCATTCAAGTGTGAATTGTGATTTGGTGAACATGCTGGCAAAATTTAACACCTCATCTAGCTTGCCAAACCATTCAGCTCGAAACGATCCATGCATGCTTGTGGAGAGTTTTCATCAGCAATTCATCAACAGTAATGAGACTAAATGCATCTCTATATGAAAAGGAGCCTGAAATTATCCTGAAACCTACTTAGGAATGACAGATCTGATCTGAGAATAGCTGCAACAGTAAGGAGTAATAGCGACTAAAGAATGCTGAAAGCAGAGACTATGAAGAGACCTTAGATTCATGAATTCCATAATAGCTACATATCAACTGCACTAGCATTATAGGCCTATATTTTATTCGTAATTTCCTGATGGAATCCATGATCAACCACTATTCATCATTGGCTACACAAAAAAGGCTGTGTCAGATATATTTTGTTTCACCTTTGTGCTTTAATTTCATACATATTATTTCATTTGCACAGTCACCTCCTCTCTATAAAACTGCACACTAGTGAGATTTTTATACAGAGATATTTATCATCTAATATACTGACAATTTTATAAAAATAATGGATTGCTACTCACCATATAGCAGAGATACTGAGTTGCAGATAGGCACAACAAAAAGACTGTAAAACAAGTAAGCTTTCAGCCAAAAGGCCCTCTTCTGCATCAGACAACATAAATACATGCAAATGCTGCTTGTGTGAGCATACAGGGATGAGCTGGAGAGCAGGTAGGACAGCTAGGTGCAGTTGGGAGGCTAGACAGAGGTCAGGGAAAGGTTGGGTGGGGGGGAAAGCAGAGAAGTAAAAAGACTGGTGGACTAGAGGGCTATGCATCCCTAGTGTGGGAACAGGGAAGGGGATAGGTGGATGAAGAACAATAACTAACAAAGGTTGAGGCCAGGAGGATATATTGCAAGGAAAGTTTTAATTTGCATAATTCAGAAACACTGGTGTCAGTAGGAAGGACCCAGATGGCACAGGCTGTGAAGAAGTCACTAAAATGAAATGATCATGTGGCACTGCTGACCAGGAGACCCTGTTGAGAGAGTTCAGCTGCCAGGTGCAACTCTTATTTCAGTTGATGCCAATTTAGAGGATTTGCGTGACAGTGATGATGAGAGGATGATGAGGACAACACAACACTCAGTCAATGGGCAGAGAAAATCTCCAACCAGGCCAGGAATCGAACCCAGGCCCGCTACTTGGTAGGCAAGCACGTTACCACTCAGCTAAGGAGGCAGACTTTAAAATGAAGAATGTTGTGTTGGACAGTGCACTCAGCAACTAGATAGTTCAGCTGTTTCTTGGTCACATTTTGTTGGTAGCCATTCATGCAGAAAGACAGCTTGTTGTTTGTCATGCCCACATGAACACAGCACTGTGATCGCAGCTTAGCTCGTAGATCACATGACTGGATTCACAGGTAGCCCTGCCTTTGATGGGATAGGTGATGCTAGTGACCAGACTGGAGTAGCTGATGGTGGGAGGATGTATGGGGCAGGTCTTGCATCCAGGCCTGTTACAGAGATATGAGTCATGAGACAAGGGGTTGGGAGCAGGAGTTACGTGGTGATGGATAAAGATATTGTGTAGGTTCGGTGGGTGGCAGAATACTACTGTAGGAGGGGTGGGAATGATAGTGGGTAGGGCATTCCTCACTTCAGGGCATGGTGAGAGGTAGTGAAAATCCTGGCAGAGAATGTGGTTCAGCTGCTCCAGTCCTGGGTGATACTGAATCACAAGGGTGATGCTTCTCTGTGGCTGGACGGTGGGACTCAGGGTGGTTGGGGGATGGGGTGGGGGGTGACTGGAGGATAAGCACAAGAGATCTGTTTCTGTACAAGGTAGGGAGGGTAATTACCATCTGTGAAGGCCTCAGTGAGACCCTTGGTATATTTTGAGAGGGGCTACTCATTGCTACAGATATGTTGGTCATGGGTGGCTAGGCTATATGGAAGGGACTTTCTGGTAAAATGGAAATGAGTATTTGGCATCATTGGCCGGGAGGCCCTTTGCGGGGCAGGTATGGTCACCTTGGTGCAGGTCTTATTACATTTGATGCCACATTGGGCAATGTGCGTGCCAGATGGGGATGAAATAATGATGGTGAAGACAACATAACACTCAGTCCCTGAGTGGAGAAAAATCTCCGACCCAGCCAGGAATCAAACCCAGGCCCGTAGGATGCCAATTCGTCAAGCTGACTACTCAGCTATCAGGGGGGACACTTCTTGGTAAGGAATGGTGACAGCTGTCAAAGTGGAGGTATTGCTGGTGGTTGGTAAGTTTGATATAAACAGAGGTATTGATGTAGCCATCTTTGAGGTGGAGGTCAATATTGATGAAGATGGCTTGTTGGGTTAAGGATGACCAGTTGAAGCAAATGGGGGAAAATGGGTAAGGTGTCCTCACTTTCAATCCAGTTCATGAAGATGTCATGAATACCTCCTTCACCAGTCACTTCACCTGGCACTCCTCAACCCAGCAAGCCACCTTTCTCAATGTTGGCCTTCAACACAAAGATGGCTACATAAGTACCTCTGTCCACATCAAACCTACAAACCACCAGCAATACCTTCACTTTGACAGCTGCTACCCACTCCAGAGAAAGAAGTCCCTTCCATACAACCTAGCCACCCGTGGTCATCACATCTGCAGTGATGAGCAGTCCCTCCCAATATATACCTAGGGTCTCACTGAAGTCTTCACAGACCATAATTATCCTCCAAACCTTACACAGAAACAGATCCCCCATGCCAAGCCTCTCCAGTCACCCCCACTTTGCAAAGTCCCAGTGTCTGGCCACAGAGGAGCATTTCCCTCGTGACTCAGTACCATCCATGACAGGAGCAAATGAATCACATTCTTCACCAGGTTTTTGACTACATCTTGTCATCCCCTAATATGAGGAATGTTCAACCCACTATCCTTCACACCTCTTCCACAATGATATTCTGTCGCCCACTGAACCATCACAATATCCTCGTCCATCACCAGACATCCCCTGCTCATAACCCCTGCTCCCAACCTCTTGCCTCATGGCTCATATTCCTGTAACAAACCTAGATGCAAGACCTGTCTCATACAACCTCCCACCACCAGCTACTCCAGTCTAGTCACTAGCTTCATCTATCACATCAAAGACCAGGCTACCTGTGAAACTAGTCACATGATCTACAAGCTGAGCAGCAGCCATTGTATTGTGTTCTACATGAGTATGATAACCAACAAGCTTTCTGTCTGCATGAATGGCTACTGTCCTATTGTGACCAAGAAATAGCTGGACTACCAGTTGCTGAGCATGCTGCCCAACACAACCATCCATGACAGGAGCAAATGAATCACATTCTTCACCAGGTTTTTGACTACATCTTGTCATCCCCTAATATGAGGAATGTTCAACCCACTATCCTTCACACCTCTTCCACAATGATATTCTGTCGCCCACTGAACCATCACAATATCCTCGTCCATCACCAGACATCCCCTGCTCATAACCCCTGCTCCCAACCTCTTGCCTCATGGCTCATATTCCTGTAACAAACCTAGATGCAAGACCTGTCTCATACAACCTCCCACCACCAGCTACTCCAGTCTAGTCACTAGCTTCATCTATCACATCAAAGACCAGGCTACCTGTGAAACTAGTCACATGATCTACAAGCTGAGCAGCAGCCATTGTATTGTGTTCTACATGAGTATGATAACCAACAAGCTTTCTGTCTGCATGAATGGCTACTGTCCTATTGTGACCAAGAAATAGCTGGACTACCAGTTGCTGAGCATGCTGCCCAACACAACGATCTTCATTTTAATGACTGCTTCACAGCTTCTGGATTCTTGCTACCAACATCGGCTTTTCTGAATTGCACAGGTGGGAACTCTTTTTGCAAAATATCCTACGTTCCATAACCCTCCTGGCCTCAACTTTTGTTTGTAATTGTCTCCCTGTTCCCACCCCAGAACTACACAGCCCACTATTCTACCAACTCACTCACAGTTTTCTCACTTCTGTCCTATTTTGCTTCCCCACCCTTAAACTAACCTCCCGACTGCACCTAACTGCCCTACCCTCTCTCCACCTCATCCCTGTATGCTCTCACAAGCAGCACATTACCATCCCCCACCCCCACCCTGCTATTCCTCTCCCTCTCCACCCCAGCCTCCTCCTTCCCCCACCAATATTGTGCCTTATTAGGTACAATGGTACATTTGTGTCATGTATATGTAATCACATATGTATATATGACTGTACTAAACTTGTAAAAAAAAATGCTATGACGTTTGCAAAAGACACCAGTTGGTGTCTCCATGCAAAAAAAATACAATAAATAAATAAACCATCCTGACTGCTTCTCCCAACATGCGCAGCTGCTCACAGTCTGGCCTCTGCAGTCAGACACAGTGGTCATGTGTGTGTCTGTGTGTGTGTGTGTTGGGAGAAGCAGTCAGGATGGCTTATTTTTTTTTTTTTATTTCTTGTATTTTTTTTCGCATGGAGACACCAACTGGTGTCTTTTGCAAACGTCATAGCATTTTTTTTTTTTTTTTACAAGTTTAGTACAGTCATATATACATATGTGATTACATATACATGATACAAATGTACCATTGTACCTAATAAGGCACAATATTGGTGGGGCAAGGAGGAGGCTGGGGTGGAGTGGGAGAGGAATAGCAGGGTGGGGGTGGGGAATGGTAATGTGCTGGTTGTGAGAGCATACAGGGATGAAGTGGAGGCCTTTTTGCCAAAAGCTTACTTGTTTGACCATCTTTTTGTTGTGCGTACCTGTGACTCAACATCTGTGCTATACGGTGAGCAGCAATCTATTCATTTGATAATACTCTCATTATTCCATCCTGGATTTTCCATCATTTCATCTAATATATTGCTAGAATCATGTCCTAATGGACAATTCCAGGAGCAGATTTCAAAAGGGCTTTTTTCTTTCTTTTTTTCTCAAGTTGCCCGAAGTTCAATGTGCTTTCAAGTAACTGTAACACTTCTGTCTGAGAAACAAACATTCAGCTTTTCCAGACAAGTCCAACTTCACTCACACTTTGATTTATCTCATATGCACATACTTCAATGACTCACCAGCTTATATCTTTTTACACCCCTTGATGAGTAATGATCAAGCACTCTCTCTCTCTCTCTCTTTCTCTCTCTCTCTCTCTCTCTCTCTCACACACACACACACACACACACACACACTGATGAGCAAAAACATGATGAACATGATCTTAATAGTATGTTGGCCTATCTCTGGGATGCGATACAGCAACAGTTCCACATAGAATGGATTTGACAAGTCCTTGATGATGTTTTCGAAGTATATGGCGCCAGATGTCAGCATTCAGTTCACACAATTCCTGTATATTACAGGCCAGTCATTTGTCAGCACAAAGTTGTGCCCAACAGCATCCCAGGTGTGTTCCATCACTCTCAGATTAGGAAAATTTGGCAGTGAAGACACCAACGTCAGTTCATTATCATACTTCTCATACCACTGTAGCATGTTTGTGACCTTGTGATACAGACAGTTATCCTGCTGGTAGACGCCATCACTGTCAGGAATGACATCGAGCATGAAGGGATACAGGTGGTTGTCAATAATGTTCACGTAGTCCCCATCTGCCTTCAATTACTAACACTGAGCACACGGAAGTCCCTGTGAATGTCCTCCCTAACATAACACTGCTTGTATCCATGGCGTGATACTTATTTCAAGCAGCTGTTCAAAAGATGATATATTTGGGCATGACCATCAACCTGATGTAACAAATAATGTGAATCATCCAGCCAGGCAATATGGTTTCATTTATCCCACAGCCAATCCTGTACACATTGCAAATGTAACTGATGATGTTGTTGGGTCAACATTGGAATATGTAGAGTCTGCTGCTGTGGAGCCTCATGTTCAACAATGTGTAGTGAACTATGTCTTCTGAAACATTTGTGCATGCACCAGTAATGTAATCTGCAGTGCCTCGAGAATTTCGGGGTAAATTCTAGAGACACTCATATTTCCACCGTCTCAAAGAAGCGTTATTTTAAAGATGAGTGTGTGAAAGTGGAACTGTGTCTACTGCGCCACAATTATGTGTGTGCAGGACTGGCATGTATAGGATGGTTGATTGGTGTGGGCACGTAGTTGCAGCACTCGCTTCAGAAGTTACACGCCCAGCACAAGGAGCAAACACGATGTACTCTGTGACAGTGCTACATCAGTCATTATTGAGTTGAATGTTGTTAAAGAAAAGAAAAGACACTCATACACTTACTTTCGTGAGGTCTGGATGGTGGACTTGCTAGAGCTTTCTAGACCGTATTTGTTATAAACTATGTAAGAGTATCTGTCAGACCAGTAATTGTTGTGCTTACAAAAATGAATCATTTATATGGTGTCTTATTTGTGGAAGTGAAAATATAGTGAGATTGGTTGAAAGGTATTCTGAGTGTATGGAGTTATTTTGAGAATATAAAAAGTTCCTCCAAAGCAGCATCTTATCTTCGGAGAAAGAGTTGGGCAGACAATAGCAGCCGGCTAACCTGAAAAGAAGATCGGCGAAACAACTCCACGTAAGCTCAATAATGAAGTGGGAGTGGCAGTCTGGTGTGCCACCTGCACCACACTGCTCCCTCTAGTCACCAGAAGCCGCCAGATCTGCTACAGATAACTGCCTATCCTGATTTACAGGATGGATAAGCCTCCTACTTTGAGATTCTGCACATCCATCTTCTAATCTATGAGTGATTTCACCTCCTCCAACCACTTTCCATATATGCTCATGACAGTAGCACACAAAAAGCTTTACCATTTCAGAGATGCTAATTCCGAGATGCCTTTTCTTAAAGGTGTTTGTGTCAGAAAATTTCTCCATTTGCAGCCCATTTTGTCACTAGAATGGAGTCCCATTCATGTATGCTCTGCCTGTAATGATACAAGGTGACACACCCTTACCCTGGGTATGTTTCAGTTTATCAATGAACACAGAGACAGAGAGAATATTTGGTTTCACTCAATACTAAAGAAAACAATAATTCAGTAAACTTTTGCTATAAATCATTAATTAAAAATATACCTCTGTGTGTGTGTGTGTGTGTGTGTGTGTGTGTGTGTGCGCGTGTAATTGCTTTTCACATGGAAGTCTTACCTGTAGAAAGTATAGATAGTCCAGGTAATTTACAGACAAAAAAATCCCCTTCCATTTTTGATATTCATTTGGACTATGTTTAGTCAGTAATTTATTGTCAATTTTTTTTAATCATAGGAATGACCTGTGAAATCACTTGTGGCTGGAACGGGCAGTCATGCAGATGTAAGAACAAGCAGCCATTTTGGAGACAAGGTGCAGTGGTTAGGGTTTCAACAGTACACATTGTCTGTTGTGCTTGTCCCACCACCTCCTACAGAATGAATTGTTATATGTTCATGTACAAGGGAAAGTACACCATACTTAACTGTCGTCATTTGCAATTTAATATTTTCAGCCAAACTGGAGAAAAAGTGGTGCTCCCAAAGTTACAGCCTTTTTTGGAGCCTAATATTGTACAACTCTCTTCTTCTACTAGCTCAGGGCTTAGGTTCTGAGCATGGGCACTCGCACCTGGTCATGCTCTTCCTCAAAAGAAGAGCATTTGTGGCGTGGTGTGTGCTAGCAAGAACATGGGAGAAGTTACAACTACGAAATACGGGAGGGTCATTTTTGACAGTAGGGCCTACTAATAAAAGCAGTGGTGAGTCAGCATTGTGTAAAACTGACAGTGTCTTCACACTTCAATCTGCAGTGGGAGGAACCTCATCATTTTACATAAAAAGATGGATTCACAAAATGTTTACCGTATCGAAAGATGCTGAATACTTTCAGGAAGTTCATTTTATATCTTAGCACATCAAAAAAATCAGAAATGTAAAATATAAAGGACCTAGGTGTGTACAAGAGGGTTTGAAACTTAAAAAGAAACTTTCTCTGAAAATGAAGAAGAGGAAGAAAAATGAACTGAGTGTGATGTTTGGTTGAGCTACAACTCTGCACTACTTTTAGCAAAGTCCTTGTGTCCTTTTATAGCTGGTGATTTAATGAAAGAATACTGGATAGTTGCAGCTGAACATTTATGTCCACCACAGATCAAACAATTTCGAAAGGTGCTGTTATCAAACAACATAGTCATGCATCCCACACAGGTTGTGGCAGACAACATTCAGAGCCAGCTTGTAAAACCTTTGTAGTTTGTAGTTTGTAGTTGGTTACATATTTCTTAGTGCTCTATGAATGTATGGATATTGCAGGCACAGAGCTGGATGTGACATCTTTAGTAACACTGAAGAAAGTGTGCAAAATTCAAGTTTGTCATAGAATTCAGTAGTTTATATGTACACAGACAGAGCTCCTGTCATTTTGGGGAAAAATATCAGGAACCGTAGCATAGCTGAACGGGAAAATGAAGTAGCTTCCAGTACCCAAACCACGTTGCTGTGCATTTTTGAAGTAATTCATGTGTAATGCAACAGCAAATGTAATTACAGTCTAAATTTTTCCAAGCACTTCTCTAAGATCAGTTTACTCATTTACACATGTCTCCCCACCCTGCTCCCTGGCACAGATATGCTCTCACCATCTGTTAGCGAAGCATGTTTACTGTGAAGCCCTGTACTAGCTTTAGGTATTAAGAATTAATTAGTTACATCCTTCTGATACTGAATATTTTCATCATATGAAATATACACCACAGAAAGTCTTATCACAGACCAGTTTCAACTTAGGCCACAAGGTACCAAGGTGTCTTCCTTCTAAAGAGGGCAGCACTGTGGAATGAGACAGTGGGGGAGGGGGAGGGGGGAGCTAGAGATGGGCAAACTCATTCATCCTTGGGAACTAGTTCACTAGTGATCGCTCTTTTTTGGGAACCATTCATTTTTACCCGTTTAACGTTCATTTGTGCTTGGTATAAGGTTCTTATGAAAAATTGAAAATTAATGGCATAGGCGACTGGAGATGGAAGGCGCCAAAAGGGGGCACTTGCCTCCCCACTGGAATACAGAGTTTTTATTCATAACAGAATTCTCACACACTTGTAATTTTCATGATTGTGCAAAACCTCTCATTTAGCCAACTGTAGCTTTATGGGGCTGATTGCAGTGAAACAATATAAGGTGGCACATAAATAACCGGCCCCTAGTATAGACTGCAATTACACATGATTTGTTGACTGCTACGAGCAGAATAGATAAACATTTAATAATTGGGCAGTGAAGAAATAAAAAATAAGCTAAAGCAGACAACTTTGAAACAATAGATGACGATTGGTGGGCAACAATGACCAGTCTAGTACTCAAGGCCAATTTTTCGTGCGACACTCAGTACCACTGAAATTATATTGTAGAAGTTATCATCCACTCTTTACAAAATGCAGCACCAGACACTTGATTAGGGAGTGTGGGCTTCATTTGGTTGTAAGTCGGTCTACCTTCCACAACAATGAACATGCTCTTTTACCTTGGATCAAAAAAAGACAGAAAATGGCCACTCGTGTGTGCCATGCCGACTTCCTTTGCATGTGTAATAAAAAAAATCTTGCCTTTTTACAAGTAATTCTTCTGCTGTTTATTGAAATACTGAAGTAAGCTGATATGCCATTTTGTTACATGAAAAGATGTATGTATTACATTCCGCATAATTTTTAGGTAATTTACATAATTATAAAATACATTTTAATTACCGGTGGTGGATGCTGAATAGAATACAGAAAGAATCAGAAGTTCAGAGTTCACAAAAAGGTTTGAAACAGATCTAGAGTTGGTGTGCACAACGAATGAAATGAACAACAACTCAATACTGAACTATGAGCAGTCAGCAGTGGAACTGCGATGAGGGGCCATGTGAAGAAGGATGAGTTCAGCCAAGTGAGACAGAGACCAAGACAGACAGCAATGGGACCAAGGCTGGAATGAGACCGGCCGACATGCCATTGCGGGAATGAGATCGACTGTTTCCCGTTCCTAGGAACTATAAGTAGAAAGCCACGACCTAGAACGAGACCAATGGGAACGGGACCAAGGCTGGAATGAGACTGACAGATGTGCCGTTGTGGGAATGAGACCGACTATTTCCAGAATTTGTTCCTCGCTCATTCTCTTCATCTTGATGAACCATTCCTTTGGACACTTTAGTTCACAAATGACCCATCTCTATGGGGAGTGAGAGGGGGAGGGAGAGAGGTTCAGGGAGAGGAAGAGGGAGAGGGGGAGAGAGAGAGAGAGAGAGAGAGAGAGAGAGAGAGAGAGAGAGGGGAGAGGGGTCGCAGGAGGGATAAAGGGGGTAGGGAGGGGGAGAGAGGAGTGAGAGATGGAGAGGGGGGAGGGAGGGATGGAGGGAGGGAAGGAGGGAGAGGGAGAGAGAGAGAGAGAGAGAGAGAGAGAGAGAGAGAGAGAGAGAGGGAGAGAGAGAGGGCGCAACTTGACCAAAAGTACAGCTCTGATTGTATTTATCTGTTTGCCTGTTTGCTGTTCAGGTCTCACCTTTATTTGGTGAATAGCGATTTATCATCACATAGATATTTTGATCATACTGTACAAATTACAATTATGCTTTACAATTACAATGTTAATTGTGAATGTCATGCAGAAGAATAGAAATCAAATAATCCTTACCTGATCCTGCATCATGTTGATATTTTAAGCATTTTACCTTTCCTGGGAAATCACATTCAAGAGTCTCAGGATTAAATAATGTCCCTGGAGCACAGACTTGAATAAACGCTCTTCCTTTCCAACAATTTACAAATCTTTTGCAATCTGCTTTATAAGGAAACTGTCCTGTTGCCTTGTGAGGGCATAAGTCAGAAAATGGTCGCATCTGATTCCTAAGAACAGTATCATCTTCTGTTGGTGAAGGTGTAGTGTATACATTATTGATGTTAACTTCCTCAGCCACAAACATTCTGACATATTTTGTTTCTGCATACTCTGACCCATTCTGGTTTTTCAAATATTTATTTTCAAAATTATGATTTATACTGTCATATTCAACAGTTGGTTCTGTTAATCCATAATGAGGATTGGACCATTCACGGAAAAATCTTTTAGGTTTACTTTTCTCACTATGGACAATAATTGGCGTTCGTCTTTTATTTGTTGGGTCAACATAAAAGAATTGTGTCACATTGGAAGAATGAACAGAATCTCTAATATGCAGTTGACTTTTCTTTTCTACAGAAGCATCTGTTATGTCTTCTCCAGGTACATAAATCTGTTAAGAAAAAAACAAAAGTTACATTAAAATACATGAAGGCCAAATCAATCAGAAAGATTGTATATGAAAAGAACAAAAATCTTTCTCACAGATACTGAGACAGACATAAAACTGAAATGAATAACTGCAAGAAAGGGCACTTTCAAATGTAATAAAAACATCACATTTTTGAAATAATTGGAGTGACAACCTACTGATCATAACATTTTTCCACTAGTTGCTTCCAAATGAAATGGACAGCCATATACACTGAAGAGCCAAAGAAACTGGCACACCTGCCTAATATCGTGTAGGGCCCCTGCGAGCATGCAGAAGTGCTGCAAACACGACATGGCACGGACTGGACTAATGTATGAAGTAGTGCTGGAGGGAAATGACACCTTGAGTCCTGCAGGGCTGTCCATAAATCTGTAAGACAATGAGAGGGTGGAAACCTCTTCTGAACAGCATGTTGAAGGCATCCCAGATCTGATCAATAATGTTCATGTCTGGGGTGTTTGGTGGCCAGTGGAAGTGTAAAGACTCTGAAGAGTGTTCCTAGAACCACTCTGTAGTAATTCTGTAAGATGTTGCTTTGTCCTGCTGGAATTGCACAAGTCCGTCGGAATGCACAATGGACATGAATGGATGCAGGTGATCATACAGGATACTTACGCATGTGTCACCTGTCGCAGTAGTATCTCGATGTGTCAGGCGTCCCATATCACTCCAACTGCACACACCACACACACCATTACAGAGCCTCCACCAGCTTGAACAGTCCCCTGCTGACATGCAGGGTTCATGAATTCGTGAAGTTGTCTCCATACTCATAAAAGTCCATCCGCTTGATACAATCTGAAATGAGACTCGTCCGACCAGGCAACATGTTTCCAGTCATCAACAGTCCAATGTCGGTGTTGACAGGCCCACATGAGGTGTAAAGCTTTGTGCCATGCAGCCATCAAGGGTATGCAAGTAGAACTTCGGCTCTGAAAGCCCTTATTGATGATGTTTTGTTGAGTTGTTTGCATGCTGACACTTGTTGATGGCCCAGTATTGAAATCTCCAGCAATTTGGGGAAGGGTTGCACTTCTGCCATGTCAAATGATTCTCTTCAGTTATCATTGGTCCTGTTCCTCCAGGATCTTCCAGCCACAGTATATTGGAGATGTTATGTTCTACTGCATTCCTGATATTCATGGTACACTTCATCACTATGTCAAAGATGCTGTGTCCCATCGCTCATGCACCAACTATAACAACATGTTGAAACTCACTTAAATCTTGATAATCTGCCAATGTAGCAGTAGTGACCGATTTAACAACTGCACCAGACATTATTGTCTTATATAGGTTTTGCTGATCACACTGCCATATTCTGCCTCTTTACACACCTCTGTATTTGAATACACATGTTTTACACCATTTTCTTTGGCACTGCAGTGTATAAATATGGGTTAAAGACAAGATAGGGGGAGTTGCAAAAGTCTATATAAAATCACTATAGTTTAATTGTTAAACTATAATGGTTTACCTGTGTGTTGGCAAAGTGGTCATTACAGATATTGAATTCACTATTCAAGACAAAAATGATGAAGGAAGGCTATGATCATGTTAAAGGAAGCTTCTGAGAACTCATCTGGAGTGGTGTAGAAAAATTACAGGAATATTAAATCAGGATGCTGGAAAATGGATTTCCTCAAATATACACTCCTGGAAATTGAAATAAGAACACTGTGAATTCATTGTCCCAGGAAGGGGAAATTTTATTGACACATTCCTGGGGTCAGATACATCACATGATCACACTGACAGAACCACAGGCACATAGACACAGGCAACAGAGCATGCATAATGTCGGCACTAGTACAGTGTATATCCACCTTTCGCAGCAATGCAGGCTGCTATTCTCCCATGGAGACGATCGTAGAAATGCTGGATGTAGTCCTGTGGAACGGCTTGCCATGCCATTTCCACCTGGCGCCTCAGTTGGACCAGCGTTCGTGCTGGACGTGCAGACCGCGTGAGACGACGCTTCATCCAGTCCCAAACATGCTCAATGGGGGACAGATCCGGAGATCTTGCTGGCCAGGGTAGTTGACTTACACCTTCTAGAGCACGTTGGGTGGCACGGGATACATGCGGACGTGCATTGTCCTGTTGGAACAGCAAGTTCCCTTGCCGGTCTAGGAATGGTAGAACGATGGGTTCGATGACGGTTTGGATGTACCGTGCACTATTCAGTGTCCCCTCGACGATCACCAGTGGTGTACGACCAGTGTAGGAGATCGCTCCCCACACCATGATGCCGGGTGTTGGCCCTGTGTGCCTCGGTCGTATGCAGTCCTGATTGTGGCGCTCACCTGCACGGCGCCAAACACGCATACGACCACCATTGGCACCAAGGCAGAAGCGACTCTCATCGCTGAAGACGACACGTCTCCATTCGTCCCTCCATTCACACCTGTCGCGACACCACTGGAGGCGGGCTGCACGATGTTGGGGCGTGAGCGGAAGATGGCCTAACGGTGTGCGGGACCGTAGCCCAGCTTCATGGAGACGGTTGCGAATGGTCCTCGCCGATACCCCAGGAGCAACAGTGTCCCTAATTTGCTGGGAAGTGGCGGTGCAGTCCCCTACGGCACTGCGTAGGATCCTACGGTCTTGGCGTGCATCCGTGCGTTGCTGCGGTCCGGTCCCAGGTCGACGGGCACGTGCACCTTCCGCCGACCACTGGCGACAACATCGATGTACTGTGGAGACCTCACGCCCCACGTGTTGAGCAATTCGGCGGTACGTCCACCCGGCCTCCCGCATGCCCACTATACGCCCTCGCTCAAAGTCCGTCAACTGCACATACGGTTCACGTCCACGCTGTCGCGGCATGCTACCAGTGTTAAAGACTGCGATGGAGCTCCGTATGCCACGGAAAACTGGCTGACACTGACGGCGGCGGTGCACAAATGCTGCGCAGCTAGCGCCATTCGACGGCCAACACCGCAGTTCCTGGTGTGTCCGCTGTGCCGTGCGTGTGATCATTGCTTGTACAGCCCTCTCGCAGTGTCCGGAGCAAGTATGGTGGGTCTGACACACCGGTGTCAATGTGTTCTTTTTTCCATTTCCAGGAGTGTACATTCTGCTGCTACATAACAGAATACATACATTAACAAAGATTTTAATGGACAAGAATCACTGCTCAAAGTTGTACATTAGCTTGGTGGCTATATCCTATATCATAGATTACAACTAAGAATATACCATACATACTCCAATAATATGTGCCTGCGAAAAATCCGTGCACCCCAATTTTGAGGAAGAGGGGAAAAAAATTATTTTTTGCTTTAATTTGTTTTATTTACAAAAAAAATTGTTCCAATGTTATGATGTGTTCAAAAGTATGTATAATAACTACTGGTTTGAAGCAATGCTGCTGTACAGGTTGATACATCATTAAAACGCAACCAATTCAGTGGCGTGCAGCTGGCCAGCCAGCAGGCAGGCAGCCAGCGGCGTGCAGCTGGCCGGCTGGCCAATTAGATGGGTGGGCGGCTGGGGAATATTATCACCGCCATCAGGGACTCTACGTGTACTTACAGTAGCAAAAAAAGCAATGTGAATTATCTTGTTTAAGAATTTGTTAATATGGTATGTGCAATAAAATATTTTAGTCAATACCAGTACGTTTCCTCTCTTACCACTCTATTCATCACTTTCATCATCATCACTAGCGGGAGAATCATTGTCGTCTTCACCATCTTCCCATAGAGCATCGTCCTCTGTTCTATCCAGTGAATTTGTGATTTCACATTTTTTTGAAGGATTTTTCCACCAGTAGTTGCGGAATGGAGTCCCATGCACTTTTCACCCATTCACAAATCTGGGACAAATGCGGCCGTTTGATTTTTCCACTAGGTGTGAACTTATGGTTTTCATCAGCCATCCACTGCGTATATTGCTGTTTAAGTGCAGCTTTGAATGGCCGATTTATACACACATCTAGAGGTTGTAGGATGGATGTTAGGCCTCCAGGGATAATGACCAAGTCAGTTTTCCCTTTTTGTAATTTGTCTCCCACTTCCTTAGTTGTATGTCTGCGGAAGCTGTCTAGGACCAACATGTTGCGTAAATTCAGTAACGCACCAGGACAACATTGCCAAACATGTGTCACCCAGTCAATTATAAGTTCATTGTCCATTCACCCTTTCAGATTCGCTCTCACTAATACCGGTATGCCTTTTACTGATATTTTTGGAATAGTTTTCCTTTTAAATATCACGCAAGGTGGTAGCTTTCGTCCATCGCCAGTTACACACAACATCACTGTACATCTTTGTTTCTCACTGCCGCCAGTTCGTATCATAATGCTGGATTCTCCTTTCCTGTTCACTGTGTTGTTGAGTGGCATCTCAAAACAGACTGGCGTTTGATCCGCATTACCAGTTTGCAATAATATATAGGACTGTTTACTGTGCAGATTTAACACATAACGATGAAAATTGACTATTTTTTCCTCGTAATCGCCTGGAAGCCACTGAGCGATAGTAGTTTTCCTCCGGAATCCTAAACCATTTCAGTTGAAAAATCTTGATAGCCAGCCCCGGCTAGCTTTGAAACTGGTAATGCCTAGTTCTTTGGCTAAAGACAATGCTTTAAGTTGGCACATTTCACTTGTCACTGCACATCCGTATTGTCGCTTCTCATCTACATAAACGCAGAGCCTTTTCTCGAGGTCCTGAAGCTTCGCTTTTTGGCCGCGAGATTCCTGGTGATTACTATTAGTTTCTTGAAGCTGCATTTTATTTTTGTGCCAGTCACAAATACAACTCTCACTCATATCATACTTTCTTCCTGCTGCACGGTTTCCTATATTCTTGGCTTCTTCAATAATTTTCACTTTTTCTTTAGCAGTGTTTGAGCGATAACGATAACTTGTAGCCATAATTAACAAGTTTGAAGACGTTAATACTTCACTCCTAATGTGCTACTGATGCATCACAGACTGAGGCCGCAACAATGCAATAGTGTAATGGGATGTATTGTTGGAGGCGGAGCAGTACCAACAATGTTTCGAATAATCCGTGCACCCCAGTTTTTCGTCCTAAAATTCAGGAAAAAACATGTGCGGATTATTCAAGTATATAGGGTAATGTGGAAATTGCAGACCCAGTTTTAAAACCCTTCAAATTAATTCTTATGCAATATGTAAAACATATCAGTGGGAACAATCACAGCTACAAAGCGAAAGGCGCATTACACAGAATAACACGTGAAACAAGTATGCTCAGTGGTCAAAATATTAGTCACCCTTTTAAAAGAGCACTGGAGGACAATGGGTGGTGTAGAATAGGTAACTGCCAGTCACATGACCCTCCACTGCTAATGTACGTCATGTCAGTGAACTGGCGTGTGCCGCAGTTCATTGTATGGTATCAGCATAGTAAGGTCAGATGATGTGGAGCTGTGACAGAGTGGCAGAAATGAGCTACCATATCAATTAAAATAATGAATTTTCAAAAACATAATGTTCTGGATAGATAAAAAGATCTACTCACCAAGCAGCAGCAGGATAACCCACATATAAAAGGTATTACATTTGCAAGCTTTCAGAGGCAATAGCTCTGTATTCTGACAGAAGGTTTGAAGAGGAATGAAGAGGGATGAAGGGAAAGGACTGGTGAGGTTTAGGAAAAGGGGTAGAGATTAGAAAAGTCATCCTGTATCCTGAGCCAGTGGAGACTTAATGGATGGGATGAGAAGGAAAGACTTACTGTTGGAGACTGAATCAGGCAAGATTCAAAAACTTGAGAGCTTAAAGGTGGAAGAAAGTGTAATATGCAAGACAGAGATTATGGCTAGAACATCATGCATGAGTTAATAAGAACAAAAGGCTAAGTGCTTTGTATGTGACAGAGGTGGTCAGGGGGGGGGGGGGGGGGCACTGAAAAACACGCAGGTCAGAAAATGAAAGAGGTAGAAAACTAAAACAGAGTGGAGAAAGGAATAGTTACTGTGAAAAAATGCTGAGTCCAGAGAAATTAATGTAAACTAAGGTCAGTTGGGTGACAAGAACCTAGGACCAGTTGTAGTGCCAGTTCCCACCAGCAGATCTCATTCTGTCTGAGATTTTTCCCATCACATTTAGAATAGCTTTTTGTCACCCTCCCAATCTCCGCAATATCCTTCTCAGACCCCATGCTCCTTCTGCACCCATGTCCTTACTCCTGTGATGTCCCCACTGCAAAACTTGCCCTGTGCACCCTCCTACCACCACCAATACCAACCCTTTAACTGGCAAAACATATACCATAAAAGAGAGAGCCACTTACAAAATGACACGTCATATACTAGCTACTATGTAAACACTGTTTGGCCTTTTACACTGACATGACTAACACCAAGTGAAAATGAAATGATTGTGTGACACTGATGCCCATGAGGCCTCATTTGGGAAAGGTTGGCTGCTGGATTGCAAGTTCTATTTCAGGTGATGCCACATTGGGCAGCTTGTTTGTCAGTGATGATGAAATGAAAATGAGGACAACACAACGCCCAGTCCACAAGTGGAGAAAATCTCCAAGCCGACCGGGAATCAAACCCGGACCTGCTGTGTGGTAGGGAAACACATTACCACTCAGCTAAGCAGGCACACTTACCACCAAGTTAACAGTTACAATGAATGTGCATTGGCAGAGGGTGTATCCTGATAACACACAATACCCTGTTGCAGAGCATGCACTGCAACATGACAGTTGTGATCTTGGTGTATGTTTCACATGTGCAATCTGGATTCTTCCCCCAGACACCAGTTTCTCAGAACTCTGCTAGTGAGAACTGGCACTACAACTTGTCCTTGGTCCTTGCCACCAACCTGTCCTTAATTTATGTTAAATTCTTTGGTCGCAGCATTTCTTCACAGTAACTACTCCTTTCTTCTCTACATTTTAGTTTTCTACATCTTTCATTTTCCAACCCATCTATTTTTTGCCATCCCCCTCCCACCTCAAAAACATACTATGTGCTTAGGATTTTGCTCTTATTAATTCATACACGTGTTTTAGCATAATCTCTTTCTTGCATATTACCCTTTTCTCAGGTTCTTAAATATCACCTGGTTCAGCCCCCAACAATCAGTCTTCCCTACTATTCCCGTTCGGTATGTCTCCCCTGACCCAGGGTTCTGGGTGACTTTTCCAAATTCTACCCCTTTTTCTAAACCTCACTGTTCCTTTTCCTTCAACCCTCTTCCTTCTACGAGAAGAAGGACCCACTGGCTCCGAAAGCTTGCATACGTAATAGCTTTTATACATGTGTTCTTGGTGAGATGATTTGTTTCCTATCCAATTACATTACATTTTCAGAAGTGAGGTATCATGTTTTTGAACATGTCCATGACCACACTGTGAAAGAGGTTCCTGATTTGTTAAAGTATTAGTGTGGACTGTCTCACATGTCTATAAAAATCATGTACTACTCATGGTCATATTACATGGTGTAAGAACAGTGGTCATAAAGTGACCTTAACTGACAAGGATCAGAAACAAATCTCACGCCTTTTCAATGACAATCGATTTCAAACCCAATTGTAATTGCTGCTGTCAATGAATGCAGGTCTACCTCAACCAGTTTCTGAGTGAACAATGTGGCAGGAACTGCAGTCAGTGGACATTTGGAGTTGTATACCTAGCAAAGGCCTTTGCTTACAGCCGTGTGCCACTGATAATATCAGACAATAATGGAACAGAATAGTAGCTGACCTGAGGCATGTACTGTGACACATGAGTTGTGATTTTGACTCTTTTTCAAATTACACAACGTGTCAAGGGCAATGACTACTCAATAGGGCAGTCAGTCTCTATTGTGTAGAGTGTGTAATTCCAGTAATAATTCTGTGATGTTTTGGGAGTACAGTTTCGTGTTACAACTTGGGCCCACTCATTTAGGTTACTGTGAATAGGAGCCAGGATGTCAACATTATTGGTGAGCAGCTGTTGTTTTCTCTTACACAACTTTGCAACAAATGTGTTGTGGGCCACTCCCATCTTTCAAGATGACAACAACCATGTTCACAATCCGACAAACATACTTTCCTACTATGACCAACAATGTGTATCATAATGCAACTAGACGGTTAACTCAACCAATTTTAATCCCTTAGAATATCTCTATATGAGTAATTGGAACAGTGGGTGATGAAGTAAGTGAACTTTTTACTTAAAACACAAAAAGCAAAGAAAATGTGATTACAAAAATGTATATTTTTGTACTTCTAGAGCTATGCATTATACATCTGTGAACATTTGGACACATTTAATTTGCTGTCTGTATTTGTGTCACTACTGTATTAACTTTGTAATCCATTTTTATGTTTATGATGAAGTTAAATGAAACACTTTAAAAATTGACTGTTGGGTTTGACCAACATCATGAAAATGGTGGACATAAAAACACTCATTGAAATCTATGCCTACTACAATCAACACTATAATAAGAATTACAGATATTCTCAGACAGCACAATCATTGGTTTTCCCAACTCACAACCAAACCATCATCATTAACCCAACCTCAATGCAGGCTATGCCTCACATCAGTATGTCACCACAAATAAGATATCATAATCGCATATGTTGGCTTCACCAATTCATAACCAATCAGTCACCTTTGAAACTAATCTACATTCGAGACAGCATAAGAAGATCGATGACAGCTGGAACCACTGTTGCCAGTTTTTAATTGTGAAGCTCAAAGAGCTGCAAGTGAGAAGAATAGCACTCTATAGAGCTGTGAGGGCACTGAAACATTGCCACAGGGACTTTTACAAAATTGTATTACGTGACTGATTGCGGCAGGCATGCAAACCTGCTGCACACAGTAACTATAAGGGATCAATTTATACCAACTCGATTAGGGATATATAACAGATCAGTATGTCACTACAACAAAGGTTTTGTGATCACATTCATTGGCTTCACCAACTCACAACAAAACTGTCATCTTTTAAACTAACCTACACCTCATGCTATACTATATATATCAGTTTCTCCACAAAATGTACATTACAAAAAATAAAAGAGTTACGAAACATGTACTGTCATTGTTCTACTCTCTATTTGCACACGTATGACATCACATGCCAAATCATCTAGATCTACATCCACACTCAGCCTACCACAGTGAAGTGCATGGCACAGGGGACTTCCCTTTGCACCAGTTATTAGGGCTTCTTCCCATTCCTTCATGTGTGGAGAGTGGGAAGAATGACTGTTAAAATGTCTCTATGTGCACTGGGATTAAGGTAATCTTGTCCACATGATCACTATGGGAGTGATACATAGGAAGTTTTATTGTAGTCCTACATTCACAATTTAAAGCAGGTTTATGAAACTTCCTAAGTAGACTTTCTCAGGGCAGCTTGTGTCTACCTTCAAGTGTCTCTCAGTTTCACTTTTGAGCATATTTGTGACACTCTCCTAAGGGGACCGTTGGTGCTGCCCTACTCTGTATACTGTTCATCCTTCTGAGTACAGGTGCAACACATTTGAGCAATATTCTAGTATGGGTCACATGAGCATTCATAAGCAGTCTACACTGTAGATAGGTTGTACTTCGCTAGTATACTGTCAATGAAGTGAAGTCTGCTATTTGTTTTATCTAGCTTAAAACTGAGCCTGTTTGTTCATTCAGTTATATATCCTCACACATTTTTATACCGAGGTACTTGTATGAGTTGACCTTTCCAATGGAGACTTGCTGACATTGTGCCCCATAAAAATACACAGTTTTAAATTTCTGAGCATTTAAAGCTTGTTTCTAATCTTCACACCACTTTGTAATCTTATTATGATAATATTTGCACAGTTTTTTCCAGACAGCACTTTGTTACAGATAGGTTCATCATCTGTGTAAAGTCTGAGGCCATTATTAATATTGTCTGCAAGATCGTTATATTACAACACAAACAGCAAGGGTCCCAACATATTTCCCTGGACATATCTGAAGTTACTCCTACATCTGTCAATCACCCTCCATCCAAAGTAGCATGCTGTGTCACCCATACCAACAAATCCTCAGTCCAGACAAAAATTTTGCTTGACACATAATATGATCATACTTTTGATAATATGCATACATGTGCTACAGAGTCAAATTTTTTCAGAAATCAGGAAATACTGTATCCTGACTGCCTTGATCCATGGCTTTCAGCATGTGATGTTACAAAAGTGCTTGTTGGGTTTCACATAATCAATGTTTTCAGAATCCATGCTGGTTGGTATAGAGGAGGTCATTCTGTTCGAGATACTTCATTATGGTTGAACTCCAAATATTTTCCAAGATTCTACAATAAATGGATGTCAAGGATATTGGACAGTAGATTTGTGGATCATTTGTGCTACCCTTCTTGGAGATGGGTGTGACTTGTGCTTTCTTCCAACTACTGAGCACAGTTTTTCATTTGAAGGATGTACAGTAGATTATAATTAAAGGAGGGGCTAATTCAGCAGCAAATTCAGTACAGAATCTGATAGGGATTCCATCACACCGTAGAGCTTTGTTTAATTTTAGAAATTTCAGCTGTTTTTGAATTCTACTGGTACTGGTACCTGTATCACTTATCTATGCAGTGTTGTGAGGATTAAATAGGGGCAAAAACCCTGGATTTTTAAAGGAACATTTGTAAATGAATTTAGTGTTTCTGCTTTTGCTTTGCTACCCTCAATTTCAATCCCTGTCTCATCCTCAAGTGTCTGTATACTGAATTTGGTACCTCTAATGAGCTTAACATATGACTCGAATTTCTTTGGGTTCTGCGAGTGATTTTTTGATAACATTAAGGCTTCATGCACAGCCCTGTTGGCAGCCAAATGTGTTTCATTCAGCATCTCTCTATCCTACCTACAGCCCAGTGCTAAGTATCATTGACTGGTTTTCCACAAAAGGTCTCACCCACAATTTTAAAAAGACACAATATATTCAGTTCTGCACATCTAGCGGTACTACACAAATGATAAGTGTAATCCATGGTGAGGTAACAGTAAATAGTGTGGAAGCTTCAAAATACTTTGTGCTCGTATTGTCAAAAATTTAAACTGGAAAAAACACATTTTGGAACTCCTAAAACAATTTATTTCAGCCACAATTTGTACTTAGAATAATTGCAAATCTTGGGGACAGAAAAATCAATAAACTGACATATTTTGCACATTTTAATTCAATAAAGTTCTTGGATAATCCATCTTAAAGAAAAATAAGTTTTCATTGCTCAAAAACATGCTGTAAGAGAAATATGTGGTGTACATCCACAATCATCTGGGACATCTGTTTAAAGAGTTGGGCATTCTGACTACCACTTCACAGTACATTTATTCCATTATGAAGTTTGTTGTAAATAATCCAGTACAGTTCAAAAGGAACTATGATGTACATAAGTACAATACTAGAAGGGAAATGACATTCACTACTCCACATTTAAGGTTTTCTTGAGCACAGAAAGGGGTGCAAAATTCTGCAACAAATATTTTTGATATCTTAGCCAGCGATATAAAATGTCTTAGAGATAGCAAAGTAAAATTTCAAATCGAACTAAAAAAGTTTCTCCTTGACAACTCCCTCTATTCTGTAAAAGAATTTCCATTTCTGTAATGAGCAAATGATCTTGTTTAGGACTTACTAACTCATATCTGTAGATATTTTAAAAAATCACCTCAATGAATGTTCAGCATGTAGTCATATTTAAAAACTAAGTTGTGATTTCTTTGAAAAATGACTCATTCTACAACATTACAATTTATCATGCAAATGATCCATGGAGCATGAAAGTAACTAATTAACCAACCTTGTTTTGCACTTATTATGCAGTAGTCGCTGTTTCTTTCTCAGTTCTTGACAGTGGTTACATACGATGAACCATTCTGCCAGGTACATACCTCTCAACTGCATGGTAAACTGATCTTCTAATCTGTGCCACAGTTCTTCTACCTGCTCCTCTCCAGAGCTAAATGTTTCAAGTTTCTTACCACTGCCTCTTTATATAGTTTGCTGAACATATAAATTCTTCTACTTGTTTAAATTTCCCTTTGTACTCTGGTAATCATTGTTACTACAATTGTCTCGAGGTTAAAACTAGTCTTTAGGTGAACATACTCAGAGAGGTCAGGTCTGTTTGTTGCTACAAGATCCAATATATCTCCACTATGAGGGTGATTCCAAACAACCTGTTCCAGGCAATTCTCTGAAAACACACTTAGTAATGTTTCACAGTAAGTTTTGTCATGACCATCACTTACAAAATAGCATTCTCCAATTACGAGGGTGTGATTGGGGAGCTCAGGTACTAGTGAACTTAGGTTTTCTCTAGAGTTTTTGGTTACATCTGGAGGTGAGTCTGGTGATCAACAGAAGGGCCAATTAGGAATTTGTGCCCATACTTGAAACTGGGTCCTGCCCAGACAGCCTCACATACAGTTTAAATATCTGTATCAGAAGAATTGAATTTGTTTACTGTGACAAAAACACCATTGTCAATTACCATTACCCGACTCTTTTGACATACGATTAAATTTTTCCCAAAAATCTCGCTACTATCAATTTCATGTTTTCAATAGCCTTCTTGTTCTAGTATTATATGAGCTCCACTGCTTTTTAGGGGCACTTCAAACTTGACACTTTGTTGTGAATGCTTTGGCAGTTAATCAATGGGATTTTAATATTCCTTGCTGTAGTGGACATTTCTTTGGATCTTGCACAGATATCTTTATCTGAACTGGATGAAGAGTCATCTTATCCAGAAATCCCTCATGTGCAAATCACACACACAGTCAGCTACCTGGGTAGCAGCCCTGAAGTATGGCACACACTTGACCCATTTAGAGGAACACTACAGTTAACCATACAGCTAAGTGTCCAGGAAGTGCCTGTCACTAAATCTTCGAAGTTTCCATTCAGTGATCACTTCTGGAAAAATGCTGCAAATTATGAATTTCATTAAAATTCAGCAAGCAAGGCTGGTCTTCTCAACCTTCTCTGCCAGTCACTGGAATGATCCAAATATGACTTCAGAATACAGACAACAGGTATTGTTTGTTCCAATGTGCACCACAATCTGCAGTTGATTGCACCTTGTTTCCTTAACTCTTTAATTGGGCATGTTGGATATATATGTCCCCGCCCTGCTAATTCACAGTGGGTTCGAACGGATATATCCATCCACTGTGTTATGTGACTAGTAGCTAATGGGAATGATGAATTATCAGTTTGCCATTGACACTGTGGTATTAGTTGAGCTTCGTCCACTAGATGGTAGCTCTCGTCAGACAAAGCAGCATGTTCTAGGCTAGTTACACATTGTCCACTCGAGCGCGTGTTGACAGTGGTGTGCGTCCAGTGAAGCAGCTGCAAAAGAGCGCCTTTTTTTGTCTGTGTTTACTGCCATGTTAGTAAGTGATCTTTTGCAATGGTGAAAAGAAGTTGTTTATCAGATTCAGAAATTGAGCAGCTGCTTTTAGAAAGTGATGATAATTTCAGTGACAATTCTGAAAGTTTACAAGGTACAAATGTTGAGGCTAGTGAAAGTGCCTTCGATTCAGAAACATCTGACGACAATACACTACTGCAGCAGACGGTACCTAGCGCATTTGTGCATGCTAGTTCAGTTTGTAATCAATATTTTTTCAGTGGTTGTAGTGGTACAGTTGTGCCTCAAAAACAATATGATGTGATGAGTTGTTTTGTGTGTTTTGTGGACGATGCTTTGTGCACAATAAAAGCTGGACAGGTGAACCTATGTGCAGAACAGATCCTAGCTTCTCATCCCAATTTAGCAGCATGCTCCAGGGTTCACAGTTGGCAGGTTACTACATGTGATGAGGTAAAAACACTTATTGGAATGCTTATACTTCAAGGAATTCTTCACAAACCAGACCATAAGATGTACTTTTCAAAGAGAGACTCAGCTGACACACCTTTCTTCAGGAAACTGATGAATGAAAAGCGGTTTTATTTTTTACTGAAATTCCTCCACTTTGCTGACAATACCTCGTGTGACCCACTAGGCACTATCAGCAGGAAACTATTCAAAATTCACCACATTACAGAGCATCTGTGGCGTAAATTCAGAATAGTATATATGCCAGAAAGGAACATCACCATTGATGAATCGTTGTTGCCCTGGAAAGGACGGCTTGGATGGAGGCAATATATTTCATCAAAGCGTAGCATATTTGACATCAAATTGCACAAACTTTGTGAAAGCAGCTCCGGGTATATATGGGACTTTATTGTTTGCACTGGAAAGGATACTAATTATGGTAGCCACTATCCAGATGCAAAAATAACCTCTCAAATTATTTTGGAGCTTCCACACAATCTACTTGGGAAAGGCCACTGCATTTATCTTGACAACTAGTACACCAGTCCAGATTTGGTAGACAAACTAACCAGCAGTAAAACCGACGTTGTCGGCACAATGCGGAAGGCAGAACGAGGTTCCCTGATTTCGTAAAAAAGGAAAAACTGAAGAAAGGGGAGTACATAACAGGGTACAGAGGCGAGCAGGTGGTAATGAAATGGAAGGACAAAAGAGACATTGTTATGGTCGGCACCTTCCATGATGATACATTTTTAAATGTAAACTCGAAGAAGTGAATCGTTCAAAAGTGACATGTTGTCATTGACTACAACAAGAATATGGGGAGGGGGGAGGGGGGGGGGGGGAGGGGGGTAGGGGGGCGATTTTCAGTTACAAAGCTACCAGATGGCCAGGAGCAGGCTGAAAAAATATTATCACAAGCTTTTCCACCACTTGTTGGACATTGCATGTTTCAATGCATATGTTCTGTACAAGCAGCGTAACGATGAATGAAGTAGAATGAGCTTCATGATTAGCCTTTGCAAACAGTTGATCATATCTTCACCACAACAACGGACATCAGTAGGACGCCCACCTCGAACACCGAAAGCAACACGCCTTACAGCCAGGCATTTTCCAGACCTTCTGCCCCCCACAACGAAGAAAAGGCCAACAAGGAGGTGTGTGGCATGCACGAGAAAAGCCCTTTGCAAAGAGACTTCATACTGGTGTGGAGAATGCAATTTTCCTTGTGTGCAGCACCTTGTTTTAAAATGTTTCACACTGAAAATAACTTGTAATATCATGAAAACACAGTTTTGTTAACTTCTGCAATAAATTTTATTCATTTCCACCCAATATCAATTTAAATTCAACAATGAAAACATGAAGGAAAACATCTATGCTTGAGAACAGTATGCAGCATCACTGCGCAAGGGCGTGCTGGCGCATATTACCCGCTGCGGAAGAGGCGCACGCATGCAAACTACCCACTTAATGGGTTAAGGCATGCAGGAATAGCCTCTTCAACATGTTGAGTGAGGCCCACAGGCATACACATTGAGTGCATCTGACGTTCCTTCCCATCCCTCATTGCTGTTTCCCTAAAATGTCAGACCAGATGTCTGGTATCAGTAGGTTTGCTTAACATTAATATTATACAGATGCTTATAATGTGAGGCATTCATTTATTGCCCAGTCATCTCCTTGACCTAAAATGCTCAAACTCAGCAACTTATTTTTGGATACACATCTTTCCAAAACACGTGATCTTCCCACGCCTCTGCAGTTTGATTTAATAAATGTGAGCAAGAATTTAAAAGAGGTGGTGGTATATAAAGACTGAATACCCATGGACATAACGCAAAGAAAACAGCCATTTGATAATCAAATCAGCTTTTAAAGCTTTCCACTAATAAGGCAGTTGAAGAAGACCAAAAAAGATCAACTAGGAGAAAAAATCGTGTACTTGCAAATTTTTGCACAGTGGTAGGGAGTCTCCTAAACAACATACTAAAAATCCTGAACGTTGGGGTGGGAGCATTTATAGAGATAACTTCTAGGTTTTTGTCAAATAAGTCAAAAACATTGGCTTCTAGCAAACATGTTTGACAGTAAAAACTACATTAAATTTCCCATAAAAATGCCTTGTTCATCTTTTCTCTGAGGCTAATAGTATCTGCATTGCTGGGAATGGAAAAATTTCAAATTGTCAAAAATATTATTTTAACAGTATAAAATTAGTGTTTATCTTTATATGAAGTGGGTTGAAAACAAATATTTGATGTTTGTACCACGTCTAAGCACAGTATAGCTTTAATAAGGGATAAATTGTGTTCCAGTGATGTAACAGGGCAAGTGGGTGGATATATGGAGTAGAAGTGTGAGATAAGGTAGGTCACCAGATTGTGTTCATGTATTTTCCTTCTTCATAGGTCAGTAAATTGAAGACTGAGCAGATAATTCCCCACTCTGTTCACCCCAATACATCACAAGAAGCAACTACAGGGTGTCTCACAAAGTTATGCTGATCCTCCACAGCCACAGTGTGCCTTATGAATCACTGGTGACGCAGTGTGCAGACATGAGTCAATAAGAAATTGGAAGATTGAATATGTCTCACACAAACACAATGTTATCATTTCAGCACAAATTCACTTGCTTTGGTAGAGTTTGCATTTAGTGTTTCGTCTTCATCATTTGATCAATAGACATAAAAGATTAGTACATAAGATGCCAGACAACTTCTTCATGCAGGTTATATTGCCCACTTCCATTGATTTACAAGGGAAAAGTGGGTTACTCTCCAATGAGTAATTTGGTGCATATTAAGTATGAATACCAAACTAAAAACACAAGAAATGCAAGGTAGATGCACTACTCAATTTGTACCAAGTGCATCCTCTCCCTCTCTCCCTCTCCCCCCTCCCCCTCTCTCTCCTCTCTCTCTCTCCTCTCTCTCTTTCTCTCTCTCTCTCTCTCTCTCTCCCTCTCCCCCTCTGTGCTCCCCCTCTGTGTGTGTGTGTGTGTGTGTGTGTGTGTGTGTGTGTGTGTGTGTGTGTGTGTGTGTGTCAAAGTGTTACCAGTATGTAAAATTATATGACAGCTCCAAAAAAGAGAAGAAAAATAAACAAAAAATCGAGGACAAACAATGGAGATGCAGGTGGTATAGTCACTACTGTGTGGCAAATTTTGTGTTTTTGGGACAGTTTCGAAGGCAGTGGGTTACTAGCAGCTCATTTTGCAGTGCCATAAAAACAAAAATAAACTAGAACAGTCTTGGAAATGTGATAAAGAGCCACATAAAACAGAAAAATAGTGGTGAGTGACAGAAATAAAGAAATATACACATCAGAGCAGGGACACTTACTGCAAAGAAACTAAATGTCCCTTCATATTGCTCTTCAAACCTAAGAGCCTAATTGATTCCAGGCACCAAACACAGAGTTTTATAATGTCTAAAAAATACCTATACCAAATCCATGGCACCTACAAAGGGTCACGATGTAATGACATTCTTCTACAGAGCACTTTGCAAATAAATGTGCAGTCCTGATCTTCTCTGCATACCCAAACCCTCAGCTTAAACGAAGGCTGAGTGGGACTAATGGACCTGCACAAAAAATGTCAGCTTGTCAACAGAAGAAAGCATGACAGAAAAGTGACCACACTCAACAACTGCTGTACTGTTTCACAAATATCACCCATCATATTATCAATATTCCCCAATCATTAAACTTTGCCTGAAGTTATTGAGTCAGTAAAAGTTACACCCACAGGCATTCTAAAAGAAGGCTAAGTTTGTTAAATGACCATAGGTCTCAAAGTAATTCAAGTACCTAATAAATGAAAATTGCATTACCACAGTACAGTGTGGGAAAATTTGTGATGAAAATAATATCATAAGGTGCCAGATCAACTTCATAAAACGTGGTACACCATACAATAGTGACTTGCTGCAAAGTGGTAAACAGGACAATAGCAACCAACTCCAGGCTTTACTCCATCCAATTAAAACTGTCGGCTGCAAATGGAAGCTGTAATTTGGATTACACAATTTGCCACAATATCTACATGTAACCCTACAAACCGCTGTGAAGTGCACAGAAGAGGGTATGTCCCATTATATCAGTTATTAGGATTTCTTCTCATTCCATTCACATACAGAATGAGGAATAATGATTATTTAAATGCCTCTGTGCATGCTGTAATTAATCTAATCTTATTTCCACAATCCTTAAGTGAGCAGTGTGTAGGAGGTTGTAATATATTGTTGTAATATACTCTTAGTCATCATTTAAACCCAGTTCTTATCAAGATAGTTTACATCAATTTTCAAGAGTCTGCCACTTCAGTTTCTTCAGTATCTCTGTGCCACTATTCCATGGTGCTGCAGTCACCACAGACGCCTACTGCAGCAGTATCATCGCAGACAGGCCAGCGATGCAGGTAGCCGACTCTGCTGCGAAGTCTGGCCAACGCAAAAGTGTTTACAAGCAAGTACCACTGTTGAGAACAAACATGTAGGTACGGCATCCTCTCTTCTGCAATGGTTGTGCTACATTGCTTCTGTCGTGTAGGCTATGTACCAGCTGCTAACAGCTGACTTCAATGTGGAACAGTTGTACAGGCACAGAGTCGAAGGGAGAAGGGAACTCTGATTATAGGAATTAGTTGTTATTTGCCTGACCCACAGAAGTTATCCTTAATGTTTTTTTGGTTTTGAAGAGTGTGTGTTACTGTTGGTGGTCTATTGCAGTTTCCTTAATAAAAAAAAAAAGTTGGCAAAACAAGTTGGTTCTTGCTCTGCAGATTTAGCACATGGGTCAAACAAATCAGTGACCATTCATGCTGCCCTCCTCTGCATACCTTAGCTATACCCTGTTAGTCCTTTCTGGTATGGGTCCCATACACTTGTGGAAAATTCTAGGATGGGTCGTGCAAGTTATTCGTAAACAAACTACTTTGTAGACTGATTGTATTTCTCCTTTATTCTACTAATGAACCAAAGTTTGCCATCTGCTTCACCCATGGCCGAGCGTATGTGAACATTTCATTTCATAACCCTACAAAGGGTTACACCATGGTATTCATATAGGATAGCCCTACTACTTTTTTTGTTTTTTCTGTGAAGCACACGATTTTATCTTTCTGAACATTTAAAGCAAGTTTTCTAATCTTCATATCACTTTTAATCTTATCAAGATCTGACAATATCTGTGGAGCTTCTTTCAGATAGTACTTCATTTTTTAGATAACTGCATAATCTGCAAAAGTCTGAGGTTATTATTAATACTTTCTGCAAGGTCATTAATATACAACATGAACAAAATGGGTCCCAACACATTTCCCTGGGCACATCCAAACTTACTTCTACATCTGACGGCGACTCTCCACCCAAGACAACATGCTGCACCACCTTACCAAAAATTCTGTATCCAGTCGCAAATTTCGCTTGATACCCAATATGATTGTACTTTTGACAATAAGCATAGATGTGGTGCTGAGTCAAATGCCTTTTGAAAATCAAGAAATACTGCATGTATCTGACTGCCTTGATCCAAAGCTTTCAGTACGTCAGGCAAGAAAAGTGTGAGTTGGGTTTTGTATGACCACCATTTTCATAATCCATGCTAGCTGCATGGAGGAGGTCATTCTGTTTGAGATATATCATTTTGTTTGATCTAAGAATATGTTTTATGATTCTAGAACAAATTGATGTCAAATATATGGGATGGTAGTTTTGTGGATCACTTCCACTATCTTTCTTGTAAATGGGTGTGGCAAGTCATCTCTTCCAACAACTGGGCATGGTTTTTTATTCAAGGGATCTATAATGGATGTAGTTAGAAGTGGGTACAACTCAGCCACGCATTCATTATAGAATCTGATAGGGATTCCATCGGGCCCTGGAGCTTTGTCCAGTTTTAATTACTACTTCAGTTGTTTCTCAAAACCACTGCAACACATAATTATTTCTCTTGTATTTGCGAATGATTCAACAGTAACTCTGAGTCACTAACAGCCTTTACATATGACCAGAAATTCTTTCGGTTTTGTGAAAGACCATCAGACAATATTCTGCTACAATAGTCATTGAAGGCTTCAGCACTGCTCGCTTGACAGCCACACACTTTTCATTCAGCATCTCTCAATCTGTAGCCCTATGCTTTGTTTCATAGTACACCCATTATGCAGTAGTGCCTGTTTGTTTATAAGTGTCTTTACAGAGATTGCATACCATGGATAGTCCTTCCAATTATGAACTGTTCTGCTGGGAACATGTCTACTCAGTGCATGGTCAACTACAATGCTTAAATCTACATCTACGTCCATACACTGCAAACCATCATGAGGTGCATGCAGAGGGTATGTCCCATTGCACCAGTTGTTAGGGTTTCTTCCTGTTCTATTCACGTATGGAGTGCAGCAAGAAAGTTTGTTTGAATGTCTCTGTGTATGCTGTAATTATTCTGATCTTATCCTCATGATTCCTATGTGAGTGATATGTAGGGTGTTCTAGTATATTCCTAGAGTGATCATTTAAAGACAGTTCTAGATACTTTGTTAATAGACTTTCTTGGGATAGTTTACATCTATGAGATCATTCATGCTGCCCTTCTCTGTATATATTCAATATCCCCTATTAGTCCTATCTGAGGGAGGAATCTACGACTCCCTCTTCTCAGGATAAGTGAGCCTAGGCATCACCTCACAGCAGGAAGAGCTCATACAGATGGTCCTCTTTGAAAAGATTTGGGGGGGGGGGGGGGGATGCTGGTCCAGGATCCAATTTCAGGAGGGTCTATCTAGATTGTGGTGCCCTTATTTTTGTCTGTGAGGGTGTGCATACAGTGGAATGGCTCAAGGACAAGGTGCCCATGATACCCCCATTGAAGGGTGCGAAGCTGCTGGTCAGGACAGCAGCTGACCGTCTTAAGACCACAAAGGTATCAATATGGTTACCAAAGATCCTTAAGGATGTCTCTCCAAAGACTCTGTTCAAGAAAATAGGGGCCCAGAACCAAAAGCCTCGACAGAGGATTGGAGAGTAAGGCTGTATCAGAAGGACGAACCCTGGCGGTAGAGGTCAGAGAGAAGTCCTTGAAGGCGATGCGAGAGCAAGACAGCAAGACCTGAAATTGTTTTTAAGGACCTTGCAGGTTGCCATCAGGGTAAACAAAGACCTCAAAAGCAATGACGGCAGCAAGTCATAGACTGGAGGTGCTGCAGATTAATCTTCAGCACAGTAAAGGGGCCACTGCTGTCCTGAGCTATTGCCTGGGGAGACAGGAAGTGCATCTGGCCCTGATACTAGAACCCTACTTATATAAAGAGGGTGTATCAGGCCTAAGTGGCACTGGAGGTAAGCTTATTTATGCTAGGAATCTAAGAAACTCCAGAGCATGCATCTATGTGAGAAATGGAATTTCTTTCATGCCAATGATGGATTTCTGCTCCAGGGACCTGGTGACCATCAGGATGCAGCAACGTGAGGAAGGTATCACGAGGGAAATTGTTTTGGCCTCAGCATACCTTCTTTACAAGCATACCTCCTTTGGAGGTGAGGAGACTGACAGAAGCTTGCCATCAGCAAGGTGACCAACTATTGGATGGATGTGATGTCAATGCCCACAACCTAGTGTGGGGCAGTGAGGACACCAATAGTAGATGTGAGTGCCTTCTTGAATTTCTCTTTTCTAACAACTTGGAGGCCCTGAATAGGGGTGATGAACCTACATTCAGGAACAGCAGAACGGAAGTCGTAACTGACATAACCTTTGGTTCCATTATGATGGGCAGCTATGTCAAACAATGGCATGTAGCGTTAGAGCCAGCCTCATCGGACCATATGTATATTAAATTCAAAGTTGAAATGGGAATCAGACAGATCACGGCTTATAGGTATCCCAGGAAAACAGACTGGGAGACATATAGGAGGAACCTTGACTTAAGCTTATCAGAAATTAAAACCTCAATATGGAATCCAGTAGAGTTTGAGGAAGTAGCAGAGGCTGTCAACTCTGCCATAGTGAGCTCATACCAGCACAACTGCACAATCACCAAGAAGTGCACAAATAGGAGTGTGCCTTGATGGAACAATAACTTGGAAATGCAAAGAAAACAGGTACGAAGACTGTTTAACCTTGCAAGACATAAAGGAAAATGGGCAAAATATTGTGAGGCCCTTGTCAACTACAACCTGCAATTAGACAAGCAAAGAGGCAACCTGGAAGGCTTTCTATGAGGAAATGGAGGGCACAGCAGCTCAAGCCAAACTTCAAAATCCTCACTAGAGTACCAACTAATCCAGGAGGTACATTGAGGAAGGAGGATGGGCAATATACGAAGATACCACATGAGATGCCGAAACTGCTCCTCAAGACTCACTTTCTTCAATATGCTCTGGTGGGTAACATAGACCAGAATGCAATCCCTCAGAGGCAATGGTTCTCAGGCATTGAAAGAGAGGACTGAGAATCGGCCAAGGAGTGTGTCGACTTCAGTACAATCCAATGGGCAGTGGGAACATTCCAACCGTTCAAGTCAACTGGCCCGGACAGAATATTCCCAGCTCTCCGGCAACAGGCAGAAGAGAATTTCATAAGAGTCCTATGCAGGTTATTCAGGGTTAGACTAGCAGCAGGAATCATTCCCAATACCTGGAGGGCAGTGAAGGTTGTTTTTATTCCAAAGCCAGGGAGAATTGATCATACCAGGGTTATTTGGTAACCGTGATAGCGTTACGGAGATGTTTAATAAACTCAAGTGGCAGACTCTGCAAGAGAGGCGCACTGCATCGCGGTATAGATTGCTCGCCAGGTTTCGAGAGGGTGCGTTTCTGGATGTGGTATCAAATATATTGCTTCCCCCTACTTATACCTCCCGAGGAGATCACGAATGTAAAATTAGAGAGATTAGAGCGTGCACGGAGGCTTTCAGACAGTCGTTCTTCCCGCGAACCATACGCGACTGGAACAGGAAAGGGAGGTAATGACAGTGGCACGTAAAGAGCCCTCCGCCACACACCGTTGGGTGGCTTGCGGAGTATCGATGTAGATGTAGAAGGATACGAGACCAATCAATCTGTCCTCCTTCATTCTTAAAACATTGGAAAAACCGGTTAATGTACATGTTGGGGACAGGAGGCTAACTAGGGCTTCTCTACATTCAAACCAGCACGCATATCAACCAGGTAAATCATGTGAGACAGCTCTCCATCAACTCTTTGGGAGGGTGGAAAAAGCACTTCACTTTCAAAAAATAGCCCTCTGCATCTTCCTGGACATTGGAGGGGCCTTTAGTGACACAACCTTCAATTCCATGGTTAGAGCAGCAGAGGAGCATGACCTAGGGACCACTATACGTAGGTGGACTAGGGCCATGCTTAGAGGAAGGATGGTAGAGGCCACCATGATGAATGAGAAGATGGTAATTAACACCACTAGAGGTTGGCCACAAGGAGGAGTTTTGTCCTCTTTATTGTGGAATCTAGCGATGAACAAACTCGTTGAGGAACTAAATTCCAGTCCATTCTTTTACACAGGTCACACCTGAAGTTACTTGTCATAGTAATACTTCACAAATTTATTGACATAGTTAGGAATATGGCACAAGGTACATTGGACATTGTGCAAGGCTGATGCATTAGACAGGGTGTAAGGGTTAATCCTAAGATGACTGTTTTGGTACCATTCATGAAGAAGCATATCAAACACTCAAGCTGGAATCTATAGCTCTTCAATGAAACTCTACCTGTGAAAGGGATAGTGAAATATCTAGAGGTAACCTCAGATGGGAAACTAACACGGACCACTCACATCAAGAGCATCTGCTCCAAGGCAAAAGGTACACTAGTAAGTACTAGAAGGGCTTGTGGCAAAAACTGGGGTCTAAGCCCCAGAGGTATGCACTGGATATACACCATGATGGTTAGACCTAGGATCTCCTACAGGGCCGTAGTGTGGTGGGAGAAGGTAGAACAGCAGGTTGCAGCTAAGGAGCTTGCTAAGGTGCAAAGACTGGTGTGCTTAGCCATAACAGGTGGAATTAGCAGCAGACCAACCACTGGGATGGAAGCCATGCAGGAAATGCCTCCACTACATCTTTGGGTCAAGATAAAGGGAGCAGCTGGTGTATACAGGCTCAAAATGGGTAAAAACCTGATCTCATTGGGACATCCAGAATCACACACTAAAATAGTGAGTGAGTTAAATATAGGAATGGCTGGGGAAATGCCAGCCAACTATATAATAGCTCCCAACCGCTTCAACAAGCCATGCAATATAATAATTTGAAGCAGGGAGCAGTGGTAAAAAAACAGTTTGAAACCACACGGGAGACATGTCTGGATTACTGATGGGTCGAAACCAGATCAAGGTGCTAGGGCTGGGATGTACGGGATTCAGCCAAGACTGGAGTGCTTCACCTCTCTATAAAAACTGGGCTCGGTATTCCAAGCTGAAATTACTGCAATCAGGGTGTGTGTGGAGAAGAATATGCGTAGGTGCTACAAGGACCATAGCATCTACAACTATTCAGACAGCCAGGCAGCCCTGAAATCATTGGCAGCTCCTGCAACAAGATCTAAGTTTGTTGCAGAATGTTACAGGGCTCTGGTGGGCTTAGCGGGAAGCAATAGGGGAAACCTAGTGTGGGTCCTTGGCCACTCAGGGATCGGTGGCAATGAACAAGCTGACAGGTTGGCTAGGATGGGGGCAAAGCCTCCATTCATTGGACCGGAACCTGTCCTGGCAATCACCAAGGCTATGATCAAACTAAAACTACGGAACTGGCTTAGAAGGCATCACGGAGAATACTGGACCAAGGTCTATAAACAAAAACATGGTAAGGTAATGACGCCAAACCCATGTTTTAAAAGAAGCTCTGTAATCCTGGGCTTGTACAGGAAAGAGATTAAACTCATGGTTGGACTGATTACTGGCCATGGGAATTTCAAAAAACACCTATATATAATGGGTATAATAGAAGAAGACCCTAAATGTAGGATCTGTAATGAGAGTGAAGAAACTGCATCATACCTAATCTTCGAATGCACGGCATTGGAGAGCAAGAGACACAGAATTTTCGTGACAACTAGACCTAAAATAATTGTCTAACAAAAAACTGGTAAAGGGAGCAATACCGCACAATAAGCTCAGTTTCAGTGCGGGTGGTGGCAGGTTGGACTAAATCTGTTTTAGCTTCCCTGTCAACATCAAATCAAATCAATTAGTTCTATCTAGTATGAGTCCCAAAAACTTGAGCAATATTCTAGAACTGCTTGCACAAGTGATCTGCAAGTAATTTCCTTTGTAGACACATTGCATTTTACCAGTATTCTGTCAATAAACCAAAGTCTGCCACCTGCTTTATCTATGACTGAAAGTATGGGATCATTTCATTTCATATTCTTGCAAGGCTTTACACCTAGGCATTTGTTTGAGTTGGTCAAGTCCAAAAGTGACTCTCTGACATTATAGGCACTGGATCCTATGTGTTTTCGTTTTGTAAAGTGCAATATTTTACATTTCTGAACATTCAGATCTCTGCATAACTTTGAAATCTTATCAAGACTGAATATTATCTGACTGAATATTTGTGGAACCTCTTTCAGATAGTACTTCATTATAGATAATTGCATCATCTGCAAAAGTCTTAGTTTACTATTAATATTGTCTGCAAGGTCATTAATATACAGGGTGATTCAAAAAGAATACCACAACTTTAAAAATGTGTATTTAGTGAAAGAAACATAATATAACCTTCTGTTATACATCATTACAAAGAGTATTTAAAAAGGTTTTTTTTCGCTCAAAAACAAGTTCAGAGATGTTCAATATGGCCCCCTCCAGACACTCGAGCAATATCAATCCGATACTCCAACTCATTCCACACTCTCTGTAGCATATCAGGTGTAACAGGAGGTTTAACACCATACTTCGTTCGAAATGCACGCTGACAACTGTCGTCGATTCACTTCTGCCGTACTCAATAACACAAAAAGCTATCTGTTGAGCGGTCGCCATCTTAGCATCAACTGACGCTGACGCTTAGTCAACAACGCCTCAAGCGAACAAATGTACAACTAAATGAAACTTTATAGCTCTCTTATTTCGCTGACAGATAGTGCTTAGCTCTGCCTTTTGTCGTTGCAGAGTTTTAAATTCCTAGTTGTGGTATTCTTTTTGAATCACCCTGTACAATATGAACAGCAAGGGTCCCAACACACTTCCCTGGGGCACACATTAAGTTACTTCTACATCTGACGATGACTATACATCCAAGACAACATGCTGTGTCCTTCCAACCAAAACGTCTTCACTCCAGTGACAAATTTCACTTGATTCCTCATTTGATCGTACTTTTGACAACTAGCGTACCGTAGGTTTGGACTGAGTCAAATGCTTTTCGGAAATACAGCACCTACCCGATTGCATTGATCCAAAGTTTTCAGTATGTCATGTGAGAAAAGCGCAAATGGGTTTCAGTTAATCAATACTATCGAAATCTATGCTTGTTGGCATTGAGAACGTCATTCTGTTTTTTATTTTTATTTTTTGATTGTCTTATTAATACTACCATCACTATCAGCTCCATTTTTAAGTTTTACGGTTGCTTAGACATGTTACAAATGCTAATACTGTATTCATCAGTGACTTCTGCTGGAAGTAGGCCTAACTATCTGGCACCTTGCTGTGCATATGCCAGAATCACTGCCATGTTATCCATGCAATTGATGCATTCCGGAAATACATTGCACGTTATACGAAGTTAAAATAATCTTGTAATTAAAAGCTAAAGCTATAAATTAATCTAATGTGATCAGGAAGTTCGTTTTAATCGCTTTTCTTTGAAATGTTTTGTTACTTTTGGGGGTTGTTCCGTGAAATAAAATTTTGTTACTCAAAAAATTAAAAACAAAATAAAAGCTCACATGACCACGGACAAGTACCGGTAAAATAGTTACGCATAGCAACACAGCATTGTTGACAGCTGCCTCTATTCGTTTCACCCTAGTCGTTGACGGGAAAATACATACGTTTCGTTCTAATGCTTCATACAGAGAGATTCAACAAATTGTCATTTAACATTCTTTATACGTAGATCAAGCACCGCTAAATTACCACGCAGGCCACTGAGTTCCATAACACACGTGCACCTTAAAACCTAATAATGAAAGAAAAAACAACATCAACGCACATTTTTGTAAACGGCACGATACCCCTCGATTCGGGCCAACAAGTTTCTTGCAAGATAAGGGACAATAAACAAATAACAGCAGACACGTAAATAGAAGGAATGCAGCATTGTTGCATGCGAAAGATAATACATAACACGTCAAAGTTCCCAATAACGCTGCAGAAGAGGAAACCATTCTGGATGTGTTTTAAAAATACAAATATTTTTCTTGAAATTCAGAATCGTCAAGAGTCATCACTTAGATATGTCGCTACCATTATTTTAACGGTTCCGTTCATTGGGTGCTCCAGATGGTGTCATTTCTGGTTAAATGTTATCAATTTTCTGCGAGAAATTGTACAACTACTCGGAAGGGCCTTAGTTGAAATCTGCTTGTCAGTTTTTAATTTCCATATGGCTTCCCTAAAACATCACAGAATAAAAGGAGTCCATTTATTCTCTAAAACCCAAGAGTAATTCCTATCCACTTCCATTATCAAACTGTGCTATATTTCCATCTCTTATGACATCGTCGGCGACAATTCTGTACACAAACAAGAACAGAGCTTTTCCCGGCCCTAAATCAAAAAAGGAAAACCAGCACATTGGCAGAAACAGGACACTGACCAAGCGTTGTTCACAAGCAAATCGTAATTTTGTCGAGTGAAAAACACAACTAAACATTAGGTACCATATCCATTATAATGTAACGAAAAAGAAAATTGTTTTAACTGCTGGCACTTGCAGCATACTGCAAGTTAGCCGATTTCAGAAACAGGTAACAGATGAAAAAAAGCCCTGTTCTAACAGCCACCACAGAGAGGGAGAATCATGCGGATGTCAAGCTTCACCTGCTCTCTCACAGGTGGCAACATATACTGCGCTTCAAGCTGAAGGATAAGTTATGAACGGAGGTAAAAATCTCTCAAACGTAGGTCGTAAACGAAACTGAAATCATCATACATATTGACATGCTTAATAAAGATGTTGACTGCAGCCGTTACGTGCAGTTATCGCAAGGAATAGAAACAGTACGAAATACAGTGAAGTACAACAATATAGCACATCAGTTAGCTCGCACAGTATAGTCATCTATCCTCTGTTCATCATAGGAATAAACCTGATGTAAACATGACACCATGCATTCTTTCGCGTTTGCTTAAATCTCATTGGATTTCGTTTCGCGGCGAGCGGAAGCCAAGCAGTGTCCTGTATAGTCAAGAACGATCATAAAGATGCGTTTTTTGTTGTGTTACACGCACATAGACTCAGCGATAATGCAAGACATCAGCTTTACCGGCGCAATTAACTTGGACAGCACTGGTCAGCTAGCTGGTCCAACTAACCTGCAATGATGTGAGCAGTTCAGTCGCAGAATGAGATAAGCAGAAAATAAAACAGCTTGGAGTGTCATTTAAGTTTTAAAGAGAATGAAATAATATTCGACAAAACTCTAGCACTACCGCACACTTCTTAGGTGACCAGACGGAAAGCATAAAATGCTCTCGTTCTCATCTGGCACAGTATTCTAATTACTAATAAGAGTGATGAAAATCCGTAACTCAAACACACGGTAATTTTTCTGAGCGAGCTATGTGTGGTGCAAAAGCATACTACTGTACATGGATTTCACTGTATTGTTGAATAATGAAGACACAGAAGGTATTAATTACAGTCAGTCGTCTGGTACTCTTTGCCAGAGTCTGAGAAATACATTTCAGTTCTGGAACTTTCATCTGCTACATTGATAACGAGTCGAGCACCAATGGAATCCAAGAAGCCACAGGTGGCGCGTTTTCTCCTCTTCTTTTATGATTGCCGTTTTGTATCCCATGTGAACAAGCTGCGTGCGTTAGTTCCATTACGCCTGGCAGCTTAACAGTCTTGTTATTTCGTGCGAAGACTTCCTTAACTTGGCTCCAGATCAGTTCTGTTGGGTTCATATTGTTATGTTACAGTGGCAAATATAAAAATGCGGCATTTGCGCAGTGTGCTCGATGCTGTGAAAATGATTGTTTTTCATGTTTCTACGACACTTAATCACTCTAGTCCATGTGAAACTACATCTGTGGTAAAAAGCAATAGACATAGTCCAAACAAAGAACATTTGGTTTTACATATTCCTCCTAAAAATTAAACTTTATGTTTTCTTAATTTAAGCACCTGTATTAACAATCTTTCATAAAATATCGATAATTAAGAATCTATATTTGAAATGGAAACAGGAATTTCGCATGCAATATGTAATTAGAAACTAGAAGACGTGCATTATTCACAAAAAATGATGGTGAGTCTTACAATTACGAGATGTAGGTATTTCAGATTGAACGAAAAAAAGATAAATAAGGCGAGGCTTGAACCAGCAATCCAAGAACTGCAACAGATTATCAGTCTACTACACCACCGATTCCATAATACATTCGATATGTATTTATCACCCCCATGAACCATGAACCTTGCCATTGTTGTGGAGGCTTGCGTGTCTCAGCGATACAGATAGCTGTACCGTAGGTGCAACCACAACGGAGAGGTATCTGTTGAGAGGCCAGACAAATGTGTGGTTCCTGAAGAGGGGCAGCAGCCTTTTCAGTAGTTGCAGGGGCAACAGTCTGGATGATTGACTGATCTGGCCTTGTAACACTAACCAAAACGGCCTTGCTGCGCTGATACTGCTAACGACGGAAAGCAAGGGAAAACTAAAGCTGTAATTTATCTCGAGGGCACTCAGCTTTATGTATGGTTAAATGATGATGGTGTCCTCTTGGGTAAAATATTCTGGAGGTAAAATAGTCCCCCATTCGGATTTCTTGGCGGGGACAACTCAGGAGGACGTTGTTATCAGGAGAAAGAAAACTGGCGTTATACAGATTGGAGTGTGGAATGTCAGATCCCTTAATCAGGCAGGTAGGTTAGAATATTTAAAAAGGGAAATGGGTAGGTTAAAGTTAGATATAGTGAGAACTAGTAAGTTCGGTGGCGGGAGGAACAAGACTTTTAGTCAGGTGAATACAGTGTTATAAATACAAAATCAAATAGGAGTAATGCAGGAGTAGGTTTAATAATGAATAAAAAAAGTAGGAGTGCAGGTAAGCTACTACAAACAGCATAGTGAACTAATTATTGTGGCCAAGATAGACACTATGCCTACGCATACTACAGTAGTACAAGTTTATATGCCAACTAGCTCTGCAGATGATGAAGAAATTGATGAAATGTATGATGAGATAAAAGAAATTATTCAGATAGTGAAGGGAGACGAAAATTTAATAGTCATGGGTGACTGGAATTCAATAGTAGGAAAAGGAAGAGAAGGAAACGTAGTAGGTGAATATGGATTGGGGCTAAGAAATGAAAGAGGAAGCCACCTGGTAGAATTTTGCAAGGGTATAACTTAATCATAGCTAACACTTGGTTCAAGAATCATGAAAGAAGGTTGTATACGTGGAAGAAGCCTGGAGATACTAGAAGATATCAGATAGATTATATAATGGTAAGACAGAGATTTAAGAACCAGGTTTTAAATTGTAAGACATTTCCAGGGGCAGATTTGGAATCTGACCACAATCTATTGGTTATGCACTGTAGATTAAAACTGAAGAAACTGCAAAAAGGTGAGAATTTAAGGAGATGGGATCTGGATAAACTGACTAAACCAGAGGTTGTACAGAGTTTCAGGGAGAGCATAAGGGAACAACTGACAGGACTGGGGGAAAGAAATACAGTAGAAGAAGAGTGGGTAGCTTTGAGGGATGAAGTAGTGAAGGCAGCAGAGGATCAAGTAGGTAAAAAGACGAGGGCTAGTAGAAATCCTTGAGTATCAGAAGATATATTGAATTTAATTGATGAAAGGAGAAAATATAAAAATGCAGTAAATGTAGCAGGCAAAAAGGAATACAAACGTCTCAAAAATGAGATTGACAGGAAGTGCAAAATGGCTAGGCAGGGATGGCTAGAGGACAAATGTAAGGATGCAGAGACTTATCTCACTAGGGGTAAGATAGATACTGCCTACAGGAAAATTAAAGAGACCTTTGGAGATAAGAGAACCACTTGCATGAACATCAAGAGCTCAGATGGAAACCCAGTTCTAAGCAAAGAAGGGAAAGCAGAAAGGTGGAAGGAGTATATAGAGCGTCTATACAAGGGTGGTGTACTTAAGGACAGTATTATGGAAATGGAAGAGGATGTAGATGAAGATAATGGGAGATATGATACTGCATGAAGAGTTTGACACAGCACTGAAAGACCTAAGTCGAAACAAGGCCCCGGGAGTAGACAACATTCCATTAGAGCTACTCACAGCCTTAGGAGAGCCAGTCCTGACAAAACTCTACCATCTGGTTAGCAAGATGTATGAGATAGGCGAAATACCCTGAGACTTCAAGAAGAATATAATAATTCCAATCCCAAAGAAAGTAGGTGTTGACAGATGTGAAAATTACTGAACTATCAGTTTAATAAGTCACAGCTGCAAAATACTAACACAAATTCTGTACAGAAGAATGGAAAAACTGGTAGAAGCCGACCTCGGGGAAGATCAATTTGGATTACACAGAAATATTGGAACACATGAGGCAATACTGACCCTACAACTTATCTTAGAAGATAGAATAAGGAAAGGTAAACCTACGTTTCTAGCATTTGTAGACTTAGAGAAAGCTTTTGACAATGTTGACTGGAATACTCTCTTTCAAATTCTGAAGGTGGCAGGGGTAAAATACAGGGAGTGAAAGGCTATTTATAATTTGTACAGAAACCAGATGGCAGTTATAAGGTTCGAGGGACATGAAAGGAAACAATGGTTGGGAAGGGAGTGAGCAGGGTTGTAGCCTCTCCCTGATGTTATTCAATCCATATATTGAGCAAGCAGTAAAGGAAATGAAAGAAAAATTCAGAGTAGGTATTAAAATCTATGGAGAAGAAATAAAAACTTTGAGGTTCACTGATGACATTTTAATTCTGTCACAGACAGCAAAGGACTTGGAAGAGCAGTTGAATGGAATGGACAGTGTGTTGAAAGGAGGATATAAGATGAACATCAACAAAAGAAAAATGAGGATAATGGAATGTAGCCAAATTAAGTCTGGTGATGCTGAGGGAATTGGATTAGGAAATGAGATACTTAAAGTAGTAAAGGAGTTTTGCTATTTGGGGAGCAAAATAATTGATGATGGTCGAAGTAAAGAGGATATAATATGTAGACTGGCAATGGCAAGGAAAGCGTTTCTGAAGAAGAGAAATTTGTTAACATCGAGTATAGATTTAAGTGTCAGGAAGTAGTTTCTGAAAATATTTGCATGGAGTGTAGCCATGTATGTAAGGGAAACATGGATGATAAATAGTTTGAACAAGAAGAGAATAGAAGCTTTCGAAATGTGGTGCTACAGAAGGATGCTGAAGATTAGATGGGCACATCACATAACTAATGAGGAGGTATTGAATAGAATTGGGGCAGAAGAGGAGTTTGTGGCACAACTTGAGTAGAAGAAGGGATCGGTTGGTAGGACATGTTCTGAGGCATCAAGGGATCACCAATTTAGTATTGGAGGGCAGTGTGGAGGGTAAAAATCGTAGAGGGAGACCAAGAGATGAATACATTAAGCAGATTCAGAAAGATGTAGGTTGCAGTAGGTACTGAGAGATGAAAAAGCTTGCACAGGATAGAGTAGCATAGAGAGCTACATCAAAACAGTCTCAGGACTGAAGACCACAACAACAACATGTATTTGTATCTCAACTGTATCAAATACAGTCTCTCAGCAAACTTCAAAGTAGTTTTTTTTCTGCAAATTTATGAAAAACATTAAGACCAACCTATTTCTCACCACTTTTAACTGTGTTCCACCCGCGAGTTTCACTATGGAGCAGGAAATAGCCTCAGTCATATTCATTCTGTGTATTAACAGCATGACGATCAGAGCTCAACAGTACAGAAACTGTGACAGTACACAACTTTTCAAATAAAACCTACATAGCTAAAGCATGATTAAGGAAAACATTGTGTTCGTTAATATGTTAGCATATGTAAGTATGACCTACTTCCAAGAGCGTAACAACACCAGTGTATATGTGCTACATCTTCTGACCGATTATCGCATTTGTGTTTGTTTCCATCTGGTTTATTCATATGATAACGTGTGCTACAATCAAAAACAAATGACTATCGGCCAAAGCCTCCCGACTGTTTCGGGCCTGTAGGGAATAGGGAACAGTGTTGTCAGATCTACTGTTTCTGCAGGAGATTTCCTGCTTTTTTTTTTTAAAAAAAAAAAAAAAAAAAAAAAAGAACTGTACTGCTAAAAATCAAATAAAAGCAAATAAAAGGGCAAATCTCCTTTTTTATCACATTTGTGACTGTTTCTTTAAAGTAATGGCTAAGTGTTTCTTTATTGAGACATTAAATAAGTTTTGGACATTCCTTCTGTGAGTTCCTCACGCCAGAAAGTTTTTTGTTGTTAGTTTCATGCCCTGAGCCAAGTTGCTCTAAGTTTATTCTTCAAATATATGTTACTTAAAACCTCTGTTTGTTTATAATTTGTGCCTGGACAGCAGTAAGCCACCCTATGCCAGACTTCAGGATTCATACAGTATAATGAAATGACACATAACAGTCTCTGATGAAAATAAAATGTCTGCCATTTATTTCCAAGTAATGTTGCTAAAATAAGTCTGCAGTAGTCCCTTTGTTATTTATTCGAAGAAAGTAAAGCTGTTCAAATGGGTAGGGTACCAAGGAGAGTAACAGGCTGTGATAACAATCTCGTCGCATCTGGAGTCATGTTACAAATTGAGTGTCAGATTACACGCATGGGTTCCCTGCCCCCCCCCCCCCACCCCCCCCTCCAATCTCTCTCTCTCTCTCTCTCTCTCTCTCTCTCTCTCTCTCTCTCCTCCTAGGAATCCCTGGGGATAGATCAAGGTCACCCAGGGGAATCACAAGCCCCTCCCCCTCCCCTCTCATCCTCTCTGCACAATTGAGCATCATGCACCTTCTCCACACCATCAACTTTTATAACTGTGACATCTGTGTGGGAGGGGTTACTTTGGAGCTGGACAGCATAAGCAGAGGATCTGTCAGTTCATTAATAACAATATTACATGACACCAGCATAGACCACACCCATACAGATATGTGACAACTCTCATTTTTAAGTTTTTTTTTAGTTTTTCCTATTTTATGTATTTTTCTACAATGTTCTTATTGTTTAACTGGAGGCACTTGGCAGCATAGGGATAAGTTGTTGGATATTTGTTTGAAAGTGTTACGTCACTCTACACCTATTTGTTAGTAACAATTTAGTATTATGTGGCACCAGCAGAGACCTCATCAAGACAGGTATGTAAGGGCACTCAGCTTCACGTATTTTTCGTATTTTCCTCAGTTTTATGTATTTTTCACCCAGTTTTGTATTTTTACCTGGCTTTCCACAATATTACTTGTTTTGTCCAATTACACAAGGCTGTTCCTGATGTCATAGTGCTCTCAGGCAATGACAATGTAGAATGAGATGTCACTGATACTCAGGCACACAACCCCAACTCCATCTTTCATAACTGACACTCTGGATCTGCGTACCATAAGGATAGACCCAAGACTTAATGCTGCCATTTTCACTATTCGAACGGTATCTGAAGTGAGTGATCGTTCGACACGAAAATTAGTCTACTTTGCTTGTTTTCATTCGCTTATGTCATATGGTATTATATTTTGGGGTAACTCTTCCCATTCTAAAAGGATATTTTTGGCTTAGGAATGGGTGGTTCCGGCAATAAGTGGTGTAATTTCACGAACCTCTTGTCAACCTCTGTTCACAAGTCTAGGTATTTTGACATTGGCCTCTCGATATATATATTCCTTACTGTCATTTCTTGTTAACAATGTTAGATTATTCTCCAGAATAAGCAGCTTTCACTCAGTCTCCATTAATACTCGGCAGAAATCCCGCCTGCATTTGGATCGGACTTCCTTAACTTTTGTGCAGAAAAGTGTGCAGTATACTGTTGCATCCATTTTCAGTAAGCTACCACTCGAATTAAAAAATCTTAGCAGTAATCCACGCGTTTTCAAATCGGAACTGAAGAAAGTCCTCATGGGTCACTCCTTCTATTCTGTCGAGGAGTTTCTTGAAAAATTAAGCTGATTCTTGTTATATTGTTGATTGTGTTTACTTAAACTTATGGACTGACTTTTTTCGGGTTCATAAACATTTTATTTTTTTCTGTTATTACTTTTATGTTGTAATTTCATGTACTGACACGTTCCATGACCTTGGTGATATGCTCCTCAATTTGGTCCTGTGGAACTTGACATGTAAATGAATAAAAAAAGGTATGTTTGTTTGTAACAGTTTAATACTTTGAGGCACTGCAGAGGCCTCACCCAAACAGGTGTGTAATTACTCTCAGTTTTACGTATTTTGTCTGTATTTTCCACAATTTTGATGATTGTGCCCTATTAGGTGAGTTATGGATGTCAACGTCGCACTGTGTCATGTCTCGATGTCATGTCGTAACGTCACGAGATCTCATCATGACATCACATCACATTGTGTCGACGTCATGATTTTGTCAGCAATGGTCCTGATTTATGTTTCATTGCTATGCCACCAGTCCATTAATAGTAGAATGGGCGATCTGCCCCTGAATTGTTTCAGAGAGCCAGGTCCTTCTAAGGAGTGAGTGATCAGAGACTTGGAAGAAAGGATGTTAACTTCTCTGATCCGAAATGTCTCTCTGGTTACATTAGTAGTGAGCAGAACGAAGATTTTGTGGCAGGCTGCTGCAACAGTGCTCCACATCACATGTCGTAGGAAATGTTTCCGAAGTTGCAAGAAAATGCTCTATAGACCATGAGCATGTATGGATTTCCATATCTCGGAAATGTGTGCAGTTTTTCTCAGCATGAGAAGTACAAAACATAAGAAAGACAAGTTCTTCAGAACACCGCATTAATGCAGAAAATACTTTGCACTTTATACAGGGTGTAAACAATGACTGTTTATAATGTAACACAGTGGTGTAGAAGAAGTTGAGAAGCAACAATTTGACATGGGACACCTGTGGTCTATCAAGTCAAGAAATGACTTCAAATTGGCATAAAGAAATTACCTAATGTGCAGCACATTCAGGTCACACAGAATTTCCAGCATTCTTTCACTGTGCTTGCGCAAACTATTAGTCCTAAAGAAAAATTGAATAGGACCTTTAATATGGGAAATTTAATGTAGTTTAATTTTGTACTGGGATACTTTTTCTCTATAGGCCACATTTTTCATGTTATTCAAGTTACAAAAATTACTTTCAAACAAATGATTTAAATCTCAAATCTACTAGGAACTTAACATAAACTGATTACTTTTCTTTCTATGATCTGTCAAAAAAGGACTAAATCAGATAAAAAGGCCTTCCTTTTAGTTATTTACATGACTGGATGATGACTACTGAGTGATGGAAAACAGCTTTTTCATTCCAGTGAGGGACCAGTTATAATCTGATCTCTGAAAAGAACAGTTCTGTGCATCTCTAATTACTAGTGTATGGCATCATAGTGTTAGAAACACACATGTTGGCAGAAATTGTGACATCATAGAGAATTCTGTAAGCCCTACTAAGTTCTAAGCAAAGATATTATATAAGAAATACCACACTACATTACTAGGTTGTGTGGATATCATAGTAAAATACTGATGCCTCCAACCAAAGGTACTGTATTTGTAGTACATTGTAACAAAATATACCGCTAGAGAGAGTGGTCCAGTATCTGCACCAATTGCAGTGAAAGTCATGTCACCTGCTGGAGGATTGATCGGCTCACCCCCTCATCTCTGTCATGTGGGTGTGTACCAATAAATACTTTTGTTTGTGGACATACTGCCCAGTAATGGTCAATAACATTGCAGTTTAATGCTCACTGGTCTGATGCATAACATTGTTGCTCCCACCCACGGTAATAATGGCAAACAGATCACAACATGTAGGTGGAAATATCAAAGATTGGTGCAAATACATACTACCCTCCCTCCAGTTTTTGCTGGATAATTCCTGTATGGTATGGAACTCCTTATACATTCTGGACCACCAGGTTGAAAATGGGACAGATCCACATGTCTATCTAATACTACACAAGACCATCCCTCCAAGTGTGGTAGAGAAGTTTGCATCATGTATGTGTAATCACCTCCAACCAAACAGCTAGCACAAATGAAACTCGATCATTCAGGGAGAGGGCATCCTGCCTCGGCAAAACCTGTCATAACTCACCAACGCCTTTGCAGATAAATGCTGCTAACAGTTTAAGTATCAAACACCCGCCTCCCCACTCCTCATTATGAAAGGTTATTAAAAAGTCCAGAACCATGTGCATCATGTCTGAGATTAATATCTCTGATAACAAAATCAAATCAATTTGGAATATTATTACAAGGGAGGCAGGGCAACCAAAAGTACAGGATGACGGCATCACCATCAAAGCGAATGGAAACTTGATAAACAACAAGCCAGAAGTCAAAAACATTTTGAATAATCATTTTTTAAATGTTGTAGAGAAAATAGGATCTAAATGTTCATTAGAAGAAGCAAAGCAGTTACTGGAAGAGGCCTTACCCACACCATTTGATACAATTGAAATTCCACCCAGCTCTCCTTCTGAAATTAGGAAGATAATAAACTCTCCCAAGAATAAAAGCTCACATGGAATTGATGGCATTTCCAGCAGGATAATAAGAGCTTGTTCCCAAGAAATAAGTGGGATTCTTAGCCACATATGTAATAGTTCTCTGAAGCAGGGTATTTTCTCAGATAGACTGAAGTATGCCATTGTTAAACCACTGCATAAAAAAGGGGATACGTCTGATGTCAACAACTACCCCCCAATCTCTCTTCTGACTGCCTTATCCAAAATTCTTGAAAAAGTAATGTATTGTAGAGTAGCTTCACACCTTTGTAAAAATAAAGTTTTAACAAAATTCCAATTTGGTTTCCAGAAGTGTTTTTCAACAGAAAATGCTGTATATACTTTCACTCATGAAATATTAAATGCTCTGAGTAACCGGAAGTCACCCGTTGGGATTTTTTGTGATCTATCAAAGGCTTTTGATTGTGTAGATAAGCTCAAGTACTGTGGTATGAATTGGACAGTGCTCAAATGATTTAAATCATACCTAACTGGAAGAGTGCAGAAAGTTGAAATAAGCAGATGATGTGAATTACCAAACGAAAGCGCTGGCATGTTGATAGACACACAAACAAACACAAACATATACATGAAATTCAAGCTTTCGCAACCAACGGTCGCTTCATCAGGAAAGAGGAAGGAGAGGGAAAGATGAAAGGATGTGGGTTTTAATGGAGAGGGTAAGGAGTCACTCCAATCCCCCCCCCCCCCCCCCGCCCCCCACACACACACACCCCTTCCCACTAACACCAACCTGTCAGAACTCCGTAGATGGGAACTTGCCCTTCAATATATCCTCTCTTCCCGTTACCCACCAGGCCTCAACCTCCGCTAATTTTAAATTGCTGCTGCTCATACCTCACCTGTCATTCAACAACATCTTTGCCTCTGTACTTCCGCCTCGACTGACATCTCTGCCCAAACTCTTTGCCTTTACATATGTCTGCTTGTGTCTGTATATGTGCGGATGGATATATGTGTGTGTGTGTGTGTGTGTGTGTGTGTGTGTGTGTGTGTGTGTGTGTGTGTGTGTGTGCGCGCGAGTGTATACCTGTCCTTTTTTCCCCCCAAGGTAAATCTTTCCACTCCTGGGATTGGAATGACCCCTTACCCTCTCCCTTAAAACCCACTTCCTTTCGTCTTCCCCTCTCCTTCCCTCTTTCCTGATGAGGCAACAGTTTGTTGCGAAAGCTTGAATTTTGTGTGTATGTTTGTGTTTGTTTGTGTGTCTATCGACCTGCCAGCGCTTTCGTTCGGTAAGTCACCTCATCTTTGTTTTTTATATATATATGATAGTATAAGTAATCCTGAACAAAAAATGTTGTATGACCATAGGACCAGAAATGCTTCATTAGAGTGGTATGGGTATTGAAAGGAATTTTAATTCTGCAAAATTGATGTGTACCATGTGAACATATACGCAATACAACTGGACCGTAATGTAATTTTCTTGCAAACAATGCACGGGTTTGTTTACACTATGCAACCTACCACTTATTATGGTCATGTGACATACGTAGTACAGTCATCCATTGTTTGCGCGGTTGTGTTGTGTATGCCACATTGTGTAGTGTACCGGCGACAGATCGGTTAGCTGTGTAGTGTATGGTGTTAACTGTGTTCGTACAAGCGCTGCTAACAATGCCACACATCTACAGTAATCAGGAATATGCAGATATGGTGTATGTTTATGGCTTCTGCAACAGTAGTGCTACCACTGCAAGAGAAGAATACCACAGGCACTTTGTGACTCGACGATTACATGATCATAGGGTGTTTACCAAAGTGTTTATTACTTTGCGTGCAACAGGCTCTCTTCCAAGTAGACATTTTTGATCCGAGCATGCACATCAACAAACTTTGCAGGAACAGGAATAAATTATCACAAGTGTTGGGTGAAGTCCCAGTACAAGCATATGAAGAATGTCCCTGCATATGAATGTCCCACAGACACGTGTATGGGAAATATTACATGCAGAAAACATCTATTTCATGTACAATGTGTCCAAAATCTCCATGTTGACAACAATGTCCAATGACTTCAATTCTGTTACTGGTTAATTTAGAATAGTCATTTGCTTCCATACGTACTATTCACTGACGAAGCCCAGTTTTCATGACATGGAATAAACAACACATGCAATAATCATCTATGGTCATGGGAAAATACACAAGCTTCAGTTGATAGCAATTTCCAAGTTTGTTTTGCCATAAATGTTTGGTGCGGCAGGATCGGTAACCTTTTGATAGGTCCATTCATTATCAATCAGCAGTTGATGGGAGAGAAGTACCTGCATTTTATGGAATATTCATTTGTGGAACTACTGGAAGACGTTCCTTTAACCAAGTGAACTGGAATGTACTTTCCATATGACAGTGCCCTTCCTCATGTTACCTCACGTGTGAGGGACCATCTCAACTGCACCTACCCTAATCACTGCATTGGCCTCCAAGATCACCTGACCTTACACCTTTAGATTTCTGTGTATAGGTTTGGATGAAATCAGAGATGCACAAAGTGAAGATAAATACACGAGATGAATTGTTTTGTCGCATCATGCACGTTGCTGAATTGATTAGGAACCAACTACAGGCAACTGAACAAGCAACACAACATGTTATCATTAGAGCACAAAAGTGCATTGATGTTCATGGTGGGATATTCAAACCTGTTCTGTGAACTGTACAACATCTGTACGATATGTGTTAAAGCTGTTTGTAAAAGATGTGGTATGTCTTTTTCAACTGAATACATGTAACATGCATGTTGTAATGCATTATGTATTAAAATGCAAACTAAATAAACATTATCTAAAAATGTGTAACATAACTGTACTTCTCTGTAACATTGTTTTCAAGAAAATCATGTTAAGGTCCATTTTTATTGCTTGTACGTTCACATTGTGCACATCAGTTTTGCAGAATTAAAGTTCTTTTCAATATCCATACCTCCCTAATGAAGCATTTGCGGACCTATGTTCATATAAATTTTTTTTTTCAGCATTACTTATACTATCACTCTGTAAAATATTGACCTATCCTCCCCAAACACCCTATGTGTGTATACTTTCGATTCGATGTATTATATTCCAGGCTAAAATGTATAAAAAGAAATTAATTTGTTACAGTTGATATGTGCAGCTAAAATTACTCTTCTTTTAGAAATATTTGAAACTACAAAATATTGGAATATTGTGAGTACTGCAGAATGTAAGTAAGAGTAAGCATGCCTCTGATAGAAACACATGCGTTTTTTAGTTTTGTCAATAACAATGTAATTGTTGTTATGAAAATGGAGATTGTGAGGTCAGTGTGATATAGAAGAATGGGATACAATAAAAGAAAGTCATGGCAACAGAAAGTATTTTATCAATTATTTAGATCAGCTGGGACCCACAAAACCAAATTTCAGCCTCAAGAACGTACCTCTAGATGTGAGAACTGCAGCCAACAACAAGAGAAAATGAGGATTAGTAAAAAGTTTTACTTTCGTATATCTTACGCTTCTTGAAGCTTTTGAAACTTTTGCAGAGACAGAGAAATTTAATGGTGATATGTGGGAGGGCAATATTACAGACTCTATCACCAATCCAGCTCTCACATATCATTAGAGCTCCAACAGAACCCCATATATGACAGCGTTATCAATGACAAATCACATTCCAGGCTATATCAGAACCTAATACTTCTGGGAGGAATGCTTGCAGAGTCTACCTGCACAGATAGATTTTATAAAGTTGATTGTACTAGGGAAAAATGCTCCGAGACAAATAAGTAACTTGGATGATGTTTGCCATAAGGATGGGAACCATTAAAAAAAAGCATCCTGACAACTTATGTATTGTTACATTATGATTTATGAATCACAAGATAGACTCGCACACTGTTTGCTACAGAGAAGAAAAAAGAGCTATGGTCAACCCAAATGGCCAATACCAATAATGTAATGCTGGTCTTTTTACTCATACTATCAATCAACACACTTAAAAACACTATTGTGTGTGTGTGTGTGTGTGTGTGTGTGTGTGTGTGTGTGTGTGTGTGAGTGAGTGAGTGAGTGAGTGAGCGAGTCAGAGGGGGGAGGGGAGGGGGTGAAGAGAGGAGATGAAGTGACGCTCTGTCATCCAGCAGAGTACTTTTGAACTCCACCATTGCTTCAGCTACCAGTATAGCTGTTTCATCTATTTCCATGTTAAAACTATAAGCATACAGCATGTTTTATAAATCATTTTACGTTCTGATTGTCCTTTTTTAAATAGAGTATCGAGGTAGTAGATCCTACCATTATTGAATACTCCATTAAAAGTACAGTCTCCCATGTCATGTACACATCCAGCTAAAAATATACGTATTTTAATTTTAGGAGTCATGACCAGAAAAGATGTCACATCCAGTTCACCTTAGGAGTAGATACTCAGCAATTTTAACAGGTCTGCTCAACAATGTCTTCTATATGTATCAGGGAGCATAATTTATTCTATATCACAACCAACCAGACCCTTTGGAGATGCATAGTTGTTCTTTGCTTTGTCAGATTTACTCTCACGAGAACTTTCTGTACTGATTTGCTTACGACGAATAGACAGTCATCTGAATGTGCTGCATGGAATACCACCAAGATATACAATAATACTACTATCAGGACCTTGTTTTGTAAATGTTCATTAGTCCAGTTTGGTGCGGGTGGATGTGCTTCCACCCAGTCATATATACATTTTTTTCCATATGTAAGTGTACAAGTATAAATGTGCTCTTATTGCTGTATGGATAAATATATAAAAAAGTGAAAAATGTCAAAAATTCTGTGAAAAATGCTATATAGTGACACAGGATATCTGCATTTATTGTAGATTGAGGTCAGAATGTGATGCAAACTCTGGATCAAAGTGTCTGGACCGATCTTTTGGATGGTTTCCTAGAGAGCTATGAGGATGACTGTTCTATTAGAATCATTGCACAATGTGGTTCCTAATTGACTGAGATATGTGCTAAAGGTTGAGAAAGAGAGCTCGTCGTAGACGTATAGGAAAAAAGTATACAGATTTTGGTGCTATTTATACAGAGGAAGCGATAGACATGATATCATGGATGTACTTAGAAGAAATTTAAATCATTATACAGGTGTGGTAATCATTTGAGAGAAGCTGTAATGAGTACATGTAGGAAGAGTAGTGATACCATTTATACCGATTGTGTAACACCAAACCATGACTTCTGCATGGAGGGAGACTGCCAGCAAAACAGCAATGTGATTGTGTACAACAATAAGACAGTTGGAATAGCCTGTTTAACATGGATAACTTTCTGCTGTAGAGTGAAGGTATAATAATAAATTTATGTGTCAAATCACAAGCCTAGATATGAACAGAGTCATTGGTAGCAACCTTATAGATTTTATAAAGTGTCCAGACATGTGACTGTGAGGATCTTTTACATCCTCCTTGGGTAAGAACATTGTATTAAGCTTATTAACTATGTTCTGTCTGCATACATTTTATGGAGATTCTTAACACTGACTCCGACAAAGACGGGGAAATATTACACAGAAATACTATGTTACAGCAGTATAAACATATTTCTCTCAGTCAAGAACACTGTTCTCCGCAATACCATCAGATAAGGATAGGGCTGAATTAGGACTGATAACCACAAACAGTCTAACCCTCAAGTCATAAGCAAAAGAGTAAATATATTGCTCAGACATAAGCCATTCTCCATTAAAGAAATTAAGCCTTTAAATGCAGTTGACGTATTGCATGTGCAAAAAAGAAGAGTGAAAATGGAAGAGATTGAGGTGAAGAATGCAGAACAGAAGAATTGCCAATGACACCCAGGAAGGTGTGGAAGATTTTAGCAATAGTCCTATGGTGGAGATATGACACAGAATAAAAATCACTGAATGCTCTCACCTAGAATAACTGCAGGAAGGGACAGAGCTAATTGTTAAAGTCATAAAACATATTTTTACAGGAATCTGTGTGGTATGTCCCGGCTATTGTTGTAACTAAATCATCAGGGATACAGTAATCATATACCACTTACCAGTCCGTACCTCATCACTACTGGGTGTGGTAGGTCATGCCCATCACTACTGAATCACCCATTGCCAACAACAGCACTACCTGCCATTCTGCGAGCACTTCCTGTTAGAGTCCACAGATTGTAAAAATATTTGAAAAATTATTGCTTTTAAACCAAGTTTCTTTTTCAATACACTGCTGGATATCCCTCATAAGTAAATTAGTGTGCTGAAGAAACAAAGTATTTCCCCACTCTCAATGTGGAAGAGATTGGATGAGTGTCCGTTCATCAGACACGTTACAACCAGGGGTCTGGTACACTCTACTGAATCACGACTGTGAGACATGGTTGTTATTTACAATTTTTAAAACTATCAAAAGCATCATCTTTCACAGAGGTTTTTCCTAGTGTGTTAAGAATATGAGAAAATCTTGTGAGAGAAGTTCTGATAATACAGAGGGAGGCCTAACTGGTGGTGGTATAGATTTCTATAGGAGGAAAAGTATTGAGTAGAGACATATTAAGTGGCTGAAAGTGTAGTGACCCTATATGACAAAAAGTGCTTCCATCTTTACCCAGATGTTGTTTTCTGCCATCATTATGAATAATCATCATCCTGTGTTTACCACATGCACACGAAAGATGAAATGAGAGAGGGAAGTGGCAAATATTAAGAGAGGCTAATATGAGATCCTAAATGCATCATTCCAGCTGGCTATGGTAGATATGGATGTTGTGTGAAGAGTCTCATATGTGCCTGACAATCAGGTCAAACAATCAGTTATGGAACTGTACCCCTATACTTTTAATTATTTAATGTGTGAAATATGCATTCCAGATTGACCTCTACAATAACAATGAAGTGTCAGATATACAAAATTACTAAGGTAGACTGACATGGGGAAAACCCAATGCCATCTGGAGAATTAATGTAGATATAACTGTGTGGAAGCATGTCCATCTCCAGCAAACTGGTCTGATAAAGGGTTAGAAAATGTGGTCCTGACAATACATTATGGTCTATATCTTGGTAGTATCCCTTGTTGCTCATCCAGATGACTGGCTATTTGTTGTAATCAGAAAGTTCTAGTGAGAGTAAATATGAGAATGCAAAGAGCAACTATGCACCTCTAGAGGGTCTGGCTGGTTGTGATATAGAAAAATTATGCCTTCCTGATATGTATAGGAGACATTGTTTGTCAAGATTACCTATTAAAATTACTGTGTATGTATCTCTAAGATCATTCTGGAACTTGGCCACTGAGGATGAATTGGTTGCGATGTCTTTTCTGATTATGACTTCTAAAATTAGAATACGTAAGTGTTACATTTTTAGCCGGGTATGTACATGATGTGGCTTCAGCTTCCAGAGGCTGCCGACTCAAATATATGTATGAGGGAGAAATTTGGGTAAGTTACACCAAACAATACTCCCATTTTGTAATAGTTCATTTATTCACCTCTTTACACATGCAAGGCTTACAAAGAACTGCCATGGCGGCACTGAACAAAGATAATGTTTAGCTTAGTTCAAAGACGATACTCAGATCGATTCTGGTGTTGACCTCATCGGCGCCATATAGCCCCCCCCCCCCCCCCCCCCCCGCAGTACAGAATACTCTTGAGAGGCCGGGGGGGGGGGGGGTGACTATGGTGTCGGCAAGGGTGGCCCGCTGAAGTCAGACCACGGACAGCTTGACAGCGTCGTCAGGGAGCTGTGTCGGTAAATGACATGAAGAAAGGTTCGGCCACCGAACCTGGAAGTCGTTGAAGTGCACCGGGCGTCGCACTGGGCATGCTGGTCATGCGGTGACGGGGTGGCTGGTGGGTTGCGGGTGGAATGGAGCGATGACGATGAACGGAGCGATGAACACACGAAGCATGTCCAGGTCAACGTCGGGCGAGAGGGGAACACATTTCACCGGGTGGCAGGGAATGGCAGAAGTTGTGTCATGAGCACCAGATGAAGGGAAACACATGATGAACAGTGTGTCATTGTGTAGTATTATAGAGATGTCATGGATTATGTCCGGGGGGACAGGCATGAACACCTCGAGCGAGGGCACGTTCAAGATGGGGGAGGCATGAGAAACCTCGACAGGGCGAGGCAGGCGACGGGGGAGAGGTCAAAGGGACCGGAGAAGGGCCCGGTGGTGAGGGCGTGATCGTATGCTGAGGAGATTGACCTGTGAACAAAGCAGTTCCAGCCACGTGGCAGGAATCCACATCGTAATGCACGGATTGCGGTGTGGCAAATCGTTGTCCTGGCGGCGGTAGGTTCTCCAACAAAGCATTTGAAGAAATCGGCATTGGTCCTGCACAGAACAGAGATCTGTAAGAGGTAACTGCACCGTCGATGAGGGAGTGCACATGTGGAGGGAACAAAGGCATCAGATAGCCGGAGTCATACACACTCCTAACCTCACTTATTGTTGCAGGCTCGAAAACGTCCGGCGAAATTGGCGTAATTGTCAAGTGAGAGGCATCGTGTACATCACACGCAACACGATGCATGTTGAACACAAAATCGAGCATTAGGCGTTAGGCTGAAGTCATTGTTCGAATGCGCAGAGGCCACGGACACAGTAAAACGGTGAAAACGGAAGACGTTACAATTCGGGGTCACCAGTGAGGGAGAAGTTCGGGTCGGTTACACCAAACAATACTCCCATTTTGTAATAGTTCATTTATTCACCTCTTTACACAAGCAAGGCTTACAAAGTCCTGCCATGGTGGCACTGAACAAAGATAATGTTTAGCTTAGTTCAAAGATGATACTCAGATCGATTATTTTTGACAAAGGCCTTGTCGGGCAAAAGCTTATATTGTGGCAGTCTTTTTGCTGTGCCTAGCTATGACTCAGCATCTCTGTTACATGGTGAGTGGCAACTGTAATTTTCATAATATTGTCATGGCACCATGTGCCACTCACAAAACCAGAGCTATAGAGAAGAAACTGTCTATTTTCCCTTACATTACATTGACTCAATGTTGGATTGCAATAGTGTTTTCAAGCTTATTGATTGATCCTACAAATAACAAGCCCAGCATTATATTATTGGTTTTTCCAGCAACCTTATAAACCATGTGGGCTGTTTATAGCTCCTTTTTTCCTTCTTCATAGGAAACAGTGTGTGAGTCTGCCTTGTGATACACAAATCTTACATATGTTGTCAGAATGTATTTTTTCACCTACATCTACACAGATACTTCACAAGCCACCATACAGTATGTGGTGGAGGGTGCCCTGTAACACTACTAGTCGCTTCCTTTCCTTTCAATTTGCAAATAGAGTGAGTGAAAACTGATTGTCTCTATACCTCCATATGAGCCCTAATTTCTCACATCTTTTCTTTGTGGTTTTTATGCACAGTGTATGTGGGCAGCAGTAGAATCATTTGGCAGTCAGCTTCAAATGCTGATTCTCTAAATTTCCTCAATAGTGTTTCTCAAAGAAACATTGCCTTCTCTCCAGGGACTCCCATTTGAGCTCCCAAAGCATCTCCGTAACACCTACATGTTGTTCAAACCTACCGATAACAAATCTGGCAGCCTGCCTCTGAACTGTTTCCAAGCCTTCCTTCAATCCAACCTAGTATGGATCCCAACACTTGAGTAGTACTCAAGGTTAGATTCCACCAGCATCCTATATGTGGCCTCCTTTACAGGTGAACCACTCTTTCCTAAAATTCTCACAATAAACCATAGTTGACCAATCACCTTCCCTACCACAGTTCTCATCATATCACTTTGCAACGTTACACCCAGATATTTCAACAACTTGACTGTGTCAAGCAGGACGCTAGTAATACTGTATCCAAACATTACAGGTTTGTTCTTCCTAGTGATCTGCATTAATTTACATTTTTCCACATTTAGAGCTAGATACCATTCATCACACTGTCTGTAAATTTTGTTTAAGTCATCTTGTACCTTCCTACAGTCACTTAACTTTGACACCTTATTGTACACCATAACATCATCAGCAAACAACTACAGATTGCTGCCCACCATGTCTGCCAAATCATTTATGTATATAGAGAACAACAGCAGTACTATCACACTTCCCTGGGGCACTCCTGATGATACCCTTGTCTCTGATGAACACTCACCGTCAAGGACAGCATACTGGGATCTACTGCTCAAGAAGTCTTTGAGCCACTCACATATCTGTAAACTTATTCCATATACTCATGCCTTCATTAATGGTCTGCAATGGGGCACCATCTCAAATGCTTTACAAAAATCTAGGAATATGGAGTCTGGCTGTTGCCCTTCATCCATAGTTATCATGATATCATGTGAGAAAAGGGCAAGCTGAGCATCATGGGCATAAGCTTCTCAGTCTAAAGAACATTTGTTATATGCAGACTGAAAATATGTTCAGGGATTCTGCAGCAAACTGTAGTCAGGAATATTGATCTGTAATTTTGTGGGTCTGTTCTTGTATCATTTTTATATGCTGGAGTCACCTGTGCTTTTTTTAGTCTCTTGGGACTTTATGCTGGGCAAGAGATTCATGATAGGTGCAGGCTAGGTAAGGGGCCAACGCCATAAAGTACTCTTTGTAAAGCGAAACTTGGATTCCATCTGCACCTGGTGATTTATTTGCTTTCAAATCTTTCAGGTGTTTCTCTATGCCAGGGATGCTTATTACTATGTTGTCAATGTGGGAGTCAGTCCAGAGACAAATGATAGTATCTTTTTACGATTCTCCTTTGTGAACAATTTCTTGAATGTGAAATTTAAAGCTTCAGCTTTCTTTTCGCTCTCTTCAACTGCTACTCCAGACTGAATGGATGCCTTAGACCTGCTCAGCAATTTTACATAGGGCCAGAGCTTTCTTGGTTTCCCTGCCAGATTTTTTAAGTCATGATGGCGGTTGTTGTTGTTTGCTTCACGCATAGATCTTTTCATAGACACATGAATCTATACTAACCTTCACTTGTCATCATTTGTGCATTCCCTTTTGAACTGAGAGTGCAACAGCCTCTGCTTCCTCAGCATCCTCCAAATTTCAATATTAAACCACAGTGGGGTGGAAATCCTTTATCCACTTACTAGGCACATAACTCTCCAGACCATGATCTGCTTAAACATTGTCCATAATTCCTCTAAATCCATCTTACTGGAACTAAGTGATGTCAATTCACTGTCTAAGTGAGATGCTGACAGCTGCTTATCGGCTCTATCTAGCAGAAATACTCTCAGAGTTCTCTTTAATGGTTCCCATCATGATGGCAAACACAATACAAGTTATTTATTTGTCTCAGAATGTTTTTCCCTAGTACAATCAACCTTACAAAATCTACCTGTGCATGTAAGCTCTGCAAGAATTCCTCCAAGAACTCGTGGTGGTTATCGAATGCAAGAGTTGACCACCTCATCTTTGAGAATGAACTTCTTTGAAAACTGTTGATCTCAGTGTGTTCCGAACTATGTATTCGAGCGGATGTGTTTGTACTGACATGATCAAAATAAAGTTAATTCATTATAAACGAGCAAATACTTAATGTTGGGTTTGATATTACCATACGTAACATCTCGATTTCCACACTGGTGACCCCAACGCTCACAAACACTGCTTACGATGCCAGAAATGTGTACTGGAACATCGCCATGGACAAACAATTCAGCAACCCTTTGTCGGATTTCTACGTCCATCGACATCGCATCGCACCGCATCTGGATGCAGTGTACAGGAAGTGTAATTAGTGTGTAAATTCCTGACTCTTGTGTGAATTGTGCTTTTTGGTAACTTTCATCACCTTCTCACACATCGACAATGCGACTGAGGTGCACACATTGTCCATCAAAACCCGCTCAATGCCTTGGTAATTTCACTTCCAGACAGTGCAATGCTCCTTTGCCGATTAATTTGGACAATTTTGACTTGCTTTTGTGCAATGAATTAACTTTGTGCAGTGCTTTGACATTGGACAATCATGCCAAACAATGGATTGCAATAAACAGGGACTATGTTGCAAATCCCAGTTCACACAAACTCCAAACTACGGCTGAATCGCATGCCTGGTCGAATTCACAAACACCCGTCATGGCTACCGTGTCTTCCACGCTGCGTGCAAATTCGTTCGACCCGGTATTGAATAATAACACCACATGAACAATTTCATCAAGGACATCCTACCAATCAACGACAATGCACCAATTACACCGACGACAATGCCAGCTGTTTCTCAGTGCAACACTAGACATGCCACGCCTCCCTCTACGCAGCACCCGAGCCGCATCGACTCTGCTCGACCGCTACCGACAGCGACATCACGGCCACTGCCTGCTGGCTCACTGACCTCGACCCAGTCAAAACAAACAGCTGCACAACATACGATCCCTGCCACAGCCACCGCACCCACATCTTGTCAACAACTCGCCGACACTACGCACACTTACCCCCCAGCCGTTCAACTACTCGATCGCGCCCGCAACTTGTTCACCCAACCCAGAAGACGATTTCAGCCATATCAATGCTTCATACAGCAGTGAATGTGTTCTCACTCCGCCGCCACCGAGTACCGAGTTTCACATTCGCAATCGCACACACGATCTCTTCTACTCAAACTGTTATGTCAATACTGTGCCGCCGACCTTGTCTTATGCGCCAGGTTACCCTTTGATAGAGACCCCGTCTTACTCAGTGATACACAGCAGACTGCTTCACAACATACATTTTCGCCTGAACAACTGCGACAGCTATGTCAGCAAATTGCGACATACAACTTGCTGGTACAAAATCAGTTACACATGCTGCAGCTGACACCAACCGAGCACGACATGCAACAAGATGCTCCTGTCATTGTTCCGCCTCCGACTGCTGATGATCTTTTGGCGTTACTACCAGCTACAACTAATATCCTGACGATCACGCTACATGGATCTATGTCCCAGATGTCACAACTGTCATCATCAGGCCGCCTCAAGTGGAAATTCTACGTTACTGATGTGATACAAGCAACTTATTTACGCCGCTGCCACCTTTCCTTGGTAGTTCCAGACACTTTGTTTCTGTACCATGGCATAACCAGCCGCATTCCAGTGCCGCTTGCTTTGCCGCCCTCTTCACTACCTCCACAATGTGTGACTAGCACATTTGCCATTTCTGCTTCAATGAGTGAGCATCTTTCTGCTCCAACACACGACTGTGCAGCAGTTTCGCGCTAGCAGCTTGCAGCCTTATGACTCGACCGCAGCGCCAACAGCGACAGCACACACACACAGCTCCAGTTCCATCGAACTGTGTTGCCTCTCCACCACGGACCAGTAGTTCATCCACTGATTCGACTTCTTCACGTTCACATTACGTCTCATCGCCTTCCTGCTCCGACCACGGTTTCGCCTTCCACCACCTCTTGCCGTCGCCATGCCTCATGCACTGGGCTCACGGCCATGCCCCCCAACCTTCGATCATGGCTGTTTCGCACATCAAAACACTGACACTGTCAACTCCACTTGGAACATCCTGCCATCTACCGCTGTAACACACTCACCATCCAGGGACTCTGAGGTGACGCTTCTGTCTACACCAAAGTCATCCACCGCCAAGGTCAGTCATGTGCAGCTTGCTGTTTTATCCCCTGGTGCGACATCAAGCGCCTCTATTACTCCACCATTACCACGTGTGTTGCTCATCTGGCATCTCTTACGCAACCTGTTAAGCCACAGCATGCTTGCTCCTTTATGTCATATAGCCAATAACAAACTGTTACCAGACACGTTGCACTTACCGCGGCGCTCTCCGGCAAATACTTTGGCAATACTTCACATCGCATCTTCGACGCACTCCGCGCCTTTGATCAGATCAAAAGCCCGCTGCGCCACATGGCCTCGGCATGACGATGTTCTTCCCCACCGACACGCCGCTGCCTTCTGCTTCCACCTGCCATCAGCAGCATGGCATGGTCAACCTGTGGACGCCTTCTGCGCCTTCTTCTCACCGCTGGTCGTGCCCACCAAAACATCAAGATACGGTCCGATCGCGCCTCGCACTAGCACCTGCCATGACGCAATTGGTCAAGCGCACCTGCGCCATCAGCCGGCTGGGTGCACACACGCCTCTCATCATCCTTACCATGCTCCGCACTACTGGCGGGGCTCTGTGGCCGTTATGGACTGCAAGAGTCAACCGCCTCATCTTTGAGAACGAACTTCTTTGAAAACTGTTGATCTCAGTGTGTTCCGAGCTCTGTATTCAAGCAAATGTGTTTGTACCGACATGATCAAAATAAAGTTAATTCATTATAAACGAGTGATTACTTAATGTTGGGTTTGATATTACCGTACGTAACATATCGATCCCCACAAACTATTAGGCTCTCATATAATTTGGTATGTGATTTGTCATCAATAACACTGTGATATATGGGGTACTGCTTGAGCTCTAACAATATTTGAGAGCTGGATTGGTGATAGAATCTTAACCGCAAACATCTGTGGCCATTATTGTAATGATTAAAAGTATGGAGTGTTTTTGGTACTAGATAATGCTCTTTTTGTTAGTAAGACTGTACGCAGCAGCTCACAGGTGTGCAATAAAAGTAACTTTAGTACATTTTTATTCCTCTGGCTGTTACTGGTCTTTGCCAGGTGGCACACACTGTCAACATTATCAATTTCCAGCTTCCTCCAGCATGTTGGATCCTGTTTCTTAACAGTCACTGGATCATCCTGTCTTAAGAGGCAGTGATAGTTATCAGATGAAACATGTTGGAAAGGAATTCCATACCATTACTCATAGTCACACGCAGACTGGTAATTCCACTCCATTTATTAGTTTTGTACAGACTGCTTCCCTTATTTTCCATCAGCCAATGTCCACCCTTTGAGTGTTTGGACCTTGGGGTTAGTGGAAGAGGTGTTGCACAACCAAAGACTAGTCAGTGTTCCCAGGGCTGACTGCAGGCTCATAGTGAAGTTTTCAACCCCATATTTCCTGGATTGTAGTGACACAAATCATCTCATCACAAATATGGTGCTGATTGCACTGTTATCAGGTATGTGCAATTCACTGTTATAGTGGTCACTGAATGTATGTTGTTCACATTTTTTAAACTTGTTAATAATTGGTCTTTTGAGGATATGCTGGTTGGAAAATGGTGCTTTGTTTCTAAGGTTGCATTTTATAGTATCTTGACCTCTGAAGGTCTATGACTTTGACAGTAGAAAGAATTTAATTTTTGCTGCACTGAGTCCCTTTCTCGGTCTCACTTGCATGTGGCAAGGTCATATATACTTCAGATTATTTGCACATCCTCTTAAAGGTCTTATAGTGATTCTACATTGAAATGCTGTGTGAGTTACATGTCTGGAAGATCTAACCCACCATCAGTCTGGTCCTGGAATTACATTTTGTTGCTTAAATTTTTCCATGATATAGCCAGTATGGTTTACATGTAGTACAGGATATATCTCTTGCACCAGTCCTGCTCACATTTGAGGGATACTTATTATTAATGCACTGATAAGTTTTTGTGGCAATAAAACAGTGTGATAGCTGTCCTGCTTGTGTCTTTGAATTCTATGGATCAGTCAAAATTACATACCAACTAAGATTTCCCTGTGGTTAATATATGAGGCTTGAAGTAAGAGCACTTATACTTTCAGGGTTATTTTGTTACAAGTCTTCTTCCACCTGGGAGTGCTACCTGGCCTTTAAATGGATTCACCAATGTTAGTTTTAAAAGCATAACAGATGGATGGTGGGAGGAGTGTGAAAATGTTACTGTTTGGTCCAGAGAGAAAGGGTGATGAGGAGGGATGTGCTTGTGCGTAAACTGTTAGCAACAGTTATCCACAAAGGAGTCCACAGATTTCCTCTGGTGATCATCTAGGTGTCTTGTGGGTTATGACTGCTCTGTCTAGGTGGTGGTCTACAAAGAGAAAGGATGGAAGCGAGGGGAGTGAGGCACTTAAGGCTTGAAGCACTAGCAAGATTTATCTGCAAAGGCATCATCAAGTTATGACAGTTTTTGCTGTGGTGTGATACTGTGTACCTGTATGATTGGATTGATATTTGTGCCAGCTAATACATCAAAGGTGATTGCACATTCATTGTGCAAATTTCTCTACCATGCCCGGGAAGGTGGTCAGGAATAATGTTAGATAGACATGTGGATCTCTCCCGTTCGTGACCTGGTGGCCATGATCATACAAGGAGGTTCATACTGTACCTCTATTATCAAGCGAATACAGAGGGAGAGCAATATGTATTTGCACCAGTCTTTGATATTCCCACCTAGATCTTTGGATCTGATTGCTGTTATTACTGCAGGTGGGAGATCCCTCAACCAGGACTAACATAGTGACAATGTTAGGCATAATACCAGGGAGCATTACACTAGAACGTTATTGACGTTTGCATGGCAGTGTGATATGGCTGCATACTCACACTTTGGAGTCTGAGAGGGTGGACAATCTACCCTCCAGCACCTGACATGACTTTCACAGTGATTGGTGCAGATACTGGATGACTCTCTCTAGTGGTGTGTTTTGTAGTGATGTGCTACAAATAACGTATATTTGATTGGAGACATCAGAATTTATCTGTAATGCCACATAATATAGTAATGTAGTATTAACAAATAGACCTCATGTAATGTAATTTGTTATTAACAAACAGACTCAGCTTATCTCCATGTCCCAGTTATAAGAGATAGAGTTGGAGAGAAGTGCGGCTCAGTGTCAGTGATATCTAATTCTGCACTGTGATTGCCTTACGTAATTTGACAAAATATGTAAAATTGTGGAAAACCAGGTAAAATATGAAAATGGTTGAAAAATACTTAAAATTGAGAACAATATGAAAAATACATAATGATGAAAGTACATACACATCTGTCTAGATGAGGTCTTTGCTGCTGTCACATAATATTGTTAGAAACAAAGAGACACTTTCTCTCCCTATGCTGTCCAGTTCCAAAGTAACTCATCCCACACAAGTACCCCAGTTATAATTTAAAAATGAAAGTGTGGAGGGGGTGCATGATGCTCATTTGTCCAGAAATGAGAGAAGAATAGGGGGAGACAGGGAGTAGGGGAGGTGCTGTTGATACCCCTGGGTGACTTTGATCAAACTTCCCCTAAGGGAGAGGGAGCTGGAGAAACAAGAAGTCCAAGTTTGTAACCTAACACTGTATGTGTAACATAACACTGGATGTGATTTGTATTTGTATATTTATTGATGCACTTAATCATTCAATGTACAGAAATGTACAGCATGATAGGGGACAAGTCAAACAAATGATATAAGAACTGTATGGACATAGCATCATTTCTTTTAGTGTACAGCTTACGGAAGATATATTATGTATGTATTCATAATAATAGCAGATTAAGAATAAGTTCAAATAATAATGCTGATCATAATCAAACAGAAAAAGTTCATTAATGGACAATAGATTATTTCTGATGAAACAATTTCATTTTGAAACATAATAAAAATATATAATTAAATGTATGATAGATCACATTCAAGAAACTCTTGTATGCTGTAAAAGCAGTTCTTTGTTAGGAATGTTCTTAAGATTTTTTAAAATTTTGTTGATTCTGGAGTATTCTCAACTTCTTCCAGGAGATGGTTTTAGGTTTTAATTCCCATACATTTAACACTATTGCTATACACTTTAGTAGAGTGGGGACCTAGTCTTAACAATTTTTTTGACCTTGTATCATGATGGTGACTCTCCAGGTTCCTGTGCAATCTACTGATGTTTTGTTTAGTAAAACAGAGAAGTTCAAATATTGAGTGAAGCCTAAAACAAAATTTGCTTAGCCTGGAACTAATCATGTCAATGTGTTTTTCCATGTGAACATATTAGTGATGTCAATCCCTAAAAATTTAGTTTCATTGACAAATTTAACATTGCTGCCACTTAGCGTTACTGTTGGAACTTGGGGAGCTCTGTTCTGAATGGTGTGGAAGATTAGGCACACTGTCTTTTATGCATTTAGGAGTAGTCTATTTGATGCAAGCCATGAGTTTAGTTGGGTTTTATATCTATTAACTGTTGACTGAAGAGATTCAGCTGCATTTGATGTAAGGATATTAGTATCATCAGTGAAGAGAGATGTCTTACTAGTGGTTAGGGTGGAAGAGGGGTCATTTATATAAAGTAGAAATAACAAGGGACCTAAAACAGAGCCCTGTGACACAGCATGTTTTATGACTTGCGTAGATGATTGCGCCTCATTTAGGGTTCCTGTTTGATTAACTTTACTTATATGGTTTATATGCATGTACTGTGCTTGGTCTTTGACATAGCTACTGATCCAGTCATGGGTAGTTCCCCTTATCCCATAAGAATCCAACTTTTGCAAAAGTATGTTGTGATTTACCATGTCAAAAGCCTTTGTGAGGTTAAGAAACACACCTACAGCTGGGCATTTCTTGTCAACAAGATATAGAGTTGTATCAAGAAATTCATATATTGCATCAATAGTGGTTTTAGGAAACCATGCTGAGAAGAAGAAAGAATGCTATTTCTTCTAATAAATGATATTAGTCTTGCTGCTATTGCATATGCAAATATTTTGCTGAATACAGACAGCACTGCAACTGCATGGTAGTTGCTAGGATTTTCTTTAGATTCCTTTTTATGTATGGGTATGACTTTTAGATTTTATTGGGAATACTGTGTCTGAAATGAAGCTTTTATTACACGAGACAGTGGCTTATTAATAAGTTTGCTGCAACAGTGGAGGAAGAAGCATGGGATTGTGTCTTCTCCTGCTGAAGACTTTTTCCTTTATTTGACTATGAATTACATTTTCTATCTCTGCTCCTGATATTGGTGATAAAAACATTGTGTTGGTGAAGGTATTGAGGACTGGTTGGGGGGAGGGGGGGTGACAATTACTTTTTAGATGTTCTATTAGTTTTTTTACCGTTTCATTAAAGTTTGAGTTAAATTCCTGGGCTACTTCCTCTTGGTCAATAATCAATGTTGCATTTACTGTAAGTTTAATATTACTAATGTTATTTCTATTCCCAACATTTTGCATCAATTGCTTGCTACAAGCATTTGCTCTTATTATATGATGACATCAGAAGGATGTCATTGTGTAGTTTTTAGCAGCATTCACCACATCTCTAAATATTCTTTTGTGTGCAGTGAAGTACTTCTTAAATTGTTCACTTTTGCCAAGGTTAGTCTTGGTGTTGGTGGGAGGAAAGCTCTCTCTTTCTCTTTGCTGAGGTCTCCAGTTGGAGGATACTCTGTTGTTGCACAATATTTTTTTTGTTTTTAAAGGAAAATGGCAGTTGAAATAATAACAGAAAATGTTTAAAAAGGTTTAAAATTTTTCGTCTGTTGTTTGAGAGTGGTATAAAGCCTCCCAGTTTTCTTTTTGAATCCGGTACAAAAAATTAAGGACATTGCTTAGACAAAAATTTCTTCTTTATATTGTCTTTTTTTTTGACGTTTACTTCCCAGAAAGACTGGTTGTATAAGCGGTGCCTTATGGTCAGAAAATCCTCGATATACAGACCCAACAGAACAATCCATGCGCTAACTACTTGGTCAAGAGCATTCACACTTTGGTTGGTTACCTTAGTTGGGGATGTACACTTCATATCAAGATTGTAACAGTTCATGAAATGTTTAAAATTACACTGATCACCACCTTCTGTAAGGAAATTGATATTAAAATCACCACAGATTATGACCCTTGAAGGTTTCCTTTTACCACTTTTTCTAATACTGGTGTCAAATTTCTATAAAAAGAGCACAATGTGCGTGAATGAGATCTATAAACTGAAATTACATACACACTGATATCTTTGATTTCAACACCTGATAATTCTATGTCTTTTTCTATAGAGTGAGGGTCGCATATGTCCAGTGGTGAAGGTGCTACGCTGTATTTTACTGATATGCAGCTTCCTCCAACTCTGAAGACTGTGCTTGAGAAGTGATGTACTAGTTTTAACTGTGGTAACACAACTGAGTCTATTTGGAGAAACTTCATGTACTGTTCAGAAACACACAGTATTTGGGTATCTGACAGTTCACTGAATGTAACTACCAACTTCTGATAAACTATTGGTTCACTAATACATAATTCTCCAATCATACTACCATCACTGAAGGAGACTTTATGACAAGACACTCTGTAAAATAATAGTAGATGTTCTGATCTCTTTGAAAATTTCCACATTGAAACCAGTATCAGTGAGTGCGAGGCAGTTGTAGACACAATGATACCAAAGTTCAAAGGACAACTAAATGAAGAGGAAAGATTTACATGTTCAGTAAATGACAAAAAAACACTGTTGTTATTTCACAAGACAGGACTCAAAACATTTACCTCTGGATGTGAGAATGTAGAGGAACTGTGACTCAAGTTCAAAAGAACTGTTGATCAACATTGAATTGATATGTACCCAGTAGGATGTTCATATGGAAGGGACCCTCCACAGAATATGATTTGCATGAAGAAACTGCTACAGAAATAGCAACTACTGTATTGTTGTTGTTGTGGTCTTCAGCCCAGAGACTAGTTTGATGCAGCTCCCCAAGCTACTCTATCCTGTGCAAGCCCCTTCACCTCCAAATAACTAATAACTACTGCAACCAATATCCTTCTGAATCTGTTAGTGCATTCATCTCTTGGTCTCCCTCTACTATTTTTACCCTCCATGCTTCCCTCCAATACTAAACTGGTGATCCCTTGATACCCCAGAATGTGTCTCACTAACTGATCCCTTCTTCTAGTCAATTTGTGTCACAGATTCTCTTCTCCGTAATTCTATTCAGTACCTCCTCATCAGTTAAGTGATCTAACCATCTAATCTTCAGCATTCTTCTGTAGCATACATTTCGAAAACTTCTATTCCCTTCTTGTCTAAACTAGTTATTGTACATGTTTCACTTCCATATATGGCTACACTCCATACAAATACTTTCAGAAAAGACTTCCTGACACTTAAATTTATACTCAATGTTAACAAATTTCTCTTCTTCAGAAATGCTTTCCTTTCCATAGCCAGTCTACATTTTATATCCTCCCTACTTCGACAATCATCAGTTATTTTGCTTCCCAAATAGCAAAACTCATTTACTGCTTTAAATGTCTCATTTCCTAATCTAATTCCCTCAGCATCTCCTGATTTAATTTGACAAAATTCCATTATCCTTGTTTTGCTTTTGTTGATGTTCATTTTACATCCTCCTTTCAAAACACTGCCCATTCTGTTCAGCTGCTCTTCCAGGTCCTTTGCTGTCTCTGATAGAATTACAATGTTGTCGGCAAACTGCAAAGTTTTTATTTCTTGTTCATGTATTTTAATTCCTACTCCAAATTTTTCTTTTGTTTCCTTTACTGCTTGCTCAATATACAGATTGAATAACATTGGGGATATGCTACAACCCTGTCTCACTCTTTTCTCAGCGTTTGCTTCTCTTTTGTGTCCCTCGACTCTTATAACTGCCCTCTGGTTTCTGTACAAATTGTAAATAGCCTTTCACTTCCTGTATTTTAACCTGCCACCTTCAAAATTTGAAAGAGAGTATTCCAGTGAACATTTTCAAAAGCTTTCTCTAAGTCTACACATGCTAGAAATGTAGGTTTGCCTTTCCTTAACCTCTCTTCTAAGGTATGTCATAGGGTCAGTATTGCCTCATGTGTTCCAACGTTTCTATAGAATCTAAACTGATCTTCCCCAAGGTCAGTTTCCACCAGTTTTTCCATTAATCTGTAAAGAATTTGTGTCAGTATTTTGCAACTGTGACTTATTAAACTGATAGTTCAGTAATTTTCACACCTGCCAACAGCTGCTTTCTTTGTGATTGAAATATTATATTCTTCTTGAAGTCTGAGGGTATTTCACCTGTCTCATACATCTTGCTCACCAGATAGAAGAGTTTTGCCATGGCTGTCTCTCCCAAGGCTATCAGTAGTTCTAATGGAAGGTTGTCTACTACAACAACTACTGCATAATGGGTCTAAAATAAAGCATAGGATTATAGATAGAGAGTGACTTAATGCAACAAATTTGGCTGCCAGAAGAACAATGCATGATACCTTCAATAACTAAGATGGCAGAATCTTATCAAATTATGTCTCACAAAACCCAAACAAAGTCTGGTCACATGTAAAGGCTCTCGGTGGCACCGTATTTAGCATCCAGACACTCATGGGTGATACAAGAATGGAAACTAAAGGCAGCAAAGTAAAACCAGAAACGTTTTACTCCATTTTCAAATGATACTTTATACAGGAAAGATGCAGAAATACTGTCCCAATTTAGTTCTTATACCACTGCAAAGATGGGTGACATAAATATTACAGCCAATGGTGTTGAGAAATAGCTGAAATTACTAAAATTAAACAAATCTCCAGATTCTGTGGAATTCTGCTCAGAATGAGGGGGGCTGCAGCATGTTATCCTGGAAGGGGAATCACTGACAGAAGCAGAAATAATTTTGTAGTTCCTTGCTATAGTAGTGGTTACAGAATGTAAGCCAGTTCATAAAGGGTGTTCGGAAATTCCTGTGACAAACTTGTAGGGTCCATTGTTTAAACTTCTAGGACTTATAGAGGGCAGTGAGTACATAATGTTTTGAATAGGAATCCATGTCTGGGAATGTTATCTAATGACACTACAGAATGTCAAAGTTATAGGTGCCGGCAGCTGTAAATGTATGTATTGACACGGTGAATCCATGATGATGTAACAAACTTTTAAGGATGATGGAGATGGATAAATGTATTATTTTGAGGTAAGGGTCCCTGTTTCAGAAACAGACAAAGTGAAAGTCACAAGCTACAATCATTCTGATACATCTGACAGTGGAATACATGTACCAGTACTACTGTTGCTAAGAATGTAGGGTATGCAACTTTCACTGATGGTAGCATGAACCAAAACAAGAAAAAGTGACTAGCAAACATGGGCTCTAAAATGCATATCTGAGGGGCTATGAGCACTTGTTCATCTTCGTTAGTGGAAATACATATCCTCTATTAAACAAGTGCTCATAGCTCTTAACATGTGTGCCGCGCTGGATTAGCCAAGCGGTCTAAGGCGCTGCAGTCATGGACTGTATGGCTGGTCCCAATGGAGGTTAGAGTTCTCCCTCAGGCATGGGTGTGTGTGTTTGTCCTTAGGATAATTTAGGTTAATAGTGTGTAAGCTTAGGGACTGATGACCTTAGCAGTTAAGTCCCATAAGATTTCCCACACATTTGAACATTTTCTTAACATGGGCATTTTAGAGCCATGTTTACCAGGCATTTTTTCTTGTTTTGGTCCATACTACCACCTCTTGAAGTTTCCTACCCTAAAGTCTTAGCAACAGCAGTACTGGTACACATATTCCAGTGTCAGAGGTATCAGAACAATTTTTGCTTGTAACTTTTGACTCGTTCATTTCCAGTACAGGGACTCTTACCTCAAATTGATACATTTAGCCTTCTCCATCATCCTTGAAAGTCTGCAACATTATCATGGAATCACCCTCTATATACATATATTCACAGGTGCCAGTTCCTATAATTTTGACTCTCCATAGCATCATTGGATGAAGTTGCAGGACATGGGTTCCTATTCAAACTATTATGTACTCCCTCCCCTCAGCAAGTCCTGGAAGGCCGTATTGGGAATTTCTGAACATGTGGTACACAGCTGCTATAAATGATGATTTATTACCATGTATTGGAGCTTACATAAATGTGACTGACACATCGCATGTCAAAGAACAGACTGTCACACCAAAGACAGTCCACTCAAGACCTGACTGCCCAGAACCATAGAGGTATTTTACTTTCGCGGCAGTGTGTTATTTGTTGAGTTCCCACAACCCTGGGTCAGCACCTTGGTACTGTACTGAGATGCTTACTGCTCACATTTTATGTCAATTACCTTGCAGACAACAGTAATGGTAACCACAGACTTCTTGTACAAGATGCAGCTACCCATAATGAAGTACTTTCTGGAAAAGCTTCAAAAATATGCAGACAGATTTTGATAAGATTTCAAAGTGGTTCTAAGATTGGTGACATGCTTTAAATGTACAGAAGTGTCAAGTTGTGCACTTTAGAAAGTGCAGGCATCCTCTGACTAAAATACCAATGAGTGACAATTGGTGGTAGCCAACTCATACAAATATCTCAATGTCTCAGTCTGTGGGGCTCCTTGCGGCTCACTTTTGTTGCCATTGCTGTTGCTGCTGGTGCATGCTGCAGACATGAGTGGACATGGTAAAGGAGGCAAACCCAAGGAGAAGTCAAGATCCAGCCTTCTCACCATCCTACTGGAGCACCTGGTTGAAGAAGTGCGAAGCGGAAAGAAGAGCAAGAAGAAGAATACGCAGCAGTGCTGCAAGTGCCAACAGCGTGGCCATACCGTAAAGTCCTGTGGCAACATAGTTGCATGCATGAAGTGTGCAAAGGCACATGACACACGTGACTGCAAGAAGCGTGGGATGCTCCCCAAAGTGCGTTAATTGCAGTGGCACACATGCTGCAAATCATCATCGCTGCAGCTATATAAACAATTGGAGCAAGCAAAACAAGAAGATCGTGGCCGCTATACCCAAAGAGGTGGCCCAACAAGACAAGGTGGCTGCCCCCCCCCATATCCAAGAAAAGGAAGCGGGCCAAGTGCCACCAAGAAGACGACAATGATGATATGTTTCTGTGAATTATTACAGAAAGCCACTGACAACGCCGTCTTTGCACTCAAATCCACCATGGTGGAGGAGAGGGCGGCCTTGAGGGTGAAACTAGAACAGGTGCACCATCAAGTGTGGCAACTGATGGAAGCCTTGACCCTTGCATCTTGCAAGGAAGAGGCACCAACCCCCACCAGGAAGGGGGTAGATGCGGAGACCCAGAGGACTGCCTCCCTGGCTGATGCGGAAATGCAGGCTGTAGGGGAGGTGGTCGAGGAGACGCAGGAAGAGGCACAGCAGCCAGAAGAAGAGGAGGAAGAAGCAGCACAAGTTGCTGCTATCACTACTAAACTTGCAGAAGAGGCTGCCATCCAAGACCATCTGCCGCTGCCGGACAACCAGCAAGCCGCAAAGATGGTGATGGGTATGTTAGTGAAACCACTGTGAGATGGTATGTACCCACACCACAACCTTCTATATCCCTTCACCTCTTCCGATACACTTAAACCCTCCCTTCCCCACCAACCATACGATTTCGATTGGGCAGCCATAAACTTGCACATCATTTCCAAGAAAGACCTAGCCCTGATCAACTCTTATCCCATCTTCATGCCTCGGGACTGGCAACAAATCATTAATATTAAACCAAGACCAAAGGCTAAGAAGAAAAATTGCTAATCCAACTAGCACAACCAATTATCTAGTCCTGCATCGCTAAGGCAAGTTCAGTCTTTTCCTTAGGCCCAGCAAATAATTCTTACCCCATCCCTTTTGGAGTAGATGTCTAACAACAAAGACTCCACGTCTAGGCAACATCTGGGAGGCTGTCAGTCATAGAGACCAAGGAGTCAATTTGTGGGGATATAAAATGCAATGTTCATAGGCCTCATTCGTAGATAAAGCAGGTGGCAGACTTGAGTTCATTGGTAGGATACTAGGAAAAAAAGAGTCGGTCAACAAAGGAGGCTGATTACAAAACACATACGTGGCCCATCCTAGAATACTGCTCAAGTATGGGGTACCATATCAAACAGAACTAACACTGGATATTAAACGTAAACAAAGAAGGCACCACGAATGGTCATAGGTTTCTTTGACTCACAGGAAAATGTCACAGAAATGTTAAAAAAACCGGAATTGAGAGACTAGTTAAGCTAAATAGCAATCATCCCACGAAAGCCTACTTACAAAGAAACAGGAGGCAGCATTAAGTGAAGAATTTAGGAATATGCAGCAGTAGCCTACCTATCACTCTGTAGAGACTGCAAAGACTAGAGTAACAAATTACAGCCCATAGAGAAGCATCTTAACAATCATTATTCTCATGTTCTATAAGCGAAAGGAACTAGATGAAACCCTAATAAATGGTACAACCCTAAGTCACTGCACAGTGGTTTGTAGACACACACACACACACACACACACACACACCTGTCAATGTCATCCCGTTAAAAATAATTATTTGAGTTCTATCTGACAGGAATAACTGAATGCAGTCACAAATCGGATCTGATACTTATTCACTAAATGACAGTCGGGAATTTACTGAATTTTGGAAGTCAAGGAACACAGCATCAACTTGGGCACTTTTGCTTTTATGTTTTGGATCCATGGAAGAACAGAAAGCTATGTGCTGCATGATATCTGTTTACGGAGTCACATTCATTTTTAAAGAAATTTTTGTCCTCCAAAACTATCATAATGCATGGGTATAAAACATTTTCCACAATTCTCCCATAGGTTGGTGACACTGATATATGTCTATAATTATGTGCATCTGTCCAACAACCCCTCTTGAAAATGGGAATGACCTACATTTTTTATCCCAATCAGTTGGTATTCTTCATTGTTCCAACTACCTACAGTAAACTGCTGTTACAAGGGCAGCAAGTTCTTTCACATAATCTCTCTGTGGAATTTCACAGGTGTACTACCGATGCCTTCCCGCTGTTAAGCAATTTTAGTTTATATTCTATTCCATGCCATTTTGGCATTGGCATGATTAGTGAATGACACAACCATATTGTGATTTTCTATAGTGAAACTATCTCAAAGGATCAAATTCAGTGCTTTGTAGTTCCCTTTGTTATCAACCACTCTGCCGCCAGTATGGTCAGCAAGTGACTAAATTGATGACTTTGATCTGCTTACTCTGAGGTGACAAAAGTCAGGGGATGCCTCCTATTATTGTGGCAGACATCCCTTTGCCTGGTGTAGTGCAGCAAGTTGACATGGCATGTACCCAACAAGTCACTGGAAGTCCCTGTAGAAATATTGAGCCATGCTGCCTCTGTAGCCATTGTGAAAATGCTGCTGGTGCAGGATTGCAGGATTCTGTGCATGAAATTAACTATCGTTTACATCCCATAAGTGTTGGATGGGATTCATGTTGGACCATCTGGGTGGCCATATCATTCACTCAAATTGTCTAGAATGTTCCTCAAACCTATCATGAGCAATTGTGGCCTGGTGACATGATGCATTGTCAACCATAAAAATTCCATTGTTGCTTGGGGACATTAATTCCATGAATGGCTGCAAATGATCTCCAAGTAGCTGAACATAACTATTTCCAGCCAATGATCCATGTGATCCATGTGAACACAGCCACACCATTATGGATCCACCACCAGCTTGCACAGTGCCTTGTTAACTTGGGTCCATGGCTTTGTAGTGTCTGTGCCACACTTGAACACTACCATCGGCTCTTACCAACTGAAATGGGGACTCATATTGTTTAGAGTCCAAATAATATAGTCATGAGCCAAGGAGAGACACTGCAGGCATTGTTGTGCTGTTATCAAAGGCACTAGCATCAGTCATCTGCTGACATAACACCATATTTTGCTGCCTGTGTTGTCCATGACAAGAGATAATGCCTGAAATTTGGCATTCTCAGCGCATCCGTGACATTGTAGACCTCAGAATATTGAATTCCTTAATGATATCCAAAACAGACTTTCCCATGCATCTACCTCCAACTATCATTCCACATTCAAAGTTGTTAATTCTCATTGTGCAGCCGTAATCATGTCAGAAACCTTTTCAAGTGAATCACTTGTGTATAAATGACAGCCCCACCAATGTACTGCCCTTTTGTACCTTGTGTACATGATACTGCCACCATCTGCATATGTGCATATCATTATCCTATGACTTCTGTCACCTCATCTACATGATGGCTACTGCGTGTGTCTAACATTACTGGAATTTTTCACGTGGAGATCACAATACATAACATGCCCATCAGATGTGCACATCTAGCTCATCATCAGTCTTTGGACTCTAAGAAAGTCTTGATCATTGGCAAGAGGGAAGTGAAAGCATAATACCAACAGATCAAACAACACTGGTTGTAGTGCAGTGACTATATAATGAGTGGTGATGAGATGAACTCAGGACAAAATTGTGGCAAGAAGAGAATGCATGGGTTTTTTCAGAAGCACTGCACCATAGGAAAATCACTGAATTGTTCAACTGCCTCTGACAGATATGAGGGTTACTTGGAAATCAAGGTCCAATTTCTTGTAAAACATAATCCATCACAGATTAAAATATATATATTTAATTCCTTATATGTTTCTCTATTTTTCTACATAGATTCCATAGTTGTTAAACATTTGTCATAATAATCTACTAACTTTTGTATACCTAAGTCATAGAAGTCTGCTGACTGTGGCTATAACCAGAGGCAATTTTGTGCAAAGTTATTTGACCCACATTCAGAAATTCCAATGCTAAAGTTGATCTTACGAACTGACAGTCTTCACGAATTTTTTCATCCATGCCTTTCACCAAATCTTCTGAAATCACTGATGGTCAGTCTGATTGTGGTTCATCTTGGACATTTTGGTGTCCATCCTTGAATGCTCTCACCCACTTATGCACTTTGCTGTCACTCATCTCATTTGAGCCAAACACCTCACTTGTCTGTTGATGGCTTCCTACTGCTGCAATGTTTCTTTCTGATAAAACCCAAATCACTGACTGTATTTCACAGTCGTCAGTCTTATTAATTGTTTTAAACATTTCAAATTGACTCTGTAAAAAGCATACTGTGAAAATACCAATGCAAATGGTGTCGTTTGACGATATAGCAAGTCGGGAGTTAGTGTATATGCGCATTGCAATGTTCACTTGGCATTCAATTAGCTACAGTGAATCAGACGTTACTTTCTGAATAATCCTTGTAGAAGAGAACAGCTGAAAATGAGGCAGAAGTCACCATATGACATACAACAGTAGTAGTAGCATTCTACGGTGTTCAGCTATGACTCTTGCTTCTGTTTGTGGGGTAGATCGATACCAGTGTATCCATAGGTGACTTGGCGACCTCACCAACTACTGGAATTATTGTGTGGGGAGCTACTGGATATGACAACAGAACTGATCTAACACCTGTTGGAGGTATGCCGAATGCTAGCCAGTATGTGGCAAGAATGAGAAATTCTGTTCTCATACTCTTCATGACCAGGGATCTAAATGGCTTATTCCAGTAAGATAATGCAAGACACCACACTGCAGTTCACATTACAGACACTTTGAGGAATGTATGGATTCTTGACTGGCCTGTGCCATCCCCAGATTTGTCACTTACAGAGCATGCGTGGGATGTGCTGGAAAGACAGATACAGGGGTTTGACAAAAATATGGAAGCATCATGAGAAATGTGTGCTTGAACATAACTGGAGAAGCTAGCCAAGCCTGCAGGTTGTACTGTTGTATTTGACCATGAATGGCATCTTTGAAATGTGCTCAATACGTTGCAAATGTCAGTCATGTCGTGACAGTGTCCTTCACAGCTGAGTCCACTACTCAGGAACACTCATCTTCAATAATTTGCCAGCAAACATAAAAAATTTAGTTACAAATAAAGATCAGTTTAAAAGGAGCCTGAAAGACTTACTAGTGGCCAACTCCTTCTACTCCACTGACGAATTTTTTAACAGAAACAAATGATGTATTGTATATATTCATACTATTAGTATTGTTATTTCAGATTTATAAATAAAAAAAATTGACATGTTCCACATCCACAAGGATCTCTTCAGCGTGGATCTATGGAACGAAAAACTAATCTAATCTAATCAGAGATGAATTACAGCAGAGATAAATTACTTCAAACATGTGCAAATTTTTGGTGCTTGTATGGTAGATACTTGTATGGTGGATGCTTTTGTAACCAAGGTAGCTGAAATGTTTGGTGTTTCAAGATGTTCCATATCAGAGATTTATATCACATACAGGGAAAGCAGAAAAACATCATTCTCTAATTCACAATGTGGATGAAAGTGTGTGTCAACTGATTGTGATAGACATTCACTGTAGAGGACTGATGAAACATAAAGGACAACAGCTGTAAAAGTAACTGCAGAACTGAATTTTGCTTTTGTGAAACCAGTCATCACCAAAACAACATGAAGGGAGCTGAATAAGCTCAGAATTACAGGGAAAGCCAGAATTCCAAAACTACACACCAGTGATACAAATACCAGTAAGAGGAAAACATGGTCCCAAAATCATAAAACCTGACATATGGAGCAATGGAAGAAAGCTATTAGGTCAGATGAGTCATGTTTCACATAATCGCCAACTTCTTGGCAATTTTATGTCCCAAGAGTGAAATATGGTGGGGATACAATGATGATTTGGGCAGCCATATTGTGGTATTCCATGAGCCCATGGATGCTCTAAAAGGTCACATTACTGCCTAGGATTATTTGACCATTGTGGCTGATCATGTACATTCCTTGATATGGAATTTGTCAATTGACATATTTCTGTAAAAAGTGCATTTATATAGCATTACAGGTTAGTAATGTACTGATTATTTCTATTTTAGGAAGTGCTCTGTAGTAGAGATGGAACTGTTCAGAAAGAAAAAACTTCTTTTCTGCACTTCAAATGTTAGGTGCTTGCTTGTTATAATGCCCAACTCTTCCTCAACCTTCCCAGACTTCTTCAGGCTACCAGATTACACTTCGTCTTTGTAAGGTAGTTGAGATACCCACTCCATTTTCTTCTGTTGTGTTCAATTTCGTTTCTAACAACAAATGAATTTAATTACTTGTTAATCTATCTACTCTGGCACAGTCTTTCGCAGCCCTAAGAAAGCTCATTTCAGCTGCCAGGATATTACTTTCTTGTCATTTGCAAATGACCCACATCTCACTTCCATAGAGTGATGCTGAGATAGTCATTACCATATGAAACTTCATTTTTATTATATTTTGTGTCTTGTTTATAAAGTACTGGTGCCTGTTAAAGTTCCACAAATGTTTCCAATTTTTTCTAATTTCTTGTCTACATTGTTACCATACTTGCATGTGCTATTACATCCAAGATAATTAAAATTGCTGACCTGTTCCTCTACTGTATTGTTCACCACTGTTTTTGTTCTTATTGGGTCATATCCTACAACAGCCATGGTTTTAGTTTCCCTTACACATATAGTCATGTTGTAGTCTCTAGCTATTTTAATAAGAGGTTAAATTCCTTTTTGCATGTCATGGTCTTTATCCACTGTGTAACTTTAGTTTAAAAGCAAATTCATAACTGCATTCTGTTGGATACTGCTTCTTGGATTAGATTGTCAACAGGTATTTGTATCAGTATATTTCATTGCTTTATTTGGCAGCTTCTTTAGATTGTAGTTTAGAGCACTTTACCTTCTAGTAAGTGGCAATGTGGAGTAGTATTATATTTAGTGAATATCTCTGTTACTTTTGTATCCATCGGAATCCTTGACAAATGCTTCACAGTGCATAATTGTACTGTGTGGCTGTAGCAAATATTTTTAATTGTAAGTGTATTTTTGTGGTTGACGTAGACATTATTGGTGTAAATGTGGGCAATGAAATGAATATGTGCACTAACTTACATCAAGCTGATACAAAAGACAGTATTCCACAAATTTTTCCATGCTTCACATCTATATTTTCTGGATAATTGTGATATACCAGGTTTCCCAAATGCCTAAGGTCAAAATTATACAGGTGATATAGGATCCTAAACTTTTCAGATAAGGAGACAATAGTCAGACATAAAAATTTCATTTAGTTTGAGGGCTTGAATGAGAAATGTGAGAGATCCAGGGCTGGTGTAAGGTGCAAGTGGCATAAGCCTACACTTGGGGTGCCAAGCTGAGACAGAAAATACTCTGCCTGTAAGATTTGCAGTATGTAATGATTAAGAGAAGTGCTGACTTCGCAGTTAATTCAGAGTGAAATACAAAAGGGAAAGTCCATGATATCACCCATCATTGTTCAGATGTGCCAACTTTCATTGCATTTCACTGAGTTGGAGAAGACAATCACAATTTTAGTCATTTAAGTGTGACATTTACGAAGGGAGGTTAAGTTTAAACTTTTAGCTTGGCACTGCTTGTTTCTGTTTACGTGTGTTTTACTTTATATTAATGATGGAAGAGATTCATTAAGGAGATGAAAGAATTACCTAAATGCAATCCTGAACAGCTACTGACAAAAGCAGTGTGACTTTAATGAAAGACACATATTGTAACACATTTTTGGAGAGTAGGTAGTTTAATAAACCATGTTGTGACTCCATCATCAACTAATCTTTATAATTTATTAACATCTGATCAGTTTTATGAGACTCAAAAAGTTGGGAAGAAAACATAACAAAGTAGACTCACATAATAAAGCAGGGTTATGACACTGAAACAGCAATTAAAACAATTAAGCAGCAATACAAGTACTAAAAAGAACTACTTACAGAAAAAGTAAACTGTGATGCTTGTAGGACACAAAATAATATAAACAACTTCATGTTAACAACCACTTAATGTTGTGAGATAACATCCATCATCAATAAACAAATCTGTCATACTATTCATTCACAACTACACTTATCTTCCTTTACTGCGATGTGCGCACTGAGCAATTTCATATTACACAAGACTTTAAAATTGGTTACACTGGTGAAAAATGCTAAAAGAAACTTATGACTTGCAGAGTACTAGGAAGAAATTTATCTCTTCTTTATCTAATGTTAAAAGTTCACAACCCAAGGGTTGAGCAAACAAAATGCCTTTATCTCAGACCATATGTTTTTGAGGCCATGCTTCATAGCATTTCAAGCAGTCTGAAAGTGCTGCATTGTAACCAATCTTTGATTTATATTCAAATAAAATAAGTTAAGATACTGCCACCATAGTGAAGTATAGTTCACAGTCACTTAAATTTTAATATAATATATGAACCACCATATGTTGAATTCTCTTTAGAGGAATTAGTATTTAAAAAACTACTATTCAAAGCATATCTCATATATGCAAATAAAATAAGCCATCAAATAAGACAACCACTCAGACCTTCCTTACTATTTTTCAATGACAAAATCTATCCAATCTTGGACTTACAATTCCAGTGATCAAAACATATCTCATCAATCATCACCTATGGGTATTACAAAAACATCTCCATTATATTTGTACCAGAAAATGTTGAGAATCGTCGTGATAATTATGTCACAATTAAACTGCCATTCTGACATGCTGATAAAAATGTGAGAACTTCAGAAATTGTGTAACACTTAACAGCGTGCTCATCATCCATTTTCTGAAATAACAAGTATAAGATTATGTAATCTCTTCTTGAATGAATGATGGAAGGGATGTGTGCACCTGGCCAGAGAAAAATTCATAGATGCGAAATCCTTGCTGTTGGTTTAACACTAAAGACAATGAATTAGTCTGTCAGAAAGAAAAAATAAAAACATTCCTAGATGGTTGGATCTCTCCCCCTCTCTCCCCTTCAATCTAGGCACCAGCTCAGTGGCTAGTACATCTGACCTGTCGATCTCAGACTTGTATACTAAGAGTGGCTGCACAGAGGGTTTGCACACAATATATTTGCATGAAGAGATACAATGCAGGCTGAAAACATTACCAAGTAGTTGGACAAAAGTAGATTACACCTGCCTATAAAAAGGGAAGCAGAGGTGATCCACAAAACTATCACCCATGCCTATGTGAGCTGAGGCTTTCCGGGCATATATACTGTTTGAAGGGTTCTCAGGTGTCTAGCCAGATACGATCATTGAATGCCCAAGATATTTTGGAGAATAACCATTCTGCCATAATCAGGTGTTCCTGATGGAATGGTCTGTCTGCTCTTCCTTGAAGGTCCAGGTGTGATTCCGCACGTCAACAAAGTGCGGTGTGTCTGATGGTGGAGGGAAACAGAGGCTGCAGTAGATGGGGGGTGGGGAAGTGCAGTACCTCTTCAGCATCCATGGCAGAATGATCTCACATCCACTTGCACCGTTGCTTTTTGATAGGGCTTAGTGTTGGTTCCCAGGCCTTACTGAGTTGGTAACCAGTGATCTTGTTGATGAGGTTGTCTATTACATGAATTTCTATGGCCTCTTTGAAGATGCAGTCCCAGTAGTTATTTGTATAGCCCAGTACTTTTGTCTCGTCATAATTTGCTGTGTGTCCAGAGTTTATGCAAGTTCTGCTAGGTCAGACTGGGTTGGTTGGCCTAGGCAGGTAGCAATGGTGTTCTTTGCATCAACCTTCCGCTGACATAGGCTGATATAGGATTTGCCACAGCCGCACAGAATTTTGTATATGCCCACTTTTTTTAGGCCAACATTGTCTTTCATCATTTCTAGTAGAAGGTGCACATCTTATCTGGTGGTCAGGAGACTGTGTCAATCCCTTGTTGTCTCAGTAGTCTCCCTATTTTGGATAACACATTGACAGCAAAAGATAGAAATGCCAGGCCTTTTTTCTCTTCTTGTGTTTGTTCTTCATCTAGGTCACTACTGTGCTTCTGTTGTCAGAAGGCCCTTTGGATTTGGTGCTTGCCATATCCATTCTTGCGGAACACAGTGTCCAGGAGTTTGAATTCCATTGGTAGGTTCTGTCCATCCAAGATCATATGTGCTCTGTGTACCAACCTGTTAAACGCCACTTTCAGCTGAGCCAGATGGTGGCAGCTGGAAGCATGTAAGTCAGTACACACTGTGTCCTAGTGAGTCATCTGACCTGTGCTGCCCCAGGACATCAAGAAAGGATAGTTGTCCATCTTTCTCAATTTTCATGGTGAACAGTATGTTATTATGGATGGAATTTAGATGTTTTAGAAATATTTGTAGTTCATCCTTTCCATGTGGCCAGATTACAAATGTGTCATCCACACATTGGAAGAAACATATAGACTTCAGTTCAATGGTTTCCAGGGCTACTTCTTTGAAACTCCATGAATAGGTTGGCTACCACCAGAGAGAGACGGCTCCCTATGGTCACTCCATTGGTCTGCTCATAGTATTGGCCATTGAAGACAAAGTATGTTGATTTTAATACATGCCTGTAAAGTTGTGTCAGTTCTGCCCCAAGTTTCTCACTGAATAAGTTGTGGAATCTTCCAGGGGGACTCATGTAAATGGTGACATGACATCACAGCTGACCACGATTTGGATTCTTGTAAAGTTAGCTCCTTTAGGTGGCCAATCAAGTCTGTCAAATTATGGATGTGGTGCACACATATGCCTATGAAGGGTTGTAGCAGCCTCACCAGATGGTGTGCTGGGAGTACATCGGTGGCCCTATGTTGCTAACTATAGATCGCATCCAATCTTTGTGGGTGTTTGGAAGGCCATATATCCTCAGTGCTATCACCGAGCATTGTCAAAGACTGTTGATGTCCTTATCCTTGAGCACACCATTTTTCAGCAAGTTGGAGGTACTTAGTATACAATAAAATGCATGGTCACACACACTGCCTGTACCTACATGCTTCCATGTGCCACCATCCACCGCAGCTTAATGGAGTGCTTAACACATTGGTACACAGAGCACATATAATCTTGGACGAACAGAACCTATCACTGGAATTCCAAAACCTGAAGATTGTGTTCTGCAAGAATGGATATGGCAAGCACCAAATCCAAAGGGCATTCCAGCAACAGAAGCACAACAGTGACCAAGATGAAGAACAAATGCAAGAAAAGAAAAAAGGCCTGGTGTTTCTACCTTTTGCAGTCAACATGTCATCCAAAAGCAACACGAGACCAACACAGTCTTCTGACCACTGGCTAAGATGTGTGCCTTACTAGGAACACTGAAAGACAATGTTGACCTCAAGAAAGTGCATGTATACAAAATTCCATGCAGCTGTGGCAAACCCTATATTGGCCAAACAGTTCATGTGGTGCAAGATTGATGCAAAGAAAACCAGCACCACACCTGCCGAAGCCAACCAAGCCAACCAGCCATAGCAGAACATTGCATAAATACTGGGCACACAGCGAATTATGATGAGACAAAAGTACTGGGCCTCCAGAAATAACTACTGGGACTGCATCTTCAAAGAGGCCATAGAAATTTACCTAACAGACAACCTTGTTAGCAGGGACACTGGTTACCAACTAAGTAAAGCCTGGGAACCAATACTAAGCTCTATCAAGAAGCAACGGTGCAGCCAGACATGAAATCATTTCGTCGTGGCTGCCAAAGATATACTGTGGGTGCACCCGTCATCTACCGCAGTCTCTGTTTCCCCCTCCACCGGATACACCAAGCACCATCAGCACACAGAATCACACCTGGACCCACAAAGGATAAATACTAGTGGCAGAGAGTATACAGACCATTGCATCAACACTACCTGATGACGGCAGAACGGTTATTCAACAAAATATAATGAACATTTGATAATCGTATCTGATTGGACAACCAAGAACCCTTCAAACATCATCCATACTCTTTCATGTCCATCTGCTGTATAATTTTAGGACACATAATAAGCTCAAAAACTGCACCTTTCCCAAATGATATCCTGAAGCTACAGATCAAGGCAACCAAGTTAATGCAGTATTTCTTTATTTCCGAAAAGCATGTTTATTAGCAAAAGTATTATCAAGTGGGTTAATATTTAACATTTGTGAACGGATTGAGAATTTCATGCTTGAGAGAACACAACTTGTCACTTTCAATGAAGAGCCAATGAAAGCAGAAGTGACTTCAGGCATGCCACAGAGAAGTGTATTGGGACTGTGGTGTCGATAGGTCACATCGACCACATAAACCATGGTCTTTGAACTCTAACTGCTTGGATGAGCTGTCAAGTTAATGTAACAGTCAGCCTTTGTACCTTGTACATGTGTATCTTTCTTTGTGCTGAAATATATGTATGTATGTATAGACATTTATGGGAACATGTTTCCAGAATGAGATTTTCACTCTGCAGCGGAGTGTGCACTGATATGAAACTTCCTGGCAGATTAAATCTGTGTGCCGGGCCGAGACTCGAACTCGGGACCTTTGCCTTTGGCGAGCAAGTGCTTGGGTAGCTCAGTTGGTAGAGCACTTGCCTGCCAAAGGCAAAGGTCCTGAGTTCGAGTCTCGGCCTGGCACACAGTTTTAATCTGCCAGGAAGTTTCATTTATGGGAACAGTTTGTTGCGTATACAGTTATCCGTATTCCCGTTTCCCATATTGGTGACCCCGAAGTTTCTGTCTCCTGCGACTTCCGCACCAGCTGTGTGAAATCAACAGGTTTTACGTTTGATGCCATGGCTGCCTCATCCAACGTTTTATACGAGGATTTGGAGGCTCAGCTACTACTACCAGGCCACTCCAATCCTCTGCCAATGGTTGTTTCGCCCCTAACTGACAGTGATTTGCGATCTCCAACAAAGTTAACCTCAAACTTTGTAGCTCTACAACGGCTGAGTGTTACGCCATTACCTCAAACAATGGACTCAGGTTTCATGTCACCGGACTGTGCATACCAACATGTGAAAGGTTAAGTGGACAATTTCCAGAATCATGTAATGATCAATCGCTCAAGTAGTGTTCAAAGGGACCCAAATTCACACACGTGCTTTGATCCTCTAAGCGCCGCAACATCGGTTACTGTAGCGCCATGTGCAACACTGCCATTAATGCAAAACGCACACGCGGTCTACTGCTATAAAGCTATGCCAGTTTTGCCTTCCTCACAATTTAATAACGGACATTTTTATACATGAAGTTTGCCAGACTCAAGCAACAGATCTGCCGCCCAGTTTCTCGACCACGTGAGTTTGAGCACACCCTACGGCGCTTCGCCATCCAGGAACGTTGTACCACGACAATGTTATCGCCAGCAGGTTTCCCCAGTGATTTATGGTCCTAACACATGGGCTGCATTTACGATGCACACAAAAAACTCTCGCTGTTGCCACACCAACTACCAAACCAACCCTCCCCTACCCCAGCCCCCCTCCCTCACGGTGGCCCCCGATTCTGACCGTACAGCCGCTCACTCCTTCCGCAGTACTGTCTGCGCCTGCTGCGCCGGCCTTCCACGTCATTTCTGAGGTGGACAATTTAGGTACTGTGCCTTTAACCTCCAGTCCAGTTTATGGGCCTACCTCATGTGCCGCTCATCTGTTCGTTCCCACGGTACCGACCATGCCTGCCTCATCGTGCTTCCATGACTCATCAGGGACATTGCAACGGGCTATTGTTGAGGACATGTTTGCTGGTAACATGCCCACACCAGTAGTGGCAGGTCACAGGACAGCAGGCTTTCGAAGATATGCCGAAGCCACCCTCATCCCCCCCCCCCCCCCCCCCATCTCCGGGCATCTGTCAAAGCTACCTCCTTTATATGAGGACAACCCCGTTTCATGGTTCGCACTTGTGGAGCACCTTCTAGAGTTACATCAGGTGATTGACAACAACTCTAAATTTCTATGTCTCATCACACACCTCCATGACCACTCAGGCAGGGCTTGTTCTGCCTCTACGCCATTTACACCACCAGGCAGTACTCGTTCGCTCTCTCCTCTTTCCGAGCACTCAAGATTTGCACATGCACCATACATCCCGGTTTACATTCCAGAACAGATAAACAAGAACAAACCTCCTCCACTGTCACAGTCACTGCCACCACCACATCTGGCTCATCCACACTGTTGGTACCACAAGATTTTCGGGGTTTGAGGCCAAGAAGTGCAGATTACCTTGCTGGCACCCAAACGCCGACCGCAGGATCCAAAAGACACTGAGTCCTGCAGGCAACTTCACAGGCATCCTCAAACATTGCATTCCATTCACTTGCCCTCTCAGCCGAGCAGTCGTTTATACGTGACCTACATTTTGTTGCGGCTTGCTTTCCTAGTCGACACAGGCGCTGACATGTCCTTCATACCTACATTGTTGGATCCTCCCATTTTTTCACCAACGAAGTCGCTTCTATGCACTGTGAACGAATCAACATTACAAACTGTCAGCTCTGCTAAAGTTATGGTGCAGCTATCTCCTTCACTACGTTTCCCGGGGACTTTTTAAATCACCAACATTGACGAACCAATTCTCGATATGGATTTCTTGTCCCATTACAAACTCTCCCTGAATATAGTCCAAGGTTCAGTGCTACACCACCCTTCTGACACTCAGATACCATGCTCAGGCAATTCTACTCATCGTCCCGTCACCAATCTACTGTTAGAGTACAATGCAGCGGCGCAAATCTGTCGGCAAAACGACGATTTGAAACAGCACATTGCTCACACTTTTGACGAGCTCACCGTAGCTCTACCTCACTGCTGCAACTGCAATCCACAGTTCCTTCACCTGATCGACCTTCATCAGCAGACACCAGCATGGACACTAATCAGGGTAGTTCAAAAACATTCAATGCGTGTGACGATTCACGTTCAGTGATCTCTGCAACTGCCATACACATGCAGTGCCATGTGTTTCAAACAGTGCTTCTAATGACAGTCGTGCGTGTGATGCGAACACGCCCACCATGCAGGCAGCCGCTCCGCATGTTGGTAAACATTCCCCCTCTGTCGCACACCAACTATGTGATTCAGCAGCCATCGCTGTTCCCCGCGCGACACTAATGCCTCTCTCGCTCATGCCGGTTACTCAAGGCAAAGCTAACAACAGACAGTCGCTGTGTGCCCTGATCCGCTCCATGCTGGGTGCACAGCTGACCTCTCCAAACAAGCGCACACCACACTCATGTAATAGGCATGTGGCTTTCGTGCGGCTTTTTCCCACTGAGTTATGCCTCCCACTCGGTTATGCCTCATCACGCCTCACTCGTCCCAAAGCTTCACGTCAGGACACTAACATTACTCAGCCTCGTGTGTAGTTCTCAGTCTCTTCCGTCACTGATGGAATGATACACAAGATAATGCCGCCCAGGCTGAGACGGAGCTTCCAGTTGTGCGCCTGCTGCCTCGCACTACTCACTCCGACGCCAACGCCCACATGACCTCCCCTCAGGCCTCACATCACAGGCCATACTCCGTACTGCGTGGGGGGGGCGGGGGGGACCTGTGTGGTGTCGGTGTCGATAGGTCACATCGACCACGTAAACCATGATATTTGAACTCTAACTGCTCTGATGAGCCACCATGTTAATGTAACAGTCAGCCTTTGTACCTTGTATAGTGTATCTTTCTTTGTGCTGAAATATATGTATGAATAGACATTTAGGGGAACAGGCAATATAAATAGTAATGTCAGACTTCTTGCAGATGATTCAGTTATCTGTAAAGAAGTACTGTGTAAAAAGAAGAAGAAGAAAAAGAACAGGAAGAAAATATACCATTTAACCTTGGTAAGATTTCAAAGTTGTGCAAAGATTGGAAACTTGCTTTAAATGTGTATAGCATTGTATAATTACAATATCAATGAGGCACTTATGGAATCAGTCAACTTTTGCATCTCCTGCATACCTGGTTGTAATTATTTGTGGGAATATGGATTGGAAGGATCGTATAGGATCAACTGTATGTGATGGACTTCACTTCATTGATAGGATAGTGGAAAATGTGCAGTCAGGATACAAATAAACAGCTAACAAAACACTTGTGTGATCATATCAAATAATACTAACACAGGATTTTTAATGTGTATGGATTAGGAGAACACAAATGACCATATATTTATTTGAAATAAGAAGCACCATCTTAGAAATGCTCAGAAACCTGTACCGTTAGAGATTTCAAGATAGAAGCCAACTATAATGTGAAAGCCTATTTACAAAGTTCCAATGATGACCATTCAGTGTGAAGTCTAGGAAAGTAGCACAGTACCATATGCATCACTCCAGTAGAAGTAGCAAGGACTACATTAGATTGGTTAAAGCATGTCAGAGGCATTCAAGTAGTAATTTTTCCCACACTCCATATATGAATGGAACAGAAACAGACTGTGCTATAGTATAATATGATGTAACCCTCTCCTGTTCACTTCACAATGGTTTTCCGAGGATGGATGTAGATGTTATCATAGTCTCTGATGCAGATTAAAAATATATATGAAGCTACAAAGAAAGGCAGAATGTAAGAACAATGAAGAGCAGCACATTAAATCAAGCAACAAGTTCTGAATCTTGGAAAATGAAGGTTATGCAGCTATAGCTGAAAAAGGCAATTTTTTAATAAAGATACTTATGTAAATAGCACAAGATTTTGCAGGCATGAAGAAATTAATAAAAAATAAAACAGAAAATTTTTATGGCTGTAAGCAGTTTCAGTCCCTAAGCCACCACCAGACAGGCAGTACTATTGTGACTTATGATCCATCTGGAGATTTTTTACATTAATCTTCTTAGTTGAAGGTGCAGTTCATGGTCAACTTCAAACTAATCTTCAGCGTGAATAAAATGCCACAGTGTGATTAGCTATCTGATGATAATTTAAACATAAAAACTCATCGCAGCTGTAAAAGTTTACAGTTGGAACTGAAAACAAACTTGGATTATAATAAGTTACAATTACTGATGTACCACCGTCATAGGGATAACTTTAAAAAATCATACAATATGGTAAATTACACAAAATTATTTGTAATTTTTTTGAGAGGACACAAGAATATACAATCAATGTCAAAAAAGGAAACAACACAGAAACATACCTTGTGTGGACACCACATTTCATCGATTAAGATGGCACTGACTACAAGTAGCAATATAGACAAAAATGTCTAAACATCCCAATGTTTATTCATATGTTTATATAGTGTAAGACATGATTCCGGGACCAAAGATAATTTGTAAAAAAAAATAATGACACTCTGGAAACAATGGCATCCAAAATGTAAAGAAAGTAAAGGCACCTGGAGATGATTGCATTTTTACATCAATATCTATACTCTGCAAACCACTGTGATGTGCATGACAGAGAGTACATCCAATTGTACCAGTTATTAGTGTTTCTTCCTGTTGCATTCATGTGTGGAACACAAGAAGAATGATTGTTTGAATGCCTCTGTGTGTTCAGTTCCTATGTGAGTGATATGTAAGGGGATGTAGTATATCCATAGAGTAATCATTTAAAGCCAGTTATTGAAATTTTGTTAATAAACTTTCTTGGGATAGTTTACATCTGTCTTCAAGAGTCTGCCAGTTCAGTTACTTCAGTATCTTTGTGACACTCTCCTATGGATTAAAAAAAAACTGTGACCATTCGCACTGGCCTTCTCTGTATACCTTCAATATACCCTGTTAGTCCTATCTGGTACAGGTCCTACACAGTTGAGCAATACTCTAGGATAGGATGTGATTTGCAGGCAATCTCTTTTCTAGACTGATTCACTTCCCCAGTATTTTACCAATAAACTGAAGTCTAGCACCTGCTTTACCCACAACTGAGCCTATGTGATCAGTCCATTTCATATCCATACAAAGTGTTACACCCAGGTATTTTACGAGTTTGTCAATTCCAACAGTGACTCATTGATATTATAGTCATAGGATCTATGTTCTTTCATTTGGTGAAGTGCAAAATTTTACATTTCTGAACATTTAGAACAATTTCTCAATTTCTGCACTATGTTAAAATCTTATCAAGGTCCAACTGAATATTTATGCAGCTTCTTTCAGGTAGTACTTCATTATAGATAATTGTATCATCTGCAGAAAGCCTCATTTTACTATTAATATTGTCTGCAAGATGATAATATACAACATGAAGAGCAAGGATCCCAACACACTTCACTTCATGGGGACACACCCAAAATTACTTCTACATCTGACAATGACTTTCCATCCAAGATACCATGCTGTATCCTCCCCACTAAAAAGTTCTCAAACAAGTCACAAATTTCTCTTGATACTCCATATGATCATCGTACTTTGGTCAATAAGCATAGGTGTTGTGCTGGGTCAAATGATTTTTGGAAATCAAGAAAACACTGCATCTACCTGGTTGCCTTGATCAAAAGCTTTCAGTACATCATTTGAGAAGGGTGTGAGTTGGGATTCACATGATCAATATTTTCGAAATCCATGCTGATTGGCATTCTGTTCAAGAATTCAATAGAAGTAGGAAAAGATGAAGCAAAAGTAATAGACAATTAACTTGCATAACTATTTACAAAATGCACAAGAAGGTGATTCCTCAGAACTGGAATGATTCTCCTTCACTTGAAAGAGGGCAAACAAGACGTAAAAATTTAAGGACCCATGAGCCTGTTTTGCACAATGAACACTGTGCTCTCTAAAATTATCATGAACCACACAGAAAAAAACATTATATTTTAATCAGGCAAAGCAACAGACTGACCTATGGATCATCTGCGAGCTAACAAAACTAGAGAAAAGAACATAAATTTAAAAATAGTAAAAAACCTTTGAGAATCAGTCCACCGACTCAGTTTAAGTCAGTAGACTGAAGAATATGTATCTCAGTGATACAGCTTCCAAATTTCCATATCCTCAAACTAGGAAAATGAAGAAGGAACACACTTTAATGGAATATATCTGGACAACTTTTGTTTTCCAGCTGACATTTTACAATTTTTCTTTGTTGCAGATAAACTGTGACCATGAAGGGAAAAATTAAATACAGCAAGTTTGTAAGTATGCCTGAAAATCAATTGTAATGATACTGAAATAATGCACAATGAAAACAGCAAAAATAAAACAATAAATGTTAACAACAAAGTCATAGAACCTGTTGGTAAATTCCTGTAACCTTTTTATGGCAGTTGAGGACTACCATTTTCCACAGCAAAAGAAATAAACAGAACATTAAAACTAATATGGACGGCTATTCATAAACTAAACAGTGTTTCAGAACTAAGTTTCCAGTGTCTCTGAAAAGTGAAGCTTACATTCAGAGTTGATTGCCAGTTTTGACTTGCAGCAGAGAGACGTAGAGTTTTAATCCAAAACCTATTTAAAAACTGAGGGTTTCTCAGCAAGCACTAGTGAGATAAAATCTGTGAAATATGAGGTGAAATAGCAAAACAAACAGATCAGACAGACCAGACAAATAAATTGTATGTGTACAAAGGAAGTTCTCTACAGGATTCCAAGGCAAATGGACAGGTTAAAGGCAGACATAGTGAGTGTTAGTGAAGTTTGGTGGCAGGAGGAACAGGACATCTGGTCAGGTGGATACAGGATTATAAATACAAAATCAAATAAGGGTAATGCAGGAGTAGATTTAATAATAAATAGAAAATAGGATCATGGATAAATTACTATCAACAGCACAGTGAACACATTATCGTAGCCGAGACAGACACGGAGCCCACGCCCACCACACTAGTACAAGTTTACATGCCAACTAGCTCCACAGATGATGAAAAGATTGAAGAAATGTATGATGCGATAAAAGAAATTATTTTGATAGTTAAGGAAGACAAACATTTAATAGCCATGGGGAACTGGAATTCAATAGTAGGAAAAGAAAGAGAAGGGAAAATAACAGGTGAATATGGACTGGGGGAAGGAATGAAAGAGGAAGCCACCTGGTAGAATTTTGCACGAAGCATAATTTAACCATAGCTAACATATGATTTAAGAACCATGAAAGAAGGTTGTAAACTTGGAAGAGAGCTGGAGACACTAGAAGGGAAAGGAATACAGTAGCAGAAGGATGGCTAGTACTGAGAGATGAAATAGTGAAGGCAGCAGAGAATCGAGTAAGTAAAAAGATGGAGGCTAGTAGAAACCTTTGGGTAACACAAGAGATATTGAATTTAATTGGTGAAAGCAGAAAATATAAAAATGCGGTAAATGAAGCAGGCAAAAGGGAATAAGAAAATCTAAGAAATGAGACTGCCAGTAAGTGCATAATGGCTAAGCAGGAATGGCTAGAGGACAAATGTAAGAATTTAGAAGCATTTGTTGCCACTTACACAAGCCCTCTCCCTAGTCAAGTTGCAGCACCAGTACAGAATAGTCAGCTGCTCCAATGTAGCTCTGCATTTGTAAATGTGTTCTGTACTACCTAACTATGAAGAAGGACATTGTCCAAAAGCTTAGCAACTTTTGTTGTTTACGTATTTATAGACTGTTCAACAGAGCCAAACACAGAGTTGTTATCTGTGCTGCTTTCATTAGTTATATAGCACATAACATTCCATTGTCATATTCAGATGTATAGGAAAGTAGTCTGCTGGACAATAATATCTGCCAATGAAAAGTTGACATTGCGGTCATAAAATACAAGTAAAGTAATGTGGAGAGCACCATAATTAAAAACAAAACAAGTAAAGTACCCCACAAAAAAAGAAACACGCTTATGTTCAAGAACACCAGAACTTCTCACAGTTAATATTTAAATACACTAATTGTGGAGAGAAGAAAAGACAGTTCATTCTCATATTTATGAGATTATCGCTGGACATTCTCAGCCACCTTGGAAGATGCAGTCCTCTGCTGTGAACAGTGCTTATACTATTGTCACATAAAACAGTTCCCTTTCTTCCAGTGAGATTTTAGGTGCTACTCAGTAGCCACAGCGTGATTATTCAGATGTTACAACAGCCCTACCACACCTCACTAGGGAACTGCCCAGTCTGACAAGTCAAAAACTGCCCTGAAATTTTTTATACAAGAAGAATACACTAAAAGAAACACAACGTAAAATTTTAGTTGCTAAGACACATTGCAAGAATTTAAAAAAAAAAAAAATGTTGAAATTGCCAAATTCATAGCTTGCCAGGTGGCTGGGAAAATGTACACCTTTACCATAGCTATACAGAACAACATATGCCCTTGGTTGGTGGCACGTTGGTAAACTGATAACAATGCACAGCATGATCGTAGTTTGTAAAGCAAATTTCAGTTTCCATTGATAATTTCTCTGACACAGTTGGTCACAGTTACTATTCACTCAAATCTGCAACTCTTTTAATGTTTATAATAATTAGCAGTTGGCCTTGCGGTGCAGGTGCCATAGTTTCACAGTAATATGGAATTCGATTAATTAGTTTTATCCTTGCAAGATGAAATATGAAGAACAGGGCATACAATTAAAACCATCTACTTCTCCTGAAGACCATGTATGTGTTATTTCTTAGTTCATTTCTTGGTTATTCATTACAATGAAGCTGACATTTCTTTAGAAATTGTGGAAACATTAGAAGAAACATGAAATAACTCAGAGGGTTCTACAAGTCATGATTCAAACAATGACAGATGTGCTAATAAAAGTCCAGAACAAAAAACAGAGTGCCTTTGAAGCCCAAAGAAAACATGTATAGTAATAGATTTTAGAAAGAGATAAAATGCTGTAAATTTCGTAGTTAAATGAAGGAGGGAGAAAAATCTTACACTTAAGCAATGTGCAAAGCCAGTTTTTTTTTTCGTAAAATCTGTACATGAACTGTTTAACAGAAGAAAGATTTATATCAAGTATGAAATACGCACGAAAATGAACCTCACAAAAGTATAAAAGAAAAATTATTCTATCAATTTAGCACTGCTTGTGAGAATCAATGCACCACTGAGGGAGGTCTACACCATTGGGAACTCGGAATAAGAAGTGAGTTGAACATAGCTGATTTCCAGGTTTCTTCGACATGATCAAACAGATTCCAGAAATTGTACATAACAAGAAGTCACAAATTACAAACTTCACAATTAAATGTGCAGAGAAACTTGTACCTAGCGTAAAACGAAGGTTCTGGTTATCCTCTAGACTGCTGTGTATAAAGCCAATCAGTTGGATTTCGTGCAAACCACAATTTATCATTTCGAGTGAAAAAAAGACAGAGTTGTATGTACAGTCGATGAGTGCTATGACGCATTTGCATACAACAATGCCACTGGTAAGTATCAGTGGATTACTGTTTCTGCAGCTATAGCTCTGCCTTCAGGAACATCAAAGCAAATTAGGACCAAAAATTAAAAAAGGTCTGTTTACTTGCCAAAGGCTTGTAATCAAAGTAGCAAAATCTAGAAAAATGGGAGAGAATAATGTTCAATGTTACATCTGACACTTCTTACCATTTGCAGAAAATAATGTGTTGCTTTTGTTGGACTCTTGGCCTGCACATAGTGACACCTCTGTCATCAGGAGGATGATAAATTATACATAACCAGGTGACAAAAGTTATGGGATAGCGATATGCACAAAAACAGATGGTGGTAGTATTGCATACAGAAGGTATAAAAGGGAAGTGCACTGTCAGAGCTGTCATTTGTATTCAGGTGATTCATGTGAAATGATTTCCAACTTGATTATTGCTGCACAGCGGGTATTAACAGACTTTGGACACAAAATGATAGTTGGAGATCACATGGGACTTTCTATTTCAGAAATCATTAGAGAATTCGATGTTCTGAGATCCACAGTGTCAAGAGTGTGCCAAGAATTTCAGTGCAATTTCAGGCATTACCGCTCACCATGGACAATGAAATGGCCACTGGCCATTACTTAATGAGTGAGAGCAACGGTGTTTGCATACAGTTGTCAGTGCTAACAGACAAGCAACACTGCATGAAATAGCCACAGAAATTAATGTGGTATGTATGACGAATGTATCCATTATGACAGTGTAGCAAAATTTGGTGTTAATGGACTATGGCAGCAGACGAACGACACGAGTGCCTCTGCTAACAGCACATCACCTGCAGCACCTCTCTTGAGCTTGTGACCATACTGAGTGGACCATAGATAACATGGCCTGGCCAGATGCGTGGTGGAATAGGTCATCTGGTCTAACTGAACCGATCATTGACTGGTCACGTTCAGCTACCTGGAGACCATCTGCATCATTGACTTCACATTCCCAAGCAATGATGGATTTGTTATGGATGACAATGCATCATGTCACCAAGCCACAGTTACTCACAACTGGCTCGAGAAAAACACTAGATAATTTGAGCAAATGATCTGGCAAGTCAGACTGTCCGCCTCTGAACATTTATGGCACATAATCAAGATGTCAGCTCGTACACAAAAACCTGCACTGGCAACAATTCTGCAATTATGGATGTCCGTAGAGGCAGCATGGCTCAATATTTCTGCAGTGACTTCCGATGACTTGTTGAGCTACATCAACTTGCTGCACTTCGACGGGAAAAAGAAGACTCAGCACAATGTTAGGAGACATCCCATGACTTTTGTCATCTCAGGGTATAACTCTCATTCCACCCAGTACTAACTGTGTGTTTCAGACTCCCAATAAAGAAAACTTCTAGCACTTTAAAGCAGTTTTCAGAAAATTGTTTGGCAGTGCAATTTTTGAAAGCTCTTTTGTCATTTCAGGTTTATCTGGAGAACAGTATTGTCATTTCTGCACTATCAGTTTGCATCACCACGTTTTTACGAATTTAATCATGTATGACTGGCATGGAACACAATGGACACAACCATTTCTTACTCATGTACACCTACATCTTTACTCTGCAAACCACTGTGAAATGTGTGGCGGAGGTTACATACCATCGTATCAGTTCTTATGGTTTCTTCCATACCATTCATGTAAGCAGTGTGGGAAGAAAATTTGTTTGAATGTCCGTGCTGTAATTATTCTGATCTCATCCCCATGATCCTGATGTGAGCAACACGAAGGGATTGTAGTACATTCCTATCGTGATCATTTAAAGCCAGTTCTTGAAACTTTGTTAGTAGATGATCATGGGATCATTTGTGTCTGTCTTCAAGAATCTGCCAGTTCAGTTTCTTCAGTATCTCTGTGACACTTTTCCAAAGATCAAACAAACCGATGATCATTTGTGCTGCCCTTCTATGTATGCATCAATATCCCCTGTTAGTTCTATTCGGTACAGCTTCCGCACAGTTGAGCAATATCCTCGGTTGCTCGAGTGATTTGCGAGCAATCCCATTTGTAGACTGATTACACTTTCCCAGTTTCTACCAATAAACCAAAGCCTATCACCTGCTTTACACTCAACTGAGCCTGTGTGATCTTACCATTTCATATCGCAGGTATTTGTTTGAGTTGGCTGATTCCAACAGCAACTCCTTGATATTATAGCATAGGACACTACATTTCTTTGTTTTATGAAGTGCACAATTTTACATTTCTTAGCATTTCCAGCAAGTTGTCAATCTTTACACTACTTTGAAATGTTAAATCAACATCTGACTGAATGTTTATGTTTGTCTCTGATAGTATTTCATTATAGACAACTGCATCATCTGCAAAGAGGCTGAAGTTACTATTAATATTTTCTGCAAAGTCACAAATACAGCACAGCAAAGTCACAAACAGCAAGAATGCCAACACACTTCCCTAGTGCACACTTGAAGTTACTTCTACAACTGACGATGGCTCCCGTCCAAGATAACATGGTGCGTCCTCCCAACCAAACAGTCCTCAAATCCAGTCACAAATTTCATTAGATACCCCATATGATTGAACTTTTGAGAATAAGTGCAGGTGCGGTACTGAGTCAAATGCTTTTCAGAAATCAAGAAATACATCATCTACCTGACTGCCTTGATATAAGGCTTTCAATAGTGAGAAAAGTGAGAGTTAGCTTTCACATGATTGATGTTTTTGGAACCCATGCTGTTTGGAACAGACGAGCTTATTCTGTCCAAAATATGTCATTATGTTAGAACTCAGAATATGTTCAAAGATTCTACAACAAATCAATATGAGGGATATCAGACGGTAGTTTTGTGGATCACTTCTACTACCCTTCTGGTAGATGGGTGTGACCTGTGCTTTCTTCCATCTACTTGGCACAGATTTTTGTTTGAGGAATCTATGATAGATTACAGATGGAAGAGAGGTGAACTTTGTCTCAAATTCAGTATATAATTTGACAAGGATTCCATCAGTCCCTGGAGCTTACTCCACTTTTAACGATTTCTGCTGTTTCTCAACACCATGACACAAATACTTTTTCACTCACCTGTTTGGTGGTAGAAGTATCAAATTGGGGAAATTCTCTTGGGTTTTCGTTTGTAAAGGAATATTTGAAAAGGAGTTAAGCATGTCACCTTTTGCTCTGCTACCCTCAATTTCAGTTCCTGTCTCATTCACTAGGGATTCAACACTAACTTTGGGCCTTAACAGCTTTTACATGTGACCACAATTTCTTTGGGTTTTGTGAAAGGTCATTTGATAGTATTTTGCTATGGTAGTCCCTGGGGGCATCACACATTACTCTCTTGATAGCCAAATGTGTTTCATTCAGGCTCTCTCTATTTATAGCGCCACACTGTTTTACACTGTTATGCAGTAATCTCTGTCTCTCTAGAAGTTCTGGACTGTGACTGTATACCGTAAAAGCTTCCTCCCATTATGAACTGTTCTGCTGGGTACATATCTACCCAGTGCATGGGGTTGTTTTTTTTCCACTTGAGCCATAGTGCCTCTACATGTTCCTGCCTTGTGCTGAATGTTTCAAGTTCCTCATTGAGATATGACACTACTGATTTTTTTATCTAGTTTACTGAGCATAGGTATCTTTCTGCTTATTTTAGTTGTCCCGGTACTTTGGAAATCATTGTTGCCACAACCATGTCATGTTCACTGATACTAGATTCAATGTGGACATCCTCAAAGATGTCAAGTCTATTTGTTGCCATTAGACCATTAGATCCAATACATTTGTATTATTAGTGGGGCTCCTAACTATCTGTTCTAGGTCATTTTCAGAGAAGGCATTTAGTAATGTTTCACAGGATGTCTTATTCCCATCAATAAAACTAATTTTCCCAATTGACTGTTGGATGATTGGTGTGACTGGGGAACTTAGAAGTGAACTGAGGTTCTCCCTACAGTTTTCAGTTACATTAGGAGATGAGACTCATGGGCATTAAAAGGATCCAGTTATTTTATGCCCACCCCTGACAATCTCACAGGCACCTTGAATTTCTCAAGCGGATTTGAATTTCTTTATTGCGACAAATGCATCACCCACATTTCCCCATTCCTTTGGTATATACTTAAATTTTCCCCAAAAATTTCACTGCTATCAATTTCAGGTTTCAGCCCACTTTCAGTACCTAATAATATGTTAGCTTCACTGCTTTTAGAAGCATGCTTCAGAGTTAACCATTCACATTTTAATACTCTCATCTGTGGGGGATTTCTTTTACACTGATACCTCTGGGTTTCCTACAGTTGTTTTTGATTGGCTGGGGAATCACTTATCCATAAAAAACAAAATTAAACTAAAAATAAAACCAGCAATTACTGTCATGTGATTAAATGCATTAACTTTCTTTCCGGGGGAACCTGGTGTAAAGAAAATTTGTATTTTCGTCATCCAATACACACTTCACATTTTTGTGACTACTACAGGAACAAACAAGGAACTTTCTCACCATCAGCAAATTATACATTATTCAAAAATATTGCACGACCTGTGCTACAGGAATTGTTATAAAATAATGTCAATAAATTAAAGCTTCAAATTATGTAAGCCATTTGTAATGTAATATATGTTGCCTTGATTTTCTTTCTCCTGTTCATCACTTGTGTCACAATTACATCTCTGCAGTTGTGTGCCTTACAAACTGAAGTTTTGACAGTGCATTTCTTTTGATGCGTTCTTCTTGCATGAAAATATTCAGGGTTGGCTTCAACATGTCAGACAAACATCCTCTTGGCAGCATTCAGGGGGTGGGAACAGTCTGCGATTGAATCTTTCCCCAATTTCGTACATAAAAGTGTTATGTGATTGGAAACATCAAAAAGCAGATTTGTCAGACTGCATTACAAGTATCCATTGTAATTTACAATTTGAACCCTATTGGCAGTGAAACTTTAACATGGTTTAAAAGATGTTGGATAATGAAGACTGACGAAGTTATAATTGACTCAACTTTCACACCCTCCATAGTCATCATTGTCTTTGGACACATTTAGTTCACATGGCTATGGAAACGCTCCAGTTAACACCTATATTTCATACTTTAAGGTTCATCATCAGGCTGTTATTGCTAAGATTATGTAAAACAAATCGAGATTTTCTGTGTGATAATATTGCTATGCACACTTAGATCAAAAGCTGAACAGCTTTTGATTAGCTTATATTCTACATTTATTCATCTGTGATGGTTGAAGGCTACCACTCTACAGACCTTGGCATCATGCTCCTAGACCAAAGTGATTCAGATGAAAAGGCAGTAAATGGCTCAGCTGATAATACTGACAAATATAGCAAGCAGCAGATACCAAATCAAAAGTGGTGTGCAATGGAAACAACCAGTGACTAAGTATTTGGAGAAAACTTAGAGCATCAGTAAGTAATTTATACAACAGACATTGTTGATAAATTGTTTAAACGACTACCCATGTCCACAGCAGGTGGTTCTGCTGCAGCAGCCTCTTGACAGTCAATGTGTTAAGGGCATTTCGTCAGCACGAAGTATCATGCTGGGGGAAGAAGCCATGAGGACAAGTTGGCATGAAGAGTTAAAAATTGCATTACCATAAATATTTAATTCTACACTGAAGGAAAAAAAAGGCATGCAATGCTGAAAACAAAATACTGTAGAAATGAAAACCTAGAGCATTATTAAACAACTGAGAAATACAGTGAGAAACAGATTCTATATTACAGCTGTGAGTGACGATGTAAGTTATTGGGCACTTAAATATGATGCAGCAACATAAAAAAAGTTTGAGATGGCTTTTCATCCACAGCACTGTCCCCTAGAAATGTCTATTGGGAAGCACTGGCTCACTGATAGTTAAGCCAAACCAACTGCAAACAAGCAACAAATTCCACCAAAATACTTTCACATGACTTCCTGGAATTACTTCTTATCATGCACTTTTCAGTATTACAGGTCTGTTGCGCAACATGTAAATAAGATGTAGATACAATATACTAACAACCTAAACAATTTAGGCGATTGACAAGTTAATCCAGGCACTACTTTAATATGATATTCATGTAAATATTCATAACTGCATTTTAATGCTCACCACTTTCCTCCTCCTCCCCCCCCCCCCTTCTTCTTCTTCTTCTTCAATCAATCATGTTTCCAAAGTTGACGCTTTGTCAGGAGCACGTGCACATTCCTAAACCTCTCGTGACAAAGAGCAAACTAAAACTAGGAAGTTTGCAAGTTTGGGCCCCTTACTAATTTTAACACCAATGACCCAATGACACATTGCCACCAAACTATGTAATATTAAGACACTTTACCAGTAAGATCTACACTATCCATAATGAAATAGACAATTCAACAAGACCTTGTATTTGATAAGACTTGCTGCACAAAATACCTCAATACAGCAGGTAATCTAAGCATGTCAGTCTAAAAATATTCTCAACTGGAATTTCAGGGTAGCAAAATTGAAAGAAAATTTTCTTGCAAAATTTTTAATAACCATAAAATTACATAAATAATGAAATATTGTTAAATAATATGTTCAGTCTTAACATGCAAATTTTTATACAATTTTCTACACTTCCCTCACGAAGAAACATTTTGGCTTTCTGGTTTCTCTTGTTCCGTTTTTACTTCAGCTGGTTTAAGATATGCATTTATATAATTCGTAAGTTGTACCACAGCTATCAATGAAGCAATATACTCCTGTACATTTTCTCTGTTCAGATTCTGAACTTGTTTTACCAGTGTACTGTATACACGTTGTGCAAGTTTACTGGAAAGACGGCCCACTGTACTAACAGTATGAGCAACCTTGTCATCTTTTGAGGAAACTGGAACTGAAATAATAGTCCAGTGTTAAAATACTGCTCACCAACGCATTTTTTTAGCTACTTCACTGAAACATCTTTGAAAAGATTTTTGCAACTTACCTGCTTGCTTCTCATCTTCACCAGGTGGGAAATAGTAGTCCAAGTATTTTTCCGCTACTGCTGCAGTGCTGTCAACAGTTGTGACAGCAGCAAGGCCATACTTTGTGCTCAACAACTCATTTGCCTTGTTCCAGCTGAGTTCTTTCAGGCTCTTTGCTTTCTGCACACCAGCATCCTTCACTGTTGACACTTTGCTGCAGGTTGGCCGTAAAGTTGCAGCAACATAGTTCTTTGTTGTTTCATATATCTGAAGAAAAAGTTAAAGTTTTTAACATATATTTTGAATATGGACATTCCTATAATCTCTGGATGTACTATCACAACAGACAGCAAAATCAAGAAGTTACTTCCTCTTCTATGGGGGAGACTACAGCGCTGTCACTGATACCACTGAATGCTCCGATCAGCTGCCTTTTGTTCAAAAAGCTACAAAATTGTTAATTTTAAAGTCCACTTTAAACAGCATGCTTTTTCTACCAGCCCGACACGTTCCACATCATCACGAAGTGTCGTAATCATGATCTATGGAACAAGTACTAATCTAATCTTTTAATCTGTTACTAAGATGTGTCAAATGGAACTAAACTTTACTTACGAAAGCTTAATCATAGAATACACTAAACGGTAAATCTTAGTCCAACACCTAGAAACAAACTGGTTAGACAACACGATACAAAACAGTACGTCAACATGGTCGTTGAAGATAATCAGAAGGGACTTCAGTTATTTCTATACTCGCTAGAACAAGTATATTTCCATTTTCCCCTTACGTGGTAATCTTAAATTCACAGGTATTTTTTTAGCCCTCAAACAGTTACGTTAATCATATTTTTTTCTGTTGCTTACCTGTTGCGGCTGTTCTTTGATAATTGGTAATCTTTCTTCCACCAGCGAAAGTCCTTTGCATAGCGTTCCATCAACCATTTGAATGGGTTGTTCCAGTTTCTTCGCGAAGGGAGCAGCATGTTCCATTGCCTTATTCACTGTTGCTTCAGCAGTAGATAATGTCCAGTTAATTACACTATTAGATCCTTTAACCCTGTTATACATGTCAGCCGATTGATTCAACGCCATTTCAACAACAGGGAGCGTCCTAACTCTGTCGACGCATTCCAGTCTTGGTGCTACAGACATATTCTGCGCTTCGGCCATTGTAATCCCTTCCTTTAAAAGTAAATTACAGTACAATAAAACTAACGGCACAGATACGTACGGTAATCAAAATGTGACTTCAACCACTACCAGCTTACCAGAAACAACACAAACGAAAAAGCCACAACACAAAACTGCAAGTGTTGAACACAACTAGTTCCACTTTGCCGCTCGCCGCGAGTTATATACTATCGCAGGCAATGAGCGGTTGTGGAGGGGAGAGGTCCAATGGTAACACGTGACGTCAACGTAGTCTCTGCAAAACATGGTCGAAGATCGACTAACGAAGTTTCGAGAGCCACGTCACTGCCGCCTGTATTAGAGGCGGCCGTGACTGGGCGCAACGCGAAGCTGCATTTCGTTCAGTGTAAAGCAACATTTTTAGTGAACCTGGAATACATGTTTAAACTCCTCTTGCGACGTTCCCTGTGGGTCTTGGCGCTGCCTAATGACATTATATGCGTTAATCTGGTGAAATATATTAAGCTGGACCGGTAATGTAGTTTGTATGAGGCGCCAACACGCCAACATTATTTTACTTTTGTGACGGGTGCAGTCATTATTAATAAATGATAAATATCGTCAGCCAGAAGAGTTTTTAAGAGCATCCTTTTCAGACATGCTTGTTCAAAAGCAAAAGGTGGCGTTGATAAATGGGAACACGAAAATCGAGTTTCATGAAAAATGTAAGAAAAGAACGAGTCTTTATGATTTCAGTGCAAAAAACAGTATCGTTGTTCGACCTAGAAAATGTTACTGCTGCGAAGTTAAAGCAAAAAACGCAAACGAAATCATTACAAGATCGAACTATAATGTGGCAAATGTACATTCAGTGACATCCATATGTAAACATTGTGATGACTTTCGTCTCATATTAACTACAAAAAACAGTGAAATCAGTGAACTTAAAAGGACTGTAGCCTTGTTGGAGAAACAGCTGTAACATCTTGGTTGTAAAATTCAACAGAACATCGACTCAACTTTAAACAAAGATCGGCTACCAGTGAGATAAACAAAGGAAGAACGACTGTGGAAACCAGCGCAAAACTTGGAAATATAAAAAAAGTGCATCAAATAGCTATAATGACAAACGTGATTCCACAAACACTGTCACTCAGAAACATCTAAGTCCAGATAATAATTACGAACAACAACAACCGTGCACTGTAAATTTTTCGCGCGTGTCACATCGTGAACACAGTGATGTGATTAAAAAAATCAGTCGACTGGCTTCAAGTGTGCAAAAAAGAACAAAAAGTCTTAAATTTTGCTGGTTATCATGGACGTCAGATAGCAGAAAAGGTGGCAGATACAAAAACTAACCCAAGTGTCCACGCCTTTGTCAAACCAGGAACAGGCATTGCAGAAGTGACAACAACAGTGCTGAAATCGTGTTAAAACCTTGACTCAGAAGACTGTGTCGTAATTTTTGCAGGTGCAAAAGATCTTGCCAGAGCTCATCACTGTTCTTGAAAGTGTGCTACGCAAATTAGACATCACAAATATAGCTGTTGTAAATCAACCACACCGATACAATCTACCTCCTTGGTTATGTGTAAATAAATTAATAGGAAAAGTAAACAAAGAGATAGATGAAGTATGCAAAAAATTGCTGTATGTGAACTTAATAAATGTAAGCACATTAGATGAATCCATGTATACCGGCCATGGCCTTCATTTAAATCACAGTGGGAAACAATTTTTGATTGAAGAAATCTGTCGTTTAGCAAATTTGAGTCACAACAGGCATAGTATAGAAGCAGTCCAAAGTACCTTGGACAAATGGGTTATAAAAAAAGATGTGGTAGCATATAAAAAGGGAGTAAGACATTTTTAGGGAAGTAGAGTGTATCACAAAAAAGGTGATGCAGAATTAAATTTCAAATACACATTGAAGAGTGTACACCAAAATGACCAGTAATTAACAAACAAATTTGATGAAGTAAACATACTCCTCAATAATTAATGGAAAGAAGTTTCAGTTTTATGTTATTGTGAACACTGGTTACAGAATGAGTATTTTCAATCCTTAAAATATTTCATTTTAACCTTTCAAACTGCTTTTGTAGAATGGAATCAAAGCATCTGAGAACTTGTATATGTGTAAAAGATAATGTAGATTATAAGATTATAGCCTCTGTTTGCAAACTAGTGTGTGAAAGAGACTTTGAAATCTCAGCTGTTGAGTTAATGTCTGAAAAAACTATTATTTTATGTGTGTATAAATCTCCTGTTAGCAACATAAGTGTTTTTTTCCAAAGAACTGGACCTTGCTTTAGGCAAACTCAAGACCACTGGGAAAACACTGGTACTGTGTGGAGATTTTAATACTGACTTTCTGAGCCATAGCCTTCACAGGGGAGAGTTCTTAAATATTATAAAAGCCTACAATCTTTGTCTGACTGTTAGCTCTCCAACACATGTACTATGATACCAGCTACAGTGATCACCTTTCACGATTACTAACCATACCTATAAATAACATTTTGTCCAGTGTACAAAATATTATCCATAAAAGGTTTTATACTCAGAAAAATATTGAATACTTCCAGTATCTAATCAGTGAACAATCTTGGAGAGAAGTATATGATACTTCTATTACTAATGAAAAGACGGAAGATTTTTTGAACATTTTGTCTGCCACTGGATCCTTTTGCCCTTCAGTTTCTGTAGTATTTTTGGTTGTTGCATCAAGAGGTAGATTTCTTTGTTCATCCTCCTTATCCACTTTTTCTTAATGGTCCCGATATTTTCCACATTACTCTCCTTTCAAATATTAATAGTTTCTCCACTTCACGTTTTATGATGTTCCAGGTTTCTGAACAGTATTTGATTGGTTCAAATGGCTCTGAGCACTATGGGACTTAACTTCTGAGGTCATCAGTCCCCTAGAACTTAGAACTACTTAAACCTAACTAACCTAAGGACATCACACACATCCATGCCTGAGGCAGGATTCGAACCTGCGAACGTAGGGGTCGCGCGGTTCCAAACTGTATCGCCTAGAACCGCTCGACCACCCCGACTGGCTGTATTTGATTGGTGGGGATATCACTGTGTTATAGATTCTCACCTTAGTATCAACTGATATTGATTTTCAGCTGAATGTCTCCCTGGGAGAATACATGTGTTTCCTTGATGTCCATTTCTATGTTTTTGTTGTTGGTAAACCAAGGTCCCAAGTACTTGAAGTGTAAACTCTCTTGAACGTCTTGTCATCTGTCTCAAGAAATCCTTGCTGCTCTTGTCTTCTTCGTAATTGCATTAACTCAGTTTTGTCTTCATTCACCTACAGCCCAAACTTCTGTGCATAGTTGTCCATTTTCTGGTACATTTCTTTTATCTCATGGAGTGATTCACTCAGCGGTACTATATCATCTGCATACATGAGACAGTTAAAATTACCATTCATCTGTACTCCGTCCCATTCCTGTTGCTCGCAATCCCTTATTACTTTCTCTAAGATGAGATTGACCAAAATACATGAAAGAGCATCTCCCTGTCTAAGACCTGTACCTTTCTCATGTGACCTCTTGCTGATCCATCCATACAGGTTTGCACTGTTCTCACTAGCTTCTCACGGATTCTTAAGTTGTGCAGTGCATTGGTTAGGCTCTTCCTATGGATAATGTCGTATGCACATTGAAAATTGATGAACACACTACAGATGTTTTTTTATCATAGTCTCAGTGTTTTCCAAACAGTTGTCCTAGGGTGAAAATGCGAGCTATTGTCGATCGGTTTGGTCGAAAGCCAGCAAGGTATTCCCCAATGTTATTCTCTATGTAATTATCTGAGGACAGTTATAGTCAGTACTTTGTAGGTTACATTCAACAAGCTGATATCTGTCTAGTTACCTCGTTCCATTTTCCTTTCTTTCTTTATTAGGTACATTATGATCAGTTTCTATTCTTCTGGCAATGTCTGATTCTTTTGTAACACCTGGATCAATTTGTATATTTCTAAATGCAAGCTCTTACCTCTCTCTTTGATTAATTCTCCTTTTATTCTGTCCTTACTTGTTGTTTCTGCGTTTTTTGATTGTAATCTTCACATCTTCTTTTGTCATTTCCCATTCTTTTTCATCTGTCCTTTCCTCTGCTGAGTCTGCAGGTAGCAGATTCAAGGCGATTCAGGAGTTATGAGAAGTATTCTCTCCATCTTTCTACAATTCTTTCCTTGTCATTTATCAAGTTGCCGTTCTTATTGGTAATGAAATAGGTTGAGCTCTGAAATCCACATTTTCGATTTTTATGCACTTGAAAAATAGTCTTGAATTATTGTTGTGGTTCTCTGCCACAACTTGTTCTAATAATCTGGTTAGATATATTCTCTTTACTGTTTTCAGAATTCGCTTTGCGTCCTTTCTGATATTGAGAAAATGTTACCTTTTCTGGCCGGAGTGGCCGAGCAGTTCTAGGCGCTTCAGTCTGGAACCGCGCGACCGCTACGGTCACAGGTTCGAATCCTGCCTCAGGCATGGATGTTTGTAATGTCCTTATGTTAGTTAGGTTTAAGTAGTTCTAAGTTCTAGGGGACTGATGACCTCAGATGTTAAGTCCCACAGTGCACAGAGCCATGTAAACCATTTTTTTGTTACCTTTTCTGCTCATGTTCCCTGTCAGCCAGCCACTCCTCCATCATATTCCTTCTCTTTTGTGTAGCCTTGTGGCATGTTTCATTGAATCATCATCTCTTCTTCATTCTCTTTTTCTTCTTCTTAGCATATTATCTGTAATACTTAGTACTGTGGCCATTGTTTCTTCCCACCTTTCCTCTATGTTCTCTCTTACTTCTAGGTTTTCTAGGGTCTCAAAATGGCTTTTGATTTCATAGTATACTGTTCTTTAATTGCATCTTCTCGCAATTTCCCGACATTCAGAGCAGGTTCTAGTGTCTATATATGCAGGTAAACATTAGTTTAAGTTTACACATAATGAGGAAGTGGTCTGATGCACAGATGGCTCCGCTATATGACATGACGTCCATGACTCTATGGCTATAACGCTGGTCCACCAAGAAGTGATTGATCTGGTTGATAGTGGTTCTATCCGGTGAGCAAAACATTCCATTATGTATAACTCACTCTCAAGTTCTTTGATATAGCTATGTTGAACATCCACTGACCATTGTCATTGGTCTCGTCATGCAAACTGTGCCTTCCTAAGTTGGTATATAGAATTCTTCTTTTCCTGCTTTTGCATTAAAATCGCCCAGAACTATCTTCATATTTATAGTTGGTGTGCTCTCAGTTGCTCATTCTAGTCAGTCATAGAATTCTTCCTTCGCCTCACCTCTTTTATCTTCTGTCGGGGTGTGAACATTGACAAGTGTGATGTCCGACACTTGGTTTCTGTGTACTAGGTAGGATATTCTTTTGTTAACAGCTTTGAATTCTTTCCTATTGTTGCTTTGTGATGTATTGCAAAACCAGTGCCAAATTCATGTTTATCTGCATGCCCTCTGTAAAATAGTACATTCATCTTCTTTTTGAATATCCTCACCCAGACATCTTGTCCAATTTATATCAATTAATTTCTGAGACAATAGTGTGGATAATTCCTTGTCTGTATAGGCTGTGAACATTCCAAGAGCTAGAATTCAAATTTCCAAATCTTACGCCATTTTAATCTTTGCACTTTTCATCTTCCTTTGTATGCATCTGTGTCTGAGTTCAGTTTGTGTTTCATAACAGAGACCTTTTTGCGGGACTGGGTTGTTAGCCCATTGGCCAATCCTCCTCCATAAGGGCTTGGGATTGGCAATGGCTACTGCAAGGCAACTGACTCCAAACAGAGTTTCAAAAGGATATAGGTTGCAGTAATTACTCGGAAATGAAGAGGCTTGTGTGGTGTAAAGAAGCATGGAGAGTTGCATCAAACCAGTCTTTGCACTGATGACCACACTTTTATGGTGACGATTGTCATCGTTTAAATAGGCTGTTATTCATTGCCCATTAGATTAATTAAAAAAACGAGAGTCTCCATAATGTAGATACATGGTAAAGGTAGGATACCCGCATTCTTAAACAGGGGCTTACAGGAATTTCTAGGTTTACATGCTTTATTATTCTGATGACATTTTTAGTGTTCTGAAACTCGCTTACCTGTTGCCAAATTACCCCAGGATATGACCTCATACCTAAGGTGGGAAAGAACTTAGGCATAATAGTTACTCTTAATTGTTTTTCACAGAAGACCCACATTTTAAATAAAAGTGAAACTTATGTTATTTCATTTTCCATAAACAACTCGGTGACAGAGTTTATACTACTGTGGCAGTTTAGAATCATTCAAAGAACGTATATGGTAAGTATCTCACAAACAGGCAGATCAAGCATTACTGGTTGGGGATGACTTTAACCTACTGAGTACAGACTGGAATGTCTATGGATTCATCGCAAGGGTACAGACAGAGTCTGAAGTACTTTTGTACGTTTTCTGATAACTGCCTTGAGTTGCTAGTTCAGCAGCCCATATGCAATGGAAATATCTTAGTATTTGTAGATACAAATAGGCCGGCCCTTATCGACAACGTCAGTATAGAAACGGGCATTAGCAACTATGGTTAAGAAAGTTAATAAATCAGTTAAGAAGATAAGAAGAGGGTTTCTGGTAGAAAGAGCAGATAAGCAGTTGTTAGCATCCTCCTTAGACAGTGAACTGACATCATTTAAATCCAGTAAGACGGAGAAGAGGAATCATGGGTAAAGATTAAGCAGGCTAGAAATCGTGGTCTTCAGAATTATGTGCCTAGTAGCTGGATTAAGGACGGAAAAGCCCTATCTTGGTCTAGTAACAAGATCCGGAAAATGCTGATGAAGCAGAGGCTGTTGCACTCTCAGTTCAAAAGAGAACGCACAAATGCCGACAAGTAAAAGATAGTAGAGATTCGTGTGTTTGGGAAAAGATTCTCGAAACATATAACTACTACCACCTTCATACATTAGCAAACGATCTGACAGAAAACCCGAGAAAATTATGGTCCTATGTAAAATCGCTAAGCGGCCTAAGACTTCCATTCAGTCCCTTGTTGACTAGTCTGGTGTGGCTGCTGAAGATAGCAAAACGAAAGCCACAGTTTTAAATTTCTCGTTCAGGAAATTGTTCACGCATGAGAGTCGTGCAAACACACAGTCATTTCACCATCGAACAGACTCCATTATTAAGAACATAGTAATGAGCATGCCTGGTGTAGGAAAACAACTGAAGGAGTTGAAAGCAAATAAGTCATTAGGTCCAGATGGAATTTGTATTCGGGTTTTCAAAGAGTACTCTACGCAACTGGCCTCTTACTGAGTTCCATTTATCGTGAATCTCAGGCCCAGTACAAAGTCCTAAGCGACTGGTAAAAAGAGCAGGTGACTCCTGTGTATAGGAAGGGTGAAAGAATGGACCCGCAAAATTACAGACCAATATCCCTAATAATCCTTGAACAAAACTCAGTTCTAAAATAATTTTCTTGAGACCGAGAAGCTTATGTCCACGAATCAGCTTATGCCCACGAATCAGCTTAGGTCCATGAATCAATATGGTTTTAGAAAGCATCGCTCTTGCGAAACTCAACTTTCCCTTTTCTCACATGATATACTGAAAACTATGGATGAATGGCAACAGGCATATTCCATATTTCTAAATTTCCGGAAAGCATTTGACAAGGTGCCCCATTGCAGGCTGTTGAAGAAGGTACCAGCATACGGAACAGGTTCTCCGATATGTGAGTGGCTTGGTGACGTCTTAAGTTACAGAACACACTATATGAAGGGCTTATTTCAATAGAGGTACAAGTCCATTTTTGTTCACTCTGAGATACAGAGCCCTAAAGTTAAATGACTTTAGGACTCTGTATGTCAGAATATATAAAAACGGACTTGAACCACTATTGAAATAAGCCCTTCATATTATCCTCTACGGTGAGTGTTCAAAAATGGTTCAAATGGCTCTGAGCACTATGCGACTTAACTTCTGAGGTCATCAGTCGCCTAGAACTTAGAATTAATTAAACCTAACTAACCTAAGGACATCACACACATCCATGCCCGAGGCAGGATTCGAACCTGCGACCGTAGCGGTCGCGCAGTTCCTGACTGAAGCGCCTAGAACTGTTTGGACACACCAGCCACTATTACAGAGATGCGCCAGGAACTTAAATGGGAATCCTTGGAGGAAAGGTGACGTTCTTTTCGAGGAATACTATTGAGGAAATTTAGGAATCGGATCTGTAGCTGACTATAGGACGATTCTGTTGCCTCCAACAAACATTGCAGGTGAGGACCATGGAGATAAGATACAAGAAATTTGGGCTCATATGGAGGCATATAGACAGTCGTTTTTCCCTAGTTCTATTAGCGAGTGGAAGAGGAAACTATATGGCTAGTAGTTGTATGGTGTGTGTTGCGACACGCACCATAAAGTGGATTTTGGAGTATCGATACAGATGTGGATGTAGATGTAGAGTTATCTGAGTCAAGCAGCTAGTCGTACACCAACATCACAAAAATACATGGCAAGCACATACTCACTAGGTATACCATTTACATTACAACAAATGCTGGCTACTGTCTAATCTGACATCTATTTCTACAATGGGTTCACACACGTGTTATAAAATAGCAGTCATGCTTTCTTTCTGCCAGTTGAACATTTTTAAGCAGAACTGACATGTAATTGGCACCATATTTTTCCTTTTAATAGCAGTCAGCCATTACTGGTATACTTGCTAACCTGTTTAGAGTATGTAGATAACTGTGGGATCAAAATAAGGAAAAGTACACGAATTTCATAGCTATGAATATACAGTCATATTTTCTTGAGAATGGCATTCCATATCAGCTGTTTGTCTGTCATTGCAGCTAGGTGTGTACAGGAGCTAGCCATATGATACTGGTTTCTGGGCCAAAACATCAGCACATCTTGGTGTCTTACTGGCACGAGAGACTCCATAGAGGTCATTACTGTTCAAATACCAGTATTGCAATGAATGTTTAAATAACATCCCTTTCATAATGTTTTTCAATGCAAGCACATGGATTTTGTAAAACATAATGTGATCCATATCCTTGTCTGGTTATAATTCATACTTCATATGAAAGCATTTTGTTACTGTCTGTTCAATGACTAACAACAGTTTACACAAATTTTATATTACTTATAATCAGTGCAAAATCTCCACAACATTTAAACCATTCTCATATATATTTATATGGGTGGTCCATCAATTGTGACCAGGCCAAATATCTCACGAAATAAGCATCAAACGAAAAAGCTACAGAGAACGAAACTCGTCTAGCTTGAAGGGGGAAACCAGACAGCGCTATGGTTTGCCCGCTAGATGGCCCTGCCATAGGTTAAGCGGATATCAACTGCGTTTTTTTAAACAAGAATCCCCATTTTTATTACATATTTCTGTAGTACATAAAGAAATATGAATGTTTTAGTTGGAACACTTTTTTCACTTTGTGATAGATGGCGCTGTAATAGTCACAAACGTATAAGTACGTGGTATCACGTAACATTCCTCCAGTGCGGACGGTATTTGCTTCGTGATACATTACCCATGTTAAAATGGAGCGTTTACCAATTGCGGAAAAGGTCGATATAGTGTTGATTTATGGATATTGTGACCAAAATGCCCAACGGGCTTGTGCTATGTATGCTGCTCGGTATCCTGGACCGTTAGCCGGATAGTTACGTTATTTAAGGAAACAGGGAGTCTTTAGTCACATGTGAGACGTCAACCACGACCTGCAACAAACGATGATGCCCAAGTCCGCACATCAGTAGCAGACAAATTGCGCGAGAATCGGGAATCTCAAAAACGTTGGTGTTGAGAATGCTACATTAACATCGTCTGCACCCGTACCATATCTCTATGCCCCAGGAATTGCATGGGGACGACTTTGAACGTCGTGTACAGTCCTGCCACTGGGCACAAGAGAAACTACGGGACGATGACAGATTTTTTGCATGCAGTCTATTTAGCGACGAAGCGTCATTCACCAACAGCGGCAACGTAAACCTTCATAATTTGCACTATTGGGCAATGGAAAATCAACGATGGCTGCGACAAGTGGAACATCAGCGACCAAGATCGGTTAATGTACGGTGCGGCATTATGGGAGGGAGGATAATTGGCCCCCATTTTATCGATGGCAATCTAAATGTTGCAATGTATGCTGATTTCCTACGTAATGTTCTACCGATGTTACTACAAGATGTTTCACTGCATGACAGAATGGCGATGTACTTGCAATATGATGGACATCCGGCACACAGCTCGCATGCGGTTGAAGTATTGAATAGCATATTTCATGACAGGTGAATTGGTCGTCGAAGCACCATACTACGGCCCGCACGTTCACCAGATTTGACCTCCCCGTATTTCTTTCTGTGGGGAAAGTTGAAGGATGTTTGCTATCGTGATCCATCGACAACGCCTGACAAAATGCGTCAGCGCATTGTCAATGCATGTGCGAACATTACGGAAGGCGAACTACTCGCTGTTGAGAGGAATGTCGTTACACGTATTGCCAAATGCATTGAGGTTGACGCACATCATTTTCAGCATTTATTGCATCAATATGGTATTTACAGGTAATCACGCTGTAACAGCTTGCGTTCTCAGAAATGCTAAGTTCACAGGTACGTGTATCACATTGGAACAACCGAAATAAAATGTTCAAACGTACCTACGTTCTGTATTTTAATTTAAAAAACCTACTTGTTACCAACTGCTAGTCTAAAATTGTGAGCCATTTGTTTGTGACTATTACAGCGCCATCTATCACGAAGCAAAAAAATTGGTCCAACTAAAACATTCATATTTCTTTATGTACTACACGAATATGTAATAAAAAATGGGGGTTCCTATTTAAAAAACGCAGTTGATATCCGTTTGACCCATGGCAGCGCCATCTAGCAAGCCAACCATAGCGCCATCTGGTTTCGCCCTTCAAGCTAGAAAAGTTTCGTTCTTTGTAGTTAGTTTTTTGTTTGACGCTTATTTCGTGAGATATTTGGCCCGGTCACGATCAATGGACCACCCTGTATATATATATATATATATATATATATATACGTGTGTGTGTATACAGGGTGAGTCACTAACTACTGCCAACAACGATAACTCCAAAGGCATGATAGAAGCTGAAAATTTTGTGGGACAAAAGTTGCATGAGACAATGGGGGCCATAATATGATGTTGGTTTCTTGTTGCTACGTGGGATCGCTTCAGAGATATGAAGGTCAACTTTGTTTTTTCTAAATGGGATGCTACAGTTTCGTACTTATTTTCTGATAGCAACTCTCGATACGAATCCAGTTATGTGTAATAGTAAGGTGTTTGAAGGTCAACAAAGGTCAAAAAGGTGGCATGAACGTCCATTTACAGGAGATATTCAAAGTGATGACCGTTGGTATCAGTGCAGTGCTGCAATCTTCTTATCATGGCTTGAGTGGTATTTCTTATCGCACTGGCACTTATCGAAGCACATCCTCTGACAATCCTCTCTCGTATATTGTGTAAATAGAAAATATTCGCCAAATATGGTGTATATATCTAACATGCCATTGACATGTAAACACTAATAGGAATGGTAAGATTAGTATCGTCGAATCAAGCGAATGTGAATGATGTATTCCTTCATAGAACGAGTCGATATGCTTCTCATTTATGGAGAATGCCAACGAAAAATAGGTATTTTTAAGGAAATGTGTAGGATATTATCTGTTCATTGTTGATATTGCATGCATTTGTAATATCCAGCTTTCTGGCAAATCACACCTCTCTGTGAAGATGGAGCATGACGTAATTCATGCCTATGAGGGTCTTCATTATATATAGGATATGAGAAACATGATTTATTATTTGATAAAAAATGAAAATACATACCAGTATGTTAATGTATTTATGTGCCCACAATCAGACTGATCGTTCCTTGAAAAAATTGTGGAAGAAGATCCGGTTTATTTCTTCTTTCCATCTAACCAAGATAGTTTTAAGCATGACTCTTACAGTAATTGTCTAAGAGCCTAGGTAATTCATGAAGACACACATGAAACAATATTTTTAGCGTCTAAATGCAGTTTATCATTATATATCTAATTCACTTCGTGTTAGAATCACCTTGTACCAGACAAGCAGAGCAGAGCAATAGAGGATGTGTAGCCATTTCATATCTGACTGGCATATTTCATATACTAAGGAAGCAAAACACAGAAGTGCTTTTGTATCTGGAGCCAGTCACTGTGGCTGAGTGGTTCTAGGCGCTTCAGTCTGGAACCACGCTGCTGCTACGGTCGCAGGTTCGAATCCTGCCTCGGGCATGAATGTGTGTGATGTCCTTAGGTTAGTTAGGTTTAACTAGTTCTAACTGGGACTAATGACCTCAGATGTTAAGTCCCATAGTGCTTAGAGCCATTTGAACCATTATTTTTGTATCTGTACACTACAACTAAATCATATCTGTCTAGTGAATTCCAGTTTTGAAGCTTTTACAGAACTACATCTAGCATCCTGGAACAGAGGACTCCCAATAATGATTATCCTCTGATCTTTATATTGATGTGATTTCTCAACAGAGTAACATTTTGTCAAATGTGTGACATGTATCTATGCTAGTAGATGCAAAACTGGATCTCTGATTATCTCTCTTAGAAGTTAAGTGCATTTGCTGAAGATTCTGAAAAAGAATTTTCGTTTTTTTTAAAGTAAATCCTTAGGACATGTTTACACAGTTGCCATACATGAAAGTTTGTATTCATTTTGAATCCCGCTATTTGCTGTTTTATGCAATTGTTGATTTTTCACAAGCATCTGACTGTGAGCTCTGAGCTCTTGGAGGATTTATCAACGTCGTTTTTATTCTGTAAATTAGCACCTGAATGTTTTCTTAAATAAACTCATATGGGTTCATTGCCAATCATATTGTGTATGGGAATGTTTTACCTTCCAAGACGTATATTGATATGCTTATTGTGGAGGGACAGTTTTGTAACATGTATCTATATCCACGTTCATTTAAATGATATAAGGGACAAGAAAGTATATATATACATATATATATATATATATATATATATATATATATATATATATATATTGTCCATCTTGGTCTTAAACAATATTTGCCACGATTTTCCTCACAAATAGAATTACAGGTCTGAGCTGACATTCAAGAAGTATTGAGCATGGTTGTTATTGGTGAGTTTGAGCCAAGACATCAGATTCAAATCATCATCCTTATCCTTCTAAAATAACTGTAGCACAACTGAGGCCATACATCAATGAAAATTACCTTAAGTGTAGATGTACATAAGTGAAGATCATTTGCAAGTGATAGCAATAACTGACGTCGTTCACATGTTAGTGCAAACAGCAATAATTACAAGTGCTGAATAGGGTTATCACATCTTAGTCATTGATATATTACAGAAAGCACGTTTCACCTAACGTGATAGCTCGTTTCCACTGCTCCACGGTTCATTCACAACGTTCTTAAGAACAATCCGATTATGATTGGTAAATTACGACGTCGCTGGGTCAACAAACGTGCACACACAAATATCGTCTGATGTGGAGCCTCATTCTGATTAATGCACTCAGGAAAAGTTTCGACTCCAGCGTTCTATTCTGCAGTTAGAATGGTCACAGATTTTCACCAACAGTATTCTAAATATCCGCATTTTTTATGACTTGTGGATACCCAAGATATTGCCAGCTTCTAGCAGTTGGAGTTGTCTCCTATGATTCCATTATGTAAACATTGGGCAATGGACACTATTCTGCAGTATTATCAGAGTAGTGGTCATACGAGAAAAGATAATGATCTTATCTCAAGGTCACACCCACATCTCTCAGTCAGTTGCGTGTGGTAATCAAGGATATGGTGTAACTCGATACTGTGGCCATGCCTCTTGGGCGCTTATGTGTGGTACACTGAAGGGTAGGATTACCCTGATACCTGTCACGTTTCAAGACAAGCTGCCCCTTCCACTGCCCACGCCTGTAGGGCAATTGTGTGGCATAAAAATGGCGAGTTCTGGATCAGATAATGACCTAAGTGAAGATCACCCTCTCCTCATTGATATGGGACGGCAGGATGGCCTCGTTTTATTACCATTTGAATTATGTGAGTTTTGTCACTCAAGGTCTGGGTGTTGTAGTGCAAGTGTCATGAAGCACGCCTGTATGCTGTAATGAAAGGATCATGAAGCACAAGCAGAGATCAGCCATCACCTCTGGCCAGAATAAAAACAATAAGAATTCTGTCACATTCAAAAGTATGTGTTAGTCATTCAGTTTCTTTCATTACTATTATTCCTTTACTAACATTCCAAGTATTTTTACTTATGATTTTTTCTTTCCAATAGCGCAATGGGGCCCTGATGTGGCATTAGCAGATATGTTGCGCCAGGTTCACGCATGTATTTGAGCTCCTACTGCCTGCACTACCAAAGCAGCAGCAACATCCTACAGTAGGCGTACCTGGTTTATCGGATCTGCAGTTTTAAGTATTCAGCACCGCAGCACATACCTGTAATACTGGACTAAGAAGCACGGCTGTTGTATGCACTCTGCAGCAGCAACACTGTGAAAAGCTACATGATATACAACAACTAATACCACACACTAAGGTCACATTATCGCCGTCACCAGCCTGCTCGTCAGACGGCTACCCGGCGTACCTTATGTATTAAAGTGATATTGTTGTCTATAATGTACAACCAAAAAGAGAGTGATAGTAAACTTTGGTAATAGGTTTATGCTCAGATTGTCAGTTAGATGTGGTGGTAATGATTGAAAATTCTCAGTATAGTCATATGAATGTTATGGTTTTACACCATGAATGACGTGAATTATGTCAGAATTTTTCATGTACGTTTGCAATATTGACAATCAAACGCTTCCTGTCTTACCAGATTAATATGCAGTATGTGTTGCCGACAGTCTGAGAACAGTTAACATACACAACAGGAATAACGAGCAGTGCACTCAGTTTCTAGAATCAACCTCATTGCATTTGTCTACAGATGTACATAAATGAAATGCAGGTGTTTTTGAGTAAATGTATAGGATATTATCTATTATGGTGGTTAGCTGTTAATATAGCATATATATGTAACTTCTGGATTTCTGACACTCTACTTCTGTCAGTGGAGGTAGAGCATGACTCATTCACAGGTCTTCTGTTTGCAGCTTGGTGAATAATTGCTACAATCTCTCTATGAAAAAGATTCTTCTCGTCTATTTTGTTTTATGTGGCTTTTGCAGAATCTTGCTTTAAGAAAATCCGTTTCTTTCTGCGATCTTGCATTACTCACTACGTCATAGCAGAGAACATTACCACACTTCTCTTCATAATGTAGCCAAGAGTATGACACAAAGCATTCCTGTTTACACGATATTCCATTCCTTTGCAGAAACTTGTGACAAAGCACAGTCAGTGTTATAGTAAGTTTATCATTATCTGACAGGTAGTAGCTTCAACGATGCGGTAGTATAATTCAGTCATAAGTGAAAATTGCTGTCAACCAAAATACTAATCGCATACTTGTTGACGCACAGCGTCATTTTTATCGCTGACTCCGCCAGTGGATCACATACATAGATCTCTAAGTGAACTGGGGGAGGGGGGGGGGGGGACAGAAACCATATCTCCCCTGCCCCCCCCCCAAGTAACCCCCTGCCACCCACCAACCCGGCCGGCGTTTGATACACGATTGGTACTTGACGACATTCTTTCCCACTGAGCCAATGGTAAGATACCAGCATCGTTTTTGTAGGACGGCAGTTCAGTACTCCTTTTAGCCATCTGTATATTTTCAGGTTTCCCTACATCACGTACACTCTCTTATCAACAGTATCTGGACACCCAATGATGTACAACTGACCATTTTACATGTCACGAGAAGCACACCCGGCAGGATAAAGAAGGTGTGGAGTGTTGCGCTCAGTGAAGAAGTAGTAAACAGCAGAAATGCTCGGCAAGAGAACTCAGTGAATTCGAATGTGGACTAGTCATTTGATGTTACCAGAGTAACAAATCCATGACTTCAGCCCTTCTAAAGCTGCCTAAGTTGGCTGTTGGCGATGCTACTGTGTAATGAGACTATGAAGGAATAACCACAGCTACACTACTGGCCATTAAAATTGCTACACCACGTAGATGACGTGCTACAGACGTGAAATTTAACCGACAGGAAGAAGATACTGTGATATGCAAATGATTAGCTTTTCAGAGCATTCACACAAGGTTGGCGCCGGTGGCGAAACCTACAATGTGCTGACATGAGGAAACTTTCCAACCGATTTCTCATATGCTGCTCGTCATTTTTTCGGATGAATCCAGGTTCTGTTTACAGCATCATGATGGTCGCATCCGTGTTTGGCGACATCGCGGTGAACGCACATTGGAAGCGTGTTTTCGTCATCGCCATACTGGCGTATCACCCGGCGTGATGGTACGGGGTGCCATTGGTTACACGTCTCGGTCACCTATTGTTCGCATTGACGGCACTTTGAACAGTAGACGTTACATTTCAGATGTGTTACGACCCGTGGCTCTACCCTTCATTCGATGCCTGCGAAACACTACATTTCAGTAGGATAATGCACGACCGCATGTTGCAGATCCAATGACTGTTAGCAGAATATGGAATCGGTGGGTTCAGGAGGGTAATATGGAACGCCGTGCCTGATCCCAACGGCCTCGTATCACTAGCAGTCGAGATGGCAGGCATCTTATCCGCATGGCTGTAACGGATCGTGCAGCCACGTCTCAATCCCTGAGTCAACAGATGGGGACGTTTACAAGACAACAACCATCTGCACGAACAGTTCGACGACGTTTGCAGCAGCATGGACTATATCAGCTCGGAGACCATGGCTGCGGTTACCCTTGACGCTGCATCACTGACAGGAGCGCCTGCGACGCAGTACTCGATGACGAACCTGGGTGCACGAATGGCAAAACGTAATTTTCTCGGATGAATCCAGGTTCTGTTTACAGCATCATGATGGTCGCATCCGTGTTTGGCGACATCACGGTGAATGCACATTGGAAGCGTGTATTCGTCATCGACATTCTAGCGTATCACCCGGCGTGATGGTACGGGGTACCATTGGTTACACGTCTCGGTCACCTCTTGTTCGCATTGACGGCACTTTGAACAGTGGACGTTACATTTCAGAAGTGTTACGACCCGAGGTTCTACCCTTAATTCGACCTCTGCGAAACCCTACATTTCAGCAGGATAATGCACGACCGCATGTTGCCGGTCCTGTACGGGCCCTTCTGGATACAGAAAATGTTCGACTGCTGCCCTGGCCAGCAGATTTTCCAGATCTCTCACCAATTGAAAACGTCTGGTCAATGGTGGCCGAGCAACTGGCTCGTCGCAATACGCCAATCACTACTCTTGATGAACTGTGGTATCGTGTTGAATCTGCATGGACAGATGTACCTGTACACGCCATCCAAGCTCTGTTGGTCTCAATGCCCAGGTGTATCAAGGCCATTATTACGGCCAGAGGTGGTTGTTCTGGGTACTAATTTCTCAAGATCTATGCACCCAAATTGCGTGAAAATGCAATCACATGTCAGTTTTAGTATAATATATTTGTCGAATAAATACCCGTTTATCATCTGCATTTCTTCTTGGTGTAGCAATTTTAATGGCCAGTAGTGTAAATCAGTACCGAGCATTGCCGAGGTTGGTTGTAATGAACCACAAGAAATCAGCGGAAGGAATCACTTGTGAGTTCCAAAGTGCTTCCTGTGACTGGGCGTAAAAAAGTTGAAAAGAACGGTGTACAGTGGTCGAGCAACTTTTCATAAGCTACACATTTCTGTAACTTGTCCTAAGCGCCACTTGAGTTGGTGTAAAGAGTGACGCAACTGGATGACAGGAAACGTGTGATTTGGAGTATTGAATCACGCTTTATTGTGCAGTAATCCGATGGAAGTATATGAGCTTCGTGAATACCTGGAGAGCGTTACCTGTCATCATGTGTAACACCTACAGTAAAATAAGGAGGAGTTGGTGTTCTAGTATGGGAGTGTTTTTCGTGGTTAGGGTGTTGTTTCCTTATTATGCCTAATAAAACGCAAAATGCAGTAGTATATGAACATATTTTACAGCGTTGAGTACTGTGTGCACCCGAAGAAGAGTTCGGAGACGATAATCGTTCGTGCCAGCAAGGAAATGCACCTGTCAGAGCCAATGATTTGTGGACTATAACATTCCTAAAATGGACTGGCCTGCCCAAGATCCCGTTCTGAACCCAATGGCGTATCTCTTAGATGATTTAGAACGTCGACTTCGCTCCAGACACCAGCGCCCAAAATCACTACCTTCTTCAGTATCGACTCTTGAGGAAGACTGGGCTGCAGTTGCTCCATAGACGTTCAGACACCTCACTGAAAGTGTCCTCATCAAAGTTTAAAACGGCATAAAGGCGAAGGGTGGATACACTAAATGTGCTCTTCACTAATAGATGTCCCGATACTATTGATCACATAGTGTAAAGCAAATAGTGGAATAGTTCCTTTGAAACTGACGCAGCCGATTTCTCTTACCATTTATTCTGTAATCTGAGATTGGGCTCTGCCTGTAACGACCTCGTCGTCGACGGGACATTAACCCTTATATTTCTTCCTTTCCTATTATCATTCTATTCGTAGACTAAAACTGTGACCCATCTCAGCTCAAGCGACATTAAATATCCTTTTCACCTGTATAGTAGCTTCATTTGTTGTTTGTGAAAACTGGTATAATTGTAAATATTAAATTTATGTTTTCCGTTACTAGAGCTTTTATGTTTCCAATATAGTTGATGACCAGAATCAGTCTAAAAATACTTTACCCCTAATTATTGACGTTAAAAGTGAGTTTTCTTAATTGGGGTAAAGGCTGAATACCGCTACAGTCGATAGTAGTTGTCTTACAAAAGCGAGAGATAAATTATTTGCACCAACTGGGACATGGTCGCATATACAAACAGTGATCTAATACTGTCAAATGTTTTTAATTTCAGTCTTTGATCACAATATGAATTCTTTAGACGATGACCGGTTTCAGTCCATAATGACCATCCTCAGATCTGTAATATACAAATATATACTCCCAGTGAGCAGTGTGTCTTTCAACGTAATACAGCAATACGTCGTATCACAATATACTATTATACAACCAGGGAGATGTACAGAAAATTTGGTAAAACGTACCTTTTTCACACCATGTCCTAAAGTGATAAGGCCATAATGGTATCTTCAAAACATATAATCAGCATAGCATCGTCATATAGGACTAAAATAAGGTGTAGAATAGGCCGCATCGTCCACACAGTCGTTATTGCAACTGGCTACTGAAGTACAGTAGCTACCAGAAATCTGTTTGCCTACATCATCTCTAGATGTCGCTGCTGTCAGCTTAGATGCAGTCATCATTTACGAAAAAAACATAATCTGATAAAAACACATTATGTAAAATATATGTAGCACTTTAGGACATCCAACAACAGCAAATTGCATTACCTCACTGTTGAAAATTCCTCGTAGTAGGCCAACGTTCTTGATACGGGCGAAGGCTGGATTTCTTCAACTCTTTTTGCTACACGGTATGTACACTTATTTTCCATATTCCTAAACCTGTTATGTACGGCTCGGTGGCTAAGAGGCTAAGCGTCAAAGTACGAGAGAAATTCAGTTACAAACACTCACCACGCTAAGATCATTGTCCAACATGGGTGACGCATTGTCAGAAGAGAGTTCTGGGTTCCATGGAGACACAACTGTGCTGTAGAATGGCTAACAGGTGAAATGGCGCTGCAACTATCAACATAGATGAAGTTTACGGGACAGTGTGATTCCTGTGCGCCTGAGCCTGAATTGCACACAGATTCACAGCGAAATTCTGGTGGCCTGTGTCCAGCCGTGGTGAAATGGTGTCAACAATTTGTCCGAGGCTTCCCAGACGTGGGAGATGCAGGTCGAGAATGAAGGCCATCGACATCGACGACAGGCGACAATGTCTTGGCAATCGAGAAACTGGTTCGCAGGTATCGCAGTTCTTCCGGCGATGAGGGCGTTCACGCAGCGGTTCCTGATTGGCTCAGAGCCAAAGGAACGGATTGGTGTCGTCAAAGGTCTGAAAGATTGGGAGAACTTTCCGACCGTCATTTACAGACATCTGATGACTACGCTGAAAAATTGTGTCATCTGTCGGGGTCGCTGTGATGTGTAGTCCAGCATGCAATATAAGTTACTTGGCCTGTCATACTTTCGTATAACTTCGAAGATCAAGGTTGAATCCTCTAGAAGTTCTGGGATTTTTCTGTTACTTATTGCTTTTTTTACCAGTGGCAATGACTGTGTAACTGAAAAATAGGCAGCTTAGTTCGTAGTTTACGTTGAACTGTAGGTCTACCTATATTTGGTTGGGTAAGTCCGTTCAAAAGTTGGAAGAAGGTGAGGGCAAACTACCTCGAATAGAAGCGTTCTTAATAAGGCACTGCGGTGTTCAGACCATTCTTCGAATTAACGATAGCTTAACTTTTAATCTCATTACAGACCACACCTAATCTCAGAGTCAGTTATAGCGAAACGCATTCGCCTACAGTACTGAGAAATGTGCTTGATCTCTTCGTTGAGTAACTAGAGAAGCATACAAGATGTTTTAGACAAAATTTCTAATTGGTGTGATGAATGACAGCTAGTTCTAAAAGGAGGAAAATGTAAGTTAATGCATATGAGTAGGGAGAACAATATCGTATTGTTGGAACACAGTATTAGTAGTGTACTGCTTGACATTATCAAGTCGATTAAATATCTAGGCTTAACGTTGCGAAGTGATATGATATGGTACGAGCGTGTAAGGACTGTAGTAGGGAAGATGAGTGGTCGACTTCGGTTTATTGGGAGAATTTTAGGAAAGTGTAGTTCATCTTGAAAGGAGACCGTGTATAGAACATTGGTGCGACCCATTCCTGAGTACTGCTTGAATCATTGGCATTGCCACTACGTCGATTAGAAGAAGACATCGAAGCAATTCAGGGACAGGCTGCTAGGTTTGTTACCGGTGGGTTCGATATTATGGAGATACATCGTGAATCCAAATGGGACTCCCTCGAGAGAAGACTGCGTCCATTTTAGGGAACACTACAGAGAAAAAATAGAGGACCACGACTTGAAGCTGACTGTCACCAACGTACATTTCGAGTAATGATTTAGACGAGATATCTGTATGGTGCGAAAAGTGGCAGTTGACTCTAAATAATTAAATGTGTGAAGTCATCCACATGAGTGCTAAAAAAAAATAGGCTAAATTTCTGTTACACGGTAAATGACACAAGTGTAAAGGCTGCAAATTCAACTAAATAGCTAGGGATTACAATTGTGAATGACTTAAGATGGAACGATCACATAGATAATGTTGTGGGTAAAGCAAACCAAGGACTACGATTTATTGGCAGAACACTGAGAAAACGTAACAAATCTACTAAAGAGATTGCCTACTTTACGCTTGTATGTCCCCTTCTGGAGTATTGCTCTGCGGTGTGGGATGCGCGTCGGATAGGATCGACACAGGACATCGGAAAAGTTCAGAGAAGGGCGGCTAGTTTTTTACTATTCCGAAATAGGGGCGAGATAGCCGCGCGTATGATATGTGAATTGGAGTGGCAATCATTAAAACAAAGGCGTCTTTCGCCGCGGCAGGGACTTCTCATGAAATTTCAACCATCAATTTTCTCCTCAGGGTGTGGAAATATTCTGTTGGCGCTCACATACACTGGGAGGAATGATAACCATAAAAAATAAGAGAAATCAGAACTCGCACAGAAAAATTTAAGTGTTCGTTTTTCCCGTGTGCTGTCTGAGAGTGGAAAGGTATAGAAATAGCTTGAAAGTGGTTCGATTAACCCTCTGCCAGGCGCTTAATTGTGTATTGCAGAATAATCAAGTAAATGTACACGTAGATGTAGATGAATACTAGTGCGACCTGTTCTTGAGTACTGCTCGAATCTTTATCATTCCCACTAGGAAGACATCGAAGCAATTCAGAGACAGCTTGGTAGGTTTGTTACCAGTAGGTTCGATATTACGAAGATACTTCGTGAATACAAATGGGACTCTCTGGAAGGAATTTGCAGTAGGATTTTGGAGCATATACTGTACTCGAACATAAGGAATCACCTTGAAGAAAATGACTTTTTGATACATAACCAACACGGATTCAGAAAATATCGTTCTTGTGCATCACAGATAGATCTTTATTCCCATAAAATAATTGAGTGCTGTCGACAAGGATCTCAGATCGATTCCATATTCCTAGATTTCCAGGAGGCCGTTCCTCGCAAGCGACTATTAATCGAATTCCGTGCATATGGAGTATCGTCTCAGTTGTGTGACGGGATTCGTGATTTCCTCTCAGAGAGGTCACAGTTCGTAGTGATAGACGGTAAATCATCGAGTAGAACAAAAGTGATACCTGGCGTTCCGCAGGGTAGTGTCATAGGCCCTCAGCTGTTCCTGATTTACATAAATGATCTAGGTCATAATCTGAGCAGCCCCGTTAAATTGTTTGCAGATGATGCTGTAATTTACCGTCTAGTAAACTCATCAGACGATCAATTCCAATTACAAAATGATATAGAGAGAATTTCTGTATGGTGCGAAAAGTGGCAATTGGCACTAAACAAAGAAAAGTGCGAAGTCATCCACATGCGTACTAAAACAAACCCGATAAATTTTGGGTATACGATAAATCGCACAAATCTAAGGGCTGTCAATTCGATTAAATACCTAGGCGTTTTCGACAACAGTTTAACGCACGATGGGTCCCTTGCAAGAAGACCATCCACAAGTTGTACGATAAATTTGTACAGGAAGGAACAGTATTGGAAGCGAAGAGACCTCGGCCTAAGCCTGTTTGTTCGCCGAGAATATTGAAGCGGTACGAGTTACTGTACAGAGAAGTCCCGGGAAATCGTGTAGAAAGGCAGCAGTGCAACTGGGAATATCCAGACGCTCCGTTCAACGCATTCTTAAAAGTGACCTCCATATGTAGGCCTAAACATACAAGATGACCTGTGCACAGAAGCTCACTGAAGAACACAAGCAGCAGAGACTACTATTTGCTCAGTCGGCAGAGGATAGGGAAGAAACTCTCAACAACGTTTGGTTTTCAGACGAGGCGCATTTTCATTTAGATGGTGTGGTTAAGAAACAAAATGTACGCTTCTGGGCCACTGAAAACCCACAAGTGCTTCATGGACGGCAACATTATGCTCCGAGGATTACAGCATGGGCAGCAATTTCCAGTCACGGACTTATTGGACCCTTTGTCTTTGAAGAAACCGTGAAAAGCGAGCGTTATTTGAGCATGCTTCGTAATAGCTTCACTCCACAGCTTCTTGCTACTGCCTTGCCCTTCAACACGCAGTGCTTCATGCAAGATGGAGCAAGGCCACATACTGCAAACACTGTGTTGGAGTTTTTACACGAGCATTTTGACATGCGGATCATTTCACTCAAATTTCCAGGTCGCTTCAATGATGGACAAAATTGGCCCCCCAATAGTCCAGACCTCAATCCATGTGACTTTTTTCTTTGGGGTTACCTAAAGGAAAAAATTTTCCCGAAACGTCCACGTAAGTTAATGGAGCTCAGAAGACTTATTCTTCAAGCTTGCAGTGAAATTATGGAAGACCTGTGTCGTAGGGTAATCACTAACTTCAGTGTTCGTTTGAAGGAAGTTAGGAAACGAAATGGTGGACATATTGAGCATGTGCTGAGTTAGAGCAAATCTCCATAGACGGCTCTTCATTGTAGTATATATTCCTTTCAGATTGTATTGACAATAAAGTTTATACTCAAAAACAAAATGGTAACACATTTCGTGCGCCACCCTGTATGTAGGGAGAAATGATCATCATAATAAAATAAGAGAAATCAGAGCTCGAACGGAAAGATTTAGGTGTTCCTTTTTCCCACGCGCCATTCGAGAGTGGAATGGTAGAGAAGTAGTATGAAAATGGTTCGATGAACCCTCTGCCAGGCACTTAAGTGTGAATTGCAGAGTAACCATGTAGATGTAGATGTAGAAGATGATGTTCTTCTCCAGGAACACTACTGAGAACGGCATTTGAAGCTGACTACGAGGATAAGAGAAATTAGGGCTCGTACGGAGGCACTTAGACAGTTGTTTTTCCTTCACTCTATTTGCGAGTCGAATAGAAAAGGAAATGGCTAGTAATGGTATAAGGCTTTCTTCACCGCGCACCATACAGTGACATGGGGAGTATGTATGTAGATGTAGATGTAGAGCCGTTTGTTAGGAAGATAATTCAGAGTCCATGTAAGAATTTGCGAAGCGTTCAGATGTAATGAGCAGCGATTCACTTGGAACCAATCGTGCTACTTGGAGTCGGTGAAACGCATATCTATGGTCATTCATTAGGATCGCTAGAGTACCTTTCCATCTGCAGCCGCAAGACAAGAACGTCGCACCTTTCTGGATCTTGCTTCAGTGATTCCAGCTACAACCAAAAAAATAAGGCAGATTAAAGTTAAACGTCTCGTCGCGATCAGATTGGAGAGACGGAAGAGAAGCTCGGATTGAATGTAGATGGTGAGGGGAAGAGACGGTGGCCGTTCCAGAGAATATTTGGTGAGATTACGGAATTGAAATACAATGGTGGCGGACAGGGATTTTCATTCCGCTGCTTCTCAATACGTTACTTTGTTCGGCCAGTTCCACCTTATGTGTCAGAAACTGTCAGTAGCATTTCTGTTCAAAAGCAGAAACATAATTAGCGGCATATCGCTTTTCAGTAATAGCATATTAACAGTTGCGTTTTTTTTCCGGTCTATGAGATAGGTGTCTGATGAGTTCTGTTATGCTTTCCTTTCTGTTCGCCAAGACCGAGCTCAGTAATAAATACTGTCGAAGCATATGTAGTTATCGATTGTGCTCCACACGTACTCCTTCCCCATCTAAGGACCTTCCTGCATGAATGCAAGCCGACTGTGTCATCATTTTACGACTGACAGCCAGACGTAGCAAGTTAGCAATTCTGAAGCCAAACTGCCATAAAAAAGTGGAAGTTTTCACTAAAGATTTCTCGTCCAGCTCCAGATATAAACACTCCAACAAATGCTTGGGAACAGTACTACTAAAGTTTAGAAGCGCGCTCTTCTGGATAAGCAGATCAAGAACTTTGGACCTATTTAGATATCATATAACTCGGAAACTTTTGGATGCCGGGGCGTTTCGTTCTTAGGTCCAGTCTATGCGTAACGATTTATCCAGCGTTACATAACACACGCTGTTCAACAGATAAGGTCAACCGGATACCGCGGCTGCTTCATTCATGCAGTACTGCCAAGAACACAGTGGATGACGAATTCGTGATTATGATTACTTCATCGCGTGCTTTGGGACTGAGGGAAGTGGTTGCACATTGCTCAAGATCATTTCAAGAGTAGTTACTCAAGAGGGCAAAATAGTCTGTTACTGACTTGATCTGACGATAACGGCAAAAACATGGGGAGATCAACACATACTGCATGCTGTTAACATTACATACAACGTGCTCTCTAGATATTCTCTGCGATATTTGTATTCGCCACTGGGAAAAGCTATGAGGATCATACGTTGACAGTTGTAAATTCTAAACAGGAAGGTTCGACCTCTGTGTACGGCTTATGTCCTCAAATAATGCCGCAGACACAATTTGAATATAGAATCAAGAATTTACGCTTATTGCTTATCAATTATATCGTGCTTAAGGATTCTTCGAACCACAATAAATTTGCTTTTAAGTGTTACTGCTTCTACAACTCCGCAGCCAACGTCGCTAATGTAAGCCTGTACTGTGACTCTCAGCTCGGAGGCAGCCAGTTCGAATCCTAATCGGGGAAGAAAATTTTGATCACCAGCAATTGGTCGGCATGGAGGTGAGAGGTACTGGACTGTAGTTTACAATTACCATACTTTGCGGTAGTGTCCTAGATTAAACACCAAATTTCTCCGCGTTGTGTTATGAAGTGAGATCGTGTGAAACCGTTGGTGCTGGTTCGTCCATCGGACAGGGACGTTAAGGTCGGTGACCTGCTTAGTGCAGCTCCACCGCAATAGGCTATGTACCTGAGCCGAACTTCTCGCCCTCCCTTGTCTCTTACCATCAAACAATGCAAGCGTAGCATCACACTTCACACCCACCCTTTACGGTCACCTATACTCAACAGATACACTTAAGTCACAACTCTCATATGCCACCACTGTGTGCGGTGAAGAAAACTCTTTCCCACTTGGCTATTGGCTTATATCTCGGAGTCCCCTAGGCAACGATGCCATACGACTCTTTCTTTCTTTCGGTTTTCTGTTCAATTTGACGTCAGCTTAAATAGAAACCCGTAACCATTCTATCAACAAATCACACAGGAAAAAATCTCAAATCAGTACTTACATAACGCTCTTCACTGTTTGGAACAAACATTGTTTTTCAAACTGTATCGCTACCCTCCACACAGACGATCGAGAAAGCATTTAAATGATTCAAAAACCTGGGCATAAAATCTATTTTTTGCAAGGTCCTCAAAGTAGCAAATGTGAACTTGTTATGAATGATGCCACAAATTGCATGAGACTCTTTTAAAATCCGCGTAAGTGACCAAAAGTCAATCCTCCGATAGAAGAAGACTATTGTGTAATGAGAATTTACTTTTCTTCGAACAGATTAGTTCATTTTGGGAGAAATGTTTTTATTTGTGATACTTTCTTAGTTCATACTATGTACTGTGGGTCACAGTTTGTAAATTAAGTAGCTACATATTACACAGAACAGGTCCAAACCATACCGAAAGAACTCTTAGAGGCTGGTTACGGTTGTTCGTTGAGTGTTTTGAGATCCGGAACACTCGTCGCCAGTGCCCGTTGCAGAGAACTTCGGTTTACTACTCCAGTTATTTCTATGACTGTACCACACTGAGAAAACCTGCACAACAGAGAAAAAGCTTGTAATACGTAATGTGTATTGTGGCTGTAAATAAAACTTTTCGAGTTAATCATAGCGCCCCAAGTTGACAATTCAATATTTTTTTTATTATTATGCTTTTAGGGTGCAAAACAGCTATGGCCATAAGCACCCAACTGACAATTCAACGGCACAACCCACTGCCCCTCTGTCCTTAGACAGCTGAAGGGTGAAGGAAAAGGAGGTGGTAAGCCAACTTTCGTCATAATCGAGTAAAACGCATTTTAACTTCAAAACCTTATATAGTACGTAACATATAACTACAATGAGATAAAATACAAAATAACCGTTGGTTAATACATAATGTAATGTAAAAAGCATAATACACGGAGCCTTTCGTTCCGAAATACCGTACGAAAGCAGAAAAACTTCTAATACTCCCAATTTTCTTTTAATAAAACCAGGCAAATAACCTAAAAATAAACAAGAACAAGCTAAGTTAAGTTTGGATGGATGTTTATAGCAAGATTCTGATTCCTGTTAAATAATTTAGCCACAAACAGTGTACATACATTTATCGAACACAATACATTTCAGGTCCTTATTTATGTATGGAAGTTTATTTTTGTAACACATGAATAGAGCGTACCGTTTTGGTTCACAAATAATGTCTGCCGAACTCTGTATCAGTAACTGGTATGAAGGAGCTTAGCTATGTCATCACCACGTCGCGTCGCGATTTTCTCTGTTTGACATGCAATAACCTGAATAATCCTAACACATATTGGTTCTTCTTTTGCGTTGACTCAAGAAATCGTATGAAACACCTGATGTTCTGGCCGGCCGCAGTGGCCGAGCGGTTCTAGGCGCTACAGCCTGGAACCGCGCGACCGCTACGGTCGCAGGTTCGAACCCTGCCTCGGGCATGGATGTGTGTGATGTCCTTAGGTTAGTTAGGTTTAAGTAGTTCTAAGTTCTAGCGGACTGATGACCTCAGAAGTTAAGTCTCATAGTGCTCAGAGCTATCTGAAGCATTTTTTTGAACCTGATGTTCTGAGTTACGTCGACCTTCTCATCAAGGAACAAAAAACTGAGACAGTCTTAAGAAGCGTAAGCTGAAGGGTCCCTGAAAAACTGAGACAGTCTTCGGAAGCTGAAAGGTCCCTGACTACTCTTAAAACACACTCTCAATATATATATATATATATATATATTCCGGAAGAAGAAATTAGTACACCCTTTTAGAGTTTCCAGTTCACTCAAGATATATTGTTTCAACTATGTCAACTATGCATATGGAGTACACAAAGTGATTACACTTACAGATCAATAGCACAAGCAGTTACCAGGTACCAGGTATCGACCCATGCTGAAACACCCAATTAGTACGTGGTGTATCATCCACAAGCAGCAACGCACGTGCTGACTCTGGCATCGAGTCGATCATAGAGATGGCGAATACTGTCGTGGGATACGTTATGCAACTCCTGCTCGACCTTTTCACGTAGTTCTGTAAGAGTTGTTGGTTGATGAATCACACGAGTCACTTCTCGTCTTAGCTTATCCACACATGATCAATTGGAGACAAGTCTGAAGATAGTGCTGGTCAGGTAAGTTGTTGCACGTTTTGCAGTGCACAATGAGTTTCATGGGCAGTGTGTGGACGCCCATTATCCTGTTGGAACAAACATTACCTCCCTGTTGCAAGAACAACAAAAGAACGGATCTAACAGCAGTCTGCGTTTAGCGAGCACTGGTTAGCGTCCCCTCTAGAAAGACCAAAGGTGAACGGGAGTTGTAGCTTATTGCGCCCCAAACCATAAGGCCTGAGGTGGGGCCATTGTGTCCTGGACGAATGCTCTCTACGAGACAGAGCTCGCCAGGTCTACAGCCGGCCGGAGTGGCCGAGCGGTTCTAGGCGCTACAGTCTGGAACCGCGCGACCGCTACGGTCGCAGGTTCGAATCCTGCCTCGGGCATGGATGTGTGTGGTGTCCTTAGGTTAGTTAGGTTTAAGTAGTTCTAAGTTCTAGGCGACTGATGACCTCAGAAGTTAAGTCGCGTAGTGCTCAGAGCCATTTGAACCACACCAGCACCAGGGTGGTTGACAACTTCTGGACGGTCGGTTGGTACATGTGAAGTGCTGCAGTAGCTCCCCCAATGCATCCCACACACGTGGTCGATGGGAATTAAGTCGGGGGAACGGACAGGCCAGTGCATTCGCCGAATATCCTCCACGTTTCAAGAGTTCCTCCACCGCCGCTATTCGAGACGATCGCGCTTGTCATTCATAAAAATGAAGTAAGGTCGAATGCACCCCTGAAAAACCGTACATGGGGAAGCAGTACAGTGTCATAAAAACGTTGATCGGTGGAAGTACCATATTCAAAGATTTGTCACTGAGCCCATACAACATTAGACAACCATACCTCACAACATATGGACGACCGCAACGATCATTTTCGACAACGTTCCTCGATGCATCACATGTTCCCTCCTCTCGCCATATCAGTGTTCGTCGAGCGTTGTCGAAAATGATAGTTTTAGTGGTCCGTGTGTTATGGTGTCGGGGGATGTAATGTTACAGGGACGTTGTTGTTGTTGTGGCCTTCAGTCTAGAGACTGGTTTGATGCAGCTCTCCATGCTACTCTATCCTGTGCAAGCTTCTTCATTTCCAAGTACCTACTGCAACCTACATCCTTCTGAACCTGCTTGGTGTATTCACTTCTTCGTCTCCCTCTACGATTTTTACCCTCCACGCTGCCCTCTAATACTAAATTGGTGATCCCTTGATGCCTCAGAACATGTCCTACCAACCGATCCCTTCTTCTAGTCAAGTTGCGCCACGAATTCCTCTTCTCCCCAATTCTATTCAGTACCTCCTCATTAGTTATGTGATCTACCCATCTAATCTTCAGCATTCTTCTGTAGCATTACATTTCGAAAGTTTCTTGTCCAAACTATTTATCGTCCATGTTCGGTAACATCATTGTGACTCTGTACTCCTTCCCAATGTGCGTCTTATCAGGGGTACATTTCGCCCTGCGTTCATGTTTATCGACGACAATGCGCGACCACATTGAACAGAGCAAGTGAAGAAGCTCATGAAACGAGAGGATACTTGGCGAATGGATTGGTCATCCTGTTCCCCCGACTTAAATCCCATCAAGCACATGTGGGCTGCATTGTGAAACGTATTGCAGTGCATCCACATGCACCAAAGACCATTCAGCAGTTGTCAACCATGCTGGTGGAGAAATTGAATGCTCTACTACAAAAACTGTTTATCAACCTTGTGGCCAGCAAGGGAGTACGTTTCTGTCCGTAGTGATCACAAGCCCTGTTAAGAACGATATCCCCGCGCCGTTTGTAATGCCCTGGGGTTCATCACAAATCGCGGTGGCTCGATTGTAACTACTGTCTTCGAATAAAAGTATCATTTAGTTTCGTCTCACTGCGTATTTCTTTCAGTTACCTTCCGTACTTTACAGCAGCAGGTCTTTCTATCTATGGTCTAAATTTTACTGAGCTATGTTACTTGGCAGTGACACATCACACAAAAGCTACGTTCTTCCCTAAGTCTTCAACACCACTCCACATACAACACCACTTTCTTATTTTTGTTCTTTCTGTCGTCTTTTTTGCTTGGTAATGTGGGCAGACTACTATAATACCAGTGTTGTTGCTCTTTTTGTGACGTAAGTGATTATGGTAACAGACCACAATTTATACGATTTGTCCTCATCCTGTCTTTGACTGCAGAGTGCCTCCTGACTCATCCACAACTGTTTCATCTGTTTAGTTTGAGAAAATATCATTTTGAGTCTAACTAGGCAACATTTAGTGACAACATCAGCAGCTTAAGCGTAGGATTTTTTAATGTGCCGAGCAAGTAATATAATGTTGTCTGCGAATTTCAGTATTCTCCCACTGATTTTAATATCTTCATCTTCCCAATTTTTTTTTTTTTTTCTAAACAAAATGGTTCAAATGGCTCTGAGCACTATGGGACTTAACATCTGAGGTCATCAGCCTCCCAAAACTTAGAACTACTTAAACCTAACTAACCTAAGGACATCACACACATCCATGCCCGAGGCAGGATTCGAAGTTGCGACCGTTGCACTCGCGCGGTTCTGCACTGAAGCGCCTAGAACCACTCGGTCACCGCGGCCGGCTTTGCAAAATAGCCCCCCCCCCCCCTCGAAGCAATGAGAGGAGTTAAGGTGAAACCGAATCATCTTGTTTGAAACCCATATCTTTCAGAAAATCTCTGGCCCATTTCGTATTACAAAAGGGGGGCTGAGAATGTGATGTACATTCTGGAGTAATCTCATAGGGTAACTCCACGCTGTGACAGATACCCGAGCCTAATGCAGTTTCTTCAAATTCTCAAAGATGGTAGAATTTAGTACGAAGATCGAACTAAGTACATGTTTTATCATAAACGCCCGAAAAATTTACATTCAGTGGACTGTCTGTATTGTGTACGCAAGCAACGTAATAAAGAATACTATTACTAATGTAACGAACATCTCACGGACAGTGACCGTAAACTATGTACATGAAATTAAATTCTTCAATTGTGTGGCCACACGTACATGAAATTGAAGGCTCAGGAGCGTCGGGGAAGAACGTGCCAACACAAACGTAACACGATGCATTGCGAAATCTGGCGTAAAGCAACAGTAAACTTTGTACCTCCGGCAAAACACTCCTGCTAGTCAAAGGCGTGTGACGTGGAAATCCAGCAACGAAAGTGGACTTTGAACGCCGGCGGTGATTCTAGTAATGAATGTGTGTGTGACGCGGTTGTAGCAGGAAGGGCCAGAGATGACGTAACAGTTCCGGGGCACAGTCTGGCACAGCAGTTCTTTGCCGAGAGAGCCAAGCCGACGCTGTCTTAAAATATTCCGACGCCAAAAAGCGTGAACAGATTTACAAGATTATTTCAATTACGTGTGCTGTTGTTTCTACTTAATTACTGTCTTAAACGTAATTTCTTTAACCTCGCAGTGCTTCCAGTTCCAATATTTCGTGTCCAATAACAGGAATCAATTTTGCGTAGCTTTTCGGTTAAGTATTTAGATGAATATCTTAAAATAGATTCAAATATTTTAAACTGTTCATTTCTCTTTGATCTGAGTGTTTTGGAGGTTGCACTAATTATCTACTGATTTTTTAAGAATAGAATTTAGTTTACTGAAACGTTCTAAATGCATCTTTTTGAACTGAATACTGAACAGAAACACTGAACGAGGAGGCGGAGTGGTACGGCCGGTGTTACACTATCCAATTTCTTCGACAAAGTTAGTTAGTCAAATATTTTTGACGTAATGTAATCGGGAACTGTTGTCAAATGTAGCATTTCGTTAAATTTATTCGACCAAATCTAGCTCCTCAAATTAGATTTGAGAAGTAGATCATCTACTGTTAATCACAAACTGCTGGTATGTGTAAACATACTTCTAAACATGGAAGAGCATTTTACATTCTGAGATGAAATAAAATGTTTTTCTCTATTGTAGACTGGAAAGACAGATCACTCCTTTTCATCAAAGCAGAATTAGAATAGTCTGCAAAGACAGATTTGTATAAGTAGTTAAAACTAGGAAAGATGTAAGACAAGTTAATTTGTCAACAATGATATATTATTAAAAGGGAAATTGAAGAAGTGTTGTTGTATGTCAATAACAGAAAATCAGCATTAGCATTCATCGATGATGGGGCCAGTGGTAGCTGAAAATGAAGAGGAATTGAGTTTTTGTGATAAATGTAATGAATATGTACCAGCTATAGGTTAAGATAGTCACATGAAGAAGAATAGGTCACAGGCAGACATGCTAGAGGGCTAAATGTTGCATCCAGGAAAAAGAAAGTAGGTACATGCGATGCCCCGGTATCGGAAAAATCACCGCCCCGTTTATTGACTGGAAACTGTGAAATGAACACCATTAAAGAAAGCAATTACTCAGTTGTTATCATACGGTTCTTCTATTACTAAATGCCAGCCACTTTGAAGGAACAGTCACGAAATATTTGATGACGGTTTTAATACCCATTTTTGCGCCCCGTCAAAGATCTTTGTCAAAGAAATATGACAAATATTTGATCAAATTTCTTTGTCAGAGAAATGCATGGGAGCACGTTGCAAAGCATTCATCGCTGTCCATGACGATCACATGTGCTGTTAAGAACGATGTCCTTCATTCCCATCCCCCCTCCCCGTTTTTAATGTCAAGGGAGCCATTGATGAATCATGGTAACTTCATTGTAGTTACTGTCGTTGAATAAAACTATCATTTGGTTTCGTGTCACTGTGTATTTCTTTCGGTTAAGTTCTGTACTATAGTGCAGCAAATCTTTCAGCCTATGGTCTAAATTTTAACGAGATGTGTTACTTGGCAGTGACACAGCGCGCGAAGGCTACTTTCAGTCTGAAGTTTTGAACACCACTCCACATACAGAACCATTTTCTTGTGCCTATCGTCTTATCTGCGGTTCAAATCCTCGTCCAGCCATCCAGATTTTGGTTTTTCGTGATTTCTGTAAATCGCTTCAAAAATGTTGGTTTGAGGCTAAATTTGGAAGCCCAAAGGAGCAATACTGGTGGCTGCGTCTTGTGCAGAACGGACTAGGGTATTTTCGTGCAGCAAAGTCACCACCCACCGGACAGTTATCCGCGACGTTTTGAGAGACTCCCGTAACCTCGTTACGAGATTTCGGTGGTACGCATTTGCTATGATTTGCCCCTTACAAGCGTACTCTGTTAGCACCGCTTCATGGCAGTCCCAAAAACCACTCGATTCACCTTAGCCGATTATGGTTGAGCTATTGCCCTTTTCTGCAGTGTTTTCACCAATATTTCCTTGCTACTTTCTCTCGGGGCCACCGGGGTACTCCCAACATTCGTTCCTCGTGATTAGGCGTCTAAAGAAATATGAACTGGCGTACTGGTGTAACACAGCTGCAATCTTTTCTCTGCCGCCTCAATTCGGCTGTGTGTGTGTGGGTTTTTTTGTTTTTTTTTGTTTTTTTTGTTTTAAATGCTTGTGCTCACTCGTGGATCTCAGCGGGCAGCGAACTTGCAAGATGTTCAAAACTGGTCCAAGACTCAATAAAATGTTCTCGGTTTCCAGCCGTGTATCGCACACCACTCTGGGCTGCAGACCACCGTCTCTATTTAGGGTATTATAGGTTTTTTTATTTCAATGGTTTCTTTAATTACACAGTCCATGAACCCGTTAGCGAGAGCTACGATACCGGTATCGTTAAATTTTATCCGGTGACTGTTTTCTAAAACCTGATCAGCTAAAGGGGATTTCTCTTTCGGTAATGTAGGCGATGAAACCTCTCATGCTCCTTCTTGGTTTGTTCTGAAATGCTTTCTGTTTGTCCGACGTAAGCCTGGCCACATTCGCAAGTTATCTTGTAGACTCCAGGTATTCTGAGACTGTTCCGTTGTTAAGTGGTCTCGGTAGATGACGGATTTTTGTCGGAGGGCTGAAGATTGATTTGATCTTCTGTCTGTTTAGCAGGTGGTTTATGTTGCCCGACGCGGAGCCACAGAACGACAATAAAGCAAGTTTATTTTCCTGCTCCTCGTACTTCGTCTTATTCTGCATCTAGCTTGAAATCACTTCATTTATTTGATGAAAGTCATACCTGCTGTTTCTGAAGACCTTGCGTAGGTTGTTCAGCTCATGGGGCAGGTATCAGCGTTGATATCATTCTTCCACGATGCACCAATGTTTCTAATACAGTGGCTTCTGTGCCGGATGATGATAGCTAATTCAGTGGAAGTACCATTCTATGTGGGCAGGCTTTCTGTAGGCAATGTTACCAAGGCAGCGACGAGGACGTCGAGGAAGAGCAATGCATTGTTTTTTTCTACCGCTATGGTGAACTGGATGTTATTGTTAATGTCATCGAGGTGTTTCAAGAACTCGTCAAGTTTCTCACGTCCTTGGGGCCAAATAATGAACCTGTCGTGACTGATTTTCGCTTTTTCGCCAATCGCTGCGATTGTTGTACGTCGGTCTTGGGACACCAGGACCTCCAGGAGGGCAATGCCTCGGGTATGGAGTATTTTTAATATTTTAGAAGACGAATGGCGACTTGTAAGTATCCATAAAAAAGTTCCAGTTCCAGCCCTGTTGAAAACCTGCGTAATATCGACTTTTACATCATTTTCTTGAAAAAAGAAAGAAGAAAACACCGGACTACACTATATTTTTTTTCCTTTCCCTGAGATCTATGGGGCGGCGGAGGGGTGGGGTTGGGAGGGGGGGAGTTGGGAGGGGGTCCGTGGTGGACGTAAATAAATTACGCAAGTTCGTTTTTCGGACGTGATAATCGTAACCTTACGAATACTACTCGTATAATTGCATTCACTGGTCACGATCTCTGTGTGAACATTCTAAAATAAGCCAGATCTGATTGTTGCTGTGTATATAGTATACGACCACCACATTTTCTCTTCGAGGTAAGTTTATTAACATTAATTCTAATTATTTTCATGTTAGTCTTACTGTCGTTAGCTTTTACTCTTTGAGCTGGTTCTCATATGGTGCGTGCTGAGAGCAATGTTAAATTCAAAGATTAAGAAATTAAGAGATCTTAATAATGATATTTCGTATCCAGCAGAGGTAACGGTAGAGTTTACTTTCCGCCTACATGTCAATCGTTAGAGATGGAGCACTAGTCTGGTTGGAAAGCGATGGGGAAGGAAAACAACGTGTTCTTATCGAAGGAATCACTCCAACATCAACCTCAAATGCTTTAGGGAAACCACACTGTTACCTGGCTATTTGTAATCAGATATTCCTGAATAAGAGTAAAAACGTCTTACTCACTGCGCCACTTTGTTCAGCTCCTTCTCGTGTTCAGCAAGTGGCGGTTTCTAATAAGTTAGTAACACATCAACGAGAGCCTCGCTGTCTAAGCGAAGCGCTCGAAACTAGGCCATAAGCGACTTGCGTAGTCTAATTTTATCCGCTCGCGGCTTTTTCTAAGCTGGCTGACGTGACTCAAAGCAGACAGGCAGTGGGAAGTAAAAACCAGTGTCGTAAATTGTTTCTCTGTCGGTATTTTACGTGACACGCAATTAATTACATAGTCCCAAAAATTGAGTACTTGCTAATGTAATAATCGGCAGTTGTGCACCTAAATCAAAGTTGTTCTGAAGCAAACTAACCTTTAACATATTTTATTTGTATATTGTATCTACTCGCAATTGGTTAAGCACACATAAATCGATTTAAAAAGTCTGTCAGCAGATAACAGGTACAGTGCATCTTTTGATTTTTGTCTGCAACTTTGTAGTAGACGATGTCCTAGGTATCAATCAAAATAGTATCAATCCACTAAATCCTACCAAGGTCTGCAGAAAGGCTCACTTGGACCTAATGTGTCCTTTGCGTACTGGGTTCTTTGTCAGAACATAAATCTCTGCAGCAGCCAGTCTCTCTCTCATGAAAAGGAAATGAAAGATGTTAAAATCTGCTCAAGTTATGCAGCGAACAAGGCATCGTCTTTACCAAGATACACACAGAAAGAGATACTTGAACATGCACGAGTCGTTCATACTGTTACCTGAAACATATTGTCATAGAAATAATTTCAAAATAGCTCTAATTTCACAGTATGGGCTAAGTTTTCCTGAGGTTTCCCTCGGTTGTAAGGCGAGTCCCGAAACAAGAAACGCTCCTCCATCCCTGCGCCCCACCATGAGCTCGTCTAATATTTAGCTTATAAACAAAACAATCACCGTCCGAATAGGCCTGGAAGGCCCAACGGTATCGACCGGGAGCCGTGTCATCTTCAGCCCTGAGGCGTCACCGGATGCGGATGCGGAGGCGCATGTGGTGAGCACACGGCTTTCCCGGCCATTGCCAATTATCGTGACCCTCGTCCTACCAACGGCCTTGTCAAAGAGGATGGAATAGGGGACAGAATTTCACGGCAACTTCTTGCATTGGAATGGGAAACTGCCCTAACAAGGATAACATTCTACGAAACAGAGCGTGGAATGTCAGAGGTTTGAATGTGTTAGAGAAGCTAGAAAATCTGAAAACGGAAGTGTAAAGGCTCTATCTAGATAATGACGGGTCAGTGAACTGCAATGGGAGGAAGCTAAGAATCTCTGGTCAGCTGAATGTAAGGTAAAATGAACAGCAGCAGAGAATGTCATAACAGGACTAGGATTCCAGAATGAGATTTTCACTCTGCAGCGGAGTGTGCGCTGATATGAAACTTCCTGGCAGATTAAAACTGTGTGTCGGACCGAGACTCGAATTCGGGACCTTTGCCTTTCGCGGGCAAGTGGTCTACCATCTGGGCTACCCAAGCACGACTCACGCCCCGTGCTCACAGCTTTGGAAAGGTCCCGAGTTCGAGTCTCGGTCCGGCACACAGTTTTAATCTGCCAGGAAGTTTCAGGACTAGGATTCGTTATGAACAACAAGGTAGGACAGGGAGTGAGCAACTGTGTACAGGTCAGCGATTGTTCTCTTCAGAATCGACAGACAAAACAACGTCAGTGACATTAGTTTAGGCATAGACGCCGACGTCACTAGCCGAAGACGGATAGGTAGAGAAAGCATATGAGGATACTGAATGGGTAATTGAGCATGTAAAAGGAGATGCCAATCTAATAATCATGGATGATTTGCCTTTGTGCTTTGAAGTTTTAATTCATAAATTTCTTGCGTGTTTGTATCTTTACCGGGCACAATGTTTTACAAAACTGTTTAGTGTAAAATTCCGTGGTCTTTAGTATCGATTGGGACCGTATTTGTTATCCTCGGATGCAAGCTGAGTTGGTGATCCTTCGCTCACGTCTCCAGGCGGTGTTGTCTCTGATCATGCAGCTTGAGACTTGCCTATGGGTATCCATGTGGGGGGCTAGACATGGTCCAGCATATCCCAGATGTCCTCCAGCTTGTCTAATGACGTGGTCGCCCCAGTTGCTGCCCTCCCTGAGGTTAACCCCTCAACTGTGGTCGAGTGGGAGGTCATTTCAAGGTGTGGCAGGCAGCGAAAGACTTACCAGGGAGGCGGGGAGGGGGGTATCGAAAGACATGCACTGTTCGTCTGACAAACAGGTTTCAGGCACTGTCTGTTGCTGATAAAGACCCTGAGCTAGATGTCTTTCATTGCCCTGTTTCTACATTTACGTCTACAGGCATACTGCGCAGGCTATCGTACGGTGCGTATTGGAGGTTATCCTGTACCACTACAGCCTGTACCGGCGACTGTCTATATGCCTCTGTATGAGCACTAATTTCTCGTATCTTCGTGGCCATTACGCGAAATATATGTTAGTGGCAATGGAATCGTTCTGCAGTCAACTTCAAATGCTGGTTCTATAAATTTTCTCAATAGTGTTCCTCGAAAGAACATCACCTTCCGTCCAGGGATTCCCATTTGAGTTACCACAGCGTACTGTTCAAACCCCCCCCCCCCCCCCCCCCCATGAACCATGTACCTTGCCGTTGGTGGGGAGGCTTGCGTGCCTCAGCGATACAGATGGCCGTACCGTAGGTGCAACCACAGCGGAGGGGTATCTGTTGAGAGGCCAGACAAACATGTGGTTCCTGAAGAGGGGCAGCAGCCTTTTCAGTAGTTGCAGGGCCAACAGTCTGGATTATGGACTGATCTGGCCTTGTAACATTAACCAAAACGCCCTTGCTGTGCTGGTACTGCGAACGGCTGAAAGCAAGGGGAAACTACAGCCGTAATTTTTCCCGAGGACATGCAGCTTTACTGTGTGATTAAATGATGATGGCGTCCTCTTGGGTAAAATATTCCGGAGGTAAAATAGTCCCCCATTCGGATCTCCGGGCGGGGACTACTCAAGAGGACGTCGTTATCAGGAGAAAGAAAACTGGCATTCTACGGATCGGAGCGTGGAATGTCAGATCCCTTAATCGGGCAGGTAGGTTAGAAAATTTAAAAAGGGAAATGGATAGGTTAAAGTTAGATATAGTGGGAATTAGTGAAGTTCGGTGGCAGGAGGAACAAGACTTTTAGTCGGGTGATTACAGGGTTATAAATACAAAATCAAATAGGGGTAATGCAGGAGTGGGTTTAATAATGAATAAAAATATAGGAGTGCGGGTTAGCTACTACAAACAGCATAGTCAACGCATTATTGTGGCCAAGATAGACACAAAGCTCATGCCTACTACAGTAGTACAAGTTTATATGCCAACTAGCTCTGCAGATGATGAAGAAATTGATGAAATGTATGACGAGATAAAAGAAATTATTCAGGTAGTGAAGGGAGACGAAAATTTAATAGTCATGGGTGACTGGAATTCGTCAGTAGGAAAAGGGAGAGAAGGAAACATAGTAGGTGAATATGGATTGGGGGGAAGAAATGAAAGAGGAAGCCGCCTTGTAGAATTTTGCACAGAGCATAACTTAATCATAGCTAACACTTGGTTCAAGAATCATGAAAGAAGGTTGTATACCTGGAAGAATCCTGGAGATACTAAAAGGTATCAGATAGATTACATAATGGTAAGACAGAGATTTAGGAACCAGGTTTTAAATTGTAAGACATTTCCAGGGGCAGATGTGGATTCTGACCACAATCTATTGGTTATGAACTGCAGATTGAAACTGAAGAAACTGCAAAAAGGCGGGAATTTAAGGATATGGGACCTGGATAAACTGAAAGAACCAGAGGTTGTACAGAGTTTCAGGGAGAGCATAAGGGAACAATTGACAGGAATGGGGGAAAGAAATACAGTAGAAGAAGAATGGGTAGCTCTGAGGGATGAAGTAGTGAAGGCAGCAGAGGATCAAGTAGGTAAAAAGACGAGGGCTAATAGAAATCCTTGGGTAACAGAAGAAATATTGAATTTAATTGATGAAAGGAGAAAATATAAAAATGCAGTAAATGAAGCAGGCAAAAAGGAATACAAACATCTCAAAAATGAGGTCGACAGGAAGTGCAAAATGGCTAAGCAGGGATGGCTAGAGGACAAATGTAAGGATGTAGAGGCTTGGCTCACTAGGGGTAAGATAGATACTGCCTACAGGAAAATTAAAGAGACCTTTGGAGAGAAGAGAACCACTTCTATGAATATCAAGAGCTCAGATGGCAACCCAGTTCTAAGCAAAGAAGGAAAGGCAGAAAGGTGGAAGGAGTATATAGAGGGTTTATACAAGGGCGATGTACTTGAGGACAATATTATGGAAATGGAAGAGGATGTAGATGAAGATGAAATGGGAGATAAGATACTGCGTGAAGAGTTTGACAGAGCACTGAAAGACCTGAGTCGAAACAAGGCCCCGGGAGTAGACAACATTCCATCAGAACTACTGATGGCCTTGGGAGAGTCAGTCATGACAAAACTATACTATCTGGTGAGCAAGATGTATGAGACAGGCGAAATACTCTCAGACTTCAAGAAGAATATAATAATTCCAATCCCAAAGAAAGCAGGTGTTGACAGATGTGAAAATTACCGAACTATCAGTTTAATAAGTCACAGCTGCAAAATACTAACGCGAATTCTTTACAGACGAATGGAAAAACTGGTAGAAGCGGACCTCGGGGAAGATCAGTTTGGATTCCGTAGAAATGTTGGAACACGTGAGGCAATACTAACCTTACGACTTATCTTAGAAGAAAGATTAAGAAAAGGCAAACCTACGTTTCTAGCATTTGTAGACTTAGAGAAAGCTTTTGACAACGTTAACTGGAATACTCTCTTTCAAATTCTGAGGGTGGCAGGGGTAAAATACAGGGAGCGAAAGGCTATTTACAATTTGTACAGAAACCAAATGGCAGTTATAAGAGTCGAGGGGCATGAAAGGGAAACAGTGGTTGGGAAAGGAGTGAGGCAGGGTTGTAGCCTCTCCCCGATGTTATTCAATCTGTATATTGAGCAAGCAGTAAAAAAAACAAAAGAAAAATTCGGAGTAGGTATTAAAATCCATGGAGAAGAAATAAAAACTTTGAGGTCCGCCGATGACATTGTAATTCTGTCAGAGACAGCAAAGGACTTGGAAGAGCAGTTGAACGGAATGGACAGTGTCTTGAAAGGAGGATATAAGATGAACATCAACAAAAGCAAAACGAGGATAATGGAATGTAGTCAAATTAAATCGGGTGATGCTGAGGGGATTAGATTAGGAAATGAGACACTTAAAGTAGTAAAGGAGTTTTGCTATTTAGGGAGTAAAATAACTGATGATGGTCGAAGTAGAGAGGATATAAAATGTAGACTGGCAATGGCAAGGAAATCGTTTCTGAAGAAGAGAAATTTGTTAACATCGAGTATAGATTTAAGTGTCAGGAAGTCGTTTCTGAAAGTATTTGTATGGAGTGTAGCCATGTATGGAAGTGAAACATGGACGATAACCAGTTTGGACAAGAAGAGAATAGAAGCTTTCGAAATGTGGTGCTACAGAAGAATGCTGAAGATAAAGTGGGTAGATCACGTAACTAATGAGGAGGTATTGAATAGGATTGGGGAGAAGAGAAGTTTGTGGCACAACTTGTCTAGAAGAAGGGATCGGTTGGTAGGACATGTTTTGAGGCATCAAGGGATCACAAATTTAGCGTTGGAGGGCAGCGTGGTGGGTAAAAATCGTAGAGAGAGACCAAGAGATCAATACACTAAGCAAATTCAAAAGGATGTAGGTTGCAGTAGGTACTGGGAGATGAAGAAGCTTGCACAGGATAGAGTAGCATGGAGAGCTGCATCAAACCAGTCTCAGGACTGAAGACCACAACAACAACAACACTGTTCAAACCCACCGGTAACAAATCTAGCAGCCCACTTTTGAATCGTTTCGATGTCTTCCGGTAATCCGACCTGATACGGATCTCAGACACTCGATCAGCGCTCAAGAACAGGTCGCACTAGCGTCCTATATCCTGTCTCCTTTCCAGATGAGCCACACTTTCTCAAAATTCTCCCAATAAATCGAAGTCGACCATTCGCCTTCCGTACCACAATCGTCATATGCGCGTCCCATTTAATATCGCTTTACAACTTCATGTCCACATATTTAAGTGAGTTGTTGGGCGCTTCAGTGTTAGACATATTATGGAGTCCCTTAGCGATATGGCTACCAAGGAGGGGAAGAAGTCCAGTGCGCACTCTTTGTGCATACCAGGTGGGTGATCCAGTATGTCGAACAGGTGGTTCCGGATTCCATGAAGAGCACAGGGTGCAGCCAACTGCAGCTGTTGGCCCATGTTGGTACTAATGATGTGTGTCGCTTTGGATTGGAAAAGATTCTCTTTGGTTTTGGGTGCCGATCTGAAGTGGTATGCATGTTAGCCTTCTCGTGAGGTGAAGGCAGAGTTCGCCATCTGCAGCATCATCAACAGTCGGATCTTTGGTATAGAACCAGATGGATGGCCTGAATCAGAGTCTCAGACGGTTCTGCGACACTGGTGTGCTACAGATTCCTCGTCTTGCGTCACGTGTGGGGAGGTTTAGGGTTCCACTTCATATGTTTGGGGTCCATTACATATAGAAGGTGGCTACATAGGTAACAGAGCCTGTGTAGAGTGGACTGGACGGTTTTTAGGTTAGAAGTTCTTGTGAAAGAACATAAAGGGCTTCTGTCCCAAAGAATACAGGCCATCAAAGGATGAGGGTAAACCTAGGACAGATCGGGATTAAAGTTGTGAATTGTCGTAGCTGTGTTGGGAAAGAGCCAGAGCGTCAAGCGTTAATAGTAAGCGCTGAAGCTCGTTATAAATACTGAAAGCTGGCTAAAGACAAGTTTTTGGAAGCGACCTAATGGTATTAAGAAAGGACAGATTAAATGCTACTGGCGGCGGCATATATATTGCTGTTAATAGTAGTTTACCTTGTAGTGGAATTGAAGTAGGCAGTTTCTGTGAATGTGGGTAGAGGCTATACTTGACAACTGGAATAAATTAATAATCTGTTCCTTTCAATGACCCCCCCCCCCCCGACTCAGGTGAAACAGTTCCTGAAAGATTAAAAAAACTTGAGTCCCACTTGAGACAGCTACTGCATTGGTGGTGACTTCAATCTACCCTCGATATGTTGACGAAAACACGTGTTTAAAGTATGTGGTAAGCATAAAACATCAACGGAAGTCGTAATAAATGCTTCCTCCAAAAATTATTTGTAACAGTTAGTTCAGGAGCCCATGTGTAAATGATTTCGGAAACGTACCTCTTGCCAACAACTCTCACACCCTTGCAGCTTTTGGTGCTAGAAATCCCCACCGCACCAGGGCTGTCGTCTGGTTCACGCAACTCGCTTTCACTAGGAGACAGAAAACACATTAAACAAAGCTGAACGGCGTCGCTCCCTTCAGGGGAGCAGGAGATATGGATCTGTTCAAACTGTTGGCAGCTCCACCTCTCTTCCGAGAAGTCACTGGACTAGGTACAATCTCTTCTGCAAAACACGCTTAGATCGATCTGGGCCTCGTTGCAGAATGGCCACTTACTTGCTACGGCCGACTTTACCCATGGTTCATCACGGTAACGTTTTAGCCGGACCCATACTGCGTCCACTAACCGCCGACAGCTCACAGGAAAAATTTGTAGGGACCACCGAAATGGCACCCCTGCAGAACAGTGTGGATCGGCTACGTACCTATACCCTGGCTGACCGCAGGCACTATCACTCCCCCTGTTCCCTTATGGAATATCACTGCACTGATCTTGGCCCGCAGCTTGCAAGGCCATGGGGTTCGCCAGTGATGTCTGCTATTCCACACGCAAAAATTCCCAGTCATAATAGAGAAGGTTAATAGATAAGAAAAGAGGGCTAGACCATTATAGTCACTGGTATCATTACCATAACTAGCAGCAAGCATAAAGATGATCAGTAGAAACATGAGTTTCATTGTGATTAATGGAATTTACGTAATAAAAATGAGATGTGTCAGGCTGGTACTTGATTGACGCACCTAAATGCAAATTTAAGTGTTAGATAGACTTCACATTGTTTGTATAGAGTGAAGTCTTGCACGAAAGTGAAACATGGACCATAAATGGTTTAGATAAAAGACAGAAGCTTTTGAAATGTGGTGCTGCAGAAGAATGCTGAAGATTAGAAGGGTAGATCGGATAACTAATTATGGGGTACTGAATCTAACTGCGGAGAAAAGAATTTTGTAACAAAATCTGACTAAAAGAAGAAATCGGTTGATAGAACACATAGCGAGGCATAAAGGTATAGTCAGCTTGCTAATACAGGGAAGTATGGGGTAAAAATGTAGAGCGTGACCAAAGATTCACTGCAGTAAGCAGGTTATTTTGGATGGGTTTGCAGTAGTTACGCAGACATGAAGAGGCTGGAAGAGGATAGATAAGCATGGATAGCTGTATCAAACCGGCTTTCGGACAGATGAACACAACAATGGATAATTCTAGGTACAAACCTCATCGAAGTTAATTTTTGATCACTTTTTCAATTTGTCGTTTGTACTGGAAATAAATTATCGATATGGATATCAAAGAATTTTACATATAAATTGTCGCACGTAAGGTATCAATAATAACAACTCCTGGGACATATAAATTATTTTCATTACATATTAACTGCACTCAAGAGGTTTTTGCAAGATTATGGTTTGGTTAGAAGATGTTCAGTTAACACTTTTCTTTAATACGCTTTTGCATTGTCAGTGAATGTTAAGATTTCTAAAAGGCTAGTTGATGCACTACAAACTCATTAAAATATGTCAGAAGTGTGACAGAAAAGCACTGTAGCTTGTACGATGCAGTATTTGAATTTTCCCCATCTTCTCCATGAGGAATATCTTCCTCATTTACTTTCACAGCGAGAATGAAATGGTGGAGATGATTTTAAAGTGGCTGTAACTAATTAAGATCGAAACAACAGCAATAGATTGTATATCTGACTGCACCTGACAAGTCGTTGAATGTGTAGTAGTTCCAAACGTTTAACGCCAGGGTATCATAAAAACTACCGAATAGTTCCATGAAAAATATCTCAGGCACATTGGTTAAACTGATTAATTTTTATATTTAATTTGTCTTTGAACTCTTAACCATATCTTACTATTTACGCAAAACACCATCACTAAGGTCAGGAGAGGAAGAGGGGATCTACTGAAGTAAATTCTCTTATAGTTGGAAATAATATGACAATACATTATGAAAATGTAAGAGATACACAAATGTAATGCGCAGGATGCGTAATTGCTTCCCAGCGAAACGTCTGCAGCATAGTTGAAACAAGCTTTGCAACATATGGCCTTCCTACATATTAATTTTTAGCCCTGGAAAACATTCGTGGCCGTGTATTTGTTTTCCACATAAAAGGGGAAAGCCTGGGCAATAATCATGGTTCTGTAAGCAACCGCAACCAAAAATATTTTTTCCGTGAAGGCATTGATCCTCTTGTCTCACAATGGGACAAATGTATTAAGAGCTTTGACGATTACTTTTTAAATAACAAACAGTTTGCTTACTTTTTTATCTTCCCCATTTTCATTCAACTACCTCTCCAATTAAAAAAAAAAAAAAGTAGATGAAAGTTTTCTTGACACCTTCCGAGGTGACAATCTCCACTCCTTCCATACCAACTACGTAAGCCTAAATCAGTTTCTTGATTTAAAGAAATAATATTAACGCCAATAGAGAGATTCGTACCAAGTAAATTGGCAATAACTGGGACAGATTCCCCACGGTATAGAAAACAGGTCAGGACACTGTTCTAAACGCAACGAAAAAAGCGTGCCAGACTTAAAATAATACAAAATCTCAAAGACTGGCTACCTTTCATAGAAATTCATATTTTAGTATGAACTTCAATGCGAGATGTTTTTAATAGTTTCCGCAACGTAACTCTGCTTCGAAATCTGATAGAAAACTCAAAGAGATTGTGGTTGTATGTAAAGAGACAAATAGTACCTTCACTGCGCGATAGCAATGGTAATGTTAGTGACGACAACGCCACTTGAGTGGAATTACTAAATATCGTTTTCCGAAATTAATTCGCCGAGGAACGTAATGTAAATGTTCCAAGAATCGAATCAAGAATAGCTGCCAGCATAAGTAATTTTTAAGTACATATCCTTGGTGCAGCAAAACAATTTAAGCAAAATAATAAATACATAACAAATTTGTATTATGTTCCAGATTGTTCCTTTCGGATTATACTGATGCAACAGCGTCATATTTAGCAGTCATATAGAACCCACTTGCTCGACGAAAGATTCATTCCTAAGGAATGCAAAGTTGCACAAGTCACATCAATACACTAGAAAGGAAACAGAAGTAGTCTGCTGAATTATAACCCATACTGATGTGTCGGTAGCTCAGATGGCCACTCAAGACAGTCAGACATCTACAAAAAGGTGACACATTAATGAGTTTATTTACGACCTGTATATGGAAATGGAAGAGGATGTAAATGAAGATGAAATAGGAGATATGATACTGCGTGAAGAGTTTGACAGAGCACTGAAAGACCTAAGTGGAAACAAGGCCCTGGGAGTAGACAACATTCCATTAGAACTACTGACAGCCTTGGGAGAGCCAGTCCTGACAAAACTCTACCATCTGGTGAGCAAAATGTATGAGACAGGCGAAATACTCTCAGACTTCAAGAAGAATATAATAATTCCAATCCCAAAGAAAGCAGGTGTTGACAGATGTGAAAATTACCGAACTATCAGTTTAATAAGTCACAGCTGCAAAATACTAACGCGAATTCTTTACAGAAGAATGCAAAAACTGATAGAAGCCGACGTCGGGGAAGATCAGTTTAGATTCCGTAGAAATATTGGAACACGTGAGGCAATACTGACCGTACGGCTTATCTTAGAAGCTAGATTAAGAAAACGCAAACGTACGTTTCTAGCATTTGTAGACTTAGAGAAAGCTTTTGACAATGTTGACTGGAATACTCTCTTTCAAATTCTGAAGGTGGCAGGGGTAAAATACAGGGAGCGAAAGGCTATTTACAATTTGTACAGAAACCAAATGGCAGTTATAAGAGTCGAGGGACATGAAAGGGAAGCAGTGGTTGGGAAGGGAGTGAGACAGGGTTGTAGCCTATCCCCGATTTATTCAAGCTATATATTGAGCAAGCAGTAAAGGAAACAAAAGAAAAATTCGGAGTAGGAAAAAGAAGAAGAAATAAAACTTTGCGGTTTGCCGATGACATTGTAATTCTGTCAGAGACAGCAAAGGACTTGGAAGAGCAGTTGAACGGAATGGACAGTGTCTTGAAAGGAGGATATAAGATGAACATCAACAAAAGCAAAACGAGGATAATGGAATGTAGTCGAATTAAATCGGGTGATGCTGCGGGAATTAGATTAGGAAATGAGACACTTCAAGTAATAAAGGAGTTTTGCTATTTGGGAAGCAAAATAACTGATGATGGTCGAAGTAGAGAGGATATAAAATGTAGACTGGCAATGGCAAGGAAAGCGTTTCTGAAGAAGAGAAATTTGTTAACATCGAGTATAGATTCAAGTGTCAGGAAGTCGTTTCTGAAAGTATTTGTACGGAGTGTAGCCATGTATGGAAGTGAAACATGGACGATAAGTAGTTTGAACAAGAAGAGAGTAGAAGCTTTCGAAATGTGGTGCTACAGAAGAATGCTGAAGATTAGATGGGTATATCATATAACTAATGAGGAGGTGTTGAATAGAACTGGGGAGAAGAGGAGTTTGTGGCACAACTTGACTAGAAGAAGGGATGGGTTGGTAGAACATGTTCTGAGGCATCAAGGGATCCCCAATTTAGCATTGGAGGGCAGCGGGGAGGGTAAAAATCATAGAGGGAGACCAAGACATGAATACACTAAGCAGATTCAGAAGGATGTAGGCTGCAGTACGCACTGGAAGATGAAGCAGCTTGCACAGGATAGAGTAGCATGGAGAGCTGCATCAAACCAGTCTCAGGACTGAAGACCACCACAACAACATATGAAATTATTAAGATATACATAACTCTGAATTCCTGTAGGTCCTTCTCTGATGTTCAGTTATATATGGTGAAGGTAATGTTCTTAATTGAAACAAACAGTTTTTAATGCTGATACAGTCTGTCACTGGTAACCAATAATGTTGGGTGCATTCTGTCATGTTGTTGTAATTTCCTCATTGCAGTCTTCCATACTAAGGTTGGTAAGTCTGTAGATACACTGAACCTGTTGCTAAGCTCTGAGTGTGGCTGTTTAAAAAGACGAGCTGGTCAATCAATGCTGCAGGCAGTGAGGTCATATCAATTTAGCGTCCTCTGGTGGCGTTTATGCGTGGCACCCCCCCAATAGGGAACAGCAAACGATGGAAGAGCGAGCTCGCCCGGCGATGCAGCGGTGGAAAATTTAAATGGACAGTCTCACGTAACTGTGAGTGGAGTGTGGCAGTGCTGTGTGCAGTCGACGAATATTCGTTGAAACTGCACATATCACCGACACACATTTGAAGTAGGATTTTGGAAGAAGAATTATGTTCAACATTACGAAATACTCGTATCTGTAACCCTTTGAGTGCTGCACCAACGCGTGCGACTGGCCTTGTTAAGCCTGCCCTTGGGGCCCCCTAGTCCGTGTACCTGCACTGGCAGCCACTTCTGCGGACTGCTCTGTGTGCCTGAGCTCTGCACTCGGCCTCAGTACTTCTGGAACCACGGCGGTCGTGACAGTCTCGCAGTTAGTGTGATCGCCGACGTTACAAAATAAACGAAGGATATCTGGATACTTGTTCCATTGCTTTGAATCTGGAGATGAATTGCTCTATAGACCTAATGTATACTGAAACTGCTTACGCTGCTAACATGTAACTCCTCACCAAAGGCTTTCTTTCATTTGCAATTGGTTCTTGAGAATCGTCATAAGGTCTCAGTATGCATCTGTGTTTTATTTGGCGTACTTAATTATCGGATTTTTGTACGCAACTTACGATGTAAACGCTGTAGAATCCGTATCGATCAAACGTTGACGTTCTTCTGTACTAGCGCAATAATTCGCCCGCAAACAACAGTCTGGATGCCGAGACACACTTTTGAAGCTAATCGCTATGTTTTGACAGCATTAACCCAATAAATTATCCCCAAGGAAACTTCAAAAAAAAAAAGATCCAACATTTCTGAATTCTTTTTAAATATAATGGACGCAATTGTTATTGTAGAATAGAAATAAACAATGATTTATAACTTTTGTTTACGAATTAGATCAGGAAATACTCAAGTTTCTAAACTACCTAACTAAATGTCACCTTTAATTCCTAATGACCTTTTGTGCTGCCGGCCGGTGTGGCCGAGCAGTTCTAGGAGCTACAGTCTGGAACCACGCGACTGCTACGGTCGCAGGTTCGAATCCTGCCTCGGGCATGGATGTGTGTGATGTCCTTAGGTTAGTTAGGTTTAAGTAGTTCTAAGTTCTAGGGGACTGATGACCTCAGGAATTAAGTCCCTTAGTGCTCGGAGCCATTTGAACCATTTGAAATTTTTGTGCTTCAGAAACGGGCGAGTGTTAGCAACTGACCAACGTGTGCCGAGACGCCCTTTCCAAGTGTAGGCCTAGAATTTTTTCATAAATCCAGTGTCCTGGAAAAGATAGGACAGCAATCCGTTACTGAATATTAGTATAAAATTGTAGCGTGGGTTGCTGTAAAAGATATTTATTTAAGCGGCGACTAGTTTCCGGCAAAACCCATTTTCAAACAACCATGTCAAAAAGGAATGTGACAAACACATTATAGCTGTTAATAAAACCTTCGAATGTCGATAGCGATCCATGTGCTATGGTTTTACTAACAGCTATAATGTGGTTGTCGCAGTCTTTGTTTTACATGGTGGTTTGAAAATGGGCTTCGCCCGAAACTAGTTGCCGCTTAAATAAATATCTTTTACCGCAATCCAGGCTACAATTTTGTAGTAATAATAATGCCAGAATTTTTTTTTTTTTTGAGTTAATGATATTTGCACTGAGTTTAAGGTTTAACTTCTACCAAGAAGTTATGGAAGAATACATAAATTTGTACTAAGTTTTTATTTTTGCACCTTACGTACGAACATTTGAAGCATCCAGTCTGTTTGTCAGCACAGACTGAATGTTTCACATGTTCGTTCGCACATAAGGTGTTTGTCAGCAAAGTAATTCATCTGGAGAGGCTCTTCAAGCTCAGATAATTCGGTGATTTCTTCTTTTTTCTTTTTTTTTGCACAGTTATATTTCCCATCCTTCTTTTTCACCCGAGCTTTGGACCGTCAATGGCGAAGTTAAAGATATTTTTTTAAATTTTTGTAATTATTTTTTTTATTTTTAAGTAATTTTTTTCAGAAGTAAGGGCTTCATTTCATATTCCAGCAGTAACAACTTGGCTAAAAGTTCTTCTTTGTGTGGTATGTTTCAAAACATGTGTCAACGCACAAAGGTACATTGCATGTTTTGCATTCATATTTCGTTTCTCGACGCACATTCTGTTTCGAGCAGACTGCACATCGACGCCATAGTCCGCGTTTCTTGGACTGGTCACTTGGAATGACATGTGGAAAGTGCCTCCCAGTAAAGCGAAGAGGATTCTCGTCATCAGAGCGTCATCCTTTCCTATCTCTTCTCCGTTCTGTAGCAAATTTTTCCACAAGTTCTCGTACCAAACAGAAATGAAAATCTGCTAATGATATTTTGCTCCCTGTCACCGATCTGTGAAGAGTGTGAGCATTCAAAACACAAAGGTCCACAACATGAAAAAAAGAAAACTTTTTGTACCATTTAACAGATTTACGCACAAATTCAACAGTGCTTAACAGCATATCGGAGTGGTCTACTGCTCCGATATTTGCTTTATTATCAACAACACATTGCGGCTTCATTACTTTTTCGCCAGTCGTCCTGTTTGTCTTTTCCGTGTCACGCATTTCTATTAGTGTTGCAGGTAGTCGCACAACTTGATGGCAAGCATTGTGTCAGTTGACATAAACTCAACTTCTCCTCGTTTCAGTTTCTTTTGTAGCTTCGGAATGTTGCTTCTGTTCCTACGTACAGTACCGCATGCTGCTATTCTCTGGTTCTGAAGCCAGAGGAACAAGGTTGGACTCGTATACCAATTGTCCATATACAGGGTATGTCCACGTTCAAGGTATGGCGTCATTAGTGTTGCCACAATATCACCAGATTTCCCCAAATTATGGACTTCAATTTCTGTTGTTGTGCCTGTGTATACAATGAAACCCAAGACGTATCCAGTTTTACAGTCGCACAACACGAATGTTTTGATTCCAAATCTACTTCATTTCGAAGGAATGTATTGTTTAAAAGATAAGCGACCTTTGAAAATAATAGGCTTTCATCGACACAGAGTCTTCTGTATGGATTAAATGCACTGCGGGACGCCACACGAACTGTATCAATTATTTTCCTAATTTTAAATAAACTGTCATCTCCACCATTGGCCGAGTTGTCACTAAAATGCAACATTCTCAAAAGTAACGTAAAACGGTCACGGGACATAACCTCGCCAAAAATTGGAGTACTCAGAAGTACATCTCTGGACCAATATTCCTTTATTCTCAAACACGAGCCATGAGAAGTCAAATACCAATGAAGCTATACATTTCCTCAAAACCTGTACCTTTCCAGGTGGATAGTCGAGAACGAACTGATTCCGACGTATTTGCCATGGTGAAAGCGAAAAATCGGTTCGTTCCAAGTGCTATAAATTTCAACAGATCTTCTGATAGAAATAGCACGAAAAAGGATAGAACGCTTGAATCAGGCGCTAGTTGGCAATTATGTTCTGAAGATGAGTCATCAAATGCATGAAGTGCTGGACTGAAATGACGTTTTTGCCAATCAAATTTCTCATTCTCGCTAAGGCGTGGCCTTTTACGGATCGATTCGTCTTCACTTTCAGAATCTGAAGAATTGTCCTGGCGAGCTCTGCTAGGTGAAGTACATGGAGGTACATTACTACGAGATTCGTCTGATGAATCTTCATCGTCACTCCATTCATTGAAGATGTCACACTCACTGTCACTGTCACTCCCTGTCAGTATCTCCAGCATCTCTTCGTCAGTGCAACGGCTCCGTTGTGCCATTTGTCTGTGGATCTCAAAAGTGACAGAACTCTAAAAATCCTGATGAAACGGCACATGGATAAACGACACCACAAAAGCAGAATGCAGAAGATCACATGAATCAGCTAGCACGATGTCGAACAGCAACTGCGAAATCCGTAGCAGAGTGTTTCCCAGATAGCAGGGACAGCGAATGCCGGACATTTACCACGTCAGACATTTGCCACACTTGCCCCTTCGCCAGGTAGCTTGAGTAGCGATCCCTCATCTTACTCGATGCAACCAGTACGTAAGGGACCTTCTTCGACATCTTTGCGAAATGCAGAGCTTCTTTTCCGAAATCGAAATATTTATAACTTTTGGGAAACGAAAGCAATACCGACGATTATGTCGGTATGTAATTGGTTCTACCAAGTATAAATATAGATCCCTCTGTCTGTATGGTAGCTTCCTTTCACGCTTACTGATTGCGATAGAAACAGTCCATCGGCAGGGGAGCAACAAGAAAGGAACGATGTAAAGAGTATGCGAATGTACGCTAATCATTTCTTTTTGATTACTGCATTTGTGCCTACTTTAATTACTACAACTGCATGCCCAAAAGACAATAAGGAAAGAAGATAAGGGAATGTGAATGTTTGAAAAGAAGAACGACATACTCCATATTAATTTACTCTCTAAAATCCGATATCCCTTGCGCCGAAACATTAGTTAATAAAGTGTAGGAGGACAATGTTCAAAACATGACTGAAAATACGTTCGCTAAATAGAGATAAGAACATCTATGATTGACATGTCATCTAAAGTCGACGTACAATTTTAAAATGTTAGAAATAAGGAAATAAAGTGTTACAGAAATCTACGCTTGTAACGTACGTTATTTTCTACATTGGTTAGCTCAGGTATTTACAGGGGCACGGAGAAATCATCCTAGGTTTTGGAGGGAAAAGCCGTAATTGTAATGATCTGCACTACAACAGAAACAAGAAGCACAACTTCAGGAAAATAATGTAATGTGTGTTTCAGCTCACAAGCGACATTGAAGCAGATAGTTATATTCGACAACCGGAATAAATTAATAACTGGCTCCTTTTACCGACCCCCGGTCTCAGAGGAAACAGTTGCTGAACAGTTCAAAGAAAACTTAAGCCTCATCACAAATAGGTACGCTACTCATACAATTATACACTCCTGGAAATTGAAATAAGAACACCGTGAATTCATTGTCCCAGGAAGGGGAAACTTTATTGACACATTCCTGGGGTCAGATACATCACATGATCACACTGACAGAACCACACGCACATAGACACAGGCAACAGAGCATGCACAATGTCGGCACTAGTACAGTGTATATCCACCTTTCGCAGCAATGCAGGCTGCTATTCTCCCATGGAGACGATCGTAGAGATGCTGGATGTAGTCCCGTGGAATGGCTTGCCATGCCATTTCCACCTGGCGCCTCAGTTGGACCAGCGTTCGTGCTGGACGTGCAGACCGCGTGAGACGACGCTTCATCCAGTCCCAAACATGCTCAATGGGGGACAGATCCGGAGATCTTGCTGGCCAGGGTAGTTGACTTACACCTTCTAGAGCACGTTGGGTGGCACGGGATACACGCGGACGTGCATTGTCCTGTTGGAACAGCAAGTTCCCTTGCCGGTCTAGGAATGGTAGAACGATGGGTTCGATGACGGTTTGGATGTACCGTGCACTATTCAGTGTCCCCTCGACGATCACCAGTGGTGTACGGCCAGTGTAGGAGATCGCTCCCCACACCATGATGCCGGGTGTTGGCCCTGTGTGCCTCGGTCGTATGCAGTCCAGATTGTGGCGCTCACCTGCACGGCGCCAAACACGCATACGACCATCATTGGCACCAAGGCAGAAGCGACTCTCATCGCTGAAGACGACACGTCTCCATTCGTCCCTCCATTCACGCCTGTCGCGACACCACTGGAGGCGGGCTGCACGATGTTGGGGCGTGAGCGGAAGACGGCCTAACGGTGTGCGGGACCGTAGCCCAGCTTCATGGAGACGGTTGCGAATGGTCCTCGCCGATACCCCAGGAGCAACAGTGTCCCTAATTTGCTGGGAAGTGGCGGTGCGGTCCCCTACGGCACTGCATAGGATCCTACGGTCTTGGCGTGCATCCGTGCGTCGCTGCGGTCCGGTCCCAGGTCGACGGGCACGTGCACCTTCCGCCGACCACTGGCGACAACATCGATGTACTGTGAAGACCTCACGCCCCACGTGTTGAGCAATTCGGCTGTACGTCCACCCGGCCTCCCGCATGCCCACTGTACGCCCTCGCTCAAAGTCCGTCAACTGCACATACGGTTCACGTCCACGCTGTCGCGGCATGCTACCAGTGTTAAAGACTGCGATGGAGCTCCGTATGCCACGGCAAACTGGCTGACACTGACGGCGGCGGTGCACAAATGCTGCACAGCTAGCGCCATTCGACGGCCAACACCGCGGTTCCTGGTGTGTCCGCTGTGCCGTGCGTGTGATCATTGCTTGTACAGCCCTCTCGCAGTGTCCGGAGCAAGTATGGTGGGTCTGACACACCGGTGTCAATGTGTTCTTTTTTCCATTTCCAGGAGTGTAGTTGGCAGTGACTTCAATCTACCTTCCGTATGTTGACAAAAATACATTTTCGGACCCTATTGTAGATAGAAAACAACTCCCGTAATTGTTCTAAATGTTTTTTTTTAAATTATTTTGAACAATTAGTTCACGGAGACATTCAAATTGTAAATGCTCACGAAAACACACTTGATCTCTTAGCCACAAATAATCATGAGCAGCACGACGGATACAGGGATTAGTGAACACACAGTCGAGCGAGGCTCAATTCCGTAACAAACAAATTCACCAAAACTAAACGCGAAATATATCTGTTTATAAAAGCAGCTAAAAATTCGGTTGACGTCTTTCTAAGTGACAGTCTCCAATTCTTCCAAACTACGTAAGTGAAGGCCATATGTGGCTTAAGTTCAAAGAAATAGTATCAACAGCACTTGAGAGATTCATACCAAATAAATTAATAAAAGACGGAACTGATCCCCCATGGTACACAAAGCACGACAGAAAGCTGCTGCAGGAGCACCGAAAAATGCACGTATAATTTAGACGAACGCAAAATCTCCAAGATTCGCGAAGTTTTACTGAGGCTCGAAATTTAGTGCGGATTTCAATGCGAGATGCATTTAATAGTTTCCACAACGAAAGTCTCTCTAGAAATGTGGCGGAAAATCCAAAGAGATTCTGGTCCTATGTTAAGTAAACCAGTGGAAAGGCTCAGTAAGTATCTTTACTGCGCGACAGCGATGAGGAGAAGGAGGGGGAGACAAGGGACCCAACCCTTCGGAGAACATAAAATCGTGGCAAATGTCCGCACACAAGGACAGCGGCACAGAACAATAAATAGGGTACATTCATCCCAGGGAGTGCACGGCACAAAAGATCTTGCGACGGGCCTGCATGTAGCCCTGAGCGGCTATTGACGTCCGGAGGCCCACAGGCAGTGCAACCGGTTGCGGTATAAAGCGGTATAAACCGTCATTAGGACTCAGGTACTGGCTAGGCCGCGCGGCGAATGCCGTCTGCAGGGCCCACGGGAAAGCCCACTTCAGCGGCAAACAACGTCCGCAGGCACCGCGGCAAGGTGGAGCGCCGCGGCATATCACGTCTGCAGTTCTCAAATGCCTAAGAAAATAACCAACTGTCACATAATCAGCACAAATACACAAAATATCATTCTTTTGTATCACAGCTGACTCTTTATTCACACGAAACAATGAGTAGTATTGAAATGGGCTTTCAAATTGATTCTATATTTCTAGATTTCCAGAATTTTGACACCGTTGCACAAACGCAGCTTCTAATCAAATAGTAAGTTTATGGACTATTGTCGCAATTGTGCGAGTGGATTCGTGGTTTCCTTTCAGAAAAATCTAGTCAACGGTGATCATGATGTCTTTTGAAAAATTCTACATGATTGTCAGACCTGGCCATGAGAATCATAAACGTCACAATGCATAGTAACTGGTGGAAAGTCATCGAGTGAAACCGATGTGATATTTGGCATCTTAGAAAGAAGAGTTACAGATCCTTTGTTCTTCCTCATCCACGCTGCCTGCCAAAAAAATTGAATCACGCAGAAGACATGATCGGATATCAATGTTACTTCGTACACGAATACAGCATCGTTGGGTATATAAATGATTAGAGTCGTAGTTCTATGTCACAGGTAGAACGACAACTAGAGCGCATCAGTGTCTTCGAGTTTAGTGGTGTTATCAGGCTTGATAGTGTCTAAGCGGCGTGAACAGTGTCAGATTTAGACTTATCGTTGTGAAGGACGTGGAGATAAAATCAGCATCTGACAGAGCCTGAAAGGGATCTCATTGTCGGCTTCCATTTGGCCAGCTGGTCGAATTGTCCAATATCCAATTTTCAGATGTGACAGTGGTCCGATGCTGGGCTGCGTGGGTACGTGCGAGCAGGCAAGGTTGTGGACTATGTCTGACCGCAACAAGGATGGATCACCATATTGTGTCCCAAGCACATTGTAGCTCCTTCACATCAGCACCTGTCATCCAAGGAAAAGTAATAAACTCTCTTCAATATTCTGTGTCATCCCGCACCATTGATCTGAGACTAGCAGCAGCCATGTGTAGGCTGCAGTTAACGCCACAATACAAACGGCTGCATTTGGTGTGGTGTTGTGCCCAGGGAGAATGGACTGCTTACTAATGGCTTCGCGTTGTGTTCAGCGATGAATAGCAGTTCTGTACTACACTGGGTGGTCGGCGAGTATGTTAGCGACCAGGTGGGAGTAACACTCTTCTAGTATTTTGGAGAGACTAGCCCGTGTTACTTTTGCTGTCGTGCTGTGGGAAGCCATTGGGTATGAAGTCAGGTCACGACTGGTGATGACTGAGGAAACTCTGATGACAGAACAATTCGCTAAGACAACCTGCGTCCTCATGTGTTACCTTCATGTGATAGTTTCGAACATTCTCCCATGGCCAGCAAGATCTCCAGATCTGTTGGCAGTAGAACATGTGTGGGACCAGTTCATACCTCAACTCCATCCTAGTGTCAGTATCCAGGATGTTCGAGATCACTTACAATACTTATGGACCAGCTTCCCTCAGGAGAGGATAAAACAGCTTTATGAGCACATGCCCAACTGAATCAGTGCATGCACCTAGGCCAGAGGGAGTACAACGTCATACTGATGATGCATGAGGTGTCTGTTCACCATTTTGGTCATGCAGCCATAATGAATTAAAACACAAGGTAATAAATGACATGAGCTGCCACTGGGTACTGATTTAATCAATGGGGAACGTTGAAATTTTTTTCTGAACTGGGATTCGAACATGAGTCTCCTGCTTAAGAGGCAGATGCGCCGACCACTGTGCTCCAGACACAGTGGTTCTCGCAACTGCACGGATTACCCTGACATACTTCCCGTCAGACCCAAATTGTTAACTCATCCACACACAACTGATGTAGTGCTCCTTGCCCTTTATCCTCGTTACTCGCGGTATTTTGCCGATTCCCGTAGAAGTTCGAGCGTGGTGTGCATCCGGAATGAAGTGATCATTGGCTGTTCTCGCCTTAACTATACAGGGTGGTCCATTGATCGTGACCGGGCCAAATATCTCACGAAATAAGCGTCAAACGAAAAACGTATGGCTCACAATTTTAGACGAACGGTTGGTAACAGGTTGGTTTTTTGAATTATTTTTCTCTGCCTCGTGATGACTGGGTCTTGTGTGATGTCCTTAGTTAGGTTTAAGTAGTTCTAAGTTCTAGATGACCATAGAAGTTAAGTCCCATAGTGCTCAGAGCCATTTTTTTAAATTAAAATACGGAACGTAGGTACGTTTGAACATTTTATTTCGGTTGTTACAATGTGATACACGTACCTTTGTGAACTTATCATTTCTGAAAACGCATGCTGTTACAGCGTGATTACCTGTAAATACCACATTAATGCAATAAATGCTCAAAATGATGTCCGTCAACCTCAATGCATTTGGCAATACGTGTAACGACATTCCTCTCAACAGCGAGTAGTTCGCCTTCCGTAATGTTCGTGCATGCATTGACAATGCGCTGACGCATGTTGTCAGGCGTTGTCGGTGGATCACGATAGCAAATACCCTTCAACTTTCCCCATAGAAAGAAATCCGGGGACGTCAGATCCGGTGAACGTGCGGGCCATGGTATGGTGCTTCGACGAACAATCCACCTGTCATGAAATATGCTATTCAATACCGCTTCAACCGCACGCGAGCTATGTGCCGGACATCCATCATGTTGGAAGTATATCGCCATTCTGTCATGCAGTGAAACATCTCGTAGTAACATCGGTAGAACATTACGTAGGAAATCAGCATACATTGCACCATTTAGATTGCCATCGATAAAATGGGGGCCAATTATCCTCCCTCCCATAATGCCGCACCATACATTAACCCGCTAAGGTCGCTGATGTTTTCCACTTGTCGTAGCCATCATGGATTTTCCGTTACCCAATGGTGCATATTATGCCGGTTTACGTCACCGCTGTTGGCGAATGACGCTTCGTTGCTAAATAGAACGCGTGCAAAAAATCTGTCATCGTCCCGTAATATCTCTTGTGCCCAGTGGCAGAACTGTACACGACGTTCAAAGTCGTCGTCATGCAATTCCTGGTGCATAGAAATATGGTACGGGTGCAATCGATGTTGATATAGCATTCTCAACACCGACGTTTTTGAGATTCCCGATTCTCGCGCAATTTGTCTGCTACTGATGTGCGGATTAGCCGCGACAGCAGCTAAAACACCCACTTGGGCATAATCATTTGTTGCATGTCGTGGTTGACGTTTCACATGTGGCTGAACACTTCCTGTTTCCTTAAATAACGTAACTATCCGGCGAACGGTTCGGACATTTGGATGATGTCGTCCAGGATACCGAGCAGCATACATAGCACACGCCCGTTGGGCATTTTGAACACAATAGCCATACATCAACACGATATCGACCTTTCCGCAATTGGTAAACGCTCCATTTTAACACGGGTAATGTATCACGAAGCAAATACTGTCCGCACTGGCGGAATGTTACGTGATACCACGTACTTATGCGTTTGTATGCCACCTATCACAAAGCGAAAAAAGTGGTCCAACTAAAACATTCATATTTCTTTACGTACTGCAAGAATATGCAATAAAAAATGGGGGCTCCTATTTAAAAAAAAAACGCAGTTGATATCCGTTTGACCTATGGCAGCGCCATTAGGGGGTCAACCATAGCGCCACCTGGTTTCCCCCTTCAAGCTAGACACGTTTCGTTCTTTGTAGTTTTTTTCGTTTGATGCTTATCTCGTGAGATATTTGACCCGGTCACTATCAATGGACCACCCTGTATATGCGGTGTCTGTCTTCATGATATATCGAAAAGAACAGACACTACTTTGATCCTGCAGCCACTATGAACCAAGATACAAAGGAGTTAATGACTTCAGCTGCCAGTGGGCGGTTATTTATCCAATGGGCAAAGTCGAAAATATGTGCCCAAACGTGATTCTAACTCAGGTCTTCTTCTTGCCAGGATAATCCGTGCAGTTGCGATGACCACTGTGTCCTAATGGCGCAGTGGTCAGCGTATCTGTCTAGTAAGCAGGAGACCTGGGTCGAACCGCTGTCTGGCACAAATTTTCTACTTTTCCCATTGATTACATCAATGCTCGCTGACAGCCAATGTCATTAATTCCTTTGTGTCATACTGATAAGTTGTTTGGTAATTTGACTCTATAGAGTAATCACTACAGTAACATCACACACCTTCTCAACTCATAAAGTTTCATTTCGATTCTTCCTCTCTTTTGGGTGTTTCACTTCTTTTGTCAGGCAGTGTATGTGAAAGGCACTACAGACAGAGTAAGTCTACGAATATCTGTAGACCTGAATCAGCACCTCTAAGTTTGTCTACAACTCTGCGTGACGCGTCACTCCGTATTGTAGCGACCAGTCGTAATGATTTGACTTAACAATGTATGTAGTTTGCAGGTTGAAGTAGAAGAAGCGCGCTTTCTGTTTGTAACTTGCGGGTTCAGAATAACTTTCTGCAACAGAGTCTTGGAAATTCTAAGCGGAGTTTGTTTCCTGTTGCTCTGACGTACTAGAAGGTAACCACGAGGAGAATTTCAATTCAAGCTTACGCCTGTTCTCCATGATCTGCGCAGCTCTTCTTGCGTATTACAGACGACCATCTAGGATCCTGTGAAATTAAGAAACCTGCTAAAATGCTGCCACTCGTAAGTTTCCGTCATATCCACCTTGAGAGGACAACCCTCAGAATCCAAACACGACGGTCGCATTTACGTTGGAAAGCTACTGCCACAGAACTTTGGACACAGCAGAATAATTATCATACGTTATCTTGACGCGAAAGAAAGTTCTGGAAAGGAGTAAAGTTCTTTTCTATCCTGCGCTTAACTGCAGAGTAGAAAGAAAGTTGTTTTTAAAAGCTTTGCCCTATCTTATCGGAATAGCTCTCACAGTCAGAGGCACACTTGGCACTAACGTCTTTTAAGATAAGTATCTGTCCATATTTCCTTTTGCAGTGACGACAGTGATACTATCGTATCTCCTCCAACATTCCCGTGTGATACTGTAGATTTACTTCTAAATTTTATTTGGTGAAAATAACTGCACGTATGATATTTAAGTTCCACAAAATCCTGTAAATTCCCTAAAATCTGAAGGAAATCACGTGTGATTCGTATTTAAAACGTGTAAAATTGGCGGCTGACCCAGAAAACTACTTGCCAATAACCTTCTTATGCCGTTTGCTCAAAATCTTCGAGAGAATGTTGCTGAATTGTTTGATTCATGTTGTAAAGCAAGTTATAATACAGGAACAAGCCGGTATCAGACAAGCAAAGATGTACATCTCAGGATCTCAATCTCATACACTTTATTGAACATGGCTTTCAAATCCGGCAAACAACAGTAGTAGTATTTATCGACCTGACAGATGCTTATGGCGTTATCAGTCACCGTGCATTGTCACAGAATATTTACAGAATAACGAAAGGTTACGGTTATACCAAAATCATGTAAAGTTTACTCCGGAACAGCACATTTTATGTGGATATCCAGGGTCACCATAATCGATGGAGATGTCGAAGAAACCACTTCAACAAGGAAGTGTTCTTTCCCCAATGTTATGTAATACCTGTCTCCAGCGAACACAAGCACTTTCCTTTGTGCCGATGATCTGGCATTAGCGAGTCGAGGGAAATCCTTTCAAGGTGTTGAAGGCCAGCTGCCAGACGCATTGAGAGATTTGAGCGCCTAGCACTCTAACAATAAATTCGTCAAAACCCAGCTAAAACACAGCTGTGTATGTTTCATCTTAAGCACAGGGGCACAAAGAAGGAGCCTCCTAGAAGATTGTGAGCCTAAAGACTGGACACAATAGGGCGCGCCCTGGAAACGGCGAACAAATCCTTCTAACACCAGATCAAGTTAAAGTCCAAAACCAAATTAACATCAAGATGCAACGGCCTTTATCAAGACCACCCCTTGTGACGATCTCGATAAATATTGAGGGATTCTCTAGTCATAAGAGTGTTTTATTAGCAGACATGTGCTATAAGCATAAATGCGACGTATTGTTGGTGCAGGAAACACACCGGGGAGCCACCAGCCACATACCTAAAATATCAGGAATGGATTTGGCCATTGAAAGACCTCACGACAAGTATGGGAGCGCGATTTTCATCAGACCCGGGCTCAACGCAACATCAGCCGCCATGCCATTAGTCAATAACATTGAAGTACTTACCAGTCGCGCCCAGAAGATCTCTGTGACGTCTGTGTACAAACCACCAGATGTGGACTTCGTTTTCCATGAACCAAACAATTTTACATACGACCATATTAATTTTGTCATGGGCGATTTCAACTGCCATGGTGAAGCATGGGGATATAATGAGACTGATGAGAATGGTGTGCAGCTAGAATCCCGGGCTGACACTAATGACCTACGACTCATTCATGACCCAAAACCGCCAGCATCGTTCAACAGCAGAAGATGGAGAAGGGGATATAATCTTGGCAACATCTTTGTGAGTAGGAAGTTGGTAGCACAGTGCATGAAGCTTGTTGAAGAACCTACCCCAAGTACACAACACAGACCTGTCATTTGACCTCTGCAGTTGAGTCCCATAGTGCTCAGAGCCATTTGAACCACTTGAACCTGTCATTTTTGTTGTGAATGCCATGGTTAAACCAGAGGAGGTGCCTTTCCGAAGACGGTTTAATTTCAAAAAGGCAGACTGGCAGAAATTTAAAGAGCAGTTGGATGAAGAGATTGAGAAAATCCCACCTCGACCAGATGAGTATGGTAGATTTATCGATCTTGTGAAAGGGATCTCAAGGAAAAACATCCAAAGGGGTTGCCGTACCCAGTACATCCAGGGTCTGACCGGCAGCAGCAAGGTCTTACTTGACAGGTACCAAAAGCTGTTCACTCAGGACCCCTTCAGCGAAGATACAATGGAGGCTGGGGAGGAACTAATGCAGACTATTGCTGAGGATAAGAGATCACGGTGGTGTAAACTAGTCGAGAATCTTGACATGAAACAAAACAGCAGACGTGCATGGAAATTACTGAAAAACTTAAGTGGGGACCCAACTGACCTCCAGCAGAAGAACAACGGGGTAACAGCAAATCAGATTGCTAGCCAACTTCTGAAGAATGGGAAAACCAAAGTGAAAAGAGAAAGGGAAAGAGTTATACACCAAGAACAAAAAGATTGCGGACTCCTCAATGCTTCATTCACAGCAACCGAACTGGAAGACGCCATTCAGAGTATGAAACTGAATAAGGCAGCTGGAACTGATGACCTTAGAACGGAGCAGATAAAACAGTTTGGGCCAAAAGCTCGAAACTGGTTACTACAAATGATGAACACCTGTATTAAAGAGCTGAATATTCCAAAACGATGGCGGCAGGCGAGAGTTGTGGCTTTACTAAAACCTGGCAAGGAGATAAAGGACCCCAAAAGTCACAGACCAGTGTCACTTCTATGCCATCTCTATAAGATACTGGAGCGGATGATTCTCAACCGGGTGGCAGAAATTATAGATGGAAAGTTCATAAAGGAACAGGCCGGTTTCAGAGCAGGAAGATCTTGTTGTGGGCAAATACTTCATCTGACGCAACATATAGAAGATGGGTTTGAAAAAAAATTAATAACTGGAGCAGCTTTCATAGATCTTACTGCCGCATATGACACGGTAAACCACATAAAGCTATTGCGCAAATTATATCACCTCACAGGGGACTGTAGGTTGACGATGGTTATTGGTAGATTTCTGCAGAATCGAAGATTTTATGTCTCCCTAAATGGTTGGAACAGTAGATGGCGACTGCAGAAGAATGGCTTACCACAAGGAAGCGTATTTTCTTCCATCCTTTATAATGTGTACACTAATGACCAACCTATACCTCAAGATACAAGACTGTTCGTATATGCTGATGACATAGCTGTGGTGGTCCAGGGGTCCAATTTTGATGCAACATCTGAAAAATCTCTCTAGAGCGCTTGAAGAACTGGCTCAATACTACGACGCCAATCACCTCAAGCCAAACCCTGACAAAATCCAAGTATGTGCCTTCCATCTGCGCAATAGAGATGCTGGAGTTGAGTTCGACGTTACATGGCAAGGTAAGAAGCTAAAGCACTGTCCAACACCTAAATACTTTGGGGTTGTACTTGACAGAACGCTTTCCTTCAAGCAGAATTGCCAAAACACCAAGGCTAAAGTCTGCTCCAGGAATAACATCATCCGCAGGCTGACAAACTATGAATGGGGAGCTCAACCATCAGTGCTGAGAACATCAGCACTTGCTCTGTGTGTTTCTGCAGCAGACTATGCAGCGCCAGTATGGGAAGCATCTGCACATGCTAAACAGGTTGATGTAAGTGTAAATGAGACAATGTGAATTGTTACAGGCTGTCTCAGACCCATACCAACGGGTAATTTGTACCTACTTGTTGGAATTGCCCCATCCAAGATCAGAAGGCAGGTGGCAGCAGACGCTGAGAGAACAAAGAAAGAAACAGATTCTCGACACCCACTGAATGGGCACGTCACCCAGGCTCGGAGGCTTAAGTCTAGAAATAGCTTTATTGTAAGAACCAAGATCCTTGACGGTTCACAGGAAGATACTAGAGTCCGTAAATGGGAGAATGAACAAACCGCACTGCAGATAATACCAAAGGAGCAAATGGCACCTGGAAACAAACTTCCTTATACAGTGTGGAGAACACTAAATAGGTTGAGGGCTGGTGTACCCAGATGCAAAACTAATCTGTGCAAGTGGGGACTGCTGACTAACGATGACGACGTTCTTTGCGGATGCGGAGAGGTACAAGACGAGGCACATCTGCTCATGTGCCGACTACTGCCGGAGCCCTGCAGTTTTAGTGACCTGCTACAAGCCAACGACAAAGCCGTAGTGGTGGCTAACTATTGGAAAAATAAAATTTGATCTGAATACGGAAAAGAAAGAAAAGAATCTTAAGCACAATCAGGCACGTCGCTAATTGACATCAAGTGGCAAGGGAATCAGCTAATAAATGCGACTCATCCAAAATATCTTGGAGCCACTCTAGATAGTACTCTGACTTATAAACGTGAGAACGACGACACTAACAACATGTCACAGAGTATGCGTGCCCAGTCTGGTGCAAATCCACTCACGCAATCATACTTGTCAAGGCGGTAAAAGAGGTGTAGGCTTATTATAGGTTATTTGAAACATACGCAATTTGTAATACTCTACCAACTTCCTGACATAGCGCCATCACATGTTCGTCTTGAAGTAGCTGCAAACGTGGAGCGAGTGAACAAATCAGGCTCACCAGGAGAGCCATCAGTTACATGGGCACGTTCCAGCAGCCCAAGGATGAGGTCCAGAGGAAGGTTCCTCAAGAGCAGTTCAGACTTGCAAACAGCAGCAGCTACAGCAGGAAAACAATTGTACATTTCTCTACTTGAAATTAACTCTGCCTAGTTTCTCTCTTCCGTGACCCTCTCACCTGGCTATGAAAAGAATTGGATTATGTGGAAGTCACCCAATCGTTTAGAGTTGGAAGATCCAAGGGTATTCTCCAGAAATGGCACTTCCCCATGGGTACTGCCAACTGTGACTGTGGAGAGCCACAGACCATGGAGCAACTATCTGACTGTCAACTATTCCCTGCATCTTACACAGAAAAAAGTCTTCTGCTTGCTATTCCGAACAGATTCGTGGTCGAATATTTTGATCAACAGTAGTGTAACTTGATAATTCTATCTTTCATTAGTTTTTATGGTAATTACCACAAATTGTATTCGTTTATGAGTCAAATGAAAAAAGTTCCATTTTCCTTTGCATAATCTTTATAAAGATTGTCACAATTGTGTATGAACCTAAGACCATTAGACAATGTGAATATGAGATTGAAAAATAGAGCGTAGCCGTTTAGAGATACATCATTTATCACATTAAGTCACAGAGAGAGATGACGGTTATTCATTGCTATATATCTTTCCGTTTATCCCATCAAGAATGCAAACTTTTACGGACGTGTAACGAGTCAGGGCTAACTTAGTAAAGCCCACTGTATTAACAATTAACTATTAGTAATGTACACTGCTGGCCAATAAAATTGCTTCACCAAGAAGAAATGCAGATGATAAAGGGGTATTCGTTGGACAAATATATTATACTAGAACTGACATATGATTACATTTTCACGCAATTTGGGTGCATAGATCCTGATAAATCAGTACCCAGAACAACCACCTCTGGCCGCCATAACGGCCTTGATACACCTGGGCATTGAGTCAAACAGAGCTTGGATGGCGTGTACAGGTACAGCTGCCCATGCAGCTTCAACACGATGCCACAGTTCATCAAGAGTAGTGACTGCCGTATTGTGACGAGCCAGTTGTTCGGCCACCATTGACCAGATGTTTTCAGTTGGTGAGAGATCTGGAGAATGTGCTGGCCAGGGCAGCAGTCGAACATTTTCCGTATCCAGAAAGGCCCATACAGGACCTGCAACATGCGGCCGTGCATTATCCTGCTGAAATGTAGGGTTTCGCAGGGATCGAATGTGCGTTCACTTCGATGTCGCCAAATACGGATGCAACCATCATGATGCTGTAAACAGAACCTAGATTCGTCCGAAAAAAATGACGTTTTGCCATTCGAACACCCAGGTTCGTCGTCGAGTACTGCGTCGCAGGCGCTCCTGTCAGTGATGCAGCGTCAAGGGTAACCGCAGACATGGTCTCCGAGTTGATAGACCATACTGCTGCAAACGTCGTCGAACTGTTCGTGCAGGTGGTTGTTGTCTTACAAACGTCCCCATCTGTTGACTCAGGGATCGAGACGTAGCTGCACAATCCGTTACAGCCATGCGGATAAGATGCTTGTCATCCCGACTGCTAGAGATTCGAGGCCATTGGGATCCAGCACGACGTTCCGTATTACCCTCCTGAACCCACCGATTCCATATTCTGCTAACAGTCATTGGATCTCGACCAACGCGACCAGCAATGTCGCGATACGATAAACCGCAATCGCGATAGGCTACAATCCGACCTTTATCAAAGTCGGAAACGTGATGGTACGCATTTCTCCTCCTTACACGAGGCATCACAACAACGTTTCACCAGGCAACGCCCGTCAACTGCTGTTTGCGTATGAGAAATCGGTTGGAAACGTTCCTCATATCAGCACGTTGTAGGTGACGCCATCGGCGCCAACCTTGTGTGAATGCTCTGAAAAGCTAATCATTTGCATATCACAGCATCTTCTTCCCGTCGGTTAAATTTCGCGTCAGTAGCACGTCATCTTCGTGGTGTAGCAATTTTAATGGCCACTAGTATACCATACAGTAATAAGGCCCAGAAATTTTGTAAATGAAAGTGTTCAAAGTAATGCGAAAACCATTACTAAAAAAGAACCGGTACTATTATTAAGAAAAAGAGATAGAACAGCGTCAGTTTTTGCTTATTGTTGCCGTTTCCGAAGATCAAGAGACAATGTCCGATTTCTTCCTTTGTTGTTGAATGACTAAGTTAGTTGACCCCCTACAAATGGCAGAATTATTGACAGTATCAATTTATGGCTGTTTATCTTATTACATGGACGACGGAATTCAAATGATATACCGGTATATAAGAAAAAGTATCACCACAGCTGTATCTTGAGAATGTGTTTATTGTATCACACGACTAGTTTCAGCGACACATTACCACCATCTTTAGGCCCCACCACTGCCAAATGAGTATTTGATTTTCTTGGTGCATTTACTGTGGGATCCTTGCCACTAGTACACGTGGGCTAGCTTTCACCAAGGGTCTACACTCAACACCACGCTGTCTCCAAGACATACAGCTGTGGTGGTACCTTTTCACCTATTGACAGTATGTTTAACTCTACTCCACTGTTTTCTTTCACTCACGCGTTTCATATTGGCCTTTTACTAAAAAGAAGACTATTGCGTGAATCCCCTCACCTTTTACTGAGGTGACAGAAGTCATGAGAGAGTGATATGCACGTATGCAGATGGCAGTAGTATCGCATACACAATGTGTGAAAGAGCAATACAACGCCGGAGCTGTTATATGTAATCAAGTGAATCATGTGAATAGGTTTCCGAGGTGATTATTGTTACTCGTTGGGAATTAATAGGTTTTGAACGCGGAATGGTAGTTGGAGCTAGACTCTTGGGACATTCAGTTTCGGAAATCATTAGGGAATTCAATATTCCGAGATTCACGGTGTTAAGAGTGCGCCGAGAATACCAAATTTCAGGTATTGCCTCTCACCACGGACAACGCAGTAGCCGACGGTCTTCAATTAACGACCGAGAGCAGTGGCGTATGCGTCGCGTTGTCAGTGCTAACAGACAAGCAACACTGCGTGAAATAACAAGAGAAATCAATGTGGAACGTACGACGAACGTATCTGTTAGGATAGTGCGGCGAAATATGGCGTCAATGATAGCAGACGTCCGATGCTAGTGCCTTTGCTAACAGCACGACATCGCCTGCAGAGCCTCTCCTTCGCTTGTGACCATAGTGATTGGACCTTAGACGATTGGAAAACCGTGGCCTGCTCAGATGAATCCCGATTTCAGTTGGTAAGAGCTGATGATAGGGTTCGAGTGCGACGCAGACCCGACGAAACCGTGGATTCAGGTTGTCAACAAGTCATTGTGCAAGCTGGTGGTCGCTCCAGGTCTGGGATGTATCTACATTGAATGGACTGAGTCCTCTGATCCAACTGAACCGATCATGGTTGGAAATGGATATATTTTGTTACTTGAAGACCATTTGCAGCTGTTCATGGACTTCATATTAAAAAACACAACGATGGAATTTTTGTGGATGGCAGTGCACTATGTCACCGAGCCACAATTGTACGCGGTTGATTTGAGGAACATTCTGGACAATTTCAGCGAATGATTTGGCCACCCAGATTGCCCGACATGAATCCCGTCGAACATTTATGGGACATAATCGAGAGGTCAGTTCGCGCACAAAATCCTGCACCGTGAACACTATCGAAGTTATGGACAGCTACAGAGGCAGTACATCTCAGTATTTCTACAAGGGATTTCCAACGACTTGTTGAGTCCGTGCTACGTCGAGTTGCTGCACTACGTCGGGCAAAAGGAGATCCGGCGCGATATTAGGAGGTATCCCATGACTTTTGTCACCTTAGTGTATAAGTGAAATACAGGCTCCAGGCAGGGTTGCCACATTTTTTCTGAACAGTGTTAAGGACCTGACACTTCTAAACTGAATCTAATTTCTCTGCAGCTAGAAATACCGCTTGCTGCTACAAAATTCACTCAACTGCTTAATTATTTACTCTTTTGAATAAGGACGTAGCACTAATGAAATCATTTTCGTTGTGTTTGTGTGTCCACATTAACATTTTTCAGCGATTTCTGAATCAGGAAATAGTTGCGAGACTAAGTTTCTGCAGCAACTGGCAGAAATATAACTATGACTGTATTTAACTGAGTGAAACACAAATGATGCTTCCGCAGCTGTCCTTTTTTGTGTATACTTCCGTGAGAAGTGAAATAAGAATCTCTTGTGAAGCCGTGCTACCATTGTGTCACGATATAAGTACTGAATGAGACGCGCTAGTTCCCCGAATAAGTGAATTATTTAACTCAACATGTTGTGTGTAGAGATAAAGCCTTTTGAAACAGAGACTGTTGCTTTTGGAGTAATTAATTATCCTTGCAGGACCGTGGTCATGGGGCAGAGTGATACGTACAACATGTTGTAATGCTTTGAGTTTTCCTTGTTTTATAGAGCTTGACAATTAGATCAAATCGTCTCGAAACGTGTTGTGTTAAATAAATCACACATTTGGACACCTTGTACAACTGAGTTATGAAATAAGAACTTACTTTGATCTGGTTTTCGAGGTCGACTGATGAACACAGGTTCTGTGTGCTGCAGTTTTTGGTTATTTTTCATTTTCGCCCCCGCGAGACACAACAAAATATGAGGAGCACACAGTTAGTGCTATGATCGACCTTTGGTAAGGCATGGTAGACGTTACACTATTCAGTATTAAATTTGGTTTTCATTTTATTTTCTGGGCATTGGCTTTTCTTTAGTTTTGCTGTCCGAAGACGAAACCATTTGCGAAAATACTTCACCAACTACAAAAAGACCAGTAACGACAACCAATTACTTTTATCAGCTTCGTAATCGCTGTTCCAAGCGAGCAAGTTCAATGTAACGGTGGTTGAGTGCAGGTCTGCCAACAAAGTTGCGTTCAGAATAGAAGGGGAATTTTTAATATCGGTTACATTTTCAAGACTGCGTATAAATTTAAATACACGCTCTTGCAACTTCGTGGCAAATTAAAATTACTGGAACGGGACTCGAATTAAGGACCTTTGTCTTTCTCGGACAAGTGCTCCAACGACTACTTTTCTTAGTTATCTATTTGAAAAAACTGCAAAACCATTCCATTAACTTGCGTTGATATTGCTATGGAAAACGTAGAGTAAAATCGGTTTTTCACTATATCTGCCCATAGTTAGAAAACTATATATCCAATTTTATTACTGAAACTGGAAACATTACAAAAATTGGTATCTCAAAAGTTATCTACAAGTGATTCATGTACTGTGATGCTAATGATGTACAGGATGTATCTTAACGTTATTCAGAAATTAGTTCAAGTAATACACTGTCCAGTCACTCTAACATGACCACTTGCCAAATACCTGCATAACCATCTTTTGCAGCGCGGACCGCCGCGAGACGCGCAGGAAGAGGGTCAGTGAGGAGGATCTGGTAGGTACTTACCGGCATGTGCAACCATGCCGACACCAGTGCCGTGACCAGATGCGTTAGGTCCTACGGTTCGGGTTCAGTGTGTGAACAGTCCAATTTAATTTCCACATATTCTCTATTAGGTTTAAATGTGGGGAGTTTAGTGACCAGGGGTGTACCGTTAACTCATTCTGGTGCTCTTAGAACCACGCACGAACATTGTGAGCTTTGTGACACCTTGTGTTGTCCTGCTGGTAGATGCCATCGCGCCGAGGATAAACAAACTGCATCTAGCGGTGCTCCTGGTCCTCAAGGATAGATGCATACCTTTGTTAATCCATTGTGCCTTCCAAAATGGCGATGGAACGACACGAAAGCATTATCCAGACACAACTGTTGCAAGGTATTTTCTTTCAGACGTTTCACGCCGCACACGCCAACAGCCATCTGTCTTATGGAGCATAATAAGTAAGTCCTCTCAAAAGGCCACCTGCCGCCACTCAGTGGAAGTCCAGCTGCGTTACTGGCGTGCAAAATCCAGCATTCGACGCCGATGAACAGCAGTCAACATGAGTGCACGAACCAGGCGCCTGCTGCGGAGGCATGTACGTAGAAACATTCGCTAAACGGTCGTTCAGCAGACACTATTGCTAGCTACTGGGCGGTCATTGCACGACTGCTCGCCCGTACGCATCTCCACAGCCGTCGTTCAACCTGCCAACAGTGGTACACCACTGTTGCCTCGGCGCCGACTCTGGATAGCGTCATTTTGAAATGCACGATATTCTTTAACCTTGGCGGCACGAGAACATTTTGCAGACTTAGGTGTTTCGAAAATGCATCCACCCTTGGCCCGAAAGCTAATGATCGTGTCCTCCTAGACGTCAGATTTTTCTTTTTTTTTTTTTTTTAATTCTCATTTTGTCTGCGTTTGTTCGTTGTATCTGCTCGGGGCGGACGTCGTAAGACATCCAATTAAGTTCGTTGATGATCGATTAACTCAGTTTTTTTACTGCAGAGGGTACGTAAATATACTTTATATTGTACCCTGCACGGTCAGTGCTGCTACCTGCCACCTTTGAGTGGTTATTGCACGTTGACATCGAACACAGGCAGTGTCTCATTAATGTGACTGGGCCGTGTAATTCAAGTCGGCGGCGGTCTAATACTCGGTAATTCGAATTTTTTCAATTGTTTGCGGACTTGTTTCGTCATTCATCCCTTCTTAACATTTCTTTATTTACTCAGCAAAGTATAATTTACTGTTGTTGTTGTTGTGGTCTTCAGTCCTGAGACTGGTTTGGTGCAGCCCTCCACGCTACCCTATCCCGTGCAAGCCTCTTCATCTCCCAATACTTACTGCAACCTATATCCTTCTGAATCTGCCAAGTGTATTCATCTCTTGGTCTCCCTCTACGATTTTTACCATCCATGCTGCCCTCCAATGCTAAATTTGTGATCCTTTGATGCCTCAGAACATGTCCTACCTACCGGTCCCTTCTTCTTGTCAAGTTGTGCCACAAACTCCTCTTCTCCCCAATTCTATTCAATACCTCCTCATTAGTTATGTGATCTACCCATCTAATCTTCAGCATTCTTCTGTAGCACCACATTTCGAAAGCTTCTATTCTCTTCTTGTCCTAACTATTTATCGTCCATGTTTCACTTCCATACATGGCTACACTCCATACAAATACTTTCAGAAACGACTTCCTGACACTTAAATCGATATTCGATGTTAACAAATTTCTCTTCTTCAGAAACGCTTTCCTTGCCATAGCCAGTGTACATTTTATATCCTCTCCACTTCGACCATCATCAGTTATTTTGCTCCCCAAATAGCAAAACTCCTTTGCTACTTTAAGTGTCTCATTTCCTAATCTAATTCCCTCAGCATTACCCGACTTAATTCGACTACATTCCATTATCCTCGCTTTGCTTTTGTTGGCTCTGAGCACTATGGGACTTAACATCTGTGGTCATCAGTCCCCTAGAACTTAGAACTACTTAAACCTAACTAACCTAAGGACATCACACACATCCATGCCCGAGGCAGGATTCGAACCTGCGACCGTAGCAGTCCCGCGGTTCCGGACTGAGAGCCTAGAACCGCTAGACCACCGCGGCCGGCGTTTGCTTTTGTTGATGTTCATCTTATATCCTCCTTTCAAGACACTGTCCATCCGTTCAACAGCTCTTCCAAGTCCTTTGCTGTCTCTGACAGAATTACAATGTCATCGGCGAACCTCAAAGTTTTTATTTATCCCATAATTTACTGTAGTTCATAAACCACCTGTAAAAAAAGCTTTAAAGAACTGCCAGTGTTTGACTTTCACAGGGAAGGACCAGATTATTGAGTCAGTGGTATGTGGTGTGAAAATAAGAAAGAAAAGAATGTTACGAAAATTTTCACGATTTCATCATCCACGCTGTCGACAATTCTGAGACAGAAAGATCGGATTGCTGAAAACATACTATGCGGGTGGAGGAAGCGAACTCTAGAAGGTAACTTACTGAGTCTACAAGAATGCTTATTGAAATGGTTTAGTCAGTGCAGAGTTCAACTCATACCTACCGGAGGATATATGCTTAAAGTAAAAGCTAAGTCACACACTGTCAATCTCGGCATTCTAGGATTAACCTTTAATGAGGTTTGACTTAATGACTTCATAAAAGACATAAGGTTTGCGGAAAAAATGTGAGGTTCATGAAACGGTTTATTCGGCATAGGAAAATAAATGAGCATACCTGTTAGCAAATAACGAACAACGCAAGCAGTACGAAACATGTCGTCGTATAAAACATACCAATGAAAAGTTACGCTGTTGTGTGCAGTGAAGATGGACAGGTGTCAGAAACTAAAACAATTTTTGGTTCCGAAACCCGATAACCTTAGGTGTTTCACCGTCCCAACAAAAAGGCATCGGTGTTAGTAGAATTATTTAGTGAGTGGCTGTTGCATCCGGACAAATATATGAAAAAACAGAAGCTGGAATTCCTGCTTTTTTTAGACAACTACACAGTTCATAATAAACTACGACCTGTGAACACCTGTTCGAAACCGCAACCGCTTGACCAAGGAGTAATTTAGAATTTTAATATTTCTTACCGATCGTGTCAACGGTGTTGGATAGCACTGCATATGGTAAAGGCCAAACATAACAGCTTTGCAGGGATAAACATTGACTGATAAACGAAGAAAAAATGTTTCCCTGACGACGATTCCGAGCTGTTTCAAGCAACGCGGATTCCTCAAGGAGCTACTGAACCATCTGCAACAACAGGAGAGCGGAGATATGGACTCGGGTGTCCACGATACTTGGGTCATGCGTCCTAACTTCGTAGAAAACGTGGCAGTTGATGACTTCGTGCATTTTGACGATCATGTCGAAGTCTATGGTGCGCTAATTGATGTAGAAATTTTGGTTGTTCCAGGTGACTATGAAGATGACGACGAACCAGAAACGTAAGGAGAAGTAGAACCAGTTCCCTGTGCCTCTAGAAGGGCAAAGTTGTCATTGTCAGCCTTGTGCACGCGAGTACATGATGATTCTATTGGTCACAACAGAAAATGTGCTTGATCAAGCGCGCTGGAGGTCACTGAAGCAGAAAACGATCACAGATTACTTTTGAAACTAAAATTTAAGTTTTATTGAGCATAATCTGAAATATCATCTAAAATCTCAAAATAAATAAAAATTCAAGAGACTAGGAAGAAGTAAACTTCATTTTGAGTTCTAGCTATTGTAAACAAATACGAATTTTATTGAAACTACAGTAGTGCTTTTCAACGTTATTTCGGAAAAGATTCCCTTACATCGATTTTTACTTAGTTCCTCCTTGGTCAGTCAAACTTTCTTTAAATCGAACTCTCGGTCATTCAAACGTTTTCCTCGGTCCCTTGAATTTTGAATCATCGACAGTCGACAGTACGACGGATGAAAAGCTCTCGGTTTCCCTCTGGGCGTATGTGCTGTGATATCGCACACTGCACACCGCCGGGTGGCTGGAAACTCGAGAGCTTTTTAATCAGTGTGCTGTATGTTTACAAACATAGAGGAGCGTTCTCTCCTGTCTTTACGGTATGAAAGCTTAATAAAATGGGATTCGATCATGTTCGGTTCAGAGTGACAGGTGTTCACTCCTGTTCCACGGGTTGCTGGTCTTTCAGCGTATTCTCCGCTTCAGCGTTCGCAGCATAGAGAGCATTCATCTGGCTTCTAGCACGTGAACGACTTTTGTCGTTGGATGATTCTCATGAGCGATGGAGCGGTGAAAATATTCTGTAATGTTGCTCATAAAAGAATAAAGATATAAAAGGTATTTGTGGATTTCGAGAGACGTATAGTATAAAATTGCTGACGTAGTCAAAGATCCGACTATGGACGGAGAAAAACGATAAATTCATATAAAATTATACGTATGCAAAGTATCTGATCATCTAGTGACTTAATGTTCGAGGCAGCTGCAATAACATCGCTGATGTATCACTGTTATATTACGAGGTTTTGACTTACTAACCGAATCAGTGACGGTTCATGCAACATTTTACCAACGTGCTACCAGTAGTTGCCTGTAGCTTTTTGACTTACAAAGATATTAAATGTTACTGAATTGAATACGTGGTGTAACGGGTACAAGTGACTGAGGACGGTGTACTGGACAACTTTGCATCTGTCGTTTCCAGACTAATAATTATAGCTCTTACAAGCTGTATGTTTTTACGCTGGTTACTGCCTCCAGGTACATGTGGCAACAGTAAGTCATTATCACTTATTTTCCCCTAGGCAGCAGATCAGATGTTAAGTGTGTACACGCGGACGCATAACGGTTAGTCTATACTAATAGGTTCAAAAATGGTTCAAATGGCTCTGAGCACTATGGGACTTAACATCTGTGGTCATCAGTCCCCTAGAACTTAGAACTACTTAAACCTAACTAACCTAAGGACATCACACACACCCATGACCGAGGCAGGATTCGAACCTGCGACCGTAGCAGTCGCGCGGTTCCGGACTGCGCGCCTAGAACCGCTAGACCACCGCGGCCGGCATACTAATAGGTGTAGTCCAGTTACTGGTGCATCAAAAGCCGCACAGAAAACATCAGGTTGCAAACTTTGTGACGATGTTTGTGGGAAAACTATTCCACGCAGAGAAAAAAACAAGGTACAGTATATAAAAATATCTCCATTTCTACCCATTATACCCTGTATATTAATTTTACGAAAATAAATTGGGCTGCTCAAATATATCTAAATTTTTTAATTAATAGTTCGACATTGTGAGGAATAAAATAAACGGAAAAAATAATGGTAGCAGCGCGAAAAAAAAACCCTAGTCGACGAACTGCCAGTCAGTGCTGTTGGTCGTCCGCAGCTCGTGGTCGTGCGGTAGCGTTCTCGCTTCACACGCCCGGGTTCCCGCGTTCGATTCCCGGCGGGGTCAGGGATTTTCTCTGCCTCGTGATGACTGGGTGTTGTGTGCTGTCCTTAGGTTAGTTAGGTTTAAGTAGTTCTAAGTTCTAGGGGACTGATGACCATAGATGTTAAGTCCCATAGTTCTCAGAGCCATTTGAACCAGTGCGGTTGGTCACTCGGCCCCAAAGCCATTATGTCAACTGCTCTCAAAAAACCCTCATACTCTACACTTTCGCAGTATGTTACATGCACTTTCGAAAAAATACTGATCTGGTACTGTGAGCAACGTAGCACTCCTAGTGCTGGAAGGATGACATCACGTCAGACAAGGCGCAATAGGAAACAACGCTGCGTCCCTTCTCTGAGTTGATCACAGCGGGGCACGATACTGGTTTCTAGTTATGGTGAAGAGAGTGCTACAAAACATGTTTCCCTCTGTTTTATTTGCACACCAGCACGCATTCGAAGAGCGATGACATCGGCTCGCATTCGAAGAGAAATAGCATGATTTTAGTGTGATATTCACAGTGTCCTGTAGCACATTAGCACATGACAATCGGGTGCCACAGAACCGAATAAAGAAAAAGTAATTTTTCCTCCATCATACTACGTCACTAGTAACAAATTATGTAGCAAATTTTAATAAGTAGCCTTTGTGACAGAGTGTATTTACATTTTACGTTACATTAATCGTACCAGTATCTTAGTTACATCGTCTTCCACAAATATATGTCATTGCAGACATCAGAACTATCTGACAGATAGTATCTACTGGAAAGAGAGATAATTACTAATGTGTGTCCGGTTGCTGAGATGCAGACTGTAAATACCAGTCTTTCTTCAGGTTATGTTGCAATGAGAAGTCATCAAAAAGCTTCAACTGACATACTTGCAAGGTTCTGGATTAATCCTAAGGAGGATAGGAGCTGCAATCCAATGACAAGTGCATTACCTCCTCGCGTTTCACGCTTGTGCGAATAAGATCAGACAACTACATTTTTCATTTCCTACCCCGTTTTGTCAGTTTCGTCAAAAGTATCGCGCTCGCCTTATAAAGTAATATCACTGTTTCGCACCGCAAGTATAGCCTGTATGCCTATTATTAGCAAAAAATAAATACAAAATAGCGCAGCGTTCGTTAAGCGTGGCACGTTTTGCTCTTTCTCTCGTGTTCTGTTTCCTCCAGCGTGACGCTTGTCTATAGGTACAAGCAAACGGTAGGAGACACTGACGAATTGTATACCAGTGGTCGCTCGCTTCCCTGGGTTCCGGTGTAAGAGATGCTTTAAAGGTGGGCGTATCAACCTGTGCACCCGATTCCAAACAGACAGAGCAGTACCGCACGGCTCACGCGTCCTCGGCATCAGTTGCCTCAGCTTGCGACAAACGGTGTCACATGAGCGCCTGAGGTCAACCGCGTGAATCAGGCCCCCGTGTTGATCGCCTGCTGGTGACGTTCCGTGGCGCACGTCGGCCCGCTTGCCTGCGCGCCGCCGCTGCGAGGGGACGGCTCGTTGGCTTCCCCCTCCCCCCCACAAACCACCACTGCCTGACGCAACCTATTATCCTCCCCGGACATCACGCATCAACAGAACAGCTGCAGCCTGTTACGACATACTCGGTGCCCATAAGCCAGAGGTCTTCCTCTCCTGCTTTTTCTAAGCACTGGGTACTTTTGATGTGTGATCGGTCGACTCTTTGATTCAGTTCTGCATCTCGACAGCGTAGTCATTTTTCAATTACTGCAATTACGTTTTTAGAAGAATCATATAGTGGAGCGTACTCTTGCGACTTCGATCTTGTGGCCATTATCAACTGGAAATAACTGCGCTTTAGCACATGTAAAACCTGAAAATCATCTCACATGACATGATATGACACGATTCCTTTTCTTCATTTTTGTGGCCATAGTGTCTGTAGTTGCTTCATAATTCTTGATGGTATTTTTGTTTCTGTCGTTGCAACTACAAAAATGCGTGATTTTTTCACCAGACGCGTTTCGCTTTATTGAGGTAAGGCATCATAGGTGGTCTGTAATTAAGTTATTTACATTTTGATTTGCTTTTAGACCTTAACGAACTGTTTATCGACCAAAAAGCAAATCAAAATGCAAATGACTTAATTACAGACCACTTATAATGATTTACCCCAATAAAGCGAAACGCATCTGGTGAAAAAATCACGCATTTTTGTAATTGCAACGACAGAAACAAAATACCCTCAAGATTCCCTAATCGTTGTTGCTTCACGTAAAATAGAAGCTGGTTTCATCGCATGGTATTCTGTGGACACATGTGTACTTGTAACTGATTACGAATCCACGAGTGAACTGCTCGATTTAAATGCATTGTAAGTATATTGCTAGATTACTTTTTTCGCATCCGTTTTTGGTACTTTCTCGCATTAATGGAGGCCTCCGAAATTTTCTTTGTAAGGGGTGATTATTGCACATCGATTTCTGCTAAAATGTATTGTTTGTAGTAACTGTTAATAACGTGTGCACACAGTTATGTAGCTACTGTTGAATTTTTAGCTTTTGCAAGGAAGAATGTTCTTCTCAATAAGATTACAAAGCACACTCATCTACATCTGTACTCTGCAAACCACTGTGAACTGCATGGCACTCTGTGGCAAGAAGAAACACCATTCAAAGCAGAATTGTATACCATTATGTGACACGGTGTAATAAATTTGAATACCAAATCTGTGAAAAGCTACTAACATGGTGTTCTCAATTAAATGCGAGGAAGTACAGAAAATGGCTGCAAGAAAAAATAAAATAGAATAAAATAGATGTACTAGTATGCGTTTAGATCGAGCTGTTCACACACACATATTCGTAAGCAGTAACAAATATACAAAAGTCCACAGGCCACCACGTGAAGAAACCAGCTTCTTTTTACATGAAACAAAAGCAAATATAGGATCACTTTCTAGGTCCAGTATTACAGATGCTAGCAAACAGGAAGCAGAATATGAGCAACATATTCGCAGTGGAATTCAGAGCGAGCAATACACACTCGAGGCAGGAATATGGTGATGTGGAACGTTTCTGTTTTGAACGAAACCAAAACAAAAAAAAGAAAAAAATACGGAGGACAGTATATCACCCAATAAGAAAATGAAATGCTGCTTGCAGCGCTCCAAATGGCATGACAGCAAACCAAGGTCGTGTCGTCCTTTTCGGTGCTATCGAAGTCCATGTATGGGTTTCACCCCCGTGCATTCGTGGCCCGTAGTTATAGAGGTGTCGAGGGTTGACCGCTGTTATGGGAACCGAGAAATGGAGTGTTAGTCAGTCCCGTTTCGGGACTAAGCAAAGTTGTAGTGTTACTATTTCATTAACAGCGGCGGTGTTAGGTACCCAGTCCGCCTACTAAGCAAAGTTGAATTGCGGCGTTACAGCTAGTATTAAAATCTGTAACGTTTTTCCGTCAGAACTTAATGGACTTCTTTTTCAGGTGAATGAGCGTGTAACCAATAGCAATCCCCAGACCAACATTCAGATTTCTTTTTCCTTCGGTTAATTGGTGTAATTTGAATAATTATCTTGGTTAATATTTATTCGACTGCAGATTCTTCATGCCAGTCGGAAGAGAACAGCAAGAGTGTTCGTAACTCAAGAACTTGTAACTTGAGGCTCTCGTATTAGTTAAAATAACAAAGTCGCGGCGAAATCACCAAGTCAACGTCCATCACTGACAGACATACTGTTTTGTTGAATTATGTTTATCATTTCTCTTAGAAAAAATCCAAATATTTTAAACCAAGTCTCACGTGATGTATCCATAAGGAATAACTAGATTAAATAAAAATTCCAACTCCAAAATATTTTCAGTTAATTTTCTTCTCTGCGATTGAGATTCATTTGCTTCAGAACAATAACATCACCACACAACAGCGGACCACGTCCAAAAACGACTTTCAGGAACATCAAGCTAACGTTGCGTCAAAACTCAAGACAGTCATCATAAGTTCAAAACATGTAGTAATCATAAATCGTTACAAATTGTGTATCATTTTCATATAATAATGTTTCCGCTGACTTCTCCGGGGCGCTGACCATCGGTTGTAACATTATAGTGACTCGCACTGGCGCACGCAGTGTTGCCAAATCAGCTTTTTTTAGAGCTAACTCTGACTTCTTTCTAGCACCATGCAGCTGGCAAATGCGTGATTTAGCTGGGGCCCGTAAGTATGGCTTTTTTCACAGTCATTTCGCTTCTTTTCTAGCTTTCTTTTTCTTGACAATAGGAAAGCATTAAAATCCATGTTGATTAAAGGAAAATTATTTGCGTCGTACTATGAGTCAAAACTCGCTTCAATAGTCCATGAAAATGTTTTATTAGGCTGAATTAAAAAGCACAAGAAAGCAAACTAAAGCTACGTTGGTGTGTGTTCCGAGCACGTCAGCATACATATACACAAGACCAATAATGCAAATATGAAAAATAATTAGTTCACAGCATTACTGGAGACGCTGTTGCAGCACAGTTGGCATTAGCAAAGTATCTTAACCTCAAAATAATGAAGGAAGCTATTCTATGCAAATCAGATTTTGATTTATGCAGTACGACTCAGAGGTCTTACGTTTCACAGTTGCAATAAACGGTGTGTGAGTGGCTGAACTGAGGGAAGCACATCGAATTTCTATTCAATGCTAAGTGTACGGAATAATGGAATATTACAGTGCAGATATTCTGACGTTTGTCTTGTAATTACCTAGCAGAAACATTATTTATATTTTTATTGTGAGAAAAAGCAAGTTACACGAAAAAGACATGGAGATGTTTATTTAAATTCATTTTTGCGTCAGAATATCGATGTTTTAAAAATGGGCTGATATTTCATATGCATGTCATAGAAATAAAATTTCAGTTTGTTATATCTGCAATTGAAGTGATAGCGCATCCAGAAATCATTTCTCTACGCATTTAAGATAATGATGCAAAACCCTGTCGAACAGTCTTCCTGAAGTTGTTTTAAATTGAGTAACATACCTGATATGAATAAAACTGAAGAAATTATCTTTAAAAACTCGAATCCAATGTAAAAAAAAAGATACACACAATCCATCAAAATAATACCAGTGTTGATTACATTTTGGCTTCTCTGTGCATAAAATGTGATCAAATTGTTCGCCGTATAGTTGGAGTTATCGGACGATAACTATCTTACAAAAATATTTTTTATTCAAAAAACCGAATTTTATATGCCTGACGTCATCCGTCCGGAAAATGACTTCATGTTCCAGTAAATATTTGGGAATACTACAAAAGATGAAAATCATTCCAAGTGATTTTTTTTCTACAGTTACTTGTGACTGAATTGCATAGAGAATATCAAAGAATCAGCTTTTTGCTGTGCCTTTCGTCCTTTAAGGCGAGCACTGGCGTAGACCTGCGTCTCATAATCGATATGCAACATTGGATTACTATGTATCTCGAACACGCTCGACGTTAGGCTGGCTGCTAGGTTGACCTCACTCCGTCTCTAATGACCTTATTGTCGATGTTTCGTTAAAGAATCAAAGACTGCGTTTTACTGGCAGGACACTTCGAAAATGTAACAGACCTACTAAGGACACTGCCTCCATTACGCTTTTCCGTCCTCTTTTAGAACAATACTGCGCGGTGTGAGATCCTTACCAGATAGGATTGATGGCGTACATCGAAAAAGTTCAAAGTAGGGCGGCACGTTTTGTATTATCGCGAAATAGGAGAGATAGTGTCATTAAAATGATACGGGATTTGGAACGGACATCATTAAAACAAGCGTTTTTCGTTGCGGAGCAACCTTCTCACGAAATTCCATCACCAACTTTCCCCACCGAATGCGAAAATATTTTGTTGACGTCGACCTACATAGGGAGAAACGATCACCATGACAAAATATGGTAAACCACAGCTCGTACGGAAAGATATAGATGTTCGCTCTTTCCGCGCGCTATACGAGATTGGAATAATACAGAATTGTGAAGGTGGTTCGATGAACCCTCTGCCAGACACTTAAATGTGATTTTCAGAGTATCCATGTAGATGTAGAAACTCTTATCCTCCCTATTTTTTCATAGTCCGTACGACAGTAAGGGTGGCTCATTTCCAAAGCACAACACTTTGACGGTAAGGTAAATTGTGTCGTATTTGGTCAGCAACATACCCTAATAGTGGAAGAGACTCATGGTACATGTGGAACAGAAAGCGGTGTCACCAAAATCCCTGACCTGATTGCTTGTACACACATCAAAAAAAGTTTTGCATCACCTCGGTTCCGAGATCTTCGGAACCTATGCAGAAAATTGGAATAGACATCAACATAAACATCATTTCCGCCCTTTTTATCGCTCATGAAAACCACACATTGCATGTTTTACCACCATACAGCGAGACCATCTGAGGTGATGGTCCAGATTGCTGTACACATCGGTACCTCCAATACCCTGTAGCACGTCCTCTTGCATTGAAACATGCCTGTATTCGTCGTGGCATACTATCCAGAAGTTCATCAAGGCACTGTTGGTCCAGATTGTCGAACTCCTCAATGGCGATTCGTCGTAGATCCCTCAGAGTGGCTGATGGATGACGTCGCCCATAAACAGCCCTTTTCAATCTACCTCAGGCATGTTCGATGCGGTTCATGTCTGGAGAACGTGTTGGCCACTCTAGTCGAGCGATGTCGTTACCCTGAAGGAAGTCATTATCAAGATGTGCACGAGTGGGGCACGAATTGTCGTCCATGAAGACGAATGCCTCGCCAATATGCTGCCGATATGGTTGCAGTACCGGTCGGGAGATGACCTTCACGTATAGTACAGCTGTTAAGGCGCCTTCCATGACCACCAGCGGCGTACGTCGGCCCCATATAATGCCACCCAAAAACAGCAGGGAACCTCCACGTTGCTGCACTCGCTGGACAGTGTGTCTAAGGCTTTCAGCCTGACCGGGTTGCCTCCAAACACGTCTCCGACGATTGTCTGGTTGAAGACATGTGCGACACTCATCGGTGAAGAGAACGTGATATCAATCCTGAGCGGTCCATTCAGCATGTTGTTGGGCCCATCTATATCGCACTGCATGGTGTCGTGGTTGCAAAGGTGGACCTCTCCTCAGGAGTGAAGTTCCGCATCATGCAGCCTACTGCGCACAGTTTGAGTCGTAACACGACGTCCTGTGGCTGCACGAAAAGCATTATTCAACATGGTTCCATTGCTGTCAGGGTTCCTTCGAGCCGTAATCCATAAGTATCGGTCACCCATTGCAGTGTTAGCCCTTGGGCGGCCTGAGCGGGGCATGTCATCGACAGTTCCTGTCTCTTTGTATCTCCTCCATGTCCATCAGAACAACATCGCTTTGGTTCACTCCGAGACGCCTGGACACTTCTCTTGTTGAGAGCCCTTCCTGGCACAAAGTAACAATGCGGACGCGATCGAACTGCGGTATTGACTGTCTAGGCATGGCCGAACTACAGACAACAAGAGCCGTATACCTCCTTCCTGGTGGAGTGACTGGAAATGATCAGCTGTCGGACCCCCTCCGTCTAATAGGCGCTGCTCATGCATCGTTGTTTACATCTTTGCGCGGGTTTAGTGACATCTCTGAACAGTCAAAGGGACTATGTCTGTGATACAATATCCACAACGTCTATCTTCAGGAGTGCTGGGAGCCGGGTGATGCAAAACATTATTTGATGTGTGTATTTTCGCGCCTGCCGCCAGAGGCGATGTGTTTTGCAACGACGTCTGATTATTCTTCGGCAGAATGTTGTACCTTCCTTGTTGTAGTTAACTGGTTACTGACATGAGTCTAGTTAATGCTTTAGGGATAATACTAAAGATAGAGGGTATGTCTCAAATTGAGTTCTCCATTGATAAGCTCTTCCTTCCTGCACAATTGAATAAAGTCTGAGAATTGTTTTTGTACGAGAGTACTGCATTTCATGCGTCAGACACCTCGATAATAACATATATCTGATAAGCTCTTTGTTTTACCATTAAATTTATCTTCATTTATTAACAGCATCGAATTACGTGACACGAATTTCGTGCGTCACCATATATACAGTTTGAGATCATGTATAGTCTGTCGATAAACTGAAGAGCGAGCGCGCGAGTCCCCACTCTGCCTACCCTGCTACGTCACAGGGCGCTTCTACAGGCTGTTTCACAACGTAGTACAGTCCCTGCCGCGGCGCGCGCTTTAAATCTGTGAGGACACTGTGTACAGATACGTCCCGTCTGCGTTTATTTTTAGACAAATGCGTTAAGATTATAAGGAAAAAAAAGACGATAGCTTCTTAGAAACAAAACATTATAGAGTAAATAATATAAACATAAGAACAGAAGTCGGATTCTAATACAAACATAGAACCGAATGCCTATTCATATGAAAGTATGTTCCTCTATTCGTAAGACGAACCAGATATAGTGCAATCACTCTGTAGAATTTAAGGCTTGTTCTTACTTTGTGTTTCTACTAAAAGGTAAAAGTTTTCTTTGAAGGGCTGCATTAAAACTTAACAATTCCTGCAACACGAAGAGTGTTTAAAAAGAAACCAGAAATCTATAATCACGTGTGTTGAATTAGTTCGATTCGCACTGCTTTTTTTATCATTGTCTTCATACACATGTCTGAAAAGTATTTCCAGGTAAATCTCATTTCAAGCAATGTCTTGTGTAAAACATCTTTCTGCAACGAAAATGTATTTTTTGTTTCACACCAGTGAGTAATTTCCGTAATGTGGGCATTATTTTTTGATTTATGTAAAAGTCCTCCATCGTTTGTCGAATGACCGATTTTGTGAAATTGTCTATAACGATGGGTTTCCTCCCTAAATTATTAGTTTTTCTTCGTGGCGATTCCAGTAAACCATGCGCCTTGTTTTTGCATTCCTTCCTTATGCGTCCTATTTTGCCGAGGCTGACGTTTGCATAAACTGCAGCCCTTTGATTGGGACTGGTAATACTAGCCAACAGTTCTTTTTGTGTAGCCTCCTTAACACAAGCTGTAATAACGTTAGAGACGATCGAACGCTCGTTCTGCGCAAATATCTCCTTCGTATTCTGCACATTTTCTTGCAATGCAGGGCGATTATCCATCACTTCCGGATACTGAAGTATATCAGTGAGTACACAGAGTCAACTGACTGAGATTGGCAACTAAGATCACACGAATAGAAACGACGTATATCACTGCAAGTCGAACTACACCGCTAGACAGGTAACGGGCAACTGATTTTGGGTTGCCCTGTAGGCCAGTGGCAGGGTTCTTCCGGGAAAGGCCACTTCCCCCACCAAAAGCGCTGCTCGTTCTTGAGATTACAGACAGACTATAAACAGTCTGCGTGCTTTTTTCTTACCTTACAGGTGCAACGGAATTTGTACGACTGCCGCATGTCACACATACACTGTCGTGTCACATTAACGTGACCACCTGTCAAAAGCCTGAATAACCACCTTTTGCAGCGCAGACTGCTGCAAGACCTGCAGGAAGATAGTCAATGAAGTTCTGAAAGGTATATAGAGCTGTGCCGAGTCCACTGCCGTCGCCAGCTGCGCTAGGTCTCTAGTTTGACGATCCACGACGCAGACAGCCCGAGCGATGTGGTCCCACAGATTTTCGATTGCATTTAAATCCGGGGAGCTCGGTAACCAGGGGAGTACGGTTAACTCACGCTGCTGCTCTTCAAATCAAGCACGTAGACTGCAAGATGTGTGGCACGTTGCAATATCCTGCTGCTAGAGGCCATAGTGCCAAGGAAAAACAAACTGTATGTAGGGGTGGACACAGATCCCAAGGATACATGGTTACTTGTGCTGGATACACTGTGCTTTCCGGAAGGAATAGGTCACAGAGAGAATGCCATGAAAACATTCCCCAGGCCATAACGCTCCCTCCACACGTGTGGACCATTTGCAGGATATTTCCTTCAGCCTTCTGGGCCGATGAATATCAGTCATTATGGATGCGGAGGGCTATATGCAGCAATTATGCTGAACGGCCATTCGGCAGATACTGTTGGTGGCATCTTGGTTCATCTGGGTGGTCACTTGCTCAACAGTTGCTCATCAATTCGCACGTACACATCTCCACAGCCTTCATTCAGCCATGGCATCTACAGCCCATGGTCCACTATAGTTACCCCATCATCAGTTTTTGATACTACCATTTTCCCATGCTCAGTATATTTTAAACATTGTGGCATGCAAACAGTTTACAAGCTTAGCCATTTCGGAAATGTTTCCACGCTTGGTTCAAACGCCAATGATCATGCCTTTTGGAGGTCAGATAAATTGTTCCATTATGAGATTACAACAAAGACTGCACTGTTTTCCACGTCCCCCAGACACGTTTTACAAGACCTACACTGCTAGTGATGGCACCGGCCATCTGTGAGTGGTTATTGCACGTTTACATCGAATATAGGCTGTGGTCACATTAATGGAATTGGATCGTACATATCAGACGACAGGTTTAGACGGAGGAACAACTCGAGTATGTAAAGACCAAGAAAGGCAGAGCATTGCGCGCCTGCTCAACCTTCGCTCTTTAGTGAGTAAAGCTGTCCGTAACCGCAAAGTTGGTTTTACTAGGCATGATCTTGCTGGATGATCTGTCATTCGACTTACAACAGCCAATTGTAGGGGCCTACAATTTAACGTGGACTCCAACGATAGAAAATCATTGTCAAAGAAGTAATAAGTGATACTAAATATTCTAACCTGTGCTGGTAACTGGACTCAACACTTTTGGGTTTGTTGTCTGAATCAATCCACTGACACGCCGATCCACATTAGTTTTCAAGAGCGAACGAAATTCTAACATTAGTGCTGCTACAAATATGTACCAGGAAACAGCTTTTTGTTGTGTTAAATACCTACTACTGTTAACTACTAACAACAAGTCTTACTTTCACATCAAGGAAACAAACGGAAAGTGTAATCACTCATATGTGATTCACTTAATACTACATGGTATTTAGTGCTTGTGCGTACCGATTATTCAATAGCAAATCAGTTTATAGGAATTTTCTTCGGCTTATAAGTATGTGATATCCCTCAGATGTGTTAATTGATTGTTATGAGATCTTCTCTGGGGCATAATTGTCACCACTATCTACATCTTATTTCCACTAAATTTTGAATGAATGATTATGGCACTACGAAGTGCAAAATTGCACCAGTGCACAGTGTGCTGCACTTGTGTGGTCCGAGGCTCGTCTGTCTCAGTGCCTCTCGGCTTGGCTCGTTCCTTCTTGGAAATACTCGGTACAACGCAACATTTCATTTAGCAGTGTGGGGAGGCATTTTTCGATAGGCAAGACTCCTCATTTCGGCAGAATCATGGTCTCAGCACTGTTTATTTACGTTCTTGATGTAAAGGAAGTTCACAGATCCGGTTGCTGCTTGCACAAAACGAGGCAGTGCAGCGACCTATAGTTACAAGCATTAAATATGAATGGAAACTACAGAAGAGAAGGATAAGAGCCCCAGTATCTATTATACAGTAGCTATAGTTGAATTTCTGATGGAAAAAGGAAAGCAGGAACGAAAATTTAAGCATCCGGAATGTATTTGCAAACCTCACACTTTTATGTACACCCGACTGCACACTGCCCGTAGTAAAACGTTAGAGGATGAGAAACAATTTGTTTGTGATTTGAGGGGGGGGGGGGGGGGGGTGCGTGCGTTTAAAAAGAAGATCGCATTGTGGGAGGGACAAAATCTAACAAAAACCACCGCCCATTTCCCTAAATTTCATTGGGATTAAAGAAAAAGCTGCTTTTGAGGAACTCATAATGGTGCTGAAATAATTACAAGGGTAGTTACCGAGCTGTTTTCGAGACCGTTTCAGTTGAAAACACCTCTGTATTTGTGCAGCTGGTACTGATTCATCTGTAATGTAATTCCCATTTAAGCGACAAATTCTTTTACGTTAAAACTGTCCAGGAGTTCTCTGTTGTTTTCTTAGAGAAGGTTTACATGTCGCCACGATGAGATTGCAAAGGTGATATAATATTCGATCAACATACGTGTCTGAAAGGCTTATCTCAATTATGAAGCTAAATAAGTCACGATTACGTGGCAACCTGAGTGACGACAATCTGCAAAATTCTCAGCATTTGACCATATGCTGACAGTTTAAACCAAATAAAAATTGTATAATACCTTCAGCGCTCCAAAAATAATTGAATAATACTGATTTTTTGTCATCTGTGTTATTGAGGAATACTACATACGAAACCAAGCCGCATCCAAGCCTTTCAGTGTTCTTTTAGACGACTACATTGGCATCTAAATGCAGTGAGCTCGCAGTTTCCCCTTCCTCCTTCTCCGGCTCAGATAGCGTGGCGTAGTGGTGACGGAAGTGTGCAGCCAGATGAAAGGTAGAAAGCACAGCACACATGCAAAATTCTTGGCTGTCCCTGCTCTATATGGGCTGTTGTTGTTGATTGGGTCTTCAGTCTGGAAATGGCTTGATGCAGCTCCTCACAATGCTCTATTTATTTATTTATTGTTCCGTGGGACCGACCACTCCTAAAGGACAAGTTACAGATATGGCTGAGAACTGGGCTAACATACATAGAACAATACTTCAGTATTCTGCTAGATACCCCGTCATACCATGAGAGTTCTTGGTCTTTAGTGATTTAATTATTAACTCAATCTCCCTCTTGTCAGTATCATGGAGGAGCATTTCAGGTAACAATCTCGGAACACTTTTTTCTAAGAGCACTATATGATTCCCTGTTGGGACTAGGTTTCTATTTAGTTCACCTGCTATATTCAGAAAGTGATTATTAAATACTGTACATATATGCGACTTACCAGTAACACGGACATTCCCACTATGCACTGATTCTATATCCTCGACCTGTCTCTGCAGACCAGCAACTTCCTTTACGACTGATGGTTCAAATGGCTCTGAGCACTATGGGACTCAACTGCTGAGGTCATTAGTCCCCTAGAACTTAGAACTAGTTAAACCTAACTAACCTAAGGACATCACAAACATCCATGCCCGAGGCAGGATTCGAACCTGCGACCGTAGCGGTCTTGCGGTTCCAGACTGCAGCGCATTTAACCGCACGGCCACATCGGCCGGCTTTACGACTGACCATATGGTTTTAATTTTATCCTGAGACTTAGCTATTCTATCTGCATACCACATACTTTTTGCCTTCCTAATAACATTTTTAAGCACCTTACAATACTGTTTGTAATGGGCTGCTGCATTTAGATTTTGACTGTTTCTAACGTTTTGATATAATTGCCACTTTGTTCTACAAGATATTCTTATCCCTCTAGTCAGCCACCCAGGCTGCCTGTTTGTGCTAGTACCCTATTTTAAACGTTCAGCGCTATAAACATCTTGCCATTCTTGTTCCTTTATAAGGTTTACAAAGGTCTCTACAGCAACTGGATCAGCTTTCCTGAACAGCTGATGACTATATTTAACATGTGTTGCAGCACAAAAATCTTTGAAAGTTAAAATTTGTGCATCATGATCTGAAAGGCCATTCACCTTTTTGCTAACAGAATGCTCTTCTAGTAATGAGGAATGAACAAAAATGTTGTCTATGGTTGTTCTACTGTTCCCTTGCACTCTCGTTGGAAAGAATACAGTTTGCATAAGATTATATGAATTAAAGAGGTCTACCAGCATCCTCTTCCTTGCACAATCACTTATACAATTAATATTGAAGTCACCACATATAACTAACTTTTTGTATTTCCTATAAAGTGAACCAAGAACCTCCTCTAGCTTTAGCAAAAATGTTGTGAAATCAGAGTCTGGGGATCTATAAATAACAACAGTTAGAAGTTTAGCTCCGTTAAATTTAACCACACCTGCACAACATTCAAACACCTTTTCAGTGCAGTACTTTGAAACATCAATTGACTCAAATGGGATGCCGTTTTTCACATACATGGCTACTCCCCCACACCGCAAAGAGCTCCTCGAAAAGCTGCCAGCCAACCTGTATCCCGGTAAAGGAAGCCTCTGAATTATCTCCTTATTTAGGAAGTGTTCAGATATACCAATAATTTCAGAGTCAACATCTATAAGCAGTTCACTAACTTTATCTCTAATACCTTGTGTATTTTGATGAAATATACTAATTCCCTCATTACTCGGATACCTATGCTTTGTCAAAAGTGATTCCCTTGTTAGAGATACTTCCCTTAAGCAGGAAAACCTATCAGCTGACTTCAATCTAAAAAGGTGCAGCTCTAACACCCACTACTGCGGGAATTTTCCCATGAATTATCCCACCAACCCCACCTATGCTGTCACCTATAAGCTTTGCCAACCTCCCCTTCCCATACCTGTTGAGGTGTAGGCCATGTCTAGTGAAACCCGTCCTGCTGATAGACTCCACCGACACCACTGAAATGTGACCCATGCTTTCTGTCATCAGCGCACCCCCAAGTCTCATGTTATTACGCCTGACGGCTGTATTAAGATGAGGCCGATCGTGACGCTGAAACAGTTCCACGAAATACACATTCGTGTTGCCAGTCTGAGTGGCTATCTTTTCGACTCGTTCCACATCATTACGAAATATCATATTCATGATCCATGGAACTAGTATTAATCTAATCTAATCTAATCTAAACCAGGTCACCATCTATGTTATACTCCCCATCCCTATCAATACTATTACCAGCCCCACCCACAATCACTACCTGATCCTCTTTAGTAAAATCCCTACATAACCCCCCTATGTTAACAGTCACCTGAGCCAACCCTGCATTAGGCTTCACAATGCTGGTGACCTGGTACTCACTCCCCAGCACTTCCTGCAACTGCTGGCCTACACCTCTGCCATGAGAACTACCTAACAGCTGAACCTTCTTCTTCCTCTTCGACTTTGCAACTGTTCTAGGCACAGTAACTACTGAGGTCTGCTGCATACTTCCTACATCTACAGCTATCCTGTTGTAAGTGGGTTGTTTAGGTTTTTATGTTGGTAACGACACGTAGCTCTCTGTATGAAAATCACTGTGCTGTGTGCAGTCTGTGGCTGGCTGGTATTGTTGGAATATTCACTATTGTAGTGTTGGCTAGTCGGATGCGAACAGCGCGTAGCGTTGTGCAGTTGGAGGTGAGCCGCTAGCAGTGGTGGATGTGGAGAGAGAAATGTCAGAGTTTTCAGAGGTCACTATAAGCGTACGATCTGGACGTGTGTCCGCCAGAAAAAGGAAATTTGTTAAGATGGAAGTCATGAATATATATATATATATATATATATATATATATATATATATATATATATATATATATATATATATATATGAGATGACTTTTGAAGATTATTAGGGTAAATGCATTGTTTGTTCTTTATCAAAATCTTTCATTTGCTAACTATGCCTATCAGTACTTAGTGCCTTCAGTAGTTCGAATCTTTTATTTAGCTGACAGTATTGGCGCTCGATGTATTGCAGATTATGAGTAACGAAGATTTTTGAAAGGTACAGGTTTTTGTTAGTGAGGGCCATTCTTTTGTAGAGATTATTGAAAGTCAGATTGCGCTGCGCAAAAAACATTGTGTGTTAGTTTAGTGAAGACCAGAAAAAGTAAAGAGAAAACTGTTTGAGTACGTTGAGTTTTGCTCAGCTGTTTGAAAATCAAATAACATGAGAGGTTTACCAGCACAGTCACTCATAATTTTTCTAATGGGACGTTTCACTGTATAAGCCTCTTTATCGAATAACTACTGCAATCTACATCAATTTAAAGCTGTTAACAGTATTCGAGTTTGGTCTCCTACAATTTTTGCCCCCACATTTCTCTCCAGTACTAAACTGATGATTCCTGGATGTCTCAGAATGTATCCCATAGACCAATCTCTTTTTCTAGTCATGTTATGCCACCATTTTATTATTCTCCTCAATACTGCTGAGTATCTCATCACTTGTAGCGTGATCTATCTATCTAATCTTCAACATTCTTCTGGAGCACCACATTTCAAAACCTTCTATTCTTTTCTTATCTAAATTGCTAATCATCCACGTGTCACTTCTGTACATGGCTAAAAAAAACAAAAAAAAACAAATATCTTTCGTAAACAATTAAATTTATATTAGATGTTATGAAATTCTTCTTTTTAGGGAAACTTTTCTTTCTACAGTGGGTCTTCATTTTATTTCCGCTCTACTTCAGCCATCTTCAGCTGTCTTGCTGTCCAAACAGCAGAACTCATCTGTTACTTTCAGTGTCTGATTTCATTATCTAATTATCTCAGCATTGCGTGTTTTAATTCGACTACATTTCATTACCCTTGTTTTGCTTTTGCTGATGTTCTTCTTAGATTCTCCTTTCAAGACACTGTCCATTCCTTCAGCTCTTCTTACAAGACTTTTGCTGGCCTGACTGAATTATCAGTAGGCCTCAAAGGTTTTATTTCTTCTATCTAAAGCCTGATTCGTTCTCTAAAAATTTCTTTCTTTCTCTTACTGCTTGCTCAATGTACAGATTGAATAACATTGGAGATAGGCTGCAACCGTGTTTCACTCCTTTCACAACAACTGCTTTCCTTTCATGCCCTTCAATTCTTATAACTGCCATGTATTTCCATACAGGTTGTAAACAATCTTTCACTCCCTATATTTTATCCCTGCTACCTTCAGAATTTTGAAGAGTGTGCTCCAGTCAGCTGTGTCAGAAATTTTCTCTAAGTCTACAAAGGCTACAAATGTAGGTTTGCCCTTCTTTAATCTATTTTCTAGGATAATTCATAGTGTCAGTATTGCCTCACATCTTCCTCCACTTCTTTGAAACTACACTCATGTTCGTAAATTATGGATAATGCTGATACATGGTGAAACAACGCTCTGATGGGTTTGCGGGTTTAAATCACCTCGGGGTATGGCGCTGGCAGCAGTCCACATACACATACACAGAGGTGTGTTGGTGCATGTCGGAGTACGGTGCAGTGAGTAAGTGTGCAGACATTTTCAGACGTGCTAATTGTGACTGTGTGTTCAAAAAGGCTCAGAGAACACATATTGATGACGTTATATGAGGGGTAGAATACTAGGGCGACTGGAGGTTGGTCGAAAACAGCAGGTCATAGCACAGGCCCTCTGTGTGCCACAAAGTGTGATCTCAAGATTATGGCAACGATTCCAGCAGACAGGAAACGTGGCCAGGCGCTACAGTACGGCCGTCCACACTGTACAACACCACAAGAAGACCGATATCTCACCATCAGTGCCCGCAGACGGCCACAGAGTACTGCAGGTAGCCTTGCTCGGGACCTTACCGCAGCCACTGGAACGGTTGTCTCCAGATACACAGCCTACAGACGACTGAACAGACATGGTTAATCCGCCCAGAGACCTGTAAGGTGCATTCCACTGATCCATGGTCACAGGAGAGCCCGTACAGCCTCATGTCAAGAACACAGTACATGTTCATTGGAACAGTGGTCCCAGGTTATGTTCACGGACGAGTCCAGGTATAGTCTAAACAGTAATTCTCGTCGGGTTTTCATCTGGCGTGAACCAGGAATCAGATACCAACCTCTTAATGTCCTTGAAAGGGACCTGTATGGAGGTCGTGGTTTGATGGTATGGGGTGGGATTATGATTGGTGCACGTACACTCCTGCATGTATTTGACAGAAGAACTACAACAAGCCAGGTGTATCTGGACGTCATTTTGCACCAGTATGTCCGCCTTTTCACGGTTGCAGTGTGTCCCACCTTCCTCCTGATGGATGATAATGCGCGGCCCCACGGAGCTGCCAACGTGGAGGAGTACCTTGAAACCAAGTACTTCAAAAGAAAATTATGAATGCAGTTCCTGTGAAGGTAAATGTCTTTTTGTGCTCCCTCATTTTTTTGAAAAAAATTATTATTTACTCGATCTGTAGACAGAAAATATTTATATTAGTACATCTATAAATTTTATTTTAACCAATGCTGCAGTGCAGCTAGAAAGTAGATATTAAACAAATTGAGTAAATAAATACATAAAGCAAGCCATATGGCATTTCTCTCAACTAGCAAGACAATAGCCGTGAAATGTTTCTCGTCATTTCATTAGGCAATTTAGTAAATATCATAAATTAAGAGCTCCACAGTGTAATCATATGTTTTCAGTTTCGACCTTGTCGTTTTTGCGATGCTTTCTACAAAGGAATGTCAATAGTGAGGATAATGGCCTCTTTTTTTTCTCCACCTGCGCCTCTGAAAGGCACTCACTAATGACTTCTTTCCAGGCGACTGTCGCCCATCTGGGTGCCCACGGCGCATTACGTGAAGGTCACTTAACTTTCTTACCGAAATATTTACGACACCAGTTTGCACAACAGTGACAGTCTCAGATAAAAAATTTTACAGGTCGAGAATTTGCGTTGCAAATGTGTAGAAACAAAATCCTACGAATATAACAGTGTCCAAAAAATTTTCAGTGGCATTGTGATACATTCACACATGTACACACATTTCATAATTCTAAAGTACGATTCTTGGTTTCCAACATCCTTTTCCACAAATCAGAGTCCCTAACCACTACTCATTATTCCTTACCTCATTATACATATACATATTCATTGACACTTCTTCAATATTTCATCATGAGAAATACATAGCACAATAAACATTCCTCAACCACATAATACACATCGTCATAATAATAACATCATGACACCTCAGTCAAATCTCAAAAACGTCGTAGCTTTCTGCAATAATTTCAAACCCTAAAAAATATTCTCTGCTCATTTCAATAGTGTCATCTACCTCAAACGTACCTTAAAAATCATGATCTCATACCAAATACATCATTCAAAGCTCTCATAGTATCACAATGGTTCCGAAAAAGTATGAACAGTTCACAAAGTACAGACAAAATACAATTTCGTAAGTGTGAAGTTATCCAACGGAGTAATTACGTAAACATCTGTCACTGCCGTAGTAAAAAAGTTTGTCTCTCTCAGTTAAATGATCAGATAGCTGTGTAATTCTGTGTTAGAGAAATATGGTACTGATGTGTAAAGTTGTATAAGCAAATACCGTATTAGCTAGGGCTCCTTGTGCTTGCCAAACACATGATACACAAAGTAGGCGTGTACCCCCCTGAGGATTAATGTAATTATACCATCAGGTGTTACAGATTACAGCAATGGAATGAAATGTTTCACGGAAAACCCTTGTATCATTGTACTTCAAATATCTTTAAAAAAATAAATGTTTTAAGTACAAAATTAATCACTCAAATACGTGTACTGTAGCGCTAAACTGTGCGTCTTGTTGTAAGATAATCTCTGTGGAAGTGTCGTAGTTATCGTCCTCCGAAAGCTAAGTTCTGCAGAAGTCAATGTACTTACCTCATGATAAACAAAAGTGAAATGTTTTGTGTATAGATATCGTAGTTATTACGCTTATTGTTGTGATGAAGAAAGTACTGTACTGTAACGTATTGTTGTGCTATGGAAAAGGCTGTCTCATTGTAGCTATACCACAAAAGTTACCACTAAAACATGTTTTACTTTCCAGAATAAAACAGATAACTGTGCAGATATAAAACAGAAACACTGCAAAAGCAACATTGTAAATTGTCACTCATTAGTAGCGTCGTGATAAAATCGTGTAGCTGTCACATAAACTAACCACTATGTCATCTGGTATCTCACTGAAAGTACTTTAAATCCAGAATGTATTTTCAAGTAAACCAAAATGTTGCATTAAAATCTCATTAGCAGTACCAGTATGTGTCCTAAGTATGTAGGCCTGATAGTCATTACGTAATCGTGCAACTAACAAGCAAGAATGTACAAATACAACACTGTGTCGTCTGTTCACTATAACAATGCATTCGTAATTTCTGTTTAAAAATGTTCCCTAGGTTCTAGACTGGATATTTAACTTCAAACATTGTTGCATGTTAACAGTTTCTTAAGTCTGAAAAAGCATACTAGAAATGTGAAGTGAAAAGTTTTATGACAAAGTTAAAAGGCAGATTATCTTTCAATAAACGGTTTTATATGTGAAATGTGGTGTAAACCTTTACTCTTCCTAGTATGCAGAGTTTCAACTTCAACGCAATTATCATGTGGTATACGTCGGATTCTGTAAGGTCCATTGTAAACTAGAAAGAATTTGTGACTCAAGTGTTTCTTCTTATGTGACAATGAATGTGCTTTAATGTGAACTTTCTGACCAATATATAATTTCTTTGCATTTGCTTTGCCGTGTAGTTTTCTCCTTTTGTCTGCTGCAGATTTTATATTTATAATAGCCAAATCAATTATGTCTTTGTGTCGAAGTTTATGTGTATTCGGGAAAGGTACAAGCTCTCTGATTCTGTTCGGTGGTTCTTCATTCTTTAGTACAAGAGTAGGTGGTAAAGCAGTGGAATCATGAGGCATTTCATTCAGCACATTTTGAAATAAGTGTAAATATCTGTCCCAATGCTGATGCTTTCTGTGACAATAAAGTCTGCAAAGCTTATTGATTTCTTTCATAATCCGTTCAGACGGCTTACAATGTGGTGAGTACAATGAAATAAAAACAGGTTTGATTTTATGATTCCGAAGCATGCGTGACCAAACAGCAGATCTGAATTGCGGTCCGTTATCTGAAATGACTTTACTAACGTGTCCAACTTCACGTAAGAATACAGACCGTCCAGTGGCTTTACGTAACGGAGTGAAAGAAACAAATTTTGAAGTAAGTTCAACAGCGACTAGAACGTACGAAAATCCATTAGATGATCTGACAAGCGGTCCCAAGAGATCAACAGCAGCAAATTCTTTTAATTTAGAAGGAATAATAGGAAACAACAGAGCACGATGTGAGACAGTAGATGGTTTCGCATTTTGACAAAGTTTACAAATAGACAAGACTCTTCGAATTCTCTTTTCCATATTGTTAAAATAACAAGTCGTTCAAAGAATATGATAACATTTTTGTGGACCAAAATGTAAGTAGCTGAAATGAATGTACCAAATGAGCTTATTAACAAAATCGTCTGGAATGCAAAGTACCCATAGCTTGTCATCAACAGTGCAGCGTTTGAAGAGTATGTTGTTTCTAACCAGGTAATAATGTCGAATCTGTGTGTGCGTCTTTTCATACCATTTGCTTTTGATGTCTTTTCATATCGGATCTTTATCTTGTTCATGAGCAATGTCCTTCAAAGATGTGGTGATGAAGTTTTCAATGGCGACTTTCTGAATGTAAAGAATACTGCAATTTTTCTCGAGGTTGCCTTCTGTGTTACTTTTCTCAAGCCCACCCGGTGCGCGTGACAGTGCGTCCGCAACAATGTTCTCCTTGCCGGGAATGTAGACTACTGTGAAGCGGAATTCTTGCAGAACCAATGCCCAACGTTTTAACCTGTCATGATTTAATTTTGAAGACAGAAGAAATTGTAATGCACGATGATCACTGTATACTTTTACGCGTTTACCAGAAAGAAAGAAACGGAATTTGTTAAATGCCCAAATGATAGCTCAAGCTTCTAATTCAGTAACGGAATAATTTTTTTCAGATTTTGTTAGCACTCGGCTAGCAAAAGCAATGGTTTTCTGAACATTAGTGTCATTTCCTATGGCTTCTTGAAATAAATGGGCACCAAGACCAACTTTAGAAGAATCCGTGCTAAGGCAGAAATCTGGTGACAGATCTGGATGAGCTAGTATTGGCGCGTTAAGTAGCGATTCTTTCAAAGAATTGAATTCCAACTGTGCTTGGTCATCCCAGTTCCAAATAGTATTTTTTCCAGTGAGAGAACAAAGTTTTGGTGTAACTAGAATTTGCATATTCAGAAAACGACGGTAAAAATTTACAAGACCTAGAAATCTGTGGACTTGTTTTTTTGAGGATGGAACTGGAATGGCTCTTACTGCTTCTAACTTTTCAGGATCCGGCTGAATACCTTCAGAAGAAATAATATGTCCCAAAAACTTCACCTTTTCCCTACCAAATTCAGACTTTTCCAAGTTAACTGTAATTCCAGATTCTGCAAAAATACGTAACACGCTGTTGAGGATGCGATTGTGTTGTTCCCATGAGGCTTGTGCTATCAGAATATCGTCCACATATAAGGTGATGTGACTTTTTAAGAACTCAGGTAATACGGAATTTAGCCCGCGAATGAATGCTGCCGAAGAAATGTTCAAACCAAAAGGAAGTTTCCGACACTGATAACAAACGCCGAAACAAAGGAAAGCTGTGTATTTTCTACATTCTGGATGAACTTCGATCTGATAAAAGCTGGATCTGAGATCAATAGAAGACAACACTTTTACGCCATTAAAATTTTGAAGAAGTTCTTCCAACGTTTGCGGCCTGTCTGTTTCAGGAATAATGATAGTATTGATTTGTCTCGAATCTAAGACAAGCCTGATCTATCCTTTTTCTTCTCAACAATATATAATGGATTGTTGTATGAGCTTACTGCAGGCTCAATAATGCTCTCGTCAACCATAGATTGTATTTCTGTTCTAACACGGTCCCTATAATGTGCTGGAATTACGTATGGTCCAACACAAAATTTAGTATGCTCACGAACACGAAATTGGTATTGAAATCCCTTGATTGTTCCTGTTTTGTGAGCAAAAACTGTGGAATGTGCTTGTAAAATCTCGAAAAGGTCCTGCCTATCAGTGTCATTACAATTCTCAATTGTTCGAATTTTATTCTGAATTAACTCATTAGTATCAAATATGTCGTCGATATCATCCCTGTCAGTACTTGCAGAGTGATTGTTAGTGTCTAGTTCCGTAGAAAATTCCGAACTGTTATCTAACAGAAGGTAAAGCCGATTAATTTCCTCATCATGGTTTGAGAGCCAATCTTCAAATTTCAAAGCTATTGACTTACCTTCCTTCTCTAAACTTATTTCAGCATCATGAAAGTTTAAGATTGCTTTGTATTCATTCAAAAAGTCTACTCCCAATATAATATCCGTCGACAATAATGGAACAATGAGAAAGTTCATAGGGAAGCTGTGGCTTTGACAAAAGAATTCTAAGTTGATGTGTTGGCGTACATCTACACTTTTTCCAAAGATTGCACCTTGTAATTTAATCTTACGTAATGGAAGTGTGGGGCAATCGTTCGGTTTGTTACATTTGCTAAAGGCTGTTTCACTAATTACTGAAATGGGACTGCCAGAGTCAAGTACTGCCGTGAATTTTACGTCATTTACTGTAATGTGAATCACAGGATATGCAATGTTGTTATGTTTTACGTCGTGTTCCTGGAGTAAGATGTCCCTAACGTCTTCCATTTTTACGTAATTACTAGCTACGGCAGCTGCGTCGTCAGTTTCATACATACGTTTCGTTGCTGCCAGCGGTATGAGTCATTGCCTATTGTCTCTTTGTTGGCGCGCGTCGTTATTGGGATTTGGAGACCTAACTTCTACAAATTCACCTTGTCGAGAGGGCCCTGCTCTGTTTGAATCCCGCCAGTTCTGATGCAATTCAGGTCTGTCGTTACGTCATATTGTCTGTCGTCATGTCGGCAGATTCCACAGTTTCTTTCTTGTCGGTCACGTGGTGGAGAACTTCTCCCTGAATCGTAACTGCGCGCTGGTCCGTTGCATCTAAAGTTATTCTGTCTCCCTTGATAATATTTATTTTGGTTCCCATATTGTCTGTTTCTCTAATTGTCTCTGTGATAGTCATTACTGCGGAGAGGTGATCTTTCCCTGTAGTTGTTACTACTCTGCCAACGGTTGTCATACCGGTGGTGTCTGTTTTGGTCACAATTTGTGTTGTGAGAATAGCCTTGTCGTGTCCAGTTATTATTTCTTTCATCGCGGAATTGCGACGGATGTGACCTGTAATTGTTGTGTTCCTGTTTTCTCGTTCCGCGATTATCAGTGTCAATTTCTAATTCTTGTAAGAGTCCCTGAAAAGCTTCAATGTCGTCTTTGCAACGTCCTGCCAAAATAATATGTCGTAAATGTTCAGGTAATTTGATTAAGCAAATGCGGATGAGTTCTGAGGGGCTGTATGGGTTTGACAGGTACTGATTTTTGTGCAACATGTCTTCAAAATATTTCACAGGACTGGAAAATTCAGATTGTTCGAAATGTTTCATAATTATGATGCTATGTTTTACTCGGTCTTGTGTAGCTTGAGACCAATATGCTGAGAGGAAGGCATGGTAAAATTCTCCTTCACTGTGACAATCGTGAATGACTGATCGCGTTCTTACAGCGGGTTCATTCTCTAAGTAGCCACACATAAATTCTAATCTGTGCTCTAATGACCAGTTGGGAGGAAAACAATGAGAGAATTGATGGAGTCATGATTGTGGATGAATGTCGTTGCCAGAATTCTTAAATGTTTTGAATTTACGTGTAGTAATGAACAGCTTATAGTCAAAATCATCATGTCGGCGAGTCACATGTCGGTCATTGTTACGTCGTTTCGGCGGTTCCATCTCAAAATTCGGTGTGCCTCGCCAATTTCTTTCATAATTTCCGAAGTGTCCTGTGTTATTATTTTGTGGTTGTTCCGTATTTCTAAGTCCCTCTTCTCGTGTTGGAGCGCGAGTGTCCTCTGAAATATGTAATTTTTGTATTACTTGTGTCAGCTGACTGATCTTGTACTTCCCGGATTTCTCTTTGGTGTTGCGTATTAATTTGATTCTGATTTTGTTTGAATTTCCTAATTTGTTCACACTCTTCTGTGTCATTAAAGACTACCGGTTTTGTGTCATTCAGATTATCATCTACCTTCGTAGATAAATTATCTAGCTGATCCGAAAGTTCAACTACTTTCTCTGATAATGAACTAATTTCCTCCATGTGTCTTTCTACTGTGTCCTTTAAGTATTCCTGAGTTTTTGCAAGTTGCGTAACCGAATCGGTAGATGCAACTGAGTCAATTTTAGCTTGCAAGGTCTCATGATTTTCATGAACAATAATTTACAGTCCTTTTATGGCTGCTTCGTGATTCTGTAATGCATTTTCATGCCGCGAAAAAATAGGTTGAAAATGCTCACAAATTTGTGTTTTTACGTCGTTACAGACTTTTTGACATTTCGATTCGATTTTATGTAACTCAGTAGTTAAATCTTCACGTGTTTGTTCAAGCGTGGTGTGAAGATTTTGTTCCATTGGATCTAACTTTTGAAGCTTTTACTGTGTTTGTCTCTGATTTTGTTCCATTTGTTGCATTAATTGCAATAATAATGTATTAGTGTCTGGAATCTGTTCCTCTATGTTTTTCGGCAGAGAATTTGCACCGGCGACATTCACATTTTGACAAGCAGAAAATGTGTCTTGACTTGTTTGAGAAACCGGTGAGGACGCAAAACCTGTATCTACAATATTTGCAAGATTGTGTCCTGTCATTTCGGATTCCTGGGGCGAGCTTTTGCCGACCGATAGATCGATAATGCTTCCTTGTTCACTAATTGTTTCACTGCCTACAGCATTATTTGCAGCCTGCTCCATTTCCCTATGCACAATTACCAAATTACTACTTTGAACATTAGTTAATTCATTACTCGGCGGCGCTGATAAGCTACGCTCGTCGTCACTATTATTTCTCAGTTTACTTTGGAGCCTAGTGTTACGTTTTTCACACGCCATTATTGTCACAATATTTCACACGGTAACACAGAAAAGCACAATTTGAAGAGCAAAATAAGAAAACACATTAACATAGCACTGAAAATGATATCTAGTTAATTGCAAGCGCAGCTGCGAAATACTTGGTGGAAATCTACATGCATGCCACACCTGTTTTACTGTACAACAATGAAAGACTGCAACTACAAAGAAGATTCTCTCTACAATTACGCGCTAGCAATAAACAAAATCTACACTAATTACACAAACTGCAAGAAAAAATCAGAAGATTCCAGTGAGGTATCCTCGGCTAAGGGTCGACATATGTAACTTCCCCTTAGCAAAATTTATACATGACTGTGTTTGAACTGACACACAATATTTTTAACGCAACGCAATCTGACTTTCAATAATCCCTACAAAAGAATGGCCCCGACTAACATTAACCTATACCTTTCACAAATCACTTACCCCACAAAAATCTTCGTTACTCGAACCACTGCAATACAGCGAGCGCCACTACTGCCAGCTAAATAAAAGATTCAAACTACGGAAGGCACTAACTACTGATAGGCATAGTTAGCAAATGAAAGATTTTAATAGAGAACAAACAATGTATTTACCTTAATAGTCATAATATATATATAGCAGTTCATGACATCCAGTCTTACAAATTTCAAAACTCCGCCATCTCTCTCCCCACATCCACCACTGCTGGCGGCTCACCTCCAACTGCACAACGCTACGCGCTGTTCACATCCAGCTGCCCAACACTACAATGGCAGACAACAATGCAAACTAGCCACAGACTGCACACAGCACAGCCAGTGATTTTCATACAGAGCGCTACGTAACGTTGCCAATAAGAAAACATAAACAGCCTACTTACATTATATTGCCGTTTCAGCCTCTGTAGTTTCATGAAGTTCCGATAAGTGGCGCCGCTCGCTATACATAGCCTTCAAATTGGCCTCTGTAACGTGTGTACGTTTCAAGCAGAGAGCTGTCTTTGAGTTTGTTTTGGCGTAAAACCAGAGCATCGCGAATATTCATAGGCGCTTGCAAAATGTCTACGGAAATCTGGAAGTGAACAAAAACATGGTGAGTCGTTGGGAGAGACGTCTGTCATCACAACAAGGATCATGGAGTAGCGCCACATCATCTTTCCTCCGAAGGAAAAGCTCAAAACAGCAGCCTCAACTGGTAAAACCACGTTGATGGTCTTCTGGGTCTCTGAAGAGGTTTTCCTGATTTATGTCTTTCCGTATGATGCAACGATTAACGCTGAAGTGTGTTGTTTTACCTTCAAGAAATTGAAGAAACTACTTCAACGTGTTCGTCGCCACAAAAGTGCAAATGAACTTCTCCTTCTCCATAACAACGCGAAGCCTCACACAAGTGGCGCATCCGAGAGGAGCTAACAAATCTCAATGGATTGGTCTTCCTCGTCCACCCTACTATCCGAATCTCGCACTTTACGAGTTCCATCTGTTTGGGCCAACGAAGGATGAATCAGAGGGAAGCAGTACATGGATGATGGGGAGGCTATTGATGTAGTAAGACGGCTCCGTCGTCGCCTGGTGGAGTGATACCGTGTGGGCATACAGGCCCTCCCAGTAAGGTCGTCGTGTTGAGCGAAGATTATGTCGACAAATAGCCACAAGAGTGAGAAGCAATATGGTTTATTGGAATCCTGAGTAAAACCAACCTTCTTTCAGAAAAAAATGAGTTATATTATTTATTGAACGCCTCTGGTACTACTCTTGTGTAAAACGTCACGTAGAAGGAACTGCTTTACAATCTTTCATGGGTCAGTAAACAGGGACAAAGACAGAGATAGTGCAATAATGTTTAAACACTGTACCCGACGACGTGTTATAGTGCAAGTGATTGCAACAGGACAATGTAAACATCTACGCAGGAACAACCATACCTTTTCTTTGATCAGTGTCTTCATGGACGAGTGATTTCGATTGAATCTTGGGTGCCTCGGTCTCCTGATTTATCCTCACCTGACTTTAAACAGTGCGGACGCTGCGTGAAAATCTACTCTCACAATATTCGCGAATTGCAGAAAGAAACTGAACGATGAGTTCATGTAATTCTTGAACAAACGTCACGAGACGAGCTTAGAAACAGGCAAAGTATTGTTCAGTTATGTAAGCTGCGTAATGGAGGCCACTTTCAACAACTTTTGTAACTTATTCATTTTCCCATTAGGTTTCTTTACTTTATGATCATCTTGTCCAATGGCTTCTATATTAATGATAAGGGTGTTTATCATGGCTTATGGCAATACATCTCAACGCTGCGCTCTGGTTAGTAACGGGCCGTGGTGACGATGTTACGGCCCCGTGCATATTCAGTCGGATTTAAGGCCGGGAAGCCAGCTGACCAGGTGCTTGATGTCCTCATCAACCCTCTGCGATCACACATTATCATCAGATGAGGTACAACCGAAGGCCGTATGCACAACGGAGAAGTTGCATACGTGACATGAAATGAAATGAGCGTACGGCAGTGTGGGCCGGGAATCCCCCATTCGGGGAATTTCGGCCGCCGAGGGCAACTACTTATTGCATTCGATGCCACATTGGACGACTTGCGCGTCGGAACGTGACTGATGATAACTTACCGGACGAAATATTTTGTTTCTCCTTAAAAGCGTACAATGGTCGCTTTCAAAGGCTGTATATGTTGTAGAACTGCTACCAGGCTGCCATGTAAGCGTCCACCGCTGGCTAAGTCATAGCAGTGGCGTTGTATGGAATCGGAGTAGTAAGTTGGCTCGATATGGAGAAATGGCAGAAAGGAGTTATCGTGTGTGTACGAGCACAGGAAGTTCAATGAAGTTGCCCGACTCGTTGGAGTATCAACGCGGGCTGTCCAACGTGTCTACAAGGAAAGATGCACCACTTGCAGCTACGTAACACGGCATAACAACAGTAATCGTAAAAAGATACCAACCCAACGACAGTTGGTTTCATACACATCAGGTATTACTGATATCTGTGAAAGCATGTGCTCTTCAACCAATTTCGGGACGAACATTACGAAGAAAATTGCATGCAATAGAAATGTGGATTAGGATACCTCGCAAAAGGCCATTGCTCAATGCGGCACATGAGGCTGAACGTTTTCGATGAGCCAAACAACACACAGACTGGTCTATAGCTGACTGGATAGTAGCAGTTTTGCCTTTTTCCAAACGTTGCAGCCGTCGAGCGCTTTGACGGAGCAATGAGGCGTATAAACTGCAGGATGTTTTGTTTTGGGGTTGCTTTTGTACCATGCCTTGGGCACACTCATAGATTTTAACGCGAACATGAACTAGGACGTTTATTTCAACATCCTCGGAGACCGAGTGTTGGCCTTTTTTCTGTACCTTCGTGATGGGTATGCCGTGGACTCTTCCAAGATAACAACAGCCACGCTCACAAGGCTGCATGCGTACAATACTGGTACAACGAACACACCCTACCGCAGCTCGACTGGTCCGCTAAATCACACGATATTAATCACTTACAAAACTACTGAAACTGTTTGGAACAGTGAGTGAAACGTAACAATGAATATCACAGCAATTTGGTAGCTCTACGGGATCTACTCATCATTGAGTGAGTTCTTCTGGATTTGGATTATCTGAAGGAACTTGTGGTCTCTATTTCTAGTCAAATTGAGCCGATCCTCATTGCTCCTGGCGTTGTCACACGATATCATCGTGACCTTTTTTCCAGTGTCTTAATCATCCCCATAGAGCACAGGCCACATGATCGATAGAAAACACACATTCCTAAAGTAATGTCGCCGCAGAACAGAACACTGCTGTCGTCACTCGCCCATTTTCATAATATTGGCACGATTGTGAAGTGTCCGAGTGGCGTCTAAGGTGAACAGAGAGGGGTAATCTCTCTTGTGGCTAAAAAGTGACTCATACGTGAAACTCCACTGTCCTTATGTTCCTTCATGGTGGCCAAGACCCCCCTTTAGTTGAGCTAAGTGCAGTGTGTGAATGAGGGAATGCATCTGGTGAGTTGCTAAGAGCACAAAGAAATCTCTCGTAGGTGACCCAGAGGCAACCGCGAGTTCTCTGGTAAGTGCAGGTGTTGTATCGGTTGGGCAACTAGGTAAGGTGACAATTCTGACAATAAGCTGTACTCCGTAACGTTTACTCTCTGGTATTATTGTATCAAGGTATTATTTTCATGGATCGATGCCTCCCACGAGGGCCACGAAAATATATGCACATGTTTCTAGGTCTTGTAGTGAGTCCCTTTTCCAATAAGTCTGAGCCAATGTTTATAACCAGAGCTAAAATTTGATGACTGAAGTATTCACGTACTTGACTCCGGTCAACGACTGCGGTAATTTGGAACAATAATTGTGAAACAATGTCAGTGCCTCACTGCGAGCGATGCACATCGAATGCGCAAATTGACGAAAGAGACGACAAAAGACGAATGTCTTGAAAACATGCATCGATAAAACATATAAAATTATAATACTATTCATGTCACTAACACGGATGTAATAGAAGAAATACTAATTGCACTTACTTTACACGTCAGGGACATCGTGTTGTATAGGCAGCAGGAAGCATGCCGTTTTTTCGTGTCCTGGATCCACGCTCGAAATGTCTCTAAGAAATATGAACAGAGTACGACAAGGAAAAGATTTCCCTGTCAACTGTAAATTATGGAAACAGAGAAACTGAAAAATGTGCAGTTCGTCCCTGTCGTCAGGTCTGCCCTCTCTCTGAATAGATGATTTCAGTGACTTAGTCAACCGCTTTATGTTTTGAGTATGTGCTGATGGATCTTCAGGAAACACGAATTCTACCGACTGGTTGACGAAGTAATGGTCAATGCATTCTTTTTTGGTAGGAGTTCCACTCATCAGTTATGACTTTGGTGGCAGAGAGGACAAAGTACTTCATAAGCGACAGCAAAGTTCTTTTGTCCCTGAAGTGTACCCGAAGTATAAAACACTTTCTCGATTCTCTTTCGATTCTTCCGAAAACTCAAAGGTGTTCCACTTCGTTTTTCAGCTTGCGTCCTCTTCCGTACTTACGAGTCGCGATATGCGACTCGTCTATTTCCAATACCATACTTTCACCTCTGATGGGGACACTCGTTTGTCACTACCACGTAGCATACTTCCAGACAAAAACCATAATAATCACACACTGTCTTGACTGAGACCTTACTTTCCGCCCCTGCGGCTTGTAGAACACAGTTTTTTGCCCAGCAGGACGCGGTGATGAAACTCTGGTCGATGCCCAAGTTGCAGCTGTCGAACCCAGTGTTCTTTTCTTTTATCGCAATCATTTTTCTGGAGTTGGTACAATATAACTCAAGCGGAAACTGTATGTACGTTGCAGTTTTCTTGTGTAGTGTCACACAGCTCTGACCGCGACGATCGAAACAGTTTTTGCGCACTTGGTTCGACAACAGTTCGTATTCCCAATGGAACTCCAAGCATTTATCTTTGCTACACAAATGTTTCAATTAATTTCGCCACGTAAGACTATTGGAACTCGAAATTATAGCAGATCCACTCATCGCTAATGATAAAACAAAATGAAACCCAAACTTACCGCTGCGAGAGTGGCGTCCCTCTTTCGTCGTGTCCTTTGTCAATTCGCGAGTTGGATACATATCCCTCGCAGTGAGATCCTGACATCTATTCCCAACGATTCTTCCAAATTACCGCGGCTAGCTTTTAGGAGCCTAAACTGAAAATCCCATGAAAATATTAAGTTACCAACGCAGGAGTCGCAATTGGGACAGTACAATACACAACTGACTACGTTGTAACCTCCCCACAAAAATTTTAAAGACAGAAATATTAAATGAATAGGAGCCAAACGTCCAAACGTAACCTCCCTGCAATTAAATTTAATGACAATAAAACTGATAATCGCAATCTGAGTCAAGTATAAGTTTTTCATAAAAAATTAAAGTCCATTCAGTGATAAGAAAATTCAATTAAACCGAAATATCGGTCTTTGGCCCTGTGTAAAACAATCAGAATTAAAGCCTTACCTCAGAATAACTAGATGTCAAATTTCTGCTCTTATTTCTGCGCACGGCTTGGAGGAACTGCATTGCAAATAATAATATTCCTTTTTTCTGTGAATTTACTGAAATTTTTCTTCAAAAGAAGTGGAATGAAATGGGAAGTGCAACGAAATCTTTAGTTCAATAAAAAATAAAATTTTTTTGAAAAATGCTTTTGAAATCAAAATTATTATTGGGGCACTTGTTGGAGAATAATTACAATAAATAAATTTTTACATTATCTAATGATTATATTAATTAACAGTATACCTCATTCAGCATCTTGACCAGTGTTGCCGACCGCCTACATCACACAACCGCACTGGGCTGCTACTACTGACCGACCGCTCTGCATGACGACTACTAGCGTACTGCACTGCACGACTACTACTGACCGACTCGCAACGACTCCACACAGACTGAGAACCGCTCGCAACACTCGCGCGGTCAAGCGCAAACTCTCTGGTCACAGATGCTACAATGCCTCGCCATCGCTGCTATGTTACATACGTGTTTCATAACCCTCCACTGGGGGGGGGGCAAAAATTTGGCAGCGATGGTGAGTCATTTGGACTTGCCAAGCGCGGCAAAATTTTTCTTTAATTAACAAAATTCTACAACTTACAGAATATTTAAATGTTGTGCACACGCACTAAGTACAAAATATATCAGACAAAGACAAAATGTGAATACAAAACATAGTAGCAAATCAGAAAAATGTATATACAAATTTTTTGACAGATAACAAAGTGCACAGGCACTGAAAAAATTCTTTAGCATATTCAGAACAAATAAACAGACTGGCAAAAAAATATTATGTTGACAAGTGACTTGAGTGTACTTAATGAACATATCAGGAAATCATAAAAGTTATACAAATCATATTGAAAAATGAGAAAAGTGCACAGGCACTGAAGTTCAGTAAAAAACATATTAACACCTAACATAAGTGCACATGCACTGTAGTTCAGAAAATAAAAAATGTATATACAATATAAAAGACAAAAGTGCACATATACTGTACTTCAGAACAAATAAAAAAAAATGTCTTTAGCATTTTGGTAATAAATAAACATAATAGCAAAAAAATCATGTCCAAAGTGCACACGCACTGAAGAAATGTCTTTAGCATTTTCACAACAAATAAACATAATGGAAAAAAAAAATCATGTCGACCAGTGCCATAAGTGTACTCGCACTGGAGTTCAACAAATCGAAAAAATGTATAACCTATGAACATAAATGATGTTACCAAAAAAATGATTTTCTTTATGTGACAAGAATCAGGATAGGAAAGGGAAGGATTGCATCATGGTTGTAGCACTTTAGATTGCACACAGCTGTTCTGAAAGTCCATATCTTTCCACAGAAGTACAACACCAAGTGACACAACTTGAAGTTCCTTTCCCATCAGAATTTATCAGTGTAGCCAAGACACTGAACTGTCGTAGTAATGTTCCATGTTTTCATTTTGGCAGTACATTAGGTACACCAAACAGTGGGACCATAATAACGTCTTCATTGCTCACGGTGGTGGACAGCATGTCGTGTCAACACCACGCTCTTACAAGGCACACCAACGTAGAATTAGTGCAAAAACCAAATATAGTGCTCCATGATCACTAGGATAAACAGGACAAATGGACATTGCAGTAATTCAGGGTAGTTAGCTTATGAGGTGAAGGACATCAAGTCACATAATATTGACAATTACAGACTTAATTAGCAGTTTGTGGCATTCATAGCCCAGTTATTGAACATTTCTGTACCAAGTATGTAGTATTACAGAAAAATGTTCATTAATTGTTTTACATAGGATCAGTAGCCTTCTTTTCCTGGTTACAAAGTATTATGAAATAATCGCATTCTTTTCAGTTACAGAATATAATTAAGAATCATTAACCTTCTCCTAATTACAGTTAATTAATCATTTGTCATTCCAATAATAATCATTAGCCTTTTCCTAATTACAGTTGATTAATCATTTGTCGTTAATTAATCATTTGTCTAATTACAGTTAATTAATCATTCGTCTAATTACAGTTAATTAATCATTTGTCTAATTACAGTTAATTAATCATTTGTCGTTAATTAATCATTTGTCATTCCAAAAGTAAGAATCATTAGTCTTCTCCTAATTACAAAGCATTATTAAACAGTCACATTCCTTTCTGGTTACAAAGTATCAACATTGGAAACAAGAGCTAATCAATGGCATAATTAATAACAATTCGTGGAGTGACATTAATTATTGGCACTCAGTGGCCAGCAAGTATTGAATATAATAAAACATAGTTCATCATTCAATATTATTCAGATCATTACGAAGTCATTACTAAAAATCAGTTAATTAGTCATAGCATTAATAATCGTGGGCATTATAAGTAGTCTCATTACAATAAACAGTGTTTCTCATTCAGTAGTATTCAGATCATTACAAAGTCATTATTAAAATCAGTAAATTACAGTCATAGCATTAATAATCATGGGCATTATAAGTAGTCTCATTACAATAAACAGTGTTTCTCCTTCAGTAGTATTCAGATCATTACAAAGTCATTATTAAAATCAGTTAATTACAGTCAAATCATTAATAATCACAGGCATTATAAGTAGTCTCATTACAATAAACAGTGGCAGTTATTAGCTAGTGACAAAGCATTATTTTAAATATATACTTTTTTTTTGTCTCATTAAGAAGTCATTACTCAAGTGACATACTATTCAGAGCTAATCAGTATTATTCAGAATTTTCTCAAACTGGTATCACTACTTGGGACTGGTAATACATTTTTTTTTGTTAGCAATGCATTGCGTTGGGATCGTTAATTAATTGCTGAGGCATAACACTATTTGCTTTTGACCTATTGCTGCAAATGAGGATAGGTAACGTCATTCGTCATGAGTCAGCTGTAGCAAGGTTATGTAACAAGGCAGTATATGTGATCACATTTATAAATGATAAACACAAATGTGTAAAAAATAAAAATGCAAGTACTAGAACAGATATAATAAGTAACAGGTTCAGTAAGTATCATGAAAAACTTCTCCTGGAAAAAATACAAAAACGGATTATTGACCTGAAAGAAGAAACGCACACTATGCTGAAAAGTAGTGAACTTCGAATTAACAGGTAGTGAAATGTGTATAAAATATGTTCCATAGCTGTCCTTTCCAAAATTTTCCGTCATCCTACTATGCAATATAACACCTGCTGTCAAAGCAAACTGCAACAAATACTTAAATAACTACATAGCATAAATATATAACTTCAACATTATCCTCATCTGTAAAGAAAAAACTTCATTATCAATCACTTCATTATCCACATTATCATAACTTCATTATTATCATCACCTACAAAGAAAAACTTCATTATTCATAATACCATTTCCTTCGTCATTATTCATCAGTATTCATTATCATCTGCAAAAAATCACTTCATTACTCATTATACAACTATTCCTTATCTGTAGCATATTTCATCACTAAAACTAAGATGTGTAGTTCAGTCTGACAGCCTGCATCAATCACCTTGTATTCTGAAAGAAAAAATTAGTTAAGACTGCTATCCTGTGATGAGTATAGTATAGTCTTGTTAATGCTTGTTAATCCTGATCCATTTACTCTTCCTCATAAAGTTATTGCATCTCCTTTCGTTTATCCCGTAGGTGAAATTCCCATTTCTGTTGAATTTATTTCTTACATGCATCATTTCTTTCTGAAATTGATGACAGAGATTAATGTCTTGCATTTAAATCATATACCCACTAGATAATGACTGGTTTATGGTGACATAATTAACCATACAGCATAACATGACAGAAAACGTAATATGTCAAAAACATTGACAGTGTTCAGATGCAAAAATGTACACAGAATATCACAATGCAGCAGCAAAAAAAAACGTAAAACAGTCGCGATCTTGAGATGTCATAGGGCAAAAAGAATGTCAAAATCAACTGGTGTGTTATACCTTAACTATTTCACAGTGCATATAAACAAAACAGGAATACAATCATACACACAAAAAAAAAAATGGAAAATGTGCACGGTCTGATGTGTAACGACAAGAAAAGCGACCTGCTAACCTTACCTTGCCGGGCACTTGCCAAGAAAAAATACGATAATCATCAGTAATTAGTCATGTGAATATAATTGCATTAATAAATGGCATCATAGTGTGTTGAATCATACAGTGGTTTCACTCAATAAACGGTTTAATGTTTGATATATGGTGATTGCCTTTCGATTTTCTAGTTCTCAAAGTTTCGACATGTACAACATTGGGGTGAGGGATGCTGCGAATCCGATATGGACCTGCGTATAGAAGTTCAAATTTACTGCACTTACCTTTTAATTTGCTGGATAAATAGTGTGTACGTACTAATATCTTCTGTCCAACGTGAAAGTCGCGGCGTGTACAAACCTGTTTTTGCTGTCTTCTCCGGCGCTCTGCGGCACGTTTGATGTTGTTCAGCGCAATGTCAATTATTTCGTGGTGTCGTAATCGACGAGATGTAGGAAATGTTATTAATTCTTTAATTTTGTTAGGTGGTTCAGCATTTTTCAGTATAACAGACGGAGATAGCATAGTGGATTCATTAGGAATGGAATTAATTACATCTTGGAATGAGAATATGTGTGTGTCCCAATCAATATGTCTTTTGTGGCAGTATATTCGGCACAGTTTACCAATTTCTTTCATTAATCTTTCACAAGGGTTCGAAGAGGCGTGGTACTTGGATATATAGATCGGAGAAATGTTTCTAGCTCGTAACATGCGTGTCCATACGCTACTACGAAATTGTGATCCATTATCAGAAATTACTTTCATTACATGCCCTACATGAGATAGAAAATGTTTTACAAATGCTTTCGAAACAGTTTTAGCAGTAGCTTTGCGTAGTGGAGTGAAAGTAACAAATTTTGAAGTAAGCTCAACAGCGACAAATATGTAGCAAAAACCTCTGTTAGTTCTGGGAATCGGACCAAAAATATCTACTGCGGCCATATGTCTTAATTTAACAGGTATAATGGGATATAATGGAGGAATATGTGAAGTGGTGTCTGATTTAGCTTTCTGGCAAATTTTACAAGACGCTAAAACTCGTCGTATACGTTTCTCCATGTTGGTAAAAATAACAGTTCTGTCTCAGTATAAGAAAACATTTTCTTGCTCCGTAATGTGCGTAACTTAAATGAGTGTACCAGATTAATTTGTTAACCAGTTCGTCAGGAATGCATAATAACCAATTGTTGCTGTCAGGATGAGAGCGGCGAAACAGAATGTCATTGCGTACAGTGTAGTGGTTCCTAATCGTAACATTATTCTTATCTTGCCAAAGCTGTTTAATTTCTTTCCACACGTTGTCTTTGTTTTGTTCTTGTGCTATGTCCTGTAATGACGATGAAATAAAGTTTTCAAATGCAACTTGCTGAATGTACATGACACTGAAATTTGTTTTGCAGAAGTTGGTTGCTACGTCTTGCTGATTGTTGCTGAGAGAACGCGATAGTGCGTCTGCTATAACATTTTGCGTGCCGGGAATGTGAACTATTGTAAAATTAAATTCCTGTAAATATAGTTTCCATCTACTTAATCTATCGTGAGTAAATTTAGCCGAAAGTAAAAATTGTATCGCTCTGTGGTCTGTGTATACGGTGGTATGTCTGCCATAAAGAAAATGCCTAAATCTCGTGAAAGCCCATACAACACATAATGTTTCCAGTTCTGTAACGGAATAATTTCGCTCAGCAGGTGACAAAATGCGGCTTGCAAATGCAATGTTTTTAATTACTATTGAACCATCTTCTTCTATTTCCTGGAAAATATGTACACCTAAAGCGGTATTGGAACTGTCGGTGGCAATGGAAAAATTTCTGGTAAGTTCTGGGTGCGATAAAAGTGGAGCATTCAACAGAGCATTTTTCAAATAACATTCTCGTGAGCAAAATTCTGCGTGTCAAAAGTAATGTTTGCGTTACTGTAATATGCAATCTGTGCTGTATCTGGTTAAAATCTATCGTACGTGTTATTATTTACGGGAGAATGTTGTGGCATATCCACTATATGAACTGTTCTGTTATTTCTTACTGACGTGTTACGCTATGGATGACACCTATTGTCTGTTTCATTCAAGATTATTTGTTGTTGCTGATGTTGTTGCTGCTCATAAGATCGACTGTTATTAAATGTACGCTGAAAATTGTACTCGTTATTTTTACGTCTGTCATGATAGTAATTTCTATACGGCGCATTGCGATACGAGTTAAAATGGTGTGTTGTCTGTACGTAGTTATTTCTTTGCTGCCATGCGTTACTATTTGTTGGGGCTGGGACTATACGTGCACGCGGCGAAACATTAAAGTTAGGTTGACCTTGTAGACTGCATTGTTGGTTAGGTATGCTAAGCGGTTGACTTTCATGCTATTGTGGTGGAAAACGTCTATTGTTACCAAAAAATGCGTTTGCTGTTAATTTTACACATACTGATGATTACGATTTTTATCTGTTATTTAAGTTCTCGTGATTCTGGAGTGCCTAATGAAAATTGTCACATTCGGTAAAATATTTGTCATATCGGGTTTTCAGTACAATATTTCTTAATTCTAGATAGAGCAATAGTTAAAGAGCAGTTTTGATAGATATAAAGGATAGTAGAAGAGAAGGCAGCAGTGCAGAAAACTAAATATGAAACAGCACTACTACAGCTCGGGGCCCTATGCTCGCTACGGCACATATTCATTAAAGCGTAATGAATCCCCTGAGGTCAATTACGCACTGCAAATAAATTTTGGCTTTTGCGTTACAGGCAATTGCGGTATAAATCCAAAAGCAAATAGTTGTATCCAAGTTAATTCTAGTTTCTTCATTATAGGCAATGCTGTTGTAAATACAAAAATAAATTGTCGCATCTGTTTCAAAGCTAGTTTCTGCATTACACGCAATAGCGGTGAAAGCATAAAAACAAATTGTCGTATACAGCTCAAAGTGTGTACCTGTGTTCTGTCATTGTTAAATTCTTTACATTTTCTTACAAATGCAAATTGCTCGAAATCTACGTTCTCGTCACTTAGTTTGATAATACGTTCAGGTTTGTGTGAAAGTCTGTTTATCTGTGTGATTTCTGATTTCAAGTTGCATAGCTTTTCAGATTTTAAGTCGCGTTGCTTTTCGGATTTTAATTCGCGTAGTCTCTGTAAATTGCTCACATTATACGCGCTGCGTGAGTCAGATAAATGTTCGCAAAGTGGCGGATTCTGTGATGTGTTATTAACTGAAATACTTTTCATCTCTGTTACTTCTTGTTGTAAACTTGACAACTTCCTACGCAACGTGTTGTTAGATGAATCGATCTCATTAATCGTCTGCTGTAAATTTTGAAATTCAGGTGTTTGGATAAATGAAACCGGTGCAGTTTCGTCTGATTTATTGTCATTAGTATTTTCGATAGCATCAATACGACTGGCCAATTCATCACATTTTTCAGTCAGTATTTTAACCTGATCATCGGTTTTAGAATCAGACGCATTAATCTGTTTTTGCAACTTGCACGTAGTTTCGCTCAGTTTTTTAACATCAGCTTTGATAACATCACAATCCTGTGTTAGATCTAATTGTTCGAATCTATCTGTCACTGTTTGAATATTTACTGTGTGTGTATCTGTTTTTGATTTAAGGTCAGAAATTTCATCCCGTAATTCCGCGTTCAATTGTTCTATGGTATTAATTTTGTCGGACACTGTAGTAATATTATTGTCTACATACGTCTTCGCTTTCGCGAATATTTTACGTTTGTCCTCTTGTCTTTGTGCAGTGATTGTTTCCATGACTTGTCGTTTTACTTTGTTTTGATCTTGAATAAATCTGCGGAAACGCGTATCACTGTTCTGTATGTGCTGACTAAAGCGCTCGTTAATCTGAGTGTTCTGCTGTTCGAATTTCGCGTCTATCTTTGCGTCCATAGTGCGCGAAAGTTCTACCGTCATTGCTTTAAACTCGTCCCGTAATTGTGCAGCTTTTTCAGAGCATTGTTTAGCGACTCCGCTAATTTCGTCTCTGAGTGTTTCTGTTGCGACTGTTTGCATTTCTCTTAATTCTTGCGCAACAGATTTAATTTCTTCGCTGTTTTTTTGTGAACACGCCTCAATTTCCGCGCGCAACTGTTCCTTAGTGTCATGGCACTGCGCGGCAACCGCACTAATTTGTTCACTAAGCTGCCTCGAATTGTCGTCAAATTTTTCATTTTGTTGTCTGACCTGTTCACTAAGTTGCTTGAGGTTTTCATTCTGTTGTTTGTTATCTTCCCTAAGTTGTCTGAAATCTTCACTCTGTTTGTCTAATTTTTTATTCTGTTGTTTATTATCTTCCCTAAGTTGTAGCAGTATTGCCATAATTGGATCCGAGCCAAAATTACCATTTCTATTATCTGTACTGTTCAATAGTGGATCTGGAATTGTTTCACTTTCTGTAACCATTTGGTCATTTTGAAATTTACAAAAAGGTTTGTCAGTCAAATGTATACTATCAGTCATTGTTTCGGAATTAAATACATCTGTCCTACTTTGTGTGATCTGTTCATTTTCATTAGACAGATTTGTCTGTACATTACTTGAGTTTTCCGAATCGGGTGTGTTAAGCTGGGCAGCGCTCATTACAATAGAGCGCTCTGCGTCATCAATTGTCGTCAAATTAACAGACGAGACAATTGAGTTTGTTTGTTCATTATCAGGGTAAAAGTCATCACTAGTGGTTGGAATGCATTGATTGTCAGTGAACGCAGGATTGTCATCATTACACTGCGTGTCGCATGTCCTATCGGCAAAGTTGTTTGGGTCGGTAATTTCATTCATAATACCTCGCGATACACTATTCACAGTCTTTCGCGGCATTTTAACAATAGTCAAAATTATTCACAAAATAAATAAGCACAATGCAAAAGCAACACACAAATACAACAAAGCAGCAAATTGCCGTTGACCTGTAGAAAGAAAGTCACAATATTATTAAAAGCGTTGCGCCAAATCCTAATTATCTAAGCAAATAAGAGCAGATATCTGACTGTCGCTCAAAAGACTCTCAACGAAATACGATCCTGGACTGGGTGTCGCCAAGTGTAACCTCCCCACAAAAATTTTAAAGACAGAAATATTAAATGAATAGGAGCCAAACGTCCAAACGTAACCTCCCTGCAATTAAATTTAATGACAATAAAACTGATAATCGCAATCTGAGTCAAGTATAAGTTTTTCATAAAAAATTAAAGTCCATTCAGTGATAAGAAAATTCAATTAAACCGAAATATCGGTCTTTGGCCCTGTGTAAAACAATCAGAATTAAAGCCTTACCTCAGAATAACTAGATGTCAAATTTCTGCTCTTATTTCTGCGCACGGCTTGGAGGAACTGCATTGCAAATAATAATATTCCTTTTTTCTGTGAATTTACTGAAATTTTTCTTCAAAAGAAGTGGAATGAAATGGGAAGTGCAACGAAATCTTTAGTTCAATAAAAAATAAAATTTTTTTGAAAAATGCTTTTGAAATCAAAATTATTATTGGGGCACTTGTTGGAGAATAATTACAATAAATAAATTTTTACATTATCTAATGATTATATTAATTAACAGTATACCTCATTCAGCATCTTGACCAGTGTTGCCGACCGCCTACATCACACAACCGCACTGGGCTGCTACTACTGACCGACCGCTCTGCATGACGACTACTAGCGTACTGCACTGCACGACTACTACTGACCGACTCGCAACGACTCCACACAGACTGAGAACCGCTCGCAACACTCGCGCGGTCAAGCGCAAACTCTCTGGTCACAGATGCTACAATGCCTCGCCATCGCTGCTATGTTACATACGTGTTTCAACGTCCATATTGTTCGGCTTCCAACGAATATCCAAAGAACACTTGTAACCTTCCCGCAGAATTTTGTAATGACAATAATTAAATGAAAATGGGCATCGTGCTAAACGTAACCTCCCAGCAGAAATAAAAGAAAAGTTTATGGTAATGAAAACGTGCCAAAAGTTAGTTCCCCACAAGATTACTGAATAATAATGACCCAATGTAAACTTGACACAAAAATTGAGAAATCAAGATTAATCATTAAACCCACAATAATAGGGCAGCATCGCTGACCTTAGGCCCTGTGCAATAATTAATCTGATAATTGATTCTGGGAGGAAAAACATAGGAAATATTGTTTCAATTGGAATGATTCTTTTCTTAAAAACGATTCCTTTGAAAACAAAATTATTATTGGGGCATTTCTTGAACAAATTAATTACAATTAACATACATTACATTATCAGATCTGCGCAATGCTGCTTCATTACCTTATTTAACAATATACCTCGTCCCGAACCTTGACCAGAGATGTAAAGGGCGCACGCCGCCGACCCATGCCGACGCCCGCTCAGTACTACCGTCCACTCGCTACTACAGTTGGCTGACTACTTCCTCTCGCGACTCGGTACACACAACATCCTACTCGCAACTGAGTACAACTCGCAACTGAACACTCGCGCGGTCAAGCGCAGACTAGACACGATAAATAACTCTCTGGTCAGAGATTCTGTCATGCCTCGCCATCGCTGGTAATGAATACATATGAAACGTACGCGTTTCAGGACTTGCCATGAGCAACAAATTTTTTGTTGACTAATTGACTTTACAATCACAGAATATACAGATGTAGAACATGAAGTAAATGTGGTGCAAATGCACCAAGTACAAAACATATTAGACAATAACAAAATGTGACTACAAAACATATTAACAAATGACATAAGTGCACATGCACTGTAAAATTCTTCAACGTTTTCACAACAAATAAACATAATGAGTACAAATCTCATTGACAAATGACATAAGTGCACATGTACTGTAGTTCAGAACATATCAGCAAATCAAAATGCACATACAATGAGTAGAAATCATGTCAGAAAAATGACAAAAGTGCACACGCACTGAAATTCAGAATATATCAGCAAATCACAAAATGTATATACAATAAGTAGAAATCATGTTAGAAAAATGACAAAAGTGCACACGCACTGTAGTTCAGAATATATCAGCAAATCGAAAAAAATGTATAGGCTATGAATACAAATGATGTTAGCAAAAAAAAAATGACTTTCACTATGTTACAAGAATTAGGATCGGAAAGGGAAGGATTGCATCATGGTTGTAGCACTTTAGGTTGCACGCAGCTGCACTGAAAGTCCATATCTTTCCACAGAAGTACAACACCAAGTGAGACAATCTGAAGTTCTTTTCCCAGAAGTGTTTATCAGCGTAGCCAAGACACTGAAATGTCGTAGTAATATTCCATGTTATCATTTGGGCAGTACATCAGGTACACCAAACAGTGGGACCATAATAACGTCTCCATCGCTCACGGTGGTGGACAGCATGTCGTGTCAACACCACGCTCTTACAAGGCACACCAACGTAGAATTAGTGCAAAAACCAAATATAGTGCTCCATGATCAAGAGGATATACAGGACAAATGGATATTGCAGTAATTCAGGGTAGTTAGGTCAGAAGGTGAAGGACATTAAGTCACATACTAGTCTTCATTGGGAATTACATTAGTAGTTTGCGGCAGTCATAGCCCAGTTATTGAACATTTCTGTACCATGTATGTAGTATTACAGAAAAATGTTCATTAATTGTTTTACAGAGAACATTGGCACTAATTACCTAAGTACAAATCATCAGTAGTCATTACTTAAAACAGGAGGTAGTCAATAACATAGTATTACAGAATAATGTTGATAATTAATCATTGGTCATCCCAATACAGTAATCAGTAGCATTCATTTCCCAGTTACAAAGCATTATTAATTAATCATTGGTCATCTCAATACAGTAGCATTCATTTCTCAGTTGCAAAGTATTATTAATTAATCATTGGTCATACCAATACAGTAATCAGTAGCATTCATTTCCCAGTTACAAAGCATTATTAATTAATCATTGGTCATCTCAATACAGTAATCAGTAGCATTCATTTCCCAGTTACAAAACATTATTAATTAATCATTGGTCATCCCAATACAGTAATCAGTAGCATTAGCATTCATTTCTCAGTTACAAAGCATTATTAATTAATAATTGGTCATCTCAATACAGTAATCAGTAGCATTAGCATTCATTTCTCAGTTACAAAGCATTATTAATTAATCATTGGTCATCTCAATACAGTAATTAGTAGCATTCATTTCCCAGTTACAGAGCATTATTAATTAATCATTGGTCATCTCAATACAGTAATGAAATTATGCGCATAGTATTTATGCATTCATTATTCAAGTGACATACTATTCAGAGCTAATCAGTATTACTCAGAACTCTCTTAAACTGGTATCATTATTTGGGACTGGTAATACATTTTTTTGTTAGCAATGCGTTGCTTTGGGTAATTATAGGGGAAAGCAAGAAGAAAAAAAAATTTGCTTCTGGGTTGTTCCTGTAAATGAAAATGTGTAACGTCATTCGTCATGAGTCAGCTGTAGCAAGGTTATGAAACAAGTAGAGTATATGTAATAACATTCATAAATGACATAGATTTAATGAACAACTGCTTATAGCACATTAATTTCATAAATAATTTCTCCTGCAAAAATATACAAAAAAATGGATTATTAAGCTGAAAGAAGAAACGCATTTTATGATGAAAAGTAGTGAACTTCAAATTAACAGGTAGTGAAATGTGTATAAAAATTTGTTCCATAGCTGTCTTTTCCAAAACCTTCAGTCATTATACTATGCAATATAACACCTGCTGTCAAAGCGAACTGCAACAAATACTTAAATAACTACATAGCATGAATACATAACTTCCACATTATCCTCATCTGTAAAGAAAAACTTCATTATCCATCACTTCATTATCTATATTATCATAACTCCATTATTATCATCACCTGTAAAGAAAAACTTCATTATCCATAGTAGCATATTCTTCAACATCATTCATCAGCATTCATTATCATCTGCAAAAAATCACTTCATTACTCATTATACAACTATTCCTTATTTCTATCATATTTCATCACTAAAACTAAGATGTGTAGTTCTGTCTGACAGCCTGCATCAATCGCCTCGTATTCTGAAAGAAATAATTAGTTAAGACTGCTATTCTACGATATGTATAGTACATTCTTGTTAATGCTTGTTAGTTCTGATCCATTTACTCTTCATCACGAAGTATTGCATTCTCTTTCGTTCATTCCGAAGGTGAAATTCCCATTTTGTTTAATTTGTTTCTTTCACGTATCATTTCTTTCTGAAATTGATGAACAAAGATTAATATCTTGCATTTACATCATATACTCACTAAATAATGACTGGTTTATGGTAACATAATTAAGCATACAGCATAACATGACAGAAAACGTAATATGTGAAAAACTTATATAGTGTTCAGAGGCAAAAATGTACTCAATGTATCACAATGTAACAGTAAAGTAGTCACGATGTTGAGATATCATAAGGCAAAATGTCAAAGTCAACTGGTGTTTGCTATATCTTAACTATTTCATAGTGCATACAAACAAAACATGAAACAATCGTATATACGTAAGAAAGGCAAAAAATGTGACAGTCGTTGTGTTCAGTTTGTATGTTATACAAGTATGTGTAGTTAATAGAGGCGAGAATTAAAGACTTCAATGGAGAGAAAATTTAACAAAATTAATATGTCACTAGATAGCATTGCATAATTATTCATAAGATACGTAAGTTTCTCTGGAAAAAAATGTGCACAGTTTGATATGTAACGACAAGAAGAGCGACCTGCTAACCTTACCTTGCCAGGCACTTGCCAAGAAAAATACGATAATCATCAATAAGTAGTCACATAAATATAATTGCATAAGTGGTCATAAAATGTGTAAATTCATCTGGAAAAATATGCACGGTCTGATGTGTAACGACAAGAAGAGCGACCTGCTAACCTTACCTTGCCGGGCACTTGCCAAGAAAAAATACGGTAATCATCAGTAATTAGTCATGTGAATATAATTGCATAAGTGATCATAAAATTAGAAAAATGGCATTATAGCATGTTAAATCATAAAGTGTCTTCATTCAACAAAAGGTTTGATGTTTGACCAATGGTGTGTGCCTTTGGATTTTCTGGTTCTCAAAATTTCGACGTGTACAACATTGGGGTGAGGAATGCTGCGAATCCGATATGGACCTGCGCATAGAAGTTCAAATTTACTGCACCTATCTTTTCCTTTGTTGGATAAATAGTGTGTACATACTAATATTTTCTGTCCAATGTGAAAGTCACGGCGTGTACAAACCTGTTTTTGCTGTCTTCTCCGGCGTTTGATGTTGTTCAGATGTGTACGGGCGAGTGTTGAGCACCTGACCGCCCAGATGAACCAGGGGACTACTAATAGTGTCTCCTGATAGACCGTTCTGCGATCGTTGCTACGTACGGGCCTCCGCATCTGGGGCGTGGTTTATGCACCAATGCTGACACCTGTTCACAGACGACGAAGGCTGCAATTTGCACTATGGCTGTTGATAAGATATCAGTATATTAGTATATCGATATCTTTACGAAATGTCGACAATAACAGCTATATGGCTCTCAATGAAACTCCGATACCGAAAGGGCGATACAGGATGTCGATATTTTTATTTCATATCATATGCTTTCACAATTTTTGGTAAAGATTTGAAACTGTGCTCTTGAATTTGTAATTGTACATAATTTTACTTTCATTTTGTGAAGAAGTCTTACTACTTTTTGGGCTTTCATCATGTCCAGTCTTTCTCTTTGACTGAGTGAAGCGAGTATAGGTGGCACAAAAGAAGTCCGCTTGCACTGGGTGCCGAGGAAGGGGGGGGGGGGGGACGGTGTAAACGGAATAACAAAGTAGCACAACAAAAAATGGGTTCAAATGGCTCTGAGCACTATGCGACTAAACTTGTAAGGTCATCAGTCGCCTAGAACTTAGAACTAATTAAACCTAACTAACCTAAGGACATCACACACATCCATGCCCGAGGCAGGATTCGAACCTGCGACCGTTGCGGTCGCTCGGCTCCAGACTGTAGCGCCCAGAACCGCACGGCCACTCCAGCCGGCAAAGTAGCACAACAGTTGCGCTAAACATTGTTTCTCAGTTGCGTTAGCAAACAATTTTTGACGCAACTAATGTGCTATTTCTTCACATCTGTATTCTTAAATAACAGTTGCTGAAAATAATGAACAAAAATGTAAATGATAATATTGGTCTTCGTGGTGGGCAATGACGTGTGAGGAGAAATGCTGACGTAATCGGCGCTTGGCGCTATCAGCAGAAACTGCAACGTTTAACTTCACCGCGAAAATTTGACACTACAGTTACTAGATCTCTGACGTTTGCAGAAACGAAAGAACAGGGAGGTCGACATGAAATGCTCCAGACAAATCCGATATGTGATGAAGTGATGAAACCCACTGGACAGCTTTTATTGTGCCACTGATGTGCGGTTACCATTGTTGGCAAAGTATTTATCGTCAAGCATATGAACGTACACCTTTTTCCTTTCAGTTCTTGCTCTAAGGGGGATAAGCAGGCCGCTAGCTTGTTGATTTACAGAACTACTAATAATAAGTCAATACATAAATATGTCTGCCCCGATAGCTGAATGGTCCTGCGAGGCGTCACTGTTACGTAGCACGCTACCGTACTGGCAGGAAAAACACGTTTCAAGTATTTAATAAATTCTGCCGGCATAGCAGCTCAGCGTGTTCGGTCAGAGGTTTTAGCTACCCTCTGTAATAAAAAAAAACTGAGTGAACGGATCAACGAACAACCTGAACGGGTGTCATTGGACGTCAGCCACGAAAAAATTCAACTAACAATAAAGAGCAAAATGAGATTAAAAAAAGGAAAAAAGAAAAAAATTGTCAGCTTGACGGACTGCCGTCCTAAGGGGCCATGGGCGTCGAATGTAAGGGGCGTCCCGGCCAATGACGCCAAACGCTCGTTTCCATTTTTCCAATACACAAATATTCAGTATATTTGCAACGTGCAGCCAATATTTTTATAAGCCGGTACGTCGATATTTTTGCGTCGGAATATCGATATGTCGATACATTTTTTTCCCTATATTGAGGGCCGACAAAGAGATTTTTTTTAAATATTGATACATCTGATTCCCATTTTTTTAAAATATCAGCAATCCTCATTTACACGCCATTACTGCAGCTTGACGTCTACTGAGTGGTGACAGGTAGCATTTTCAGATCAGTCTCCTTTAATGCTCCATCGGACAGATGGCAAACATCCTGCAACAATCGTCCGAAGGGTCCAGTTCGGAGGAAGGAGCGTTGTGGTCTGGGGAATGTTTCCGTGGCATTCTCCTGATAGCTCGTCATTCTGGAAGGCGCAACGGATCGGCATAAATATGCATATATCCTTGAGGACCATGTCAGTCCTCACACGCAGTGTGCTTTTACTCTGTACGATGGCATCTACCAGCAGGACAATGCAATGTGTCACACAGATCGCAGTGTACGTGAAAGGTTCGAAGACCACGAAACTGCTGGAATTTAAACTCAATCGAGAATCTGTGGGACCATCTCGGTCAGGGTGTTAGCGCCATGGATCCACAACCGGGAAACCTAGCGCAGCTGGCTCCGTATCCCTGTCCGTGCTTTCCAGAACTTCACTGACTCTCTTTTTCCACGTGTCGCAACGGTTCTCGCTACAAAGGGTGGTTATTCAACCCTCTAGGCTTGCATCCTTAGAGTCCGCGGAGACAAGAGTAGACGAATTACGGAACGGGTAGAGGCATTGAATCAACGATTCTTCCAGCGATCCATAAGCGAATGGAACTGGAAGAAACCTTAATACGTGGTAAAACAGGAACTATCCTTTTCCCAGTCCTTTTCCCAGTGTTTCATACTGGTTTGTAGAGTAGAGAGTTAGATGTAGCCGGCTGGGGTGGCCGAGTGGTTCTAGGCGCTACAGGCTGGAACCGCGCGACCGCTACGGTCGCAGGTTCGAATCCTGCCTCGGGCATGGATGTGTGTGATGTCCTTAGGTTAGTTAGGTTTAAGTAGTTCTAAGTTCTAGGGGACTGATGACCTCAGCAGTTAAGTCCCATAGTGCTCAGAACCATTTTTTAGAGTAGAGAGGTAGATGTTGGTGAAGACAAATGAGAGTTCACTAGAGATACGTGGATCTTGATAGCGAGTGAGATGGCGCGGTGATTCAGACAATATACTCGCACTCGAAAGTGGATCAAATCCCTACCTAGCCATCCAGATTTACGGTTACTGTGATTTCCTTAGCCAAGTTGAGGAGAATGCTGTGACGGTTTCTTCGCGAAAGACTCAGCCGTCTTTCTTCCCTTACTCAATCTGAGCTTGTGCTCCGTTTCTAATGACCTTGTCGTCAATGGGACGTGAGCACCTGAGCGTATTTATTCTTCCTTTCACTCTAGCTCGGCGATATTAAACTGAGCCGTCAGCTGGACGATCTCAAAGCTCACGAGACGGGCACGTGTGACTGCATCGATGATCCTCTGGCCTTCGTTTCGACCGGACAAAGTCCAAAGTAGCAACATACAGAGATTACATTGTGCAGCCACTTGTATCGTGATTTTTTTTATCGAGTCCACTTCCAAACGCTGTTCCCCGGCACTCCTTTAAGAGCAGCTTTGTGTTGTAAGCTAAAGCTTGATAAGAACTCACATAACCAGTCGTCTGCGGCTGTCTGGCGGAGGCCCGAGGGAAAAGGAAGCTGTTCAAATGTATAAGTCCCTTCCATATTATATTTTTCCGTAATTTTTGGTAAATATTTGAAAATATTCTCTTGAATTAGTAATTGTACATAATTATTTCTTTCACTGTGTGAATGGAAGGGACTTTCCGTTGCAAACAAAATAACAAATAAGTCTGAGATACCGGGCTCAAGGTCTGCTCAGCCAATGAATGTGTAAGTTTCACCATTAATCACTCGAGGTAGACGCCGCAAAAAATGTCTTACAAGGCTGCAGGAGATTCCATCTCCTCATTGTGTCAATTTTGTTGGTTCCCTACCTGTTACATATGTCCACGACAGGGTGCAGAAAACCGTGCATTGACAACGAACAGTTGTTTCGTCTTCAGCGTAAGGGACCATTAGGCAGCGGTATTAGACGGGAATGTGGTCAATGATGCCACTACTTATTCTCCAGGTAGTTCAAAGTTGTCTTCATGGGCTAAATGAATCCGATTCCAATCACCTCACCAAGGAAAAATCCTTTGCAGTACTGGGAACGGAACCTGTGCTCTTTGTGTGGCGGTCAGGCACACGGACCGTTCAGCTACTGAGAGGAGTTGTATTACAAATATGTTGACAACAAGAACAGGAAAAATAATGATTTATCCAGTACGTAGGTGTTTCAGTTTCGGTGAGGTCAAAAATAATGGTATGAAATCTTTCTGTGCATTTACGAGAAAGACAAAAATAAAATGGCACAAAATATGGATCATAGTTTGAACTGCCAGCCAACACATATTGTAAACGAAAGGATGATACATTGTTGGTAGATCATTTATCATAATCGCGAAGAAAATAAACATGATGTTTGCTCCCATCTAACAACATTTTGTACGATACGGCCAGTCTTTAAGAGGATATTCGTTACACACAGAAGAGGAAAATTTTATATCGATACGAGAGAGGAGTGCTTTGTTTCTGTCTCACAATTTACATTCTACAACTCTTCATAATAGTAGTGGCATTCAATAAGTAATGCAACACATTTTTTGTCCGTCAATTTACGTTGACAAAAAGCGGAAGCTATAACATCGTTGAATATTCCAGCTTCAGTAACTATAGTTCCGATAGATGGCACCGCTAGACTTAGCCTTCAAAATGGCGTCTATAAAAATGACGTCTACAACTGAGGTGCGTACCAGGCTGAGAGCTGTCATTTAGTTTCTTTTGGCGGAAAACCGGAGCATCGTAGATATTCTTAGGGGCTTCCAGAATGTCTAAGGAAACATGGCGGTGAACAAAAGCACGGTGAGTCGTTGGGCGAGGCGTCTGCCATCATCGGAACAAGCTCGCGCAGACTTGTCCGATCACACGCGTGCCATCCGGCCGCACATAGTTGTGCTACCCTCACGAAATCGAAGAAATAACTTCAGTGTGTTCGTTTCCACAAAAATGCAAACGAATTTCTTCTCCATGGCAGTGCGAGGCTTCACACAAGTCTGTGCAGCTGAGAGGAGCTCACAAAACTTCACTGGACTGTTCTTCCTCATCCACCCTACAGCTCTGATTCGCATCTTCCGACTTCCATCGATTTGGCCCAATGGAGGATGCTCTTCGCGGGAAGCAGTACGTGGGTGATTGGGAGGTTATTGATGCGGCAAGACAGTGTACCATGCGGGCGTACAGACCGACCCAGCAGAGTAGCGTACGATCATCGCATTGAACGGCGATTGTGTCTACAACTAGGGCTTTGTAGTAAAAAATATTGGGAATAGTACGCTGTATTGGAATCCTGAACAAAACCAACCTGCTTCTAGGAAAAAAATCTGTTGCATTACTTGTTGGATACCCCTCGTACATTAATCATGAGAAAGTTAGGAAGACAAGGCCAGCGTTGTTGTTGTTGTTACGGTGTTCTTCAGTCCGAAGACTAGTGGACGCAGAAGCAACTCTTCACGCTAGTCCGTCCCCCTCAAGCCTCTTCATCTCTCCATAATTACTGCCACCTACAAACATTTCAACCCGACTACAGTATTCAGTCCTTAGTTTACCTCTACAGTTTTTCTCAGATCGATTCATCAAATCTTCATTAATTATTCGACCTACCTATCTAATACTCAGCATTCTTCTACGGCATCACAAAGGCTTCTATTCTCTTATTGTCTGACTAGCTTACAGTCCACAGTGATACACTCCCGACGAATACCTTCACTAAGGACTTCCCAACACTTAAATTTAAGTTAGATTTTAGTAAATTATCCCTTTTCAGAAATGCTTTCTTGCTATTGGCAGTCTACACTTTATACCCCCTCTACTTCGACCATCATCTATTTGTTTTGCTGCACTTATCTACCACTATTAGTGTCTGATTTAGTTGCTTAATTCCCTCAACATCGTCTGATTTAATTCGGCTGCATTCCATTCCCATTGTTTTAGTTTTGTTGGTGTTAATCTTACAGCCTGTCCTCACTACACTATCCTGTCCATTCAACTGGTCTGCCAAGTTCTTTGCCATTGCTGGCAGATTTACAGTCTCATCGGCAAATCTCAAAGTTTTATATCCGTTCCTGAGTTTCAGTTCCCTTTCCAAATTTCTCCTTTGTCCCTTTACGTCTTTCTCAGTGCACATATTGAATATCACTGTGGAGAGTCTGCAACCTTGTATCACTCCCTTCTTAACTATTTCTTCTGTTCCTGAAGACACTCGAGCAGATGAGGCGTCTTCAAAGCAAATACGAGGGCTGTCCAGAAAGTAAGTTACGATCGATCGCGAAATGGAAACGACTATGAAAATCCGATAAAGCTTTGCAGAGATGTGTTGGGCAGTGTCTCTAGTATGACTCTAGGTGGAATTATGTCGCTCTTTTCATTCCTGAGCTCTTAGTGAGCGCGTAAAGATGTTATAGAAAATAGTGTCTCCCGCCAAGTACGAGGGCCTGGTGAGAATTTCCCCCTGAAGCTATGCAACCAACATTACATAACTGTCGTGCGGTTTCTTCTTCAAGACAATTCTCAGCCTCATTCTGCAGGGGCATTGAAGATGTTCCTGCATCGTTTCAATTGGAAATGTTTGGTTACCCACAACACAGCCCGTAATTGTCTCCCACTGAGTTTCATCTCTGCTCAAACGGACCGCTGGCTATGAAGACAACATTTTGGCACAGACAACGAGCTTTAGGCCAGCGTAGAGAATTGGCGGAAAGCACTGGCGGCTGCCTTCTATGATGAGGGTATTGGAAAGTTGGTACAACGCTACGACGAATGTCTGAGTCAGAACGGCGACTACGTAGAGAAGTAGCTGAAAGGTGTAGCTAACTGTTACAAATGAAACATTTTTGATTTTCACTGTGATTTTCATTTCGCGATCAATCGTAACTTACTATCTGGACAGCCCTCGTAGTTTCTCATCTGCTCCTATTCCCTTAGTGTTCTATGATGCTTGTAGCACATGTATCCAGCAGAGAAAATGGTCCAGCTAATGCATAAACAATCATATTTCCTTCGACAGCGGGAGATGCAAATATTATTCTGTTGGATACCAGGGCACGTGAAAATTTGTGAAATGAACTAGCAGACCAAGCTGCCAAGGAGACCTGCTGGAAACGTGACACGCCGCAATGTACCATTCCTCTATAAGCCTTTATTTCACTGTTGTGTCAGATCCATGCCATAGTGGTGGTAGGGGAAGGGAAGGGGGAGGTGGTTGGCAGTGAGGGACAATAAAATGTTGTTGGTGAAGGCAACTGTCTGCCTGTGGCGTTCCTCGCGCCGTTTCTCGGATCGGATGAAGTGACCGTGATCCACCTCCGAATTGGCACTGATCTTTAACATATGGCTACACACTACAGCGAGAGGATTCCCCAGTATGTGATGGCTGTGGTGAGCAAATCACTGTAGGGCACATTTTAACTGATTAGATTATGTGGTGTGAAGAGGGGGCGGGAGCGAATATTTGTAGGGATCTGCCCTCAGTTTCAGCTTACTAAGAGACGTGGGTGGCTAAGGTTTTAAAGTTTTGTGAAGTGTCTGGACTCCAGTTCAACCTTTTCAGGCTAGATATTTAAGTGGGTTTCAGAGTGGCTCTTTATTCCAGCGGCTACTGCTGTATTACTTTGAATCTTTCTCCTTTCCTTTTTCCGTAAGTTTTCAGTGTTTGTTTTAGGGTGAGTCACCTAATGTTACCGCTGGATATATTTCGTAAACCACATCAAATACTGACGAACCGATTCCACACACCGAACGTGAGGAGAGGGGCTAGTGTAGTTGTTTAATACAAACCATACAAAAATGCACGGAAGTATATTTTTTAACACAAACCTACGTTTTTTAAAAATGGAACCACGTTAGTTTTGTTAGCACATCTGAACATATAAACAAATACGTAATCAGTGCCGTTTGTTGCATTGTAAAATGTTAATTACATCCGGAGATATTGTAACCTAAAGTTGACGCTTGAAACCTCCGACGTTCAGTTGCGTGTTGTAACAAACACGGGCCACGGTCGGCGAGCAGCATCTGCAGGGACATGTTTACGATGACGACCGTGTTTACGAGTGTGGCTGTAGTGCACTGTTGTGGTTTGGTCTAGCTGTCGCAGGGTCCGCATGTACCGCTTGCAGCTATTGTTCATCTGCATTCGTCTCCGCACGCAGACCAACTGTGGTACACCGTGTTACCAGACGTCTGTGATAGTGTAGTGTTGTAGGAACTGTGACCATGGTGTAATCGAACTCTGAAAAGGCGGAGATGATACTCATCTATGGCGAGTGTCGACGAAATGCAGCTGAAGCCTGCTGCGTGTATGGCTCTGAGCACTATGGGACTCAACTGCCGAGGTCATCAGTCCCCTAGAACTTAGAACTACTTAAACCTAACTAACCTAAGGACATCACAAACATCCATGCCCGAGGCAGGATTCGAACCTGCGACCGTAGCGGTCTTGCGGTTCCAGACTGCAGCGCCTTTAACCGCGCGGCCACCCCGGCCGGCTGCAGGGTGTATGCAGAACGGTACCCAGACAGAGAGCATCCAACGTGCCGCACATTGCAAAACATCTACCGCCAACTGTATGCAACAGGTATGGTCGTAGCACGTAAATGGGTCCGTAACAGGCCCGTCACAGGAGAAGCGGGTGCAGTTGGTGTGTTAGCTGCTGTTGCCATGAACCCACACATGAGTACACGGGACATTGCGAGAGCCGGTGGACTGAGTCAAAGTAGTGTCATGCGCATACTGCATCGTCACCGCTTTCACCCGTTTCATGTGTCGCTACATCAGCAATTACATGGTGATGACTTTAATCATCGAGTGCAATTCTGTCAATGGGCATTAACAGAGAATGCGTTGCAGTTCTACCTGTTTACCGATGAAGCGGGTTTTACAAACCACGGGGCAGTGAATCTACGGAACATGCATTACTGGTCCGTGGACAATCCTCGCTGGCTCAGACAGGTAGAGCGACAGCGACCGTGGACTGTAAATGTATGGTGCGGAATCATTGGCGACCACCTCATTGGTCCTCACTTCATTGCAGGGGCCCAAACTGCTGCAACATACATCGCGTTTCTACAGAATGATCTGCCCACTGGAAACGCGTCGACGTATGTAGTATCAGCATGATGGTGCACCTGCACATTCCGCAATTAACACTAGGCTGACCCTTGACAGGATGTTCGACGGGCGTTTCATAGGACGTGGAGGACGCATAAATTGGCCAGCCCGTTCTCCTGATCTTACACCTCTGGACTTCTTTCTGTGGGGTACGTTAAAGGAGAATGTGTACCGTGATGTGCCTACAACCCCAGAGGATATGAAACAATGTATTGTGGCAGCCTGCGGCGACATTACACCAGATGTACTGTGGCGTGTACGACATTCATTACGCCAGAGATTGCAATTGTGTGCAGCAAATGATGGCCACCACATTGAACATCTATTGGCCTGACATGTCAGGACACACTCTATTCCACTCCGTGATTGAACACGGAAACCACTTGTGTACGTGTACCTCACCCCTAATGGTAATGTACATGTGTGTCAGTGAAAAAGACCAATAAAAAGGTGTTAGAACGTGGACGTAATGTGCTGTTCCAGTCTCTTCTGTACCTAAGGTCCATCAACGTTCCCTTTGGATCCCTACGTAATTCGGTTCTCTCCGATACACACGATCGAACAGCGGAGGAGTGGTACTCAAGCGTCAACTTTGGGTTACAATATCTCCGAATGTAATTAACATTTTACAATGCAACAAACGGTACTGATTACGTATTTGCTTATATGTTCAGATGTGCTAACAAAACTAACGGGGTTCCATTTAAAAAAACGTAGGTTTGTGTTAAAAAACTGACTTCCGTGCATTTTTTTATGGTTTGTATTAACCAATTACACTAGCCCCTCTCCTCACGTTCGGTGTGTGGAATCGATTCGTCAGTATTTGATGTGGTTTACGAAATATATCCAGCGGTAATGTTAGGTGACTCACCCTATATATATATATATATATATATATATATATATATATATATATATATATATATATGTGTGTGTGTGTGTGTGTGTGTGTGTGTGCGTTTAGAGCGTCGTTTGTGTTTTCCTTGTCGTTACAGTTTTTTAATGTTTTGCGCCCTTTATCCAATCTCATTGAACAAGTTTTAGTACGGGCGCTAAAGGTCATGCTGTCGTGCACCCACTCCAACATATTATCATCCGTTTCACTGATAGCAAAGCAGAGACGTGACCCACGTCAATGCTTGCGTTGTCACGCGCGTCACTTTCTGTCCTTACCTCGACTCTTTAAGTGATTATTACAGGCTAAGTGAGGGTTTAACTGTTTACTAGTGTTTATCGTGGACGTAGTTTCTGACACAGTGAAATGAAAGTGTACGCAGACGCGGAGACAGCAGATGCCCGTTTGTCGTGTGCAGTAGCATACGGTAACGGTCGTGCTACTCCATGTTTCTACTGCGAAAGATTTCCAGAAATTGATTTAATGTACTCCATACACAATAATGCTCCTACTTGTTTCAGTATGAACGATCGTCTGTTAAATAACAGATAACGTGAAAGATGGTTAGGAAGAGATGGACCAATCCCATGGCCTCCATTTTCTACAACTACATCTAAATAAACACTTTGCACGCACTGTACAATAGATGGCGGAGGGTATATCGTATCAGTATTCCTTTCTATTCCATACGCGTGCTGAGCGAAGGACAAATGACTGTCTCAATGCCTTTCTATGCACCCTGGTCCCTCGTATCTTTTTCTCATGACCCCTACGGGATATGTACGTTAGTGGCAGCATAAAGTCGCACAGTCATCTTCGCATACAAGTTCTCAAATTTTATCCAATACGATTCTGCGAGGGCTGGGCTATATCGACCTGTTACGATCTTAGCAGCATGTGCCTGAATATTTATTCGATGTCATTCGTACTTGACTAGAACTACAACACTGCAATAAATATCTTAGAATTGACTGCAATGACGACTGGTATGCGAATTCCTTTACAGATGCATTTCCCAAAAATCTTCCAACTAGTCTTCTACTCGCCTTCTCTGATACTGATTTTGCGTGATCGTCCTACTTCATGTCGTTTCTTCTTATTAACCCTAAATCCCCAATCGAAGTGACGTGCTCAAGATGCTCACCACGAATATTGTAATTAGATATTATTGTGTATTGTACTGTGTGTATTAAACCGGGGACCTAGAAACGACGGAGAGGCTTCGTCCCGTAGTAGCGCTCAGTGGTTCACAACCCCACAACAGGCCACAGCAATCCACCCACCCCACCGGCGCCCCACACACAACCCAGGGTTATTGTGCAGTTCGGTCCCCAGTAGACCCCCCCCCCCCCCCCCCCCAGGAACGTCTCATACCAGACGAGTGTAACCCCAAATGTTTGCGTGGAAGAGTAATTAAGGTATAGGCGTACTTCTACATCTACATCTACATCTATACTCCGCGAGCCACCTTACGGTGTGTGGCGGAGGGTACTTATTGTACCACTATCTGATCCCCCCTTCCCTGTTCCATTCACGAATTGTGCGTGGGAAGAACGACTGCTTGTAAGTCTCCGTATTTGCTCTAATTTCTCGGATCTTTTCGTTGTGATCATTACGCGAGATATATGTGGGCGGTAGTAATATGTTGCCCATCTCTTCCCGGAATGTGCTCTCTCGTAATTTCGATAATAAACCTCTCCGTATTGCGTAACGCCTTTCTTGAAGTGTCCGCCACTGGAGCTTGTTCAGCATCTCCGTAACGCTCTCGCGCTGACTAAATGTCCCCATGACGAATCGCGCTGCTTTTCGCTGGATCATGTCTATCTCTTCTATTAATCCAACCTGGTAAGGGTCCCATACTGATGACCAATACTCAAGAATCGGACGAACAAGCGTTTTGTAAGCTACTTCTTTCGTCGATGAGTCACATTTTCTTAGAATTCTTCCTATGAATCTCAACCTGGCGCCTGCTTTTCCCACTATTTGTTTTATGTGATCATTCCACTTCAGATCGCTCCGGATAGTAACTCCTAAGTATTTTACGGTCGTTACCTCTTCCAATGATTTACCACCTATGGCATAATCGTACTGGAATGGATTTCTGCCCCTATGTATGCGCATTATATTACATTTATCTACGTTTAGGGAAAGCTGCCAGCTGTCGCACCGTGCATTAATCCTCTGCTGGTCCTCCTGGAGTACGTACGAGTCTTCTGATGTTGCTACTTTCTTGTAGACAACCGTGTCATCTGCAAATAGCCTCACGGAGCTACCGATGTTGTTAACTAAGTCATTTATGTATATTGTAAACAATAAAGGTCCTATCACGCTTCGCTGCGGTACTCCCGAAATTACCTCTACATCTGCAGATTTTGAACCGTTAAGAATGACATGTTGTGTTCTTTCTTCTAGGAAATCCTGAATCCAATCACAAACCTGGTCCGATATTCCGTAAGCTCGTATTTTTTTCACTAAACGTAAGTGCGGAACCGTATCAAATGCCTTCCTGAAGTCCAGGAATACGGCATCAATCTGCTCGCCAGTGTCTACGGCACTGTGAATTTCTTGGGCAAATAGGGCGAGCTGAGTTTCACATGATCTCTGTTTGCGGAATCCATGTTGGTTATGATGAAGGAGATTTGTATTATCTAAGAACGTCATAATACGAGAACACAAAACATGTTCCATTATTCTACAACAGATTGACGTAAGCGAAATAGGCCTATAATTATTCGCATCTGATTTATGACCCTTCTTGAAAATGGGAACGACCTGCGCTTTCTTCCAGTCGCTAGGTACTTTACGTTCTTCCAGCGATCTACGATAAATTGCTGATAGAAAGGGGGCAAGTTCTTTAGCATAATCACTGTAGAATCTTAAGGGTATCTCGTCTGGTCCGGATGCTTTTCCGCTACTAAGTGATAGCAGTTGTTTTTCAATTCCGATATCGTTTATTTCAATATTTTCCATTTTGGCGTCCGTGCGACGGCTGAAGTCAGGGACCGTGTTACGATTTTCCGCAGGGAAACAGTTTCGGAACACTGAATTCAGTATTTCTGCCTTTCTTCGGTCGTCCTCTGTTTCGGTGCCATCGTGGTCAACGAGTGACTGAATAGGGGATTTAGATCCGCTTACCGATTTTACATATGACCAGAACTTTTTAGGGTTCTTGTTTAGATTGTTTGCCAATGTTTTATGTTCGAATTCGTTGAATGCTTCTCTCATTGCTCTCTTTACGCTCTTTTTCGCTTCGTTCAGCTTTTCCTTATCAGCTATGATTCGACTACTCTTAAACCTATGATGAAGCTTTCTTTGTTTCCGTAGTACCTTTCGTACATGATTGTTATACCACGGTGGATCTTTCCCCTCGCTTTGGACCTTAGTCGGTACGAACTTATCTAAGGCGTACTGGACGATGTTTCTGAATTTTTTCCATTTTTGTTCCACATCCTCTTCCTCAGAAATGAACGTTTGATGGTGGTCACTCAGATATTCTGCGATTTGTGCCCTATCACTCTTGTTAAGCAAATATATTTTCCTTCCTTTCTTGGCATTTCTTATTACACTTGTAGTCATTGATGCAACCACTGACTTATGATCACTGATACCCTCTTCTACATTCACGGAGTCGAAAAGTTCCGGTCTATTTGTTGCTATGAGGTCTAAAACGTTAGCTTCACGAGTTGGTTCTCTAACTATCTGCTCGAAGTAATTCTCGGACAAGGCAGTCAGGATAATGTCACAAGAGTCTCTGTCCCTGGCTCCAGTTCTGATTGTGTGACTATCCCATTCTATACCTGGTAGATTGAAGTCGCCCCCTATTACAATAGTATGATCACGAAACTTCTTCACGACGTTCTGCAGGTTCTCTCTGAGGCGCTCAACTACTACGGTTGCTGATGCAGGTGGTCTATAGAAGCATCCGACTATCATATCTGACCCACCTTTGATACTTAACTTACCCCAGATTATTTCACATTCGCATTCGCTAATAACTTCACTGGATATTATTGAATTCTTTACTGCTATAAATACTCCTCCACCATTGGCGTTTATCCTATCCTTGCGGTATATATTCCATTCTGTGTCTAGGATTTCGTTACTGTTCACTTCCGGTTTTAACCAACTTTCCGTTCCTAATACTATATGCGCACTATTTCCTTCAATAAGAGATACTAATTCAGGAACCTTGCCCTGGATACTCCTGCAGTTTACCAATATTACGTTAACTTTTCCTGTTTTTGGTCTCTGAGGACGGACGTTCTTTATCAACGATGATAATGTCCTCTCTGGTAAGCCGTCAGGTATTTTATCGTTTCGCCCAAGGGGGGGTCCCTCTAACCTAAAAAACCCCCGTGTGCACGCCACACGTACTCTGCTACCCTAGTAGCTGCTTCCGGTGTGTAGTGCACGCCTGACCTGTCTAGGGGGGCCCTACTTGGAGACAGTGTCTGCACAGCAATCGCCGACATAGTGTAACTGAGGCGGAATAAAGAGAACCAGCCAGCATTCGCTGAGGCAGATGGAAAACCACCTTAAAAGCCATCCACAGGCTGACCTGCACACCGGACCTCGACGCTAATCCGCCTGGCGGATTTGTGCCGGGGACCGGCACGCCTTCCCGCTCGGGAAGCATCGCGCTACACCGCGCGGCTAGCCGGGCGGGCAATTAGATGCTATACTGTTCTTTCTCGTTGTTAGAGACATGCATCCACATTTGAAGAAAGATCCTATTCGTACACCAAGCGCAATTTTTATCCAAATCTTTCCGTAGTTCTTTATGATCGTTCATTGACGATATTCTCTTCTACAGAATCAGTAGTAATCACGATCATTCAGTAAGTAGTCTTATAGTGCTGTTAATCATAACTGATAAATCATTTATATATATTGGAAACATTATGTTTCTTTTACGCTTCCTTCAGGCACACGCGATATTATTGTTTCTGTTTAACATTCTCCGTCCAGTATAATCTTCTGGGTTCTGTCATCAGATATTTTTCGGAATTAAAATCACTGGACTCTTTTTTTGGGGGGTGGGGAGTTGGGGGGTGGGAATGGGGATTTGAAATTCCTTGTGTATCGAAGCGTTGTTCAAGATGCAGCGAGTGTTCTTGTCCGTGTTACGGAATGCTACGAAACCATCTACCATAATTCAGAGACATATACGTCAGCGATTCCAGGAATCGGTGCAAAGAAGGGTTCTGTATTTATGGGTGCCACCGGTGGACATTTAGAGCATTTCTTGTAACAATGAGTTTCATGTGGTGTGCTGAATCGTTCTGTTCCTGTGTTCCATGAGCAACGCACACGAATAATTGTGAAACATGAGTTATGGGAAAGGGATAAAACGTTTCCAGAACCAAGCAAATATTTTTTTCCGAGTGTGAACAAGGTATTCTTGAAATTTGGCCGTATCTTTTGTTACACCCTGCGTATTTGAACACAAAATCCTACGAAGTGAATAGCGGATTGTGATGCAAGTGAACACTGTTACCGGTAGTAGTGGGGTCTTGATACCACTATGTTGCCATTAAAAAAACAAGTGACTGCGTCACGGATCGTTGACAGTTATCTGGTAGCATTAGTTTGAGTTTTCAGGAAAGAGGCCCAGTATCATGTTTAACAAGAGATTGGAGTTTCCATCTTCAGGACATCAGTACAATGTAGTCTTGGTTTAGCATCTTATTTCCTGAGTGATACAGAGCATTGAATATTATAAACCGAGTCGGAATTGAAAGTGTGGAATTCTCGGATCGTTCATGTGGAAACTTCTATCTTTTGTGACTTCAAACGCAAAGATTTCAGTATTCCCAAAATTTTCCGTAGCAACTCGTAACTTAATTTAAGCTGTAGGACCTCACTGATCAGTCACGAAACATATTAAAAACACGTTTCAAATAGAAGACTGTTTATTATCGTTTTATTATTTTATCAACAGTTAGGTTGTTGGAGAGCGTGCACTATCACGATTTAAAGACAATAGGTGGAAAAAATTTATAATCAAATTGTTAAAGGATCTCTGAATATTTACTTGCATTAATAGAGGGAAACCACGGAAACCTGTCATAATGACTAGTCGAAACTTAATGCAGCTAATGTGGTAAAGTGTTCAATTCATAATTTTAATAACTGCGTTACCTTTCTCAATCGTTACCATTGACAAAAATGGACAGCCATGTCATCTTTTAGAGATTTTACACACATGTATCTTTCTATCTTTGGAATACTCTTTTCTGCAGAAGGGGAGAGGCAAAAACATTGATGCAGTTTAAAAGAAACAACGTGACCCGCTATTACTAATGTTACCAACAGATAACAACCATTAATTTATTATACACTGTTGGAATATTTACTACCGAGAGAGCGAGCGAAAAATAAATGCTCAGTTTTCCCGGCGCTGTTACGGATAGATTTCCCACGCTCATAGCCTCCTAACCAGGCGTTCTACATCTATGTTTAGGACTTGAATTTGTGATTACGAGTATCTTAATACAGCGATCCTTGCTGAGATGAAATTCTTTCCATGTTCTCACGCAAAAGATTGTGTTGATAACACAGAATGGCATGTAGGTTATCTGTGAGTAGTTTCGCAACGTCGAGAGTCAGTAAAGATAAGATATATTCGAAGGCCTTTTGTTACTGGATCTTCCCCTCTAGAGGTGATTATTGATTGAAATTCTGACAAGAGTATGGCAAAAAGAGTTTGCAGAGACACAGTTTAATTCGCTTCCTGCTACTTTGAAGAGAGGGTGTACATTGAGCGACTTTGTTCTCTAATTTACAATCAGATTTTAAAAAATGGTTCAAATGGCTCTGAGCACTATGGGACTTAACATCTATGGTCATCAGTCCCCTAGAACTGAGAACTACTTAAAACTAACTAACCTAAGGACATCACACAACACCCAGTCATCACGAGGCAGAGAAAATCCCTGATCCCGCCGGGAATCGAACCCGGGAACCCGGGCGTGGGAAGCGAGAACACTACCGCACGACCACGAGCTGCGGACAAGCAGATTTTAAAAACATCTCATTGAAACGGATGTACTGCCGGTGGTCTGTGTTTTTCTAACACAATATTTCGATGTCGTACCTCGGCGTCTTATAGGTGCTTCCTGTGACTGAACGACAGGCTTTTTCTTTTTCTTTTTCACTTTTCATTCTCTGCCCTGAGGGGACAGAGCGGGCTGTTTTAGGGCTTGCTACTTGCCCTTTGCAGCCATAGGTTTTAACACTTTATTTTTAAACAATTATTACGTTCCTCTTGTTACATAGGGCAAGTTTTCTTTAGATCGTTAACAATTACAATCAAAATGTTAGGTAATATTACAATACAGTTTTTTTCTTTCTATTATAGTTCATAGTTATAGATAGATTACAGCATAAGTAATTTCTTATGTTACTATACATATACATATATTTTACAGTTTTTATTTAACATTGGAAGCTATGTGGAGAGCATAACATACGGAACTGATGTCATCAATAGCAATATTAATAACAATATAGTAATAAAAGAATTCTTTTCCATTTTGTTAATTAGAGTGCAGAGCGAGGGAGGAGGAGTAGAGGGAGTCGGGATTTTATTTGGTATGTCTTGGTGGATGTTTTGTGGGCCATGTTCTTGTGTGCATGGTAGTGTTTGTGTTTTATTCGTGTGTTATTTCGTCTAGGTGTGGGAGGATGGTGGTATTTGTTGTTAGTGATGATAGGATGGTGGCGAGATCGGGGTATGTCTTTGCTGTGTTGTGTGCGACTGTGTGAGAGGATGTTGTGTATTTAAATTTAGGTTTCCTGTGTGTTCTTTGGTTGACTGTGATAATGTCCTCATGTCCGGTCTTTTGTTTAGGATATGATTTCCGTATCTGGCTCTCATTCTGGCTAATCTGGTTTGTAGTGGCTCCATTCTGGTTGCCTCATAGACTTCGTTGCTGGGTGTTATATATGGTAGACTTGCGATACTTGGTAAGAGTCTGCATTCCGTGCTAAACAGTTTTTTCGCGATCGGTGCATGTATGCCTTCCAGGGGGGCTGCTGCGTACTCTAAAACCGGACGAATGAAGCTTTTGTATGTATGTATTGCCGTTTGAGTGTTGCAGCCATGGAAGCGTCCCTGTACCTGTCGTATTAGGTTTTGTCTGAGCCGGGTTTTGTTAAGGAGGTGCGTCAGGTGGGTCTTCCAGAATGACAGGCTGACAGTGTCCCGTATTTATGTCTGGACGGTGTCTGGCGTTCCCTACGCCGTCCGCTCCCGCTGCGACCGTGTCGGTTGGTTGCCAGAAGTCCCGTCTTCCGTCCGCGCCCGCTTCCGCTGTTTTCCCCGGTGGCAGCCGTTTCATGGCGTACCCAACCAGGTCCGCGCCCGCCAGGCGCGTTCCTCGCACTGTCCACAGGCTGCGTCTGCTGTTGGTGACCGTTCCGATTTTCTCCAACGCCCCTGTCATTCTCCTGGTCATGTGTTTTCTTCCGTTTTGTTTTTTTTTTGCAATAGGTCCAAAGCCCGGTTACACGCCGTGCTGAGTTGGTATCCAGCTTCCTGGTTTATCAAGTTCTCTGTCATCTTGATTTCGATCGATTCAGTGATGACGCTATCTCAAAATATGGGAGTCTGAGATAAGATCCTGTTTTTATCATAATTCATGGTGTGCTCAAGTTCCAAGCAATGTTCTGCTGTTTCCGATTTAGTGGCTTGTTGTAGCCTGGTATGCATTTGGTGCTCTTTATATCTTATGTCAACGGTCCTGGTGGTCCGGCCAATGTAAGACATACCGCATTCACATGGTATATGGTAGATACCAGGTTTTCTCAATCCCAGATCATCCTTAACCGTTCTAAGAAGCGCCCCGATCTTGTTTGGAGGGCAGAACGCACTCTTGATATTGTACTTTTTCTGTATTCTGCTGATCTTAGTAGATATAGGTCCTGCATACGGTAGAAAGGCTACCCTCCTGATCTATTCTTCTTGTTCTTCTCCCTCAGTATCAGGTCGTCTGGAGGGATATAGCGCCTTGCGGATGTCCTTTGTTGAGTATCCGTTGTCTGCGAACACCTGCTATAGGTGTTCTACCTCTGCTGCCAAACTGTCTGAGTCGGACAGTGTTTTGGAGCGATGAACAAGTGTTCTCAGCACCCCATTCTTCTGTGCCGCATGATAGCAGCTGTCAGCCTATATGTAAAAGTCGGTGTGTGTAGGTTTTCTATACACACTATGCCTAATGTGTTGTCTGTCTTCCTTTTCGCCAGGACATCCAGGAAAGGAAGTTGAGCATTATTTTCTAGTTCCATTGTGAACTTAATGTTGGAGTGTCTCGAGTTCAGATGGTCAAGAAACTCGTGCAGTTTTCCCCAACCATGTGGCCAGATGATAAATGTATCATCAACATAGCTAAAGAAACTGGTCGGCTTGTAGGCAGCGGTCGAAAGTGCCTCATCCTCGAATCTCTCCATAAACAGATTTGCTACTACCGGAGGTAAGGGTATACCCATCGCCACTCCTTCAGTGTGTTAGTAAAACGCAGACCACCGGCAGTACACCCGATTCAACCAGATGTCACAAAATCGCTGGGAAAGTCTAAGGAATTAGATTTTAAAAAGCTTGGAACTTCCTGGCGGAATCAAGTGCTGGGCGGTGACCGAAACCTGAAAATTTGCCTGTGCAGTTGATTATCTTGCTAGCTGAACATCCAGACGTGACTCACGATACCCCCTCCCCTCACACATACACATGTGCCAGTATTTCACGCCTGTTTCTAATGCCTTTAGACGCTGGACTCAGATTCTTGAAGAATAGAACGTAAATATCCTTTAGGATCTCTAGTTTTGTATTTTATGTGATCTCCCTAAATTATTTAGGCGTATGAGAGTGTAACGTATAAGCAGAAAATATAAAAATATGTGACGTCTGTGAAAATGGACTCGATAAACAACCTGAGCCATCAGTAAACGGAATCTAACCTGCATAACACTGTGTGCATGTTGTATTAGTGTCAGATTCACTGTCATTTAAGCCCTCAACAGATCGTTACATGAAAAAATTAACATTTGGATAAGCTATCTGACTGCGTATTTGAACAAGAAATTACAAGTGATACAGAATCTCGCTGGTGCAACGGAATTTACTGAATTAGAGTGCATGACATGTTGTGGCGTGTCAGTGTCTGTGTTTTGGCTCTAAGTTTTACATTCACCTCTTTACGTGACTGCGTTTTTCCATGTGGTTTACAGCAATTTGTAGCAGCATGCAGCAGCAGCGGCTAAAGCTTATTGTTACTAAAAATGAATTTAATAAAAAGGAGTCTGTTTGGGTCCTGTTAATTACTAAATAGCTCGTGAAAAAGGATTTCATAAATTAAGTCTATTTAAAACTTAAGAAATTCTAATGACCAATAATAGACAATGACAATTACATAAGTATAAATAATGGCTGAATGCCTGATTAACAAATTACTTCAATTTCAAAGTTACATCAACATTTAATAACCACAGCATATTTATTAATTAGATGTGGAGAATAATAATTATTATTTGGAGCATAAGGAGGCATCCTTAACTGACAAGCAAAACATGGAATTATTGCAAATTCGGACTAACAAACACGAGCCTAACCCTGCAATTGCTTTTGCGCTATGCTTGCGAATTTTACCTTGAATTCCATCCGTCTAAATCTCTCCTGGCTGTATAGATGAAATCAGGCCTTGAGTTTGGTAAGATCTGCCATCACCGACGTGAGGGCAGTTTGGCATGTCTTCTGTCTCCGAGCTCTCCAGTGACACTAATACTTCCACTCTCACAGACGGACCTCGTCTCACAACAATGCTTAGAATCGCGCTCCCATGTTTCGCCCTCAGATTGTTATTACCGATTTCTGAGTGCTTATACAATGCAAAGAATAGCGTTGACTATATTGTTTTGAGTTCTTACACAATGCAAAGAATAGCGTTGACTATATTGTTTTCAATGTAATGGAGAGTTCTGGCACACTCCTTACAGCACGAACGGCCTTTTGAAAAGATATACTGCGGATTTCAGACCCCACCCTTGTGCATCCGAACTTCTATTCCATCTCCAATGACCATATCGTCAACGGGGCATTAAACCCCAACCGTCCTTCGACACTGTTAGTCGTGACCCACCTATCAGGTAGAGGTAATATGCAAGGACAGTCCTTGCGTGCGTAAATTTGTACTCCTATGGCTATCGAACGTCGTGTAGTGGAGAGTGTGTAATATGTATCAGAATATGACGCTATTCGAAATGAGAAAGTTGGGTAACAGTTCTTGGTTCCACGCTCTCGCTTCCTTTCATTGTATCAGTTTATCCACGATAAATCAAAACACGACAGCATACTTCACCACCAATTATTACTATCATACATGCGACACCGATATACATACACATGGGGGAGGAGGAAAAGAAAACGTAACAACATCAGTGTTTCAATATGATCCATATGATCCACGATAATTGGCCATAACGTCCTGAATGGAACCGATAGTTGGGCGGACATAGGCCTAACATGTGCAGTGACACTGATCAACTGCAGAACCCCTATCCGTTAAAATCGTAATATTTTACTTCCATATGAGATGCGAAAGTAAAGTTTGACAATGTTTTTAGCCACCAGCGTAAGGACAAATAGATTCTATGCACTTAAGATTTTTGATCCATCATCTCAGCAACATAGTCAACATTACTCAAGACAGAAAAACTACTTGTTATATTTAACTCTCATTAGCCGAATGTACGAGGGCGTGCAGAAAAATAATGTCTCCTAATTTTTCATGTGAAAGCTCTTAGTTTTTTAATTAAAACACACATTATTAACATTCTATATCTCTATTCTTCACGTCTACATATTTGCAGCCATCTTGCACTGGAGGGCTCCGAATTGCAGCGTGTAACATGGCAGTGTGTAACGTCGGTGCGTGAGAAACAGTGTGCTGTAATCGAGTTTAGAAATCGAAAAGGATATCCTCACACGGAGCACCCCATCCTTCAGAATAATAATGCCAGACCACACACGAGCACTGCGACATCTGTAACAATCGAACGCCTTGGGCTCACTGTCATCGATCTTCTTCCAACAGTCCTGACTTGGTCCCATCCGATTTTCATCTGTTTCAAAAACTTAAAGAACACTTCCAAGGACTTCACTCTGCTGATAATGAAGCGGTGTAAGCCGGGGTCAGGTTGTGGCTATGTCAACAAAGCCAAACATACTAGAATGACGGTATCAACAAACTGGTCCCTCCTTGCGAGAAATGTGTTCGTCACCAGAGTGACCATAATGAGAAATAAATATGTAGACATGAAGAATAAAGGTGTAGAATGTTAATAATGCGTGTATTATTTAAAAGATTTAAGAGTTTTCACATAAAAAATTCGAAGGCATTACTTATCACAACGCCCTCGTATATAGTAAAGAACAGCCATAAACTTTAAATAAATTTTTTGGACCACATCCTACTTCAGCCACACTGCCAAAGTGACCAGAGTGCTCTTACTGTTGTATTCACCTAGGGCGAGGAGGAAGGGAGTCACAGCACATCATCCGAATTGCTTACAGTGCAAGTGACACTTACCAGGCGTTGCAGAAGCCGGTTTGTGCAGACTGTCTAGAAACTGATCATAATTATTACAGCTCACATTAAGAAAGTAAAAAACTTAGTCCCTTGGAAAGAAGAAAATTTCGCGACACACACGCTATAGTTACCCGTCACACAGTAAAATGTTGCGACACATCGGTTGGGAAACGCCTAATACTGCAATATGTGGCAGGAGAGAATGGGAACACTGGCGTATCGTAACGTGTTAAAATAACACTTAACGTGACACAATGTTGTATCCAGCATAACAATGAAATATGCATCAGTGTATGCTCTTTAGGTACAGTAATCAACAAAACTGATCAATATATTACGTATTTCTAAGTTCACATAAGTTAAGAAACAATAAATATACATACAAATGAATCAGGAGACAAAATATGTGCTGAAAAATTTAAACAAATTTTCAGGAAATTGTCAGTGTCAACCTCAGTTAGTAAACCTGTGGCCTCAGGAGGGTGACATTTTCCAAAAGACTGGGGTTCACAAATAGCTTTAGATCATACACATAAATCCACATTTGCAGCCACTTGATTATCAGAGTCAGTTTCATAAAATGCCTCTTCGAGCGCAGGCAAAGAATCTACCGTGCCTGCTGAATCTGTAGTAGACGTTTCACTCGCTGGTCCAGTTGACACTGTGTTATCGGACTACCATCAGTTACTGTCGTACGGTTTGAAACTGTACATCATCTGCATCACAGTCTCCTCCAGATTCTACATCGTCTGCTTGCTCTTCTGTAAGTTCTTCCCAGCAGGTCATTAGATGATGATCCAGAATTTCATCCGCCATGGAACTATGCCACCTCTGCGAAGTCATTTCTGTAGATCTAAAAGAAATATAGAGATATTCACGAATGTCGGTATGCTCCCTCTAACTATAAAAACGAGCCAAAATGAGTCATTAATATGCCTGCTATATTCAGTTACGTGCATAAACTCTTTTCGTCAAGTTTCACGTTTTCAGTAATCAACCTACATGTGCCCTTTCAGCAAAAACAATTTATATTATTTCCGTGACTATCATATTCGATGTAATTTTTGAAACAATATTATCTGTAATGTTTATTCGTCATTAGAAGCATTTCACAGCATATAATCAGCAAAACTGAATGTAATTAGGAACTGAATTCACGAAAATCTATTTGCTTACAGCTACGGCGAGGAAGAAAACTAGCTGTAAACAAGTTTACTAACAACTCCCTTGTTGTTTTTAACTTTATAGCGCAGAAAATGTTACTGTGGATTGAACTTAACGATGTTTATATCAGAAGACATCACAAAGGTAATTCCACAGGAGACAAACTCTAGATGAACACAAAACCAGCTCTGAAAACGAATGACTCAAAGTCCATCGATAAATAGGGGCATCAAAGGCCATCGATAACTCTTCGTGCCATTGCCCACCGTTCACTGGTACCTCAGACATACCGACGTAAAAACGTAAAAACGGTATTCACATTTGTCGGAGAAACTATTGTGAATATGTTAATACCAATACAATCGATTGTTCATGGTAAATTTAAGACCAGTGATATATACAGGTATATTTGCCAGTGTCACTTAAGGGATTAAAGTATCCACGAAAACTTTATCTAAATGCTTTGAAACATTGTAAAGACTCACTGTGCCGAAACTCAAAATTAGTGAAAGAAACATAAAAGATGATCGCAAATACAACAAAAGTGAACCGGACTATGAAAAACCGTGATTCAGACGAATAGCTGTCAGTCAGACTTTGGGAGTATTCTGAATGTCCCACAATTTCGCTGATCTGTCGAAATAGTTTAATGAGAGGATCTAGCAACAAATGACTTTTAGTTACGCTGTTTTAATAATGTAAAGCAAATAACCCTCTCATTAATACGTATTATGGCACAAGTTTGTGATGATGTGCATTAAACCATACTTGAACAAAAACACGCAAATAAAAATCTTATGACAATTTGTAATACAGTACGTAATAAGTGGCTTAATGAAATATAATTAAGTTAAATACCTTCTTCAAACGTTCAAATATACACGCAATTGTATGTCAATATTCATTCATTTCACGTGCCTTAAAGGTTGCACAGTCATGTCCTTATAATAGTAAACAGTATTATAACTGCGATTCACCATTACTAACGGTTTAACTTTTTCTGAAAAAGTTGTGCGGTGATGAACCCCCTGTAAGGCCGAGGCCCGTATCATGTACAACGAATGTAGTGATAAACCACCTGCGGGTTACAGTAATTTTAAATAATATCGGAGACAATATCACCTGCTGCTATAAGAGAAGAAAGGATCCAAGGTTAGCGTTAAACACTTCGTCGACAGCGATGCTGGAGTCGGTGTAACGATTCATAGAGATCTTAATTTTTTTTCATTTTTACATTTAATCTGTCCCATTATTTGCTAATACTGAAACTGTTGGTCTAGGCAACACTAAGTCGCAACCTTCGACACTATAAACACGGGCTGGGCGAAAATATGGGAACACCGCGAGAAAAGCATGCTTGAACATATATGGAGATCTTAGTCAAGCCTGCAGGTTGTGCTGTTTTATTTGACCACGAACGGCACCTGTTCAATGTCCTCAGTAAGTTGCAAGCGTGAGTCGTGGTTAGAACAGTATCGAGAATGCATCTTTTCGAGCTAAGTGAATTCGAACTTGGGTTAATTGTAGGTGATCGTAAGGTGGGCGCTTCCGTAACCAAGGTAGCCGAAGTGTTGGGTGTTTCAAGAGCCACCAAAGCGAAGATTTATAGCGCAAATAGGGGAAGCGAAAACACGTTCCGGTACGTCACAACGTGTACGGAATTGCGTACTGGGTGAACAGACGTTCACTGAAGAGGATTCTGAGAAAAAAATAACAGTATGCCAGCCGCAAAAGCCACTGCAGGACTGGATATTGCACTCGCAAAGCCCAACAGCACCAAAACAACACGAAGGGAGCTCCAGAAGTAGGGTACTGCAGCACGAGCTGGAATTCCAAAATCACTCATTAGTGAAGCCAGTGCACGTAACAGGTAAACGTGGGGACGAAGCCATAAAACCTGAACTATGGAGCTATGGAGAAAGCCATTTAATTGGATGATTCTTATTGGACATTGTTTCGAACTTCTGGCCGAGTTTACGTCCAAGACTGAAACATGGCCGGGGTTCTGCGATGATTTGGGCAGTCATGAGTACTCTGCACGGTCGCATTACAGCCAAGGATTATGCGGCTATTTTAGCTGATCAGATCCCTCCTACCGTACAATGTTTATTCCCCAATGGTGATGCTGTGTCCCAACAACACAGGGGCCCTGTTCACACGGCTCGCATCGCCCATAATTGGTTTTGTGAGCATAAGAGTGAATTGTTGCATATTCCCTGGCTACCCGTCACCAAATCTCAATATAAGTGAGTCTTTGTGATCTACTTTGGATAGGAGGATGAGAGATCGCTATCCACCCCTATCAGCGCTACCTGAACTTGGCGCTATCTTGCAGAAAGAATGGTATAAGATTCCCTTGAAAACCATACTGGACCTGTATTTATCCATTCCGACACGACTGCAAGCTGCTCTGAATGCCAACGGTTTTGCTACACTGCATTAGGCATGGTAATGTGTTGTGTTTTTATGTTTCCATATTTTTATGCATCCGCTGTATATGGCAACAAGAAGTTACTATGCCTGAATGGTGGAAACAACAAAGTTCCGTTTTCAGAAGTTTAAATTGTAATTCGAATTTCATGACGCACGTGGAAATAAGTAATAACTAATGACAAACAGAAAATATTTGAACTTAATTACAAGATTGTACATTTGTAAGTATCATGAACCACAAGTACAGCGACTCAGCATCACCTAATTTAATTCGACTACACTTCATTATCCTTGTTTTCCTTTTTCATCTTATAGTGTATTTTCAAGACATTATATATCCCACTCAACTATTTTTTCAACTGCTTTACGTGCCCGCCCCCGGTAGCTGAGTGGTCAGCGCGACAAGATATCAATCCTAAGGACCCGGGTTCGATTCCCCGCTGGGACGGAGATCTTCACCGCTCAGGGACTGGGTGTTGTGTTGTCCTGTTCATCATCATTTCATCCCCATCGACGCGCAATTCGCCGAAGTGGCGTCAGATCGAAACACTTGCACCTGGCGAACGGTCTACCCGACGGGAGGCCCTAGTCACGCGACATTTATTATTTAACTCCTTTACGTGGCTGGCAGCTTTACAGTCTCAACGGCAAAAATCAAAGTTTTTATTTGTTCTCCCTGAAGTTCAACTGGCATTCCAAATTTCTGCTTAGTTTCCTTTACCGTTTGCCCAATGTACGCATTGAATGACATCGGGATGGACTGCAAACACGCCTCAACTACTGCTACCCTCCCCTAACATGCCTTTCGCCTCTTATAAAAGTAGTCTGAGTTTCGTACAAGTTGTAGTTACCTCTTCGTTTCCTGTACTTTGTTCCCGCTACCTTCATGCTGTATTCTAGTCTTCACAAATTTTATAAACGTAGATTTGGCTTTCCTAAGATTAGTTGTGTGGTCAATATTGCTTCGCATGTTCCTTGATCCCTCCGGAACTCAAACTGACCTTCCGGAGGACAGCTTCTACGAGTCTGTACAATCTTTCGTAAATATATGGCGTCAGTTGTTTTCTTAACCATGACTTATTAATTGGTCGTTCAGTAATATTCACACACTCCAGCACCTGTCTCTTTAAAACTGAAATTATTAGATTCTTTTTGACGTCTGATGGTACTCGTATGTAGCCTTTCTAGCATATCTTGAACACTATGTGGAGTAGTTTTGTCGTGTCTGCCTCTCCCAAGGATCTTGATGATTAGGGATGGAAAAAATTGTAGAGGCCAGATTAATGAATCGTTCTACGCACTAGCCGATGGAGAAACAGGGTTATTGATGGGCCATCGCATTAAAGAAAAACATATCTCGAACATCTCGATTAGGCTAAAATTTCTGCTGTTGGCGCCTAATGTCATGATCAACAGCCTGCCGTTAATAGAGATCGCCATAAGTTATGGACCCTATTGTGGGAAAAAATGGTTCAAATGGCTCTGAGCACTATGGGACTTAACATCTATGGTCAACAGTCCCCTACTTAAACCTAACTAACCTAAGGACAACACACAACACCCAGTCATCACGAGGCAGAGAAAATCCCTGACTCCGCCGGGAATCGAACCCGGGCGCGGGAATCTATTGTGGATACATGGTTTCTACACAGAAGAACACCTCTCACTTCATTTTTGGACAACTACGAAATGTGAGCGACCTTGCCACTGAAGACTATTCACGTCCTTACTGTGGGCGTAGAAGCCACCACTCTATATGAATATCGCTCCTAAACGCACCACATGGAGCAAAGAGCTTTGACTGTGGTCAGAAGTTACTCTTTCAAATTCCACACAGTTTTTCATCCAGCCCTTCACTCATTGAAGGTTGCAGAAAGATTGTCCTACAGTGATCCAGGCATCGGATTGTGCTAAAAAAATGATAGTACTTGCCCTTTACTAATGCCACCACAATACACACATCAAAAAAGTTTTGCATCACCTTAGTTACGGGAGTTCCGGAAGCTGCACAGAAAACTGGAATAGAGATCAACATAAAAATCATTTCCGCCCTTTTTATTGGTAATGAAAACCACACATTGCATGTTGTACCACCATACAGCGAGACCTTCAGAGGTGGTGGTCCAGACTGCTGTACACATCAGCACCTCTAATACCCTGTAGCACGTCCTCTTGTATTGATGCATGCCCGTATTCTTCGTGGCATACTATCCACAAGTTCATCAAGGCACTGTTGGTCCAGATTGTCCCACTCCTCAACGGCGATTCAGCGTAGATCTCTCACCCTCAGAGTGGTTGGTGGGTCACGTCGTCCACAAACAGCCCATTTCAATCTATCCCAGACATGTTCGATAGGGTTCATGTCTGGAGAACATCCTGGGCACTCTAGTCGAACGATGTCGTTATCCTGAAGGAAGTAATTCACAAGACTTGCACGATGGCAGGGCGAATTGTCGTCCATGAGACGAATGCCTCACCAATATGCTGCCGATATGGTTGCACTATCGATCGGAGGCATTCACGTATCGTACAGCCGTTACGGCCACACATAATGCCACTCCATAAACAGCAGTGAACCTCCACCTTGCTGCACTCGCTGGACAGTGTGTCTAAGGCGTTCAGACTGACTGGGCTGCCTCCAAACACGTCTCCGACGATTGTCTGGTTGAAGCCATATGCGACACTCATCGGTGAGGAGAACGTGATGCTAATCCTGAGCGGTCCATTCGGCATGTTACTGGGCCCGTTTGTATCGCGCTACATGGTGTCGTGTTTACAAAGATGTACCTCGCGATGGACGTCGGCAGTGAAGTGGCGCATCAAGCAGCTTATTGCGCACAGTTTGAGTCGTAACACGACGTCCTGTGGCTGTATGAAAAGCATTATTCAACATGGTGGCGTTTCTGTCAGGGTTCCTCCGAGCCATAATCCGTAGGTAGCGGTCATCCACTGCAGTAGTAGCCCTTGGGCGTCCTGAGCGAGGCATGTCATCGACAGTTCCTGTCTCTCTGTGTCTCCTCCATGTCCGAACAACATCGCTTTGGTTCACTCCGAGACGCCTGAACACTTGCTTTGTTGAGAGCCCTTCCTGGCACAAAGTAACAACGCGGACGCGATCGAGCCGTGGTATTGACCGCCTAGGCATGGTTGAACTACAGACAACACGAGCCGTGTATCTTCTTCCTGGTGGAATGACTGGAACTGATCGGCTGTCGGACCCCCTCCGTCTAATAGGTGTTGCTCATGCATGGTTGTTTACATCTTTGGGCGAGTTTAGTGACGTCTCTGAACAGTCAAAGGGACTGTGGATATTGGATACAATATCCACAGTCAACATCTGTCTTCAGGAATTCTGTGAATCAGGGTGATGCAAAGCTTTCTTTGATGTGTGTACATACAAAGAGAGAACTCCCCAAATTTATCTAACGAGGCATACTCAATTTTCCTTCGCATTATCATGTCCTATTTTGGGATTCATTACGGAAGCGCTCTAATGTCAAAATGTTGATTGAGAAGATCTAACTTGAGGTAGATATTTTTGAGAATATATGGCGGTAGCGCAGAATTGTATAGAAGTGGATCATGGACTGTTGGGATAACAGGGAGAAAAGAATGGAGACGCTGAAAATTAAGAATACTGATAAGATAAAGAATGAGGAAATTTTCCATAAAATCAATGAGGAATGGAATATATGGAAAAGACTAGCAAGAAGAAGGGACAGGACGATACCCCATTTGTTAAGATAGTCAGCAAATAAATTCTTTGGTTCTAGAGGGAGTCGTAGAGTGCTGTCAGAAAAGCTGGAAAATTTTTGACGCCTTTTACGTGTGAGTCGTTGGACTTCACTTGAATCTTCCAGAGTAGTCTCTAGCTCGCAAGTACAGAGAGCACTGCACCGCTGAGTGATTAGCAGAACTGAAATTTCACGAACACTGTGTAATAATGAACGCCAGATGAAAGCAAAGAAGAAACTAAATGAAGACACTCTACGATTAATTACCTTCGTGATATAAACTGTTACGAACTTCAAAAAATGGAATTAATATTATCTTTGCGCATTCTTTCTATTATCGTTTTGCTGTAAAACTGCCTTTATCTTGGCAGAACATAGCATTCGCTTCAGTAACAGTCTCACATGTTTACTTTCATTGATTTATAGTTATCTGTATGCCAGGCCAGCTGTCCACCGCTGCTAATCGCGAAACACTCCCATAGAGAATGTAATTAGACTTTTTAATTTGTGCACTCCCCATTGTCAGAGCTTTAGTGCCTGTAAGAAGACATCTCTGTGCAAAACATCGTCTACCGATGACTTTGTTGGTACAGCACTAGTATGAACATCTTTGAAAGACCGGAGGGCGAGATTATGCTGGGAAAGCGTGGCGCCGTACTAGATTTATGCTGCTTTATCCACTGCTGTTAACCTTTGACTACATTTGTTCTCCTTACCTTACGCTCAGTAAAGAGACTTCTCCAAGCTTCTGATTATTAACCTCTCTCTGTGTCTTAAACGATTCGAATAAATGTAAATGGTTGTTCTCAAATAATAACTCAAAACTCGAAATTCATCCAGGAGATCAAATTATGTCCACAGCTCTGTATGTGCGAGCTACACAATTCCGAATAACCGTGCGTGTGTGCAAAATACCAAATTATACTCTGATTCGTAACCCTTATTAAGTTGTCTGTCCCCCTCAGGTACCGGTTTCACTCGTTCACCGTTCGGCTTTTGAATTGTTTCAGTCGACCTTCTGATTTCAGGCAGCTTAAATTTATCTTGTATCTCATAATTTCCTCAACCTGAGCTTCTACCATATCTCTCGAGTGATTTTCCCACACTATTGTTGGAAGCCTATACTTATCAGAATATTTTCTCTTTGTCTGCTGCCTTATCGTTTATTTTTCACGCTCTCTCTTCGAAAACCAGTTTCGTCTAGATACAGAATTTTTCTCTACTTAACAGTCAGACTTGCATAATACATTACATTTCGATCCAGATTTTGTGGTAGAATTATTGTGCTATTCTGGTGTAGACCACATATTTTTGAAGGGGAAGGGGTTAGTAGAAATTAGATGTCAGGCTGCCGACTGACAATTTGCGCAGCTAAAAAGTAACTACTCAGTTGCTGAGGAGCGGCCATACTAGAAACTGGAATAATCAAAACACTGCTGCAATGTAACTATCGATTCTAGTAGCAGCGACAGCTATGTTTCTGGTTGCATTTACTCCGAATACTACCTTCCTCTTGCAAGGTCCTTAAGGAATGTTTTATAGCCAGACAAAATTGCTTCCAAGAACTTGATACCCACGAATAGTAGTGATCACTTTTGTGAGGAGATGAAAATAATCACATGGATCCTATCTGACGTGTGCAGTTGAGGTGGAAGAACTTGTTTTTGTATTCTTCAGCTGTGTGGGCAGTTGCTTAGGATACAACGATACATAATTGTAATGGACCGTGAGAGATAGTCACGTACCGAACGGCTCTTAACTCGATCTATCTGTAAGACAATTATTAATTTCCAATATTACCGATCCTAAGGTTTCGAGTTTGGATCCTCTGTCAGTCCTAGGATTTTTATCTGTCGCTTTACGCGTCTATCACCTCTGGCAATGCTTGTTGATGTGAAAACTGCCGAGCTCCACAGTGGCTCACAATTCTCGTTATAATGTAGGTCCCCTGGTTGGGTCAGTAAATTCGAAGGTCAGTGGAAGCCAAGAGCGTACGACCGTGTCTAGTAAAGCATTGTGGGTTGATGACGCCTTTACCTTTTTACTCATGACTACTATGTTTCTAATTTTGTTTTACTAATAGGCATGGTCAACAGATCCATTTTATATGATAGGTTTCTAACACTTATAAGTCACATGTTTTAAGTGTGCTCTGGAGCCACAAAGGTAATGCTTGAACCCTGGCGATGGAACGGCTGTTAAATGTATTTAAATAAAATAAACGTTATTAACATTCTATATCTTTGATCCTCGTGTCTACACATTTACAGCCATCTACCGCTAGAGGGCTCCGAATTGTAACGTATAACGTGACGGTTTGTAACGTAACTAAGTTGTGCGTGATAAACAGCGCGTTGTAATCGAGTTTCGAAGTCGAAGAGTCTATCCACACACTGAGCACCCTCTGCTTCAGCATGACAATCCCAGATCACGAACGAGCGCTGCGACATCTGCTACAAACCAACGCTTTGGGTTCACTGTCACCGATCATCCTCTACAGTCCCGACTTGGCCCTATCCGATTTTCATCTGTTTCCAAAACTTAAAGAACGCCTGCGAGGACTTCACTTTTGTTAGTGATGAAGCGGTGCAAGCAGAGGTGGGGTTATGGGTCCGTCAACAGAGTCAAACATTTTAAATCGATAGTGTCAACAAGCTGGTCTCTCCTTGGGGAAAGAATAAGTAGACATTAAGAACAAAGATGTAGAATGTTAATAAAGTTTGCTTTATTTTAAAATCTTTAATAGTTTTCACATAAAAAATTCGGAGACGTTACACGCCCTCGTATTTTACTCAACGACTGTCGCGGAACACGGACTGATTTCCAGGATGCTTATTTAACGCCTTCCAGGGGCAACAAAAATTTTATTTCCAGTAATTCCTGTGATTATTAACCGAATTTCAAAATTTGAAATGCTGTCACTATCTACTCGTTAAGAGGCATAATCTTATGCTAAAAGCTTAAAACACTAACACAAATATTACAGTTAGAAAGTGTGTGCTCGTCTCGAGTCAATGTAACTCACGATGCACAAATGTTCAGACTTCATTCATCCGACATTTGAGAATGTGACTTCCAACGAACGTTTTCAACCTTTACAAAACTTTTTCTCGTTGACACCTCGCCCGCCCCCCGCCCCCCCCCCCCCCCCCCAAATGATGAAAGGAAGAAAGTGTTTGCTTAATACCTTTCCACTGTTGATGCTGTAAAACAGCAGCATCAGCCATGGTGTTTCAATTTATTACTTCGTTACTACTAACTCTATTCGCGAAGCAGCATCGAGATGTTGTATGAAGTCACAAACGTTTAGATGAGTGAAAAGCTGGCGTTTGCTTAAAATGGCGCGCATTTAAACTTCAACAACAAGGATGACGTTTTAATTTATTCCTTCTTAACTATTAACTCTATTGTAAATACAATTTCCGTATAGTATCTACATATATCACAGAATGCACCTACAAAATTATATAATTGTTAAGACACAGTTGAGGAGACATGACGTCATAAGCTTTCAGGTGCGTGAAAAACAGGTTTTTACCGTAAATGGCGCTCAGTAAAACTACAATATGAGGGCTGCTGTTTAACTTTATTGCTTCTTTGCTACTAACTCTATGTGCAACATACTTAGTTTACAGCGTCAACATATACCACCGAATACGCGGGCAAAATTGTATCATTGTACGACTCATAGTTCAGTAGCATGAAGTCATAAACGTTGTCACGCGTGATAAAATAGCTTTTGCTTAAAATGCAGCGCAAATTATCTAGTTTATATTCGTCCATTTTCATAATGAGTGCACTTAGCGCCTTCTAACGAACTTGAACCATAGCTTCAGACCTTTCCTAAAATTGTTCTCTCCTACTTGCTTAAAACAAATTTTAACGCATTAATTCGTTTGTAATGAGACGTTTGAAGCTTTTTTACGCATAGAAGTTCGATTCTTTAAAGAATGGGAGGTTTACAAGTAAGACTATGAAGGAGGAAGATATCCTATAGTCTTGTCTGTGCTGGATGTCTTGTAGCTGCCGCCTATCATCTCATACAAATTATTCTGGGGGCTGTGACGAGTGCTGAAAGATTGAGGCGAACAACTTCGCGGCTCATAGGACGTTCCAGACTCATAACGTTGAAGGCTAGAGATCTCAGGTGATTGTTTCCTGCTGGCTCAGTCTCATGCACAAAAAGTAGCACGAAAACTATACGAAACGAGAGAAGCGAAGCATTGTGATGCACACCAAAAAATATGGAGTCTACCCTGTCACAGAACAGCGTCGCGCTACGCGTTTCGCGGTCGGGGCCACGTTTACACATGCTGAGGCTTGCTTCACCACACTGTTGCGCTAGGCTGTCGTGTAGTGTAAACGCACTTTAATTTGCTTCTTGGTGCATATAATACGTATCATTTACTTTTTTATTTAGTTTCATTATAGTTAATCGATTTCAATTTCCAACTGTGTGGCTTCACTTGAACAGTACTGCTCCTAATGGAGCGAAGGAGAGGATTACTTTGTGGACCCTAGTGCTGATTAAGGCGAAACCATTAAGCTCTGAGAACTTAAAGATACTGCGATACTTTAAACTTATGCTGCAAAAGCGTTCTCTCATTGAGGCACTTGAAAGACATTCTAGTTCTCTCAAGCAGAATTTCACGTTGATCCTTTTTGCTGGAAGTTCCACACGTCAGGCTCTCGAAAGCTTGTGCCTGCTACCTCTGGCTGGAAGACGAATACTAGGAGGAGATGTGACAATTATCTTAGTTCGCCCGCATCTCGTGGTCGTGCGGTAGCGTTCTCGCTTCCCACGCCCGGGTTCCCGGGTTCGATTCCCGGCGGGGTCAGGGATTTTCTCTGCCTCGTGATGGCTGGGTGTTGTGTGCTGTCCTTAGGTTAGTTAGGTTTAAGTAGTTCTAAGTTCTAGGGGACTGATGACCATAGACGTTAAGTCCCATAGTGCTCAGAGCCATTTGAACCATCTTAGTTCGAGTGCCTAATTGTCAATGCTTAGGCAACGTTCCCGCAGTAAATTAACGTCGATACGTCAGAAACATCACGTTTATCGTAACACGTGTGCACGACCAATCAGACTGGCTGACGTACAGTTACGAACGTGTCAGTGACCTGATTAGCGCTCAGTTTTCTGCAGTGTCAGAAGATTCGAGACAGATGAATTTGATGGCGTGTGCAAGCAATGAAGTGTGTTGATTTTTTGTGCGGTTATGAGAATCTTACATAGGTGGTTAAGGCGTTTTTTCCATGTTGAGCTGTATTTAATAATCATTCGACAACATGTGTTGATTTGATCCTGATTTCAACAGCGTTTGTTCTCTAGTTTTCGTAAAATATAAGTGCCAGAAACACGTAATTCCAGGGTAATATCAATACCCAGATGAGTTACTACGTGTCTAGTATCTGTTCTGATGCTTGCGAGTCATTATGAATGGGTAGGAACTTAGATGAAGTGGATTTTTGCAAGCACCATCCGCACTATGCACCCAAAGCTTAAGAAATGTCAATACATATGTGTGGTGATGGTAGTGTTATTGTGATAAGTTGGTAGTAGGATGTAAAATGTTCTGTTATGCATATCTAAATGATTATTTTCTGATGGAATTCTCATTTTCAATGTTGTAATTAGCTTTAGTTTTTTTTTAAGTTATAGTTTTAGGCCAGATATTATTTGCAACTGCCAGCCATCAAGTTTGTGACGACCATTTTCAAAACTCTTGCCGCAGGTAAGACAGCGGGTAGGATATTATGTTTGTGAGAATGATGTTAATGAGAAAACCATTGACCATCAGGAGTGAAAGTTAAAATGGCAGAGTTCTGGGGCTCTGAAAAACATGGGCATGTTACCTGGCATACAATGTGGCTACACCAAAGTCTGCTGCTTCCTATGCCTCTGGGATAGCCGCGCCAAAGCACTTCATTATAAAAAGAAAGATCGCCCTAAGCGTCACTCATTTGAAGCAGGAACTCACAATGTTATGCTCGAGGCACAACTCGAATCCAAGAGCATAATTATCCCTGCTCTTCATATAAAATTGGACCTAATGGAAAACTTCGTTAAGGCCAAGGACAAAACTGAGGAAGCATTTGTTTGCGCGAGAAAGTACAAGTCTTAGTAAGGTGAAAATAAAAGAGGGGATTTTAATGGGCCCCATGATATGAAAACTGTACAGAGATGAGCATTTCAAGACCATCCTGACAGGTCATGAAAAGTTACCTTGGGATGCCTTTGTTCAAGTGTCAACAAACTTTCTATGAAATAAGAAGTATTTGTATGGAGTGTAGCCATGTATGGAAGTGAAACATGGACAATAAATAGTTTGGACAAGAAGAGAATAGAAGCTTTCGAAATGTGGTGCTACAGAAGAATGTTGAAGATTAGGTGGGTAGATCACGTAACTAATGTGGAGGTATTGAATAGGATTGGGGAGAAGAGAAGTCTGTGGCACAACTTGACTAGAAGAAGGGATCGGTTGGTAGGACATGTCCTGAGGCATCAAGGGATCACAAATTTAGCATTGGAGGGCAGCGTGGAGGGTCAAAATCGTAGAGGGAGACCAAGAGATGAATACACTAAGCAGATTCAGAAGGATGTAGGTTGCAGTAGGTACTGGGAGATGAAGGAGCTTGCACAGGATAGATTAGCATGGAGAGCTGCATCAAACCAGTCTCGGGACTGAAGACCACAACAAAAACAACAACAAGGCAGAAAAATAGAAGGGTCTTATGATAAATCTTTTACACTGCTACAATAGACTGCGGTGCAACATTACATTAAAGTTGCATTTCCTAGATTCCCACTTGGACTTCTTTCCTTACAACTGTGGTGCTGTAACCGACGAGCATGGAGAACGCTTCCACCAGCAAATTTCAGAAATGCAAATGAGATACCAGTGAAAGTTGAGTGCATCAGTGTTAGAAGATCACTGCTGGACAGTAATCAGGGAATCACCAGCAGAAAACTACAAACGCCACGCATATTGGTTACACCTTCGGTAATCTTCCTCCGAGGGGTAACACCAAGGCAAAGACAACCATAAGCTTTTAGAAGCAGTAACGTAAAGTTATCAAAACGAGAGCTAATCTGTATTTTCATCAAGATTTGCGTTACCAGCACACACGAAAACGTAAAGATTAAATGTTTTCATCCCAGTTACAGAAAAATAAAATACTTCTGCAGTTTTTGAAAGCTTTTCGAGTGCATCCATCATTTTTATTGTTCAAGAAATTCTCGTGTAGGCAGGTCTAGAACATAGCAGTCTACAATTTTTTGTTGGTAACGCGGTGATCCGTGAAGATTTCCTAAACGAAGGCGAATAATTTGTTCTTGCATCTCACACCAGATAACTGAGAAAGATAATCAGGTTTCAATGAACATTAAAAAAGAACTAGACATCACCGTGAAGAACACCAGTAAAAGTGTATTATATATAGAGTTTTCTATCGTAATTTGGTTTCTGCTTCACTAACGTAGGGTTTTCTGCTGACCAGCGTTTCACGTTTTGTAAACTCACAACCCCGTAGGATTGAAACTAAATTTTATCAAGAAAAACAGTGAGAGTATTTCACTAGTTTCGACACTACTGAGAAACGTATGATAATGCTGTAAACGTTAACTTTTATCAGACTACATAAATGAAACGTTCCAATTGCACTTATGTTCAGCCCCGCACAATAGAATTAAACGATCGCTTTTTTGAAACCCCGTTATTGTCTACCACTGCGAAAGGTAAGTTTGAAATTTGGCTCAAAGGTGCTTCAATCCTTCTCTGTAATGATGCAAAGCGTAGCGGCCCGCGACGTCACTCTAGGGCTCGAAGACGCTGCAGACTGGAAGGTGTCGTCACATGCGGGGAAAAAGCCATAGCTCAGAAGTTCATGTGACGCGTAAAGTGGGTTAATGATGTCACTTTGGAATCAAATTTGAGCACATTTCTGCTAAACGCCACCGTGGACGTCTTACACGATGTGAACGTAGTCAAAGTCCCTTTTACCCGCCTTTAACCCCTTCTTTTGAGCCTCTGAGATGGATGTCAAAACAACGACGCCCAGCGTTGAAATCAAGCGGTTGGCCAAGGAAAACATATCAGACACATCGCGGCTCGGAATTGACACGAAAAGGCCTCGGGCGGTGACATAAAAGACGTCAGTGAAACCACCCGTTTCGTTGGGACGTTGATCCCCAAACATTTCGCGGTAGAAAACGACAGTTTGCAGTGCGATGAGTAACAGAAAGACGTTGCTGGCAGTCTTTGATATTGCTGACATCTCCCTGACGCTTTAATCTTTCTCTAAGGACCTCGTGGGTTCGCAGTCATGTTGAACGTGATCTCATGCCTTTGAAGTGCGACCGTAATTTTTGCTCTGGTGTACAGGGTGGAACCACTAGAGAACGTTCGAAGCCATTCTATGAAATCTGAACGTCATCCAAAACAGAAAGAGTCCTTATGCTTTTTCAGTGTTCCTGTTTCGCGCCCTCCTGTGACGTGATCACAGAAAGGTGCAACATTGGCACTTGCGTGAATACAATGACAAAGCGTCACTCACCCAGTTCAGCAGTACCCTTGGTGCCACCTGTCGACATTTATTAAAAACTTTAAAAATGTACCTTTACAGAGAAAATCTGCGAAGTAGTACTAGGTGTCTGCAGGCAGACAACTGGCGTCGGAGCTTTGTCAAATGGTTGTCTCCGTGCACGTGCCTAGGGCTACTTCAGAGGTTTCTGTGTAAAGGCATATTTTTAAAATTCTCGGGTGCCACCGAGGTTATTGCCAAACTACGGGGTTTTAGGGGGACCCTTTGCCGCTGTATTCACACGGGTGTCAATGTCGATCCATGATCACGCCACAGGGCGGCGTGAAACAGTAGCACTGCAAAAGCTTAAGGACCCTTTGCTGCTTCAGATCACAGTCAGATTTCGTCGAATGGTTTTGAACGGTCCCTAGTGGTTCCGCCCAGTACCCCAGAGCAAAAATTGGACTCGTACTGCACTCCAAAGGGGTGGGTTTACATTCAGGGTGGTTGCTAGGCCTCGATGTCCTTAGAGAAGGGTGAAGGGTCAGGGAGACGTCACCAGTCTCAAAGATTATCAAATGGTGCAAATGGCTCTGAGCACTATGGGACTTAACATCGGAGGTCATCAGTCCCCTAGAACTTAGAACTACTTAAACCTAACTAACCTAAGGACACCACACACATCCATGCCTGAGGCAGGATTCGAACCTGCGACCGTAGCAGTCGCGCGGTTCCGGACTGAAGCTCCTAGAACCGTTCGGCCACCGCGGCAGCCAAAGATTATCCAGAAAGCCTTCCTTTTCCTCATCTCACTACAAACTGTCGGTCGTTTTCGACCGCAAAATGTGTGGGAATAAACATCCCAAGAATGGTTTCCTTGACGCCCATTATGCCATCCTCTTCGTGTCGATTCTGAGCGATGGTGTGTCTGGACTGGTTTCCTCGGCCTCTCATAAGAAAACCACGTGATTTTAAGGCTGGACTTCGCGGTTCTCATCTCTATCCTAGAGGCTTCAAAAGAAGGGGTAAGAGAGACTGTGAAGACGTTCCCATCGTGCGACAAGTTCACGGTGGCGTTGGGCAGAATTGTGGTGAAGTTTGCTGCCAATGTAACATCATTAACCCACTTTACAGCTCACATAAAATTATGAGTCCTGGCCTTTTTTCGCTTCTGTCGATACCTTGCTGTATGCAGTGTCTTGGAGCCCGAGAGTGATGCAATGTGCCATGCTTTTGCAGCATTGCAGAGGAAGGTTTTAGGCACCTTTGAGCCAAATTTAAAACTTATGCGTTGCAATGGAAGACAACAACAGGGTTGCGAAAAAATGATGTTTTAGTTCTAGTGCACAAGCTAGTTTTATTGGCACAACCAGTTTCGACTCAACTACGAGTCGTTTCCATGTGTTCGAAGAGTTTATGTTGAAGTAGCCTTGCTCAGTTGATAAAATCACAGGTCCTCCAGAAACATTTACTTTGCTGTCCTTGGTATAAATATTTAATACAACTGGAAATTATTCCAAATCTGTATTACTGAATGACTACAATGCTAACCTGTCGCGAGTTAAAGGTTGCCTATCTGGTAGCTTCCAGGCTAAACAAAAATTCTGTTTTCAGTGTTTCATATAATTACTGACCGAATGTAAAATTTTAAAATGGTGCCATAATCTACTCATTAAAAAGTACAGCCTATGTTAAGGCTTTAACATTATAAATCATACATAAACTCAGAAACTGTGTTTATGTCTTGAGACAGTGTAATTTATGGCCCGCAATTTACCCAGACTGTATTCATACAGTGTTTGAAAATGAGAGCACTTACCGACGTCCAACAAACTGTACGCGTAATTTCAAACCCTTTTGAAACTTTTTCTCGCTGATATCCCTCCAAAATGATGAAAGGAAAAAGCTTATAGCTTATTATATTTTTGCTTTTCGTGCTGTAGAACTTCAGGGTGAGACATGACGTTTTAATTTGTTAGTGCTTTACCGTTAATTCTATTCACAACATATATGCAGACAGTATCCACTTACACCACTGGACGTACCTGCAAAATTATGTCATTTTACAAAACAAGGTTCAGGAGGTGTGACATCATTAATACTGAGATGCGTGAAAATCTAGCTTTTCTTAAAACGGAGCACAAATTACCCAGACTATACTCATCCGGTGTTTGACATAACACTGAAGATACCTATGGGTGAGTAATCCAAAACTGATACAACCAACATAGCCAGGGTTTTGGGTCCTCAACCATAAATGTTTTACTTGCTTAATATCAAATATTTAACACGTTAACTCATTTCTAAAGTAATCAGACACTTCAAGCTCTTGTATATAAAGGATTCCAGTTCATTGAAGAACTGCGGGTGGATTACTGGCCGAGTGTAAATCGATAGCGTGGATAAAAGTACAATAAGCTAGCAGGTGAAGCACTTCATTTAGGTAAGCATGCGATAAAGTTACACCGACGCATTTAAAAGAAGAACACTTAATATTAAAATTCCCAGAATTTAAATCATGCTATTCATCACCATCTACTATCATATAAACAGCTTTCTTTGTGTTTATTTTTAACATCACTTGTCATATTCTTCAAACAATTTCCACACATGTACCTGCAACCTTATTACATGAATAACGAACTGGTTATTAACTAATGAAGAGGTACTGAATCAAATTCGGAAAAATAGAATTTTATTGCATTATATGACTAAAAGAAGGTATATGTTGATGGAATGCACTCTGTGGCATCAAGGAATCGCCAGTTTGGTAATGAAAGGAAGTTTGTGCAGGTGCGTGGGTAGGGAGCCGGGGGGAGAGGGGATGGTAGAGGGAAACGTAGGCTGGAATCCAGCAAGCAGCTTCAAATGGACGTAGGATGCAGTAGTAACGCAGAGGTGAAGAGGATAGACTAACACAAACAAATGCGACAAATCGTCTTCCGCCGAAGACCATAACAGAGCACATAGTTTATCAACTCCCGTTGCCGTTCCTGTGGGGCTATATTAACCTCTCCATGTCTTTAATACTTCTTCCCGATAAATTTTAACAAACAGATGAGCCACTGGCCAACCTTTACCGAAGCCCTTTGCTAATTTGGAATTCCTCTGATAATACATTACCCACTTGCACTGAGCTGGCGCTTCTACTTCAAATGGCTCAAATGGCTCTGAGCACTATGGGACTTAACATCTGTGGTCATCAGTCCCCTAGAACTTAGAACTACTTAAACCTAACTAACCTAAGGACATCACACACATCCATGCCCGAGGCAGGATTCGAACCTGCGACCGTAGCAGTTTGCGCGGTTCCGGACTGCGCGCCTAGAACCACTAGACCACCGCGGCCGGCGGCGCTTCTACTATGTATGTCTTTTAAGTGCATTAATGTACGGTATTAAGGCACCAATATTCCTCATGCTCAGCCACTACTTATTCAATGACATCGTGTCATATAATCTTTCTAAGGCTACGAATGTTAAATGGATTGTTAGTTCACTCTCAATACATGTTTCTGTTAGTTTTTCCAGTAAGTAAATACCATTTACACATGACTGACAGGACATTAACCCATTTAAAAGAATCAGAATACCAAAACAGGTTTAGGACGATAAGTTCAACGACTGGAATAAAAAGTTCTCCGTTAACTTGCCGCGTCAAATTCAGATAAAATCATAAGCTTTCGATGACTATTGACATCATCGTCTTCAATCGCCAAATGGATCATGAAACTGCCGAGGCTCCAGCTTTTACACCCAGAGGTCGGCAACTGATTGTCTAAATTACGCCATGATGGTACCACGGAGATAGCGCATATTGAGGTGGTGCCCACTGACTCTGGGCATTAAAGTGGGAACCTCGCCAGTTTCACGACAACCAGAATTTTCCCTTGACGTAAATGATGCAAGCAGTCTTCGAAAGCTTGTGATTTCATACGAATTGGAGGTGGCAAATTAACCGAGACTATTTTATCCAAGGACTCCATCGAGAAAGACTTTTTAGGCATCGCAAGTCACAGTCTGTGACATCTTTTAAAAGTGATTTCTGTTCATGAAAATCTTGTTTTCATTGTGGTGGTGTTTCCTGGACTTTTACCGCTTGTAGCATGCCATTATTTAAACTAAAACTCGTACGCTGCTTCCGACAATCTGTAGCCACTTTGCCTGTTTATCAAACGGAGCTGAATATCCCAGAATGTCAGTATCTGTGCTCCAAGGCGCTTTGTAAAAACAGGGTAATAAAATCGACGATCTGCGGAGCCAACCATCATCTCGAGAGAAACTGCGAATGTGTGTCTGTAGTGTTCTCCGCTACAGGACGCTACGTATGTCAGGACAAAATTGGAATAGAACTGCACTGACGTTCTCATCTTGGCATACAGAGGGCGCAATCAGAATATACTCAAACAGGAAGAGGAGCCACCATCCCCAAAGAAAATGCGAATGTGTATCTGAAGTGTTCTCCCCTACAGGGCACTAAGTGGATCAGAACAAAATTGGAACAGAAGAGCATTGAAGCTCTCATCCGTGAACGCAGCTGGTGCAATAAGAATACATTCAGCGAGGAAGAGGATCCACCATTCCGAGAGAAACTGCGAATGTGTGTCTCTTGTGTAGTCCACTACAGTGCGCTAGGTTTATCAGAACACAAGTGAAACAGAAGTACACTGACTCTCTCATCTTGGCATACAGAAGGTGCGACCAGAATGTACTCAACGAGAAAGAGAATAGTTAAGTTTTCTTACTACCGGATTACTTCGCATGTTCCTATATGAGAACAGGAACTTCAATACACACATCTCATGTCTGCTCAGAAGAGTTGCTCTGATGCTGAGGATCTTCAAAACAGCTTCCGACAAAGTCAGTCTAACTTCAGATTGCGTACAACCTCCTCATGAAGTAAAGAGAAACTGTGAGGCCACATAAACTGCAATAGATCAGACTTGTCGATGCTTAGTGGATTATACAAAACATCGACAGAAGCTCTGCTAGTGGTCTGTATTCAATAGGTCGACGAATAAGCATACTGACTTCGCTAAGGAGGGCTATAGCCTATAATATAGATGAGACAACAGGAAGTACGAAAGGAATAAGGAATTAAATAAATCGTCGTACGTCGGCTTAGACAGAGATGTGAGTGAACGGTGAATAGCAGCAGATTTGGGTCACTTTCGCAACTAGAAGGGACAAATGCCACCAGATGTCTAGAAACGAAATAAAAAATTGAAGAAGTTGAAACTAGGAAGGATACCTTTCACAACGAGTCACGCGCTTATGTCACACAACCGCGCAGATTTAAACTAAAGCAGAACGCATCGGTGTGGTGCTATAAGCATGCCTGGACACGCAACGTACGAGTAAAAAGGTTGCAAATGGGAAACCAGTGACAAGTACAAGGCAAATGCTGGGTCTTCACACCATAGGCACACGCAGGAGGGGGATGTCGGAGAGGAGCAAGAGTGGGCACTTGCCCCTTCCTGTAATCTGCATACAACCTTTTTATTTATTACAGTTTCTTCATGAATTTTTAGCGATGTTTGTTTGTTATTCTACTACACTACAGGTTGCAGAAACGTTTCTTCTCTCCATGAATTGAGGCCTTAAGCTCCGCTGAACTCATCCAGTGCCACGTGCAGCCTACGAATTCTGGAGTTTCTTTGTCATGACTGTACAATAAGGCGACAAACTTCAGACGATGATTGCATTGGTTCAGCTGTTGAGATCAATTCCGGTGGCCAGTGGGATTTTGGGACATTTCCTGCGTTCATCTAGTAGTATACTGGCCCTAGACTGCACTTTAGCTGACCAGCCCAAAAAACAAACCTTTCATAACATATTCAACTTTAGCTACGCCAGTCAACCTTAAAAATATAGGTATGAAAGCAACGGAATAAATCTATTAACGTGGTGAGTTGTAAAGTTTTGTATGCAAAAAAAGTGCTGTAGATGCCATCAGAGTTGAATAAGCGTAATACAAAGTTTATTCCCTCTTTCTCCACTTCGAAGAAAATTAATTTCCCATTTTTATCCGTTACTAGCTGACAAACCAGGCACTGCCAGGGGATTGATTTTGGCAGTTTTGTATTAGAAACGATAACGAAAATTGAACAGTATTTGTTGTTAAGTACCGAAAGAGTTTCAATTCCATGCACTTGTGAAAAGACCTCTGAAACTGTGAAACAGTCGTACAAAGAGATATGCATAATGTACAAATGTATAAGCATTGTATCCAAATCAAGAAACATGATCCAAGACAGTTACTGTATGTTGGGAGCAGGTGCTTTGCGTGCCTACAAAGCGGTCTTGTAAACGCCTCTATGGCAACGCCTCTTCACAGTCCTATAGCAACGCCACCTAGGTGGCGTTGCCTGTAGACGGATGGCTGTCTTCCTCGCCTACAGCCGTTTGCGTTTCGCAGTTGAAAGCTGTCAAATCGCTGTCAGATATCAGGGATTTCCTTAACTTGACTCGACTATAGGATTGTCTTAGTAGCAAAGAATAAAAGTATAAAACTTCATGCATGATGCGACATTTCTCACGTATCTCAGTGTTTACGACGTCATACCTCTTGAGCTATGTGTCGTATAATGACGTATTTGTATAGGTACATTCAGCGGCATGTTTGGATACTGCTTGCAAAATATGTTGCAAATAGAGTTGGTAGAAAAGACGTAATAAATTAAAAGTTATGCATAGTGCGGAAGTTTTTCATGCATCTAATTGCTTATGACGTCGTATCTCCTGAACTTACCCCCTTGCCTGAGCGTAAGGGACACGTTTAGCAAGCTTGGTTGAAATTGGACCAGTGGTTTAGGTGGAGATGTGGAACACAACACACACACACACACATTTTGATAATATGTATAGATTTTTGTTGCTACCCAACAAAATTTGTTCAATCCTTTTCACCTTTTTTCATGTTTGTGAATTTTAATAAAAGTTTAATGAATACTTTGTAGGTTTATTTCATAACTCAGTTGTCACCCTGGATGTAACCGTATGGAATCAGAATGGTGACATCCGTATTCATTTTAGTAACATAAAAAGATGCACTTTGCATATACTATTGTGATATGTTTACCATTTATGAATCAAAGCAATCTACCTTAAAGCACCGAGTGAGTAACGGTCTGTCGTTTCAGGGAATAAAAGTCTTGTGTTCTACTTGGCAGGTTTAGTTACTGTGGTACGACATGTTTTCAAACTCACCGGCTCAGTTATATCAAAACTGGCAATTTTAGAATTTTGCTCACATTGGAAAGTATTCTATGGATGCCCATGGCGTACACCTTAGAAGAATACGATCGAACGTGCAACAACGAACGATACTCTCTGTGTAAATGCTAGGTAGGCGTGAGCAATCGACATTCGGTCTTGTTCGGTTCGCATTCGCTTATGTTCTGCTGGTTGTTGGCATTTAGTGGATCCTTAAAAGAAGATCGCGTCGTCTCCGCTAACAGAACAGAAGGCTTTCTCCTGCTGACTTGCCCGCTTTTGCTGCTGACGTGAGGTGTGTGTCATGAAGTGGTGTCGTCTGACGGGGAGGTAATGTTGCTGACACAAGAATATAGATATCATGCGTGCTTCTGGGATCTAAGATATCCACAGCACAAATGTCGAAGAAAAAGAAATGTGACTGGCAGAAAATTGCCAAAACACTGAAACGTCCTATAGAGGACATGAGAAAGACGATAAATTCATTAGATGCTTGCACCAGGCGGCAACGAAGTGAATAAACACAAGCTTTTTATTAAAATGGAAAAGCACAATAAGTAAGCGAAGGCGAACATTTATCTGTCGTACTGATTAAAATAATAAATGCACCAAAGACCTGATCATTCTCGTTGTTTACGGTCATGGTATGTAATTCCATTATTGACATGTCACTGTCACGTTAGACATTTTTGATGATAAATGAAAATGGTTTGCGCTATCTGCCCTCTAAAGAACTGCATACTTTAGGAGATTTTATCAAGTAGCCTATGTGACAGATCGTATGTATACTTCACATTTAATTAATCATATTTTATTGACATTATGTTCCTTATACGTGTTTCAATACAGCCCCTGAATCACTTCGCATACGGCACTGTAGACGTCATTGCAGACCTGTCTGAAATGTACATGGATATATATTATACCTCCATGGAAGTACAGAGTGTTCACGAATAGTCTGTAAAGCTTATTGTGATGGTGTTGTAGGGTAGGTTGTGCTGAGAAATACGAATTAAGAAAAAAATCGATACGTTTCTCCATTTACATGTTAACTGGCATTGAAATTATCCAATCAGGGCGTTGCACTCATACAGCCTGCCGGACACTCTGTCGCCAAACGTGTTTTTCGTTTGGTTTCCTAAAACGTAACAAGAGAGCGATACAGAAACTGGACGTAAGAGGGTAGTGGGTATCGAAACCGAGTCAAACGCTGAGCACTCTCGTGCGCTATCATCTACTCTGTGAGAACAACTGACACTAATTGCATCTGGTGGGCCACATGAAATTGCGCGCGATAGCCTAATTGGCTAACTTCATAACAATTACTTCTCAGGACAATCTATCCTACAACACTCTTACAAATTTTCAGATTGTTTCTGACCACCCTGCATTTCACATTTCAACAATAATATTTTATTGACATCTGTGAAATGCTACCCACACGTCGTTACAGAGGTATGTCGTACATCCATGGATATATAGCAGCTATTGGAATGCGAAACAGACGCCAACGTTAATGTCTCCGGTTGCTAATAAGCAGTTTCTCTTCAGATTATGTCGGTCGTCGGTAATTAGTGTTCTGCTCTGAAATTTCCTTCTTAACTGCAATGAAAATCAGCGAAATGTGTAAATCGACGAACGTGGAAGGTTTTGGACTGATGCTAAGGAATGCTGGAGCTGCAATTCAGGAAGTGCACTACCTCCACACGTTTTATGTTCACGTACAGACTGTAACACATAAATTCTTCCTTTCCTAGGCCATTTAGCATATTTCGTCAAAAACACTACGCTCGTCGTGCGAAATAATCCTCTCTGAATATCAGAGTCTTGCATCGTCGTTATTAGCACCAAAAAACAATAACGCAGCATTCATCGACTAGATTTGTTATCTCGTGTTCTTTTCCGTTCCCGCTAGTGTAAACGCTTGCTCAACGATACAAGCTAATTTCAGTAAAGAGAGACGAATTGTCTGCCGGTGCGCATTCGCTTGTGTTCGCTTTCGTACTTTCCGGTGTAAAGAGGGCGTAGCTAGAGCAACTCTAGCGGAAAAACCTACAGTGCGCGCGCACTTTAACGTCGACGGGCCGGCGCCAGTTTAAAAGTGTCACGAGTGCCACGTGTTTGTCGGGCAAGAGGCTTCGGAGGTGAGGGCCTCAGCATCTCGCTCCCTCACTGGGCTTACAAGCCATGCCAAGCCAGACGAGCGGAGTTGCCAAGAGCTCGTCGGCTGATAAGGGCAACAGAGCGGCCAGTGTTAACCGAAGCCCTGGCAGCCGGCACACACATGGCCCACTAGCATAACGTTATGACTGTTTTGTCCAAATGCGCACCACCACGAGCCTACAAAGCTCCGCATGTCACTGAAAGGAGTACCGTAAGATAAAGCTTTACGTCCCGTCGACCTAGGTTTAATTCCAGTCGTACCACAAGCTCAGGACGATGGGACAATACACCTCTCGAGCCCGCTTTGAAGGAGTAGTATTTGCAATTTCTGTGTTAGACGATGTCCTATGCGATGTCCTTCAGAAACACATGCAACACGTACACTGCAAATATTATTTCACACCTAGACAACCGGCCGGTGTGGCCGAGCGGTTCTAGACGCTTCAGTCTGGAACCGCGCGCGACCGCCACAGTCGCAGGTTCGAGTCCTGCCTCGGGCATGGATGTATGTGATGTCCTTAGGTTAGTTAGGTTTAAGTAGTTCTAAGTTCTAGGGGGGCCATGCCGCAGTGGATACACCGGTTCCCCTGAGATCACCGAAGTTAAGCGCTGTCGGGCGTGGCTGGCACTTGGATGGGAGACCATCCAGCCGCCATGTGCTGTTGCCATTTTTCGGAGTGCACTCAGCCTCTTGATGCCAATTGAGGAGCTACTCGACCGAATAGTAGCGGCTCCGGTCAAAGAAAACCATCATAACGACCGGGAGAGCGGTGTGCTGACCACACGCCCCTCCTGTCCGCATCGTCAACTGAGGATGACACGGCGGTCGGATGGTCCCGATGGGCCACTTGTGGCCTGACGACGGAGTGCTAAGTTCTAGGGGACTGGCGACCTCAGATGTTAAGTCCCATAGTGCTCAGAGCCATTTAAACCATTTTTTTTCACACCTAGACAAGGCCACGACAATAATAATGAAAGCCTCTCCCTTGACGGGAAACACAGCAGCTAAGTAAGTGCAGAACGTAGACAAACAATAACAGGAAGTTTGGGTGAGTCCTAAAGGCGTGCTCGGATAGACAAAGTTGTTAAGGCGACCGCTCGTGATGCGTGGGAAATCGGAGTTCGAGTCCAGGTCCGGAACAAATTTTCACTGTCACTAATCCACTGAGCAACAGAAGTGTAATTGTATTCGCAATTACGAATACATGTGACTCAATTTGAAGGAATCACTCCAGGCCTGAAGTCCGACAGCTTTTCGTGGAATCAATATTTTCTTTCTAAGTGAAGAGTTACGTCAGGAAATCGTTCCACAAGATATTTTTAAAAAAATGTTATTCTTGGAGGAACTTAGACATATTAAATACTTGAACACACAGTACTAATGTTGCACAATAATATTTATTTAACAGTTTGGTTATGAATCGGCTTTCAGCTTCGTAGGCCAGCGTCAGATAACAGGTAAGTTATCTGATGATGACCTAAGAAGCTGAAAGCCGGTTCACACCGAAGTATTAAATACATATTATTGTGGAACATTAATACTGTGTATTCACGATTTTAATATTCTGTAAGACGTTACTGAGTGGAAATATGCAAAATATATCAGAAGGATAATTCGTTTGTTTCTAAGACTAGCAATTACTGTACACAAAAAGCGAAAGTAACTAAACGTAACTTTTTCCACTTCAAGTCTTCACTCAAATGTATGCCCTAAGATTAGGAGCATTCTTCCCTGCATACTGATTCCTACTCAAGTGCTACATCTGTTATTGGTAAGACTCGTATTTGTTGTACAGAAATGGATATAGTGTGTTTTCTCAAAATTTAGGGAGATTCCATATTCAGAAAACCATTTAATATTTCTTTGAAAAACATTATTAACAACCTCTTCTGCAAGATTTCTCTAGAATGGGTTTTATTATAGCACTAGTATAATGTGCAAAAAATACCAATTCTGTTTGAGGAGTGTAAAAAGGAGGATCATTCAGGTAGACAAGGAATACGAGCAGACGCACAATTGAATGTCGTTGGACTCCCTTTTGATTTCTTCCTGATAGCTAAAATTTTCTCTCCTTCGAACATTGTTTGAGTTATTCAGCCCAACTAAATTGCACTGTGTTTGTTAAGCGTGATTCAAATCAGATGTGTCTGTGACTCCGAAAGGTCGTAGCTCGGGATTGAAACTGCACCAATGACACAGGCACCAATAGTTATTTTGAAACGAGAGTTCTAAGGAAGAAGAATGTTCAATGTTTACTCTTCAAATTTCAGCAGTTTATTTCGATGTAAACTGAACCCGATTAGATGTTTAACAGCGAATATTAAGTAGAACTAGTAGATGAACCAAGCATCTATTTTCACAAAATAGAATATTGTGAAAAAGAAACCACACCGCTAGTTGTCATTAGTAGACCTGTCAGTTGGATGAGTTCTGTTTGGATTTTACTAAGTATTACTCTGGGATTTTTTGATTCATGGGGCGATACTAACATTCTTATAAGATGATCTAACGAGCTGCAGTGTACAGGCGGTGAGCGACTATAGTGGGATGTCATTTTTGCCTTGTCCGCAGCTCGTGGTCCTGCGGTAGCGTTCTCGCTTTCTGCGCACGGGCTCCTGGGTTCGATTCCAGGCGGGCTCAGGTTTTCTCTGCCTCGTGATGACTGGGTGTTGTGAGTCCTTCATCATCATTGACGCGCAAGTCACCGAAGTGGCGTCAACTAAAAAGGACTTGCAATACGGCGGCCGAACTTACCCTTATGGGGCCTCCCGGCCAACAGTGCCGTACGATCATTTCATTTAATTTTTGCATTGTGCGCAATGGGTGTCTTCTGCTTGCATGACTGCGTGCCGAATGCTGTACGCAACAACACTTACGCTGTTGCTCTACGTGGCTTACAGTTTTCTACTAAAATGGCCCGACATGGTTTGTTGAGATCGCCGGCCGCGGTGGCCGAGCGGTTCTAGGCACTTCAGTCCGGAACCACACGGCTGCTACGGTCGCGGGTTCGAATCCTGCCTCGGGCATGGATGTGTGTGATGTCCTTAGGTTGGTTAGGTTTAAGTAGTTCTAAGTCTAGGGGACTGATGACCTCAGATGTTAAGTCCTGCAGTGCTCAGAGCCATTTGAACCATTTTCTGTTGAGATCGCCTCCAAAATACACTGCTCTGCAAAACTTAAGGACGAGATGAATAAAATACTGTAACATATCAGTTAATCAACGGAAGCAGATGAAAGTGCGGGAGCTGTGGCCAGAGGTCTCCAAGTCGTGCACAGGTCGCTGGACTCACATGGCCTGAGGTCAGCGTGCCTATAGCGCGAGAACGAACTGCCTCACAACACGAGGCAGTTGAAGGAATGGAAAAAGACAACGATTGTCGATCAGGGAGTAGTTATGGTGCTGGTGTTCTTCACTACAACATGGCTCAGAGACGGTAACTAAATGCCTCTGCACTGTGAAGGTCGGGAAACTGGAAGAACGATGAAGCGTGACTAATGTATCCAGCAATTTCTTATTGCTCACAGCATTGTTTCACGTGCATGGGTAGCGTTTCGATTTTCCGAAGCAAAGGTACTACTGCCAGAAGGAGAGGAAGCGTTCGACCACGGTCAACTAGAACACCAGACGACCGCTACATTGTGCAGCAAACAACAAAGCACCCCCGTTAACCAGCGAATGCAATTATTGTAAGCACACTTGAACAGGACAGCAAGAAACTCAGTCTCACGCTCCACAATGGCACAACGACTGCACGTGGTGATCTCTTTGCCCGACAAATGGTTCAAATGGCTCTAAGCACTATGGGACTTAACATCTGAGGTCATCAGTCCCCTAGAACTCAGAAATACTTAAACCTAACTAACCTACGGACATCACACACATCCATGCCCGAGACAGAATTCGAACCTGTGACCGTAGCAGTTGCGCGGTTGTGGACTGAAGCGCCTAGAACCACTCGGTCACAGCGGGCGGCTTTGGCCGACAACCAATACGTTGCGTTCCGTTGATACCCACACATTGGTGGCATTGTTTTTGATGGTGTCGACAATATAGGTCCTGTATCAGTGAGGTGCGGGGTCGCGTGCTCTTCTCGGATGAGATCACATTAAGCCTGAGTAGCGTTTCTGCACGTCTCTCACATTTCCGATGTATTTGTTTCATTTACCTTCTGCAGTATACTATGGCTTTTTTTTTTCAGTGTATGGCCCGATTTTCATTGAGCTTTGTTACTTGGCAGAGCACATCATGCGAAAGTTACTTTCAAAAATGGTTCAAATGGCTCTGAGCACTATGGGACTCAACTGCTGTGGTCATAAGTCCCCTAGAACTTAGAACTAATTAAACCTAACTAACCTAAGGACATCACACACATCCACGCCCGAGGCAGGATTCGAACCTGCGACCGTAGCAGCCCCGCGGTTCCGGACTGCGCGCCTAGAACCACTAGACCACCGCGGCCGGCCAAAGTTACTTTCATTCTTAAGTTTTGCACATTAGTGTACGTTTCACTTTTACGGGCAGTACCAACCAATACCGTATCCTCGAGGTCTGAAAAACATGCCCCTCCCGCCGGAAGTTCGAGTCCTCCCTCGGCTAGGGGTGTGTGTGTGTTGTTCTTAGCGTAAGTTAGTTTAAGTAGTGTATAAGACTAGGGCCGATGATCTCTGCAGTTTGGACCCTTAGGAACTCACAAACATTTGAGAATTTTTGAAAAACATGCTCCCTATACTCTGTTGGGTAGATGTTAAGTTGGTCTGTCCATTATGTCGCTCAGGTCTGGCATCAGAACTGTTACATGTGAAGTGGTTCCCTTTATATTTATTATCTTCTTATTATCTAATTGATGTCTGTAGTGATCTATTTTAAAAGATGGGTAAGGTACCACTAAACATATTGGGGGGGGGGGGGGGGGGGGGGGAGAAGTGAAAATGTGTGCCCCAACCGGAACTCGAACCCAGGATCTCCTGCTTACATGACAGACGCTCTATCTTTTTTATTATTTTTTTCCTTTGTTTGTTGTTAATCGTTGTATTTGGTCGTTGCGGATGTCACGTGACATCTGTTCCAGTCCGTTAGTTGATCCTTCCACTCAGTTTTTTTCATTACAGAGGCCAACCAGGTCTCTGACCGAACACACTGAGCTACCGTGCCGGCATCCATATGAGCCACCGAGGACACAGAGGATAGTGCGACTGCAGGGACTATCTTGCGCACGCCTCCCGCGAGACCACATTCTCATCCTGTATGTCCACACACTACATACGAAGTGTCCCACCCTAACACACTCATTACTCGTGGAAGACATTCTTACCAAGTCCCGTAAGAGTTCGGGGAATGTGTGTGCATCCGCACAGAAGAAGGTCATGGCCGGTATTGCCAGAACTACACTCCTGGAAATTGAAATAAGAACACCGTGAATTCATTGTCCCAGGAAGGGGAAACTTTATTGACACATTCCTGGGGTCAGATACATCACATGATCACACTGACAGAACCACAGGCACATAGACACAGGCAACAGAGCATGCAACAATGTCGGCACTAGTACAGTGTATATCCACCTTTCGCAGCAATGCAGGCTGCTATTCTCCCATGGAGACGTTCGTAGAGATGCTGGATGTAGTCCTGTGGAGCAGCTTGCCATGCCATTTCCACCTGGCGCCTCAGTTGGACCAGCGTTTGTGCTGGACGTGCAGACAGCGTGAGACGACGCTTCATTCAGTCCCAAACATGCTCAATGGGGGACAGATCCGGAGATCTTGCTGGCCAGGGTAGTTGACTTACACCTTCTAGAGCACGTTGGGTGGCACGGGATACATGCGGACGTGCATTGTCTTGTTGGAACAGCAAGTTCCCTTGCCGGTCTAGGAATGGTAGAACGATGGGTTCGATGACGGTTTGGATGTACCGTGCACTATTCAGTGTCCCCTCGACGATCACCAGTGGTGTACGGCCAGTGTAGGAGATCGCTCCCCACACCATGATGCCGGGTGTTGGCCCTGTGTGCCTCGGTCGTATGCAGTCCTGATTGTGGCGCTCACCTGCACGGCGCCAAACACGCATACGACCATCATTGGCACCAAGGCAGAAGCGACTCTCATCGCTGAAGACGACACGTCTCCATTCGTCCCTCCATTCACGCCTGTAGCGACACCATTGGAGGCGGGCTGCACGATGTTGGGGCGTGAGCGGAAGACGGCCTAACGGTGTGCGGGACCGTAGCCCAGCTTCATGGAGACGGTTGCGAATGGTCCTCGCCGATACCCCAGGAGCAACAGTGTCCCTAATTTGCTGGGAAGTGGCGGTGCGGTCCCCTACGGCACTGCGTAGGATCCTACGGTCTTGGCGTGCATCCGTGCGTCGCTGCGGTCCGGTCCCAGGTCGACGGGCACGTGCACCTTCCGCCGACCACTGGCGACAACATCGATGTACTGTGGAGACCTCACGCCCCACGTGTTGAGCAATTCGGCGGTACGTCCACCCGGCCTCCCGCATGCGCACTATACGCCCTCGCTCAAAGTCCGTCAACTGCACATACGGTTCACGTCCACGCTGTCGCGGCATGCTACCAGTGTTAAAGACTTCGATGGAGCTCCGTATGCCACGGCAAACTGGCTGACACTGACGGCGGCGGTGCACAAATGCTGCGCAGCTAGCGCCATTCGACGGCCAACACCGCGGTTCCTGGTGTGTCCGCTGTGCCGTGCGTGTGATCATTGCTTGTACAGCCCTCTCGCAGTGTCCGGAGCAAGTATGGTGGGTCTGACACACCGGTGTCAATGTGTTCTTTTTTCCATTTCCAGGAGTGTATATACTTATATGGATATGGTGTCTGTTCTTTCTGACATGTCGCTGAGTATAAAAGATAGAGATGATTCACTTTTCTTTGCATTTTCAGTGTGTCTTTTCATTGATGGTACCTTGAAAAGAACAGATGTAAGTTGGGTAGCGTGTAATTTTGATTGCTTAATAATGATGTATTTTTCCATAATTAATCATATTAATTATTTCACAAGGACAACCATCCTGTCTATCTCGTTTAATCAATTTATGTTGTATCTTTTAAATGTGTTTCATCAAAAGAAAAGTTGAAAGAAGCTTGCGGAAGACTGCTCAGAGGGGGACAATCAAACATTATTCGTGTTCTTTTGTAAACTGCTTTACAACAGAAATTCAGAACCCCTTTCCAGTCATTTCCCTTGCTGTTCGTAAAATTTTATTGTGAGAATTGCGTGGGTCTGATCGGTTACCGCTTTCGAACAATGACGCCGGACAGCCTGCTCACTGATCTGATGGAATCCCAATCAAAATAAAATTTTCTGATGATGGACCATAACAAGGTAATCTCTCAGTTAAAGCGAGAGAAGTTTTAATGAGCTGCACTGCATGATGCTACCTTAAGTCAGTATCCACCAACAATATGAGTCGCTTCCATATCGCGACTGTTAAGATACGCAGGATCACCTATCTAGCTAGGTAGTAATTAATGCCGCCCCTCTGAGAGATCTTCCCAATGAATATCTACTTAAGAGACAGGAGGTAATGCCGAATGTGGTGTTTGCTCTCTCTTTAATAACCCATGCTCTACTGAATCATGAATTTTCTGTGAATTCATCCAAATTCTCTACAATTACACTGCTGTATTATCTACATCTCCATGTCCACTCGAAAATAAATAGCTAACACTGCAGTATTTGCACTTACAGATGAGACCAGACTGATACCAGGAAAGTACTAAGTGTCCTTTTATTCCACAAATTAACCAACAACAGAACGGAAGAAACCCTGACATGATAAAAGCACTCTTATGAACTTTATAAAGATTTGCTTTGTTTAGATGTATACTACAAACAGCGATTGGCTGAAATTCAGTCTAATAAAAACTCTCTCGTTTTTCCATAGTCCAGTGCATGGCACATGGTACGTCCCATTGTACCAGTTATTAGGGTTTCTTCCCTTTCCATCCATGTCTGGAACATGGAAAGAATGGTTGTTTGAATACCTCTCTGCATACTGTAAGTATTCTAATCTTGTTCTCGCGGTGCCTGTGTGAGGGATATGTAGGGGATTCTAGTTCTTTCCTAAAGTCACCATTTAAAGCCGGTTCCTGAAACTTTGTTAGTAGTTATTCTCAGGATAATTTACGCCTATCTGCAAAGTTTGCCAGTTCAGTTTCTTCAGCGCCTCTGTGACCTTCACCCATGGGTCAAACAAAACTGTGACCGTTCGTGCTGCCCTTCTCTGTATACGGTCAATTTCCCTTGTTAGTTCTATATGATACAGATCCCATCCACTTGAGGAATATTCTAGAATGGGTCGGACGAGTGATTTGTAAGAAATATCCTTTATAGACTGATTGCACTTCCCCAGTTTTCTATCAGCAAACCAACGTCTACCATATAAGAAATATTAAATAAAGGATTATCACGAACATGTGAAATATCATCAACGTGTTTGGTAAACTGGACAAGTAAGCATATGTTTCATAAAGCAGCTAGAATGTTTTAAAGCCAGCAGGGAACATAATTCTGGTTCATGATCTAAGGAAAATAGACATACAGCGGAATAATGATGACAGTTGTAGCAGTTTTTTTGCTCCATTTAACATACACTCATTACTTACCGATACTGAAAAACGGTTAAATGATACTTTCTCACTAGCATGTAAAGTGTAGTAAGTAAATAACAGAATTTTGTATGAGGGACGACTCGAACTACACAACTTCAGAGTGCTATCTCTACCCTTCATGTGAAAATGGACTATCGTTGTAGGGTGCCACTTTCAGTACGTGATGAATATTTATCTTCAGCACATTCTTCCTTACAAATGCGGTCTATACGAGCAAAGGTGGAGGACAAAAGTAGGTACACAACGGGTATTCAGACGAAGTATGACCTTGATCTCTCCTCCCTCTGATCACCTAAACTATGCCACATTCTTGAAAATATGCCAATCAGAGAGCTTATAAGCCAATACTAACATATTTTGCTCTCCCAGCCACAACCAGTGTTTTACCACCAGAAAAAATGAAGCAGACAATCAGTATGTATCTCAGAGCCGACATCTTGTTCTTGTAGTTCCTTCTATGTATCACACTTAGCACCGAAACGTGACTGTGGTTCGATCTTTGCGCCCACTTGATGCAAGACACAATGGACCCTCAAATTAAGTGCCACAGTGTTATTTCCACCCCTAAATTCTCCGTATTATTTGTCAAAAACTCATCTCAGTTGGCTAAAATTCATACATCAGCTACTAGTTTTTACAGTTTCTAATCGCGCAATAAAAGTTTAATTAAACGTTTCTAAATCGTATTTCTGAACACATTTCGTATTCTTTGCTAGTTGGATGGATGCGATAAAGGCCTAAATTTTCTGAGCTATAAACGTTTAAAATACTAAACAAATAATCTTGCTAACACAGTTTTTCTAAAAACAAAGCAACTACTACGAGGGTAAGTCAATTATTATCCACAAGTAGTTATAAAATTTTATCGTAATCATATAGGAAACTTACAAGAACATCATTTTTCGACATAGTCTCCTTGCATTTCAACGCACTTGGTCCATCGTTGTACAAGCTTCCTGATGCCCTCATAAAAGGTTCTCGGTTGAGCAGCGAGCCAAGTCATGTTCCGTTTCTTTCACTGCTTTGTCCGAGGCAAATCGACGGCCCCTTAATGCCTGTTTGAGTGTACCAAACAAGTGATAGTCAAAAGGGGCAAGATCGGGACTATACGGAGGGTGATCCAGTACTTCAAATTTGAGTTTCTGGAGCGTTTCAGCAGTGTGGGCAGCAGTATGCGGACGGGCATTGTCGTGCAACAACACAGCACCTTTCGACAGCAATCCTCAGCGTTTGCTTCTAACTCCAGGCTTTAGTCTGACAGTAAGCATCTCACTGTAACGTATACTGTTTACTGTTGTGCCCCTGTCCCCATAATGTTCAAGTACTGGACCTTGTGCGTTCCAGAAAGCCTTAAGCATCAGTTTTCCTGCGGACGGTTTCCTTGCATGGCGAATTTGGATGTTAGCATTCCATACTTTGCCGTTTACTCTCTAGCTCTTAATGGTGGATCCATGTTTCGTCACCAGTAATGATCCCGTCTAAGAAATTGTCCCCTTCGTTACCACAGCGGTCCAAATGTTTTTTGCAGATGTCCAAGTGTGTTTGTTTATGCAGCTGCGTGAGTTGTTTTGGGACCAATCTTGCACAAACTGTATGAAACCCAAGTCTGTTGTGGATGACTTCGTAGGCAGAACCGTGAATAATTTGCAGACGATGTGCCATTTTGTCAGTAGTTGATCGTCTGTCTAAGAGAATCATTTCACATGAACGCTCAATGGTTTCTTCATTTGTGGCGGTAAATCGGCGTCCGGCTCCTTCATTGTGCGTAACACTTGTGCGGAATTTTTCAGTCCATTCGTAGGCACTCCGTTGTGGCAAAACACTGTTCCCGTACTGTACCGAAAGTCTTCGATGAATTTCAGGTCCTGATACGCCTTCCGTCCACAAAAAAACGGACCACTGAACGTTGCTCTTCTTTGGTGCACATAGACAGCGGAGCAGCCATGATTAACAGCATGGCAGTGATAACGAAATTAACCTAGCAGCTTGTAAACTGCAAAGATATAACAACAAATAAACAAAGCATGCGTCATTAGCTTTAAACGAAAGTTCACCCAAAATAAACAAAAATATAACTAAATTGCGGACAATAATTGATTAACCCTCGTAATTCATTCTTCTCTCATTACATCTACACAGTACAAAGACAGTGACAACAGCACAAAACACTTTAGTATCATTCCTGTTTACATACAACCAAACATATGTCTTTGACCAACTTAATACATTTTTTAAAGTTAAACTCAATTCTTCTTTTTCAATTGACCATGAGTGAGATATATGGAAGAGCCATTATTGAGTAGTAATTAGGGAATGTGTTGCCAATGTGTAGGAAATATTTTCACAGGGGGTGGAGAAGGTTGGGGGGGAGGGGGTAGGAGGTGGAGAGTGTAGTAGGGAGAACAGTGGGAAAACTGAAGGGTCTCTTTCCTGGCACTCTGAGTACGTAGCAGTAATTTTTGATTGAGGAGCAGGTAGTAGTTGATCAAGATCAAGGGAGATAGAGGGCAAGAGGGTTACTGGGAACTGGCAGACAGTAGGAAGGCAGGAAGAAAGGGAACACAATCTAATAGTTTCATTATGAACACAAATAACAGACATCTGTCATTGCCAGAGTTAATATCTGTTGGAATGGGTAGAGTGTGTTGGTCTTTTGTAGGATAAATCCACGCAGCAGGGTTCTCAGTCTAAGAAGATCCCCTACAGTCGAAAAATTCTGTAATAATCAGATACAAGACAGATTTTGACACTCCAAATGACACAGTACTGCACGTGATAAAGATAGAGAAACTGCTGCAAAAAGGAACATGGAACATTTCACAGACTTAAGAATCTTTTGTCAAAACACACAATTGATAAAAAATAAAGTACAGCAATTTGAAGTTGAACTGGAATCTTTTAACTACATAGTAATTTATGTCACTGAGCACTGATGTAGAGATACAGAAATCCATTATGTAATATTATCACTGTATCAAATGACAGACTCTTATTGTTGGATTGCTTCAAAGGGTGATGGATCCTGAATTTATGTCAGTAAACGAACACAGTTTAAATTAGGACATGACCACAGCACAGTAAGTGAAGACAAACACTTTGTAATTTCAGCTATTGAATTACCAGTGCTTGACGTCACCAAGAAATTAATCATTTTGTGTGTGTATCAATTACCCAGCTGTAATGTGGACACTTTTTTCAATCCATTATTAGACTTTGAAACTGAAGTCCCAAGTAAAAAAGTCAATATAATTTATGTGTAGAGACATAAACATAAATATCATAAATGAAACTACTAGCTTCTGCATGTATATCTTTCAGAGTCTGGCATGGCCATGTTGGTGAATAGTGCAAGAAGGATTGCTACAATGACTGCATCAGTAATTGACCATGTGGCCACAAATATGGACAGCGATAACAGTGCTGTAGCTGTAAAAGGTCTTTGAATATAAGTCAACTCCAGACAAATAACGGCAGTGTAATTGGGTATGAAAAAAATCCCTAATCTGCAGGCCTACAGAGGACACTTTTCAGAAATCAAAAACACATGTTCTTTTTCCGATTTAACAAACAAAAATTGAGATGAAACATACATAGAAAGTAATGTAAATGTGAATTTTTTTAAATTCTCAACATTATTTAAATTTAACTTTGAAAAGACATTTCCAAAAGTGCCCACATCAGTAACAATGTCTCTCGAAAATAGAAATTAAGAAGTCATCCCAAACCCTTAAGTACCTCAGTCAAATGAAAAAGTGTCATAATGAGATAAATTTCTTAAATTCCTATCATAGGTCAAAAATATTTGCTGCAAAAAAGTTATTTTATGACAGATTTATATACAGTGCAGAGAGAAAAAAAAACAAATCAATGTGGAATGTCATTAAAACGGAAACAACAGGAGACAAACAAAGGTATAATAACATTCTGATAAGGTAGAGAGATAAGTAATAAATGATCCACACACCTAGCAAACTATGTCAATGTGCATTTTTCGACTACTGCATAAAATTTACAAGAAAAATACCCACAACACCTTTAAATAATTAAGCACTAAGTACCATGATGTTCCTACTAACTACAGAGCATGAGATCAGCAAAACTGTATAAAGCAATAGGTTTAGGTGAAGTACCAGTGTGTATGCTGAAACAATGCTTATGAAGCATACAAGCTTCCATAACAAACATAATAAATTAATCATTCACATCAAGGAAATATCCAGAATATTTAAAATGCCACCATCACTACCAAAGATAGAATCGGTTATGAAAGTCAGATTAATGAATTACTTGACTAAATACAGCCTTTTAAGTGAATCATAGTCTGGTTTCTGAAGTGATAGAAATACAAAATCTGCCATAGTAGAATTCACAAAGGTGGTATTTGATGTTCTGGGCAAAGATGAGTCTGACACAAGCATATTTTTAGATCTTTCTAAAGCTTTTGATACTTTCACACTATATTCTTTTCTTCTTTTTCCTTTTCCAGAAAAACTTATTGCCAAAACTATGCAATGTATAATATTAACACTTACGTTCTTTTTGAGCTCAACATTGCAGTCATTGTAGAGGGATGCTGAAACAGTTTTTCACACAAGCGAATGGGAAGTTGTAATACACAAAAGGGAACCTAAACATCATTGATATTGTCCTGATATCAACTGCGTAGTGTAACATTATGAAACAATGTTGTGTACAGTATGTAGGTGTACTGTGAGTCGGAGTGAAAAATAAAACAACAGTGTAGCACTAGCCTTCTATGTTATTAAATAACATCTTTGTAAAACAGTATTGTACACTGAATAAGATAGCATGGTTTTAAACTGACTGGTCCTGTATTCACGAGGGTAGAGTTTTCAGTCTCCATCTGGCCATCCAAATTTAGATTTTCCATGGTTTTTTGAATGGTTCCTACTATAAGGGCTCAGCCAACTACCTGTCTCATCTTTGTCAAACTGGACCTGTAAGCACGTATGACAATTTTTCTTGTTCTTAAGTTGTAATACCTAGACATGAACAATACCTTAGTGAAAGTAATATGCCAGTGGATAAAACTATTACAACAACAACTATTACTACTAATCCTACTACTGATCTTACCACCCCCACCATCACTTGCCAGAGTCCAATGATCAAGCCACATTGCATGTGTTAATCAGAGCCTGTCTCCCTGGTACTAGAATCTACACATCACCTGACACAGTGCTTGTGTCATACATGAGAACTCTTCTTTTAGCTGACATCATTCTGAAACTTTAATTTTAACTTTCTTTTCCTACATGGTATACTGCTAAGACATTCCATATCCTCTAGGGTACACACTGAAACTCTTTGCAATATTCTAGCAGAATTTGCATACATAGCTTCAAGTATACCACTTTAGCTAATGAATAGTCATTCCATTAGTTTTAAACTCTACAAATACCCTTTCTGTTTCCTTATGCATAATATTGAGACCATCACACTGAGATACAATGTAATCATATCTTTTAAACAAGTCTAAATGGAAATGGAGAATTATAAACAGATTTTTTCGTATATTCCCTAATGTAGTAAATGTCCTTGGACCACCATTTTCTGCAAGTACTACAATGTACGAGCATTTTCCATCATAGGCATAGCCATGATTTGATTTCTGAAGGGGGTGGGAAGGAGTTATAAACAGGGTTGCTATCCATCCCCATACATCAGGACCATCACTATTATGACCTTCTTGTCCTGACATGATCCCATTTTGTCGCAATTTTGCAAAATACTATTACAAGCTTGGCTCAAGTACTGAAGTATAGCCATCTGTTAGTGCAACATCTATTTGCAGCTTCAGTTAGTTTTACTTGTGTCAATAAGTTTATGTTGAGAAGGTCATCTTGCAGATGGTGTTGGATGTTGTGTATCCTGTATCAACGATGCAAGTTCTTTCTAGATCTAGTTCCATCATTCGACAATATACCAGACTTTTCGAGTAGTATGAGGTTGGAACTGTTTAAGCAGCCCACGCAGAAGAAACAGGCATCCAAATAAAAAGTAATTTAAATTTTTTACTTCATTCCTACGCAACCATCTCAAAGCGTCCCGATGAGGTCAAAGCCAGATATGCCGACCCTAGGTTTAAACAAATGGACTTCATAATAAATTGTACTTGCAATAGAATACAAAACGGCACTATGTATATTGTTTGTGTATTTATGTATACAATTTAAGTTATTGTGGGTCATTTATATAATAAATTACAACATTCATCAATAAGCAGAAATCAGTCCGTAAAATTATTTTGTCGATGGTGTCTCCAAGGAGACGTGTGTTTGTATGGCAGTAAAGTTGTCTAGAGATAGCAGTGAATATTTGTGCGTACTTGTCGGCAATCATCGTCTTTCTAACACATGGTGTAGTTTCAAACAATAACGAGTTAGTAAGTGGGAGAACCAACAGGCTGGGCGCCAAGAAGAAAGGAGAAATACAGTTTCCATCTTTCACACGCGCGGTTTCCACTTCATACACGCATCAGTCGTCTTCTATGGCAGACGCAAGGAAATTAAGTTCAGTTTTTACGTCTCGTCGACAGCTAAGATCATTGGAGGCTGAGCATTTGGAGGGGAAGGAAGCGGCGCAGCCTTTCCAAGGAACCATGCCGGCACTCGCCTAGAATGAACTCGGAAACAGAACGCAAATCTGGATAGTTGGCTCCGGGGTTAATAGTGCATTAGGATCTATACGACCGCGTTCTGTGCTATTGTAGAAATGTCAGGTTAAAACTGCAAGCCTTCGTGAAAGCGCAAACTGTAACATTTGCGTTTAAATGTGGTTCTTATTGACAGTAATGTATATGAAATTAAATTAAGGTCGCCGATAGCCAGCAACTCAACGAGGTTTACCGACTTTTGTCGGTACATTAGGCCTACTGATTACAATTATAGCTTGAAAAAGCTTTTTCGCAATTTCGCCACCTTTTCTGACGATATTTGTCGGTGGAAACTGGAAATCCTCGTGCTGTTTGTATCTTAGCAGTCAACTGAAATGATTGTAAGTGTTGGTACAGAACTAATCAAATTGTATCCTCATTACTACAAATAAACACCATATTTGAATGTGAACGTATTCAAGAAAAGTTTTTATCTCCACCCCTTTCACGGCACACCAGGAAACGCTCGTTTTTCACTTTTCGGTAAACACCTATTCAGTCGATAAAACGTGCAATATCTGAGTACTGGCTAATTCGACGAAAAAAATTCTAGGTGAATAATTGTAGTGCATTAAAATGTGTTTTCGAAAAGTCAAAGAAAGTGGCGTAAAACCTAACTGGTTAGTAAATATCGCCGTTATCACGTTTATGAACATCGTGCTGTTAATGACCAACAATTTGTTACTTTTCGTTCATTATTTTTTTCCAATATTCGTTCTTGGTGTTTTCTTTGGTACAATCTTTTTCTGTATTTAATTGCTCCGCTGTCGAAAACGTGTGCTTTTTGCTGGGTCCTGTACTGACAACTGTTAAATCTGGCAATAGAGCAGGCATCAGTAGTCAACCTACCGTTGTTTGGTTAATGGAACTAAGCGTGATGTCTGAATGTTTTAGTTGTGGTGAAAATGTTAGGAACGAGGTAGATCTATCACAGTGAAAGAAAAAGAGTTACAAATGCTTATTGAGAGGATTAAAATGAGAAATGCTGGTAAACACTTTGTTTTGAAGAACTATACCGCTGGTGTTGTTCATGTAAGGTGCAGGAATTCTTATTGGAAGTATCATTATGCTAGAAAGGGTATGGTTGAAAAAGAGTCCCCCATTTATCGATCGTCAATCCAGAAATTTTGTCTTAAAATCAACTATCTATTCTGTGAGGAAGACACATAATTACATGAAAAACGAAGTGAAGTAACCGATTCCTGAAAAAAAAGTTGGTTGTGACATTAAAAGGCATTTTTAAAATTTATAATGGAAATGGGACACCCAAATAAAATTTCGAGCAGGAGACAGTGAAGATCATCTCGTTGTTGAAGGTAGATACCACAGTAATTGAGCAAAAAGTTTTTTCAAATCTGATTGATTTGATCTGATTTGTTTTCTTGTTCCATAAGTCCAATTGTGTTGGTTTCACAAGGATGTGGAACGAGTCAGTTTTCAACAAATACCATATGATAATCTTATAGCATATACAGACATTTGAGTACATAATTATATAAAAATGTATGCATAATATCTTTGAGTAGCAATACAGAAGAAAGAAGATACATATATTCTTAGACTCATTAAAGCATTACAGGAAAACAGATACAGAGCACAAACGGGTACAGAGGTCAAGTTAAATAACATTCTTACTGGCATTATGTCAATTTGTATTATATAACATAAAAATTTTACAATCTATCTAGACTGTAAAAATCTCTTTCTAACAGAAATATGTTTAATTATTTCTTAAACTTACTCTTGTTATGAATCTCTATCTTTATTTCAGGAGGAAAAGAATTAAAGAGTTTTGTTTCAGTATAGTGGACACCCTTTTGCAGCAAGCTCAGATTTCTTCCTCTGTGTTTGGTTGAAACATATCTATATTTTTATAGACAAAACACATGTGACAAAAATATATTGGCATATTGTTGTGTATATTTTAAGTTTCCGAAAGTTATTTCTACATGAGTCTCTTGGGCACAATCCACATGTAACTCTTAAAGCTCGCTTCTGAGCAATTAGCACTTTCCTTGCTAATGGTTAGTTGCCCAAAAAAATAATGCCGCATTCAATGAGTGAGTGAAAACAGCCATTGTAAGCCACTTTTGCCGTTAGATTCAATACATGTACTGACAACCCATAAAGCATACATAGCAGAGCTAAGGTCTTACAGAGATTTATATTATTCTAAGACCATTTCATTTTCTTGTCACTGTGCACTCCAAGAAATTAGCATATTTATGTATAACTCATTTTGGCAGGCAAGTTAACTGTAAGTGTGAAAATTTATTTCCTTTCATTTAAGTAATTCAGTAATTTTTTAAAGCCTGTAATATATATGATTTATGTGTTCAGCCAGTCATGTGCTCACAGGGATAAAAAAAAAGTGTTCTTAGACAGCAGTACATTGTTTGAAACCTTTATAGGCATGAAAACAATGCAACAATTGCTGAAATTCTTTGTTCAGAATAAATGGTATGCAACAATTGGCCTCAGTCACTCTTTGTCTTTCTATGAGACAGGCTACATCTGTTTGTGATGGTCCCTATCATTCGACTTGTAGAAAGCATGTTTAAAGTGAATTAGTGCTCAGTTAATTGCAATGGAAAACGTGAATTCATTCACAGTTGGAAAATTACTAAAAACGCCATGTCATTTGATAACTTATACCTGTACACAAAAAATAGAAGAGCTGAGAGAAGACTAAAAAGTTTTGAAATGCTGCGATCCAATATAAGCTTTCCACAAGATAAAGAAAGTGCTACCATATGTGGACATCACATATACTATTCCTTAAAAGTTTATTAAAGTCAGCAAAGAACCTGTTGCAATCCTTTCAAAAAACACAGACAAACAGTTAAAAAATATTTAAGGCACATTTGCTTGTCTTTGTCTAAAACATTAAGCGATAAATTAATCTATGTAATACCATTCCAAAAACTGTGAATATGGCACAAGATTTGTGAACAGAAAACCTACATCAGTGATAGAAATGAATGTGATGCAGATGATCCCAAGGTGACATTTCTCGAATCAGTACTGCAAAGTCAAAGTGTTGAGGATGCAAATAAAACCTTAAATGATTTGGAGTGCTCTCCCATAAAACTTCACTCCATTCCAATTCACAGCAAGCCTTCATATGACAAAAAGAAGCCAGAAAAAGTGAAGCATGTTCTGGAAAGAAAAGCGTGCCAGGTTTTAGAGTGCAGTATTGAGGATTCTGACTGTAGAGAAGAAAAATTTGATGACGGAATTGTCAAAAAAGCGAAAGATTTTGATAGTATGATATTGTTAATGAAAGAGAAAGTGGCTAGTATAAAAGTAACTGAAAAAATTAAAATTTTAACTCTAGCTCCACCCTCTTGTCCAAAAGAAAACATTATGTCAGAATTCAAGGTCTGTGAGTGTGTAGTTCAACAAGCAAGGAAACTGAAAACAGAAATGGGTATTTTGCCAATTCCTAAACCATAAAGGGGGAAAGTTATTGTTGACGAAGTGGTAAAGATTGTCACTGATTTCTACCAAAATGATGAATGTACTAGATGTTACTAGGAGCAAAGCACAAAGTTAGCATTCAGAAGGAAGTGTAGATGCAAAAAAGACTCATCTTTTGCAAGTTAAGATAACTGTACACTTGTTTTAACTGAGTGAATCCAAACATTAATACTGGTGTTTCTAAATTTTGTTTCCTAAGACCGAAGTGGTGTATTTTAGCTCATGTTGCCAGCACTCATTTAATGTGTGTGTGGTATCAACCAAAACGCATAACTGCATTTGGATGCAGAGTGCATTGAAGAAACGTACAAAGAACTTATAATATTTCTTGTATACAGGGTATTACAAAAAGGTACGGCCAAACTTTCAGGAAACATTCCTCACACACAAATAAAGAAAAGATGTTATGTGGACATGTGTCCAGAAACGCTTAATTTCCATGTTAGAGCTCATTTTAGTTTCGTCAGTATGTACTGTACTTTCTCGATTCACCGCCAGTTGCCTCAATTGAAGGAAGGTATTCTTGACTTCGGTGCTTGTGTTGACATGCGACTCATTGCTCTACAGTACTAGCATCAAACACATCAGTATGTTGCATCGACAGTTTAGTGTTCATCACGAACGTGGTTTTGCAGTCAGAGCAATGTTTACAAATGCGGAGCTGGCAAATGCCCATTTGATGTATGGATTAGCACGGGGCAATAGCCGTGGCGCGGTACGTTTGTATCGAGACAGATTTCCAGAACGAAGGTGTCCCAACAGGAAGACGTTCGAAGCAATTGATCGGCGTCTTAGGGAGCACGGAACATTCCAGCCTATGACTCGCGACTGGGGAAGACCTAGAACGACGAGGATACCTACAGTGGACGAGGCAATTCTTCGTGCAGTTGACGGTAACCCTAATGTCAGCGTCAGAGAACTTGCTGGTGTACAAGGTAACGTTGACCGCGTCACAGTATGGAGAGTGCTACGGGAGAACCAGTTGTTTCCGTACCATGTACAGCTTGTGTAGGCACTATCAGCAGCTGATTGGCCTCCACGGGTACACTTCTGCAAATGGTTCATCCAACAATGTGTCAATCCTCATTTCAGTGCAAATGTTCTCTTTACGGATGAGGCTTTATTCCAACGTGATCAAATTGTAAATTTTCACAGTCAACATGTGTGGGCTGACGAGAATCCGCACGCAGTTGTGCAATCACGTCATCAACACAGATTTTCTGTGAACGTTTGGGCAGGCGTTGTTGGTGATGTCTTGATTGGGCCCCATGTTCTTCCACCTACGCTCATTGGAGCACGTTATCATGATTTCATACGAGATACTCTACCTGTGCTGCTAGAACATGTGCCTTTACAAGTACGACACAACATGTGGTTCATGCACGATGGAGCTCCTGCTCATTTCAGTCGAAGTGTTTGTACGCTTCTCAACAACAGATTCGGTGACTGATGCATTGGTAGAGGCGGACCAATTCCATGCCCTCCACGCTCTCCTGACCTCAACCCTCTTGACTTTCATTTATGGGGGCATTTGAAAGCTCTTGTCTACGCAACCCCGGTACCAAATGTAGAGACTCTTCATGCTCGTATTGTGGACGGCTGTGATACAATACGCCATTCTCCAGGACTGCATCAGCGCATCAGGGATTCCAAGCGACGGAGGGTGGATGCATGTATCCTCGCTAACAGAGGACATTTTGAACATTCCCTGTAACAAAGTGTTTGAAGTCACACTGGTGCGTTCTGTTGCTGTGTGTTTCCATTCCACGATTAATGTGATTTAAAGAGAAGTAATAAAATGAGCTCTAACATGGAAAGTAAGCGTTTCTGGACACATGTCCACATAACATATTTTCTTTCTTTGTGTGTAAGGAATGTTTCCTGAAAGTTTGGCCGTACCTTTTTGTAACACCCCACATGACCCTGAAAAGTATGACAGCATGCTAAATCACTGTGATAATTGTCCCAGTGATGACCAACTGTCAGAATTATTGAAACAGAAATTAGCTTACAAAGATGCTGATGACGAAATTGAGTTCAGCCAGTGGATAGACATAGATCATCGGGTAGAATTGGTAAAGCAGTCTGCAACTGTTAGTGAACACATAGACTCGTAGGTAACAAAATTACAGGCACTTAAGCCACACTCATTTATGTCTTTGTGTCAGTCAAAATCACTAAAAATAATTGAAAGAAAATCTCATCCTGGAAAAAGCAATTCTATGAGGGTTAGAACTTTAATAGTGGCAACTATTTATTTACAGCTCGTTCAAAATAGATACGTGTTTCAAAGTTTTACTGACCTTCAACGTAGTTACCAGCATTGTGTATAACCCTTTTCCAGCGATGTGGAAGTCGTAGGATACTCTTAGCAGTGCCAGTTGTGTTGACAGTTCGAGCGGTGCGGTCTATTACCAACAAATTCGTAGCAGTTCTTAAGCGAATGCCTTCAAGTGTTTCCTTCAGTTTAGAAATCGAGTTGAACTCACGAGGGCTTAAGTCAGGGGAGTGCAGTAGGTGGTATAGCACTTGGCAGCCCGATCAGTCAAACAAATCAGTAACATCTTGCACTGTATGCTTAAGCATTGTGCTGCAAAATGATGCTCAGGTCCTGCAGAAAGTGTTGTCACATATGTCTCTAAGCTGATCGTAGGTTGTGTTCCACTATTAAAGTCCCAACCCTCATATTAATGGACTTTGCTGAGAACTACAGTTATGTAATTCTGAATGAAATTCAGAGTTATCACTGGACAAAAAGGAGATGTACAATTCATCCTATGTGTGTTTATATGGTAAATGAAGAAAGTAAATTGGTAATAGTGAACCACTGCTTTATAAGTGATGATATGGAGCATGATGTAGGATTTGTAAATGTTGTCAGAAAGAAATGTTTAAGTGGCTGGCAGAGCATTACCCACAAGTGTAGAAAGTGCATTATTTTACTGATCAATGTGCTACTCAATATAAGAATAGAAAAAGCTTTAAAAATTTGTGTGAGCGCAAAAACGATTTTTCTATTGATGCTGAGCATTCCTTTTCTGCTACTAGCCCTGGTAAATCTGTGTGCAATGGTTTGGGAGGAAATATAAAATGTATATTGAAAAGAGCTAGTCTTCACTAGTAGATGTGCACAAATAACAACTGCATCTAGTGTTTACGATTTTTGCAAAGCTAATATTGACAATTTTTTTTCACTTCTTAGAGTAAGTCAATGTAGATTTTCTATGAAAGAACCTTGAGAAGAGATTTTCGACAACCTGCACAATACATGGTATGAGGAATTTTCACATTTACGAACCACTTTCTTGTGATTCCTTAGAGATTAGAAGAGTAACTTCTTCTGAAATAACTTCCTTGATTTTTTTCATTAATTGAAAATGCCCTGCAATGGACATGCACTCATCCTCTACAAAATTCTTTTTTTAGCAGTTGTATATGATGACAGGAGGTACTTTGCCTTCATCAGAAATGTCGGTGATGAAGAAGAAGACATTGAACTACTTTTTCTCCACCTACCTGGACCAGCAGTGTCATTCTTTTGGCCTGAGAAGGAAGACTCTTGTGCTTTTGAAGAACATTTTATGTGCTGTAGGTATACTTAAATCAACATCATTAGGCAGAATGTGTTACTTTAATGAAAAATACATCAAGTTAATGGAATATAATTTGTGACAGCGGATTAAAATCAGAGATGCTCTTAAGAAGTTTCATTGATAGTTTCAGGCATCTTCACGGCTGAACATGTACATTTTAAATTAAAATTGGTGTGGGTAGAATAATGGTTGTTTAAAGATGCTATTTTGACACCCTAAATAAAGTTAACCAATGTAATGAAAATGTTTCAGTTAAATTTATTACTTTTGGCTCTGTACTTTCTTGAGGCAGCTTTGCAGCTGATTTGAATCATCTTCTGAACAATGATATGATATATATTAAATGAACATCCAATATATATCAAAACTCTGGATGCTTCTTCTTTTTCCTTTTTTTAAAATAATATCAGAGTTATGATAAAAATAAATCTTGTATCAGCTGTCAGAAAGTGTTTTACATATTTAATGTGTATGATTATGATGTGTATCTTAACAATGGTGGAAGATAGAGATAAATGTTTTCCATAATATCAATCATGTTGTTGCAATTGCCTTAGAAAGAGTGTTGAAAAGCAGCAAGACCTTTGTAACCTAAATTTTCATTGTGTTATACACCAGTAGAAATGTTTTCTTTATGCTTTACTGTCTGAAAAAGAGATTGTTTACTTTTATTGATATGAATCCTATAAGTACCATCAGTTCGAAAAAGAATGAAAAAATGTAGTTGCAATGAACTTATGAATTAATATGCCACAGATTCATCATGTCTTGTTCTTGTATAATGACACTTTCTAGAAAATGGCATCCATCACATAAACAGGGTGGGCAGAAACAGTATGAAAAGCCTGAAAGGGTGTTGCAGGGAAGGCTGTGCTGAGAAATAAATATTCAGAAAAGAATTTGACACGTTGCACGATTTCCGAATTATTTAACATTGAAATTAGTTGATTGGGTCACTGTGCGCACAAATTCAAGCACTGCATATGCTAAAATGTGGTAATGCACACACATCTGTAGGTCCATTGTTGTGGGGATATAATATTACAGCAAAAACACAACACTTTTAGGAACTGTGATCTTCTTAGTTTAATATCTAAAACATGAGTCACAGGAACAACAAAAACTTCATAGAGTAAAAGCATGGAAAATAAAAGGAACTCTTACAAGCAAAAAAATCAAGAACACACACCCAGGCACCACTGTAGGAGGGGAGAGGAAACACAGTTCTGATTTATTTGATTTAACACTTCCCGCAAGTCAATCTGTGGTGCACTGAACAACTTTTAAATAAAAAGTAACAAGTCAAAACACATTAGTTACGAAGTCCTATCTTGATACACATTGTTTTAAATTTGTTTGATTTAAAAGGCTTTGTAAACATGTCATCATGTTGACTTTCAGAAAATATATATTCCACATTGATATCCCCATTTTTCCCGCACAAAATAATACCATACTTCGATGTGCTTATAACGTTTGTGGAACTCTGCGTTTTTCACTACTTTAATGGTACTTACATTGTCAATGAACAATGTGCGCGTGTTTCTTTTTCCACTGATCTCCAACAGCAGTCTGTTGAGCCATACTAACTCCTTTGCTCCTTCGCTTGCAGCAACAAACTCCGCCTCAGTGGTGATTAGTGCAACTGATTTCTTCAGTCGAGATGTCCACGATACAGACATGTCGCCTATCATTGAAACAAAAGCATTTGTTGATCGTCGTATTTTAGTATTGCTAGCAAAGTCAACATCAGCATAGGCACAAAGTTTAACGCCCAGTGAAGTATTGAAGAGACCTAAGTCTGAAGTACCACTGAGTTATCTGAAATTACGTTTTACAGTGGTTCAATCAGAAGAAGTGGGTTTAGCCATAGATCGAGCAACTTTTGAAACAGCATAAGAGAGATCTGGGCGAGTAGAGCACGCAAACTACATTAATGATCCCACAGCCGAACAGTAAGGAAATGTTGTTGTCAAGAGTATTGTTATATTCACTGTCTAATTGTTCATTATCACATGGTGTTTTTAATGGTTTTGAATCAGCCATATTAAAACGTTGTAGAATTCCCTCTGTGTATGCTCGCTGCAAGCCAGACTCTCGTTGCTCCGTTTGCGTACCTAAAAATGAATCTTAGGATCCCACTGTTATTTTGAATTCGGACTTCAACATATCTAAAAATGAATTCACGGCACTTTTAGTTGTTCCTGCGGTAAGTCCATCATCGACATAAATAGCAATCAGTACCATTTCTGTTTTGCTTTGTCGAATGTAAATCCAAGGATCTGCTGTCGAACTAATAAAGCCATTTTTTGTCATGAATGAATGAAACTTATTATTCCAGCAACGTGGTGATTGCTTAAGTCCCTATAATGATTTCTTGAGGCGACAAACACGACCTGACCTGTAATCGGATCTTCTGGCTGAACCATGCCTATTTCTGCACCCAAGTCACCATATAAAAATGCAGTTTTAATATCGAATTGACAAAGTTTCAAATATTCTTCTGCTGCAATCGCTGCTACAGCACGAATAGCGTCATACCAAGCTACTGGACTAAAACTTTCATCATAAACAAGTCCGCCATGTTGAAACATACCGCACACAACACGGTATCGATCAATCGATCCATCAGGTTTAAGCCCGGTCCACACGCAACGATCTGTCTGCGCAGACATCGGCGCAGATGTCTGTACATGCAAAAGATCGCTGCAAATGTGGTGTGTTCACACGACACAAACCCCAATCTACTACTCGCCCGCCATCTGTCAGTGTAGAAAAGAAATATCAGTGGCAAGCGACTGCGCTCCCCGTAAACGTCAAAAATTTAATGCAGTTATTTTGAAATATAGGAATGGAGGAAGTTCTGTTGTGGTCTATGTTCGCAACTTGTGTTGCAAAAAACATTCAGACCAACCGCAGGAAACAGAGAAAGCGGTCAAAATGGTGTAGACAGTGGCTGCTAAAGCGAAAGCAGTTTTGTCACGTAAATTTACTGCGAGATTTGAAGGGCGAACCTTAAAGGCCCGTCCACACGCAACGATCTGTCTGCGCAAATGTCTGCGCACATCACATCTGCGCAGACAGATCGTTGCGTGTGGACAGAAGATCTGCACCAACCTGAGGTGTGTGCAAAGCTAGAAGTTGGAGTTGGAGGTTTGAGCGAAACCTCTCAAATCTGTCGGTTCAAACCACATCTGCGCAGACAAGTTGGAGCGTGTGGACAGGAGATCGTCGCAAATCTGGCGCGAAACAGCTGTTTGCTCAGTCTAGTGTTTGTATTTGTGTGCACAGGGCATTAAAATGGCTGATACTCGTCAGTGTTCTCGAGAGTTTGTAAGTGAATTCATTGAAATATACAGAAACCACCCATGTTTGTGGAAGATTAAAAGTAAAGAATATAGTGACAGAGACAAAAAGACAGCAGCATACAATGCTCTAATTGAAAAACTGCGGGCAGTTGGCGCCTCAGCAAACAGAGAAACGGTAATAAAAAAATAATTTCGTTGCGAACTGGCGAAATTATTTGCGGATGGATGTCGAAACTTATAATTATCTCTTAAAGCATGTAACCCCTCATATTATGAGATAAAATACTTATATGAGAAGGGCAATTTCTCCTCATGAACGCCTGGCAGTAACATTAAGATTCCTAGCAACAGCAAGGAGCTACAATGATTTGGAATTTTCATCTGCAATATCGAAACAAGCATTGAGTGAAATAATACCCAACACATGTGAAGCTATTTACGCTTTCCTGAAGGATGAGTTCATGAAGGCAAGTCAAGTAAATTAGTCTGTCAGCGAACTGTTTACCGAAAAGAGTTATCCAAAGTTCAGAAATATAGAAGACCTGGTGTAGGAGTAGATCAAGTATACTAGCCAACGTTATGGTATTTTGATCTACTTGGCTTTCTTAGTGATCAAGAAACGCCAAGACCAAGCAGGAGTACAATTGAAGATGAAATTGGAGTGCCAATGTGCGAGGAAATGGAACACGAGGTTATGTAAAACAAAACAGGTTCGCCCTGCAACTCTCGCAGTAAATTTACGTGACAAAACTGCTTTCGCTTTAGCAGCCACTGTCTGCACCATTTTGACCGCTTTCTCTGTTTCCTGCGGTTGGTCTGAATGTTTTTTGCAACACAAGTTGCGAACACAGACCACAACAGAACTTCCTCCATTTCTATTTTTCAAAATAACTGGATTAAATTTTGACGTTTTCGGGGAGCGTAGTCGCTTGCCACTGATGTTTCTTTTCTACACCGACAGATGGCGGGCGAGTAGTAGATTGGGGTTTGTGTCGTGTGAACACACCACATTTGCAGCGATCTTTTGCATGTACAGACATCTGCGCCGATGTCTGCGCAGACAGATCGTTGCGTGTGGACCGGGCTTAAGAAAGCCAAGCAGATCAAAATACTATAACGTTGGCTGGTGTACTTGATCTACTCCTACTTCAGATCTTCTAGATTTTTGAACTTTGGATAACTCTTTTCGGTAAACAGTTCGCAAAGAATTTTTTTTTTTTTAAATTCTGTTTGCCGAGGCGTCAACTGCTCGCAATTTTTCAATTAGAGCATTGTATGGTGCTGTCTTTTTGTCTCTGTCACTATATTCTTAACTTTTAATCTTCCACAAACATGGGTGGTTTCTATATATTTCAATGAATCCACTGACAAACTCTCCGAGAACACTGACGTGTATCAGCCATTTTAATGCCCTGTGCGCACAAATACAAACACTAGACTGAGCAAACAGCTGTTTCGGGCCAGATTTGCGGAGATCTCCTGTCCACACGCTCCAACTTGTCTGCGCAGATGCGGTTTGAACCCACAGATTTGAGAGGTTTCGCTCAAACCTCCAACTCCAACTTCCAGGTTTGCACACACCTCAGGTTGGTGCAAATCTTCTGCCCATACGCAACGATCTGTCTGCGCAGATGTGATGTGCGCAGACATTTGCGCAGACAGATCGTTGTGTGTGGATGGGCCTTTATATTTAATACGAAGTACCCATCGATTATTAATAACACGTTTTCCTTTAGGCAGTTCTACCAAGTCCCAGGTACAATTTTCTTCAAATGCCTTCATTTCTTCTTTTATCGCATTAAATCACTTACTGGAACTACTACTTTCCATAGCTTCGTTGAAGTTTGTTGGTGCAAGCTCTTCATGGATTGCTTTTGTCAGGCAAACTAATGCATTTGCTTCTTGAGAATGGTGATGCTGGTATTCTAATTCGTAGTCACTAAATTACAATTAAACTGGGGGACGTAATTCACGAACTGGACGTCGATTTGGTAACTCATTCGAATATTCTTGGTCTCTAGTTTCAATTTGATCAACAGTAGATTCACGTTTCTGTCCTGTTTCTTCAGGTACGGATTTAAATTCCAATTCAATCGAATTTCTTGCTGTACATAGCTTTTCCGTTTGAAAATCAACTTTGCGTGATTTCATTACACGATGTTTTGATGGAACCCACACTTTGTAACCATCTTTGTCATTCAGGTAACCAATGAAATGGCCAGGTATAGCCTCATCATAGAACTTAGACCGAAATTTCTAGGGCAAATAAACATAAAATTTTGATTCAAAAATTCGTAGATAGCTAAAACTGTTAAACACTTTGTCATTTCACAAATCGAAAGGTGTTTTACATTGACCACTTAACTCTCCTCCACTGTCAAACCGAAATACTTTTACTTATGGCCAACAGCACCACACCCCCTCAAAAGCGTTTTCAAATTGTTAGCCGCTACAAATTTATATCACATGAAATATATCTGAACGAAACGAGGATAATAATATTTGAAAATCACATAGTAACGAAAAATTTATAGAATCAACAGACATGGGTCCATTAACGTCTGCATTGATCAACTCACCGACAGTTTGTGGACGATCTCTGCGATGGCTAAATGGTTCATGGTGGGATTTGCCAAGAACACATCTATCACAAAACGATGTGGTATCAGGACACTTAACAGACATACTAAAACGAGAGAGCACATCTCGTACATGACGTTTATCTTGATGACCGGTTCTCTCATGCCAACATTGTGGTTGTTCTTCTGAAGTGGCTAAGTTAATAATAAATTGTGAATCCTGAGGACAAACTCGCATGTTCATAATGTATACTGAACCAACTAGTCTACCTGTCGCGACTATTTCACCACGTCGCCGAATTATAGCACCTTTGTTATCATAAGTCACATTATATCCACGTTGTGTAACTAGATGGACACAGAAAAGTTGGTGTCTGACATCAGGTACACACCAGACATTTTCAAGTAAAGCAGGTCTCCACCTTTTGTTCATGAATATTTCAATATGAATACTGGCAGTATCAAGTGCAAAAATAACTTCTTTGCCAGCTGTCTGTGCATTTTGTGGAATCGGAAACTTTTCAAATGTAGCGAAATGCCATGTATTTGGTGAAATATGGTGTGTCGTGCCAGAGTCCGAAATCCAATAATCTGCACTATCAAAATTAACATGAGACAACAAGCTAGTGGCTAGAAATGTACAGGGTGCCCCACTCAAACCTCCCTGATTTAAAAGACCCAGGTAGAAAAAACCACAGTAGATACGATATTGAAAAATGCACCAAATTGTAGAGCATCACAAAGAATTTATTTATTTATCATGAATACGCCTCTGATTGTGAACCATTTGTAGCAAGAAGAATATAGAGTCTACGTGCAATTTCTTACCAAGTTCTTTGTAACATTTCCTGTGTTATTGTTGCAATCACATTAGTGATAAGATGTTGCAATGCAGGAATATTGTCCACTTTGGTCACATACATGCAGTCCTTCACAAATCCCCACATGGAGAAATCAAGTGGCATAATGTCGGGTGAACGTGGCGGCCAGGGAATGGGTCCTCCGTGTCCGATGCAATGTTGGGAAATTTCCTATTGAGGAACTGGCGAACAGCCGTTAATCAATGCGGTGGAGCTCCATCTTGTTGAAAAATGATGTTGGGTTGCAAGTCTTGTATCTGAGGGTACACAAACTGCTCCAACATGTTCAAATACACTGATCCATTCATTGTTTGTTCCGCAAAGAAGGGCTATCACGAACATGTTCAATGACAATGTGCGGATTTTGTAAACCCCAAATCCGAACATTATGCCTATTAACCCTTCCTGATAGATGAAATGTTGCCTTATCTGAGAATAAACATCTTTCGAGGGAGCTGGCATCCATATCATTACGCTGCAGCATATCCACAGCCAATTGCTGTCGGTGTGGTTTGTCGTTCAGCGTCAGATGTCGCAGAATTTGCACTTTGTAAGCACACATACGAAGACACTGGTGAACTGCAATGTTGATTGAGACACATCAAGTTGCCTAGATGGTTGATGAATTGAATTACGTGGGCTTCTGAGAAACGTTTGATGTCCTCCACTGTCTCTTCTGAAGCTCTGTAATGTGCACTGCCAGAATGTTTCAGAGCACTTACTGTTGCCAGAAACTTCATATACCATTCCTCAATTATTTCCACATCAGGTGGATCACATTCATACACACTACGATAATTTCTTTTCAGAGTAATCGGTGATTTTGTTTCTTCAAACCACATGACTGCTTGCACGCGCTGCTGTGGGGTCGCCATTTTCACTTCATACGATCATGCTGCACTCTGGCGACGATATTTGACACTTCTGACGTGGGAATATAATTTCTTTGAGATACTCTACAATGTGGTGCATTTTTCACTGTCGTACCTACTGTGGTTTTTCTCTCCTGGGTTCTTGAAATCAGGGAGGTTTGAGTGGGACACCCTGTATTTGATTTGTTGCTCACTTTTAACCTGTAACTCAAATTATTATTGTTGTTAGTTGTCAATTTTGCTTCTTCTGCGGCCATGTGCTTTCGGCAGTTTGCGATAGAATGTCCAGTTTTCTTGCAATACAGACACATACGACTTTCTTTCTCTTTGACTTACTCCCATCTGTTGCAAATTTCTTCTCTTCTTGATGTTGCTCATTCGATTTTGCGTAGAAAGCACCAGCTGCCTGTGTAGCTAGCGAATTCTCAATCGAACGCAAATTCTCAATTAGAAGCTGTGCCGTCTGCTCAGGTTCAGGAACACGATACCAGGTCGACCTGTAAAACTGATATTCGGTCCCTAATGTTTTGAAAATACGATGGTGGAGCAGCGAAAGGAGCAAAGTTACATTTGGATTGATTTTGTTTAGTTCAAGGCACAACTCATGGAAAATATTCGCAAGTAGCGACGTGTGTTATGTTATAGACGTGACGTCATCTTTTGACATTTCAAAGAAACAATCGAACAACGTATATAGTAACTGCCATGAAGATTGTTCATATACTGACGTAAGGGTATAACAAATTTCTTTTGCGTTAGTCTTCTTTCTTACATTAATAGGAGGTTCCTTATCAAGCGCCGTTCCAATGATACGACCTGCCCGAGCATTGTGCCGTTGCCACCGTCGATATACGTCGGACGGTTCGCCACCTTCCGCTTATGACGGACACCATCTGTAATCGAATAAACAGAATGTTCTTTTAAACAAAGTTGAAACTGCCATTTCCGTGTTTCCCACTGGTCTTCATTTGACAGTTTGCTGATGTTTGTACGACTAACATCATCAATCAAATGAAGAGTTGTGTCTGCCACTCCAAATATTTTGCAGTCAATTGAAAGAACGGGGTACAACCCCGTCGGCTTTGAACAATAACGTCGTAGTTTATTCGGAGATATTAATGTCTTTATTTTGAAGCCATATATAATAAATGTTATCTTCTGTGGTGAGGTGTCATCATTGTAAATTGAAATAAATGAATGTGTTTTTAAACGACAGTGCTAGACATTCTGTACGATTTTCGTCGCTTGTATTAATTTAAATTATTTGTTCAGTTCAGTTATTTTCATTCTTAGTGAGTCTGAGTTATTTTGGTAGAAGTGTTTTTTGTGCTGTACAATTTTTACTTTTTGATTTTCGTTTGTAGGTATGGATTTATCTATTCCTATGAATATGGAACACTTTAAGCAGGATTCGTCAACAGTACGGAAAACAAATTTTACAGCTGTTGCTATTTTTCGCCTTCACTAGCACACTTATTACTCATTTCAGTATTTCTCAATCGATATGAGCACCTTCGAAGGCGAAACGACTGACATATTGTAGCCCATACTTCAGTTTACCTATATAGGTCAACTGAAATACCGGATACTAGTACTATCAAAGACGAAAAAAGCTAGATACTGTACGTAACACTGGCATCCTGTACCTCAGTTGAAATACGGAGGTAGTATCCTGTTCTTCAGTCGAGCTATATAGCTGAACTGAAGCACGGGATACAAATCTTACGTATGTTGCTATTTTTCGCCTGCGCTAATACTAGTATCCTATTCTTCAATTGGCCTATACAGTTCAATTTGAAGTATGGCATACAAATTTTACGCATGTCGAGTTTTTCGCCTTCATTAACACTAGTATCCTATTCTTCAGCTGACCTACATAGGTCAACCGCAAGTATGGGATACAAATTTTACTGTTGTAGGTTTCTTCACCGTCGCTAGCACTACAACGATAACATTCAGTGATTCTATTAGTGTCGGAAAAAAAAGAAGTGTATCCCATCTTCACTAGCATTAGTATCTTATTCTTCTGTTGACCTATATAGGTCAGCTGAAGTATGGGACACAAATTTTACGTATGCCGCGCTTTTCATTTTCACTAGTCCTAGCATCAGTTGAAGAATAGGATACTATTAGTACGGAAGCAAAAAATGGAACACCTGTAAAATTTGTATCCAACACTTTAGTTGACCTACATAGGTCAACCGAAGTGCTAGCAAAGCTGAAAAAGTCGACATACGATAAATTTGTATTCCTTAAGCAGTTAACCTATACAGAACAACTGAAGTTCGAGAAACAACTCGTACATGTCAACTGAGGTATATCCCATTCTTCAGTTGAGATATACAGGTCAACTGAAGAATAGGATACCAGGACTCAAAGCAGCGATATACTTAACATTATGTTCGAAATTTGAATTTATGTGAGAAATGTCTACTATGTGTTTCCTCTGTCCTGCATTCTTTTGTTTCTCAACATTCGTCTTTGGTGTTAAATCTGTGCGATACATCGTCTCTGGTAACTTCTGACGTCAAAACCGATTGGTTGTATCCCAGTATTCAATATCACTAGGTTCCTCATCAAGCGCTGTTTGAATGATACGAGCTGCCCGAGCATTGTCCTGTTGCCAGCACCGATATCCGTCGGATGATTCCTCACCTTCCGCTAATGACGGACACTGATGTGTACCATCTATAATCAAATAAAGAGAATGTTCCTTTAAAAAAAAGTTGAATCTGCCATTTCCATGTTTCCCACTGATCTTCACTTGACAGTTTGCGAATGTTTGTACGACTAATATCTTCACCCAACTGAAGTGCTGTGTTTGCTGTTCCAAAAATTTTGCAGTCTCATGAATATCCTGGTAAAAGGAAAAACAGTGTTGCAAACTAATGCTATAATGCTCAGAACCTGAAGCATTCAAATCTGGGCCCATAACCTGTTGTGGTTGAACTTAGGATATAATTTTATAGCAAGAGCACAACACATTTAGGAATAGTGATCTTCTTCCTTTGATGTCTAAAATATGACTCATATGAGCAACAAGAAATTCATAGAGTAAGAGCATGGAAAATAAAGAAACTCTTAGGAGCAAAAAAATTCACAACACGGAACCAAGCACCACTGTAGGAAAGGAGAGGAAACACAGTTCTGATTTATTTCCTTTAACATCTATGAGTTACCACTTGTTCAAATCCTCTATACCAGTTAAAATGTGCCTTTTATGTAAGTGATAAATTTAAGCTAGGAGAGGTAAAGGTACATTTATTTGTTATGAGGAAACGAAACAAACAACACTGTTTGTGGCAGGTTGCTTGAATTTGCGGACATGTCGACTTGATGGCTTAACTTTGATGCTAAATAAGTCAGAAATAGTGCAATGTATCACATTTTTTTCTTATCAATTATTTCTCAACACAATGTCCCCTGCAACAGCCTTTCAAACTTTTCAGACCACCCTGAATAACAGTTCAGGTATACTGAGTGATGGAAGATCTGTCATATGAAGTCCCCACTAGGCTTTCCACAGTCATCGTGTGCTGTGCTCATTGTTCCAGACCAAACTATATGGGGTTCATTTGAATGAAACAGTCTCTGTCGAATAACCAATACATTGTAGGTTGTAATAATTACAGGGGTGTCTTGCATTTTGAGGTGTGTTCCATAACATTGGACTTCCTACTGATCCAGGTACTCAGCTTCAGCTTGACCGACAGTTTACTGTTCCCTTCTTTTACCATTATTTCTTATTTCCAATATTTTTACGGTACAATAGTTTAACACAACCCGCCAAGGTAGCCAAGAGTGTTAGATGTGCTGCTTCCTGGACTCAAGTAGGCGCGCCGGCCCCAGATCGAATCCGCCCGGTGGATTAACGACGAGGGCTGGTATGCTCACCAGCCTGGATGTGGTTTTTAGGCAGTTTCCCACATCCCGCTAGGTGAATATGGGGCTGGTCCCCATGTTACACCTCAGTGACATGACTCACAAACATTTGAAAATGTTCACACTGTTTCAAGGCTTACACTAGATGCAGACAGCTGGGGTACACTAATTCCATCCTGGGGTGTTTGGGGTGACGGCAGGAAGGGCATCCGACCACCCTCTGCCACTAACATTGCCAAATCCATAGTAACACGGCTGACGCTGCATAGGAGCGGGAGAAAGGCCCGTAGGAAATGATGATGATGAGTTTAACACAAGTCCAGCCTTTATGAGTTCCACACACAAATAATTCATTGTCCTGATAGAGAGAGAGTGAGTGAGTGTGTGTGTGTGTGTGTGTGTGTGTGTGTGTGTGTGTGTGTGTGTGTGTGTGTGTTTCTTACAAACACCTAACAGCCAAAATGTGTAAGTTAGTCATAGGGAACAAATATTACATCTTTTCTATCAGTGCAGATAAAATTATCTTTTCATATAAATAACTAAAAATTTATTTACGTATCAGTCTTTTACATTGTCAAAAAAAATACATAACAGTGTTAGTTTTGTAAGAAAAAAAAAGTATCTGTAACAAAATCTGATTTCTATCACCTACATTATCAACATTAGGTTATAGTGTTGGGAGCTAAAATATACATTCTGAAAATAGGTACCTTCCGATTTTGTGCAACAATAAGGTGTTCAAAAAGTGCTATAGCCAATATAGTTATGTAAGAATCTTTGTACACTTGTCTCAAACGCTATCAGGATAAGTTATAATTTACAGCAGTGTTTGATATGTGATACTTTTGGTTATCTCCAAGGCATCATTTGTTGCATGGGTCCCAGCGGAAATAAGTTGTTCTTGTTGGTGAGAAGTATATGGTATATAACAAACTCAATGGAAAATGTGAATCAAGTTAGATACAAAAATCAAACAAAGAATCTTTGTTCAGTTGAGGTTCATTAATGGTTATTCAATGAAGGAAATTTCACTAATAAAAGTTGTGGTTCATGTTACATTAACAATGTATCCACTGAGAAATTATGAAAATTCAGTTTTGTTCAGTACCTTTTAGCCATGCACACACCATACATTTAAAATTACATATTTTCATCTTTTTTCACCTAAGAAACAAATAATGTCAGATGTATTTTGAATGATTTATAATATTTAAGAGTACATCAACAGACAGCATGTTTTTACTGACTGATAACACAGGTTAAAGACATTGTTTAGCCTAGACTTTCAGAGAATAATTTTCTTCACTGCATAATGACATGACAAAAATCTTTAATGAAGCAAATTGCCAGGTCATATTGTCCATCTGGAATATGCAAAAAAAGTTACAAACAAAGCTTGTTTCAAAAAATATTCTAAACCCTGTTTATGAAAATACTCAATACTTCATACTGTATTTATCCTCAAATGGATCTCCAAAATTTAATTGAATTAATAGTGTATATTTTGTGTTTCAGTACATTCCTTTCAGATGCAAAAACTAACTATATTGTGTGGAATATGGAAACATCCTTTTGAAGAATTTGGAATATAGCTGTGATGATTTTTGGCAACACATTTTTACATGCTTCAGTTCCATCATTGTATTATTACACAATGCCCAAAAAATTCTCCACCAAATAAATCAATGAATTTTTTCTCGAAAATAAGCATGACATATGTTACATTAACGTCGATATTTGGTCACAGCAGATTTGTTTTCAGTAGGTTGCACTTCTCCATTTCTAGAAGATGGTGCTTTCTTGCTCTCTCCCTTTCTGGAACCTGACTTTGTCAGCGTCTCCTGCAATTAAAAAAGTAAGTTCAAAGTGTGATCAGTATTCTCTTTATTGAGTTGGACGAGTACACTTAGTTTGTAAAACTTGCAAACATGATATCACAGTAATATGTAATTTATTTTGAAAAGTGATACCTTGGTAATGTTAACATTATGCTTTTCAAAGAAATTATTAACTTTGTTGTGGTGGGCTAAAGTATTTATAACATAATGAACACCATGTTCATACTCCCTGAAAGAGTCTCGAGAGACATGAAAAGTTCAGTTTATTATTAATTACAATGCTTTGGAGATGGGAACTTAACAATGTGTAATTATCTTTAAAATGGTCGATATACACTCCTGGAAATGTAAAAAAGAACACATTGACACCGGTGTGTCAGACCCACCATACTTGCTCCGGACACTGCGAGAGGGCTGTACAAGCAATGACCACACGCACGGCACAGCGGACACACCAGGAACCGCGGTGTTGGCCGTCGAATGGCGCTAGCTGCGCAGCATTTGTGCACCGCCGCCGTCAGTGTCAGCCAGTTTGCCGTGGCATACGGAGCTCCATCGCAGTCTTTAACACTGGTAGCATGCCGCGACAGTGTGGACGTGAACCATATGTGCAGCTGACGGACTTTGAGCGAGGGCGTATAGTGGGCATGCGGGAGGCCGGGTGGACGTACTGCCGAATTGCTCAACACGTGGGGCGTGAGGTCTCCACAGTACATCGATGTTGTCGCCAGTGGTCGGCGGAAGGTGCACGTGCCCGTCGACCTGGGACCGGACCGCAGCGACGCACGGATGCACGCCAAGACCGTAGGATCCTACGCAGTGCCGTAGGGGACCGCACCGCCACTTCCCAGCAAATTAGGGACACTGTTGCTCCTGGGGTATCGGAGAGGACCATTCGCAACCGTCTCCGTGAAGCTGGGCTACGGTCCCGCACACCGTTAGGCCGTCTTCCGCTCATGCCCCAACATCGTGCAGCCCGCCTCCAGTGGTGTCGCGACAGGCGTGAATGGAGGGACGAATGGAGACGTGTCGTCTTCAGCGATGAGAGTCGCTTCTGCCTTGGTGCCAATGATGGTCGTATGCGTGTTTGGCGCCGTGCAGGTGAGCGGCACAATCAGGACTGCATACGACCGAGGCACACAGGGCCAACACCCGGCATCATGGTGTGGGGAGCGATCTCCTACACTGGCCGTACACCACTGGTGATTGTCGAGGGGACACTGAATAGTGCACGGTACATCCAAACTGTCATCGAACCCATCGTTCTACCATTCCTAGACCGGCAAGGGAACTTGCTGTTCCAACAGGACAATGCACGTCCGCATGTATCCCGTACCACCCAACGTGCTCTAGAAGGTGTAAGTCAACTACCCTGGCCAGCAAGATCTCCGGATCTGTCCCCCATTGAGCATGTTTGGGACTGGATGAAGTGTCGTCTCACGCGGTCTGCACGTCCAGCACGAACGCTGGTCCAACTGAGGCGCCAGGTGGAAATGGCATGGCAAGCTGCTCCACAGGACTACATCCAGCATCTCTACGATCGTCTCCATGGGAGAATAGCAGCCTGCATTGCTGCGAAAGGTGGATATACACTGTACTAGTGCCGACATTGTGCATGCTCTTTTGCCTGTGTCTATGTGCCCGGGGGTCTGTCAGTGTGATCATGTGATGTATCTGACCCCAGGAATGTGTCAATAAAGTTTCCCCTTCCTGGGACAATGAATTCACGGTGTTCTTATTTCAATTTCCAGGAGTGTACTTTGTCAGCTGCATAAAATATTAAAGCTAATTATTAGTTATTGATGATATGACAATGTTATTTCAAAACAAACTATACAAAAAACAAGCACAGTGTGCAACACTGACACAGGAGAAAGTCTTTGACAATAGAAGCAAACACATTCCAGTAAACAGTGGTCTGCAAATGAGCCATTGGCAAGATAACAAATGTGTGGTCATGAGATATCATTGTCTTTGATATGAAATGATAATCCAGTTAGTACAATTTTATTTGAAGTGTAAACTTTTTGATTAAAACCATATGTAATTGAATTCAAATTTCCCCCATGGCCCATGATTTTAGAATGTGGTACACCCATGATAAGGAATCAGCAAATTTTGGTGCTGATGTGTGATGACATCAAAAGCCAAATATGATCCAAGATGGGTAAGTTGAGCAGGGCGTGTACCTTGGCCATCAAGACCACCTGACCTCATCAATCTTCTGGATTTTTCTGTCTAAGGTCACATCAAAATCAAAGTGTACAGTATTCATGTTGAAACAGTTGCAGAACTGGAACAGCAGGTTGTACAGTCTTGTCAAAATTCATGAGATGATCTAGGATATTTGAAGGAATTCCTAACTAACAGCAGAGGCAAGTGCAATATTGCATCCAAAAGCAAGGACAACACATGTAACACTTCCTTAAATAGCTATAAGTGTATAGGAAACTGCAACATGCAACATGCTGAAGTAGTAAGTATTCCTTTGCAAAGGTAGGTTATGGTGACATTTGAACCCAGCTGGATGGGGACTTAATCTAAAGTTTACATTTCAAATACATTTGCACTAACTAGGCCAATATTTCATTGCCCTTAAACACACATTCACAGCTGTCTCAAAAATGGTTTGTTTGTGGTCCCATGTTTACTGGAACATTTTCACTTACGTGATCAGTTCGAGTTTTCACTATTAATTATTATACACACTGTATACAAGTAAACACCGATACTCCCATAAACAAAAATGTGCACAAAACATAACTTTTTGCCATGGACTGCTTCCTCTGAAAAATAACAGGAAAAAATTGAAAGAAATTAATCATTCTGAGATGCCACAGGAATGTCACTGTGCCCTAGGCCAAGACAGACATGCAACACTGAAAGATAGGGAAATTAGCAACAAAATTCTTTTAACAGAAAAGATTTGAGGATATAAGGAATTAGGAGATGATAGAAAGTGGCGCTGATATGTGAGAGATAAATGGAGAATGTAGATCTAACTGGTATTTTACTCATAATTATGATGATATAAGGCCTGAATATTAGTTGTATGTTAACCAACATATGACATGGATCATCTCACACATGGCTCCATTACAGCTGTAGAAAACAATAGCTATTCCAGCCTCCATTTAATCAATAGGTCTATAATATAACTATTATTATTTAACAGTATCAATTCACAAACTGTGAAGTCTGTTATAACATGTATCCAACAGTTGATTAGTGTAACTAAAAAGCCATAAAAAGTTGCCTGCTATTAATAGCAATTTGTTATTAATGTAAACAGAGAATTCACAAAGAATTCTCACAGGATATACATTAATAGTTACATGCTAAAAGATATAAAATGTGTTAAATTCTTTGCGGTCTAACAGAGCAATAAGCTAAAATGGAGATAACACACAGATAAAAAATTCAAGCAACTCAGTCCAATATCTTTAAAATTTAGAAATATCTGTCATTCTTTTAACTCAAAGGATAGTGTGCTGGCTTGTTTTCCACATTTTTATTCCGTTATGATACAGGATAATTTTCTGGGACCATACTATTAAAGTAAAGAAAGTATTTATAACAGCAAACAGTAACAGTACTGTGCAAAGAAGATTGCTGGAGATCTGACAAAAGTCTCAATTGTGAATTATGGTTTATTAGTCTCACAACATACATAATCTAAATTATTTGATTTAGGTGCAGGAGACACGTCAAAACTGAAGTAAAATTTTACAACAAACACAGAGCAGCTGATGTTAGCAAACAGTATAACAACAACAACAACAATAATAATAATAATCTACTGAATAGTAGCTTTTCTCCCACTGAATCTGTTGTAGCCTTTTTTTAGAATCTCTGGCTTCATGTTAATATCCTTTTGCCTGTTAATTTGTTATATATTGTCATCCTTATGTACTGTGGAGTCCATGCATAAAGTTTTACTTGGTGCATGAGTAGCTTGAACTTATTTTCGTCTCTTATTTGTGCGGTTAAGATAATTCTTCTCAAATAATGTTTGTCTGCTGTGTAGGATTATTATAATTTCAAATATGTATATGAAGGGAATAGTTAGGATTTGTAGTTTCTGAAACAATGAGCAACAGGGTTCTGTTTACTGTGCAGTACACATGTATCTGGTAATTTTCTTCTGCAGTTTCAGTATTCGAGATGCACTATTTGAATTTCCCCAGGAAATTATAACATATTAAATGCCAGATTGAAAATAACTATGACATGCTGTTTCTCATGTACTCAAATCACTGGACTTTGTTAATATTTACACTGCAACTGCAAAACTGCTTAGTTTATTTGATAGGAAGTAAGTATGTGCATTCCATCTTCAGTTCTCATCCACATTTAATCCTAGGAATCGTCAATTGTTGTGTTATATTTTAATTTTGACACATTTTGAATACTTAGTTTTGAAATGTACCATATGGGTTTTTGAAACTGAATTTAATTTGAGCAAGTTTTCTAGGGTATCCAGTGTGCTTATGATGGAGCCCAGAATATTTCTGCATTGTCATCTTCTATTAAAACAGAAGTGTCATATGCAAACAGAACTGATGGGGAATTTATATTTACGGTAAGGCATCTGTGTAGAATAGGAAGAGGATTGGCACCAAAATGGGGCCTTGAGGTACACCTTGGGATACTATATTCCATTTAGAATAATAATCCACTGCATATGAAGTGATAGTTACCTTTTGTCTTCTGTTGTGCAAGTATGATGTGAACCAATTCAGAGCATCGCCCTTAATCCCATATTTGTCTAATTTGTAGATAAGCGTGTCATGGTTCTTAAAAGATCTTTAAGTTCTTACATACCCTTTAAACATGTTTACTCTTTAGTTGTATAAATTCCACATCAATAATGGAAGACAGAAAAATAATTTGCATGTAAACTCTGGCTCTGCATTTGTAGTTCAGTAGAGTTTGTAATCTGGTGCAAAGGTTCTTCAGACTACTCAATGGTTTACATAAAGCAGGAAACCAAAAATCCTTTTAAATACAACAGAAAATTAAATATGCATGTTATTAGTTGCTCCTGCCATCTACTTTGTGGTATGTACAGAGTGTGTCTGAGATGATGATAAAAAAAGTACAGGAATGTTGGAGAAGGATAAATGTGCCAATTTAAGATAGTGAACCAAGGCCAAAAATAACTGATTCAGAAGCTATAATATCTACAATATGCAGTTAGACTGACAATGATATACAAATTCAGGTAGACACTGTATTATGTTAATTTTATTTATTGGCACAATGCGCTTCATTTATGACAGTTGTTCAAACAGACATCTCCTAGTTTCTGTGTATGTGTATGTGTGACATTGTTACACAAAGTTGTCATGCCCCTTGTTCAAACAATGACACAGGCATTGGGATCTCTTGCTTGGAGATCATCTTCTATATAAACTGCCATTGTGTACACATTCGAAATGACCCCACAATACAAAGTCAGTCCATTTCAGAACAAGTGAATGAGCCGACCACAAAACAGGACCTCTTCTTCTTATCTTCCTTTCACAGGACATCTGACACTGGTGTTTATGTGAAAGGTATTCAAAGTGAGCTTTGGGCTCTACATTTTTCCAAAAAGATCAAGTAGGACATCTTCCAAAATGTAGAGAATATGCTTCTCAGAAACATAATATACACTGGCATATTTAAACAGGGAGGGAGCAGACTGAACCATATCAAGGTGTAATACCACTCCTAATACAAATACAATTTTTTTCTCTGCCCTCTGTTCCATATGTAATACATGAACTATGTACATGTAAAATATCAGAATTCTTTTCCCACGTATTTTTCTGAACTTTATTATTCACAGTATAATTTATACACTACTGAGTTCTAGGAGGAACATTTTATTTACAGAAATATTCAAAAATTTAGATTCAAGTAATCCATGTGCACTTGTAAATTCAACACTGTTAATAACTGTTTGTTTCACAAATGATGTACCTTATAAGAAAGCCCCACTTTTCTTCTTTCTAAAGATCATATTCTCTTTTATGAAAACTGTGCAATTAAAAAGTTGCCTTAATTAAAAATTGTTTGTTTCCAGAATATTCTAATCTTAGTATGCAATCCTTTCAAAAATTCAGGAGCACTATCTTGTAGCCCTTATTCTTCCATTTCCAAAAATATATACTTTCACTAAAAAAACACTTTTTATTTAATTAAATGTCTTGATTAGGAAGTTTAACATTCCAAAAATGTCTTGAAGGGCTTTTCTAAATTCTAGGAAAAAACTTCACCCTCAAAATTTAACTACATAAAATAAAACCTGAGATTTAGGTAATCTGAAGTTTATACAGTGCAGAATTAAACAAAATGCATTCTCTCTCTAACATCTATACCTGTTAACTATTGTTTCTGTTTTTTTATGTTAGTACTAAAAATGTGACAATTTTTGTAAAAAGCATATTGCATATGTCTTTAAACAGGCACTTTACACAGAGATACTGCCAGACCTTGGCAAGCTATCCTTGAGAGCAGTCAAAAGTATACAATTGGTCCGTATGAGCTGCATATTTATTATAGAATGTGCAAACTGACTTTGTGGTGCTGTCATTGTTTAACGTGCTGTAAAAATTAGTATCAAGAAACATTTATCGAACATTATTGAAACTTTTTGAATTATGTTTAACACATAAAAGTGTATGTTGTTTACTGACCTATTGTGTTATGATTATGTATGTATGTATGTATGATTATATAAGTAAGGTGATTGCTTGGAAAATAAATATAAAATTAAAATCAATTTTAATGGTGTTGTGTAAAGTAATTTAAAATTTGCTAAAGCTCCCAGCAATCAACATTTAGGTTTTTGGAAGACGAGGAATCCTTATGGGGTTCTAGTTCCATCAAGTCAGAAAATTTACAAGTGGACCTATTAACCAGTCACTGACTAGGGCCAGTATCAAGCTGACTGCAAATTTTTGTTGCTAGACCTTCAGAACTGTAGTGTGGGAATTCTCAATGGCCCGTAAATGACTACTGTAGTTAGTTTTAGTTAATAGTTGCATGTTCCATAATACAAACTCATGATAAGCATGATGCAGAAGAAATATATAACATATATTTAATAATATATAGAAAAAATGAGAAATATATTTATATGGCTATATTCTGGCCATTTACAGATTTTTGTACACATGACTAATTAATTATTTCTATTCAAGAATTCCTCTATGGTCCAGAAGGAGTTGTTACAGAGAAACATCATTAATCAACATTTGAAAACACTTTTGATGTCTGTCGAACATTTTATCTCCATGGTTAGAATGTTTAAGACTTATAGAGATGCATATTTCATCCCTTTCTGAACGAAAGCCAGATTTCTAAAATGGTAATGCACATCATTTTTTCTTCCATTGTTTTACTTGTTAATATATCTGTCATTGTTAAACTCAGATGGATTGTTGATAGCAAATTTCATAAGTGAATAAATATGAGGCTGTGATTGATATTCCCACCTGCTTACAGAGATGCCTGCAAGATGTAGGTGTGTGAACCCTGATCATAACTTTACTAACTTTCTTTGTGCAATGAATACTTTTTGCCAACATGGGGTGTTACTGTGAGACATCACTGAATGAAAGTACACAAAATATGTTCATTCATAGACTTCTATGTCCCAAAAGTTGACAATTATTCTTACTGAAAAAACAGCCATCCTAACGACTTCACCAGGCCTATTACATGGTTATTCCAGTTTTCATTAACATGCATAGCTAAGAACTTAGAACTTCCTACCTTGTTCATTATTTCTCTTCAGTTGACTAGGATAATAGGACGTGTCATATTTTTGAGAGTATAAAATAGTATGAGCTGTGTTTTTTCAAAGTTTGAAGCTAGCAGTAACCTTTACAAAATCATCCTTTAATATTTTATCTATTTGAGGGAATATGGTATAGTTGTAGGTAAACAACTAGAATTCTCTCATATACAGATTTATACACACTTAGCGTCTACACAGATACAAGTCCGGAGGCTAACTGCCGTTAGCGTCCAACATGCTCTCCAAAGCCATCTCCTCAAAGATAGCACACTTACGCACTGAACAAATATCAATTTTTATGGCACTCTACGCCACATAGCCCCCAGCCCCCCCCCCCCCCCCCCCCCCCCCCCCCGCGCAGTATGGAGTACGTCCCTATGAATGGGGGGGGGGGGGGGGGTGAGAAGTTAGGAAGGTAATGCACAGTTCTTCTGTGTCAGGCGGAAGCGGTCGACTGGTAGGAGACCGGGGGGTGAAGCCCGGTACGTCGACGGTGAAGTCAGCAAGCGACGCCGACAGCTGAAGATGACGTCCCGTCCTGGAGTGAAGGTGTAGCATTTCGTCAGCCAGCAGGCGGAGAATCACCTTGCCAGAAGGCCTAACAAAGGCACGCAAATTGCCACACGCAGAACTTCTGCTCAATTTAAAGCGCCGCACCATACGAGATTCTGCACTTCCTCCCTCAATATTGTCACACGCAAGTACCACACACACTGTATCGCCATCTACGACAACAGATAATTTATGTATGTCATCAGGGTGCACATGTGTTGTGAATTCTTGGATGGCACCTGTACGAGCAATGGTAGGGAGGCAGGGAGGTGTGGGAAAGCCACGGCAGGGGGAAGCATCTGCTAAGAGGGGGGTGGCAGGTGCACTAGACTGTGCAGGAGACAACCTCGGGCGATCAGCTGACAGACGAGGGAGCGTGACCGAAGGCAACGAGGAGCCAGCGTGGGTTGAACGGTGTGACAAAGAGCTGTCACACGAAGATGGTAACACAATGGTAGAATCCGAGTGGTTGGCAGTTCGACTGCGAGGGCTGTGAGGAGTGAAGCCCCGAAAAGATTGGCCACTCGAATTAGATGAACGCGGAGAAGGAGCAGTGCTCGGCAGAGAAACACGCTTTGGAAAATCAATACCCAAATGCATGGTGTGGGAAGATGGATGGCCGCTCGAAGCAGGAGTGGGAGAAATAGGGGCAGAATCAGGGAGGTTCACCTGAGGCTCAATGAAAGCTGGTTTCACTCGGTTGAGTGAGACCGTGGTTACAGAGTCGTTTATGAGGAGATCCATGTTATTCTCAGAGCGTTTGTCGACCTTGTAAGGACCTGTGTAGGGCGACTGAAGCGGGCCTTTGACTGAGTCGTCTCTGAGAAACACGTACTCACAAGAGTCTAGTGTGCGCGGTACGTACACGCGTGGAGGTGTATGAGCAGCAGGAGGTGGCTGCTGAATTTTGCTGCAGTGCAAGCGCACTCGTTCGAGAAGTGAAGGGAGTTCAGAGGGCCGTGGAAGTGGGGTAGGAGTGACTAATTCTCCAGGCAAAACCAGAGGTTCGCCATATACAAACTCGGCTACGGAACCCTTGAGGTCTTCCTTGAAAGTCGCACGAAGGCCAAGAAGCACGAAGGGCAGTGCCTCTGTCCATAGTGAGTCATGGCAACGCAGGGCAGACTTCAGGGTGCGATGCCATCGCTCAACAAGCCCATTGCTTTGGGGGTGGTATGCAGAAGTATGAATTTTGACAATACCACACATTTTACATAAGTCAGAAAAAACTGAAGACTCGAATTGTCGCCCCTGGTCAGTGGTGAGGTAAACGGGTGAGCCAAATCTAGAGATCCACGAATCTAAGAATGCTCGACTTACTGTCTCAGAGGTAATGTTCGGAGCAGGCACAGCCTCAGCCCACCGAGTCATCCTGTCAATAGCTGTAAACAAGTAATGGAAACCCTCGGAGGGGGGCAAAGGCCCTACGAGGTCGACATGAACATGGTGAAACCGACCTGGAGGTTGAGCAAAACAGCCAAGGGGTGAAGAAGTGTGCCTGGAAACTTTGTTCTGTTGACACACCATGCATGCCCTTGCCCAAGACTGACAGTCACGGCGCATGTTTCTCCAGACATACCGTTCTGCTACCAGACGGGTGGAGGCTTTGACACCGGGGTGTGCTAATGTGTGTAGTTTGTCAAAGACCTGCCATTGAAGGGACTTAGGAATGAATGCCCGCAACGTACCAGTCAATTCATCACACCACACTAAGTCAGATATGCCAGGGAAAGTAGAGCGTACCGGTTGGAGAGAGGAGCTGTGGTCTGAAATTAACTGCATGGTATCGGGGTCTGCCGATTGCAACCGAGGTAGGTCCGTTAAGTCAATTAAGGTTGCGACAGCACCAACACGCGAGAGAAAATCATCGACCACATTGTCTGCTCCTCGGATGTAGCGAATATCATTTGTAAATTGCAAGATGTAATCGATGTGACGAAAGCGTCGTGGGGGCGGATCAGCCGCAGGATTTTTTATGGCAGGAACCAACGGCTTGTGATCAGTGAGCACATAGAAATCTCGTCCCTCAACATCAGTTCTGAAGTATCTTATGGCCTTGTAAACAGCAAGTAGTTCTCTGTCGAATGCTGAGTATTTCTTCTGCGCGTTGTTTAGCTTTTTTGAGAAAAACTGCAGGGGGGATCATAACATCGTTGTATGTCTGACTCAGTACTGCGCCGATAGCATTGTCACTAGTGTCAGTAGTGATAAACATTGTGGCGTCCGCCCGTGGGTGAGCAATAGTGACAGTGGAGGCAAACAGCTGTTTGAGTTCATTAAATGCCTTGTCCATGTCTGGTGTCCATGGTACCTGGCGGATGCCAGAAATTTGTGGGCCAGCGAGAGCATCTGTGAGAGGAGCCTGCACCGCAGAAGCGGCAAGCAAAGGTTTCTGGTAATAATTAACTGTTCTGATGAACCTGCATAATTCGCTGTAGGTCTGAGGGCGTAGCATCTCGAGAACAGGCTTGATCTTGTCCTGTGGTGGTGTCAGACCGTCCGATGACACAACATAACTTAGGAATGTGACGGATGACTGGTGCAATTGAGTCTTTTTATTGTTCAGTTCAATACCAGTGGCTGCTGAAATATCTGTCATGACTTGAACACGCTCCTCACTCTGTTCTAAAGTAGAAGCAAAAACCAATATGTCATCCATATATACGAAACAAAAGTCTAGATGGGATAAAGTTTGATTGATGAAACGCTGCCACATTTGGGGTGCATTTTTCAACCCAAACAGCATAAATTTGTATTGGAACAGCCCGAAGGGAGTGGTTATGGCAGTCTTTTCAATGTCCTCCGGAGCCATAGGAATCTGATGAAATGCATGCTTACAGTCCAAAACAGAGAAGTACTTTTCACCTGCGAGCGCATGATTGAAGTCTGCGATGTGTGGGACCGGATATTTATCAATGATGGTGCGGGCATTTAAACGCCTATAGTCTCCGACCATACGCCAAGTACCGTCTTTCTTTTGGTCAAACAGGATAGGAGTAGCCCAGCAACCGGAAGAAGGTTCAATTATTCCCTTTTGTAACAGATCGTCCAATTGTTCTTTTGCAATTTTCATAAATTCCGGCTTGAGGCGGCGTGGACGTTGCGATATGGGCGGCCCATCGGTTAGACGTAACCGATGAACTGTGCCGTTAGTGACTACTGCAATACGTGGCGCGGCACGATAGTCAGATGTCCGTGAAGCGGAGCAGGCAGTGGCGGACGGGCCAAGCTGTCGCGCTGAGGGCACGGAAGTACAGGTGTGCCACCCGCTCGTAGGCTGCGTAAAGGCCGCACATGTGTTAACATGGGCGAGGTTGGTACACTGGTTCTTGGTGGCATGCCGTGCCCCTACGAGCGCTGTAGGCACGAGTGGGCGTGGCCGGACAGCAAATGGCCGTAGTTCATTGCCACAAGCTTGGCAAGTTAATTTTCCATTCGGAACGCAAGGAACATGAACACTCGGGCATACCCTATCATTACAAAAGAGGGTGCTGACACAGTTTACAGAGTTCACAACATTGTCATTAACGTGCGCGGGCACGGGAACACCAGATTGGCACAGACTGACCTTGTCTGTAGCCGACGAGTCGTCTGCTTGTAGTGCCACGAGGCGTTGTTGTGTGGAGGCCAACTCGTGGTGTACGTCGCGGAGATGCAGCAGCATTTCCATACGTTCCATCCGCAACTTAGAAGACTTGGCACACTCCACTAGCCACTTGTTTGTCCAAGATTGCAGCTCCAAGGATAGGTTTACACACTTCTTAGCACAGCACACATGTTTGGTGTTAGCTGAACTGTCACTCGGCGAAGCAAAAGGAATATGTTTGTTAAGGGAGGGGTAAAACACAGTATTTTGCACAAAATCTAGTGACAACTGATAGTGCTTGAGGAAATCAATTCCGAGAATAGGTTCTTCAATTGTTGACACTAGAAACGTCCACTCCAGCTTGCACTCGGGCGAAAGTTTCACTGTATACAAAGTGGAACCCGAACACTGTAGGGTAGACAAGTTCACTGCACGAAGTACTGTTTTGTGTGGTTGCACTTTATTGGTTGCTAGGTGAACCGGCAGCAAATAGACATCTGCGCCAGTGTCTACCAGAAAACATACACCTGATCGTAAATCACGAACATAAACTCGACCACACTTACCGTTATTGTCCGAAACGGAGGGCAACGTGGGATGGTGCCCGTTGTTTACATCACAGGAGGTGACACCGTAGCCTACCTGCGGTTGGAGTTTGGGTAAGAACACGGTGACTGGCATTTGCGAGCTTGCTCCCCGACTCTCGCGTGGAAGAAACAGTAAGGTTGGGCGGGCCTGTGCCCTTGTGGGTAGTTGCTAGGTGACGGAGTATGTGCCCCAGAGTCTTCCACAGAGGCCGATGCACTCTCGTTGCGGGGAGTTGAAGGTGCAGCCAGGGCGGCTAGTTTAAAAAACTTGTTATCAGCAGCACCAGACAAGGGCGTGGCGTCAGAAAGCTTCTTAGTGCGGTCACGTCCAGAATGCAGTGCATGGGGCTCACGTTGCCTGGCGGAGTATGCTCTGTCGGCGGCGCGTAAACGTTCATTTACTGGCAAATCTTCATACACAGAGATTGCAGTCTGGACAGGCAAAGGCAGCTTTTCAGTCCAGATTTCTGCGAGCGTGTCATCAGGCATAACTTGCTCATCGACGAGAAGACGGATGCACCGCCACAGCTGGGACGGAGACCTGTCACCGAGACGCTCTTCGTAGATGAGCTGTCGCACATTTTCTCTCCTGGTTTTAGAGACACGCTCCAGTATCATTTGTTTCGCCACAGCATATTTCCCTGCTAGGGGGGGTGCTTTGACCAGATCATAAATTAAATTGACGCGGTCGTGAAGATGGTTCATGAGGCAGGCGAAGCGTGCATCGTCGTCCAAACAAAGACATTGAATGTTTGCTCAACCAGGTTAAACCAGAACTCCGGGTGAGCGGGTTTGAAGTCTGGTAATTTCGGCAGATTCGGCACAGCAGTCACTGCGGAGGTGCACCTATTACTTCGGACGGAAGTAGAGCATGCAGAAGATTGCGAGTCCGGATTATTGGCGTCCCGTAATGCGGGAATCGCGAAATTCACTTGACGCTGGGGGGGCGGCTGAGAAGCAACGGACGCTCGAACGGTGTGAGGATCGTAGTCAAAATGTGCATTCTCATTGACGTGGTAGCTCGGAGAGAAGCCACAAGTGCTTAAGTACGCCGGTGATTGTCCGTTATGCACACAGTATTCACTCGACCGTGAGTGGTGGGGCTGGTTGTAGATGTCGGAGTAATTACTATCCAGCACAGAATTGTTGACCTGATTAGAAGCAACACAAGGATCCCACACACGTCCACTAGGATGCACACTCGGTGTGATATTTGCTGTTTGGCGAGCATTGAACACCTGTTGACTAGCCGGCGCAGAAGGATACTCATGTGGCGGGAACTGATTCGAGTTTGAATTTACTACTGGATTTTTCAAAGTGGCAAAACCTCGCTCGATGCCACGAACTGTATTGAATTGTGTGTTCAACACAGGAGTAGAAATGTTCCGACCAACACTCTGTGGAGAACATGTGGGAAGGTCCAGGCTAACAAAGCCAGAGTCCACGACCGTTGGAAGAAACTGGCAGCACTCGAATTCCACTGCATGTTCTGGCCGAAGGATTCCGAAGATTCTTGCGGCATGTCCACTACGATGGCAGGAGTGCTGGAGAGATGTTGCTGGAATCCAGGCGGCGGTGAATGCTGAAAGGCCACTGTCTGGAGCTGAACAAAGGCCCTCGCGATCGCAGAGAAACCCGATGCAGTAGGCGCGTAAATAACCTTCAGGCGGTAACTCGGACGCGTATTACACAAAAATGGGGTCACCAGTGAGGGAATATGGTATAGTTGTAGGTAAACAACTAGAATTCTCTCATATACAGATTTATACACACTTAGCGTCTACACAGATACAAGTCCGGAGGCTAACTGCCATTAGCATCCAACATGCTCTCCAAAGCCCTCTCCTCAAAGATAGCACACTTACGCACGGAACAAATATCGATTTTTATGGCGCTCTATGCCACATATTGATACTTTACAGCTCAGTTTTATAACAATGCTTGTTTCATATGTAAACAGAACTATCTATGCCTCCTGCTTCAAATAAAATTTTAGATCATTAACGTACTGCAGGAACAACAGTGGGTCAATGATGGAACCCTGTGCGATTCCCATTTTAATTTCTCCTCAAACATGTGATTTAGGGTCCTTCTTTGTATTACTCAAACAGTATGGGGTAACTTTCTGCATGCTGTTTCTCAAGTAAGAACCAAACCAAGCATGTACTGCACTATGTATTCCATAGATGATGACTAGAGGAATTTTTGATGTAGAAAACCCAGTACATTATACTGGGCAGCAAATATTCAATGAAACTGCTAACAGCAGCTAGTGTGGCATAAGGAAGCATAATAGATTTACTAATGTACTCAACAGGCACACACAATTTATTACATGGGATCAGCAGTCTTGTTTGCTGACGAATGATTGTAAGAAATACAGAGCAATTTAAATGGTACTTTCACTTGGTGTACTGGATGGCAGTTTCTTCAGATGAGGGTGAAAGCAATACACATACAGCAGTGGAATAGACAAGGGGAGAAGGATGGTAGGTAGTGAGAGAGAGGTCTAGGGAACAGCAGCAGGTGGTTGCAAGGAAGAGGTAGCAGATGCATGGATTCAATTTCAGTGACTGCTGTAGAGGAATTGCTATCTGGAGCCTCCTCCCAAAAAACCAGTACCTCAGAATTATGTAGATGGTAATTGTCTTACAACATATTATTTAGTACCATAATCCTCCTGGCCTCAATCTCCACAAATTCTTTCTTTACACTCACATCCATCCCTACTCCATTACCCATCCTGTACTCACACTCTTTTTTCCACAGTCTCCTTATTCCTCTGTTCAATCCACCCTTTCCAATCTATTCCCCACATCACTGAGTATCACACACCATTCCTGCTGACTGTTGCTAGAATCATCTCACCTATCCTTGTCCTCACAACAGGTGGGTCTCTTTCATTCTGGGGTCTGAGTGACCTGCCCTTCCGTTTTAACCTTCTCCAATATATCCCTGAGCAAAGAGCTATTAGTTAAGACAGTGAGTGTACTTTAATCAGCAGTGCTACATATTTTACTTCCTGAAGGAAAGAGGTCAGCAATTCTGTCACTTAAAATTTTTACTTTTCCTGGGCAAACTTTGCAGTTTGCTACCATTTACACCATCTGAGAATGCCTCACAGGCTGACTCAGATCTTCAACTTTCACCAGTTTGCCTCCCAGCCTTCCAAACTCTGCAAAAGCCCTCTCACAGTCCTGTGAGAGTAGCACTTTCTGAAGAGAGGATGTTATGGTGAGTTTTGCTCATCTGCAATAACAGGGTTGTAGCTGAGCATTAATTCTTTTGCCATGTACTGAGTATCTTCTGGATCTACAGGAGCCTGTGGCAACTAGAAGCATCAAGTAGACCAGTGAGATGTGCATTTAACTTGTCACATACAATCAGAATATAATTGCTGCAAAATTCTTAGTTTTGATTTGTATTGTCCTAATTGGTGCAATATTTTCTACCTAATTTATTTTTTTCAAAAAGCAATAATTTATTTGGATAAAAGTTCTTAGTTTACTACTGTGTCAAATTCAGATAAAATTTATGGTTTTGATGACTGGCTCCATTATCGTCATCAGGGACAAAGTCTGACTGCTGTGAAACTGGCAAGGCTCCCTCTTTTATGATGTCTAAAGAATGGCATCTGATTGGCTGGACTAAGTCATAACATCAAAGAAATGGCATGTACCATGGTGGTAGCTCTACATTCGTAGATTATGTTTGCACTCCGTACCCAACATTTCTGCAACACCACTACTCATACTGGGCATTGAACTAAGAGGAATCTCCACTGTACTATTTCTTTAGCAAGTGCATGCTTCCATGCATTGCTAAGTACGTAGTCAGTGTCTCTATTGAAGTTTTTATTGCACAGTCTGATTTTCACTACTTCTCTAATCACAGAGTCCCATTGTCTGAAGTGTACACCAGACTTCTCATACCTTTGAACATAATCTTGTGTTTATTTAATAGGTTGTGCTCAGCCATTGCTGATTTTTCAAAATTCAGTATGGTAGTGATGTTCAACAAAGTGATCAATAATAGATCATATAGGCTGCCCAAATGATTGCTACCACACTCGCAAGGAATATTATAAATTCTTGATACTTTCATGCTGAGATTATCTTCAATGAGTTGCAACATTTCCGTAATTTTCCTTGTGGGCAGAAGACCATATTGATTCATTGCTTGTTTAAGGCTCAATTTCTCTTACTACTTGTTGCACAGCAGAATGGAAGTTGCACTATGTGTTGGTCCTCCTGGTTTTGTTGAACAATGTCATGTCTTCATTTGATTGATGCCATTGGCCAAATATCACAGACTGAGAACCAATTTCTTCTGAACACAATTGTTAGAGCTTCATCTTGAAACCAAGATGTTTCTTATCCAAAACAGTCCTGGCTCTGTGTGTTAGAGTATTAAGCGTAGTTCTATTTTGAGCTGAGTGGTGGATTTGATAAATGAAATTGTCAAGTCATCCATCTTATTTCTGTCTGAACAACATATTTAAGCAAGGCAACTTGTCATCCTTCTCCTTCTCATTCAGAAATATTATATTCAGTTGCATACCATTCTAATTGTCAATAAATCTATGCAGTGCCTTGCTGTCATATGGCCAAATTAAAAATGTATCAATATGTCTCAAGAAGCAGGACGGGCAGAAATGGGACACTATTCAATGCTTATTCTTCAAAATCCTCCACGAAAGAATTATCTATGGCTGGTTACAGTGGCAAACCCATGGCTATTCCATCATTCATTTGATAGTAATTTCCACTGCACAAAAAAATACATGGTCATCAAGGTGAGCCAAAATAATTTTTAGAATTCAGGAGAGAATATGGCGGAAAATAGTCTTACTGCTTCTCCTACCAGTACTTTAATAAACAGGGATATGAAGTTGAGACTGACCATGATTTCACTTGGGCCTATCGTCTTCTGCTTGATGACATCTACAAAAATCTGACAACTTTTAACATGGTGTCTGCAGTGACCAACTATAGACACCAATAGTTTAGATAAAGACTTTGCCACCCTTTATGAAGAAGGGCCAATAGTAATGATGATTGGTCTAAGTAGTACATCCTCTTTTGAGTATTTCAGACAGATCATATAACTAGTGTGGCTCAGGTGATCTTGCACGAAATTCTTGACAAGTTCATCAGAGAGGCAAGAGTTTTTAAGAACTCCCCTGTCCCCTCGTTTAGTGCCAATGTCATATCTCATTAAAGAATCTGGTAATTGCAGTCCTCCAACAACAGACACACTTTGTTCCGGTAATCAGTAGCATTGAAGATAATTGCTGAAGATAATTGCTGTATTCCCCTTGTTGGCCAGTAAACAACATAATTCTTCATCTTCCTCCAACAATTTCAGTCCTTATCTCTCCACCCTGCTAATATTGAACTTCGGGAGCTTGGCTGACGCTAAAACCCAGCTAGTAGCAACCCTTATCTCATCTTGTGAATCCTGATGAAGATTTCACACTGTGCTTGTCCATTACACTGATAGTGTTGGCAACTGGTAGCATTTGTGGAGATGAAGCAAAATTCAGGCTTTCAGTCCACAGCAAGTTGATGACTTCATCAATTTTCTCATCAGAGTAGTTGATGGCAGTGTGGTGAATGCCACTAGACCCAGTACTTCCTGCCTCTTGATTAAGGCACTCAGATTTATTGGACTGTTTCCCCATTGCCATGCTTAAATTAGTTCATTGATGTGCAGCTTAAGTCATAGCTACACACTGCCGATCCCTTGGTGAGAGAGCTACCAACAAAAATAGATAGCAGTTATACAAAGGGTGAGTATTGGCACAAGCTGGTCCCTTGTATGATGTATTATTTTCCTTATTACAGCATGGCTCATCTTCCATAAAATTCTTTTCACTGCAGCAGTTCTTATGTGATGTTTGACCACGGCGAACTTCAACCCCCATGTCTTGACAGTGTTGTGGAAAAGCCAGGTTACTCACCAGCTGTGACTGTTTTAGATGTAGCTTCTCCAGCTATCGGTGCTGTGCACTATATCCAAATAGGCATGCACAGGGAACTGTTATAACTACGAAGTGTTTCACGATGAAGTACTAAAATAAAAGGTTCGCAGTTTACTTGCTGAGTAAAACTTGGATAAAATCTCAATCTTTTGATGACTGCCTCATCATCATTGTCAGGGGCTAGTACTGCTTATCATGAAACTTTTATGCTCAAATGATGTCATCTAATCGGCTTGTTTACATCATGATGACATCATGGAAGTCAATTCTTGGGCCACAAATTTTCCTTATCTACATTAATAATCTATCAATCACAATTGATAACAGAGCAAAAATAGTAATATTTGCCTACGATACAAGTATCCTCGTAAAACGGCCCAACTCCACAATGCAGGGTACAGCCATGACAGTCTCTACTCAAGTACACAAATGGTTCACTGTGGATAGCCTAACCTTAAATCTTTCAAAAACCAATATGATACAGTTTCTGACAAAAAAAAAAAAATATATATATATATATAGTTCCAGAAATACATGTTAACAATCACAAAATTAATGAAACCACACATACAAAATTCCTTGATATCCAGATAGACAGTCACCTAAGATGGAAAGAACAAATTGATCAGCTGATCAAGAAACTTAGCTCACTGTGCTTTGCACTAATAGCTCTCCATCAGTTAGTGGACAGTGAAATAATGTTGTTGTCATATTTTGCATATTTCCATTCTGTTCTCTCCTATAGCATAATCTTCTGGGGAAATGCTGCAGGTGTTGAAAAAGTCTTCAGAATACCAAAACGAGCAGTGAGACTAATATGTGGGGTCCCTAATGAGGCATCTTGCAGAGGTCACTTCAAATCTCTCAGGATACTTACCATCACAGGTCAGTGTATATACTCACTGAATGTTATTTGTAGCCAATAGTAGGGAATTGTTTCAGAAAAATTGTGACATCCACAACCAAGACACAAGACAGATGAAAAATTTTCACCAAGGCTCTGCAACTCTCACTAAAGTACATAGGGTAGTTACTGAGTCAGGTATAAAGGTCTTCAATAAGTTCCCTATCAATATAAAAAAAAAGGAAATAAATAACGTACAGGTTTTCAAAAGAAAACAAATTATTCATCATTAACAAACTTTCTATAAAATGAATGAATACTTAGAGTTATAAGGTATAAGAGTGGGGGAAACTGCCTAAAAAAGCACTCCCTTAAAGATAAATGTGATGCTGCTACTTGTAGTTTAACTGAAATTGTGGTGATAAAATGTAAATCTATCTATGTCTTTATGAGAAAATGTGAACTCCCATGTATCCACATTCTTGAGCATTCACTTAAACGTCTTCTTAAGGAATGCAGTTAAAATTTGTATTCAATCCAAACCATGACCATGAAGCAAATTTTCCTGTTTATATATGTCAGTAGCATAAAAATATGCACTCTCACTTATTCTACTACTTTAAACAGTCACTTAAACTGTTTTTGGCATAAGGCAGGCTTTAATACTGCATGCAAGTGATTGTTCTTGGAAAATATACAAACTGTGCAATGTGATGTATAAATGTTCATGTACTACTGTATTGTATCAATGGAATTGTCCTATATTACTTGTACACTGGTTGTATAATATGTAATCAGCAGAACCAAATAAATAAATTTTAAAAAAATGTACTAAGGCTGCACCCTCTACATCTGCAGATTATGTTTGCACACTATCTGCTGTTGTTTGCAGTGCCATCAAATGTACTGGGCAGTAAACAATGAGAAGTTTTCCTTGGTTCTCATTCTTTATTAAGTGTGCACTTCATTGTATTCCTAAGTGCACAGCCAGTGGCAGACCACCTAGGCACTTAGCAATGTGTCTAATCAGATGCCATCCTTTGGGTATAAAAGTCAATGCCATTTTCATAACAATCAGACTTTGCCCCTGATGGTAATGATGGAATCAGTCATTAAAAACTTTGGACTTTATCAGGATATGATATGGAAAGTAAACTGAGAAAGTTTTATCTAAAGACTCCAGTGTGAAAGACTTCATAGCCATATTAATTTCCACTATGGGGAGGATGTAGCATGCAGCTTCCATCATCTGGAGAAGCTGTACCTGAAATAGTCACAGCTGCATCATTCTCTCGCTTTCTTACAATGGTGTCATGACAAGGATGTCATACTGAAGTCTGTGTGGTCAAACACTACAGAAGAACTAACAGAACTTTATGGATGATGAACCATGTTTCCATCCAGGAAAGGATATGTCATATGAGGTATGAACTTGAGGCCAGTGCTCTCTCCTTGTATAGCTGCCACCTGCTTCTGTCAGCAGCTCACTCAATGTAGAACTGAGAATGGATAAACATGATTTTAGCTGCATATCGGTGAGCTAATTTAAGCAAAGCAGTGGGAAAATGCTCCAATGAAGTTTAGTGCCTTAACTGTGAACAAGAAACTGCTGGGTCCAGCAGCATTCACTGCATTGTCATCAACTTCTCTAACAAGGAACTTGATGAAGCCATCATCTCAATGCTTTGTAAAGTCCTGCATTTTGCTCCAACTCCACAAACACTGCCAGTTGCTGAGACTATCAGTGGAGTGAACTAGCAGTGCAGCATCTTCCTCAGGAGACAGCAGATGAGAAAAGGCTTAACACCACCCAGATGTTAGTGAATGACAAGCCCCATAAGTCCAATAATAGAAGGGCAGAGAGACACGGACTGAAATTATTGGATAACAATGAAGAACTGGTTATCTTTTCAGCTGAAAACTGGAATACCATGGTTATTAATGCAATTGCTTATCAGAACAACATGTGCCTAGTACCAGAGGACAGCATTTACCAAATTCTGAAACAAGATATCAAATCAACACTGAGCTGAAAAATGGTAAGTTATTAAAGATTTGTGCCTCTCTGATGAACTTGTAAAGAATTTGAGGCCAAGAGAATCTAGGCCACACAGGTTGTATGGTCTGCCTAAAATACACAAAGAGGGTGTACCATTCAGAAAATTCATAATTGGCTACTGTAGACATTATATCAAAAATTCTCAAATTTTTGGGGATGTCATCAAGAAAATTAGAACAGGTATCCCTGCAGCATCTCTTCAACTATTTCCTCAATACATAGACTCTCATACCTTCACTCATTGTTCGACTTCAAGGAGGCATTGCTGTTTTGGTAGTCCACTTGCTCTCTGTATTTTGTTCAGATTTACCCTCATTATTGTGCTGTTGGTCAGATTGTCATTTTGGTTGTTTCTGTGGTTATTATTCTGGTTTTGATTATGCTGATTACTGTGGCTATTTTTCTAGTATGATTCTTGTAAGTCATAAAGAAAGAATACTGAAAACTGTGTTTTCAATGAGGGGCAGGAGATTAAGAACTTATCCAAACACAATTCTGATGAAATACCCCAGTGAAAAGTTTTTGATGGTGTTCAGTGTTTAACATGTAAAAAATGTTTAAGTTAAAACAAAGGTAGTAATCTTGCTCGAAATTTTACTCCTTGAAGTAGCACGTAGGTGTTACTCTCAGGGTAAATGATGCTTTTCAATGGATAACTTAAAATAATAGGTCAAGAGTTGCCTGAATCATCAAGTATTAAAGAAGAGTTTAACTGCATCGTATGCAGTATGCTTATAATTAGCAAAAGCTCAGAAATGCTTCAGCAATGGCATACTCGTGATATATGTCCAGCAGAAATAGTCAAAGTTCTTGGTTATAATGATGCTGCTGAATATTTTAAAATAGCTCCTTTTATGAAAAATTGCAAAAAATTGAATTCTCGATATGAGATGTAGCATAAAAAGGAAACTAAATTTAATTGCAACTGTCAATATTATTCTTTATGTATAGACAAGTGTCATTTCCTGAGTTTCTGCAAATTGAAACAGCAATACAAGAAAGTAAAATCTAATACTGATGAAGTCGGCAATGAGTTTTGCAGCTGTGTTAACATTTTTAAGTCTCTAGAACTGGATATCATTTTCCCTTAATCATCCAATGAATATAAGCCATGGAAGTGTTGGAACTGGTCTTCAAAAAGATGGGTGCAGTTTGCAAAATGATCTATTCATGCTATTCAGAATGGAAAAGAGATGCTGCAATTTTTGAAGTCACACCACAGGATCGCTACCCAAAACTCAGAGACTCAGCTGTTAAATAAAATCTTTTTTTTTTTTTTTTTTTTTTTAGTTTAACACACATTTGTGAATACCTTTTCTTCAATGAAGTACATTAAATCTGCTCATAGAATTAAGTGAACAATGAGTCATTTGAACAAAAGCTTCATTCTGCCACAATCCAAAGTGAAATGAATATTGGAGAACTTGTCAAGACCAAACAAATAAAACTAGTCTCAGTATTTAAATATCTCATTAATGTAAGTACAAGAGTTTGAGATGAGCAACTTAATAAAAAATGAAAGTTCTAGTAGTTTATATCTTATGAGATTTACATGTAGAGACTAGGCAGAGCTCATGATCCACAATGACTGACAGTCATCCCTGCAATTGACCAGGAAGGCTATGTGAGGGTTGGGACAGTATGTATGACTAAAGTTGGAGGGGGAACACTCACTGGAAAGAAATGACTTTGTGAAGTCTGGTAAGAATGGTATGAATCCAAATATAAGAATTATGGTGAATATGGAGAAGGATGGGATGTTGCCTTTCTTAGATATGCTGGTTGAACAGTAAGCAGATGGATGACTTAGCTATTCTATGTATCAAAAACTGATACATATAGACTTGCATCTCAGTGGTCATAGCTTCCACCACCCACTTCATTAAGACAGAGTACATAGCTTACCACCCAATGTGAGTGATAGCATTGCAAACAATGTTGAACAGAGAGCAAAAACATGATATATGGACATAGAGAGTGTCATCTCAGTATCAGCCATTTCCTTGATATCATGTCATAATCTATGATATGCAATGATGGGATTAAAAGTGGGAGCCTTGTCAATTTCATGATAGTCAGAATTAGTCCCCAATGAGGATGATGCAGGCAGTCATTGAGAGCTTAGGATTTTATCCAAAGTGTACATGCAAATAAATTGAGAATTTTTTATCCAAGGGCTCTGTCGTGAAAGACTTCATAGCCAGCATTAATTTATTGTGGTCACCAGCTTCTCATTTTCCTACTTTCAACCATTTATGGGATTTTTGCCATTTATTCTCTGAATTATGTACATATTCTAATCATTTAGTCCATATTTCTCTCATGTAAATCTGACACCGTGCATAAAAGTTTATCCTTTTTCTACTTGTGTACCAACAAGATTTCTTTATATGTATGCAGTATCAAAAATAATTTGAATCCCAAGAGATACAATATACCTCAATTCAAAACATGCCTATTATTGATATTTTTTGGCTGGTTATACAGGAAGACAGTAGGCATAGGCAATCACAAGCTGAGAAATGCAGTCTCCATCTGGAAAAGAAGTGACAACAGTGTGGAAAGAATAGATTGCTGCTCACTACATAGACAAGGTGTCGTGGTACAGATGTCAGAATGAGAAAGACTACTAAAATATTTAAGCTTTCAGATAAAGTCCTTCTTCGGAAATAGCACAGTTCACACACAAATGGCCATTGTCTCCAAGCGCTGGGAACCCAGCACCCAGAGTCAGTGGCTGTGTGTGGGTGAGTTGTGCTTGTAAGAATGTGTGTGTGTGTGTGTGTGTGTGTGTGTGTGTGTGTGTGTGTGTGTTTCTTTTTTTTTTTTTTTTTTTCCGGGAGAAGGACTTTGTCCAAAAGCTTAAATATTTTAGGAGCTATTTTCATTGTGCCCATCTGTGATTTAATGCCTACTCTACAAGGTGAGCAGCAAGCTATACTTTCCATTTTGTTGCTATTCCATCCTGAACTTTTCATTTTTTGGGAAAGAGAGGGGAAAAGGAATGATCAAGGAATCATAGGAATAAAATTCATGATGACAGAATAGTAAGTGTACTGTAAAATAAAGTGTCAGGAAGAGACTACAACCAAATATTTTAAAATATAATACAAGTATTAACCATTCTATGCCAGATGAGGAAAAGTCAAATCACACTAAAGATATCACTGTTATAGATTGTTTGGTGAAACAATTATTTCAAGAAATGAGAAGGGCAGATTATTTTATGAGTCACAGAGTATATGAGTTTACTAAATGTGGTATTCAGTTGGGATATTACAACAGTAAGACGTATGAAAAATAATTCTGGATTGGATTTATAAAAAATTAGAAAAGTACAGATCTGTAAGGTAATCACCTGCAAAGCAGTCCCATTCTGAAGCCACACATTTAGCCCAGTGTTGTTTCTACTGCACGAAGCATTTTTAGAAGTCATCTTCGGAAATAGGGGACAGCTCCCTCAGCAGATTCTGGTGTATCTCTTGATATCTTTCTCTTTCCCAATGGTTGTTGTTTCTCAGGGAGAGGAAAAGATCACTGGATGCAGGATCTGGCAGAAAAAGTGGCTGCTGGAACTCTGGAAAGTGGTTCTTAGGGGGAAATTTCTGCCCATGTTGTGTTGCATGGGCAGATGCGTTGCCATGGCTGAGTTGCTGGTCACTGTTCTCATGCATAGCCACCATTTTGTGGCAATCTGCTCTCCTCAAACGCTGCAAAATCTGACAGTAGCACATCTTGTAGAGTGTCTGTGCTGATGTAGTGCAATAATGATGCACAATTCCCTTATGATTGCAAAAAAACAAAAAGAAAAAATACAATTCAGTGGGCCTCCCAGGGGTATATTACTCTTAATACTTTAAATATCATGTATAAAATGTGTATGTTACTCATAAATAGTGCATCAATAGAACAATTCTCCCCATAGACTGTCTGCAATCCTCAGTAAGCGTGTTGCACTTTGCTACAAGTTTCTATTGAAACAAAATTATGAACTGGTATGTTTATTAGGTTCAAATGTGTAAGCATAATACACAACTGTAAACCAATATGAAAAGTGAAGATGATTGAATCATGGCAGGTAGCACTAACATGATTCAGTCTGTGATAGCAACAGCCTGTATCACCATTATCAATGCTTGGAAATTATGTTCCCTTTTCTTGCAGAATGTTAAAAAAGGAAAACATTTTAAGGGGGATAAAGAAATGTTGTGGCATCAAATAGAACAATAAACTCATGTTACTGAAAATTATCTCATTATGCGGCTTATAAGATAATCCATTTATGATGTCAAGAATCTGAAGGAATAAAATGGTTCAATGATTTGTATACATTTACGACAACAATGATTGAGGGTTCATTTAAAACTATAGCCATTTTCTCCCGCAATAGACAGCTACTGCAATTGTGTAGTGTATGATAGAATATGTAATATTAACTCCTTCCCGTTCTATTCCTAGGTGCCATCCAAGAGCAACGACTGTCACTATGCCTCAGCATAAGCCTTGTATACCTCAAATTTTATTTAGGGAGTTTTAGCTATTTTGTGTATTCTTCAGATTTTGGAATCAGTTTGAGTAGAGAATGGATGGAAATAAATTTTTTGTAAAGTTTACTTAATTACAATACTGATTTTAGAAGATCACCTATTTTCAACCAGGATTACATTCCTGTCTCTGCTCAGGCACAAGTAATCGGTGATGTCATAGCGTCCATATGACCATAAGGATTCCTTTCATAATGTTCACTGTTTTGAAAGTTAGGGTCTATTTGTTGTCATTAGTGGGTTGCTCATATTATTAACATAAAGACTTTGCCTGATAAAGCTTCCTTATTTTGAATTTTGTATGCTTCTTGGGGAATGATCAGATGGTTCATACTGATAGGTCATGTCCAATACCTTCTCTTTTCCTTGCTCATAATGAATATTTGTAATTTGAGCTAAATTCTTGTATTATATCCACATTATTATTGGTATTGTTTTCATCCTGATGTTTCATAGCACCATGTTTTATTATCTGTTTTGTTTTCTGTCAATAATTTGGTGCATGGTTCTAACTGAATACAAATTATGTACAAACAAATAAAATGTTTGCCACCGTCACACAAACTTTTATCTCTAGCGTCTGTCCTGAATATCTGTGTCTCCCATTCTATATTATTGACAGACTGAAAGCTTGCTATCCTGCTATAAAAATAGAGAAATTTATTAATTACAATTTTGATACTTTTTTCATAAATATTCATTAATGTGATGCTGAAGGCTGATAGAAGCAACCAAGCTATGTATGGCCCACCTTAGCTTCACCCAGAAAATTTTGATTTCTATATTGTTATTTATCCAGATACTCAAGACTGAATTATCTATACTGATAAATATGGCATCATCATTGGTATTTAGTAGTTTCTTTAAGATATACTTTAATCAAATTATGGCTTCACTGTTAGTTATTTCTGTTTGCAACCAACTTCTCACTCCAGTTATTGTGTTATCATTTCTACTATAAAAATGTGGGGAAGTTCTGGTTGAAAGTAACGAATTATTTAGGAATAAAGAAATGACTCACTGAGGGCAAAAGTGCTGTGTTGTCGATAGTCACACAAACAAAAGGTACAGAGTTTTGCTTTGCTAGCTTTCGGAATGAAATTCTTTTCTCAGTTTATAGGAGATACATGTGCACGTGTGTGTGTGCATGTTTCTCCTACCATTTGAGAAAGAAATTTCATTCCAAAAGGTAGCATAGTAAAGCTCTGTACCTTCTGTTTGTGAGTCTGTTGATGACACACTGCCCCTACCTTTCAGTGAGTCATCTCTTTATTCCTAAATAAAACTGTGGGTAATTTTTTAGCTAATGCTGCATGTTCCAACTGTAAATTAGTATCAAATTTACATTTATTTCTCTCTTTCACTTTGATCTGCAAGGATTTGTATTCTTGTCAATAATTAATTCAAAAC